>NC_091285.1:293474552-294864552 GCF_032444005.1 Ranitomeya imitator | reverse complement strand
CAATCAATATGACATCATCATCACCATGGCAACCATTATGACATCATCATCACCATCCAACTGTTATGACATCATCATCGCCATGGCAACCATTATGATATCATCAGCACCATGGCAACCATTGTAACATCATCATCGCTATGGCAACCATTATGACATCATCATCGCCATGGCAAAAACTATTACATCATCGCCATGGCAACCATTATGACATCATCACCATGGCAACCTTTATGACATCATCGTTGCCATGGCAACCTATTATGACACCATCGCCATGGCAACCTTTATGACATCATCACTATGGCAACCAATATGACATCATCATCACCATGGCAACGGTTATGACATCATCATCACCATGGCAACTATTATGACATCATCATCTCCATGGCAACCATTATGACACAATCGTTAAGATGGCAACCATTATGACATCATCACCATGGCAACCATTATGACATCATCATCACCATGGCAAACATTATGACACAATCGTTAAGATGGCAACCATTATGACATCATCACCATGGCAACCATTATGACATCATCATCACCATGGCAAACATTATGACACAATCGTTAAGATGGCAACCATTATGACATCATCACCATGGCAACCATTATGACATCATCATCACCATGGCAAACATTATGACATCATCATCACCATGGCAACGTTTATGACATCATCATCTCCATGGCAACTATTATGACATCATCATCGCCATGGCAACAATAATGACATCACAATTGCAATCATTCTGACATCATCATCACCATGGCAACCATTATGACATCACCATCACCATCCAATTATTATGACATCATCATCGCCATGGCAACCTTTATGACATCATCATCGCCATGGCAACCATTATGACATCATCACCATGGCAACCATTATGACATCAGCATCACCATGGCAACCATTATGACATCATCATCACCATGGCAACCTTTATGACATCGTAATCGCCATGGCAACCATTATGACATCATCATCGCCATGACAACCATTATGACATCACAATTGCAATCATTATGACATCATCATCACCATCGCAACCATTATGACATCATCATCACCATCCAACTATTATGACATCATCATCGCCTTGGCAACCATTATGACATCATCGCCATCGCAACCATTATGACATCATCATCACTATGGCAACCATTATTACATCATTATCACCATGGCAACCATTATGCCATCATCATCACCATGGCAACCTTTATGACATCATCATCACCATGGCAGCCAATATAACATCATCATTGCCATGACAACCATTATGACATCACAATTGCAATCATTATGATATCATCATCCCCATCCAACAATTATGACATCATCACCTCCTTGTCAACCATTATGACATTATCACCATGGCAACCATTATGACATCAGCATCACCATGGCAACCATTATGACATCATCATCACCATGGCAACCTTCATGACATCATCATCACCATGGCAACCATTATGACATCATCATCACCATGACAACCATTATGACATCACAATTGCAATCATTATGACATCATCATCACCATGGCAACCATTATGACATTATCATCACCATCCAACTATTATGACATCATCATCGCCATGGCAACCATTATGACATCATCAGCACCATGGCAACCATTGTGACATCATCATCGCCATGGCAACCATTTTGAAATCATCATCGCCATGGCATCCATTATGACACAATCATCAAATGCAACCATTATGACATTATCGCCTTGGCAACAACTATTACATCATCGCCATGGCAACCATTATGACACCATCACCATGGCAACCTTTATGACATCATCATCGCCATGGCAACCATTATGACATCATCATCACCGTGGCAACCATTATGACATCATCATCACCACCACCATGGCAACCATTATGACATCATTATCACCAAGGCAACCTTTATGACATCATCATCACCATGGCAACCATTATGACATCATCATCGCCATGGCAACCATTGTGTCATCACAATTGCAATCACTATGACATCATCATCACCATGGCAACCATTATGACATCATCATCACCATCCAACCATTATGACATCATCATCGCCTTGGCAACCTACTATGACACCATCGCCATGGCAACCATTAGGTCATCATCACAATGGCAACCATTATGACATCATCATCACCATGGCAACCATTATGACATCATCACCATGGCAACCATTATGACATCATCATCACCATGGCAACCTATTATGACATCATCATCACCATGGCAACCATTATGACATAACCGTTACTTTGGCAACCATTGACGTAACTATCACCATTGCAACCATTATGACATTATCATCACCATGGCAACCATTATGACATAACCGTCACCATTGCAATCTAATATGACATCATCATCGCCATGGCACCCATATGACATCTTCAACACGGCAACCATTATGATATCATCACCATGGCAACCATTATGACATCATCATCGCCATGGCAACAATTATGACATAATCGTCACCATGGCAACCATTATGACATCATCATCGCCATGGCAACCTTTATGACATCATCATCACCATGGTAACCATTATGACATCATCATCACCATGGCAACCATTATGACATAACCATTACCATTGCAACCTATTATGGCATCATTGTCATTATGGCAACCATTATGACATCAGATTGTGGCAACCATTACGCAACCATTACGGCATCATTGTCATTATGGCAACCATTATGACATCAGATTGTGGCCCGACTCTAACGCATCGGGTATTCTAGAATATGCATGTCCCCGTAGTATATGGACAATGATGATTCCAGAATTGGCGGCAGACTGTGCCCGTCGCTGACTGGTCGAGGCAACCTTTATGACATCATCGTCGCCATGGCAACCATTATGACATCTACGTCGATACTGTGCCCATCGCTGATTGGTTGAGGCGAATTCACGGCAGACTGTGCCCGTCGCTGATTGGTCGAGGCAATCTTTATGACATCATCTTCGCCATGGCAACCTATTATGACATCATCATCGCCATGGCAACCTGTTTGACATAACCGTCAGCATTGCAACCTATTATGACATCATCATCACCATGGCAACCATTATGACATAAACGTTACTATGGCAACCATTGACATAATAACTATCACCATTGCAACCATTATGACATCATCATCACCATGGCAACCATATATAATTGTCTATGGGTTTTTCCGTCTGTCTGTCTTTCTGTCTGTCTGTCTGTCTGTCTGTCTGTCTTTCTGTCTGTGTATCCTGGAAATCCCGCGTCTCTGATTGGTCAAGGCCGCCAGGCCTCGACCAATCAGAGACCGGCACAGCATCGACGTAGAAATCCCGCGTCTCTGATTGGTCGAGGCCGCCAGGCTGGCGGCCTCGACCAATCAGCAACGGGCACAGCGAAGATGATGTCATAAAGGACGTAGACATCTCACGTTTCTGATTCAGCGACGGGCACAGTATCGACGTAGATGTTATAATGGTTGCCATGGCGACGATGATGTCATAAAGGTTGCCTCGACCAATCAGCGACGGGCACAGTCTGCCGTGAATTCGCCTCGACCAATCAGCGACGGGCACAGTCTGCCGCCAATTCTGGAATCATCATTGTCCATATACTACGGGGACATGCATATTCTAGAATACCCGATGCGTTAGAGTCGGGCCACAATCTGATGTCATAATGGTAGCCATAATGACAATGATGCCATAATGGTTGCATTTGACTATATTCTAGAATACCCGATGCGTTAGAATCGGGCCACAATCTGATGTCATAATGGTTGCCATAATGACAATGATGTCATAATGGTTGCATTTGACGATTGTGTCATAATGGTTGCCATGGGGATGATGATGTCATAATGGTTGCCACGGCGATGATGATGTCACAATGGTTGCCATGGTCCTGATGATATCATAATGGTTGCCATGGCGATGATGATGTCATAATGGTTGCCATGGTGATGATGATGTAATAAAGGTTGCCATGGTGATGATGATGTCACAATGGTTGCCATGGTGATGATGATGTCATAATGGTTGCCATGGTGATGATGATGTCATAATGGTTGCCAAGGCGATGATGATGTCATAAAGGTTGCCATGGTGATGATGTCATAATGGTTGCCATGGTGATGATGATGCCATAATTGTTGCCATGGTTATGATGTCATAATGGTTGCCATGGTGATGATGATGTCATAATGGTTGCCAAGGCGATGATGATGTCATAAAGGTTGCCATGGTGATGATGTCATAATGGTTGCCATGGTAATGATGATGCCATAATTGTTGCCATGGTTATGATGTCATAATGGTTGCCATAATAGGCGGCCTCGACCAATCAGAGACGTGGGATTTCCAGTACAGACATACAGACAGACAGAAAGACAGACAGACAGAAAGACAGACAGACAGACAGACGGAAAAACCCTTAGACAATTATATATATAGATCATCACCATGTCAACTATTATGACATCATCGTCACCATGGCAACCATTATGACATCATCATTGCCATGGCAACCATTATGACATCATCAGCACTATGGCAATCATTGTGACATCATCATCTCCATGGCAACCATTATGACATCATCATCTCCATGGCAACCATTATGACACAATCTTTAAGATGGCAACCATTATGACATCATCACCATGGCAACCATTATGACATCATCATCACCATGGCAAACATTATGACATCATCATCACCATGGCAACGTTTATGACATCATCATCACCATGGCAACTATTATGACATCATCATCGCCATGACAACCATTATGACATCACAATTGCAATCCTTCTGACATCTTCATCACCATGGCAGCCATTATGACATCACCATCACCATCCAATTATTATGACATCATCATCACCATGGCAACCTTTAAGACATCATCATCGCCATGGCAACCATTATGACATCATCACCATGGCAACCATTATGACATCAGCATCACCATGGCAACCATTATGACATCACCATCACCATGGCAACCTTTATGACATCGTCATCGCCATGGCAACCATTATGACATCATCATCGCCATGACAACCATTATGACATCACAATTGCAATCATTATGACATCATCATCACCATCGCAACCATTATGACATCATCATCACCATTCCAACTATTATGACATCATCATCGCCTTGGCAACCATTATGACATCATCGCCATCGCAACCATTATGACATCATCATCACTATGGCAACCATTATTACATCATTATCACCATGGCAACCATTATGCCATCATCATCACCATGGCAACCTTTATGACATCATCATCACCATGGCAGCCAATATAACATCATCATTGCCATGACAACCATTATGACATCACAATTGCAATCATTATGACATCATCATCACCATGGCAACCATTATGACATCATCATCCCCATCCAACTATTATGACATCATCATCTCCTTGTCAACCATTATGACATCATCACCATGGCAACCATTATGACATCATCATCACCATGGCAACCTTTATGACATCATCATCACCATGGCAACCATTATGACATCATCGTCACCATGACAACCATTATGACATCACAATTGCAATCATTATGACATCATCATCACCATGGCAACCATTATGACATTATCATCACCATCCAACTATTATGACATCATCATCGCCATGGCAACCATTATGACATCATCAGCACCATGGCAACCATTGTGACATCTTCATCGCCATGGCAACCATTATGACATCATCATCGCCATGGCCAACATTATGACACAATCATCAAATGCAACCATTATGACATCATCGCCTTGGCAACAACTATTACATCATCGCCATGGCAACCATTATGACATCATCACCATGGCAACCTTTATGACATCATCGTTGCCATGGCAACCTATTATGACACAATCGCCATGGCAACCATTATGGCATCATCACCATGGCAACCACTATGACATTATCATCTCCTTGTCAACCATTATGACATCATCGCCATGGCAACCATTATGACATCATCATTGCCATGGCAACCATTATGACATCAGCACTATGGCAATCATTGTGACATCATCATCTCCATGGCAACCATTATGACATCATCATCTCCATGGCAACCATTATGACACAATCGTTAAGATGGCAACCATTATGACATCATCACTATGGCAACCATTATGACATCATCATCACCATGGCAAACATTATGACATCATCATCACTATGGAAACGTTTATGACATCATCATCACCATGGCAACTATTATGACATCATCATCACCATGGCAACTATTATGACATCATCATCACCATGGCAACCATTATGACATCACCCTCACCATCCAATTATTGTGACATCATCATCGCCATGGCAACCTTTATGACATCATCATCGCCATGGCAACCTTTATGACATCATCATCGCCATGGCAACCTTTATGACATCATCATCGCCATGGCAACCTTTATGACATCATCACCATGGCAACCATTATGACATCAGCATCACCATGGCAACCATTATGACGTCACCATCACCATGGCAAACTTTATGACATCGTCATCGCCATGGCAACCATTGTGACATCATCATCGCCATGACAACCATTATGACATCACAATTGCAATCATTATGTCACCATCGCAACCATTATGACATCATCATCACCATCCAACTATTATGACATCATCATCGCCTTGGCAACCATTATGACATCACCGCCATCGCAACCATTATGACATCATCATCACTATGGCAAACATTATTACATCATTATCACCATGGCAACCATTATGACATCATCATCACCATGGCAACCTTTATGACATCATCATCACCATGGCAGCCAATATAACATCATCATTGCCATGACAACCATTATGACATCACAATTGCAATCATTATGACATCATTATCACCATGGCAACCATTATGACATCATCATCACCATCCAACTATTATGACATCATCATCTCCTTGTCAACCATTATGACATCATCACCATGGCAACCATTATGACATCAGCATCACCATGGCAACCATTATGACATCATCATCACCATAGCAACCTTTATGACATCATCATCACCATGGCAACCATTATGACATCATCGTCACCATGACAACCATTATGACATAACAATTGCAATCATTATGACATCATCATCACCATGGCAACCATAATGACATTATCATCACCATCCAACTATTATGACATCATCATCGCCATGGCAACCATTATGACATCATTAGCACCATGGCAACCATTGTGACATCATCATCGCCATGGCAACCATTATGACATCATCATTGCCATGGCAACCATTATGACACAATCATCAAATGCAACCATTATGACATCATCGCCATGGCAACAACTATTACATCATCGCCATGGCAACCATTATGACATCATCACCATGGCAACCTTTATGACATCATCATCACCATGGCAACCGTTATGACATCATCATCGCCATGGCAACCATTATGACATCATCAGCACCATGGCAACCATTGTGACATCATCGTCGTCATGGCAACCATTATGACATCATCATCTCCATGACAACCATTATGACACAATCGTCAAGATTGCAACCATTATGACATCATCGCCATGGCAACACTTATAACATCATCATCATCGCCGTGGCAACCATTACGACATCATCACCATGGCAACCATTATGACATCATCATCATCATGGCAACCTTTATGACATCATCATCGCCATGGCAATCATTATGACATCATCACCATGGCAACCATTATGACATCATCACCATGGCAACCATTATTACATCATCACCACGGCAACCTTTATGACATCATCATCACCATGGCAACCATTATGACATCATCATCGCCATGGCAACCATTATGACATCACAATTGCAATCATTATGACATCATCATCACCATGGCAACCATTATGACATCATCATCACCATCCAACCATTATGACATCATCATCGCCTTGGCAACCTATTATGGCACCATCGCCTTGGCAACCATTATGACATCATCACCATGGCAACCATTATGACATCATCATCACCATGGCAACCATTATGACATAACCATTACCATTGCAACCTATTATGACATCATCATCGCCATGGCAACCATTATGACATCATCATTGCCATGGCAACCATTATGACATCATCAGCACCATGGCAATCATTGTGACATCATCATCGCCATGGCAACCATTATGACATCATCATCTCCATGGCAACCATTGTGACACAATCGTCAAGATGGCAACCATTATGACATCATCACCGTGGCAACAATTATAACATCATCATCGCCATGGCAACCATTATGCATCATAACCATGGCAACCATTATGACATCATCATAACCATGGCAAACATTATGACATCATCAACACCATGGCAACGTTTATGACATCATCATCACCATGGCAACTATTATGACATAATCATCGCCATGGCAACAATTATGACATCACAATTGCAATCATTCTGACATCATCATCACCATGGCAACCATTATGACATCACCATCACCATCCAATTATTATGACATCATCATCATCATGGCAACCTTGATGGCATCATCATCACCATGGCACCCATTATGACATCATCACCATGGTAACCATTATGACATCAGCATCACCATGGCAACCATAATGACATCATCATCACCATGGAAACCTTTATGACATCGTCATCGCCATGGCAACCATTATGACATCATCATCGCCATGACAACCATTATGACATCACAATTGCAATCATTATGACATCATCATCACCATCGCAACCATTATGACATCATCATAACCATCCAACTATTATGACATCATCATCGCCTTGGCAACCATTATGACATCATCGCCATCGCAACCATTATGACATTATCATTACTATGGCAACCATTATTACATCATTATCACCATGGCAACCATTATGCCATCATCATCACCATGGCAACCTTTATGACATCATCATCACCATGGCAGCCAATATAACATCATCATTGCCATGACAACCATTATGACATCACAATTGCAATCATTATGACATCATCATCACCATGGCAACAATTATGACATCATCATCACCATCCAACTATTATGACATCATCATCTCCTTGTCAACCATTATGTCATTATCACCATGGCAACCATTATGACATCAGCATCACCATGGCAAAAATTATGACATCATCATCACCATGGCAACCTTTATGACATCATCATCACCATGGCAACAATTATGACATCACAATTGCAATCATTATGACATCATCATCACCATGGCAACCATTATGACATCATCATCACCATCCAACTATTATGACATCATCATCGTCATGGCAACCATTGTAACATCATCAGCACCATGGCAACCATTGTGACATCATCGTTGCCATGGCAACCATTATGACACTATCATCAAATGCAACCATTATGACATCATCGCCATGGCAACAACTATTTCATCATTACCATGGCAACCATTAAGACATCATCACCATGGCAACCTTTATGACATCATCGTTGCCATGGCAACCTATTATGACACCATCGCCATGGCAACCATTATGACATCATCACCATGGCAACCAATATGACATCATCATCACCATGGTAACCATTATGACATCATCATCACCATGGCAACCAGTATGACATCATCATCACCATGGCAACCTTTATGACATCATCACCATGGCAACCATTATGACATCATTATCGCCATGGCAACCATTATGACATCATCACAATTGCAACCATAATGACATCATCGCCATGGCAACCATTATTTCATCATAGCCATCGCAACCATTATGACATCATCATCACTATGGCAACCATTATGACATCATTATCACCATGGCAACCATTATGCCATCATCATCACCATGGCAACCTTTATGACGTCATCATCACCATGGAAACCATTATAACATCATCGCCATGGCAACCATTATGACATTATCGACATGGCAACCATCTATATATATAATTGTCTAAGGGTTTTTCCGTCTGTCTGTCTGTCTTTCTGTCTGTCTTTCTGTCTGTCTGTCCTGGAAATCCCGCGTCTCTGATTGGTCGAGGCCGCCAGGTCTCGACCAATCAGAGACCGGCACAGCATCGACGTAGAAATCCCGCGTTTCTGATTGGTCGAGGCCTCCAGGCCTCGACCAATCAGAGACGGGCACAGCGACGATGATGTAATAATGGACGTAGACATCCCGCGTCTGATTGGTCGAGGCCGCCAGGCCTCGACCAATCAGCAACGGGCACAGCGACAATGATGTCATAATGATTGCCATGGCGACGATGATGTCATAAAGGTCACAGCGACGGGCACAGTCTGCCGCGAATTCTGGAATCATCATTGTCCATATACTACGGGGACATGCATATTCTAGAATACCCGATGCGTTAGAATCAGGCCACAATCTAGTCTTGTCTAAGGGTTTTTCCGTCTGTCTGTCTGTCTGTCTTTCTGTCTGTCTGTCTTTCTGTCTGTCTGTCTGTCCTGGAAATCCCGCGTCTCTGATTGGTCGAGGCCGCCTATTATGGCAACCTTTATGACATCATCATCACCATGGCAACCATTATGACATCATAACCATGGCAACCATTATGGCATCATCATCACCATGGCAACCATTATGACATCATCACCATGGCAACCTTTATGACATCATCATCGCCTTAGCAACCATTATGACATCATCATCACCATGGCAACCATTATGACATCATCATCACCATGGCAACCATTGTGACATCATCATCACCATGGCAACCTTTATTACATCATCATCGCCATGGCAACCATTATGACATCATTATCGCCATGGCAACCATTATGATATCATCAGGACCATGGCAACCATTGTGACATCATCATCGCCGTGGCAACCATTATGACATCATCATCCCCATGGCAACCATTATGACACAATCGTCAAATGCAACCATTATGACATCATTGTCATTATGGCAACCATTATGACATCAGATTGTGGCCCGATTCTAACGCATCGGGTATTCTAGAATATCGTCAAATGCAACCATTATGGCATCATTGTCATTATGGCAACCATTATGACATCAAATTGTGGCCCGACTCTAACGCATCGGGTATTCTAGACTGTGCCCGTCGCTGATTGGTCGAGGCGAATTCACGGCAGACTATGCCCGTCGCTGATTGGTCGAGGCAACCTTTATGACATCATCGTCGCCATGGCAACCATTATGACATCTACGTCGATACTGTGCCCGTCGCTGATTGGTCGAGGCGAATTCACGGCAGACTGTGCCCGTCGCTGATTGGTCGAGGCAACCTTTATGACATCATCGTCGCCATGGCAACCTATTATGACATCATCATCGCCATGGCAACCTGTTTGACATAACCGTCAGCATTGCAACCTATTATGACATCATCATCACCATGGCAACCATTATGACATAACCGTTACTATGGCAACCATTGACGTAACTATCACCATTGCAACCATTATGACATCATCATCACCATGGCAACCATATATAATTGTCTAAGGGTTTTTCCGTCTGTCTGTCTTTCTGTCTGTCTGTCTGTCTTTCTGTCTGTCTGTCTGTCATGGAAATTCCACGTCTCTGATTGGCCTCGACCAATCAGAGACCGGCACAGCATCGACGTAGAAATCCCACGTCTCTGATTGGTCGAGGCCACAAGGCCTCGACCAATCAGCAACGGGCACAGCGACGATGATGTCATAAAGGACGTAGACATCCCGCATCTCTGATTGGTCGAGGCCGCCAGGCCTCAACCAATCAGCAATGGGCACAGCGACGATGCTGATTGGTCGAGGCCCCCAGGCCTCGACCAATCAGCAACGGGCACAGCGACGATGATGTCATAAAGGACGTACACATCTCACGTTTCTGATTCAGCGATGGGCACAGTATCGACGTAGATGTCATAATGGTTGCCATGGCGACGATGATGTCATAAAGGTTGCCTCGACCAATCAGCGACGGGCACAGTCTGCCGCGAATTCTGGAATCATCATTGTCCATATACTACGGGGACATGCATATTCTAGAATACCCGATCGGGCCACAATCTAGTTATGACATAACCGTCACCATTGCAATCTAATATGACATCATCATCGCCATGGCAACCATATGACATCATCACCACGGCAACCATTATGACATCATCGCCATGGCGACCATTATGACATCATCATCGTCTTGGCAGAAATTATGACATAATCGTCACCATGGCAACCATTATGATATAACTGTTACCATGGCAATCATTATGATTTAACCGTCACCATTGCAAACTATTATGACATCCTCACCATGGCACCATTGTGACGTAATCATCGCCAGTGCAACCATTATGACACGATCGTCACTATGGAAACAATTATGACATAACCATCACCATTGCAACCTATTATGACTAGGGTTGAGCGACTTTTACTTTTTTCGGATCGAGTCGTGTTTCGCGAAACCCGACTTTGTCAAAAGTCGGGACGGGTGAAATTGTCCGATTATTACGAAAAGTCGGGGTCAACTGAAACACGAAACCCAATGCAAGTCAATGGGGAATCAAAGTCGGGTGTGAGTGGAGGACAGGAAAACACCTACAGTGCCCATTTTAATGCCAAAAACATCAATTCCTATTACTTAAGCTTGTCAATCTTAATTTACTTTATAATAATAGTTAGGCATTGAAAACTGGGGGTCATTTGGCTAAAGTTGTGGTGGGGGGGTAGGGCTGGCTAAAGGTTTTCGTGGGCCCAGGAAACACTGAATATGCCACGGCGGTGGAGCAGGGAGAGGTAAGTATTTCAACTTTGCAAGTGCTGTGATCCTGAGCAAGGGGGGGCACTCATTAGCACTGGCACAGGGCCCCTCATAGTACGGCGGTGTGTTTGACGGCGGTTGGTGCCTCCCACTGCCAGAGACACTTTTGCGTACTATGAGGGGCCCTGTGCCAGTGATGTCGCCAACGAGTATGCCCACCAACCTGATGAAGGAACCTGCACTTTCACCTGCAACTTCCTCTTTGTCCCCGTGTAAAGTGGTATAGTATGCGGGAAGGGGAACCAGACTTTCAGCAGGGTCAGATTCAGGCTGTGTAGAGTGCAAGGGGAATGTAGTCGTCTGGGTCAATGTACCAGCAGACTCATCTAGCAGTGGCTGGGCAATGGGCAGAATGAGGAGGAAACACAGATATAATAAAGTAGGCTAAATGCAGTTCAAAATTGGTAACAGGACTAAACAGGCGGCATTGCTTTGTTCAGTGGAGGACAACTGTAATGAGTGGCAGACACAGTTAGTAGGCCCAAATAAAAAAAGTAGGCTAAATGCAGTTCAAAATTGGTAACAGGACTAAACAGGCTGGCATTGCTTTGTTCAGTGGAGGCCAACTGTAATAAGGGGCAGACACAGTTGGTAAGCCCAAATAATAAAGTAGGCTAAATGCAGTTCAAAATTGGTAACAGGACTAAACAGGCGGCATTGCTTTGTTCAGTGGAGGCCAACTGTAATGAGGGGCAGACACAGTTGGTAGACCCACATAATAAAGTAGGCTAAATGCAGTTCAAAATTAGTAACAGGACTAAACAGGCGGCATTGCTTTGTTCAGTGGAGGACAACTGTAATGAGTGGCAGACACAGTTAGTAGGCCCAAATAAAAAAGTAGGCTAAATGCAGTTCAAAATTGGTAACAGGACTAAATAGGCGACATTGCTTTGTTCAGTGGAGGCCAACTGTAATGAGGGGCAGACACAGTTGTTAGGCCCAAATAATAAAGTAGGCTAAATGCAGTTCAAAATTGGTAACAGGACTAAACAGGCTGGCATTGCTTTGTTCAGTGGAGGCCAACTGTAATGAGGGGCAGACACAGTTGGTAAGCCCAAATAATAAAGTAGGCTAAATGCAGTTCAAAATTGTTAACAGGAATAAACAGGCGGCATTGCTTTGTTCAGTGGAGGACAACTGTAATGAGTGGCAGACACAGTTAGTAGGCCCAAATAATAAAGTAGGCTAAATGCAGTTCAAAATTGGTAACAGGACTAAACAGGCAGCATTGCTTTGTTCAGTGGAGGCCAACTGTAATGAAAGGCAGACACAGTTGGTAGGCCCAAATAATAAAGTAGGCTAAATGCAGTTCAAAATTGGTAACAGGACAAAACAGGCGGCATTGCTTTGTTCAGTGGAGGACAACTGTAATGAGTCGCAGACACAGTTAGTAGGCCCAAATAAAAAAGTAGGCTAAATGCAGTTCAAAATTGGTAACAGGACTAAACAGGCTGCATTGTTTTGTTCAGTGGAGGACAACTGTAATAAGTGGCAGACACAGTTAGTAGGCCCAAATAATAAAGTAGGCTAAATGCAGTTCAAAATTGGTAACAGGACTAAACAGGCGGCATTGCTTTGTTCAGTGGAGGACAACTGTAATGAGTGGCAGACACAGTTAGTAGGCCCAAATGATAAAGTAGGCTAAATGCAGTTCAAAATTGGTAACAGGACTAAACAGGCGGCATAGCTTTGTTCAGTGGAGGACAACTGTAATGAGTGGCAGACACAGTTAGTAGGCCCAAATGATAAAGTAGGCTAAATGCAGTTCAAAATTGGTAACAGGACTAAACAGGCAGCATTGCTTTGTTCAGTGGAGGACAACTGTAATGAGTGGCAGACACTGTTAGTAGGCCCAAATAAAAAAGTAGGCTAAATGCAGTTCAAAATTGGTAACAGGACTAAACAGGCTGCATTGTTTTGTTCAGTGGAGGACAACTGTAATAAGTGGCAGACACAGTTAGTAGGCCCAAATAATAAAGTAGGCTAAATGCAGTTCAAAATTGGTAACAGGACTAAACAGGCGTCATTGCTTTGTTCAGTTGAGGACAATTGAAATGAGTGGTAGACACAGTTAGTAGACCCAAATGATAAAGTAGGCTAAATGCAGTTCAAAATTGGTAACAGGACTTAACAGGCGGAATTGCTTTGTTCAGTGGAGGACAACTGTAATGAGTGGCAGACACAGTTAGTAGGCCCAAATGATAAAGTAGGCTAAATGCAGTTCAAAATTGGTAACAGGATTAAACAAGCGGCATTGCTTTGTTCATTGAAGGTCAACTGTAATGAGTGGCAGACACAGTTGGTAGGCCCAAATAATAAAGTAGGCTAAATGCAGTTCAAAATTGTTAACAGGACTAAACAGGCGGCTTTGCTATGTTCAGTTGAGGACAACTGTAATGAGTGGCAAACACAGTTAGTAGGCCCAAATGATAAAGTAGGCTAAATGCAGTTCAAAATTGGTAACAGGACTAAACAGGCAGCATTGCTTTGTTCAGTGGAAGACAACTGTAATGAGTGGCAGACACAGTTAGTAGGCCCAAATGATAAAGTAGGCTAAATGCAGTTCAAAATTGGTAACAGGACTAAACAGGCAGCATTGCTTTGTTCAGTGGAGGACAACTGTAATGAGTGGCAGACACAGTTAGTAGGCCCAAATAAAAAAGTAGGCTAAATGCAGTTCAAAATTGGTAACAGGACTAAACAGGCTGCATTGTTTTGTTCAGTGGAGGACAACTGTAATAAGTGGCAGACACAGTTGGTAGGCCCAAATAATAAAGTAGGCTAAATGCAGTTCAAAATTGGTAACAGGACTAAACAGGCGTCATTGCTTTGTTCAGTTGAGGACAATTGTAATGAGTGGTAGACACAGTTAGTAGACCCAAATGATAAAGTAGGCTAAATGCAGTTCAAAATTGGTAACAGGACTTAACAGGCGGAATTGCTTTGTTCAGTGGAGGACAACTGTAATGAGTGGCAGACACAGTTAGTAGGCCCAAATGATAAAGTAGGCTAAATGCAGTTCAAAATTGGTAACAGGATTAAACAAGCGGCATTGCTTTGTTCATTGAAGGTCAACTGTAATGAGTGGCAGACACAGTTGGTAGGCCCAAATAATAAAGTAGGCTAAATGCAGTTCAAAATTGTTAACAGGACTAAACAGGCGGCTTTGCTATGTTCAGTTGAGGACAACTGTAATGAGTGGCAAACACAGTTAGTAGGCCCAAATGATAAAGTAGGCTAAATGCAGTTCAAAATTGGAAACAGGACTAAACAGGCAGCATTGCTTTGTTCAGTGGAAGACAACTGTAATGAGTGGCAGACACAGTTAGTAGGCCCAAATGATAAAGTAGGCTAAATGCAGTTCAAAATTGGTAACAGGACTAAACAGGCAGCATTGCTTTGTTCAGTGGAGGACATCTGTAATGAGTGGCAGACACAGTTAGTAGGCCCAAATAAAAAAGTAGGCTAAATGCAGTTCAAAATTGGTAACAGGACTAAACAGGCTGCATTGTTTTGTTCAGTGGAGGACAACTGTAATAAGTGGCAGACACAGTTAGTAGGCCCAAATAATAAAGTAGGCTAAATGCAGTTCAAAATTGGTAACAGGACTAAACAGGCGACATTGCTTTGTTCAGTGGAGGCCAACTGTAATGAGGGGCAGACACAGTTGGTAGGCCCAAATAATAAAGTAGGCTAAATGCAGTTCAAAATTGGTAACAGGACTAAACAGGCGTCATTGCTTTGTTCAGTTGAGGACAATTGTAATGAGTGGTAGACACAGTTAGTAGACCCAAATGATAAAGTAGGCTAAATGCAGTTCAAAATTGGTAACAGGACTAAACAGGCGTCATTGCTTTGTTCAGTGGAGGACAACTGTAATGAATGGCAGACACAGTTAGTAGGCCCAAATGATAAAGTAGGCTAAATGCAGTTCAAAATTGGTAACAGGACTAAACAGGCGGCATAGCTTTGTTCAGTGGAGGACAACTGTAATGAGTGGCAGACACAGTTAGTAGGCCCAAATGATAAAGTAGGCTAAATGCAGTTCAAAATTGGTAACAGGATTAAACAAGCGGCATTGCTTTGTTCATTGAAGGCCAACTGTAATGAGTGGCAGACACAGTTGGTAGGCCCAAATAATAAACTAGGCTAAATGCAGTTCAAAATTGTTAACAGGACTAAACAGGCGGATTTGCTATGTTCAGTTGAGGACAACTGTAATGAGTGGCAAACACAGTTAGTAGGCCCAAATGATAAAGTAGGCTAAATGCAGTTCAAAATTGGTAACATGACTAAACAGGCAGCATTGCTTTGTTCAGTGGAAGACAACTGTAATGAGTGGCAGACACAGTTAGTAGGCCCAAATGATAAAGTAGGCTAAATGCAGTTCAAAATTGGTAACAGGACTAAACAGGCAGCATTGCTTTGTTCAGTGGAGGACAACTGTAATGAGTGGCAGACACAGTTAGTAGGGCCAAATGATAAAGTAGATAAAGTAGACTAAATGCAGTTCAAAATTGGTAACAGGACTAAACAGGCTGGCATTGCTTTGTTCAGTGGAGGACAACTGTAATGAGTGGCAGGCACAGTTAGTAGGCCCAAATAATAAAGTGGGCTAAATGTCTGCCAAAAAATAATTAATAAATAAACAGGTGGCATAGCTAGGTACAGGGGTGGGCTTCTCTGCTGAGTAGCAGACAGTCGTAGTAGGCGCAAAGTATTAACTGGTCTAAATGGAGGCCAGGGCCCCTGTATATTTTAATTATCATCTATCATTTCAACAAATTTGTATTGGCAGCGCCATTGAAGGATTTAACAGCACAGACTACACAGTGGTGGAGCAGGGAGAGGTAAGTATTGCAAGTGGTAGAGCACTGTTCAAGCTGGGGGGGGAAACTCTCTCGTGGGCGGTGGTACTGCACAGGGCCCCTCATATTATGATGGTGTGTCTGACGTTGGTTGTGCACCACCACCGTCAGAGACACTTCATTGTACTATGAGGGACCCTTTGCCAGTGCTGTTGCCCAAAAGTGGGCGGACCCACCTGTCCAGGCAAACGGCACTCGCATGGGTGCTTCCGCCAGGTGGTGACTATGGCCCTGTGGGGGGAGTCAGCCCATTTAGGGAGGTATAAAAATGGCTTATGGTGGACATTCAGCAGCTGCAAATGGAGAAATTGGAAAAGTCAGTAAGAGGAGGCCAAAAGCAAGACATTTTTCAGGCAAGCTACGTGTCAGCAGGGGAAGGTGGGGCAAAATAATTTAAAATCCATGATTGGTTCATTTTAATGAAGGTTAGATCATCAACATTCTGGGTAGCCAGATGTGTCCTTTTTTCGGTCAGTATTGAACCAGCAACACTGAAGACTCTTTCTGATAGCACACTAGAAGCAGGGAAAGCGAGCTGTAATGCATATTCTGCCAATTCAGGCCAGGTGTCTATTTTAGATGCCCAGTAATCAAAGGGGAATGACCTGTGAGGGAGAACATCGATAAGGGAGGAAAAGTAGTTCGTAACCATACTGGACAAATGCTGTCTCCTGTCACTTTGAATCGATGCAGCAGTACCTGTTGTTTCAGCAGTCATTGCGAAATCACTCCACAACCTGGTCATAAAACCCCTCTGTCCAACGCCACTTCGGATTTGTGCACCTCTAACACCTCTGCCATGTTGCCCCCTATGGCTCATGTGAGAACCATCGCCGCCGCTGTGTGCTGGGAATGCCTGAACCAAACGGTCTACAAGAGTTGCTTGTTTGGTAGCCAATATTTGCTCAAGGTTCTCATGTGGCATGATATTTTGTAATTTTTCTTTATATTGTGGATCCAGGAGGCAGGCCAACCAGTAATCGTCATCGGTCATCATTTTGATAATGCGGGGGTCCCTTTTTATTTTAGGATATGCAAGGCATACTCAGCCATGTGGGCCAATGTTACAGGTGTTAATTCACTGCTTGTGCTGGGTTGAGGAGCACTTTCTTGCAAATCAACATCACTTGTGTCCCGCAAAAACCCTGTACCTGACCTTGCAACGTCACCAGTTTTTATTGCTTCCTGAGAAGCATCCTCCTCCCATAAATATTCATCCCCATCATCCTCCTCCTCTTCGTCCGCCACCTCGTCCAGGAGAGTTCCTTGAGCAGACAATGGCTGACTGTCATCAAGGCTTCCTTCCTCCTCGGCTGCAGATGCCAGTTCCTTAATGTGCGTCAAACTTTGCATCAGCAGACGCATTAGTGGGATGCTCATGCTTATGTGGCGTCGTCTGCACATACCAGCCATGTGCATTCCTGAAATCACTGAAGGACTTGACAGAGGTCTTGGAGCTTTGACCACTGCCCACCAGACAACTCTATGTCTGCCATCCAACAGCCTGCCCGTGTATGTGTATCCTCCCACAAATTAATTACAGCATTCTTCTGTTCGCACAGCCTCTGAACCATGTGCAGTGTGGAGTTGTTGCAACGTCGATTATTAGGCGGTGCTGGGGAAGTTTCAGCGATCGCTGATGGTTCTGCATATGGCTGGAGTGTACGGGCAACCGGCGGATGTGCGAGCAAAGTCTTCGCACCTTCAGGAGCAGGGCTGGTAACTCCGGATAATTTTGAAGAAGCACTGCACTACCAGGTTCAAGGTGTGAGCCAGGCAAGGTATGTGTTTAAGTTCTGAAAGGGTATGGCAGCCATAAAATTCCTCCCGTTATCACTGACTACCTTGCCTGCCTCAAGATGTACACTGCCCAGCCATGACTGAGTTTGTTGCTGCAAGTACTCGGCCAGTATTTCCGCCGTGTGTCTGTTGTCGCCCAAACACTTCATTTGTAACACAGCCTGCTGACGCTTACCACTAGCTGTTCGATAATGGGACACCTCATGTACAACACTGGCAGCTGCGGATGGAGTGGTTGTGCGACTGCGCTCTGTGGACGAGCTTTCGCTTCTGGAGGAGGAGGAGGGGTGGCAAATGCCTACAGCCAACTGTTTCCTAGACCGCGGGCTAGGCAGAACTGTCCCACTATGGCTGTCCCTTGTGGACCCTGCATCCACCACATTAACCCAGTGCGCCATAATGGATACGTAATGTCCCTGGCCATGCCTACTGGTCCATGCATCTGTTGTGAGGTGCACCTTTCCACTGACTGATTGCCTCAGTTCATGGACAATGCAGTCTTTGACATGCAAGTGGAGGGCTGGGATGGCTTTTCTCGCAAAGAAGTGCCGACTGGGTTGGTCATAGCGTGGAACTGCGTAGGCCATCAGGTCTTTGAAAGCTTTCAACCAACCAACCTAATGAGATTAGTATAGCAATGTGGGTGTTCAAACCCTGTGTACACGGATGACAAGATGAGTACTTTCTTTTCCTAACGAGAGTCTCTTGTAGGGTGAGCTGGACTGGAGAGGTGCATATGGTGGAACTATCGGTGGTGGTGGTGGACATGGTGGATTGAGAGAGGGTTGGTGATGTTATTCTTGATGTTGGCCTACATACAGTGTTTCCTACCAATAACCTTGTGATTGCCTTACTGCTTTGGCCTTGCAACGATACCTCCACATTTGCTACTGGTGGTGTCCTAACCGGTGGGCTTACAGCGAGAGAAGCAATGTAGCGTTGCTGACTACCTTCATTCTGAGCAGGTGCACCAACGGTGCAGGACGTTTGGTAGTTAGTCCAGGCTTGCAAGTGCATGCTGGTTAAATGTCTAAGCATGCATGTTGTATTTAAATTTTGAAGATTCTTCCCTCTGCTAGAGGTCTTTGAGCATTTCTTACAGATAACTCTTTTTTTTAACCAATAAGCTTTTTCTTGAAGTATAACATATCAAATAATACATCAAATAACTTCAGAATGAGGGAGGGGAGGGGGAGGGAAGAAAAGAAAATAGGGGAAGCAGGGGGAACAGAGGGAAAAAACCCAATACATAGTACTCGAGGACCACAGCATAATCAGTACAAAAATACACAATTACAGTGCCAGATAAATCACATAATCAAAAGAAACATGACTTTTAGATAAGAGTAAGAGCAGACTGGGAAATATAGGCCAATGACACCCAGGGATCCCACCAGGAAAGGACTTTATTCTTTTTTGGCAAACCCTGAGCCATAATAATCTTCCATTCATCTCTAAACTCCTCGAACGCCTGGTCCACTCCCGTCTTACCCGCTATCTCTCAGATAACTCTCTTCTCGACCCTCTTCAATCTGGTTTCCGCTCTTTACACTCTACTGAAACTGCCCTCACTAAAGTCTCTAATGACCTACTAACAGCTAAATCTAATGGTCACTACTCCATGCTAATTCTCTTGGATCTCTCTGCAGCATTTGACACTGTGGATCATCAGCTCCTCCTCACTATGCTCCGCTCCATCGGCCTCAAGGACACCGTTCTCTCCTGGTTCTCCTCCTATCTCTCTGACCGATCCTTCACTGTATGTTTCGCTGGTTCCTCCTCCTCTCACCTTCCCCTTACTGTTGGGGTTCCTCAAGGATCAGTCCTAGGCCCCCTCCTCTTCTCTTTGTATACTGCCCCTATTGGACAAACAATCAGTAGATTTGGCTTCCAGTACCATCTCTATGCTGACGACACCCAACTATACACTTCTTCTCCTGATCTCACGCCTGCCTTATTAGAAAACACCAGTGATTGTCTTACCGCTGTCTCTAGCATCATGTCCTCCCTCTATCTGAAACTAAACCTGTCAAAAACTGAACTCCTCGTGTTTTCTCCCTCTACTAACCTACCTTTGCCTGACATTGCCATCTCCGTGTGCGGTTCCACCATTACTCCAAAGCAACATGCCCGCTGCCTTGGGGTCATCCTTGATTCTGACCTTTCATTCACCCCCCACATCCGATCACTGGCTCGCTCTTCTTACCTGCATCTCAAAAACATTTCTAGAATTCGCCCTTTTCTTACTTTCGACTCTGCAAAAACTCTTACTGTTTCACTTATTCATTCTCGTCTGGACTATTGTAACTCTCTACTAATCGGCCTCCCTCTTACCAAACTCTCCCCGCTCCAATCTGTCCTGAATGCTGCTGCCAGGATCATATTCCTCACCAACCGTTACACCGATGCCTCTACCTTGTGCCAGTCATTACACTGGTTACCCATCCACTCAAGAATCCAGTACAAAACTACTACCCTCATCCACAAAGCACTCCATGGCTCAGCACCACCCTACATCTCCTCTCTGGTCTCAGTCTACCACCCTACCCGTGCCCTCCGCTCCGCTGATGACCTCAGGTTAGCATCCTCAATAATCAGAACCTCCCACTCCCGTCTCCAAGACTTTACACGTGCTGCGCCGATTCTTTGGAATGCACTACCTAGGATAATACGATTAATCCCCAATCCCCACAGTTTTAAGCGTGCCCTAAAAACTCATTTGTTCAGACTGGCCTACCGCCTCAATGCATTAACCTAACGATCCCTGTGTGGCCTATATTAAAAAAAAAAAAAAAAAAAAAAAAAATTAATTAACTGGTTCATGCAGCTTTACATGAACACCCAAGCCTTACACTATGGCTGGTCCGAATAACTATAGCAATTGTTACCATCCACCTCTCGTGTCTCCCCTTTTCCTCATAGTTTGTAAGCTTACGAGCAGGGCCCTCACTCCTCTTGGTATCTGTTTTGAACTGTATTTCTGTTATGCTGTAATGTCTATTGTATGTACAAGTCCCCTCTATAATTTGTAAAGCGCTGCGGAATATGTTGGCGCTATATAAATAAAAATTATTATTATTATAATAAGCTCATAACAGAAGTGTAGATCAATTTTGGAGATCAGTTCGGCCCTAGAAGGGAGATCCGAAGATTTCCAGTATTTTGCGATACCCTGTCTGACAGCAACTAGGACATTGGAAATTATTGGACGGAGAGGGGAGGTCTATGAGGGAAATACCCAGCACATCAAGTTGTCCATTCAGAATAAAGGGAAGATGCGTTAGATCAGCGATCAAGGCCTCTACTTGGCGCCAAAAAACCTGAACCTGTGGGCACGACCACCATACATGAGAGAAGGAACCCATGGCGCCACACCCCTTCCAGCAGAGCGGGGAGGAGGACGGGGTGAATTTCGCCAGGCAGGTGGGGGTAAGATACCAATGCAGCTGAATCTTCTTCACCTGTTCAGGTGGCCAAGACACGAGGAGAATTTAGAGGGATGCACCATAGCAAACTGCCAATCCTCCAGGGAAGCCTCAAAATTCAGTGAGGACTCCCAGGAAGTCATAAAAGGAAACTTATCAGGAATACCATGGGATATAAGGGCTTTGTAGATGCTAGAGATACCATGGGGCAAAATAGTGGATGGTCTAAAGAACCTATGAACTGGGTCCTCTGTCAGAGGCGGGGGTGCAACAAACATCCGACGTGACCCAAGGAAGCTGTGAAGCTGTAGATATTGAAAAAAATCAATATTAGTAAGGGAAAATCTCCCTGCAAGGTCCTCAAATGGCAAGAGGCCATTCGATCCAAACAGGTCAGCCACCCGGAGCACCCCGTGCCCCCTCCAGGAGGAAAGAGAAATGTGCCCAATAGCATACTCCAAGGCCTGCAAAGAGACATAGTCATACATAAACACTAGGTGAGAAGTGCAAAGCGACGCCCAAAGTTTAGTAGCGGTCTTGATAGTACAGAGATAGGGGCCCTCAGGAGAAAAACGAAGCAGCTGAAGCTCTAGGAGCAATTTAAGAGAGTTTTTGGGGGCGAACTGAGACTCAATAAGAAACCAGGGTAAGCGTGAGTTCCCCTCCCACCAAATTTTAAGGGGCTCCAAAACCGCCGCCCTATAATAAAACTGCACTGCAGGGGCACCCAACCCACCCATAGAGTACGGAAGGGACATAATTCGACGCCTGATCCTATGAGGTTTTTTGTTCCAGATGAACCGATCTATAAGCGATTGAAAAGCTAAAATAAATTTCGAGGGGATAAAAAGGGGGAGGCACCGGAAAAGGTACATAATTTTAGGGAGGAATAGCATTTTAGAAGTTTGTATACGGGCCATCCACGAGAGCGACGCACTCGATAGCTGATCCATGCCCCTCCTAACCGCCGAGAGAGTTTCCTCACAGTTTGCACGGACGATGTTATCCAACCTAGTTATCCGAATACCTAGGTACGTAAAGCCTAGGGGGGCCCAAATAAACGCATATTGGGATTCAATTTGGATTTGAAGAGCAACCGGAAGAAAAAGGGGAAAAATTGTGGATTTAGTCAAATTAAGTTTGTAATACGAGACCGCAGAAAACTCAGTTAAAATTGAGGTGATCGCGTTCAACGAAGCTAAAGGTGAGGTGCAAGACCACATCGTCGGCGTAGAGACCAATTTTGTGTTCAGTTCCCCCAACCCTAATTCCTTTTATGTCTGAACTTTGCCTAACCATGGCAGCCAAGGGCTCCATGACCAGAGCAAAGATAAGGGGGGAAAGGGGGCAGCCCTGACGAGTACCGTTCAAAATGGGGAACGTCCGAGACCCAAAACCGGCCGAGCGAACCGACGCACAGGGGTTGGAATATAAAGCCATGATAGCTTTGGAGATTTGTCCAGTAAGACCGAACCTTTCCAGCGTAAGCTCTATATATCCCTAGTGCACCCTGTCAAACACTTTTTCAGCGTCGAGTGACAGGAATACACTGGGGAGACCCCCTCTCTCCACCACATCCAGAAGGTCTATCAGGCACCTAGTTCCGTCTCTGGTCTGTCTGCCGGGAACAAACCCGACTTGGTCAGGGTGTATGAGGCTGGGGAGAACCGATAGTAATCTGTTGGCCCAAATTTTTGCATAGATCTTGACGTCACAATTTAGGAGGGCTATAGGACGAAAATTCCCTGGGGAGGTTGTGGGTTTCCGCTGTTTAGGAAGAGTCGCAATGGAAGCCTCCAACCCCTCAGCTCTAATGCTACCTACCGACAACCAGTTATTAAAAAGGTGCAGAAGATAAGGGGAGAGGACAGAGAAAAACTGAGCATAATAAAAAAAAGGAAAGCCATCTGGCCCAGGGGAGGAACCCTTATTAGCGTCCCTGACGATTTGAGATAATTCAGACTCAACAATGGGAGAATTCAGATAGGAGAGCTGCTCCACGCTGACTGAGGGAAGATTAGCCCTCTCCAAGAATGCCAAAATTAACCCCCGCGAGGTCTGGGGAACCCCTGGGTCAGATCCAATATCATAGAGAGAGGAATAGTAGGATGCGAACTCCTCAGCAATATGAATAGGATTATAAACCCGGGAACCATCAGACCTAAGCAGGAATGGGATCTTGGATTGAGCTTCTCTCTTCCTGACGCGTCTAGCCAGAACAGCATCTGCCCGGTCTCCCATTGCATAAAATTTGGCTCTGGTTTTCCTCAGGGCATTCTCAGCCTTATGAAGCAGCAGGTTTCGAACATGTATGCGGGCCTGTTGTGAATTCTGCTCTTGGGTTCCCTCCAGTGGTTGTAGGTGGGAATGCAGTTGTCTCTGAGTTGCAGTCCTGGCCAGGTGTATCTGATGATTACAATTCTGACTGGGATATTTAGGTGTTCAGGATCCTTTAGCCCTTGCCAGTTGTCAATGTTCCTTGTGAAGTGTTGGATCTCTTTCTGGCTTCTCCTGCTTGCTGCCAAATTCAGCAAAGATAAGTGTTTGGTTTTTGTTTCTGTGGCACACTGCTGTGTGCTTGTTTCAGTTTTATTCCTGCTCTGATTGTAGGATTCACTGGAGTTGCAGATTTACGCTCCTACATCTTTAGTTAGATGTAGGAAGTTTTTGTATATTCTGCTGTGGATGTTTTTGAAGGGTTTTAATACTGACCGCACAGAACTCTGTCCTATCCTGTCCTATCTAGCTAGAGTGGCCTCCTGTGCTAAATCCTGTTTTTCTGCCTGTGTATGTTTTTTCCTCTCCGACTCACCGCCAATATTTGCGGGGGGGCTGTCTATCCTTTGGGGATTTTTTCTGAGGCAAGATAGTATTCCTATTTCCATCTTTAGGGGTATTTAGTCCTCCGGCTGTGACGAGGTGTCTAGGTGTGTTAGGTGCACTCCACGGCTACTTCTAGTTGCGGTATTAAGTTCAGGATTGCGGTCAGTATAGTGGCCACCTTCTCCAGTGAAAGTTCTCATGCAGCTCCAAGGTCACCGGATCATAACAGTACAACTGGCCCACAATGAGTTAAATGCATCTCAGAAGAAGGGAATGAAGCTCCTGAGCCATTTTTTTTTCTCCAGTCTGTTTTGTGTTCTCTTCCCTCTTAATATCTGGGTGGCTGAGGAGCCTAGTGCAAGCATGAATGTTCAGGAATTAGCTTCTCGTGTAGACCAGCTTGCTGCTAGGGTGCAAGGTATTTCTGATTATATTGTTCAGACTCCTGCTTTAGAACCGAAGATTCCTACTCCTGATTTGTTTTCTGGTGACAGGTCTAAATTTTTGAGTTTCAAAAACAACTGTAAACTGTTTTTTGCCCTGAGACCTCGATCCTCTGGTGATTCCATTCAGCAGGTAAAAATCGTAATCTCCCTGCTGCGTGGCGACCCTCAGGATTGGGCGTTTTTCCTTGGAATCTGGGAATCCGGCTTTGCATAATATTGACTCCTTTTTTCAGGCTTTAGGATTATTATATGATGAACCTAATTCCGTGGATCAAGCTGAGAAGACCTTGTTGGCCCTTTCTCAGGTTCAAGAGGCGGCAGAATTGTATTGTCAGAAATTCAGAAAATGGTCTGTGTTGACTAAATGGAATAATGATGCTTTGGTGGCAATTTTCAGAAGGGGGCTTTCTGAATCCGTTAAAGATGTTATGGTGGGGTTTCCCACGCCTTCCGGTCTGAGTGATTCTATGTCTCTGGCCATTTAGATTGACCGACGCCTGCGGGAGCGCAGAACTGTGCGCGCTGTGGCGTTATCCTGAGAGCAAATTCCTGAGCCTATGCAATGTGATAGAATTCTGTCTGGAACGGAACGACAAGGTTTAAGATGTCAAAATAGGTTGTGTTATTATTGTGGCAACGCTTCTCATGTCATTTCTGTCTGCCCTAAGCGGACAAAGAGGATCGCCAGTTCAATTACCATCAGTACTGTACAACCTAAATTTTTGTTATCTGTGTCCTTGATCTGCTCATTGTCATCATTTTCTGTCATGGCGTTTGTGGATTCAGGCGCCGCCTTGAATTTAATGGATTTTGAGTTTGCCAAGCGTTGTGGTTTTCCCTTGCAGCCTTTGCAGAACCCTATTCCTTTGAGGGGCATTGATGCTACACCCTTGGCTAAAAATAAGCCCCAATTTTGGACACAGGTAACCATGGGCATGGCGCCAGCCCATCAGGAAGAGTGTCGATTTCTGGTGTTGTATAACTTGCATGATGTTATCGTGCTGGGTTTTCCGTGGTTGCAGGTACATAATCCTGTGTTGGACTGGACGTCCATGTCTGTGACTAGTTGGGGTTGTCAGGGTGTTCATAATAATGTTCCTTTGATGTCAATCTCCTCTTCTTCACCTTCTGAAATTCCAGAGTTTTTGTCTGATTTTCAGGATGTATTCGATGAGCCCAAGTCCAGTTTCCTTCCACCGCACAGGGACTGCGATTGTGCTATTGACTTGATTCCAGGCTGTAAGTTTCCTAAGGGTCGACTTTTCAACCTATCTGTGCCTGAACATACTGCCATGCGGAGCTATATTAAGGAGTCTTTGGAGAAAGGGCATATTCGACCATTTTCTTCACCTTTGGGAGCGGGGTTCTTTTTTGTTGCTAAAAAAGATGGTTCCTTGAGACCCTGTATAGATTATCGCCTCTTGAATAAAATCACGGTCAAGTTTCAATACCCTTTATCTTTGCTTTCTGATTTGTTTGCTAGGATTAAGGGAGCTAGTTGGTTTACGAAGATTGACCTTCGAGGGGCATATAATCTTGTTCGTATTAAGCAGGGTGATGAATGGAAAACTGCGTTTAACACGCCCGAAGGCTATTTTGAATACCTTGTGATGCCATTCGGACTCTCTAATGCTCCATCTGTTTTTCAGTCCTTCATGCATGATATCTTCCGGACTTATCTTGATAAATTCTTGATTGTATATTTGGACGATATTTTGATTTTTTCCGATGATTGGGAGTCTCATGTGCAACAGGTCAGGATGGTATTTCAGATCCTTCGTGACAATGCCCTGTTTGTGAAAGGGTCTAAGTGTCTCTTTGGGGTGCAGAAAGTCTCTTTTTTGGGCTTCATTTTTTCTCCTTCATCTATAGAGATGGATCCGGTTAAGGTTCAGGCCATTCATGATTGGATTCAGCCCACATCCATGAAGAGCCTTCAGAAATTTTTGGGTTTTGCAAATTTTTATCGCCGTTTCATTGCTAATTTTTCCAGCGTGGTTAAACATAGTAACATAGTAACATAGTTAGTAAGGCCGAAAAAAGACATATGTCCATCAAGTTCAGCCTATATTCCATCCTAATAAATCCCCAGATCTACGTCCTTCTACAGAACCCAATTGTATGATACAATATTGTTCTGCTCCAGGAAGACATCCAGGCCTCTCTTGAACCCTTCGACTGAGTTCGCCATCACCACCTCCTCAGGCAAGCAATTCCAGATTCTCACTGCCCTAACAGTAAAGAATCCTCTTCTATGTTGGTGGAAAAACCTTCTCTCCTCCAGACGCAAAGAATGCCCCCTTGTGCCCGTCACCTTCCTTGGTATAAACAGATCCTCAGCGAGATATTTGTATTGTCCCCTTATATACTTATACATGGTTATTAGATCGCCCCTCAGTCGTCTTTTTTCTAGACTAAATAATCCTAATTTCGCTAATCTATCTGGGTATTGCAGTTCTCCCATCCCCTTTATTAATTTTGTTGCCCTCCTTTGTACTCTCTCTAGTTCCATTATAAACCCTTGACCGATTTGACGAAGAAAGGCGCAGATGTGGCGAATTGGTCCTCTGCGGCTGTCTCTGCCTTTCAGGAGCTTAAACGTCGATTTACTTCTGCTCCAGTGTTGCGCCAACTGGATGTTTCTCTTCCGTTTCAGGTTGAGGTTGACGCTTCTGAGATTGGGGCAGGGGCTGTTTTGTCTCAGAGGGATCCTGTTGGTTCCTTAATGAAACCGTGTGCCTTCTTTTCCCGTAAGTTTTCGCCTGCTGAATGCAATTATGATGTCGGCAATCGGGAGTTGTTGGCTATGAAGTGGGCGTTTGAGGAGTGGCGACATTGGCTTGAGGGAGCTAAGCACCGTATTGTGGTCTTGACCGATCATAAGAATTTGATTTACCTCGAGTCTGCTAAACGGCTGAATCCTAGACAGGCTCGATGGTCCTTGTTTTTTTCCTGTTTTGATTTTGTGGTCTCGTACCTTCCGGGTTCTAAGAATATTAAGGCTGATGCCCTCTCTAGGAGTTTTTTGCCTGATTCTCCTGAGGTCTTGGAGCTGGTCGGTATTCTGAAAGAAGGGGTGGTCCTTTCTGCCATTTCCCCTGATTTACGACGGGTTCTTCAGGAATTTCAGGCTGACAAACCTGACCGCTGTCCTGTGGGGAAATTGTTTGTTCCTGACAGATGGACTAGTAGAGTGATTTCTGAGGTTCACTGTTCCATGTTGGCTGGTCATCCTGGCATTTTTGGTACCAGAGATTTGGTTGGTAGGTCCTTTTGGTGGCCTTCATTGTCGCGTGATGTGCGTTCTTTTGTGCAGTCCTGTGGGACTTGTGCGCGAGCCAAGCCTTGTTGTTCCCCTGCTAGTGGGTTGCTTTTGCCATTGCCGGTCCTTGAGAGGCCCTGGATGCATATTTCGATGGATTAAGATGGTTCATTTGGTGCGCTTGCCTAAGTTGCCTTCCTCTTCAGATTTGGTTCCGTTGTTTTTTCAGCATGTGGTTCGTTTGCATGGTATTCCGGAGAATATTGTGTCCGACAGAGGTTCCCAGTTTGTTTCTAGGTTTTGGCGGGCCTTTTGTACTAGACTGGGCATTGATTTGTCTTTTTCTTTTGCATTTCATCCTCAGACAAATGGCCAGACCGAGCGAACTAATCAAACCTTGGTGACTTATTTGAGATGCTTTGTGTCTGCTGATCAGGATGATTGGGTGGCCTTCTTGCTAGGGTTGAGCGAAACGGATCGTTCATTTTCAAAAGTTGCCGACTTTTGGCACAGTTGGGTTTCACGAAACCCGACCCGATCCCTGTGTGGGGTCGGCCATGCGGTACGCGACTTTCGCGCCAAAGTCGCGTTTCAATGACGCTAAAAGCACCATTTCTCAGCCAATGATGGTGGACGCAGAGTGTGGGCAGTGTGATGACATAGGTCCTGGTCCGCAGCATCTTAGAGAAGGGCATTGCTGTGATTGGCTTGCTGTCTGCGGCGTCACAGGGGCTATAAAGAGGTGTTCCCGCCGACCGCCATCTTACTGCTGCTGATCTGAGCATAGGGAGAGGTTTCTGCCGCTTCGTCAGAAGCAGGGATAGCGTTAGGCAGGGTCCATTAACCCCCAAACCGCTTGTGCTGTAGCGATTTCCACTGTCCAACACCACCTTTTGTTTGCAGGGACAGTGGAAGCTAAATTTTTTTTCCTCAGCGCTGTAGCTCATTGGGCTGCCCTAGAAGGCTCCCTGATAGCTGCATTGCTGTGTGTACGCCGCTGTGCAAACCAACTGCTTTTTTCAAAGCACAAATCCTGTTGTTCCTTCCTTTCTGCACAGCTATCTTGTTTGTTTGTCCACACTTTTTAATTTTGTGCAGCAGTCCACTCCTTGTTATTGCTGCCTGCCATACCTTGCTGAGATTACTGCAGGGAGATAGTAATTGTAGGACAGTCCCTGTTTTTTTTTTTTTTTTTAATTCTCCCTGAAAAAAAAATAAATAGTGGGAGATTAATCTTGGCATGTGTGCTTGAGTGCCAGTCGTGTGTGCCATCTCTCTCCAATTGTGGGGCACAGAAAGCCTAGTGTCTATAATCCTTTTTTTTTTTTTTTTTTCTTCTCCCTAAAAAAAAATAGTGGGAGATTAAGATTGGCATTTCTGCTAGAGTGCCAGTCCTGTGTGTGCCATCTCTCTCCAATTTTGGGGCACAGAAAGCCTAGTGTGTAATACTGGGCCTGATTTCTTGCCAATTCTCCCTAACAAAAAAAAGTAGTGGGAGATTAAGATTGGCATTTCTGCTAGAGTGCCAGTCCTGTGTGTGCCATCTCTCTCCAATTTTGGGGCACAGAAAGCCTAGTGTGTAATACTGGCCCTGATTTCTTGGCAATTCTCCCTAACAAAAAAAGTAGTGGGAGATTAAGATTGGCATTTCTGCTAGAGTGCCAGTCCTGTGTGTGCCATCTCTCTCCAATTTTGGGGCACAGAAAGCCTAGTGTGTAATACTGGCCCTGATTTCTTGGCAATTCTCCCTAACAAAAAAAAGTAGTGGGAGATTAAGATTGGCATTTCTGCTAGAGTGCCAGTCCTGTGTGTGCCATCTCTCTCCAATTTTGGGGCACAGAAAGCCTGGTGTGTAATACTGGGCCTGATTTCTTGGCAATTCTCCCTAACAAAAAAAAGTAGTGGGAGATTAAGATTGGCATTTCTGCTTGAGTGCCAGTCCTGTGTGCGCCATCTCTCTCCAATTTTGGGGCACAGAAAGCCTAGTGTGTAATACTGGGCCTGATCTCTTGGCAATTCTTCCTAACAAAAAAAAGTAGTGGGAGATTAAGATTGGCATTTCTGCTAGAGTGCCAGTCCTGTGTGTGCCATCTCTCTCCAATTTTGGGGCACAGAAAGCCTAGTGTGTAATACTGGCCCTGATTTCTTGGTAATTCTCCCTAACAAAAAAAAGTAGTGGGAGATTAAGATTGGCATTTCTGCTAGAGTGCCAGTCCTGTGTGTGCCATCTCTCTCCAATTTTGGGGCACAGAAAGCCTAGTGTGTAATACTGGCCCTGATTTCTTGACAATTCTCCCTAACAAAAAAAAGTAGTGAGAGATTAAGATTGGCATTTCTGCTAGAGTGCCAGTCCTGTGTGTGCCATCTCTCTCCAATTTTGGGGCACAGAAAGCCTACTGTGTAATACTGGGCATGATTTCTTGGCAATTCTCCCTAACAAAAAAAAGTAGTGGGAGATTAAGATTGGCATTTCTGCTAGAGTGCCAGTCCTGTGTGTGCCATCTCTCTCCAATTTTGGGGCACAGAAAGCCTAGTGTGTAATACTGGCCCTGATTTCTTGGCAATTCTCCCTAACAAAAAAAAGTAGTGGGAGGTTAAGATTGGCATTTCTGCTAGAGTGCCAGTCCTGTGTGTGCCATCTCTCTCCAATTTTGGGGCAGAGAAAGCCTAGTGTGTAATACTGGCCCTGATTTCTTGACATTTCTCCCAGAAACAAAAAAAAAGTGGGAGATTAAGATTGGCATTTGTGATTGAGTGACAGTCCTGCATGTGTGGCATCTCTCTCAAATTGTGGGCCACAGAAAGCCTAGTGTCTGCAATACTGTTTTTTTTGGGGGGGGTTTAATTCTCCCTTTAAAAAAAAAATGGGAGATTAATATTGGCATTTGTGCTTGAGTGCCAGTCGTGTGTGCCATCTCTCTCAAATTGTGGGCCACAGAAAGCCTAGTGTCTGGTTTTTTTTGTTTTTGTTTTTTAAATTCTCCCTGAAAAAAAAAAATAGTGGGAGATTAATATTGGCATTTGTGCTTCTGTGCCAGTCGTGTGCGCTATCTCTCTCAAATTGTGGGCCACAGAAAGCCTAGTGTCTGTTTTTTTTTTTTTTTTTTTTTTGGGGGGGGGGGGTTAAATTCTCCCTGAAAAAAAAATAGTGGGAGATTAATATTGGCATTTGTGCTTCTGTGCCAGTCGTGTGTGCCATCTCTCTCAAATTGTGGGCCACAGAAAGCCTAGTGTCTGTCTTTTTGGGGGGGTTTTAAATTCTCCCTGAAAAAAAATGAATAGTGGGAGATTAATATTGGCATTTGTGCTTCAGCACCAGTCCTGTGTGTGTGGCATCTGTCTCATTTTGTGCCACAGAAAACCGAGTGTGCAACATTGTGCCTGATTTTCCTTGCAGTCTCACCCACCTATAAAGGGATATCTAAATCCTACAGAAGTTTGAGTTCACCTTGTAAGTTGTTTTACAGTAACAAATACCGTTACTTTGGTTACATTTTTAAAACAATGAAGAAGTCTGGTGGAAGAGGTCGTGGCCGTGGGCGTTCATTGCCAGCTGGTAATGATGGTAGTGGTGGTGGAGCATCAGGTGGTCGTGGGAAAAACAATATAGCACCTAAGTCTCGAGCTGTGGAGCCAGGTTCGTCGCCTGGCTACACAAGGCCTCGAACGCTCCCTTTTCTGGGAGTAGGAAAACCGCTTTTAAAGCCGGAGCAGCAAGAGCAAGTTTTGGCTTTCCTTGCTGACTCAGCCTCTAGCTCTTATGCCTCCTCTTCTGAAACTGGTAAATGTAAAAGCAGCACGTCGTTAGTGGATGTTCACGCTCAGGGACAAGGCGCTCCATTGTCCTTTTCAGCAAAAACAACAACAGAGAAGGATGCGTCAGGCGACACAACGGGTTACTCCATGGAGCTCTTTACCCATACCGTTCCTGGGTTAGATAGTGAAACAGTTAACAGGCCATGCCCATTACAAGTTGAATCGGACATGGAGTGCACAGATGCACAGCCACAGCCAGATTACTATGCTGTTCCTTTGACTCAGACCACCACATTGCCCTCGCAGTGTACTGATCCAGAATCAGACCCTGATGAGACTATGGTGCTCCGTCACAAACGCTATACCACCAGCTTACACGGTAACACAGACGAAGTTGCACATGAGATAGAAGAGGAGGTCATAGATGACCCAGTTGTTGACCCCGATTGGCAGCCATTGGGGGAACAGGGTGCAGGCGGCAGTAGTTCTGAAGCGGAGGAGGAGGGGCAGCAGCAGGCATCCACATCACAACAGGTTCCATCTGCCGGGCCAGTATCTGGCCCAAAACGCGTGGCAAAGCCAAAACCAGTTGGAGGACAGCGTGGCCATCCGGTTAAAGAAGCTCAGTCTGCAATGCCTGAAAAGGCATCCGATGCTAGAAAGAGTGCAGTCTGGCATTTTTTTAAACAACATCCAATTGATCAGCACAAAGTCATCTGTCAAAAATGTTCAACTACCTTAAGCACAGGTCAGAATCTGAAAAGTCTAAATACAAATTGCATGCATAGACATTTAACCACCATGCATTTGCAAGCCTGGACTAACTACCAAACGTCCCTTAAAGTTGTAGCACCCTCGGCCAATGAAGCTAGTCAGCGACGCTACATCCCTTCCGTCACTGTAAGGCCACCATTTTCCACACCACCTGCAGTATCTGTGCAGGTTTTGTTGCCAGGCCAAAGCAGTCAGGGTCAGGGAATCACCAGTTTCGTAGTAGGAAACACTGCCGTCTCTCAGTCTGCCATGTCCCCCGGCACCCCCTCTAGTTCCACGATCTCCAGCTCACCCTACATGAGACTCTCGTTAGAAAAAGGAAGTACTCATCCTCGCATCCACGTACACAGGGTTTTAATGCCCACATAGCTAGACTAATCTCGTTAGAGATGATGCCCTACCGGTTAGTTGAAAGTGACGCTTTCAAAGCCCTGATGGACTACGCTGAACCACGCTACGAGCTACCCAGTCGACACTTCTTTTCGAGAAAAGCCATCCCAGCCCTCCACCAGCATGTTAAAGAGCGCATCGTCCATGCACTCAGGCAATCTGTGAGTACAAAGGTGCACCTGACAACAGATGCATGGACCAGTAGGCATGGCCAGGGACGTTACGTGTCCATCACGGCACACTGGGTGAATGTGGTGGATGCAGGGTCCACAGGGGACAGCAATATTGGGACAGTTCTGCCTAGCCCACGGTCTAGGAAACAGTTGGCTGTACCCGTTCGCCCCCCCTCCTCCTCATCCTCCTGCAGAAGCGAGAGCTCGTCCACAGACCGCGGTGGCACAACCACTCCATCAGCTGCCACTGTTGCACACCAGGTGTCCCATTATGGGGCAGCTACTGGCAAGCGTCAGCAGGCTGTATTGGCTATGAAGTGTTTGGGCGACAACAGACACACCGCGGAAGATCTGTCCGAGTTCTTGCAGAAAGAAATGCAGTCGTGGCTGGGCACTGTAGATCTTGAGGCAGGCAAGGTAGTGAGTGATAACGGAAGGAATTTCATGGCTGCCATCGCCCTTTCCCAACTGAAACACATTCCTTGCCTGGCTCACACCTTAAACCTGGTGGTGCAGTGCTTCCAGAAAAGTTATCCGGGGTTATCCGACCTGCTCCTCAAAGTGCGCGGACTTTGCTCGCATATCCGCCGTTCGCCCGTACACTCCAGCCGTATGCAGACCTATCAGCGGTCTTTGAACCTTCCCCAGCATCGCCTAATCATTGACGTTGCAACAAGGTGGAACTCAACCCTGCACATGCTTCAGAGACTGTGCGAACAGAGGCGGGCTGTTATGTATTTGTGGGAGGATACACATACACGGGCAGGCAGTAGGATGGCAGACATGGAGTTGTCAGGTGTGCAGTGGTCGAAGGTACAAGACATATGTCAATGTTTTGAGGAATGCACATGGCTGGTAAGTGCAGACAATGCCATAATAAGCATGAGCATCCCCCTAATGCGTCTGCTGATGCAAAATTTGACGTACATAAAGGAGCAGGCGTCTGCAGCAGAGGAAGAGGAAAGCCTTGATGACAGTCAGCCATTGTCTGGTCAGGGCAGTGTACAGGATGAGTTAGCGGGCGAACAGGAGGAGGAGGACGAGGAGGATGATGGGGATGAGTATTTTTTTATTGAAGAAGCTTCTCCGGGGCCACTGGAAATTGGTGGCGTGGCAAGGCCGGGTTCTGGTTTTTTGAGGGACACAAGTGACGTAGATTTGCCTGAAACTGCCCCTCAACCCAGCACAACCGCAGATTGGACAACTGGACCTTTGGCCCACATGGCGGATTATGCCTTACGTATCCTCAAAAGGGACACACGCATTACAAAAATGATGACCGATAACGATTACTGGTTGGCCTGCCTCCTTGATCCTCGCTATAAAGGCAAATTGCAAAATATTATGCCACATGAGAACTTGGAACAAATATTAGCAACCAAACAATCAACTCTTGTTGACCGTTTGATTCAGGCATTCCCAGCACACAGCGCCGGTGATCGTTCTCACACGAGCTGCAGGGGGCTGCAGACCAGAGGTGTTAGAGGTGCACAAATCAGAAGTGGCGTTGGACAGAGGGGTTTTCTGACCAGGTTGTGGAGTGATTTTGCTATGACCGCAGACAGGTACTGCAGCATTAATTCAAAGTGACAGGAGACAACATTTGTCCAGTATGGTTACTAACTATTTTTCATTCCTTATCGATGTTCTCCCTCAACCGTCATTCACATTTGATTACTGGGCATCCAAATTAGACACCTGGCCAGAATTGGCAGAATATGCATTGCAGGAGCTTGCTTGCCCAGCAGCTAGTGTGCTATCAGAAAGAGTATTCAGTGCTGCTGGTTCAATATTAACTGAAAAAAGGACTCGTCTGGCTACCCAAAATGTTGATGATCTAACCTTCATTAAAATGAACCACTACTGGATTTCGAATTATTTTGCCCCACCTTTCTCGGCTGACACCTAGCTTTCCAGTGAAAAGGTATTGCTTGTGGACTGCTCTGACGGAGTTTTCCAATCTCGTAATTTGCAGCAGCTTTTTGTTCAGCATACGACATGTTTACACCTCCCTAAATGGCCAAACTCACCCCACGGGGCCGTGGTCTCGCCACTTGGCGCAAGCACCCGTGAGAGTGCCGTTTGTCTGAAGAGGTGGGTGTGCACGCTTTTGGTCGACGGCACTGCCACTGGGTCCCTCATAGTACAATAAAGTGTCTCTGGCGGTGGTGGCGCGCAACCAACGTCAGACACACCGTTGTAACATGAGGGGCCCTGGGCCTGTACTGCCGGCCACAAGACAGTTCCCCCCCCAGCTCAAACAGTGCTCTACGATTTGCAAAATTATCTCTCACAGCTCCACCAATGTTTAGTCTATGCGCTGACATCCTTCAATGCCTGGCACTGACAATACCAATGTGTTGACATGTATGATGCTACTTAAAATAGTCTGGGGCAGTGTCCTATATTTACACCAGTAAATACTTTGCGCCAAATTACTAGGTCAGAAACACAGCAGAGGAACCCACCCCTGTACCTAAGTATGCCACCCTTTTGTTTTTTGGTTTTGTTGTATTGCGAGACATTAACATCTATTTATTTTTTGGGAGTACTAACTGTCAGACACTCATTACAATCGGCCTCCGCTGACAACACCAATGCTGCCTGTGTACCCCTGCAAGATAATTCCAAGTGCATAGAGCCTTCTTTTGTTATGTTAGGCCTACTAAGCCTGTCTGCGGTCCCTCCTTCCAATAGTCCTCCACTGACCACACCACTGCTGCCCGTGTACCCCTGGAACCTATTTTAAAGTGCTTACAGCCAACTTTTGTTATGTTAGGCCTACTAAGCCTGTCTGTGGTCCCTCCTTCCAATAGTCCTCCACTGACCACACCACTGCTGCCCGTGTACCCCTGGAAGCTATTTTAAAGTGCCTACAGCCTACTTTTGTTATGTTAGGCCTACTAAGCCTGTGTGCGGTCCCTCCTTCCAATAGTCCTCCACTGACCAGACCAATGCTGCCCGTGTACCCCTGGAACCTATTTTAAAGTGCCTACAGCCTACTTTTGTTATGTTAGGCCTACTAAGCTTGTCTGTGGTCCCTCCTTCCAATAGTCCTCCACTGACCATACCACTGCTGCCCGTGTACCCCTGGAAGCTATTTTAAAGTGCCTACAGCCTACTTTTGTTATGTTAGGCCTACTAAGCCTGTCTGCGGTCCCTCCTTCCAATAGTCCTCCACTGACCACACCACTGCTGCCCGTGTACCCCTGGAAGCTATTTTAAAGTGCCTACAGCCTACTTTTGTTATGTTAGGCCTACTAAGCCTGTCTGTGGTCCCTCCTTCCAATAGTCCTCCACTGACCAGACCAATGCTGTCCGTGTACCCCTGGAACCTATTTTAAATTGCATAGAGCATACTTTTTTAATTGTAGGCGTACTAAGTCTGTCTGCGTTCCATAATTGAAATTGTCCTCCACTGACCAGAGCAATGCTGCCTGTGTACCCCTGTAACCTTTTTTAAACTGCATTGAGCCAAATTTTTTGTTTAAGGCCTACTACCTGTGTCTGTCTGCGCCACTCAATACAGCTTTCCTCCTCTGAAAAAAGCTGAGCGTCAATAGTCTGGTTTTCAGCCTATAGGAATTTGAAAACTGCATTGGGGCTACTACTTCGGTAGGGCCTACTAACGGTGTCTGCCGCTCTAAGGTGTTCTCCAGGTTGCCTCTCCATAGCTTCGATCTTCTAGCTCTCGTTCAGTAGTTGTTGAAACAACACTGCATTAGGCCTACAAGTTGGGTCTGGGTTGTAGAGACGGTGTCTTCCGCTCAAAGGTGTTCTCCAGGTTGCCTCTCCATAGCTTCGATCTTCTAGCTCTTGTTAAGTAGTTGTTGAAACAACACTGCATTAGGCCTACAAGTTGGGTCTGGGTTGTAGAGACGGTGTCTTCCGCTCCAAGGTGTTCTCCAGGTTGCCTCTCCATAGCTTCGATCTTCTAGCTCTCGTTCAGTAGTTGTTGAAACAACACTGCATTAGGCCTACAAGTTGGGTCTGGGTTGTAGAGACGGTGTCTTCCGCTCCAAGGTGTTCTCCAGGTTGCCTCTCCATAGCTTCGATCTTCTAGCTCTCGTTCAGTAGTTGTTGAAACAACACTGCATTAGGCCTACAAGTTGGGTCTGGGTTGTAGAGACGGTGTCTTCCGCTCCAAGGTGTTCTCCAGGTTGCCTCTCCATAGCTTTGATCTTCTAGCTCTCGTTAAGTAGTTGTTGAAACAACACTGCATTATGCCTACAAGTTGGGTCTGGGTTGTAGAGACGGTGTCTTCCGCTCCAAGGTGTTCTCCAGGTTGCCTTTTCTGAGCTTCTATCTTCAGGCTCTTGTTAAATAGTTGTTAAATGGAACAACTGCATTTGGCGTACTAGTTGGGTTGGGGCCTACTAACAGTGTCTGCCGCTCCTTGCTGTTCTCCTGGTTTCCTGTCCTGAAATTTCATTTTCAGGCTCTCGTTAAGTAGTTGTTAATGTTAGACTGCATTTGGCCTACTAGTTGGGTTGAGGCCTACTATTGGTGTCTGCCGCTCCTTGCTGTTCTCCTCCACTGAACAAAGCTGTGCCGCCTGTTTACTACTGTTGCCAATTTTGAACTGCATTTAGACTACTTACTGATTTGGGCCTACTCTCTGTGTCAGCCTCTCATTACAGTTGTCCTCCACTGCAATGCCCCCTGGTTAGTCCTGTTACCAATTTTGAACTGCATTTAGCCCACTTTATTCTTTGGGCCTATATCTGTGTTTCCTCCTCATCCTGCCCACTGCCCAGCTAGTGATAGATGAGTCTGCTGGTACATTGACCCATAACGCAACATTCCCCGTGCACGCTACACAGCAAGATTGTTACCCTGCTGAAAGTCAGGTTCCTCTTCCCGCATACCATACCACCTTACACGGGGACAAAGAGGAAGGTGCAGATGAAAGTGCATGTTCCTTCATCAGGTGGGGGGAGGAATACTCGTTGGCGACGTCACTGGCACAGGGCCCCTCATAGTACGCAAAAGTGTCGCTGCCGGTGGGAGGCGCCCCTGCCGTGCAAACACACCGCCGTACTTTGAGGGGCCCTGTGCCAGTGGCAATGCCAACGAGTGGGCCCCCCCTGCTTGCTCAGGATCACAGCACTTGCAAAGTTTAAATACTTACCTCTCCCTGCTCCACTGCCGTGACGTGGTCCAGATTTCCTGGGCCCACTAAATACTTGAACCAGCCCTACCCCCCACAACTTTAGCCAAATGACCCCCAATTTCCAATGCCTTACTATTATTATAAGGTAAATTAAGATTGACAAGCTTCAGTAACAAGAATGGATGTTTTTGCCATTAAAATGGGCACTGTACATGTCTTCCTGGCCTCCACTCACTGCCGACTATGCTCCCCCATTGACTTGCATTGGGTTTCGTGTTTTGTTTGATCCCCGACTTTTCACGATAATCGGCCGACTCCACTCGACTCGACTGTTGAGATAGTCGGGTTTCGCGAAACCCGACTCGACCCTAAAAAAATAAAAGTCGCTCAACTCTATTGCCGACCTCATGGACGATCCCACACTAAGATCGGGTCGGGTTTCATGAAACCTGACTTTGCCAAAAGTCGGCGATTTTTGAATTTGTCCGATCCGTTTCGCTTAACCCTAACGGTGACCCTTGTAACAACCCTGTTGGCATCACTGCAAGGCCTCCCATGCCCCACATGCCTGATACATCAACTCATTCCGGGCCATGCTGATAGTATTACAGTTAGGTCCATATATATTTGGACAGAGACAACATTTTTCTAATTTTGGTTATAGACATCACCACAATGAATTTTAAGCAAAACAATTCAGATGCAGTTGAAGTTCAGACTTTCAGCTTTCATTTGAGGGTATCCACATTAAAATTGGATGAAGGGTTTAGGAGATTCAGCTCCTTAACATGTGCCACCCTGTTTTTAAAGGGACCAAAAGTAATTGGACAGATTCAATAATTTTAAATAAAATGTTCATTTTTAGTACTTGGTTGAAAACCCTTTGTGGGCAATGACTGCCTGAAGTTTTGGACTCATGGACATCACCAGACGCTGTGGTTCCTCCTTTTTGATGCTCTGCCAGGCCTTCACTGCAGTGGTTTTCAGTTGCTGTTTGTTTGTGGGCCTTTCTGGCTGAAGTTTAGTCTTTAACAAGTGAAATGCATGCTCAATTGGGTTGAGATCCAGTGACTGACTTGGCCATTCAAGAATATTCCACTTCTTTGCTTTAATAAACTCCTGGGTTGCTTTGGCTTTATGTTTTGGGTCATGGTCCATCTGTAGTATGAAACGACGACCAATCAGTTTGGCTGCATTTGGCTGGATCTGAGCACACAGTATGGCTCTGAATACCTCAGAATTCATTTGGCTGCTTCTGTCCTGTGTCACATCATCAATAAACACTAGTGACCCAGTGCCACTGGCAGCCATGCATGCCCAAACCATCACACTGCCTCCACCGTGTTTTACAGATGATGTGGTATGCTTTGGATCATGAGCTGTACCACGCCTTCTCCATACTTTTCTCTTTCCATCATTCTGGTAGAGGTTGATCTTGGTTTCATCTGTCCAAAGAATGTTCTTCCAGAACTGTGCTGGCTTTTTTAGATGTTTTTTTGTAAAGTCCAGTCTAGCCTTTTTATTCTTGATGCTTATGAGTGGCTTGCACCGTGCAGTGAACCCTCTGTATTTACTTTCATGCAGTCTTCTCTTTATGGTAGATTTGGATATTGATACGCCGACCTCCTGGAGAGTGTTGTTCACTTGGTTGGTTGTTGTGAAGGGGTTTCTCTTCACCATGGAGATTATTCTGCGATCATCCACCACTGTTGTCTTCTGTGGGCGCCCAGGTCTTTTTGCATTGATGAGTTCACCAGTGCTTTCTTTCTTTCTCAGGATGAACCAAACTGTAGATTTTGCCACTCCTAATATTGTAGCAATTTCTCGGATGGGTTTTTTCTGTTTTCGCAGCTTTAGGATGGCTTGTTTCACCTGTATGGAGAGCTCCTTTGACCGCATGTTTACTTCACAGCAAAACCTTCAAAATGCAAGCACCACACCTCAAATCAACTCCAGGCCCTTTATCTGATTAAATGAGAATGACATAATGAAGGGATTGCCCACACCTGTCCATGAAATAGCCTTGGAGTCAATTGTCCAATTACTTTTGGTCCCTTTTAAAACAGGGTGGCAAATGTTAAGGAGCTGAAACTCCTAAACCCTTCATCCAATTTTAATGTGGATACCCTCAAATGAAAGCTGAAAGTCTGAACTTCAACTGCATCTGAATTGTTTTGTTTAAAATTCATTGTGGTAATGTCTATAACCAAAATTAGAAAAATGTTGTCTCTGTCCAAATATATATGGACCTAACTGTATATGCTGCCGGCTAAATGCTGTGTTCCTCATGGCTGCCTGTTCTGTGCACGCTTTTTGGCTGTGTGCATAGGGGAGCGGCGCTGGCATATCCAGATTCTTATTGAAACTGTGTGCACCTCCCTAAGGTGTCCCTGGCCAATTGCCTAGAGGCCTCTGATACTTAAGGCCTCCTCACCCATTGGAGGATGCCTGAGCAAACTTTTTCCCTCAGTATCTTGCTACTGAGCTGTCAGGTCCTGTCCTGTCTCTGCCTCTGGGGGCTGCAATACCCAGGCCTATATCCGTGTCTTGTTTTTGTGTCCATGTCTGTCCCTGTCTGTGTTCTGGTCTATGTCCGTTCCTGTTATTCTTTGCTTGTTTGCCTTTCCCACTGTGCTGTGCGTACCTCTGTGTTCACTTTCTCTGCTCTGCTCGCCACAACCTGTGTCTCTGCACGTTTCTGCTCTGCTCACCACCACCTGTGGCTCTGTGCCTCTCTGCTCTGCTTGCCACAATCTGTGGCTCTGTGGCTTTGTTCTTCTCTTGGCTCTGCATTCTGTGGCTTTGATCTGCTCTCGGCTCTGCACTCTGTGGCTTTGCTCTGCTCCCGGTTCTGCACTCTGTGTCTTTGCTCTGCTTCCGGCTCTGCAATCTGTGGCTTTGCTCTGCTCTCGGCTCAACACTTTGTGGCTTTGCTCTGCACTCTGTGGCTTTGCTCTGCTCTCAGCTCTGTACTCTGCAGCTCCGCTCTGCTCTCGCTCTGCAGGTCCGCTCTGCTCTCGCTCTGCGGCTCCGTCCTGCTCTCGCTCTGCGGCTCCTTGCGGTTCTGCCTTGCTCCGCTCCTTGCGGTTCTGCCATTCTCCGCTCTTACGTTTCAGCTCTTAGCTTCGTCTCCTATGGTTCTGCTTTGCATCTGCTCTTGCGGTCTTGCTCTACCTCCGTTCTGCAACTTGCTGAACAGGTTACTACCTTTTCCCATATACTCTTCTATCTGTACAGGTTCCTACCTGTTCCCATATACTCTTCTGTCTGTGCAGGTTCCTACATGTTCCTATATACTCTCCTATCTGAACAGATTCCTACCTGTTTCCATATACCTGCCTTTATTCCGGTACCTACCTGTCCTGCCAGAGTTCCAGTCCAGTCCACCAGTCCTGCCAGTGTGCCAGCTGTGACCCGCCTGTCCTGCCAGTGTGCCAGTCGTGCTGCCCGTCCGGCCTGAGGGTCACCTGTGCCCGTCTGTTCTGCTTGCCTGTCAAGTGCTGCCTGTCGACGCTCGCCCGCACCCGTCCGAGTGTTCCGTTCCCCAGTGGGATCAGCAGCCACAGACAGACACCACCCTGGAGTGGTACCTGGTAGCGACCTGCTGCACAAGCCTGACCTCACCATCAGCGGCTCCAGTGAACACCAAGGTAGCTACTTAGTCACGTCTCTTCCAGGGTAGTCTGGTTAGAGGTGCAGTGGGGCCACAGCCCTGCACGCCCGCACCAATCAGTCTGGGCACAAAAGTTACAGATTGCTCAGGCCATCGTCCCCGCTGAGTTCCATGTCCTTTCGCTCTCGGAGCAAGATGCACCAATCGTAGTCTCTGATACTATCTTTAATCTACTTCTGGCCTACGAAAAGCAAGCTCCTGCAGACCCACCAAGGTACTATGGGGATCCTAAGCTGTGCCGTGTGTTCCTGGAGCAATGCATGCAGACCTTCTAATGGTATACTTCCAATTTCCCCTCTGATCTTTTCAAGGTGGGATTCATAATTTCCTACCTACCAGTAGATGCTTTGTAATGGATCAACCCCCTCTGGGAAGCAGGGAACCCCATCATCATGGACATAGAGGCCTTCCTGTTGGCCTTCCGTAAATCTTCGATGTGCCTACTGCTTCATCTGAAAAGTCTTCCCCCCAAGCTCACAGAGACAGACCCGATGAAAGAAACCTGTGGGTAAACCACCACATCCGTCCATGACCGTCCAAGACTCACCTGTTCCACAACCTGACAAAGCAGCCACCCGAGCAAGAACCAAGAGGTCTGATAAAAGGTGGCTGGCAAAGCAGAAGCCTGAATCCAGTCACAAGAAGGGAATGCGGTATCACTGCAGTTGTGTGGAATATCCTGACGGTCTCTGCCCTGTGAATCTCAAACTCCGAAACCTTGGGCCAGCAGGAGAGGCTACCCTTGGCGAGAGTACTTCCTCTCCACCAAAATCAATGACTGTGTCTCTGTTTTCTGGGAGCTTTGGTGTGTACAAGCCGCCAATTATACGGAGTCGGTGTGTAATCTCCATCCTACAGCTCCAGAACCTGGTGAGGGCATTGTCTGAAGATGGTCAAGCCTTATTTAAGAGCAAAGAACCAACACAACAGAAAAAGACCATAAAAGTGCCCAGACAATATTGATAATAATAATAATTAACAATAATTGTCTTTATTAGTACAAATGACAGTAGTATAATGAGTTAAAAATGTGTGCACAAACAAGAATAAATATACATTTCAACCAGATAAAAAGGATAAAATTAGGTAATATATATCACAGCCAAAATAGGTATAGCTAATTGGACTAAAGGTATATCAAAGGTATATATGGCAGCACTTTTATGGTCTTTCTCCGTTGTGTTGGTTCTTTGCACGTGTTGAGTACTTTTGTACTCATTTTCTCTATAGTACACCAGGTGGATCTATTCTAACAAATATTATATTTCACATTCATTGATATAAGATATATTCTGAAAGGTGTCACTATCTTTTGACTTATTTAAGAGCAGTCTAGTCCTACAAGGACAACTACAGCTCCAAGTCGGAGCCTTATAGTCAAAGAAGTTTGTCTTCCTTATGCTGTCTGGTATGCCCATGGGTCATTCTGAGCCAAGGACTCTACCACCCGCTCTGGTTAAGAGTCCCAGCAAAGTGCTTCGTTTGAATCTACCCAGTCGCAAAAAGTGTCTGGTTCCTATGCATCAAAAACTGTCAGCAATGTTGTCTTCTTCTTCAGCTAATCTGTTAGACGTCGAGTCAAGGTGTGCTGATGTCCACAAAGATGGGGAAGGGGTGACGATCTCTCCACATATCTCCAACGACTATACCAGTAATCTGTTCCTAGGAACATCCCCGCCTCTTGGACGATTTCTTCTGGATAACGGGCAGAAGATGGTTCCTATGTGGTTACGTTCGGCGTCCATGTGGCTGATTGGTGAAGATTCTGAAACAGAAGTTTCCTTCTCTCAGTTTTTCTCTGACTCAGTGGAGGTGTTGTTCTCCTCACTCTTCTCCAATGACTTTTCCTGTGTTCAGTACCCAAGAACATCTCTGCTACCTGGAAGTTTGTCTCTGGATATCGGGCAGAAGATGGATCCTGTGAGAGTTCCCTCAACTTCCGTGTGGCCGGCTGGTGAAGATACCAAAAACGGAAATTGTTTTGTCTCTGACTTCTCCTGATTCAGAAGAGGATCTCTAGTTTTCTCGGGATTACGGGCAGAAGTTGAACCCTGTAAGAGGGTTTCCTTTTTCCAAGTGTCCGGTTGATGCAGACGTCAAGACAGTAGCATCCAAGTCCCTGCTTCCTATTTACCTGGAGGAGGTGGTCCTGCTAAGTGTGGAAACTAACCCCGTTGGGCACAAAGAGACTTTGCTATCTGAAATTCCTGGTGACCCGTCTGCTTTGTTCTACCCTAAAGATGTCATGATGACTAGAACTGTGTTTGTACCTTTTCTTCTTCTATAAATCATTCTGGCGGGCTTGAAGAAGAGGGGGTGTACAGGAGGGGGTACTGTAACAACCCTGCTGACATCACTGCATGGCCTTCCATCCCTCTCCTGCCTGATACATGAACTTACTCACTCCAGGCCATGCTGTAAGATCTGTCTGCTGCCAGCTCCATGTTGTGTGCCTCATGGATGCCTGCTCTGTGCACGCATCCTGGCTGTGTGCATAGGGGGCAGCAGGTGGCAAATCCAAATTCTTATTAAGACTGTGTGCACCTCCCTAAGGTGTCCCCAGCCAAGAGGCCTCTGATACTTAATGCATCCTCAACCATTGGAGGATGCCTGAGCAAACTATTTCCCTCAGTTAGTATCATGCTACTAAGCTGCCAGTTCCTGTCCTGTCTCTGCCTCTGGGGGCTGCAATACCCAGGCCTATATCCATGTCAAGTTCTTGTGTCTGTCCGTCTGCGCTCTAGTCTATATCCGTTCCTGTTGTTCTTTGCTTGTTTTCCTTTCCCACTCTGCTGTGTGTACCTCTGTTTACTCTCTGCTCTGCTCACTACAACTTGTGGCTCTGCACCTTTTTGCTCTGCTTGACACCACCTGTGGCTCTGTGCCTCTGTGCTCTGCTCGCCACCATCTGTGGCTCTGCTCCTCTCTGCTCACCACAATCAGTGGCTCTGTGGCTTTGTTCTGCTCTCGGCTCTGCACTCTGCTTCTTTTCTCTGCTCTCAGCTTTGCACTCTGTGGCTCCACTCTGCTCTCGCTCTGCGCTCCTCTCTGCTCTCGCTCTGCGACTCCTTGCGATTTTACCTTGCTCCGCTCCTTGCGGTTCTGCCTTTCTCCACTCTTACTTTTCAGCTCTTAGCTCTGCCACCTGTGGTTCTGCTTTGCATCCGCTCTTGTGGTGTTGCTCTACCTCCGTTCTGCAACTTGCTGAACAGGTTCCTACCTGTTCCCATATACTCTCCTGTCTGAACAGGTTCCTACCTGTTCCCATTTACTCTGTCTGTACAGGTTCCTACCTGTTCCCATATAATCTTCTTTCTGAACAGGTTCCTACCTGTTTGCATATAACTGCCTGTATTCTATTACCTACCTGTCCTGCTAGAGTTCCAGTCCAGTCCATCCAGTGTGCCAGCCGCACCCGCCTGTCCTTCCAGTGTGCCAGCCATGCCCGCCCGTCCAGCCTGAGAGTCACCTGTGCCCTGCCTGTTGAGCTTGCCGGTCAAGTCCTGCCTGTCGTCACCGCCACCATGGAGTGGTACCTGGTAGCTACCTGCCGCACAAGCCTGACCTCATCATCAGAGGCTGCAGTGAACACCAAGGTAGCTACTTAGTCACGCCGCTTCCAGGGTATTCTGGTCAGTGGTTCAGTGGAGCCACATCCCCGCACGCCCGTGCCAACCAGTCTGGGCGCGAGCGTTACAACCCTGTTCAGTTTAGTGTCCAGTGTGAACATATTCCAGTTCATTTCTTTTGTTTTCTTCGTTTTAAGTTTTTGCACACGGTGCAAACGAGGGTGAGGCATCTTTTCTTTGCACTGGGGGATCCATCCCGAAGAGGGTCACTGTGATGTGGTGGCTTTTAAGTTTTTTTTAATCAAAATTATGTTAACCAACTGCTCTATATTATTTTCATGCTTTATTGCTATTTATTATTTATTTACTGCAGAGTATTTGTTTTTATCTTGGATTTTGTCTAAATAGGCCATTAAACAATCACCAGTTGGCTTGCGGTTGGCCAGTGTAAATGCAGCCTTAGAATATTGATAACTAAATATATAATAATATGATAAATAATAATAGTTATGCTATACCTAATATGCTAAATAAGCTAAGCATTGAACAATACACAGAAAACATGTAGTGTGTGTCTTTTCTGACAGAAAGACCTATCAGCAAGAGTATAAAGTGTAGGTGATAGTTAAAGCTAAATTTATCATTTTGACGCTGTGGGCAAAAATATTCTTGGGATAGTGTGAGATTGAATTATAATTGCATAGATATAACTAAAACTGTCTGAAGTGTCAAATTTTACAGACAAAGAGTGTAACGTTAAACAGAATATATATAAAAATAGTTCACACAATACAAATAACTGTCTCAATTCTGTGTTGTGTTTTGCTAGCCACCCATTTCAGTTCTTTTATTCATTTCTTTCCCCAGGCCAAAACTTGTCCCTCAGAGCCACAGTATCTTCTTTGTTTAAATGTCATTGGTGTAATAAAGAGAAGGGCAAGCTTTTCTTATCTTCACTGGCACTTTATTTTAGCAGTGTACACCCTAGAGAAAAGTCTGAAACTGCAGGATATTCAATGTAATTTCTAGAACAAATGATTATCAATGACTGTGATTTTGAAATATGCAAAATAATTATATATTCAGGGCCTCAGTAAAAAGTGTCTAATTCTCTCATACTTTACTGTGTCTAAATGCATAACATTTAAATTTGTAATGTCCCAACTCCAAACTACTTGATTGACAAGTCCTTTTTGGGTCTCCTGTTTACAAGACTTAATTACATAGATACAGTTTTTAGGAATTTCAAGGTTGTGTCTTGTGATGGGCAAAGCCCTGGATGTTCGTGTCCAGCGGGTTCGGCAGAACAGTTGAAAAAAAAAGTTTGATTCGGGTACCAGAACAGTAACTGAACCTGGACCACATTCAGATGAATGGGGAGCCCGAATATGCATTGTTTGCCATGCTGTCAGCTGCATGACAGTGCAAACACTGGCTTTGATCAATGGTAAAGTTATTACTGCGGGTCAGAGAGCTGCGGTTCCCATGCAGTGACAGCGTGAGCCAGCAACTTTGACTGGAGGTAAAATGTTTAGGTGTTTGCTGATGTGAGTACTACTCACATCAGCCTATGATTGCTGTCTCTGATAACAGTGAGAGCAGGCGGCGGCTGACGGGAGTATTGATCAGCTGACGCCTGTGCACTATAAATAAATTAATAAATGGTGTGGGTTCAACTCTATTTTTGATAACCAACATAGCATAACTGACAGCTAAGGACTGCAACCCTCAGGTGTCGCCTTTATCATGGCTGGTTGTCAAGTATAGAGGGGTCCCCATGCCATTTTTTTTAAATTATTTAAATAAATAATTGAAAAAAATGGTGTGGGGCCCCCCATTTTTGACAACCAGCCAAGCTAAAACAGACAGCTGAGAGCCTATATTCTTATGCTGGTAAAAGGCCATGGATATTGTCCCCACAGCCTAAACATAGAAGCTTGCAGCTGCCCCAGAATAGGTACATCTATTAAATGCACTAATTCTGGTGTTTTGACTGGCTCTTGGCAATTTCCCTGTGGTGGTGGGAAGTGGGGTTAATATTTGTGGGGATGATCTCACCTTTGTATTGTGAGGTGACATCAAGCACATGGATTAGTAATGGAGAGGTGTCTGTAAGACGCCTATCCATTTGCAATCCTACAGTCATATTGTAAATAGACACATACCCAGAATAAAGTCCTTTAAATGAAATACGACGAGGGGATGAGGGCTTCAATGGAATGGGTGTAAGGTTAGTATAACTTTGTTCTTTATTTTGAAATAAAAATGTAAAATGGTGTGCATTTTTATTCCAAATAAGCAACATTATTCTGGATGTGTGTATTTACAATATGACTATGGGGCTAGTAATGGGTAGGGATCTTATAGATGCCTCTCCATTACTAATCCATGGGCAAAACTTCTAACAAGGACAGAAACCATATTTATATGGTTCTTGGTTCTAGAGATGAGTGAATTGATTATCGTATTTTCTGGCGTATAAAACAACTTTTTAACCCCTGAAAATTATCTCAAAAGTCAGGGGTCGTCTTATACGCCGGGTACGGCGTGTGCAGGGAGCGATCCTGGATGGTTCCCAGGGTCTGAAGGAGAGGAGACTCTACTTCAGGCCCTGGGATCCATATTCATGTAAAAAATAAAGAATATAAATAAAAAAAATGGATATACTCACCCCTCCGACGGACCCTGGCTCTCAGCGTTGCAAGCGGCAGCCTCCGTTTCTAAGAATGCATGCCGTCAGAGGGTGAGTATATCCATATTTTTTATTTTTATTCTTTATTTTTTACATGAATATGGAACCATACGCAACGCACACGTCGTATAAGATGACTGGGCGTATAAGATGACCCCCATCTTATACGGCGGGTATATCCCAAATTCCATATTTTATATGGAAAGGTTGGGGGTCGTCTTATACGCCCAGTTGTCTTTTACACCAGAAAATACGGTAGATTTAAATTTAATTCGTGTTGAAATTTAGGAAATTTACTGAACCCATAGAATTTTAACAATTGGCAATTCAGTTCAAGCAATTTGCTAAAACAATACCCACTTGCAAGTTTAGAGAAAGCTGAAGATTGCATGAGCCAAAGAAGTTTCACTTGACCTGAGGTATGGTTGCACAGCCTCATCTATAATATCTTGCAGCTATAACATCACATGATATAGCACAGTCAATGAGGGACTTTCATAGCCTTGTATAAAATCTGAAACAGGAATGTAGCAGCAATTATGTACAGAATCTGGATATTGAAAGAGTGACACAGCTCACAACTTAGCAATTGAGATACTGAAAATGCAATAAGAAAATGAATAAACATTATAGGTAGAGTGTGACAGCTCAGCAGTGGTAAACAATTTATCCATAGCCATACTGTACATAGTGAGGTTAGTTTGACATTAGTAGGACAGGGTTTGCATTAATGAGCTTAATTTGAATAGCTACAAATCAAATTTTTTTGAAAAATTCAACAAAGCTGGAAAGCTTGAATTTCAAAATATTTGCTATTCTCAACTGGAGTTTTTATGTTCTATACAGAGTGTATGTTTATATGTGTATGTTTTCTCTCTCTCTCTCTCTCTATATATATATATATATATACAGTAATGTGCAAAAGTTTTAGGTAGGTAGAGAAACAATACTGTAAAGTATAAATGATTTAAAAAAAATGGAAGTGTTAAAAGTTTATTTTTATCAAGTAACTCAAGTAACATAATGCAAAGTGAATGAACAAAAGGAAAATTTAAATTAAATTAATATAATTGTTGTATCTAGAGGTGATCAATCGATCTGCTGCATATCAACTTTCAGTCGAGTTTCTTGAAATTCGCAGGTTCTGTTGATTTCGAACAATTTACAATTAGATTTGATCGAATCGCTAAAAGATACCTTGTGCCATTTTATTACATTGCCAAAAATTGAATGAGTCAGAAGATGGAAGTACAGGACATCAGGCATGGCCACTCAAGCTTCCCCATAATTTCTCCCATGCAGGCTCTGATAGAAGATGTCTTTAATGAAATAAAAATGCATGTATAAAAGAGAGAAAATAGCATATGGACGGCACTGCCCCAACTAAATCCATAATCTTCAGGAAAGCCAGTACTAAAAAGCTATATCATGTCAGCAACAGCCATGGCAAAAAAGATATCGGGTGCAAAACCATGAAATAACATATGTGTCCCAGGTAGTAGCAAAAGAAAAAAGCAGGATGCACTCACCAATCTTCAAAGTAGCAAATTTTATTGAGTCTTCACAATTAAAACTTCATGGCCGGGGGAGAAGAAAAGGAGCTCGTGCGAGCAGGGGAGACTCCCCTGCTTGCACGAGCTCCTTTTCTTCTCCCCCGGCCATGAAGTTTTAATTGTGAAGACTCAATAAAATTTGCTACTTTGAAGATTGGTGAGTGCATCCTGCTTTTTTCTTTTGCTACCTAAAAATGCATGTATATTGTAGCATCGCAAAATGACAGCGTTAACTTTTTGATACCGTTGAGCATCCTCATTCCTCTTTTGGCTGTATGCATTATGAAGCAGCGACTTGTCTGATTTGTGAGGATCGCTATGTGTCCCCTAGGATGCGCTCAGGCGCATATTAGACCACTGGAGTGCCTCGTGGCCAAGGCAGAATAAAAGTAAGTTTAACCTGGTCAAGTTAGTTGGTCAAGGATTTATTCAGGAAAACCCAGTATGGGCTTTTATTTTTGAAACAGACTGCAGGAAGGTAGTGGGGCCTGTCCGTTTTCTCCAGCCCGGATCTTTCAAGTGGCCCATGGCCACAGAGTTGAGTGAGGAAAAAAAGACCCTGCAGGAAAGGTTGGGTGTGTCAGTGTTGGAGTTTGCAACCTGCGGAGCAGTCAGCTCTGCAAGAAGGATCTCTCTGTGTGAGGAAACACAAGGCCATTGAACTTCAAATAGTTGAGACACAAAGCATTAACAACTCTAACCAAATAGTGCTCAAATATTAAAATAAAACATAACCTTTAATAGATTATAATAAAAGCCTCAATACAAAATCCTATACAATTTTTTTGGTCAACACCCCATAAAATGACATGGGTCTGCTGTTCAGTACGAAAAAAGGGTTCACCTTAATTGGTTACTATATTGACCCTTCCTACCAGCGGAGGTTGGCACCCTAGACCTGCGCAATGGCGCCCCCGCTCAACGTAGACTCTCCCTCCCTCTCCCTAGACGACCCTATATAGGAAGGGTGCACAGAAAATCATAATAGTACCATATGCTGTAGAATAAGTACCCAACCTCTAATATACCTTATGGTACGTGTAATATATCAAAGAGGGGGAGAAAATAGCAGAAAACCAATGTCAAAATTGAGATTAGAAAAATAGGCAGATATTCATCATGATATACATTCCCTCTGTTTTATACCAGGGACAATGTCCTTAATGGATCAAACAGGTGCTTTTCCCTTTTGCACAATAATCATATTTCATAGTGTAGATATCAAATAAGTAGGAATATCCCAGCATAGGCAATCATAATGTTATGTCATAAACGATATCATATATATTGCACTTTGCCCAAGAAAAATTCCCTCTAAAAGGGGGTTATTACCGGGAATAATATAGAGCATCAGCATACAGGTCTTGCTGCATCAAAGTCAGATCTCATAATATTGGTGTCAAAATATAGATAAATAGCATCCCATTGATTGTGCTATCAATTTGATTCCTGGTTGAAGCGTCGTTTTGCTTCTGCCCCTGTGTTGTGCCAGCCAGATGTTTCGCTTCTGTTTCAGGTCGAGGTTGATGCTTCTGAGATTGGAGCAAGGGCTGTTTTGTTGCAAAGAAGTTCTGATGGCTCGGTGATGAAACCATGTGCCTTCTTTTCTAGAAAGTTTTCGCCTGCTGAGCGCAATTATGATGTTGGTATTCGAGAGTTGTTGGCCATGAAGTGGGCATTCGAGGAGTGGCGTCATTGGCTTGAAGGAGCCAAGCATCGCGTGGTGGTCTTGACGGATCACAAGAATTTGACTTATCTCGAGTCTGCCAAACGGTTGAATCCTAGACAGGCTCGTTGGTCGCTGTTTTTCTCACGTTTTGATTTTGTGGTTTCGTACCTTCCAGGCTCTAAGAATGTGAAGGCTGATGCCCTGTCAAGGAGTTTTGTGCCCGACTCTCCGGGTGTTCCTGAGCCGGCGGGTATTCTCAAGGAGGGGGTAATTTTGTCTGCCATCTCCCCTGATTTGCGGCGGGTGCTGCAAAAATTTCAGGCTGATAGACCTGACCGTTGCCCAGCGGAGAAACTGTTTGTCCCTGATAAATGGACTAGTAGAGTTATCTCTGAGGTTCATTGTTCGGTGTTGGCTGGTCATCCTGGAATCTTTGGTACCAGAGATTTGGTGGCTAGATCCTTTTGGTGGCCATCTTTGTCGCGGGATGTGCGTTCTTTTGTGCAGTCCTGTGGGACTTGTGCTCGGGCTACGCCCTGCTGTTATCGTGCCAGTGGGTTGCTTTTGCCCTTGCCGGTCCCGAAGAGGCCCTGGACGCATATCTCTATGGATTTTATTTCGGATCTCCCTGTCTCTCAAAAGATGTCGGTCATTTGGGTGGTTTGTGATCGCTTCTCTAAGATGGTCCATTTGGTACCCTTGTCTAAATTGCCTTCCTCCTCTGATTTGGTGCCATTGTTTTTCCAGCATGTGGTTCGTTTACATGGCATTCCGGAGAACATCGTTTCGGACAGAGGTTCCCAGTTTGTTTCGAGGTTTTGGCGAGCCTTTTGTGCTAGGATGGGCATTGATTTGTCTTTTTCCTCGGCTTTCCATCCTCAGACAAATGGTCAAACCGAACGAACTAATCAGACTTTGGAAACATATCTGATATGCTTTGTTTCTGCTGATCAGGATGATTGGGTGTCCTTTTTGCCTTTGGCTGAGTTCGCCCTTAATAATCGGGCCAGCTCGGCTACTTTGGTTTTGCCGTTTTTCTGCAATTCTGGTTTCCATCCTCGTTTCTCTTCAGGGCAGGTTGAGTCTTTGGACTGGTCCTGGTGTAGATACTGTGGTGGATAGGTTGCAGCAGATTTGGACTCATGTGGTGGACAATTTGACATTGTCCCAGGAGAAGGCTCAACGTTTCGCTAACCGCCGGCGCTGTGTGGGTCCCCGACTTCGTGTTGGGGATTTGGTTTGCTTGTCGTCTCGTTATGTTCCTATGAAGGTTTCCTCTCCTAAGTTTAAGCCTCGTTTCATTGGTCCGTATAAGATTTCTGAGGTTCTCAATCCTGTGTCGTTTCGTTTGACCCTTCCAGCTTCTTTTGCCATCCATAATGTATTCCATAGGTCATTGTTGCGGAGATACGTGGCGCCTGTGGTTCCATCCGTTGATCCTCCTGCCCCGGTGTTGGTTGAGGGGGAGTTGGAGTATGTGGTGGAGAAGATTTTGGATTCTCGTATTTCGAGACGGAAACTCCAGTACCTGGTCAAGTGGAAGGGTTATGGTCAGGAACATAATTCCTGGGTCTTTGCCTCCGATGTTCATGCTGCCGATCTGGTTCGTGCCTTTCATTTGGCTCGTCCTGGTCGGCCTGGGGGCTCTGGTGAGGGTTCGGTGACCCCTCCTCAAGGGGGGGTACTGTTGTGAATTCTGTTGGCAAGCTCCCTCCTGTGGTCATGAGTGGTACTTCGGCTGGTTCTGTCCATGGGCTTCCTCTGGTGGTTGTGAGTGGAGCTGCGGCTTCTGAGTTTCCTTCCACAGGTGACGAGGTTAATTCGTTAGCTGGCTGCTCTATTTAACTCCACTTAGATCATTGCTCCATGCCACCTGTCAATGTTCCAGTATTGGTCTAGTTCTCTCCTGGATCGTTCTTGTGACCTGTTTTCCCAGCAGAAGCTAAATTCCTGCTTGTTTTTCTCTGGTTTGCTATTTTTCTGTCCAGCTTGCTATTTTGATTTTTGGTCTTGCTTGCTGGAAGCTCTGGGACGCAGAGGGAGCGCCTCCGCACCGTGAGTCGGTGCGGAGGGTCTTTTTGCGCCCTCTGCGTGGTCTTTTTGCAGTTTTTTGTGCTGACTGCAAAGTTACCTTTCCTATCCTCTGTCTGTTCAGTAAGTCGGGCCTCACTTTGCTAAATCTATTTCATCTCTGTGTTTGTGATTTTCATCTTTACTCACAGTCATTATATGTGGGGGCTGCCTTTTCCTTTGGGGAACTTCTCTGAGGCAAGGTAGGCTTTATTTTTTTATCTCTAGGGCTAGCTAGTTTCTTAGGCTGTGTCGAGTTGCATAGGGAGCGTTAGGAGCAATCCACGGCTATTTCTAGTGTGTGTGATAGGATTAGGGATTGCGGTCAGCAGAGTTCCCACGTCTCAGAGCTCATCCTATATTTTTAGTAACTATCAGGTCATTCAGTGTGCTCTTAACCACCAGGTCCATTATTGTCCTTACCACCAGGTCATAACACTTCTGGCAGTGATGAGTCTTCACCTGGACAACGCGGAGGGACTACCGTTCTCCAATGAATGCCCTCGGTGAGTAGTTCCATCTGCCACATAAGCACCTCTTGTTGCTGTCACTGCTGCTGCTGTTGTTGGAGCTGTTGAACCCACAGTTTATTCGTTTCCTGCTGTGCTAGCTACTCCTACTGTTGCTGGACTTGGACCATGTGCTTGATGAACTCCTCCATGCTGTCTGACATTACTTCCAGGCTTATGGCTGCTTCCACTCAAGATACTCGGTTAGTCCAAAACCGTCACGTATGTTTCCTGAGGAAGTTGCCTGCACTTCTAACACCAACTATGGTAGATCGGCTCACTCAGCTGCTCACAGAGGTAGCCCAAGGAATGCTTTCCAAATAAATCTTCCACTGGTATATTAAAAAACATACTGAATAAACCAGTGCAATGTTAAGTAAAGTAAATATGGCCCTTCTGGCATAACAGGGAAGCAAAAACAGCATACAGTACAGTCTGTGTGGCTGCAGGGTTTTGCACACTCAGGTTAGGAAAACTCACGGTTTAGTTCTCTTTAACATGAATATGGCTCTGGAGCTCTCATCTCCAGGCATACTGAACACTGAATGAGTCGAAAGGCTAGCTATTTACCTTCTGGACCACACCCTGGGCTGGAGATATGTTGAGCAGCCTCCCACCCACTCTTCAGCTATCCACAAAAACTCAGCCCTTAACATGACCGTTTAACTCCGCTCAGCACTTAGGGTACTGGAGCATTTTTCCAGATTCATATAATTGAAGCTAACATCCTCTGTTACAAATATTTCCCCTGTAGTAATTAAACAGCGATCTTGTTAAACTGCATAATATTCCTATAAATATAATGTTTCTATTTTACTGCTGATGGAAATGAAATATGCCTACAACCCTTGATGGATTCCTTGACTGGTACAATTTCCAAAGTGTGGCCTCTTATGGATGGTTTCTTCTGTACTAATAACTCAGGGGCTCTTCAACTATGATATGGGAAATGTAAATCAATGCAACAAAATTTGCATTTCAAAAAACATATGGTGCTCCTTCCCTGCTAAGCAATGCCATACACCCAAACAGTAGAGTATGGCCACATATAGGGTATTCCCACACTCCACAGAAATTGGGTAACAAATTGTGGATGTTTTTTGTCTCCTTCTGCTCCTTGTGGAAATCAAACTTTATCCACTAATATCAACTTTCATGCATTTTTTTTGTAATAAAATATTTCATTTTGACACAAAATTGCACAAAGGTACCTGTGTGTATATAGTTCTGATTAGCATTTTGACAATGAGCCAAGTGTCTACTTTAAGAAAGTATATAGATATGGGAATGTAATAACATTTTATCCAGTTAGTTACGAAAAGCGCAAAATATAAAAAACTCACCTTGGTAGTGAAAGTTTTAAAAAAGAGAATGAAAAGGACGAAATTGAGTTAATGCAGAGAAGAATTCTACCAAAATGCATATGACTCATCTGAGTACTCAATCATCAAAATGTGGGTTACAGTACATTCTCTAAATTATTAAGAAAGTTTAACATCATATTTTAGAGTTACAATGCTGACCTTAATAAAAAATTATGCTGCCCTCCAGTCAGAAATAATACAAAGCTTTTCGGAGTGAGAGAGTGCCCTGACCTGAGACAGTTTGCTACATCAAAGCTGTAGAAATCTGCTTTGATGATGGCAACTTTTATCAAAGTATTAGAGCTTTTTTACAGGTCAAGTAAACAATTTCCCATCTTTCTGTGCTCTTCAGTTTGAAATACAGTCATATAGTTCATACAAGAAGAAATGGATCATGGCATGGAAATTGTGGCACTGTATCCAAACTTATATTACATCCTGAGCTGTGAAGAGTATACAGAAGAACAAGTATAATTTACATTTTCAAAGCAGTTTTGCTTTTTTTCAATTGACTATTCTGACCCAGCTCACAGACAATGTTGGAACGTTGTAGTAACTTTGAGATAATCCTTTCCACTTTTGTTGTGACATTTTATTTGTAATCAGTATTTTATTGATGGCTCTAATATATAGACTTGAAAAATGTTTTTTTTTCATGTTTTCAGCATTTCATGGGTTACTTTTCTTGTTGGAGTTCAATAGACTCTAAGCAAGGGCATGTAGACCTATGAAACCCTTTAGGAAATAACAGGAAGGTCCATAATGGCAACAACAACCTAGAGCAAAAACAGGATCCTCCCACAACTAAACTTTAAATAAACACATTTTATTGATGTAGACATAATAAAATATTTATATTAGAGATGCCAAATACCAAGATAGAAAACAAAAAGACACTGAAACGAAATGTGTCCAAAGTACAGTTTCAAAAATGCATATCAAGTATCGCTGTGCAAAGAATTAGACCTACCAAAGTGACCCACCATTCAAGGATATATCTCTAATTGTTTGATTATATGAATTAATGCCACATAGAGAAACAGATAAGTTATATTTGAATAAGTATGGAGCATATATACAGTATGTGCTTCTCACAAAATTAGAACATCATTAAAAAGTTAATTTATTTCAGTTCTTCAATACAAAAAGGGAAACTCATTTATTATATAGAGTCATTACAAACGGAGTGATGTATTTCAAGTGTTTACTTCTGTTAATGTTGATGATTATTGCTTACAGGCAATGAAAACCCAAAAGCCATTCGCTCAGTAAATTAGAATACTTTATAACACCAGCTTGAAAAATTATTTTAAAATCCGAAGTGTTGGCCTACTGAAATGTATGTTCAGTAAATGTACTCATTACTTGGTTGGGGCTCCTTTTGCATCAATTACTGCATCAATGCGGCATGAAATGGAGGCAATCAGCCTGTGGCACTGCTGAGGTGTTATGGAAGCCCAGGTTGCTTTGATAGCAGACTTCAGCTCATCTGCATTGTAGGGTCTGGTGTCTCTCATCTTTCTCTTGACTATACCCCATAGATTCTCCATGGAGTTAAGGTCAGGCCAATCAAGCACAGTGATACTGTTGTTTTTAAACCAGGTATCGATAATTTTGGCAGTGCGTCTTGTGCCAAGTCTTGCTTATCCAAAAAGCTTATCGGCAGAGGGAAGCATGAGTAGACAGCTGTGTTGACTTTGGTCTTGATAAAACACAGTGGACCTACACCAGCAGATGGCATAGCTCCACAAACCATCACTGATTGTGGAAACTTCACACTAGACCTCAAGCAGCTTGGATTGTGGCCTCTCCACTCTTCCTCCAGACTCTGGGACCTTGATTTCCAAATAAAATGCAAATTTTACTTTCATGTGAAAACAACATCTTTGACCACTGAGCAACAGTCCAGTTCTTTTTCTCCTTGGTCCAGGTAAGATGCTTCTGTCGTTATCTATTGGTCATGAGTGGCTTGACACAAGGAATGTGACACTTGTAGCCCATGTCCTGGATATATCTGTGTGTGGTGGCTCTTGAAGCAATGACTCCAGCAGAAGTCCACTCCTTATGAATCTCCCACAAATTTTTGAATGCCTTTTCTTAACAATCCTTTCAAGGCTGCAGTTATCCCGGTTGCTTGTGCACCTTTTTCTATCACACTTTTTTCTTCCACTAAACTTTCCATTAATATGCTTGGATACAGCACTCTGTGAACACCCAGCTTCTTTAGCGATGAGCTTTTGTGGCTTACCCTCCTTGTGGAGTGTGTCAGTGACTGCTTTCTGGACAACTGTTAAGACAGCAGTCTTCCCCATGATTGTGGAACCTACTAAAACAGTCTAAGGGACCTTTTTAAAGGCTTAGGAAGCCTTTGCAGGTGTTTTTTGCTAATTATTCTCATTTATTAACATAATAAGTTTTGAGTTTTCTTTGGCTGTAAGCCATAATCATCAATATTAACAGAAAAAAACACTTGAAATAAATCACTCTGTTTGTAATGACGCTATACAATATATGAGTTTCATTTTTTATATTGAAAAAAATGAAATAATTAACTTTTTGATGATTTTCTAATTTTGTGAGAAGCATCTGTATGTACTCCTAACAACAGTAACAAATCCAGATTACTTAAGCAGAGAGTCAAATATAAAGTGAACAGTGCAATATGGCAATGAAACATTTAAATAGACAGATGCTGAGAGGTATTGGGAGTCATCATACGTACATGCTGCCCAGCTAATAAATTGAGGTATATTCAGTTATCCTCTCTCATAAGTACCAGTGGTTTCCCTCTTTTGTATTACTCCATCATTAGGCTGTCTGATCAGCTCTTTTCCTTTACATTACAGAACCCTTCTTATTCAATAGAAAAACAGCAGGGGCTTAGGGAAATAAATAAGTGGCTTAGTAATTGGTGCAGAAAGAAAGGGGTTGGGTTCATGGAGCACTGTACTTACTTCTCTATCATTTACAGGCTCTACAATAGTGACAGGCTGCACCTAAATGGTGAGGGTGACTATGCTGGGGGCAAAATAGTCAGACAAAGGAGCTTTTAAACTAGGATCTGGGGAGAGGGTAGGAGAGGTGCACATAAGGGAATTGATAGAGTAGACAGAGAGTGAAACACTAGGGATCAATGAGGATTTAAGGAGGGCTGAGACATGCAAAAAAGTAGAGAGGTGAATAGGAGTAATAAATGTGCTGTAGTGATGGGCGAACCCGATCAGTAAAATTTGGGGTCTGTAACGAACACCTACTGTTCTGGCATGGACCCCGAACACGGACTTCTCCAGAAAGTCTGTGTTACTGTTATGGTTCAGCACCCTGAACATTGGGTGTTTCACAAGCTGTCACCTGCATGAGAAACACAGGTGGTTCTGATTGGCAGTAAGATTAATACCTCCAGTCAGAGAGCCAGCAGCTGTGACCGGCAATAAAAAGTTTACCTCCAGTCACAGAGGGGTGGACTGATGAGAGAGTACTACGCCTATCAGCTTATGCCTGCTGCCGCTAATAACAGCAAGAGCAGGCACCACTAATGGGAGTATTCATCAGCTGGCACCTGCACTATAAATACATTTTTTTAAATGACATGGGGACTATTCCATTTTTGATAACCAGCATGGCAAAACTGACAGCTACGGGCTGCAATTCTCAGCTGTCAGCTTTATCATGGCTGGTTATCAAGAATAGAGGGGTCCCCATGCCGTTTATAAAATTAAATAATTTAAAAAAAGGTGTGGGCCCCCCATTTTTGACAACCAGCCAAGCTACAGCAGACAGCTGGGGGCTGGTATTCTCAGGCTGGTAAAGGGTTATGGCTATTGGCCCCCTAGCCTAAAAATAACAGCCTACAGCTGCCTCAGAAAATATGCATCTCTTCCAACTTTCCCTGTGGCGTTGACAAGTGGGGTGAATATCTGTGGGATTGATGTCACTGTTCTGTCTCCGCCATCTAATATTGTTACCCTGATTATTTGCTTGCATAATTGCAGTTTCCTCAGTATACAGTATTGATATATTCATGCCTTTATTCATCTGTGATGCTTTGGCTCCCTCTAGCGGTCAGAGTTATGTTGGCAGTTCAATCTTGTTTTTGTATTATCCATGTCTGATTCTCCTCCTCCTTTGCAATGCATTATGGTAGCTCAGCCTCCATTTCCCTCCATTTTTCCTTTCACTTTCTTCAGTTTGCCTTCAAGGAAAGACGCTTCACTTCATCCCCCTTGCGATTGCATTGCCGGTATGTCTTTATGCTTCCTATAGATACTCCTGCTCTATATTAGCTTAGTTTAACCAGTTGTACTCCCAGTTTAGTCACTAGCTTTCTAAATGTTATGCATAATGTATATCATGTGTATTATGTATCTGTTCTATGCCATGCACTGATTCTATGTATATCATTGTTCACAGTTTCACCGCATCAATATACCACTACGTTTAATAAAGCACAGACTCAACCACAGTCTCCTTATTGGACCCCGGTATAGCGGTTTAGCTGACTGTATAGCTACGTATGAGCCTGCCTCAGCTAGTGAGGACAGAACAGTGAAACGGCAGCCATCCAACTAGTGGGATTCAAGTCACCGGCTACTCAGAGACTAAATACAGCTACAGCAATCTCTGCACAGCCAAGCACTTTCCCAAGACACCATGTCTCACAAATCGCATAGGACAAGATCTGTTACTTCCGTCTCCTCAAAGACAACATCCATCAGCAGCGCTGTCGCCATTGCCCGCGCAAATGCTGAAGCTGCCAAAATACGAGCGAGCTTTGCTGACCAAGAGATGCAACTTAAATTAGAAAAAGCACGCATAGATGAAGAGAGAGCCGATCAAGAGAGAAGGTCGCGCTTAGAGAGAACCGATCAAAAGAGAAGGTCGCAGTTAGAGAAGGCACGTGTGGATGCCGCCTTAGAAAGCCTAGCAGCAAAAAGGGAAGCTGCCGCAGCCCTCGCCGAAGCAGAATCGCTAGAAGTTGCGCAAAATCCCAAGCTGCATAGCCAAAGCAGTACGTCGAGTCTGGAGTTTCCACTGCAAGACTCACCACAACGCACATCTCAGTATGTTAATGACCTTCCTGATCCAAAATATAACCCTGAACCAGTACCAAAACCAGAATACGACACCTCCAGCGAAGTGAGCGAGAGTCGTCACGAGGCTCAGGACAGAAACAAACTCGAAAATGTGAGGCAAAACAACTCTGCTAATGACTACCTTGCCCCTCATCAGGTAACCAACGTGGATCACCCTGCTGACGCACCGTACATCAGGCCGAAGCAATACAACACCGGCTGGCGCCACCATGAGGACACTAACAGGTACGAACGCACCTCACATCACTATCAGGGCGACCCATCACCAGTATACTCTGCTGACAACCGGTTCACGACAGATTTTGCCAAGTTCTTCACACGACGTGAACTGGTTGCCAAGGGACTCATGAAATTCACTGACCGAGCTGAAGGTTACAGAGCTTGGAAAGCTTCCTTCCAAAATGTCATTAGAGACTTGGGGCTACAACACAGGGAAGAGATAGACCTGTTAGTCAAATACTTGGGAGAAGAGTCAGTCAAACATGCAGTAAGGATCAGAGACATTAATATAAACCGCCCTGAGACTGGCCTCAAAGAGATCTGGAAAAGGCTGGATGAGTGTTACGGCTCAGCAGAAGTAATAGAAAGAGCCTTGTTCAAAAGAATCGATGACTTTCCTAAAATATCTAACAAAGGTCTCCAGAAACTTAGAGAGCTAAGCGACTTGCTAAAGGAAGTCCAAGTTGCCAAATACGAGGACGACCTACAGGGACTTGCATTTCTCGACACAGCCAGAGGTATTAACCCTATAGTCCAGAAGTTGCCCTACAATCTACAGGAGAGGTGGCTCACACATGGTTCCACGTACAAATACAAACACAGCGTTCCATTCCCTCCTTTCTCCGTTTTTGTAGACTTCATACACCAACAAGCAAGAATTAGAAACGATCCCAGCTTTGACTTTGCAATACCATATGCCACACCATCACCACCTGCAAATCCACGCAGAACATCTGTGGAAGTACACAAGACTTATGTTTCTTCTCCAGGTTCTAATTACAGGTCTGCTGGCTGCTCCCAATCAGAGACAAAGGTGCAGGACCCTGACAAGCAGTGCCCACTTCATCAGAAGCCTCATCCTCTCCTGAAATGCAGAGCCTTCAGAGGAAAATCTATGCCAGATCGCAGAAGCTTCCTGAAAGAAAACGGTATCTGCTACAAGTGCTGCTCGTCCACAGCTCATCTCGCCAAGGATTTCAAGGTCAGTGTAAAATGCACAGAATGTGGCACCACAGATCATAACACCGCTCTACACCCTGGCCCAGCTCCATGGAGTACACAAAACACGCCAGCTGACAGTGAGCATGGCGGGGAGGAAAGGAACACTGATACAGCTACGCCAGAGATCACTTCACAATGCACCGAGGTCTGCAAAGGGACAATAGACAGTAGGTCCTGTTCAAAAATATGCCTCGTCAAAGTATACCCGAAGGGCCATAGAGACCAAGCTGTAAGACTGTATGCTATCTTAGATGACCAAAGTAATCGATCCTTGGCTAGATCAACGTTCTTTGACCTATTCAACATCAAAGGGCCAAGCACTCCCTACTCCTTAAAGACGTGTGCAGGTACTGTGACAACAGCAGGCAGGAAAGCTACTGACTACCAGATCGAGTCTTTAGACGGACAATTCTGCCTACCACTACCTACGATCATCGAATGTAACCAGATCCCAGACAACATATCTGAAATCCCTACGCCAGATGTAGCAATCCATCACGCTCACTTAAAACAAATAGCACACCTCATACCGGAACTCGACCATCAGGCCCAGATAATTCTGCTGTTGGGGAGAGATATCCTACAGGTTCATAAAGTGAGACGTCATATCAACGGACTCCACAATGCTCCCTATGCCCAAAGGCTAGACCTAGGATGGGTCATAATTGGCAACGTATGCTTGGGACGCATGCACACCCCATCTTCTCTGACAAGCATGCTGACAAATACATTGGAGAAAGGACGTCCATCTCTGTTTCAACCTTGTAGCAATGAGTTCCATGTCAGGGAACTGCCACACAGCATCCAACTACCTGACCATTTAATAGACTTTACTCACGACAGCAGTATAGTGTCGGGAAGCTATGAGGATCAGTTAGGAGGCACAGTCTTCCAGAGAACTAAGCAGGACAACCAAGTGGCAATGTCGGTAGAGGACAAGTTGTTCTTAGAGGTAATGGACAAGGGACTCATTAAAGATGAGACCAACAGCTGGGTCGCACCTCTTCCCTTCAAAACCCACAGACCACGTCTACCGAACAACAGAAATCAGGCATTACAACGTTTCTCCTCTCTCATTCGTAATATGCAAAAGAAACCAGAGATGAAAGATCACTTTTTCTCCTTCATGTCAAAGATTTTTGAAAACCGTCACGCAGAACTAGCTCCCACTCTCAAAGACTCTGAAGAATGCTGGTTCCTACCCATGTTCGGAGTATACCACCCTAAGAAACCAGGCCAGATCAGAGTCGTGTTTGATTCCAGTGCTAAATTTAATGATGTCTCCCTGAATGACGTTCTGCTGACAGGACCAGACCTCAATAACAAACTACTGGGTGTACTTATGCGCTTCCGTAAGGATTCCATTGCCTTCATCGCTGACATCCAGCAAATGTTCCATTGTTTCCTTGTGAGAGAGAGAGACAGGAACTTCCTAAGATTCTTCTGGTACAGAGACAATGATCCTACTAAAGAAGTCACAGAGTATCGCATGAGAGTGCACATCTTTGGCAACAGTCCTTCACGTGCAGTCGCCATTTACGGACTCAAAAGGTCATCTCAGGAAGGAGAACCAGAATACGGAGCAGATGTCAGACAATTCATAGAAAAGGACTTTTATGTCGACGACTGTCTAAAAGCCATGCCTTCAAATGAGACTGCCATCAGTCTTCTCAGGAGAGCTCAGGACATGCTTGCCTGCTCGAACCTTAGGCTTCATAAAATAGCCTCAAACAGCCAAGAACTCATGGAAGCGTTCCCTTCTCAAGACCTATGTAATGCTCTCAGAGACCTGGACCTGGGGTCAGACCCCGCACCAATGCAACGCAGCCTCGGGCTTCTCTGGAATCTACAATCAGACACTTCCACCTTTCAGGTCAGCCAGGAAGAAAGGCCTTTCACACGTAGAGGCGTCCTGTCTAACATCAACAGTCTGCACGACCCCTTGGGTTTCGCAGCTCCTGTTACTATACAAGGCAAGGCCCTACTAAGAGACTTAACTAGGGAAACATCTGACTGGGATGCACCTCTGCCACCTGATAAGAGGATCCAGTGGGAAGAGTGGAAGAACTCGTTAGCGGCACTCTCCAACTTGCATATGCCAAGGCCATACACCCCTGTGCCATCTACTGAGATACAGAGCCAAAGACTGTACGTATTTGCAGATGCTTCTGTCAAAGCAATTGCCGCTGTTGCCTACCTCAAAACTGTAGACTCCAAATGTCAGTGCCACATTGGTTTCATCATGGGAAAGGCCAAACTTGCACCACAACCAGAGCACACTATACCAGGTTAGAGCTTTGTGCCGCAGTCTTAGCCGTTGAGTTAGCGGAGTTCATCGCATCCGAAATGGACCTGACACAAGCCAAGTTCTACTCAGACAGCAAAGTAGTCCTGGGATATATCCACAACAAAACCAGGCGATTCTACGTTTATGTCAATAACAGAGTGCTACGAATCAGGAGATCAGTTCACCCACAGCAGTGGCATTACATACCCACAGACCAGAATCCTGCAGATCATGCAACTAGAGCAGTTGATGCAAGTCGACTAGGAAGCACAACGTGGCTCTCTGGACCAAAACTATTGTACATTGAGGAATGTTGTCCAGACACCTTCAAACTTGTAGGAGAGGACTCAGATGCTGAAATCCGCCCTCAGGTGTCTACACTACATACAATGACCTCTGTTATCCAGCTTGGATCTTGCAGGTTCGACAGATTCTCAAGTTGGAAGTCACTTACTCGAGCCATTACCTGCCTGACACATATAGCTCGCTCATTCATGGCTACCAGAACTTGTGGCACAGAAAAATGTAAAGGTTGGCATCTTTGTAAAAATACCTACGTTACCTCCGACTTAGAGTTCTCTAGAAATCACATCATCCTCACTGTTCAAAGAGAAACCTACTTGGCAGAAATCCAATGTCTTACTAACAAAGCTCCAATACCAGCGAGCAGCGTATTGAGAAAACTCGACCCATTCATCGACAACAGCGGCCTGCTGAGGGTAGGAGGCCGACTCAAAGAAGCTGAGATGGAGTTTGTGGAGAAATTCCCTCTTATACTTCCCGGAAAATGTCATGTTGCCTACCTAATCGTACAACATTACCACAATCTGGCCAAGCACCAAGGAAGACTATTTACAGAAGGAGCCATCAGATCTGCTGGCTTGTGGATCATCGGTGCAAAAAGACTCATCAGTAGTGTCATCTACAAATGTGTTACCTGCCGTAAGCTTCGTGGTTCAACTCAAACCCAAAAGATGGCTCACCTACCAGCAGATAGACTCAGCCCAGACCCTCCTTTTACTGGCGTTGGTCTCGATGTGTTTGGGCCTTGGTCAGTTGTTACACGTCGTATGAGAGGCGGCCAAGCCAATAGGTCCTTGGTCCTATCAAGCACATACGTTCAGACAGGTACTAACTTCGTTGGTGCAGCAAAGGAATTAGGAATACCCTCAAATCTAAACTATACGACTCTCGAGAGGTTCCTCAGTGACCAAGGCTGCACATGGTCATTCAACCCACCTGACTCTTCACATATGGGAGGATCTTGGGAACGAATGATTGGTCTAGTACGGAGAATTCTTGACTCCACTCTTCTTCAAGAAGGAGCAGCGAGACTCACCCACGAAAGTCTCATCGCCTTCATGGCTGAAGCTGCAGCTACAATTAACGCAAGACCCCTGTTTCCAGTTCCTAACGACCCTGAGGAGCTCTTATTATTGACTCCAGCTACTCTACTTACCCAGAAAACAGGACTGTCCAGTGCCCCTCCAGGAGGATTCGACGCTAAGGACCTCTACAAGCGCCAATGGAGACAGGTACAAAGTCTTGCAAATACTTTCTGGGACAGGTGGCGCAAACTATATTTGTCTACCCTGCAGCCACATACGAAGTGGCAATCTACTAAACCTAATCTGAACATAGGTGACCTTGTTCTTGTGAAAGACTGTCAGATTCACCGGAACCAGTGGCCACTTGGTCTAGTTACCGCAACGTTCCCGAGCAAGGACGGCAACGTCCGCAAAGTTGAGCTAAGTATGACCAAAGGGAATGAACCTAAGACATTTTCCAGACCGGTATCTGAACTGGTCCTATTGTTGCCTTCGGAAGAAAGGAGTAGTGACATCCGTTGATGCCAGACGGGGAGTGTTCTGTCTCCGCCATCTAATATAGTTGCCCTGATTATTTGCTTGCATAATTGCAGTTTCCTCAGTATACAGTATTGATATATTCATGCCTTTATTCATCTGTGATGCTTTGGCTCCCTCTAGCGGTCAGAGTTATGTTGGCAGTTCAATCTTGTTTTTTTATTATCCATGTCTGATTCTCCTCCTCCTTTGCAATGCATTATGGTAGCTCAGCCTCCATTTCCCTCCATTTTTCCTTTCACTTTCTTCAGTTTGCCTTCAAGGAAAGACGCTTCACTTCATCCCCCTTGCGATTGCATTGCCGGTATGTCTTTATGCTTCCTATAGATACTCCTGCTCTATATTAGCTTAGTTTAACCAGTTGTACTCCCAGTTTAGTCACTAGCTTTCTAAATGTTATGCATAATGTATATCATGTGTATTATGTATCTGTTCTATGCCATGCACTGATTCTATGTATATCATTGTTCACAGTTTCACCGCATCAATATACCACTATGTTTAATAAAGCACAGACTCAACCACAGTCTCCTTATTGGACCCCGGTATAGCGGTTTAGCTGACTGTATAGCTACGTATGAGCCTGCCTCAGCTAGTGAGGACAGAACAGTCACCGTTGTTTTGTCAGGTGACATCAAGCCCACAGGTTATAGAAGTGTCTATAAGATGCCTATCCATTACTAACCCCATTTTAAAGGTTTGATATTTAGTCTTTTTTGAGTGATTATTAGTGATGAGCGAATATACTCGTTACTCGAGATTTCTCAAGCATGCTTAGGGGTCCTCCGATTATTTTTTAGTGCTCGGAGATTTAGTTTTTCTTTGCCGCAGCTGAATGATTTACATCTATTAGCCAGCATAAGTACATGTGGGGATTCTCTAGCAATCAGGCAACCCCCACATGTACATATGCTGGCTAACAGATGTAAATCATTCAGCTGCGGCAAGAAAAACTAAATCTCTGAGCACTAAACAATACTCGGAGGACCCCCGAGCATGCTCAAGAAATCTTGAGTAACAAGTATATTCGCTCATCACTAGTGATTATAAGAAATTAAGGCTCCTGATGAGTCATCTGTGGTGAGGATGATGAAGCTCGTAGAACCAAGAGACTTGCATAGGGAGTGTGTGTGTCACCTCACCATATCTATTGAGACTTTGGGTTTTTGTTTTCTATTTTTCATCCTCTGAATAATCATCATGGGGTGAATTAGGTTTTATGTGTTTGTCTTATTTTGGAATAATAAAGTTTAGATGCAGCACATAACAGCCCTAAATGGAAGCTCCAGGAGCAGGGACAAATGGAAACTATATGCAGATGGGTAAGGAACTGGCTAAATTACAGAAACAAAAAATAGCCATAAATTGTACATTCTCTAAATGGAATACAGTCAGCAGTGGCACACCGCAAGGATCTGTACTGGGACCGATTCTTTTTAATCTCTTAATAAATGATGTTGTGGATGGGATTGCGAGTAAAGTGTCAGTCTTTGCTGATGACACCAAACTTCGTAGGATATTAAAAACTAGCCTTAAGGCCGGAGTCACACTCAGCGTAGGGAAATGCGGTCCGCATTTTACATGCGTAATACGCAGAAATATTCCCAAAATAGTGATCCGTATGTCATCCGTAGGCAGGGTGAGTCAGCGTATTTTGCGCATGTAAACCTCCGTATGTAATCCGTATGGCATCCGTACAGCGAGATTTTCTCACTGGCTTGCAAAACGAACATACAATGGATCTATGGGCTCAAATATTCATGAATACATATATACAGTCTATATATATATATATATATATATATATATATGTCAGTGAGACACATATATATATATATATATATATATATTTAATACAGCGCTAGATAGCTTAAAAGCCGGTAATTCAATTGCCAACTTTTGCAATCTCCTTCCCAAACCCGACAGGATATGAGACATGGTTTACATACAGTAAACCATTTCATATCCCTTATTTTTTAACATATTCCTCACTAATAATGTTCTAGGTGTCTGTGTGCAAAATTTTGGCGCTCTAACTCTTAAAATAAAGGGTTAAATCACGGAAAAAATTGTCGTGGGCTCCCCACAATTTTCTCCGCCAGAGTGGGAAAGCCAGTGACTGAGGGCAGATATTAATAGCCTAGAGAGGGACCATGGTTATAGGACCCCCCGGGCTAAAAACATCTGCCTCCAGCCACCCCAGAAAAGGCACATCTGTAAGATGCGCCTATTCTGGCACTTGGCCACTCTCTTCCCACTCCAGTGTAGTGGTGGGATATGGGGTAATAAAGAGTTAATGTCACCTTGCTATTATAAGGTGACATTAAGCCAGGTTAATAATGGAGAGGCGTCAATAAGACACCTAGCCATTATTAATCCAATAGTAGTAAATGGTTAATAAAACACACACACATAAGGAAAAAAGTATTTTATTGAAATAAAGACACAGGGTGTTGTAATAGTTTATTATACTCTCAATCCAATTGAAGACCCTTGTCACCGGAAACAAAGTTAAAATGAAAAAATCAACAATATCCCATACCTTCCGTCGTTCAGTCTTGTCCCACACTGTAAATCCATCTGAAGGGGTTAAATAATTTTACAAGCAGGAGCCTGCTAATGAAGCCACCCCTGCCTGTAAAAACTGGGGAATGAATGGAAAGCAGGGGAACGTAGCTACCTAGACTTGTGGTGCTGCGCCCCCTGCTGGTATAACCTCAAATGAACTCGAGCGTGAGAAAATATTCAGAAAAATTCCCACGCTCGAGTTCATCTGAGGTTATGCCAGATGAACTCAAGAGGTATGATTATTTATTTCAAGGCATTGTATACACCAAATATCCCTACTCAAAGGCCCCTTCTCCACCTCTTGTATTTATTTAGTTTTATTTATTTTTTCACACTAATATAGTACCCTTACTTCCACAGCAATTTACAGACATCATCATCGCTGTCCCTATTGGGGCTTAGTATCTAAATTCACCATCAGCTCTTTATAGCGTGAGATGAAACTGGAGTACCCGGAGGAAACCCACAGAAATGCAGGGAGAACATACAAACATCACAAAATGAGGATTCTGTTAAAATCAAAGCAGCTTTTGGTACAGTAACATGTGAAGATTATTCACTGCTAATGAAACCTCATGAATGCTGAACACCATCTTTAAATCTGGTTGGATAAAATCAAAGTAACTTTTTTTGCATTATTTTATAATGTATTATATTGCAATAGCTGAGAATGTATCCTAAAGATATTTATCAGTCTTGTAATGTACAATATATTAAAAATGTATCATAGCTCTGCACATGTATAAAATAAAGTCGTTTGTTTCCTGTAGTCATATTCTTCTAAACAGCTATAGAAATTACATTATTTGGCACAAACAAATACATTAAAAGCAAGTACTTTTTGTTTGATCTTTCCACTGTCATAATCCAGAAACTGAATTAAAGAAACTGACATTTTAGATTTTCCACTTCAGTCAATGCATTTTACATGTCTAGGTTTTGCCATTGGCATCTGTCTCCTTCCACTTAACCCAGGGAATTGAAAGGCTTTGTCAAACATTTATGCCATAGTACATAGTTTTCTAAGCTTATTATTGGATTAAACATGCTTGATAATGTGTATTTTCTGGGTTTCGAAATACTTCCATGTGGACTTCAAACTAAAAATATCAAAGTGAAAATGTATGAAATGGACATTAAATAAAACCAACAAATTCCATTTTAAAATTAGTTTGACCTGTTTTATTGATTAGAAGAACATTATTAAGTTACACCAGCCCATACTGCAAATAGGACAACATATATAAAACAAATATAATGCAAAAACATGGAGACTATTGCTCGTATTTTATTAAGGCATCATGCATAATGTTGTATTCTACTGTATATTAGTTGTGGAGACACAAGAGTCAGTGGGTGCTCTCACCACTAGCCCGGCTGTCTTAGAAAGACCGCATGGACCAGGGCTCATCCCACTGAATGCCCGCACTCCTTCACGGTTGGCATAATACTACTCAGACAACACAGAGTGAGAGTAAAACAGTGTGCTAATACTTTATTGAACCCAGGGCTGCCACCAGGAATTTCAGGGCCCCATACTGGCAAAAAATTCGGGCCCACTTGAGACTCCACCCAGGCTCCACCCCAGCTCCGCCTCCAGCCCTCAAACCTTCCACAGACCCACCACCCTCTCATGGAAAAATCCAACCATTGGAACCCGCAACGATCTGAAGAGTGGGGTAATTTGATCTCCATTTCAAAATGCAGTGGCAGGTGGGATATCTGTCTGCAGATCCATTCATGCTCTTTGGGGCTTCCAGAAAAAGTGCAGCCACTGAGGGAATGAATGGATCAGTGGTCGAGTCGCACATGAGCTCCCTTCTAATGGGGATAAAAGTTTCACATTTGGCCAAGCAGTGTGGGTCACAGAAGTGAGACCCCCACCAATCAATAAGTTATCACTTATCATCAGACCACTTTCACATGTTCAGTATGTTACATTATTTTTTTAAGCAAAAATCAGGAGCAGAAAAATCAGAGGAAAAGTATAATTGAAACACGTTACCAATTCTGCATTTTTCATACACTCCTAGTTTTGAATTACAAATACTGATGTAAAATCCTGACCAAATACTGAATGTGTGATTGTGTCTTTGGGATAGGTGATTACTTGTTTTTGCCAGAGTTCATATTTGCTACTGTATAATAGTCAGAGGACAGGGAGGGGTTAAACATCCAAATATTTAATCTCAAATGTAAATAATCTTCCCCTTATTGATATAAGAGAGAGCAAGTGACCTCCATACACAACACAATTCTCTATACCAAGACCAATAATATCACATTCAAGGAACAAATACCACCACATCATGACCAGACCACATATTACCACCACATAGTGACTGAATAATACCATATACCAGGAACAAACACCGCCACACCATGACCAGACCACATATTGCCACCACATAATGACTGAATAATACCACATACAAGGAACAAATACCGCCACACCATGACCAGACCACATATTACCACCACATAGTGACCAAATAATACCACATATAAGGAACAAATACTGCCACACCATGACCGGACCACATATTACCACCACATAGTGACCAAATAATACCACATACAGTACAGACCAAAAGTTTGGACACACCTTCTCATTTATAGATTTTTCTGTATTTTCATGACTATGCAAAGTGTACATTCACACTGAGGGCATCAAAACTATGAATTAACACATGTGGAATTATATACTTAACAAAAAAGTGTGAAACAACTGAAATTATGTCTTATATTCTAGGTTCTTCAAAGTAGCCACCTTTTGCTTTGATGACTGCTTTGCACACTCTTGACATTCTCTTGATGAGCTTCAAGAGGTAGTCACCGGGAATGGTCTTCCAACAACCTTGAAGAAGTTCCCAGAGATGCTTATCACTTGTTGGCCCTTTTGCCTTCACTCTGCGGTCCAGCTCACCCCAAACTATCTCGATTGGGTTCAGGTCTGGTGACTGTGGATGTCAATTCATCTGGCGTAGCACCCAATCACTCTCCTTCTTGGTCAAATAGTTCTTACACAGCCTGGAGTTGTTTGGGGTCATTGTCCTGTTGAAAATTAAATGATGGTCCAATTAAACGCAAACCAGATGGAGTAGCATGCCGCTGCAAGATGCTGTGGTAGCCATACTGGTTCAGTATGCCTTCAATTTTGAATAAATCCCCAACAGTGTCACCAGCAAAGTACCCCCACACCATCACACCTGCTCCTCCATGCTTCACGGTGGGAACCAGGCATGTAGAGTCCATCTGTTCACCTTTTCTGCGTAACACAAAGACACGGTGGTTGGAACCAATGATCTCAAATTTGGACTCATCAGACCAAAGCACAGATTTCCACTGGTCTAATGTCAATTCCTTGTGTTCTTTAGCCCAAACAAGTCTCTTCTGCTTGTTGCCTGTCCTTAGCAGTGGTTTCCTAGCAGCTATTTTACCATGAAGGCCTGCTGCACAAAGTCTCCTCTTAACAGTTGTTGTAGAGATATGTCTGCTGCTAGAACTCTGTGTGGCATTGACCTGGTCTCTAATCTGAGCTACTGTTAACCTGCGATTTCTGAGGCTGGTGACTCGGATAAACTTATACTCAGAAGCAGAGGTGACTCTTGGTCTTCCCTTCCTGGGGTGGTCCTCATGTGAGCAAGTTTCTTTGTAGCACTTGATGGTTTTTGCCACTGCACTTGGGGACACTTTCAAAGTTTTCCCAATTTTTCAGACTGACTGACCTTCATTTCTTAAAATAATGATGGCCTCTCGTTTTTCTTTACTTAGCTGCTTTTTTCTTACCATAATACAAATTCCAACAGTCTATTCAGTAGGACTATCAGCTGTGTGTCCACCAGACTTCTGCACAACACAACTGCTGGTCCCAACCCCAATTATAAGGCAAGAAATCCCACTTATTAAACCTGACAGGGCACACCTGTGAAGTGAAAACCATTCCCGGTGACTACCCCTTGAAGCTCATCAAGAGAATGTCAAGAGTGTGCAAAGCAGTCATCAAAGCAAAAGGTGGCTACTTTGAAGAACCTAGAATATAAGACATAATTTCAGTTGTTTCACACTTTTTTGTTAAGTATATAATTCCACATGTGTTAATTCATAGTTTTGATGCCTTCAGTGTGAATGTTCAATTTGCATAGTCATGAAAACACAGGAAAAACTTTAAATGAGAAGGTGTGTCCAAACTTTTGGTCTGTACTGTACAAGGAACAAATACCGCCACTAGTGTTGAGCATTCCGATACTGCAAATATCGGGTATCGGCCGATATTTGCTGTATCGGAATTCAGATACCGAGTTCGGATATTTTTGCGATATCGGAAATCGGAATCGGAAGTTCCTATAAGTTCCCAGTCATCTTCGGCATGTGCGGTGCATATGGTTCCCAGGGTCTGGAGGAGAGGAGACTCTCCTTCAGGCCCTGGGATCCATATTCATGTAAAAAATAAAGAATTAAAATAAAAAATATGGATATACTCACCCCTGTGACAAACCCTGGCTGTCACCGCTGCAAGCGTCTGCCTCCGTTCCTAAGAATGCAGAGAGTGAAGGACCTTCGATGACGTCGCGGTCACATGAGCGGTCAGGTGATCAGGAGCGGTCATCCAGAGCAGTGAGTGCAGCAGTGCAGCTGCTCCTGGCTCTTGTGTAGCTACTCTCCTGTGTGGAGCACAGACACTTACAGGAGTGGTCACTTCTCTGTGTTGTGCTCCCAGGTGTAGGAGAGGGAGTCAGGAAAGGCATCACTGCTGTAACAAGCTGCTCTGGAAGAAAGTGCCCTCAGGAGCTTCGGAGCATCACACTTTTGATCCAGGACTCTGGCCCCGAATGTAACTGACTAGTGATGTCCCTGCCCTGGAACCCGGTGAGCAGAAGAAAAGTGGTGGGCCCAGAGTGAGTGAAATTCTGCCATCATATCTCACCCAGTCCGGGCCCTCCTCCATGCTTCTGCTCACGGGACCCGGTAAACCTGTAAGGGTAGTAATGCCCTGATGGCAGCCCTGATTGAACCACCAACAGACAATTACATATAGGACAGTCCCAGAAAATACACAGGATGGTGTTATTGGTCCATTGAGGTACGTGGCAAGTTGACCAGGTTGTCTCAACCTGACTTCTTTGAATGTCTCCATGGGTTCAGTGATTGTCAATGAGGCACATCTGTACCCCTCCAGCTGGGGCCATGGTCTCTTCAAGCTAGCATCCTGTAGATTGTCAAATCTGTATGTCTGACCCATGGTTCCCCGGCTGCTGTTTTTTTTTAGAATTTTTCAGCAAAAGAATTGAGGTCCTTTGTACACCCACATCTGTCCTTCAGGACATCAACCACAGGTCAGGGGGAATGTGGGATTTGGTCAACACTCATTGTTCGAGTATTTAATCAATCTACATAATTTGTTCATTACTGTTTACAGGGCAAGAAGCTACATGGACTTATACAATGGTAATTAATATATTAGCAAACATTGATTGTTCGAATACCCTGCATCCCTGTATCCCAAGGCTAGCGGCACAATAAGTTGCAACAAATATCAAGTCAAGAGTCAATGTTCAGGCTCATATGAACAATAATCTATGTCTCTGAGCCTACTAAATATATGTCTGGCATAATTAAGAATAAATGCTATGTCATCACAGTCAGTATTTTACATCAGTAGGGCAGCACTGTGGCTCAGTGGATCGCACTTTTGCTTTGTAGCACTGGGATCCTGGGTTCAAATCCTACCAAGAACAATATCTGCAAGGAGTGTGTATGTTCTTCCCATGCTTAGTTGGTTTCCTCCAGGTACTCTGGTTTCCTGCCACATTCCAAAGACATACTGATAGAGAATCTAGATTGTGAGCCCCAATGGGGAGAGCAATTGTAATGTATGTAAAGCACTGCAGAATATGATGGCACTATATACATTAAGCAAAGCATAATAAATTAATTTGTAAGCCAAAACCAGGAGTGGGTGAAAAAGTCAGAAGTGATGCACATGTTTTTATTATACTTTCCCTCTCATTATTCCGTTCCCAATTTTGGCTTCCAAATACTGATGAAAAATTCTGGCCAAATACTGAACATGTGAATGTGACCTTATTCTGTATATTGTATATAGACTGCACAGTTCCGCTTCTCCTGTCCTGTATATATATACCCTGCGTAGTCCACTTCTCCTATCTTTTATGCTGGGTTTGATTCTCAGTAGGTTCTCTTACTCTGTATTACTTTGGATATCTCAGGGTGTGGTTTTGTCAAAGACGTGGTTTCATTAAGGGGTGTGGCAAATGACATTAAAAATTTGGACTTTCCATGATTTTTGGATCAGTTGTCCAGGAAAAATTGAATAGTCAGTTGGCAACCCAGGTACAATGTTAGTATCTGGATACAGATTACAGGGATTAATAGTTTTTACTTATTTAAGTTATTCTAAAATACTAAAGCTTTCAAACTGTGGAGCTTTGCCAGATAATTTTGTATAGAAATGATCCATAATTTTCCCACTGAGAATATAAATACTTTATAGTCATATTTTTAGTGTTATGATAAAGTGAAGTTGCTTGGGAGACTTTAAAATGGAGATGCTTAATAGATTTCAGCGTTAAATTGTAGAATAAAGCAGTAGGATCCTGAAATAGTCCTGCTGTAAAGCACCAATTATAAAATAGCGACAATTTATATGAAGCCAAACAGAAAAGGACGGAAACAGCGATATTACAAACGCATTTGAGGAAGAATAATTGTTATAGTGAATGGTATATAAATCATGAGAAGTAAATGTCAGAGAATATAAATGTGGCCAAAAAGACTAGTGAAAAGATTTTTGGCTTCTGCGTTTAGTTTCATTTCTATAATCTAGTATCACAAATAACACTAATGTGATGACACAGCATTTATTCTTAATTATGCCAGATGTATTTTCCAATAGGTCAAGAGACCTAAGCCACATGAGCCTGAACGTTGACTCTATACTTGGAAGACAGGGACGCAGGGTAATTGAACAATCAATGTTTGCTAATATGTTAATTCCCACTGTATTAGTCCATGCAGCTTGTTTACCTGCAAACAATGAAGGACAAACTATGCAGATTCCCTCCTTCCTCCTGACCTGTGGATGATGGCATGGAGAACAGCTGTGGGTATAAAAAGGGACCTCTATCCATCTGCAGAGAGATTTTACATTTAACAGCAGCCAGGCACCATGGATCCAACTGGACAAATACAGATTTTTATCCACTGTCTATCACTGAGCCCACTGAGACATTTGGATCGCCCAGGATGGAACAATCAGGTTATCTGGCCACATACCTGAATGAACTGTCTTCCCTTGTGTTCCTCTCAGGTTGTCCTGCACGCTGGGAGTCCTCTTGCCATCAGCGAGACACAACGATTAAGCATGGAGGTGGATCAATCATGCTATGGGGTTGTGTTGCAGCCAATGGCATCAGGAACACGTCACGGGTAGACAGAGGAATGGATTCAATGAATTTTCAAAAAGCTGAAGATAAAATGATGATGGCTTCTACAAATGGATAATGAATGATCTTAAACACGCGTCAAAGTCCATAATAGACTACCTCAAAGGATGCAAGCTAAAGGTTTCACAATGGACCTCCAGTCCCCTCATCTAAACATCATTAAAAATCTGTGGCTAGACCTCAAACTAGCAGTACATGCAAGACAACCCAGGAATCTCATAGAACTGGAAGAATTTTCCAAGAAAGAATGGATGAAAATCCCTCAAACAAGAATTGAAAGACATGTCCGGCAACAAAAAGTGTTTACAAGCTGTGATACTTCAAAAAAGGCGTGTTGCTAGGTACTAACCAGGTAGGGTGTCAACACTAATGGATCAGATCACTTTCCTCTTTGTAAATTTTAAAATGTAAAAGATCAAAATACACTGTTCAAAAAAATAAAGGGAACACTTAAACATCAAGCTTCTGTGAAATCAAACTGTCCACTTAAGAAGCAACACTGTTAGACAATCAATTTCACATGCTTTTGTGCAAATAGAATAGACAACAGATGGAAATTATTGGCAATTATCAAGACACACTCAATAAAGGAGTCGTTCTGCAGGTGGGGACCACAGACCACATCTCAGTACCAATGCTTTCTGGTTGATCTTTTGGTCACTTTTGAATGTTGGTTATGCTTTCACACTTGTGGTAGCATGAGATGGACTCTACAACCCACACAAGTGGCTCAGGTAGTGCAGCTTATCCAGGATGGCACATCAATGTGAGCTGTGGCAAGAAGGTTTGCTGTGTCTGTCAGTGTAGTGTCCAGAGGATGGAGGCACTACCAGGAGACAAGCCAGTACACCAGGAGACATGTAGGGGGCCATAGGAGGGCAACAACCCAGTAGCAGGACCGCTATCTCAGCCTTTGTGAAAAAAGTAACAGGAGGAGCACTGCCAGAGCCCTGCAAAATGACCTCCAGCAGGCCACAAATGTGCATGTGTCTGCACAAACGGTTAGAAACTGACTCCATGAGGATGGTCTGAGTGCCCGATGTCCACAGATGGGGGTTGTGCTCACTGCCCAACACCATGCAGGATGCTTGGCATTTGCCACAGAACACCAGGATTGGCAAATTCACCACTGGTGCCCTGTTCTCTTCACAGATGAAAGCAGGTTCACACTGAGCACATGTGACAGATGTAAATAAGTCTGAAGATGCTGTGGAGAGCGATCTGCTGCCTGCAACATTCTTCAGCATGACCGGTGTGGCAGTGGGTCAGCAATGGTGTGGGGTGGCTTTTGTTTGGAGGGCCGCACAGCCCTCCATGTGCTCACCAGAGGTAGCCTGCCATTAGGTACCGAGATGAGATCCTCAGACCCCTTGTGAGACCATATGCTGGTGTGGTTGGCTCTTGGTTCCTGCTAATGCAGGACAATGCCAGTCCTCATGTGGCTGGAATGGGTCAGTAGTCCCTGCAAGATGAATGCATTGAAGCTATGGACTGGCCCACCCGTTCCCCAGACCTGAATCCGATTGAACACATCTGGGACGTCATGTCTCACACCATCCACCAAAGTCACGTTGCACCACAGACTGTCCAGGAGTTGGCAGATGCTTTAGTCCAGGTCTGGGAGGAGATCCCTCAGGAGACCATCCGCCGCCTCATCCGGAGCATGCCCAGGCATTATAGGGAGGTCATACATGGCACATGGAGGCCACACACATTACTGAGCATCATTTCCTTGTCTTGAGGCATTTTCACTGAAGTTGGATCAGCCTGTAACTTCATTTTCCACTTTGATTTTTGTAAATTCTTTATTTTTGAAATGAATAATGAACAATACAGGAACACTTTGAATATGTCAAACATATAAGCATTTAGTAACTCGATTGTTGTTGAATCGACACAAGGGAAGAATGGGGAGGGAAAAAATGACCAAGGAGAAAGGAGGGTTTGGAGTGGGAGAAGGGGGTAAAGGTAAGAAGGACGGTTGTGAGGGAGGGAGAGGAAAGGAGGGGGTGAAAAACATGTAAAAATACATTAACTGATGGTATAGGTATGTATTGTCAAGATTGCTTACTTTGGATTATAAGAGTAACTCTCAGGTATAATAAGATAGTAAGGGCATAGAAAAGAAAAAAAAAGGAACCTTAAGAAGTGTTATCTTCCTGAATTTTTTTCCATGGAGCCCATATATCTGTATAAGAGTCATGATTAGTGTTGAGCATTCCGATACCGCAAGTATCGGGTATCGGCCGATACTTGCGGTATCGGAATTCCGATACCGAGATCCGATACTTTTGTGTTATCGGGTATCGGTATCGGATCCATAGGAATGTGTAAAATAAAGAATTAAAATAAAAAATATTGATATATTCACCTCTCCGGCGGCCCCTGGACATCACGCTGGTAACCGGCAGGCTTCTTTGTTTAAAATGAGCGCGTTTAGGGCCTGCGAATGACGTCGCGGCTTCTGATTGGACGCGTGCCGCTCATGTGACCGCCACGCGACCAATCAGATGCCGCGACGTCATTCGCAGGTCCTAAATTTCTAGAATTAGGAGTTTAGTGAATGAGAATGACGTCGCGGCTTCTGATTGGTCGCGTGCCGCTCATGTGACCGCCACGCGACCAATCAGAAGCCGCGACGTCATTCTCATTCACTAAACTCCTAATTCTAGGAATTTAGGACCTGCGAATGACGTCACGGCTTCTGATTGGTCGCGTGGCGGTCACATGGGCGGCACGCGACCAATCAGAAGCCGCGACGTCATTCCTCAGGTCCTAAACGCACGCATTTTAAACAAAGAAGCCTGCCGGTTACCAGCGTGATGTCCAGGGGCCGCCGGAGAGGTGAATATATCAATATTTTTTATTTTAATTCTTTATTTTACACATTAATATGGATCCCAGGGCCTGAAGGAGAGTTTCCTCTCCTTCAGATCCTGGGAACCATCAGGATACCTTCCGATACTTGGTGTCCCATTGACTTGTATTGGTATCGGATATCGGTATCGGCGATATCCGATATTTTTCGGGTATCGGCCGATACTATCCGATACCGATACTTTCAAGTATCGGACGGTATCGCTCAACACTAGTCATGATTGAACATTTCCCAGCTCGATAGTTCCTCGAGGCGGGAGATTTGATTTACCTTGGCGGACCACTCTGGCACAGTGGGAGGGGATTCATCTTTCCAATGTAGTACAATTAGGTGTTTGGCAGCACTTATTAAAAGCAGAAGAAGACCATGTTTTTTTGGCATAAAGTTTTTTTACGGACATGAGAGAAGAGCTTCTGTAGTTCGAAGGTTTGTTTTGATCAAGTGTATTTTTTTAAGCATGAAATTAATGCCCTCCCAGAAATTTCTTATTTTGGGCAGTCCCAAAATATATGGGTGTGATGACCTAGTGAGTTATGACATCTCCAGCAAATGTCAGAGTCAGCGAGCCCCTGTTGGAAGAGTTTTGCTGGGGTCATATGCCATCTAGTTAATATTATATACGAATTTTCCTGTAGAAGGATGCATCTCGAGGATGCATCTGGAGAAGCCTCGTGCATAAGTCAGTATTTTGGAAATTTGACCTTCCGAGAAAGAGACGTTAAGTTCCAATTCCCACTAATTTATAAATGAGAGTTTAAATTGTGAGGAAGGGGGGGCAATAAGATGAGAATAGATGCGAGATTGTCATGATTCCAATGGCAGGGAATCACAAAAGGACAAGCACCAACGAGCTCTAGGGTGATGGAACCTGAGCTGACCGCGACCCTAAACCTGAACACACAAATAACAATAGCCGGGGAACGTGCCTACGTTGATCCTAGACGTCTCGCACCAGCCGAAGATCTAACTTCCCCTATTAGAAGAAACACAGACCTCTCTTGCCTCCAGAGAAATCCCCCACAGAAATAGCAGCCCCCCACATATAATGACGGTGAAATGAGAGGAAGGCACATACACAGTATGAAAACAGATTCAGCAAAATGAGGCCCGCTAAAACTAGATAGCAGAGGATACAAAAGTAAACTGCGCGGTCAGCAAAAAACCCTTCAAAAAACCATCCTGTAATTACTTGAACTCATGTTCCAACTCATGGAACATGAGGAGCAATTACAGCCCACTAGAGCAACCAGCAGCAAAGAAACAATTACATGCAAGCTGGACAAGACAAAAATAAAGCTAAACGTGAAACAAGAAAATCAAAAACTTAGCTTGTCCTGAAGATTACTGAAGCCAGAAGCTGAGGTAAAAAAACACTCTGATAACCTTGGTTAGCGGTGGGGAAATGACAAGAAAGCCCGGTTAAATAGGAAACTCCCAAATCCTAATAGAACAGGTGGACACCAGAGACAGCAGAACACAAATCAACCAGTACCATAAGTAACCACCAGAGGGAGCCCAAAAACAGAACTCACAACACGAGATATAATTTTTAGTGGTGGGAGTGGGAATTTGGTCAAAACATCCAGCCAAGACCATGATGATTTGGTCAGATATTTTTGTCTAAATTGTGAGATGGTACGTTGAACATGTTGTGTTTGAAGAAAGTTTTTTGGCTGGACCAAGCCCCCTGTTGGAGTTCAAACTATTTAAAGTTTCTTTGGGAAGATTAGACCATACTGTAGATTGTATGGATCCCGAAAACTAGGATCAATCAAGAATGGTATAGAGCAGATAGGTGTTAACGTGGAAGGGAAGGTGTCCAGCGGAAGATCATCGATCAATAAAAGTTTAGTTCTCAGGGTCGTCAGGGTCACTGTTGTGAATTCTGTGGCAGAGCTCCCTCCTGTGGTCACAAGTGGTACTTCGGCTGATTCTCTCTGGGAGCTTCCGTTTGTGGAGGAAAGTGGTACTGCGGCTTCTGAGTTTCCTCCCTCAGGTGATCTGGTGAGGTCGTTAGGTGCTTCTCTACTTAACTCCACCTAATGCTTTGATCCATGCTTCCTGTCAATGTTCCAGTGTTGGACTTGTTTTTCCCTGGATCATTCCTGTGGCCTGCTGCTCTGCATAGCTAAGTTCTTCTTTGCTATTTGTTTGCTATTTTTTCTGTCCAGCTTGTCTATTTGTTTTGCTGGAAGCTCTGGGACGCAAAGGGTGTACCTCCGTGCCGTTAGTTCGGTATGGAGGGTCTTTTTGCCCCCTTTGCGTGGTTTTCTTTAGGGTTTTGTGTAGACCGCAAAGTTATCTTTCCTATCCTCGCTCTGTTAAGAAAGTCGGGCCTCACTTTGCTGAATCTATTTCATCCCTACGTTTGTCTTTTCATCTTAACTCACAGTCATTATATGTGGGGGGCTGCCTTTTCCTTTGGGGTATTTCTCTGAGGCAAGGTAGGCTTATTTTCTATCTTCAGGCTAGTTAGTTTCTCAGGCTGTGCCGAGTTGCATAGGCAGAGTTAGGCGCAATCCACGGCTGCCTCTAGTGTTGTTTGGAGAGGATTAGGGATTGCGGTCTGCAGAGTTCCCACGTCTCAGAGCTCGTTCTATTATTTTGGGTTATTGTCAGATCACTGTATGTGCTCTGACCGCTATGTCCATTGTGATACTGAATTGCAAATCACAACAGTACAGGAAGCCAAAAGTGCTAATGATTCTCAATAGAGGGAAAAAAGAAGTTCTGAGACCATTTTTTTTTCTTTGCACTGTGTTTTGCCTTTTTTTTCCCCTAGACATTTGGGTGGTTCAGGACACAGGTGTAGCAATGGACATTAAAGGTCTGTCTTCATGTGTGGATCAGCTCACGGCAAGAGTTCAAAATATTCAAGATTTTGTGGTTCAGAATTCATTGTTAGAACCGAGAATTCCTATTCCAGATTTGTTTTTTGGAGATAGAACTAAATTTCTGAGTTTCAAAAATAATTGTAAACTATTTCTGGCTTTGAAACCTCGTTTCTCTGGTGACCCAGTTCAACAGGTTAGGATCGTCATTTCTTTTTTGCGTGGCGACCCTCAGTACTGGGCATTTTCTCTTGCGTCAGGAGATCCTGCATTAAGTAATATCGATGCGTTTTTCCTGGCGCTTGGATTGCTGTTCGATGAGCCTAATTCAGTGGATCAGGCAGAGAAAAATTTGCTGGCTCTTTGTCAGGCTCAGGATGAGATGGAGGTATATTGCCAGAAATTTAGAAAGTGGTCCGTGCTCACTCAATGGAATGAATCTGCGCTGACAGCTATATTCAGAAAGGGTCTCTCTGAAGCCCTTAAGGATGTCATGGTGGGATTTCCTATGCCTGCTGGTTTGAATGAGTCTATGTCTTTGGCCATTCAGATCGGTCGACGCTTGCGTGAGCGTAAATCTGTGCACCATTTGGCGGTATTACCTGAGATTAAACCTGAGCCTATGCAGTGCGATAGGACTATGACCAGAGTTGAACGGCAAGAACACAGACGTCAGAATGGGCTGTGTTTCTACTGTGGTGATTCCACTCATGCTATCTCTGATTGTCCTAAGTGCACTAAGCGGTTCGCTAGGTCTGCCACCATTGGTACAGTACAGTCAAAATTTCTTCTGTCCGTTACCTTGATCTGCTCTTTGTCATCGTATTCTGTCTTGGCGTTTGTGGATTCAGGCGCTGCCCTGAATTTGATGGACTTGGAATATGCTAAGCATTGTGGGTTTTTCTTGGAGCCCTTGCAGTGTCCTATTCCATTGAGAGGAATTGATGCTACGCCTTTGGCCAAGAATAAGCCTCAATACTGGACCCAGCTGACCATGTGCATGGCTCCTGCACATCAGGAGGTTATTCGCTTTCTGGTGTTGCATAATCTGCATGATGTGGTCGTGTTGGGGTTGCCATGGCTACAAGCCCATAATCCAGTATTGGATTGGAAATCCATGTCGGTGTCCAGCTGGGGTTGTCAGGGGGTACATGGTGATGTTCCATTTCTGTCAATTTCGTCATCCACCCCTTCTGAGGTTCCAGAGTTCTTGTCTGATTACCGGGATGTATTTGATGAGCCCAAGTCCGATGCCCTACCTCCGCATAGGGATTGTGATTGTGCTATCAATTTGATTCCTGGTGGTAAATTCCCAAAAGGTTGACTGTTTAATTTATCCGTGCCTGAGCACACCGCTACGCGCAGTTATGTGAAGGAATCCCTGGAGAAGGGGCATATTCGCCCGTCATCGTCGCCATTAGGAGCAGGGTTCTTTTTTGTAGCCAAGAAGGATGGTTCGCTGAGACCTTGTATAGATTACCGCCTTCTTAATAAGATCACTGTTAAATTTCAGTACCCCTTGCCATTGTTATCTGATTTGTTTGCTCGGATTAAGGGGGCTAGTTGGTTCACCAAGATAGATCTTCGTGGTGCGTATAATCTGGTGCGAATCAGGCAAGGCGATGAATGGAAAACTGCATTTAATACGCCCGAGGGTCATTTTGAGTATCTAGTGATGCCATTCGGACTTGCCAATGCTCCATCAGTGTTTCAGTCCTTTATGCATGACATCTTCCGAGAGTACCTGGATAAATTCCTGATTGTGTACTTGGATGACATTTTGATCTTCTCGGATGATTGGGAGTCTCATGTGAAGCAGGTCAGAATGGTTTTTCAGGTCCTGCGTGCTAATTCTTTGTTTGTGAAGGGATCAAAGTGTCTCTTTGGTGTGCAGAAGGTTTCATTTTTGGGGTTCATCTTTTCCCCTTCTACTATCGAGATGGATCCTGTTAAGGTCCAAGCCATCCATGATTGGACTCAGCCGACATCTCTGAAAAGTCTGCAAAAGTTCCTGGGCTTTGCTAATTTTTATCGTCGCTTCATCTGCAATTTTTCTAGTATTGCCAAACCATTGACCGATTTGACCAAGAAGGGTGCTGATTTGGTCAATTGGTCTTCTGCTGCTGTGGAAGCTTTTCAAGAGTTGAAGCGTCGTTTTTCTTCTGCCCCTGTGTTGTGTCAACCAGATGTTTCTCTTCCGTTCCAGGTCGAGGTTGATGCCTCTGAGATTTTAGCAGGGGCTGTTTTGTCGCAGAGAGGTTCTGATGGCTCAGTGATGAAACCATGCGCTTTTTTTTCCAGGAAGTTTTCGCCTGCTGAGCGAAATTATGATGTGGGCAACCGAGAGTTGCTGGCCATGAAGTGGGCATTCGAGGAGTGGCGTCATTGGCTTGAAGGAGCTAAGCATCGCGTGGTGGTATTGACTGATCATAAGAACTTGACTTATCTCGAGTCTGCTAAGCGTTTGAATCCTAGACAGGCTCGTTGGTCGCTGATTTTTGCCCGTTTTGACTTTGTGATTTCGTACCTTCCGGGCTCTAAAAATGTGAAGGCGGATGCTCTGTCTAGGAGTTTGGTGCCCGACTCTCCGGGTTTATCTGAGCCGGCGGGTATTCTCAAGGAAGGAGTAATTGTGTCTGCCATCTCCCCTGATTTGCGGCGGGTGCTGCAAAAATTTCAGGCTAATAAACCTGATCGTTGTCCAGCGGAGAAACTGTTTGTCCCGGATAGGTGGACGAATAAAGTTATCTCTGAGGTTCATTGTTCGGTGTTGGCTGGTCATCCTGGAATCTTTGGTACCAGAGAGTTAGTGGCTAGATCCTTTTGGTGGCCATCTCTGTCGCGGGATGTGCGTACTTTTGTGCAGTCCTGTGGGATTTGTGCTAGGGCTAAGCCCTGCTGTTCTCGTGCCAGTGGGTTGCTTTTGCCCTTGCCGGTCCCAAAGAGGCCTTGGACACATATCTCTATGGATTTTATTTCAGATCTTCCCGTTTCTCAAAAGATGTCAGTCATTTGGGTGGTCTGTGATCGCTTTTCTAAGATGGTCCATCTGGTACCCTTGTCTAAATTGCCTTCCTCCTCTGATTTGGTGCCATTGTTCTTCCAGCATGTGGTTCGTTTGCATGGCATTCCAGAGAATATCGTTTCTGACACAGGTTCCCAGTTTGTTTCGAGGTTTTGGCGAGCCTTTTGTGGTAGGATGGGCATTGACTTGTCTTTTTCCTCGGCTTTCCATCCTCAGACTAATGGCCAGACCGAACGAACCAATCAGACCTTGGAAACCTTTCTGAGATGCTTTGTTTCTGCCGATCAGGATGACTGGGTGTCCTTTTTGCCTTTGGCTGAGTTCGCCCTTAATAATCGGGCCAGCTCGGCTACCTTGGTTTCGCCATTTTTCTGCAATTCTGGGTTCCATCCTCGTTTCTCTTCAGGACAGGTTGAGTCTTCGGACTGTCCTGGTGTGGATACTGTGGTGGACAGGTTGCAGCAGATTTGGACTCATGTAGTGGACAATTTGACCTTGTCCCAGGAGAAGGCTCAACGTTTCGCTAATCGCAGACGCCGTGTGGGTCCCCGACTTCGTGTTGGGGATCTGGTTTGGTTATCTTCTCGTCATATTCCTATGAAGGTTTCCTCTCCTAAGTTTAAACCTCGTTTCATTGGTCCGTATAGGATTTCTGAGGTTCTTAATCCTGTGTCTTTTCGTCTGACCCTCCCAGATTCTTTTTCCATACATAACGTATTCCATAGGTCATTGTTGCGGAGATACGTGGCACCTATGGTTCCATCTGTTGACCCTCCTGCCCCGGTTTTGGTGGAGGGGGAATTGGAGTATATTGTGGAGAAGATTTTGGATTCTCGTGTTTCAAGACGAAACTCCAGTATCTGGTTAAATGGAAGGGTTATGCTCAGGAAGATAATTCCTGGGTTTTTGCCTCTGATGTCCATGCTCCCGATCTTGTTCGTGCCTTTCATGTGGCTCATCCTGGTCGGCCTGGGGGCTCTGGTGAGGGTTCGGTGACCCCTCCTCAAGGGGGGGTACTGTTGTGAATTCTGTGGCAGAGCTCCCTCCTGTGGTCACAAGTGGTACTTCGGCTGATTCTCTCTGGGAGCTTCCGTTTGTGGAGGAAAGTGGTACTGCGGCTTCTGAGTTTCCTCCCTCAGGTGATCTGGTGAGGTCGTTAGGTGCTTCTCTACTTAACTCCACCTAATGCTTTGATCCATGCTTCCTGTCAATGTTCCAGTGTTGGACTTGTTTTTCCCTGGATAATTCCTGTGGCCTGCTGCTCTGCATAGCTAAGTTCTTCTTTGCTATTTGTTTGCTATTTTTTCTGTCCAGCTTGTTTATTTGTTTTGCTGGAAGCTCTGGGACGCAAAGGGTGTACCTCCGTGCCGTTAGTTCGGTACGGAGGGTCTTTTTGCCCCCTTTGCGTGGTTTTCTTTAGGGTTTTGTGTAGACCGCAAAGTTATCTTTCCTATCCTCGCTCTGTTAAGAAAGTCGGGCCTCACTTTGCTGAATCTATTTCATCCCTACGTTTGTCTTTTCATCTTAACTCACAGTCATTATATGTGGGGGGCTGCCTTTTCCTTTGGGGTATTTCTCTGAGGCAAGGTAGGCTTATTTTCTATCTTCAGGCTAGTTAGTTTCTCAGGCTGTGCCGAGTTGCATAGGCATAGTTAGGCGCAATCCACGGCTGCCTCTAGTGTTGTTTGGAGAGGATTAGGGATTGCGGTCTGCAGAGTTCCCACATCTCAGAGCTCGTTCTATTATTTTGGGTTATTGTCAGATCACTGTATGTGCTCTGACCGCTATGTCCATTGTAATACTGAATTGCCTATCACAACAGGTCACCTCATCCTATCAAGAAGTGGCCTGTGGTCTGGCTCTAGACCAAAGAAAGGGTATTCCGCTAGGGCCCAGTAAAGCTAGGTCAACATTGTCCCTGTCCCTATTCTCATAGCAAGAGACAAGTTTCAGCCATCTGCTAAGGTGTATGGCTTTATAATAAAGAAGGGGATCTGGAACTCCAAATCCGCCAGAAGAAATTTGGCAAGACAGTAGTTTAAGGGGTAGCCTAGCCAGTTTCAATTTCCAAATAAACTTAATTATAGTTGACTTTAAGAGTCTGAAAAAGGTTAGGGGTACCTGTATAGGAATCATGTTCATAGTGTATAAAATAATTGGCATTATGTTAGCTTTGAACACATTGATGCGTCCCATCCAGGATAATGTAGGTAGATTATAGGTTTTCATCAAGGCCTCCACCCTTTTTAATAGTGGGGAGTAATTAGTATGGAAGAGGCTGTTAGGGTCTCTAGTTATCCCAAAGTACTTTGTAGAGCTCTTAGCCCAGGAGGAGAGGTCTGCGTGTGAAGAGCATTTATTTGAGAGTTTGTTAGAGTGATATTTAAGGCTTCAGATTTTGTGGTGTTAATTTTGAAATTGGAGAGTAGGTCAAATTGGTGGAATATCTTAAGTATAGTTGGGAAAGCTTGAGATGGGTTTGAGATAAGGAAGAGCAATTCATCTGCAAAGGCTAATTAATGTCTTAAGTACTGTGGATCCTATTCTCAACCCTTCTATACGTTTTTCCTGTCTGATGCTCTGAATCAGTGTCTCAATGACTAGAATAAATAGGGATAATAATAATAATAATCTTTATTTTTATATAGCACTAACATATTCTGCAGCGCTTTACAGGTTTGCACACATTATCACCACTGTCCCTGTTGGGGCTCACAATCTAAATTCCCTATCAGTATGTCTTTGGAATGTGGGAGGAAACCGGAGAACCTGGAGGAAACCCACGCAAACACGGAGAGAACATGCAAACTCTTTGCAGATGTTGTCCTTGGTGGGGTTTGAACCCAGGACTCCAGCGCTGCAAGGCTGCTGTGCTAACCACTGCGCCACCGTGCTGCCCAGGGATGGGGATAGTGGGCAACCTTGTCTAGTCCCGTTACTAATATTAAAGCTATCTGATAAGGTTCCGTTAATCCTTGCTTTAGCTGTAGGTTGAGAGTATAGGGAGAGAATTGCTGTGATATATTGTGGTGGAAAGCCAAATTTAATCATTACTTGTTCTATATATCTCCAGTTCATCCTGTCAAAGGCTTTCTCAGCATCGGTTCACAGGAGAACCAAAGGCACATTTCGATTTTTGGCAAACAATTTTGACTATGTTTTAGTCGAATTATCTTTCCCCTCTCTTCCTCTGACAAATCCCACCTGATCTGTATGGATTAGTCTAGGTAGAATATTGCTTAGCCTTCCTGCTAAAATTTTGGCCCACAACTTGATATCGGTGTTGAGTAGCGAGATCGGTCTGTAGCTGGCACAGAAGTTTGGGTCTTTTCCTTCTTTCGGAAGGACCGTGATAAAGGCCTCTAAGGATTGCTTGGGAAGGGGTTGGCCTTCAAGATAAGAGTTGAACAGGGTCACTATCTGAGGCAATACAGAATTTATTAATTTTTTAGAATCTAATATATAAAGCTGAATGTGTGTGTGTATGTATGTATGTATGTATGTGTGTATATCCGGGATTGGCATCTGTGCCGTCGCAGCTACAGCCACAAAATTTTGCACAGTCACACATCTGGACCCCGAGAGCGTCATAGGCTATGTTGTGAGGCGAAATTTTAACCCCGCGCATTCCAATTCACCAAACAATTTTGCCCCTATCTACATAATGGGGAAAAAGTGAAAGGAAAAGTGTTGGAGGCGTCGCAGCTACAGCCACAAAATTTTGCACAGTCACACATCTGGACCCCGAGAGCGTCATAGGCTATGTTGTGAGTTGAAATTTTAACCCCGCGCTTTCCAATTCACCAAATAATTTTGCCCCTATCTACATAATGGGGAAAAAGTGAAAGGAAAAGTGTTGGAGGCAAATTGACAGCTGCCAGATGTTAACAAGGGGGACTTAAAGAGTGAGAGCGATGGCGCCAAAAAGTATATACCGTAAGTTGCTAAGGTGGGGCCCCGACATGGGATACTCACCACACATGGGGATATGAACACACGCAAAAGGCGCCACAAACTACCACGTGCTTGAACACACATATACCACCCTCAGCACACATTTCACCACACATACACCAACCTCGCCACATAAAAGTCGAAACACAAAAGTCGCTGCTCAAAACTCGCCACGCGCAAAACTTGCCACATGCAAAACTAGGCTCACGCAAAACTCGCCACATGTGCAAAACTCACCTCATGGAAAACTCGCCACACGCAAAACTTGCACACGCCGAAAAATTACTACATGCACAAAAGTTGCAACACATGCTAAAGTTGCCTCACACAAAACTTGCACATACTCAAAATGCACCACACATAAAACTAGCCATGCGCAAAACTTGCTGCACACAACTTGCTACACTAACCTGTCACATGCAACTCGACACACAAAAAGTTGCTACACGCATGTCACCACACAAAACTCATCTCACAAAAGTCGCTACATGCATGTCGCCACATGCAACTCAACATACACAACTTGACACATGAAACTCGCCCTAAAACACACACAAGTCTGATATTATCCTTCAAAAATAAAAATCTGATTAATAAGCAGACAAACTACAAGAGCAATAACTGTACCATATAGGAAATACGGCAGCTGTCAGTCACATGACCTGTCTATTATGTGTATGTGTGAGCTAATATATACTGCCAGGGGGTAGGGGGGAGGGCTTCCTGTTGGCTGGGGATTTATCAGGCTGCCAATTTAGCTTACAAATACTGAGGTAAAAATACTGACCAAATAACGTGTGAACGCGGTCTAATACAGGAGGAGATGACACACAGATATATACTACTAGATGGCAGCCCGATTCTAAAGAATCGGGAGTCTAGAATCCATATATACTTTATTTATTCAAATGTAAGAATAATACAATTAATAAATAATAGTAAGAAAGAACAAAAAATGGCTGCACTCACCAGCTCTTGACAAAAGTTCAAAATTGGTGTGAAAATGTCACTGAACCACTTCACAACTAAATATATATAGTTTTGGTAAATGGTATTATCATTTTTTTGACGAAATTCGGCAGGAGCTTGAAGAGCAACGTCACTGGGCCCGCCTCCACGCAGTAGAAACTTGCTGTGAGGTAAAAATTCAAAAATCACACCAAACTGGCGGGCGGAGGGTGTCACAGTACGGCACGTTTCTGATTGGTCGCTCGCAGCAGGCGGCAACCAATCAGTCACTTATCTCCGGACATTAGCTCCGGACATTAGCTCCGGACATTAGCTCCGGACATTATCTCCGCACATTAGCTCCGGACATTAGCTCCGGACATTAGCTCCGGACAAAGCCACGGAAGTTGGCACAAATTGCAGGAAGTAGTATTCTAGGCAATTAATCTCCGGAGATTAGCTCCGGACATTAGCTCCGGACATTAGCTCCAGACAAAGCCACGGAAGTTGGCACAAATTGCAGGAAGTAGTATTCTAGGCAATTATATATTAGATACAGGAGGAGATGACACCCAGGTATATACTATATACAGGAGGAGATGACGTACAGGTATATACTATATACAGGAGGAGATGACACACATATATATACTATATACAGGAGGAGATGACATACAGGTATATACTATATACAGGAGTGTTAGGGCTAGCGGAACGCACCAAATAATAAGACAGATAGAGTATGGTGCGTTCGCAGCCCGGGGTCCACCGTGCAGAGATGGAACCTGCTGCCAAGTAATGACGGACTATATGGCGGTACAAAGTGAATACACACATGGGCTAACCTCACCCTGTGTGAAGGAAGCGAACCCTGTTACGTCACAGGGCCGTGGTACCGCACCAAGAGCGCAAGCAACGAGTCTCTGAACTCAATCCCAAGACACAGGATTTGAGTACATAGACCTCATACGCTCGACACCGCTACTGAGGTGTCAGAGTGACAGCAATAGAAGCACGAGAGTGCATGCAGTGCCGCACTGGCGAACGCCACTAACCACCCAGGCTTGGGTCAGGAAAGCGCTGTGAAAGCACAAGGCGCCGCACTGGCGGTCACAGCAATAAGACGCTGTATTGTGTGTTTACGTGCTGATGGCTAAGTCGGGCGCTAGATAGCAAACATACACCTTCCGCGAACAGTCATCCAATAGGGAGGGTTATTTAAAGAGCGACTTTCACTCACAACACACACACATTTACAAATGTACACTAGCGCATGGCCGTGTGGTCATGCGCAGCTTATATAGTTGCAGCACGTTCAGGACCTTCCAATAAAGGACCAATGGGAAGCTGCTACCAAAGTTTTGCCCTTTCAGGACCTTCCTGGAGGACCAATGGGATGTGCTGCAGTACCTGAGCATGTGACCCTCGATCTCCAATGGGAGATCTTGCCCTGGGCATGCTCAGAAAGAGAAAAGCAGGACTTAGCCCCAAAAGCATCTGCTCGCCGCTGCCCAACACTGACTTCAATGGCAGAAGCAGGAAAAGCAGCAGTAACTCTTTGTACAGAGTGAGACTGAGCAAGACGCTGGGACCGACGTCTCTGCTGAGCAGACTCCACTGCGGCTGGATAAGAATAGGAAACCGCAGCGGAGATGGCTCGAGATTCCCCTTGTGCAGAAGCGGGAACTCGACACCTAACATTACCCCCCCTCCTAGGACCCCCCCTCCTTGGGCCTCGCTACGCTCGAAGGCAGCAATGAGCTGTGGGGCCCGAATGTTTTCAGCAGGCTCCCAGGACCTGTCCTCTGGGCCATAACCCTTCCAATCCACCAGATAGAACTTTTTGCCACGTACCACCTTGCACCCCAAAATAGCGTTCACCTTGTAATCGTCCGTAGACGAACCCGATGTCCCGGCAGATGACTCGGAAAACCGGGACATGTATTCGGGTTTCAAGAGGGACACATGAAAGGTGTCGGTGACACCCAAGCGTGGAGGAAGGGCCAGACGGTAGACCACAGGGTTAACCTGTTCAAGGACCTTGAAGGGACCCAAGTAGTGAGGTGCAAACTTAGTGGACTCAACACTCAGCCTGATGTTACGGGCGGAGAGCCACATTAAGTCGCCAGGAGCAAAGGTTGGAGCGGGACGCCGATGAGCATCGGCGGAGGACCTCATTCTCTCCTTGGAGGCCCGAATGGCATCCTGAGTGCGGTCCTAAATGTCCCATGCCTCCACAGCCCAGTCTGCCACCCTGGAGTCAGCAGAAGACACAGGCATGGGCACAGGGACACGCGGATGCTGGCCGTAATTTAGGAGGAATGGAGTCTGACCGGTGGAGTCGGCTACGGCGTTGTTAAGCGCAATCTCTGCCCACGGTAGCAAGGATGCCCAGTCATCCTGCCTGGCAGAAACAAAATGTCGTAAATATGTTACCAAGGTCTGGTTGGCCCTCTCTACCAACCCATTCGTCTCGGGATGATATGCCGAAGAGAGATTCAACTCAATACTGAGTAGACGACAAAGCTCTCTCCAGAATCGAGACGCAAACTGGGGACCCCGGTCACTAACAATTTTGTCTGGCATACCGTGTAGGCGAAAGATATGCTTGACGAACAAGACAGCCAACGCCCGTGCAGAAGGTAGCCGTGGAAGAGGCACCAAGTGCACCATTTTGGAAAAATGGTCGGTGACCACCCAGATAATGGTGCAGTTACAAGATTTGGGTAAGCCCACCACAAAGTCCATCCCGACCATCTCCCAGGGCCTGTCCGCCACCGGCAGAGGGTAAAGCAAACTAGCTGGCCGTTGCCGAGGGGACTTGTTCTTGGCGCAAGAGACACACGCCCGAACATATTCTGCGACATCACGAGCCATATGCGGCCACCAGTATGTCCACGCCAGTAACTCAGATGTCCTTTTGGAACCAAAATGTCCACCCACCCTGGACGAGTGTGCCCAAGAGAGAACCACCGGTCGCAAACTGGATGGTACAAAAGTCTTGCCCGGAGGCACAGACTCTAGCGAAACCGGGGCCACAGTTCTCAAGCTCTCGGTGGGGACAATAAGCCGAGGCTCCTCTTCCTCCTCCGCAGATGACACAACGGAGTGAGAGAGAGCGTCGGCCCGAATGTTCTTCTCCCCAGAAAGAAAATGGAGGGTGAAATGATACCGGGAGAAGAATAAGGACCATCTGGCCTGGCGAGAATTCAACCGCTGTGCTGTCTGCAGGTACACCAAATTTTTATGGTCTGTGAAGACTTGGAAGGGAAAACGTGCTCCCTCCAAGAGATGTCTCCACTCCGAGAAAGCCAACTTCATGGCTAGCAACTCCCTGTCCCCGATGGAATAATTCCTCTCTGCTGGTGAGAAGGTCTTAGAAAAGAAGAAGCAAGGATGCTTCTGACCTTGAGCATCCTTTTGGAAGAGGACTGCTCCAGCACCAACAGAAGAGGCATCCACCTCCATGATAAATGGCTTATCAACATCGGGGCGATGTAGGATGGGAGCGCTAGCAAAGTGTGACTTTATGGAGTTAAAGGCCTTGGAGACCTCCTCAGACCACAATTTGGGATTTGCCCCCTTCTTGGTGAGGGCAACCAAGGGAGCTACCAAAGTTGAGAAGTGCGGAATGAACTGGCGATAATAATTAATGAACCCCATGAAGCGCTGCACCGCTTTAAGAGAATGGGGTTCCTGCCAGTCCATCACAGCCTGTAGTTTGGCAGGATCCATAGCCAATCCCTGGGCAGAGTTGATGTACCCTAGGAAAGGTAAGGACTCCTGCTCGAACATACACTTCTCCAACTTGGCATAGAGGGAGTTTGCCCGTAGGAAGTCGAAGACTTTGCAAACATCTCTCCGGTGGGAGTCAATATCTGGAGAGTAGATGAGAATATCATCCAGATAGACTACGACCGAGGTGGAAAGCATATCCCGGAAGATGTCGTTCACAAAGTCTTGGAAAACGGCTGGGGCATTACAGAGCCCAAAGGGCATCACCAGATATTCATAGTGCCCATCCCTGGTGTTAAAAGCCGTCTTCCATTCGTCCCCCTTACGGATGCGAATCAGGTTGTAAGCACCCCGCAGATCTAATTTAGTAAATACCCTTGCTCCCCGAAGCCTATCGAAGAGCTCAGATATCAAGGGCAAAGGATACTTATTCTTAACGGTGATGGCGTTAAGACCCCTGTAGTCTATGCATGGACGCAATTCCCCATTCTTCTTCTGCACGAAGAAGAACCCTGCCCCAGCAGGTGACACTGACTTCCTAATGAATCCTCTTGCCAGATTTTCCTGGATGTACTGTGACATTGCCTGCGTCTCCGGTAGAGATAACGGATAGACTCGACCCCGGGGAGGCTCAGCACCAGGCAAGGGATCAATAGGACAGTCATAGGGGCGATGGGGCGGAAGGATCTCCGCCGCCTTTTTGGAGAACACGTCTGCATAAGACCAATACTGCTTGGGGAGAGAGGATAGATCTGCGGGTACCTCTGTAGTAGCAACCTGAAAGCACTCCCTCTGACACCTACCCCCACAAGATTCGCCCCATCCCAGAATTCTGCCTGAGGACCACTCGATATGAGGAGAGTGGTACCGTAGCCAAGGTATTCCCAACAGGACCTCATCAATTCCCTCAGGAATGACGAGCAGAGATATAATCTCCTGATGAGATGGCGACATAGACAGAGTAAAAGGGATGGTCTGGTGTGTTATCTGTGAGGGCAGTATCGACCCATTCACCACTCATACCGTTACTGGTTGAGCTAGCATAACCAGGGGTATTGCGTGACGTTGGGCGAAGGCAGAAGACATAAAATTGCCCTCCGCCCCAGAATCCACGCAGAGCTCTACCGAGTGGGAGAATGAGCCTATAATAATTGTCCCCTTAAAGGACAATTTAGAGGCAAACGTCGCCGTGTCTAGTGTACCTCCACCTACTACCACTAGACGCTGACGTTTCCTCGACCGCTGAGGACATCTGGTGGCTAGATGTCCTGACTGCTGGCAAACATGACAGACCTTGAGTGCACAAGCGGTCCGGGACTTAGATCCCGCTTGTGACACTTCCATGGCCTCATGTGACTCAGGAACCAGGACCGGAGATTCCAGAGGTTTGGCGAAGGTAGGAGCCAGCCGAAACCTCTGCCTACACTGGGCTCGTTCTAACCTCCGCTCGTTAAAACGGAGGTCAATTCGAGTGGAGACAGTTATTAACTCCTCCAGTGTGGCAGGAATCTCCCTAGTGGCCAGAGCGTCCTTAACGTGATCAGCCAGGCCCCTCCAAAATATGGGGATAAGGGCTTTATCCGACCAGTGCAGCTCAGAAGCTAAAGTGCGGAATTGGACGGCAAAATGACTGACCAAGGACTCACCCTGAGTTAATGCCAGCAGTTGGAGCACAGTATCATGGGTGACTTGAGGTCCTAAAAAGACCTGTTTCAGAGTGCTCAGGAACAGCGGAGCACTCTGCACCACATGATCGCCACGCTCCCACAGCGACGTAGCCCATTCCAACGCCCTGTCCGACAAGAGAGACACTATAAATCCTGTTGTGAATTCTGTGGCTGAATTCACTCCTGTGGTCACAAGTGGTACTGCAGCTTCTGAGCTTCCTTCCTCAGGTGTTCTGGTGAGCTCATTAGCTGCTTCGTTACTTAACTCCACCTGATGCTGCTATCCTTGCTCCTAGTCAATGTTCCAGTGTTGGATCTGAGCTTCTCCTGATTGTTCCTGTGACCTGCTGCTTTGTATAGCTAAGTGCTTTTTTGCTATTTTGTTGCCTTTTTTCTGTCCAGCTTGTCTTTTGTTTTGCTGGAAGCTCTGAGACGCAAAGGGTGTACCGCCGTGCCGTTAGTCCGGCACGGTGGGTCTTTTTTGCCCCCTTTTGCGTGGGTTTTGCTTTAGGGTTTTTTGTAGACTGCAAAGTTCGCTTTACTGTCCTCGCTCTGTCTAAGAATATCGGGCCCCACTTTGCTGAATCTATTTCATCCCTACGTTTTGTCTTTTCATCTTACTCACAGTCATTATATGTGGGGGGCTGCCTTTTCCTTTGGGGTATTTCTCTGGGGGCAAGTCAGGCCTATTTTTCTCTCTTCAGGCTAGCTAGTTTCTTAGGCTGTGCCGAGTTGCATAGGTAGTGGTTAGGCGCAATCCACAGCCACTTTTAGTTGTGTTTAGGATAGGATCAGGTGTGCAGTCTACAGAGTTTCCACGTCTCAGAGCTCGTTCTTTTGTTTTTGGGTATTTGTCAGATCACTGTGTGCGCTCTGATCGCTAGGCACACTGTGTCTCTGGATTGCCTTCATTACACCTTTCATTAGCAGACATAACAAAATCCCACCTTAGCCCGCTCTGTGGGAAAACGTGCAGCCAGGAGCTCGAGGTGAATAGAGCACTGACTCACGAATCCCCTACAAAATTTGCTATCACCAGAAAATTTTTCTGGTAGCGGGAGGCGAGATAATGTCGGAACAGGGGTGGCAATGGACAAGGTTGCTGCAGCCACGCTAGCAGCCTGTACAGCAACTGCGGTAACATCCACAGCTGAGGTTGAGCTCTCGAGAGCCGCCAACCTACCCTCCAGCTGCTGGATATACCGCCAGGATTGCTGTTTGTCCGTCATTACTAGCCAGACCCTGGCGCTAGTGTAATGTTAGGGCTAGCGGAACGCACCAAATAATAAGACAGATAGAGTATGGTGCGTTCGCAGCCCGGGGTCCACCGTGCAGAGATGGAACCTGCTGCCAAGTAATGACGGACTATATGGCGGTACAAAGTGAATACACACATGGGCTAACCTCACCCTGTGTGAAGGAAGCGAACCCTGTTACGTCACAGGGCCGTGGTACCGCACCAAGAGCGCAAGCAACGAGTCTCAGAACTCAATCCCAAGACACAGGATTTGAGTACATAGACCTCATGCGCTCGACACCGCTACTGAGGTGTCAGAGTGACAGCAATAGAAGCACAAGAGTGCATGCAGTGCCGCACTGGCGGACGCCACTAACCACCCAGGCTTGGGTCAGGAAAGCGCTGTGAAAGCACAAGACGCCGCACTGGCGGTCACAGCAATAAGACGCTGTATTGTGTGTTTACGTGCTGATGGCTAAGTCGGGCGCTAGATAGCAAACATACACCTTCCGCGAACAGTCATCCAATAGGGAGGGTTATTTAAAGAGCGACTTTCACTCACAACACACACACATTTACAAATGTACACTAGCGCATGGCCGTGTGGTCATGCGCAGCTTATATAGTTGCAGCACGTTCAGGACCTTCCAATAAAGGACCAATGGGAAGCTGCTACCAAAGCTTTGCCCTTTCAGGACCTTCCTGGAGGACCAATGGGATGTGCTGCAGTACCTGAGCATGTGACCCTCGAACTCCAATGGGAGATCTTGCCCTGGGCATGCTCAGAAAGAGAAAAGCAGGACTTAGCCCCAAAAGCATCTGCTCGCCGCTGCCCAACACTGACTTCAATGGCAGAAGCAGGAAAAGCAGCAGTCACTCTTTGTACAGAGTGAGACTGAGCAAGACGCTGGGACCGACGTCTCTGCTGAGCAGACTCCACTGCGGCTGGATAAGAATGGGAGACCGCTCGAGATTCCCCTTGTGCAGAAGCGGGAACTCGACACCTAACATTGAGGAGATGACACACAGGTATATACTATATACAGGAGGAGATGACACACAGGTACATACTATATACAGGAGGAGATGACATACAGGTACATACTATATACAGGGGTGATGACACACAGGTATGTACTATATACAGGAGGAGATGACATACAGGTATATACTATATACTGGAGGAGATGACACACAGGTATATACTATATACAGGAGCAGATGATACACAGGTATATTCTATATACAGGAGGAGATGACTTACAGGTACATACTATATACAGGAGGAGATGACACAGATATATACTATGTAGGGTTGAGCGAAATGGGTCGGCCAGATTCAGAAGTCGCCGACTTTTGGCAAAGTTGGGTTTCATGAAACCCAATGTTAGGGGTCGCGTTCCCGCTTCTGCACAGGGGGAATCTCGAACCACCTCCGCTGCGGTCTCCCATTCTTATCCGGCCGCAGTGGAGTCTGCTCAGCAAAGACGTCGGTCCCAGCGTCTTGCTCATTCTCACTCTGTTCTGAGAGTTACTGCTGCTTCTCCAGTCTCTGCCATTAAAGTCAGTGCTGGTCAGCAGCGAGCGGACTTCTCTGGGACTAAGTCCTTGTCTGCACGTACTGAGCATGCCCAGGGTAAGATCTCCCGTTGGAGATCGAGGGTCATGTGCTCAGGCTCTGCAGCACATTCCATTGGTCCTCTTGGCAGGTCTTGGAAGGGCAAAAGTGCTGTAGCCACTTCCTGTGCTGCAACTATGTAAACTGCGCATGACCGCACGGCCATGCGCTAGTATTGTCTTACAATTGCTAATGTGTGTATGTTGTGAGTGCAAGTCGTCCTTGGATACCCCTACCCTATTGAATGTCTGTTCGCGGAAGGTGTATGGTTGCTATCTAGCGCCCGACTTATCCTACAGCACGAATCACACATTACAGCGTCCAGTTGCTGTGACCGCCAGTACGGCGCCGTGCACTTCCTCTGTGCCTTCCTTACCCAAGCCTGGGTGGTTGGTGGCGTTCGTCAGTGCGGCACCGCATGCACTCTTGTGCCTTAATATTGTTATTCTGTTTCCTTACACACCCAGTTGCGGTGTTGTGCCAGCAAGGGTCTAATCGGACTTCAATCCTAGTTGGGGCTGAGTTCGCTGACTACTTGCTCGCGCTTTAGGTGCGGTACCGCGGTCCTGTGACTTAACAGGATTGCTTATTTCACGCTGGGTGAGGTTTAACCCACGCGTGTATACTTTAGTGTACCGCCATATAGTCTGCTAATTGCTAGCAGCAGGTTTTCACCTGCACGGTGGACCCCGGACTGCGAACGCATCTATATCATCTGTCTTGGTGTGTTCCGCCAGTCCTAACACCCAACCCGACCCCTGTGTGGGGTCGGCCATGAGGTCGGCGACCTTCTGATCTGGTATCGGAATTCCGATACCGAGTTCCGATATGTTTAAGATATTTAAGAGTTTCCTCTCCTTCAGACCCTGGGAACCATCAGAAACCCAATGCACTGCATTGGGTTTCGTGTTTCGGCCGACCCCGACCCCGACTTTTCTATAGGATCGGCCGATTTCACTCGACCCGACTTTTTCAAAAGTCGGGTTTCGTGAAACCCGAACCGATCCTATAAAAAGAAAAGTCGCTCAACCCTAATACTATATACAGGAGGAGATGACATACAGGTATATACAATATAAAAGAGGAGATGACACATAGGTATATAGAGGAGGAGATGACATACAGCAGGTATATACTATATACAGGGGAGATGACATACAGGTATATACTATATACAGGAGATGACATACAGGTATATACTATATATAGGAGGAGATGACACATGGGTATATACAATATACAGGAGGAGATGACACATGGGTATATACAATATACAGGAGGAGATGACATACAGCAGGTATATACTATTTACAGGGGAGATGACATACAGGTATATTCTATATACAAGAGAAGACATACAGGTGTATACTATATATAAGGGAGATGACAAACATGTATATACTGAGGTGAAAATGAGGGGTGTGAGGTGAAAATGAAAAGGTGTGAGTGCAAAATGAGAGGAGTGAGGGAAAATAGTAGAGTGATCGGAAAATAACAGATGTGAGGTCGAAATGACAAGTGTTAGGGGGGAATGAGAGGAGTGAGGGGAAAATAAGAGGTGTGAGGGAGAAAATGAGAGGAGTGAGGGGGAAAATGAGAGGTGTAAGGGAGAAAATGAGAGATGTAAGGGAGAAAATGAGAGGCATGATAGGAAAATAAGAGACGTGATGTGCTATAACTAACCACAGATATTTACTATGCCCAGGCAACGCCGGGCTCTTCAGCTAGTAGATATTAAGGAGACCGTCAGGGCCTGGGGCTTTTCCATTGGGAATAGTTGAAAGAGTGTCTAGAACTTCTTTAGGGGTAACCGGGGATGTCAGCCAAGAATATTCTTCCAAGAATACTTTAGGGAGTTTTAGAGGGGTCAAGAACTCCTTTATTTTTTCAACAGCTACTATTGGATCTTGAATGATGTCCGGCGTTTTCAAATTATAAAGTCTTTTATAAAAGGATCTAAACTCTCCGACAATTTCAGCAGTCTCCAGTATTGAAGAGTCATCTGTAGCTTTGAGTTGTTTGATAAATGTCTTTTCATTGCGTTTTTTGAGCAAGGAAGACATAAGTTTGCTGCTTCTATTACCGTGAAGGTAGAACCTCTGTTTACTTCTCATATAAATTTTGGCCGATTGGACATTCAAGAGATTTTTCAGGGTGTTCCTATGTATCTTTTCAGGACAATTAATTTGGTGTAAAATAGACATAGTCTGTTTTATCCTCTCTCTTTTTAGATAAGATCCTAAAGCTATAAATTCACCTCTCATGACCGCTTTGTGCGACTCCCACACCATAGGTACAGATGGACCAGATTGTGCGTTTTCTTGGAAAAAAAAACTCAAGAGTGTCTGATAATTTGGTTATCTGAAGACTAGGGTTGAGCGAAACGGATCGTTCATTTTTAAAAGTCGCCGACTTTTGGCAAAGTCGGGTTTCATGAAACCCGATCCGACCCTTGTGTGGGGTCGGCCATGCGGTACGCGACGTTCGCGCCAAAGTCGCGTTTCAATGACGCGAAAAGCGCCATTTCTCAGCCAATGAAGGTGGACGCAGAGTGTGGGCAGCGTGATGACATAGGTCCTGGTCCCCACCATCTTAGAGAAGGGCATTGCAGTGATTGGCTTGCTGTCTGCGGCATCACAGGGGCTATAAAGGGGCGTTCCCGCCGACCGCCATCTTACTGCTGCTGATCTGAGCCTAGGGAGAGGTTGCTGCCGCTTCGTCAGAAGCAGGGATAGCGTTAGGCAGGGTCCATTAACCACCAAACCGCTTGTGCTGTAGCGATTTCCACTGTCCAACACCACCTTTTGTTGCAGGGACAGTGGAAGCTACATTTTTTTTCCTCAGCGCTGTAGCTCATTGGGCTGCCCTAGAAGGCTCCCTGATAGCTGCATTGCTGTGTGTACGCCGCTGTGCAAACCAACTGCTTTTTTCAAAGCACAAATCCTGTTGTTCCTTCCTTTCTGCACAGCTATCTTGTTTGTTTGTCCACACTTTTTATTTCATTTGTGCATCAGTCCACTCCTTATTGCTGCCTGCCATACCTGGCTGAGATTACTGCAGGGAGATAGTAATTGTAGGACAGTCCCTGTTTTTTTTTTTTTGTGGGAGATTAAGATTGGCATTTCTGCTAGAGTGCCATCCCTGTGTGTGCCATCTCTCTCACATAGTGGGCCATAGAAAGCCTTTTCATTTTTCTGTTTTTTTTTGTGGGGTTTATAAATTCTCCCTGATAAAAAAACAGTGGGAGATTAATATTGGCCTTTGGGCTTCTGTGCCAGTCCTGAGTGTGCCATCTCTCTCTCAAATAGTGGGCCATAGAAAGCCTATTAATTTTTTTTTATTGGGTTTCTAAATACTCTCAGAAAAAATAAAAAAAAATCAGTGGGAGATTAATATTGCCCTTTCTGCTTGTGTGCCACTCCTGACTCCTGGGTGTGCCATCTCTCTCTCTCAACTAGTGGGCCATAGAAAGCCTATATTTTTTTATTATTGTGTTTCTAAATTCTCCCTGAAAAAATCAAAAAGAAATCAGTGGGAGATTAGTATTGCCCTTTCTGCTTGTGTGCCATTCCTGACTCCTGGGTGTGCCATCTCTCTCTCTCAAATAGTGGGCCATAGAAAGCCTATTTTTTTTTATTGTGTTTCTAAATTCTCCCTGAAAAAATCAAAAAGAAATCAGTGGGAGATTAATATTGCCCTTTCTGCTTGTGTGCCACTCCTGACTCCTGGGTATGCCATCTCTCTCTTTCAAATAGTGGGCACTGGGCCATAGAAAGCCTATTTTTTTTATTGTGTTTCTAAATTCTCCTTGAAAAAATCAAAAAGAAATCAGTGGGAGATTAATATTGCCCTTTCTGCTTGTGTGCCACTCCTGACTCCTGGGTGTGCCATCTCTCTCTTTCAAATAGTGGGCACTGGGCCATAGAAAGCCTATTTATTTATTTATTTTTTTATTGTGTTTCTAAATTCTCCCTGAAAAAATCAAAAAGAAATCAGTGGGAGATTAATATTGCCCTTTCTACTTGTGTGCCACTCCTGACTCCTGGGTGTGCCATCTCTCTCTCTCAAATAGTGGGCCATAGAAAGCCTATTTTTTATTTTTATTGTGTTTCTAAATTCTCCCTGAAAAAATTAAAAAAAAAATCAGTGGGCGATTAATATTGCCCTTTCTGCTTGTGTGCCAGTCTTGACTCCTGGGTGTGCCATCTCTCTCTCTCAAATAGTGGGCACTGGGCCATAGAAAGGCTATTTTTCTTTATTTGGTTTCTAAATTCTCCCTGAAAAAATCATTTTATTTTATTTGGTTTCTAAATTCTTCCTGAAAAAATCATTTTATTTTATTTTGTTTCTAAAGTCTCCCTGAAAAAAAAAAAAAAATCAGTGGGAGATTAATATTGCCCTTTCTGCTTGTGTGCCAGTCTTGACTCCTGGGTGTGCCATCTCTCTCTCAAATAGTGGGCACTGGGCCATAGAAAGGCTATTTGTTTTGTTATTTGGTTTCTAAATTCGCCCTGAAAAAATCATTTTATTTTATTTGGTTTCTAAATTCTTCCTGAAAAAATCATTTTATTTTATTTTGTTTCTAAAGTCTCACTGAAAAACAAAAAAAAAATCAGTGGGAGATTAATATTGCCCTTTCTGCTTGTGTGCCAGTCTTGACTCCTGGGTGTGCCATCTCTCTCTCTCAAATAGTGGGCACTGGGCCATAGAAAGCCATTTTTTTTATTGTGTTTCTAAATTTTCCCTGAAAAAATCAAAAAGAAATCAGTGGGAGATTAATATTGCCCTTTTTGCTTGTGTGCCAGTCTTGACTCCTGGGTGTGCCATCTCTCTCTCTCTCTCAAATAGTGGGCCATAGAAATGCTATTTTTTTTTATTTGGTTTCTAAATTCTCCCTGAAAAAATCATTTTATTTTATTTGGTTTCTAAATTCTTCCTGAAAAAATCATTTTATTTTATTTTGTTTCTAAAGTCTCCCTGAAAAAAAAAAAAAAGAAAATCAGTGGGAGATTAATATTGCCCTTTCTGCTTGTGTGCCAGTCTTGACTCCTGGGTGTGCCATCTCTCTCTCTCAAATAGTGGGCCATAGAAAGGCTATTTTTTTTTATTTGGTTTCTAAATTCTCCCTGAAAAAATCATTTTATTTTATTTGGTTTCTAAATTCTTCCTGAAAAAATCATTTTATTTTATTTTGTTTCTAAAGTCTCCCTGAAAAAAAATAATCAGTGGGAGATTAATATTGCCCTTTCTGCTTGTGTGCCAGTCTTGACTCCTGGGTGTGCCATCTCTCTCTCTCAAATAGTGGGCACTGGGCCATAGAAAGGCTATTTTTTTTAAATTTGGTTTCTAAATTCTCCCTGAAAAAATCATTTTATTTTATTTGGTTTCTAAATTCTTCCTGAAAAAATCATTGTATTTTATTTTGTTTCTAAAGTCTCCCTGAAAAAAAAAAAAAATCAGTGGGAGATTAATGTTGCCCTTTCTGCTTGTGTGCCAGTCTTGACTCCTGGGTGTGCCATCTCTCTCTCTCAAATAGTGGGCACTGGGCCATAGAAAGGCTATTTTTTTTTATTTGGTTTCTAAATTCTCCCTGAAAAAATCATTTTATTTTATTTGGTTTCTAAATTCTTCCTGAAAAAATCATTTTATTTTATTTTGTTTCTAAAGTCTCCCTGAAAAAAAAAAATCAGTGGGAGATTAATATTGCCCTTTCTGCTTGTGTGCCAGTCTTGACTCCTGGGTGTGCCATCTCTCTCTCTCAAATAGTGGGCACTGGGCCATAGAAAGGCTATTTTTTTTTATGTAGTTTCTAAATTCTCCCTGAAAAAATCATTTTATTTTATTTGGTTTCTAAATTCTTCCTGAAAAAATCATTTTATTTTATTTTGTTTCTAAAGTCTCCTTGAAAAAAAAAACAGTGGGAGATTAATATTGCCCTTTCTGCTTGTGTGCCAGTCTTGACTCCTGGGTGTGCCATCTCTCTCTCTCAAATAGTGGGCACTGGGCCATAGAAAGCCTATTTTTTTATTGTGTTTCTAAATTCTCCATGAAAAAATCAAAAAGAAATCAGTGGGAGATTAATATTGCCCTTTCTGCTTGTGTGCCAGTCTTGACTCCTGGGGGTGCCATCTCTATCTCTCAAATAGTGGGCACTGGGCCATAGAAAGGCTATTTTTTTTTATTTGGTTTCTAAATTCTCCCTGAAAAAATCATTTTATTTTATTTGGTTTCTAAATTCTTCCTGAAAAAAATCACTTTATTTTATTTTGTTTCTAAAGTCTCCCTGAAAAAAAAAAAATCAGTGGGAGATTAATATTGCCCTTTCTGCTTGTGTGACAGTCTTGACTCGTGGGTGTGCCATCTCTCTCTCTCAAATAGTGGGCCATAGAAAGCCTATTTTTTTTTATTTGGTTTCTAAATTCTCCCTGAACAAATAAAAAAAAAAAGTGGGAGAACAGTATTGACATTTCTGCTTGAGTGACAGTCCTGCGTGTGTGGCATCTCTCTCATTTGGTGCCACCGAAAACAGAGTGTGTAACATTGTGCCTGATTTTCCTTGCGGTCTCACCCACCTGTAAAGGGATATCTAAATCATACTGAAGTTATAGCTCACCGTGTAAGTTGTTTGACAGCAACAAATACCGTTACTTTGGTTACGTTTTTAAAACAATGAGGAAGTCTGGTGGAAGAGGTCGTGGCCGTGGGCGTTCATTGTCAGCTGGTAATGATGGCAGTGGTAGTGGAGCATCAGGTGGTCGTGGGAAAAAAAATATTGCACCTAAGCCTGGAGCTGTGGAGCCAGGTTCGTCGTCTGGCTACAGAAGGCCTCGAACGCTCCCTTTTCTGGGAGTAGGAAAACCGCTTTTAAAGCCGGAGCAGCAAGAGCAAGTTTTGGCTTACCTTGCTGACTCAGCCTCTAGCTCTTTTGCCTCCTCTTTTGAAACTGGTAAATGTAAAAGCAGCGCGTCGTTAGTGGATGTTCACGGTCAGGGACAAGTCGCTTCCTTGTCCTCTTCAGCAAAAACAACAACAGAGAAGGATGCAGCAGGCGACACAACGGGTTACTCCATGGAGCTCTTTACACATACCGTCCCTGGCTTAGAAAGTGAAGCAGTTAACAGGCCATGCCCATTACAAGTTGAGTCTGACATGGAGTGCACTGATACACAGCCACAGCCAGACTACTATGCTGGTCCTTTGACTCAGACCACAACATTGCCCTCGCAGGGTACTGATCCAGAATCAGACCCTGATGAGACTATGTTGCCCCGTCACGAAGGCTCTACCACCGACTTACACGGTGACACAGATGAAGTTGCGCACGAGCTAGAAGAGGAGGTTATAGATGACCCAGTTGTTGACCCCGATTGGCAGCCATTGGGGGAACAGGGTGCAGGCGGCAGTAGTTCTGAAGCGGAGGAGGAGGGGCCGCAGCAGGCATCAACATTGCAACAGGTTCCATCTGCCGGGCCCGTATCTGGCCCAAAACGCGTGGCAAAGCCAAAAACTGTTGGAGGACAGCGTGTCCATCCGGTTAAAGCTCAGTCTGCAATGCCTGAAAAGGTATCCGATGGTAGAAAGAGTGCAGTCTGGCACTTTTTTAAACAACATCCAATTGATCCGCACAAAGTCATCTGCCAAAAATGTTCAACTACCTTAAGCAAAGGTCAGAATCTGAAAAGTCTGAATACAAGTTGCATGCATAGACATTTAACCACCATGCATTTGCAAGCCTGGACTAACTACCAAACGTCCCTTAAGGTTGTAGCACCCTCGGCCAATGAAGCTACTCACCAATGCAACATCCCTGCCATCACTGTAAGGCCACCATTTTCCGCACCACCTGCAGTATCTGTGCAGGTTTCTTTGCCAGGCCAAAGCAGTCAGGGTCAGGGAATCACCAGTTTCGTAGTAGGAAACACTGCATCTAGGGCACAGGCGGAAACAATACCGTCTCCAACCGTCTCTCAGTCTGCAATGTCCACCGGCACACCCGCTAGTTCCACGATCTCCAGCTCTCCAGTCCAGCTCACCCTACATGAGACTCTGGTTAGAAAAAGGAAGTACTTATCCTCGCATCCGCGTTCACAGGGTTTGAACGCCCACATAGCTAGACTAATCTCGTTAGAGATGATGCCCTACCGGTTAGTTGAAAGTGAAGCTTTCAAAGCCCTGATGGACTACGCTGTACCACGCTACGAGCTACCCAGTCGACACTTCTTTTCGAGAAAAGCCATCTCAGCCCTCCACCAGCATGTTAAAGAGCGCATCGTCCATGCACTCAGGCAATCTGTGAGTACAAAGGTGCACCTGACAACAGATGCATGGACCAGTAGGCATGGCCAGGGACGTTACGTGTCCATCACTGCACACTGGGTGAATGTGGTGGATGCAGGGTCCACAGGTGACAGCAATTTCGGGACAGTTCTGCCTAGCCCACGGTCTAGGAAACAGTTGGCTGTAGGCGTTCGCACCCCCTCCTCCTCCTCCTCGTCCTCCTGCAGAAGCAAGAGCTCGTCCACAGATCGCAGTCGCCCAATCACTCCATCCGCAGCTGCCACTGTTGCACACCAGTTGTCCCATTATGGGGCAGCTACTGGCAAGCGTCAGCAGGCTGTATTGGCTATGAAGTGTTTGGGCGACAACAGACACACCGCGGAAGTTCTGTCCGAGTTCTTGCAGAAAGAAACGCAGTCGTGGCTGGGCACAGTAGATCTTGAGGCAGGCAAGTGTTGTGAGAGGCAATTCAGTATCACAATGGACATGGAGGTCAGAGCACATACAGTGATCTGACAATAACCCAAAATAATAGAACGAGCTCTGAGACGTGGGAACTCTGCAGACCGCAATCCCTGAACCTCTCCAAACACAACTAAAGGCAGCCGTGGATTGCGCCTAACGCTACCTATGCAACTCGGCACAGCCTGAGAAACTAACTAGCCTGAAGATAGAAAAAATAAGCCTACCTTGCCTCAGAGAAATACCCCAAAGGAAATGGCAGCCCCCCACATATAATGACTGTGAGTAAGATGAAAAGACAAACGCAGGGATGAAATAGATTCAGCAAAGTGAGGCCCGATATTCTAGACAGAACGAGGATAGGAAAGATAACTTTGCGGTCTACACAAAACCCTAAAGAAAACCACGCAAAGGGGCAAAAAGACCCTCCGTACCGAACTAACGGCACGGAGGCACACCCTCTGCGTCCCAGAGCTTCCAGCAAAACAAATAGACAAGCTGGACAGAAAAAATAGCAACAAATAGCAAAGAAGCACTTAGCTATGCAGAGCAGCAGGCCACAGGAATGATCCAGAGAAACACAAGTCCAACACTGGAACATTGACAGGAAGCATGAATCAAAGCATTAGGTGGGGTTAAGTAGAGAAGCACCTAACGACCTCACCAGATCACCTGAGGGAGGAAACTCAGAAGCAGCAGTACCAGTTTCCTCCACAAACGGAAGCTCCCAGAGAGAATCAGCCGAAGTACCACTTGTGACCACAGGAGGGAGCTCTGCCACAGAATTCACAACAGTACCCCCCCCTTGAGGAGGGGTCACGGAACCCTCACCAGAGCCCCCAGGCCGACCAGGATGAGCCACATGAAAGGCACGAACAAGATCGGGAGCATGGACATCAGAGGCAAAAACCCAGGAATTATCCTCCTGAGCATAACCCTTCCATTTAACCAGATACTGGAGTTTCCGTCTTGAAACACGAGAATCCAAAATCTTCTCCACAATATACTCCAATTCCCCCTCCACCAATACCGGGGCAGGAGGGTCAACAGATGGAACCATATGTGCCACGTATCTCCGCAACAATGACCTATGGAAGACGTTATGTATGAAAAAAGAATCTGGGAGGGTCAGACGAAAAGACACAGGATTAATAACCTCAGAAATCCTATAAGGACCAATGAAACGAGGTTTAAACTTCGGAGAGGAAACCTTCATAGGAATATGACGAGAAGATAACCAAACCAGATCCCCAACACGAAGTCGGGGACCCACACGGCGTCTGCGATTAGCGAAACGTTGAGCCTTCTCCTGGGACAAGGTCAAATTGTCCACTACATGAGTCCAAATCTGCTGCAACCTGTCCACCACAGTATCCACACCAGGACAGTCCGAAGACTCAACCTGTCCTGAAGAGAAACGAGGATGGAACCCAGAATTGCAGAAAAATGGTGAAACCAAGGTAGCCGAGCTGGCCCGATTATTAAGGGCGAACTCAGCCAAAGGCAAAAAGGACACCCAGTCATCCTGATCGGCAGAAGCAAAGCATCTCAGATAGGTTTCCAAGGTCTGATTGGTTCGTTCGGTCTGGCCATTAGTCTGAGGATGAAAAGCCGAGGAAAAAGACAAGTCAATGCCCATCCTACCACAAAAGGCTCGCCAAAACCTCGAAACAAACTGGGAACCTCTGTCAGAAACGATATTCTCTGGAATGCCATGCAAACGAACCACATGCTGGAAGAACAATGGCACCAAATCAGAGGAGGAAGGCAACTTGGACAAGGGTACCAGATGGACCATCTTAGAAAAGCGATCACAGACCACCCAAATGACTGACATCTTTTGAGAGACGGGAAGATCTGAAATAAAATCCATAGAGATATGTGTCCAAGGTCTCTTCGGGACCGGCAAGGGCAAAAGCAACCCACTGGCACGAGAACAGCAGGGCTTAGCCCGAGCACAAATCCCACAGGACTGCACAAAAGAACGCACATCCCGCGACAGAGACGGCCACCAAAAGGATCTAGCCACTAACTCTCTGGTACCAAAGATTCCAGGATGACCAGCCAACACCGAACAATGAACCTCAGAGATCACTTTATTTGTCCACCTATCCGGGACAAACAGTTTCTCCGCTGGACAACGATCAGGTTTATTAGCCTGAAATTTTTGCAGCACCCGCCGCAAATCAGGGGAGATGGCAGACACAATTACTCCTTCCTTGAGGATACCCGCCGGCTCAGATAAACCCGGAGAGTCGGGCACAAAACTCCTAGACAGAGCATCCGCCTTCACATTTTTAGAGCCCGGAAGGTACGAAATCACAAAGTCAAAACGGGCGAAAAACAGTGACCAACGAGCCTGTCTAGGATTCAAACACTTAGCAGACTCGGGATAAGTCAGGTTCTTATGATCAGTCAATACCACCACGCGATGCTTAGCTCCTTCAAGCCAATGACGCCACTCCTCGAATGCCCACTTCATGGCCAGCAACTCTCGGTTGCCCACATCATAATTCCGCTCAGCAGGTGAAAACTTCCTGGAAAAAAAAGCGCATGGTTTCATCACTGAACAATCAGAACCTCTCTGCGACAAAATAGCCCCTGCTCCAATCTCAGAAGCATCAACCTCGACCTGGAACGGAAGCGAAACATCTGGTTGACACAACACAGGGGCAGAAGAAAAACGACGCTTCAACTCTTGAAAAGCTTCCACAGCAGCAGAAGACCAATTGACCAAATCAGCACCCTTCTTGGTCAAATCGGTCAATGGTTTGGCAATACTAGAAAAATTGCAGATGAAGCGACGATAAAAGTTAGCAAAGCCCAGGAACTTTTGCAGACTTTTCAGAGATGTCGGCTGAGTCCAATCATGGATGGCTTGGACCTTAACAGGATCCATCTCGATAGTAGAAGGGGAAAAGATGAACCCCAAAAATGAAACCTTCTGCACACCAAAGAGACACTTTGATCCCTTCACAAACAAAGAGTTAGCACGCAGGACCTGAAAAACTGTTCTGACCTGTTTCACATGAGACTCCCAATCATCCGAGAAGATCAAAATGTCATCCAAGTACACAATCAGGAATTTATCCGGGTACTCTCGGAAGATGTCATGCATAAAGGACTGAAACACTGATGGAGCATTGGCAAGTCCGAATGGCATCACTAGATACTCAAAATGACCCTCGGGCGTATTAAATGCAGCTTTCCATTCATCGCCTCGCCTGATTCGCACCAGATTATACGCACCACGAAGATCAATCTTGGTGAACCAACTAGCCCCCTTAATCCGAGCAAACAAATCAGATAACAAAGGCAAGGGGTACTGAAATTTAACAGTGATCTTATTAAGAAGGCGATAATCTATACAAGGTCTCAGCGAACCATCCTTTTTGGCTACAAAAAAGAACCCTGCTCCTAATGGCGACGATGACGGGCGAATATGCCCCTTCTCCAGGGATTCCTTCACATAACTGCGCATAGCGGTGTGCTCAGGCACGGATAAATTAAACAGTCGACCTTTTGGGAATTTACCACCAGGAATCAAATTGATAGCACAATCACAATCCCTATGCGGAGGTAGGGCATCGGACTTGGGCTCATCAAATACATCCCGGTAATCAGACAAGAACTCTGGAACCTCAGAAGGGGTGGATGACGAAATTGACAAAAATGGAACATCACCATGTACCCCCTGACAACCCCAGCTGGACACCGACATGGATTTCCAATCCAATACTGGATTATGGGCTTGTAGCCATGGCAACCCCAACACGACCACATCATGCAGATTATGCAACACCAGAATGCGAATATCCTCCTGATGTGCAGGAGCCATGCACATGGTCAGCTGGGTCCAATACTGAGGCTTATTCTTGGCCAAAGGCGTAGCATCAATACCTCTCAATGGAATAGGACACTGCAAGGGCTCCAAGAAAAACCCACAACGCTTAGCATATTCCAAGTCCATCAAATTCAGAGCAGCGCCTGAATCCACAAACGCCATGACAGAATATGATGACAAAGAGCAGATCAAGGTAACGGACAGAAGAAATTTTGACTGTACCGTACCAATGGTGGCAGACCTAGCGAACCGCTTAGTGCGCTTAGGACAATCAGAGATGGCATGAGTGGAATCACCACAGTAGAAACACAGCCCATTCAGACGTCTGTGTTCTTGCTGTTCAACTCTGGTCAAAGTCCTATCGCACTGCATAGGCTCAGGTTTAAGCTCAAGTAATACCGCCAAATGGTGCACAGATTTACGCTCACGCACGCGTCGACCGATCTGAATAGCCAAAGACATAGACTCATTCAAACCAGCAGGCATAGGAAATCCCACCATGACATCCTTAAGGGCTTCAGAGAGACCCTTTCTGAACATAGCTGCCAGCGCAGATTCATTCCATTGAGTGAGCACTGACCATTTTCTAAATTTCTGGCAATATACCTCTATCTCATCCTGACCCTGACAAAGAGCCAGCAAATTCTTTTCTGCCTGATCCACTGAATTAGGCTCATCGTACAGCAATCCGAGCGCCAGGAAAAACGCATTGATATTACTCAATGCAGGATCTCCTGGCGCAAGAGAAAATGCCCAGTCCTGAGGGTCACCGCGCAAAAAAGAAATAATAATCAAAACCTGTTGAACTGGATCACCAGAGGAACGAGGTTTCAAGGCCAGAAATAACTTACAATTATTTTTGAAACTCAGAAACTTAGTTCTATCTCCAAAAAACAAATCAGGAATAGGAATTCTTGGTTCTAACATAGATTTCTGATCAATAGTGTTTTGAATCTTTTGTACTCTTGCCAAGAGCTGATCCACAAATGAAGACAGACTTCTAATGTCCATCGCTACACCTGTGTACTGAACCACCCAAATGTCTAGGGGAAAAAAAAGACAAAACACAAAGCCAAGAAAAAAAAATGGTCTCAGAACTTCTTTTTTCCCTCTATTGAGAATCATTAGTACTTTTTGCTTCCTGTACTGTTGTGAGAGGCAATTCAGTATCACAATGGACATGGAGGTCAGAGCACATACAGTGATCTGACAATAACCCAAAATAATAGAACGAGCTCTGAGACGTGGGAACTCTGCAGACCGCAATCCCTGATCCTCTCCAAACACAACTAAAGGCAGCCGTGGATTGCGCCTAACCCTACCTATGCAGCTCGGCACAGCCTGAGAAACTAACTAGCCTGAAGATAGAAAAAATAAGCCTACCTTGCCTCAGAGAAATACCCCAAAGGAAAAGGCAGCCCCCCACATATAATGACTGTGAGTAAGATGAAAAGACAAACGCAGGGATGAAATAGATTCAGCAAAGTGAAGCCTGATATTCTAGACAGAACGAGGATAGGAAAGATAACTTTGCGGTCTACACAAAACCCTAAAGAAAACCACGCAAAGGGGCAAAAAGACCCTCCGTACCGAACTAACGGCACGGAGGCACACCCTCTGCGTCCCAGAGCTTCCAGCAAAACAAATAGACAAGCTGGACAGAAAAAATAGCAACAAATAGCAAAGAAGCACTTAGCTATGCAGAGCAGCAGGCCACAGGAATGATCCAGAGAAACACAAGTCCAACACTGGAACATTGACAGGAAGCATGAATCAAAGCATTAGGTGGGGTTAAGTAGAGAAGCACCTAACGACCTCACCAGATCACCTGAGGGAGGAAACTCAGAAGCAGCAGTACCAGTTTCCTCCACAAACGGAAGCTCCCAGAGAGAATCAGCCGAAGTACCACTTGTGACCACAAGAGGGAGCTCTGCCACAGAATTCACAACAGGCAAGGTAGTGAGTGATAACGGAAGGAATTTCATGGCTGCCATCTCCCTTTCCCAACTGAAACACATTCCTTGCCTGGCTCACACCTTAAACCTGGTGGTGCAGTGCTTCCTGAAAACTTATTCGGGGTTATCCGACCTGCTCCTCAAAGTGCGCGGACTTTGCTCACATATCCGCCGTTCGCCCGTACACTCCAGCCGTATGCAGACCTATCAGCGGTCTTTGAACCTTCCCCAGCATCGCCTAATCATAGACGTTGCAGCAAGGTGGAACTCAACACTGCACATGCTTCAGAGACTGTGCGAACAGAGGCGGGCTGTAATGTTTTTGTGGGAGGATACGCATACACGGGCAGGCAGTAGGATGGCAGACATGGAGTTGTCTGGTGTGCAGTGGTCGAAGATACAAGACGTGTCAAGTCCTTCAGTGTTTTGAGGAATGCACACGGCTGGTTAGTGCAGACAACGCCATAATAAGCATGAGCATTCCGCTAATGCGTCTGCTGATGCAAAGTTTGACGCACATAAAAAATCAGGCGTCTGCAGCAGAGGAAGAGGAAAGCCTTGATGACAGTCAGCCATTGTCTGGTCAGGGCAGTGTACAGGACGAGGTAGCGGGCGAAGAGGAGGAGGACGAGGAGGATGATGGGGATGAGTTTAATGAGGAAGCTTTTCCGGGGCCACTGGAAATTGGTGGCGTGGCAAGGCCGGGTTCTGGTTTTTTGAGGGACACAAGTGACGTAGATTTGCCTGAAACGGCCCCTCAACCAAACACAACCGCTGATTTGACAACTGGAAGTTTGGCCCACATGGCGGATTATGCCTTACGTATCCTCACAAGGGACACATGCATTACTAAAATGATGAACGATGACGATTACTGGTTGGCCTGCCACCTTGATCCTCGCTATAAAGGCAAATTGCAAAATATTATGCCACATGAGAACTTGGAACTAATATTAGCAACCAAACAATCAACTCTTGTTGACCGTTTGCTTCAGGCATTCCCAGCACACAGCGCCTGTGATCGTTCTCACACGAGCAGCAGGGGGCAGCAGAACAGAAGTGTTAGAGGTGCAGAAATCCGAAGTGGCATTGGACAGAGGGGTTTTCTGACCAGGTTGTGGAGTGATTTTGCTATGACCGCAGACAGGACAGGTACTGCTGCATCAATTCAAAGTGACAGGAGACAACATTTGTCTAGTATGGTTACTAACTATTTTTCATCACTTATCGATGTTCTACCTCAACCGTCATTCCCATTTGATTACTGGGCATCCAAATTAGACACCTGGCCAGAATTGGCAGAATATGCATTGCAGAAGCTTGTTTGCCCGGCAGCTAGTGTCCTATCAGAATTCAGTATTCAGTGCTGCAGGTTCAATATTAACCGAAAAAATGACTTGTCTGGCCACCCAAAATGTTGATGATCTAACCTTCATTAAAATGAACCACAACTGGATATCGAATTCTTGTGCCCCACCTTGCCCGGCCGACACCTAGCTTTCCTATGAAAAGGTATTGCCTGTGGACTACTCTGAATGACTTTACCAATCTTGTAATTTGCAGCAGCTGATTGTCCAGCATACGACATGGTTACACCTCCCTAAATGGCCAAACTCCCCACACGGGGCCGTGGTATCGCCACTTGGCGCAAGCACCCGTGAGAGTGCTGTTTGTCTGAAGAGGTGGGTGTGCCCGCTTTTGGTCTACGGCACTGCCACTGGGTCCCTCATAGTACAATAAAGTGTCTCTGGCGGTGGTGGTGCGCACCCAACGTCAGACACACTGTTGTAACATGAGGGGCCCTGGGCATGTACCGCTGGCCACAAGAGAGTTCACCCACCCCTAGCTCAAACATTGCTCTACCACTTGCACAATTATCTCTCACAGTTACACCTATGTTTAGTCTATGCGAGGACATCCCTAAATTACTGCCACTGACAATACCATTGTGTTGACATGTATGATGGTACTTAACATAGTCAGGGGCAGTGTCCTATATTTACCCAAGTAAATACTTTGTGCAAAATTACTAGGTCTGAAACTACGCAGAGGAGCCCAACCCTGTACCTAATGATTGCACCCTTTTGGTTTTTCTTTTTGTTGTAATGCGAGACATTAACATGTATTGATTTTTTGGGACTACTAACTGGCAGACACTCATTACAATCGGCCGCCGCTGACAACACCAATGGTGCCCACTGCCTGTGTACCCCTGCAAGAGAATTCAAAGTGCCTACAGCCCTAATTTATTATGTTAGGCCTTCGAAGCCTGTCTGCGGTCCCTCCTTCCACTAGGCCTCCACTGACCTGTCTACTGCTGCCCGTGCACCCCTGGAACCAATTCTAAAGTGCATACAGCCATATTTTATTATGTTAGGCCTTCGAAGCCTGTCTGCGGTCCCTTCTTTCTACTACTCCTCCACTGACCAGACCACTGCTGCCCGTGTACCCCTGGAACCAATGTTAAAGTGCCTACAGCCCTAATTTATTATGTTAGGCCTTCGAAACCTGTCTGCGGTCCCTTCTTTCTACTACTCCTCCACTGACCAGACGACTGCTGCCCGTGTACCCCTGGAACCAATTATAAAGTGCCTACAGCCCAATTTTATTATGTTAGGCCTTCGAAGCCTGTCTGCGGTCGGTTCTTTCTACTACTCCTCCACTGACCAGACCACTGCTGCCCGTGTACCCCTGGAACCTATTTAAAAGTGCCTACAGCCCAATTTTTTTATGTTAGGCCTTCAAAGCCTGTCTGCGGTCCGTTCTTTCTACTACTCCTCCACTTACCAGACCACTGCTGCCCGTGTACCCCGGGAACCAATGTTAAAGTGCCTACAGCCCTAATTTATTATGTTAGGCCTTCGAAGCCTGTCTGCAGTCCCTCCTTCCACTAGGCCTCCACTGACCAGTCTACTGCTGCCCGTGTACCCCTGGAACCAATGTTAAAGTGCCTACAGCCCTAATTTATTATGTTAGGCCTTCGAAGCCTGTCTGCGGTCCCTTCTTTCTACTACTCCTCCACTGACCAGACCACTGCTGCCCGTGTACCCCTGGGACCTATTTAAAAGTGCCTACAGCCCAATTTTTTTATGTTAGGCCTTCGAAGCCTGTCTGCGGTCCCTCCTTCCACTAGGCCTCCACTGACCAGTCTACTGCTGCCAGTGTACCCCTGGAACCAATATTAAAGTGCCTACAGCCCTAATTTATTATGTTAGGCCTTCGAAGCCTGTCTGCGGTCCCTTCTTTCTACTACTCCTCCACTGACCAGACCACTGCTGCCCGTGCACCCCTGGAACCAATTATAATGTGCCTACAGCCCAATTTTATTATGTTAGGCCTTCGAAGCCTGTCTGCGGTCCGTTCTTTCTACTACTCCTCCACTGACCAGACCACTGCTGCCCGTGTACCCCTGGAACCAATGTTAAAGTGCCCACAGCCCTAATTTATTATGTTAGGCCTTCGAAGCCTGTCTGCGGTCCCTCCTTCCACTAGGCCTCCACTGACCAGTCTACTGCTGGCAGTGTACCCCTGGAACCAATGTTAAAGTGCCTACAGCCCTAATTTATTATGTTAGGCCTTCGAAGCCTGTCTGCGGTCCCACCTTCCACTAGGCCTCCACTGACCAGTCTACTGCTGCCCGTGTACCCCTGGAACCAATGTTAAAGTGCCTACAGCCCTAATTTATTATGTTAGGCCTTCAAAGAATGTCTGCGGTCCCTTCTTTCTACTACTCCTCCACTGAGCAGACCACTGCTGCCCGTGTACCCCTGGAACCTATTTAAAAGTGCCTACAGCCCAATTTTTTTGTTAGGCCTTCAAAGCCTGCCTGCGGCCCCTCCTTCCACTAGGCCTCCACTGACCAGTCTACTGCTGCCCGTGTACCCCTGGAACCAATGTTAAAGTGCCTACAGCCCTAATTTATTATGTTAGGCCTTTGAAACCTGTCTGCGGTCCCTTCTTTCTACTACTCCTCCACTGACCAGACGACTGCTGCCCGTGTACCCCTGGAACCAATTATAAAGTGCCTACAGCCCAATTTTATTATGTTAGGCCTTCGAAGCCTGTCTGTGGTCCGTTCTTTCTACTACTCCTCCACTGACCAGACCACTGCTGCCCGTGTACCCCTGGAACCAATGTTAAAGTGCCCACAGCCCTAATTTATTATGTTAGGCCTTCGAAGCCTGTCTGCGGTCCCTCCTTCCACTAGGCCTCCACTGACCAGTCTACTGCTGCCCGTGTACCCCTGGAACCAATGTTAACGTGCCTACAGCCCTAATTTATTATGTTAGGCCTTCGAAGCCTGTCTGCAGTCCCTCCTTCCACTAGGCCTCCACTGACCAGTCTACTGCTGCCCGTGTACCCCTGGAACCAATGTTAAAGTGCCTACAGCCCTAATTTATTATGTTAGGCCTTCGAAGCCTATCTGTGGTCCTTCCTTCCAATAGTTCTCCACTGACCAGACCAATGCTGGCCGTGTACCCCTGGAACCCAGCTGAAAGTGCATGGAGCCTCCTTTTTTTCTTTGTTTTATATTTAGAAAGCCCAGATGAACTACGCTGTACCACGGTTCAAGCTACCCAGTCGACATTTCTTTTGCGAGAAAAGCCATCCCAGCCCTCCACCGGCATGAAAAAGTCTGCATTGTCATAGCACTCAGGCAATCAAACAGTAGAAAGGTGCACCTGACAAGAGACGCATGGACCAGTAGGCATGTCCACAAAAAGTTACGTGTCCATTACGGCGCACTGGATTAATGTGTTGGATGCATGGTCCACAGGGGACAGCCTACAAAGTCTGTCTGCAGTCCCTAATTCAAATTTTCCTCCGCTGACCACACCACTGCTGCCCGTGTACCCCTGGAACCAATTTTAAAGTGCCTACAGCCTAATTTTGTTATGTTAGGCCTACTACGCCTGTCTGCGGTCCCTCCTTCCAATACTCGTCCACTGACCACACCACTGCTGCCCATGGACCCCTGGAACCTATTTTTAATTGCATAGAGCATCCTTTTTTTAATAGTAGGCGTACAAAGTCTGTCTGCGGTCCACTATTAAAATTGTCCTCCACTGCCCAGAGCAATGCTGCCTGTGTACCCCTGTAACCTTTTTTAAACTGCAGTGAGCCACATTTTTGGTTTAAGGCCTACTACCTGTGTCTGTCTGCGCCACTCAATACAGCTGTCCTCCTTTGAAAAAAGCAGAGTGTCAATAGTCTTGTTTTCAGCCTCTAGGAATTTGAAAACTGCATTGGGGCTACTACTTTGGTAGGGCCTACTAACGGTGTCTGCCGCCCCAAGGTGTGCCCCAGGTTTCCTCTCCATTGCTTCAATCTTCCTACTCTCGTTTAGTAGTTGTTGCAAACTACACTGCATTAGGCCTACAAATTGGGTATGGGGTGTAGAGAGACGGTGTGTTACACTCCAAGGTGTTCCCCAGGTTTCGTCCACATTGCTTCGATCTTCCTACTCTCGTTTAGTAGTTGTTGCAAACTACACTGCATTAGGCCTACAAATTGGGTATGGGGTGTAGAGAGACGGTGTGTTACACTCCAAGGTGTTCCCCAGGTTTCGTCCACATTGCTTCGATCTTCCTACTCTCGTTTAGTAGTTGTTGCAAACTACACTGCATTAGGCCTACAAATTGGGTATGGGGTGTAGAGAGATGGTGTGTTACACTCCAAGGTGTTCCCCAGGTTTCGTCCACATTGCTTCGATCTTCCTACTCTCGTTTAGTAGTTGTTGCAAACTACACTGCATTAGGCCTACAAATTGGGTATGGGGTGTAGAGAGACGGTGTGTTACACTCCAAGGTGTTCCCCAGGTTTCGTCCACATTGCTTCGATCTTCCTACTCTCGTTTAGTAGTTGTTGCAAACTACACTGCATTAGGCCTACAAATTGGGTATGGGGTGTAGAGAGACGGTGTGTTACACTCCAAGGTGTTCCCCAGGTTTCGTCCACATTGCTTCGATCTTCCTACTCTCGTTTAGTTGTTGCAAACTACACTGCATTAGGCCTACAAATTGCGTATGGGGTGTAGAGAGACGGTGTGTTACACTCCAAGGTGTTCCCCAGGTTTCATCCACATTGCTTCGATCTTCCTACTCTCGTTTAGTAGTTGTTGCAAACTACACTGCATTAGGCCTACAAATTAGGTATGGGGTGTAGAGACGGTGTGTTCCACTCCAAGGTGTTCCCCAGGTTTCCTCGCCATTGCTTCGGTCTTCTAGCTCTCGTTAAGTAGTTGTTGAAACAACACTGCATTAGGCCTACAAGTTGGGTCTGGGTTGTAGAGACGGTGTCTTCCGCTCCAAGGTGTTCTCCAGGTTGCCTTTCCTGAGCTTCTATCTTCAGGCTCTTGTTAAATAGTTGTTAAATGGAACAACTGCATTTGGCGTACTAGTTGGTTTGGGGCCTACTAACAGTGTCTGCCGCTCCTTGCTGTTCTCCTGGTTTCCTGTCCTGAACTTCCATTTTCAGGCTCTCGTTAAGTAGTTGTTAATGTTAGACTGCATTTGGCCTACTAGTTGGGTTGGGGCCTACTATCGGTGTCTGCCACTCCTTGCTGTTCTCCTCCACTGAACAAAGCTGTGCCGCCTGTTTACTACTGTTGCCAATTTTGAACTGCATTTCGACTACTTACTGATTTGGGCCTACTCTCTGTGTCAGCCTCTCATTCCAGTTGTCCTCCACTGCAATGCCCCCTGGTTAATCCTGTGTTACCAATTTTGAACTGCATTTAGCCCACTTTATTCTTTGGGCCTATATCTGTGTTTCCTCCTCATCCTGCCCATTGCCCAGCCAGTGATAGATGAGTCTGCTGGTACATTGACCCATAACGCAACATTCCCCGTGCACGCTACACAGGAAGATTGTGACCCTGCTGAACGTCAGGTTCCTCTTCCCGCATACCATACCACCTTACACGGGGACAAAGAGGAAGGTGCAGATGAAAGTGCAGGTTCCTTCATCAGGTGGGGGGAGGAATACTAGTTGGCGACGTCACTGGCACAGGGCCTCTCATAGTACGCAAAAGTGTTGCTGCCGGTGGGAGGCGCCCACGCCGTGCAAACACACCGTTGTACTTTGAGGGGCCCTGTGCCGGTGCCAATGCCAACGAGTGGGCCCCCCCTGCTTGCTCAGGATCACAGCACTTGCAAAGTTGAAATACCTCTCCCTGCTCCACTGCCGTGACATGGTCCAGATTTACAGGGCCCACTAATTACTTGAACCAGCCCTACCCCCCACAACTTTAGCCAAATGACCCCCAATTTCAAATGCCTTCCAATTATTATAAGGTAAATTACGATTGACAAGCTTCTGTAACAAGAATGGATGTTTTTGCCATTAAAATGGGCAGTGTAGGTGTTTTCCTGGCCTCCACTCACTGCCGACTATGCTCCCCCATTGACTTGCATTGGGTTTCGTGTTTCGGTCGATACCCGACTTTTCGCGATAATCGGCCGATTCCACTCGACTCGTCTTTTAAGATAGTCGGGTTTCGCGAAACACGGCTCGACTCTAAAAAGGTCAAGGTCACTCAACCCTAGTGAAGACTAGAGTTGAGCAAAGTTTCATTCAATGTCCAGGACTTAGCGGACAACGGTAAAGATAAAATGCTCATCTCAAGGAAAATAGGGGCATGATCCGAGAGGGAGATAATATCTATCGTTGCGTATTTTACCAATTAAAAAATTGATGTTTGTGTTAAGAGGTAGTCAATTCTATGGTAACTATTATGAGGAGGGGAGAAGAAGGTATAGGCTTTGCTGGAGGGGAAGAGAGTTCTCCAAGGGTCCAACAGGTTTAGGATCCAGGATCTGGACATATCTGGAACTTTTCACTTTTTGAAACATGTTTCTTGTATAAAAGGGATATTAGATTTTTTGAAATGTAGAAGTTTCATTATTTGACTTCTTTTGCACGGTGAGCTTATGCCCTTAACATTGTATGAAGCCACTACTATAGTAGCAGGTGCAATATTATTACTCATGTCTCAACAAGATAATGGAGAGAAGGCATCTTGTATGTACTCCATACAAATATACCATTAGTATCAACAGTAACACTAATAACTGTAAAAGCAAAACAACTTGTATATACAGGGAAACTACCCATCTGCATCAGGGGTTGGGGATCATATCTTCCTCCCATAGTAGATAGGATATATCATTACAAGCTATAAAGTAGATGAAATTAAACCATATTAGGCAAACAACAAACATCTACTATATAAAGCTGAATGTGTGTGTGGGTGTGTGTGTGTGTGTGTGGGTGTGTGTGTGTGTGTGTGCGTATGTGTGTGTGTATGTCCGGGATTGGCATCTGCACCGTCGCAGCTACAGCCACAAAATTTTGCACAGTCACACGTCTTGACCCCGAGAGCGTCATAGGCTATATTGTGAGGCGAAATTTTAACCCCGCGCGTTCCAATTCACCAAACAATTTTGCCCCTATCTACATAATGGGGAAAAAAGTGAAAGGAAAAGTGTTGGAAGCGTCGCAGCTACAGCAACAAAATGTTGCACAGTCACACGTCTGGACCCTGAGAGCGTCATAGGCTACGTTGTGAGGTGAAATTTTAACCCTGCGCGTTCCAATTCACCAAACAATTTTGCCCCTATCTACATAATGGGGAAAAAGTGAAAGGAAAAGTGTTGGAGGCGTCGCAGCTACAGCCACAAAATTTTGCACAGTTACATGTCTGGACCCATTTCTTCTGATACATGTTGGCACCAATGACACGGCAAGGAAGGACCTACCGACAATCTGCAAGGACTTTGAAGAGTTGGGGAAGAAAGTAAAGGAACTGGATGCACAGGTAGTTTTTTTTTCTATCCTTCCAGTAGACGGGCATGGCACCAGGAGATGGAACAGGATCCTTGATGCAAACAACTGGCTAAGACGATGGTGCAGACAACAAGGATTTGGATTCCTGGACCATGGTGTGAATTACTGGTATGATGGACTCCTCGCCAGAGACGGACTACACCTCAACAAACCTGGGAAACACACATTCGCCAGAAGACTCGCTACACTCATCAGGAGGGCGTTAAACTAGAAGAAGAGGGGACGGGAAGAAAAACATTAGACTCGAACAAAGACGACCCAGGAAAACATACTCTGAAGGGAGGTAAGAACATTTCTAAAACAATCCACAGTGAGGAGATTGGAACAAAACAAAATCCTCTAAACTGCATGCTCGCAAACGCCAGAAGCCTGACAAACAAGATGGAAGAACTAGAAGCAGAAATATCTACAGGTAACTTTGACATAGTGGGAATAACCGAGACATGGTTAGATGAAAGCTATGACTGGGCAGTTAACTTACAGGGTTACAGTCTGTTTAGAAAGGATCGTAAAAATCGGAGAGGAGGAGGGGTTTGTCTCTATGTAAAGTCTTGTCTAAAGTCCACTTTAAGGGAGGATATTAGCGAAGGGAATGAGGATGTCGAGTCCATATGGGTTGAAATTCATGGAGGGAAAAATGGTAACAAAATTCTCATTGGGGTCTGTTACAAACCCCCAAATATAACAGAAAGCATGGAAAGTCTACTTCTAAAGCAGATAGATGAAGCTGCAACCCATAATGAGGTCCTGGTTATGGGGGACTTTAACTACCCGGATATTAACTGGGAAACAGAAACCTGTGAAACCCATAAAGGCAACAGGTTTCTGCTAATAACCAAGAAAAATTATCTTTCACAATTGGTGCAGAATCCAACCAGAGGAGCAGCACTTTTAGACCTAATACTATCTAATAGACCTGACAGAATAACAAATCTGCAGGTGGTCGGGCATTTAGGAAATAGCGACCACAATATTGTGCAGTTTCACCTGTCTTTCACTAGGGGGACTTGTCAGGGAGTCACAAAAACATTGAACTTTAGGAAGGCAAAGTTTGAACAGCTTAGAGATGCCCTTAATCTGGTAGACTGGGACAATATCCTCAGAAATAAGAATACAGATAATAAATGGGAAATGTTTAAGAACATCCTAAATAGGCAGTGTAAGCGGTTTATACCTTGTGGGAATAAAAGGACTAGAAATAGGAAAAACCCAATGTGGCTAAACAAAGAAGTAAGACAGGCAATTAACAGTAAAAAGAAAGCATTTGCACTACTAAAGCAGGATGGCACCATTGAAGCTCTAAAAAACTATAGGGAGAAAAATACTTTATCTAAAAAACTAATTAAAGCTGCCAAAAAGGAAACAGAGAAGCACATTGCTAAGGAGAGTAAAACTAATCCCAAACTGTTCTTCAACTATATCAATAGTAAAAGAATAAAAACTGAAAATGTAGGCCCCTTAAAAAATAGTGAGGAAAGAATGGTTGTAGATGATGAGGAAAAAGCTAACATATTAAACACCTTCTTCTCCACGGTATTCACGGTGGAAAATGAAATGCTAGGTGAAATCCCAAGAAACAATGAAAACCCTATATTAAGGGTCACCAATCTAACCCAAGAAGAGGTGCGAAACCGGCTAAATAAGATTAAAATAGATAAATCTCCGGGTCCGGATGGCATACACCCACGAGTACTAAGAGAACTAAGTAATGTAATAGATAAACCATTATTTCTTATTTTTAGTGACTCTATAGCGACAGGGTCTGTTCCGCAGGACTGGCGCATAGCAAATGTGGTGCCAATATTCAAAAAGGGCTCTAAAAGTGAACCTGGAAATTATAGGCCAGTAAGTCTAACCTCTATTGTTGGTAAAATATTTGAAGGGTTTCTGAGGGATGTTATTCTGGATTATCTCAATGAGAATAACTGTTTAACTCCATATCAGCATGGGTTTATGAGAAATCGCTCCTGTCAAACCAATCTAATCAGTTTTTATGAAGAGGTAAGCTATAGGCTGGACCACGGTGAGTCATTGGACGTGGTATATCTCGATTTTTCCAAAGCGTTTGATACCGTGCCGCACAAGAGGTTGGTACACAAAATGAGAATGCTTGGTCTGGGGGAAAATGTGTGTAAATGGGTTAGTAACTGGCTTAGTGATAGAAAGCAGAGGGTGGTTATAAATGGTATAGTCTCTAACTGGGTCGCTGTGACCAGTGGGGTACCGCAGGGGTCAGTATTGGGACCTGTTCTCTTCAACATATTCATTAATGATCTGGTAGAAGGTTTACACAGTAAAATATCGATATTTGCAGATGATACAAAACTATGTAAAGCAGTTAATACAAGAGAAGATAGTATTCTGCTACAGATGGATCTGGATAAGTTGGAAACTTGGGCTGAAAGGTGGCAGATGAGGTTTAACAATGATAAATGTAAGGTTATACACATGGGAAGAGGGAATCAATATCACCATTACACACTGAACGGGAAACCACTGGGTAAATCTGACAGGGAGAAGGACTTGGGGATCCTAGTTAATGATAAACTTACCTGGAGCAGCCAGTGCCAGGCAGCAGCTGCCAAGGCAAACAGGATCATGGGGTGCATTAAAAGAGGTCTGGATACACATGATGAGAGCATTATACTGCCTCTGTACAAATCCCTAGTTAGACCGCACATGGAGTACTGTGTCCAGTTTTGGGCACCGGTGCTCAGGAAGGATATAATGGAACTAGAGAGAGTACAAAGGAGGGCAACAAAATTAATAAAGGGGATGGGAGAACTACAATACCCAGATAGATTAGCGAAATTAGGATTATTTAGTCTAGAAAAAAGACGACTGAGGGGCGATCTAATAACCATGTATAAGTATATAAGGGGACAATACAAATATCTCGCTGAGGATCTGTTTATACCAAGGAAGGTGACGGGCACAAGGGGGCATTCTTTGCGTCTGGAGGAGAGAAGGTTTTTCCACCAACATAGAAGAGGATTCTTTACTGTTAGGGCAGTGAGAATCTGGAATTGCTTGCCGGAGGAGGTGGTGATGGCGAACTCAGTCGAGGGGTTCAAGAGAGGCCTGGATGTCTTCCTGGAGCAGAACAATATTGTATCATACAATTATTAGGTTCTGTAGAAGGACGTAGATCTGGGTATTTATTATGATGGAATATAGGCTGAACTGGATGGACAAATGTCTTTTTTTGGCATTACTAACTATGTTACTATGTTACTATGTTACCCCGAGAGCGTCATAGGCTATATTGTGAGGCGAAATTTTAACCCCGCGCGTTCCAATTCACCAAACAATTCTGCCCCTATCTACATAATGGGGAAAAAAGTGAAAGGAAAAGTGTTGGAGGCGTCGCAGCTACAGAAACAAAATTTTGCACAGTCACACGTCTGGACCCTGAGAGCGTCATAGGCTTCGTTGTGAGGTGAAATTTTAACCCCGCGCGTTCCAATTCACCAAACAATTTTGCCCCTATCTACATAATGGGGAAAAAAGTGAAAGGAAAAGTGTTGGAGGCGTCGCAGCTACAGAAACAAAATTTTGCACAGTCACACGTCTGGACCCTGAGAGCGTCATAGGCTACGTTGTGAGGTGAAATTTTAACCCCGCGCGTTCCAATTCACCAAACAATTTTGCCCCTATCTACATAATGGGGAAAAAGTGAAAGGAAAAATGTTGGAGGCGTCGCAGCTACAGCCACAAAATTTTGCATAGTCACATGTCTGGACCCCGAGAGCGTCATAGGCTATATTGTGAGGTGAAATTTTAACCCCGCGCTTTCCAATTCACCAAACAATTTTGCCCCTATCTACATAATGGGAAAAAATGAAAGGAAAAGTGTAGGAGGCAAATTGACAGCTGCCAGATGTGAACAAGGGGGACTTAAAGAATGAGAGCGATGGCGCCAAAGAGTATATACCGTACAGTTGCTAAGGTGGGGCCTCGACATGGGATACTCACCACACACGGGGATATGAACACACACAAAATGCGCCACACACTACCACGTGCTTGAACACATATTACCCTCAGCACACATTTCACCACAAATACACCAACCTCGCCACATAAAAGTCAAAACACAAAAGTCGCCACTCATAACTCGCCACGCGCAGAACTCGCCACATGCAAAAACTAGGCTCTTGCAAAACTCGCCACAAGTGCAAAATTCTCCTCATGAAAAACTCGCCACACGCAAAACTTGCACACGCGGAAAAATTGCCACATGCACAAAAGTTGCAACACATGCAAAAGTTGCCTCACACAAAACTTGCACATACTCAAAAGGCACCACACATAATACTCGCAACGCGCAAAACTCGCCATGCGCAAAACTTGCTGCACACAACTTGCTACACTAACCTGTCACATGCAACTCGACACACAAAAAGTTGCTACACGCATGTTGCTACACAAAACTCATCTCACAAAAGTCGCTACATGCATGTCGCCACACGCAACTCAACACACACAACTTGACAAACGAAACTCGCCCTAAAACACACACAATGCTGGTATTATCCTTCAAAAATAAAAATCTGATTAATAAGCAGACAAACTACAACAATTGCACCATATAGGAAATACGGCAGCTGTCAGTCACATGACCTGTCTATTATGTGTATGTGTGAGCTAATATATACTGCCAGGGGGAGGGCTTCCTGTTGGCTGGGGATTTATCAGGCTGCCAATTTAGCTTACAAATACTGAGGTAAAAATACTGAGCAAATAACGTGTGAACGAGGTCTAATACAGAAGGAGATGACACACAAGTATATACTATATACAGGGGAGATGACACACAGATATATACTATATACAGGAGAGATGACACACAGGTATATACTATATAGAGGAGGAGATGACATATAGGTACATATATATACAGGAGGAGATGACATACAGGTATATACTATATACAGGAGGAGATGACATACAGGTATATGCTATATATAGAAGATGACATGCAGGTATATACTATATGCAGGAGGAGATGACACTCAGATATATACTATATACAGGGGAGATGACACACAGGTATATACTATATACAGGAGGAGATGACATACAGGTATATACTATATATAGAAGGAGATGACATTCAGGTATATACTATATATAGGGGAGGTGACACACAGCAGGTATATACTATATACAGGGGAGATGACATACAGGTATATACTATATACAGGAGATGACATACAGATGTATACTATATATAAGGGAGATGACAAATATGTATATACTGAGGTGATGAGGTGAAAATGAGAGGTGTGAGGTGAAAATGAAAAGGTGTGAGTGCAAAATGAGAGGAGTGAGGAAAAATAGTGGAGTGATCAGAAAATGACAGATGTGAGGTTGAAATGACAAGTGTTAGGGGGGAATGAGAGGAGTGAGGGAGAAAATGAGAGGTGTAAGGGAGAAAATTAGAGATATGAGGGGGAAAATGAAAGATGTGATTGGGAAAATGAGAGGCGTGATGGGAAAATAAGAGAAGTGAGGTGCTATAACTAACCACAGATATTTACACTGCCCAGGCAACGCCGGGCTCTTCAGCTAGTGTTGAATAAAACCTTTCTAGAGTAACTTAATCCCTTCATGACCCAGCCTATTTTGACCTTAATGACCTGGCCGTTTTTTGCAATTCTGACCAGTGTCCCTTTATGAGGTAATAACTCGGGAACTATTCAACGAATCCTAACGGTTCTGAGATTGTTTTTTCGTGACATATTGGGATTCATGTTAGTGGTAAATTTAGGTCAATAATTTTTGCGTTTATTTGTGAAAAACATGGAAATTTGGCTAAAATTCACAATTTTCAAATTTTGAATTTTTATTCTGTTAAACCAGAGAGTTATGTGACACAAAATAGTTTATAAATAACATTTCCTACATGACTACTTTACATCAGCACAATTTTGGAAACAACATTTTTTTTTGCTAGGAAGTTATAAGGGTTAAAATTTGACCAGCGATTTCTCATTTTTACAACTTAATTTACAAAACCATTTTTTTTAGGGACCACCTCACATTTGAAGTCAGTTTGAGGGGTCTATATGGCTGAAAATACCCAAAAGTGACACCATTCTAAAAACTGCACCCCTCAAGGTACTCAAAACCACATTCATGAAGTTTATTAACCCTTCAGGTGCTTCATAGCAGCAGAAGCAACATGGAAGGAAAAAATGAACATTTAACTTTTTAGTCACAAAAATGATCTTTCAGCAACAATTTTTTTTATTTTCCCAAGGGTAAAAAGAGAAACTGGACCCCAACAGTTATTGTACAATTTGTCCTGAGTACGCCGATACCCCATATGTGGGGGGGAACTACTGTGTGGGTGCACTACAGGGCTCGGAAGGGAAGGAGCGCCATTTGACTTTTTCAATGAAAAATTGGCTCCAATCTTTAGCGGATACCATGTCGCGTTTGGAGAGCCCCTGTGTGCCTAAACATTGGAGCTCCCCCATAAGTGACCCCATTTTGGAAACTAGACCCCCCAAGGAACTTATCTAGATGCATAGTGAGCACTTTGAACCCCCAGGTGCTTCACAAATTGATCCGTAAAAATGAAAAAGTACTTTTTTTTTTACAAAAGATTTCTTTTCACCTCAATTTGTTCATTTCCACATGGGCAACAGGATAAAATGGATCCTAAAATGTGTTGGGCAATTTCTCCTGAGTACACCAATACCTCATATGTGGTCACAAACCACTGTTTGTGCACACGGCAAGGCTCGGAAGGGAAGGAGCACCATTTGACTTTAAATGAAAAATTAGCTTTAATCGTTAGCGGACACCATGTCGCGTTTGGAGAGCCCCTGTATGCCTAAACATTGGAGCTCCCCCACATGTGACCCCATTTTGGAAACTAGACCCCCCAAGGAACTTATCTAGATGCATAGTGAGCACTTTGAACCCCCAGGTGCTTCACAAATTGATCCGTAAAAATGAAAAAGTACTTTTTTTTTTACAAAAGATTTCTTTTCACCTCAATTTGTTCATTTCCACATGGGCAACAGGATAAAATGGATCCTAAAATGTGTTGGGCAATTTCTCCTGAGTATACCAATACCTCATATGTGGTCACAAACCACTGTTTGTGCACACGGCAAGGCTCGGAAGGGAAGGAGCACCATTTGACTTTAAATGAAAAATTAGCTTTAATCGTTAGCGGACACCATGTCGCGTTTGGAGAGCCCCTGTATGCCTAAACATTGGAGCTCCCCCACATGTGACCCCATTTTGGAAACTAGACCCTCCAAGGAACTTATCTAGAGGCATTGTGAGCACTTTGAACCCCCAGGTGCTTCACAAATTGATCCGTAAAAATGAAAAAGTACTTTTTTTTTCACAAATAATTTCTTTTAGCCTCAATTTGTTCATTTCCACATGGGCAACAGGATAACATGGATCCTAAAATTTATTGGGCAATTTCTCCTGAGTACAATGATACCTCGCATGTGTGGGGGTAAACTACTGTTTGGGCACACGGCAGGGCTTGGAAGGGAAGGAGCGCGATTTGACTTTTTGAATAAAAAATTAGCTCCAATCGTTAGCGGTCACCATGTGGCATTTGGAGAGCCCCTGTGTGCCTAAACATAGGAGCTCCCCCACATGTAACCCCATTTTGGAAACTAGACCCCCCAAGGAACTTATCTAGATGCATAGTGAGCACTTTGAACCCCCAGGTGCTTCACAAATTGATCCGTAAAAATGAAAAAGTACTTTTTTTCACAAAAAATTTATTTTGGCCTCAATTTGTTCATTTCCACATCGGCAACAGGATAAAATGGATCCTAAAATTTATTGGACAATTTCTCCTGAGTACAGTGATACCTCACATGTGGGGGTAAACCACTGTTTGGGCACACGACCAGGCTTGGATGGCAAGGAGCGCCATTTGAGTTTTTGAATGAAAAATTAGCTCCAATCGTTAGCTGACACATGTCGCGTTTGGAGAGCTCCTGTGTGCCTAAACATTTGAGCTCCCCCACATGTGACCCTATTTTGGAAACTAGACCTCCCATGGAACTAACCAAGATGTGCGGTGACCACTTTAAACCCCCAAGTGCTTCACAGAAGTTTATAATGCAGAGCCGTGAAAATAAAAAATCATTTTTCTTTCCTCAAAAATTATTTTTTAGACCGCAATTTTTTATTTTCACAAGAGTAACAGGAGAAATTGGACCCCAAAAGTTGTTGTCCAGTTTGTCCCGAGTACGCTGATACCCCATATGTGGGGGGGAACCATTGTTTGGGCACACGTCGGGGCTCAGAAGGGAAGTAGTGACATTTTGGAATGCAGACTTTGATGGAATGGTCTGCAGGGATCATGTTACGTTTGCAGAGCCACTGATGTGCCTAAACAGTAGAACCCCCCACAAGTGACCCCATTTTGAAAACTAGACCGCCCAAGGAACTTATCTTGATATGTGGTGAGCACTTTGAACCCCCAAGTGCTTCACAGAAGGTTACAACGCAGAGCCGTGAAAATAAAAAAATCATTTTTCTTTCCTCAAAAATTATGTTTTAGCAAGCAATTTTTTATTTTCACAAGGGTAACAGGAGAAATTTCACCCCAATTATTGTTGCCCAGTTTGTCCTGAGTACGCTGATACTCCATATGTGGGGGTAAACTACTGATTGGGCACACGTCGGGGCTCGGAAGGGAAGTAGTGGCGTTTTGAAACGCAGACTTTGATGGAATGGTCTGCGGGCGTCACATTGCATTTGCAGAGCCCCTGATGTGCATAAACAGTAAAACCACCCACAAGTAACCCTATTTTGGAAACTAGACCCCCAAAGGAACTTATCTAGATATGTGGTGAGCACTTTGAACCCCCAAGTGCTTCACAGAAGTTTATAACGCAGAGCCGTGAAGATAAAAAAATAATTTTTCTTTCCTCAAAAATGATGTTTTAGCAAGCAGTTTTTTATTTTCACAAGGGTAACAGGAGAAATTGGACCCCAATAATTGTTGCCCAGTTTGTCCCTAGTATGCTGGTACCCCGTATGTGGGGGTAAACCACTGTTTTGGCGCATGTCGGGGCTCGGAAGGGAGGGAGCACCATTTGACTTTTTGAACGCAAGATTGGCTGGAATCAATGGTGGTGCCATGTTGCGTTTGGAGACCCCTGATGTGCCTAAACAGTGGAAACCCCTCAATTCTAACTCCAACACTAACCCCAACACACCCCTAACCCTAATCTCAACTCTAGCCATAACCCTAATCACAACCCTAACCCCAACACACCCCTAACCCTAATCCCAACACTAAACATAATCCTAACCCTAATCCAAACCCTAACCCCAACACACCCCTAACCACAACCCTAACCCAACACACCCCTAACCATAACCCTAACCGCAAGCCTAATCTTAACCCTATTTCCGTCCCTAGCCCTAATTCCAACCCTAACTCTAATTCCAACCCTAACCCTAAGGCTATGTGCCCATGTTGCGGATTCGTGTGAGATTTTTCCGCACCATTTTTGAAAAATCCACGGGTAAAAGGCACTGCGTTTTACCTGCGGATTTACCATGGATTTCCAGCGTTTTTTTGTGCAGATTTCACCTGCGGATTCCTATTGAGGAACAGGTGTAAAACGCTGTGGAATCCGCACAAAGAATTGACGTGCTGCGGAAAATACAACACTGCGTTCCCGCGTGGTATTTTCCGCACCGTGGGCACAGCGGATTTGGTTTTCCATAGGTTTACATGGAACTGTAAAGCTGATGGAAAACTGCTACGAATCCGCAGCGGCCAATCCGCTACGGATCCGCAGCCAAATCCGCACCGTGTGCACATAGCCTAATTCTAAGGGTATGTGCACACGATGCGGGAAACGCTGCGGATCCACAACGTTTCTGCCGTTGCGGGTCTGCAGCAGTTTCCCATGAGTTTACAAAAAACGCTGCGCACATGCTGCGGAAAAAAACTGCGCGGAAACGCAGCGGTTTACATTCCGCACATTTCACTTCTTTCTGCGGATTCCGCAGCGGTTTTACAACTGCTCCAATAGAAAACTGCAGTGAAATCCGCATAAATACCGCGGTAAATCCACGATAAATCCGTAGCGGTTGTGCACTGCGGATTTATAAAAACTGCTGCGGAAAAATCCGCAGAGGACCAGAATACATGTGCACATTCCCTAAGCCTAACCCTAACCCTAGTTCTAACTGTAGTGGAAAAAATATATATTTTTCTTTATTTTATTATTGTTCCTACCTATGGGGGTGATAAAGGGGGGTTCATTTACTTTTTTTTTTATTTTGATCACTGTGATAGGTTTTATCACAGTGATCAAAATGTACATGGAACGAATATGCCGGCCGGCAGATTCGGCGGGCGCACTACGCATGCGCCCGCCATTTTGGAAGATGGCAGCACCCATAAAGAAGAAGGACGGATACCGGGAGCCTCAGTAAGTATAAGGGGGGAGATCGGGGCACGGGGGGGCGTCAGAGCATGGGGGGGTGGCATAGGAGCACGGGGGGAGCGGACAGGAGGACGGGGGAGCGGAGCACAGGACGGAGGGGAGCGGACCACAGATCGGTGACTTGGAGGGGTGATCGGTGGTGTGGGGGGGGCACATCAGTGTTTCCAGCCATGGCTGATGATATTGCAGCATTGGCCATGGCTGGATTGTAATATTTCACCAGTTTTTTAGGTGAAATATTACAAATCGCTCTGATTGGCAGTTTCACTTTCAATCAGAGCGATAGTAGCCATGGGGGGGTGAAGCCACCCCCTGGGCTAAAGTACCACTCCCCCTGTCCCTGCAGATCGGGTGAAATTGGAGTTAACCCTTTCACCCGATCTGCAGGGACGCAATCTTTCCATGATGCCACATAGGCGTCATGGGTTGGATTGGCATCGACTTTCATGACGCCTACGTGGCGTCATGGGTCGGGGAGGGGTTAAAGGTGGTTAATAACTCATAAAATTACGAGTACTGTGATATAGCAGGATAAAATAGAGATATAAACACAAAAGAAAAAAGACTCGACCAATAATGGTATGCACACCCATAAAATATGTGAATATATCAAAAAATGTTTAATTACACCTCAAAGAACATGACAAACATAAAAAACCATTTAAAAAGGTCTGAATACAGAACCATAAGTCACCACCCCTAAGCACAAATATCATGAAATAACAACACTGGATAGATAAAGTGCTATATGTATATACAAGATGTGTCCTGTCTAAACATGTAACGGTCCAATATGACATGCATGAATATATAAAGGCCGAAACAAATGCATACGTAAACCTGTAGTCGCACACTAACAGATAATCTAGCAATAAAATTACTGCAATTCAGTGTTTGGTATATAACAATGTGAAGTGTTATATCAGCATGCTGTTTAGCCAAGATGATGGTAGTACCAGGATAGGTATATAAATGCGGGCTACAAGCATGTGCCAGAAAGCCTCAAATATGACATACATGAATATATAAAGGCCGAAACAAATGCATACGTAAACCTGTAGTCGCACACTGACAGATAATCTAGCAAATTACTGCAATTCAGTGTTTGGTATATAACAATATAAAGTGCTATATCAGCATGCTGTTTAGCCAAGATGATGGCAATACCAAGATAGATATATAAATGCGGGCTACAAGCATGTGCCAGAAAGCCTCAAATAGGCATACACTGGTGCTCCCCTGCAATCAAATAATAACCCAATGGGTGCCAAGATGTAAGAAAAAATGGGGGGAGTAAAGAGATGAGAAAATGTTCCAAAGGAACAGCATGAACACTGAACAATGGTATACCATGAGCCCAGATGCCTAATGGAGACAGGAGACAGGCTTCAGGGGTGAGTAAATCATAAAATTACGAGTACTGTGATATAAAGGCACAGATGATTGGCCTCGGGGAGACCAAAACATCCAACACCGCGGAGACACCATCACGTGTTTCTCAACGCAGTGATTCCAGAACACTGCCCCCATCCCTTATGGGAAATATGCAGATGCAAGTAAAGAAGCTGCGGAGACACCATCACGTGTTTCTCGACGCAAGCAGTGAATAGCCAGGCCTTTCCTCGGGAAGGAACAACCACGAGAAGGGCAGCATCCTATGAAGGAAAGCCACCTATGCCAAAACCCCGAAACAGCTGTCTGTGGATGGATACCATGCTTGGCATAGGATGTTGGTGTTGGATGTTTTGGTCTCCCCGAGGCCAATCATCTGTGCCTTTATAGCCTTTTTACTAGGCACTGCTCCTAATAGCCAGATTCCTACTCCACACTGATGAGGGGCAAAAACCCCGAAACAGCTGTCTGTGGATGGATACCATGCTTGGCATAGGTGGCTTTCCTTCATAGGATGCTGCCCTTCCCGTGGTTGTTCCTTCCCGGGGAAAGGCCTGGCTATTCACTGCTTGCGTCGAGAAACACGTGATGGTGTCTCCGCAGCTTCTTTACTTGCATCTGCATATTTCCCATAAGGGATGGGGGCAGTGTTCTGGAATCACTGCGTTGAGAAACACGTGATGGTGTCTCCGCGGTGTTGGATGTTTTGGTCTCCCCGAGGCCAATCATCTGTGCCTTTATAGCCTTTTTACTAGGCACTGCTCCTAATAGCCAGATTCCTACTCCACACTGATGAGGGGAAAAAACCCCGAAACAGCTGTCTGTGGATGGATACCATGCTTGGCATAGGTGGCTTTCCTTCATAGGATGCTGCCCTTCCCGTGGTTGTTCCTTCCCGGGGAAAGGCCTGGCTATTCAGTGCTTGCGTCGAGAAACACGTGATGGTGTCTCCGCAGCTTCTTTACTTGCATCTGAGTACTGTGATATAGCAGGATAAAATAGAGATGTCTCAGGGAAGAGGTTTCTTCTTCGCTCCAGATCTTCCTTGTTTGGGAGATAAGTGTCTCTTCACTGGGGACCAATCTCATTGCTGGCCTCTTCAGAACTCTCCAGAGCTTTGCTTTCATCCATCTCTGGGTGCTTCTTGAAGTATGTTTGGCGTCATTGTCCTTTTGGAAGACCTATGACCTTTGACGCAAAACCAGCTTTCTAAAACTGGGCACTATGTTGCAACCCCAAATCCTTTGGTATTCTTCGAATTTCATGATGCCTTGCACAAAGGAGAGGCACCCAGTGCCAGAGACAGCAATACAACCTCAAAACATCTTTGAACTTCCAGCATATTTTACTCTAGGTACTGTATTTATTTCTTTGTAGGCCTCATTCCACTTTCGGTAAACAGTTGAATTATGTGCTTTACCAGAAAGCTCTATCTTCATATCATCTGTCCACAAGATGCTTTCTCTAAAGTAATTTCACTTGCTATCTTACATTTTTGCAAACTGTAGTCTACCTTTTTTATGTCTGTCAGCAGGGGACCCTCTGGGTCTTCTGCCATAATGTTTCATTTCATTCAAATGTCGATGGATAGTTCCCACTGACACTGATGCACACTGAGCCTGGAGGACAGCTTGAATTTCTTTGGAACTTGATTGGTGCTGCTTATCCATCATGCGGACTATCCTGCATTGCAACCTTTCATAAACTTTTCTCTTGCATTCACATCCAGGCTACATCCAGCTACAGTGCCATGGGTTGTTCAGTTGAATTTATGAAGAAGCAAGAACTGCTAAAAAGAACTCTGAGAGACCGTATTAGACATAAGGGAGGGCCTCATATACATTTTGTTCAAATTGTCATGTGTTGGAACTCCTAGACTCAAAGGCTATTTAATTTTGAGGGTTATATACCAACAAAATGTATTCTAGACAACAGAATAGTCTATTGGTGAGCAATGCAATATCAATAAGGGTATGTGTACACATAGAGTAAAATTTGTACATCTCTTGACAGAAAAAATGCAGCTGCTTGTTGCTTTATTGGAGTAACTTCAATTCCGAAAAACGCAGGGCAAAAAATCACAGAGAATTAACATGCAGCAGAGTTTTGTCTGCACCAAATCTGCAAGTCAAAAATACTCAACGTGTGCATGACATGTCAGGCTACTCATCTACTTTACTGTCTTCAGATTTTGTCACATATCTGGGCTGAAAAAATGAATAAAAAAATGCAACAAATCTGCTACAGGTGCACACAGCCAATACCGATACATTTTTGAAGGCTTATATAAAAACAAAATGTAATCCAGACCAAAAAAACCCTATGGGTGAGAAATATAATTCCGATTACATTCTGAAGAAGTTTTTGGAGGATTTTATACAAACGAAATGTACCCAAGAACACACAACACTGTATGGCAGAGAAATTTAACCCAGCAAAATGTTTACTTTTTTTTAGTCATATGTCACAAAAATAAACTTCAGAACACGGAACAGTGTATGGGTAAGAAATGTGAAGAAAGAAGCAACATTTTCAAATGCTTTTTTCTACTATTATATAGCACAAAAATGTAACAAATAATTTTTCTATGCTTTTTGGGTACTTTACATACCACCGTAATGAAACAATAACTTTGCTAAACTGTATGGATGAGTCATTGAATCCATAACAACAGTTTGAAAGAAAATATGTTGAAAGTGCAGTTGATGTACTTATACAGTCATAAAGGACAGACAGAAAATATTCTAAGGCTGTGTTCACACGTTCCGGTTTTTTCGCGGTTTTTTCGCGTTTTTTTCCGATAAAAACGCTATAAAACCGCAAAAAAAACGCATACAATAAGCATCCCATCATTTAGAATGAATTCCGCATGTTTTGTGCACATGATGCATTTTTTTCCGCAAAAAAAACGCATCAGGCACAAAATCCGGACATGCTCTATCTTTTTGCGGATTTCCCACTCCAAAATGCATTGGGAAGTGTCCGGAAAAAAACGCGGCAAAAACGCGTCAAAACCGCGGCAAAATCGCGACAAAAACGCACGCGGTTCTCTTGCGGATTTCATGCAGAAAATGTCCGGAATTGTCAGGAATTTTCTGCATGAATTCCTGAACGTGTGCACATAGCCTTAGAGTCATCAATAGACCCCTGAAAGGCAGCAACTGGCAGGCCTCATTAAAATATTGAATATTTCATACATTTTATGTGATATTGTCATCTGGTGGTGTGAAAAAGTGTGGGCTAATCCAAGCTTTGTTCATTTTTATGAGAGTGACCCTGTCTACATTCTCAGTTGACAGTTGAAAGCACCTGTCTGTTATGACCTCCCGCTCAGACAAGACACTAACGGCAGGGCAGCACAAGACTTCCAAAGCAAGGAAGGGCAGCTCATGCCAGGTGTCCATCTTTGAGACCCAATAGTTGAAAGTCGCAGCAGAATTAGGAAGTATGCTGTTTTGGTTGGCCAGGTACTGCTTGACCATTTTTAAAAACTTTTCTCTCCTTGTTAAAAAATACTCTGTCATCAGGCCCTGGGTGCAGGGCTGGTGTCATGAAATTGACCCACGTCTTTGACAGTGTACCCCTGCCTCTACTGTCTGTCTGTCTGTGTGTCTCTCTGGCCTCTCCTCCTTGGTTGGGCAAGGAAGTTTGCCCCTACTGCTAGCATTGTCTGATGGAAGTTTTTCAACATATTTTCCACAATGACCTTCCAGTATAGCACCATTTTAGAAGGCCTCTCCACCTCAGGAAGAAGAGATGAAAAGTTCTCCATGTAGTGTGGGTCTAGTAGGGTGAATAACCAGTACTCTTTTGGCCAAGATGAATGTAACGTGAGGGACACGGGAAAGGCAGTGGTACATAAAGTATGCCATATGTGCAAAGCACCATACAGCCACTACTTCCCTGTCTCAACCAGGATGACAAATCTCCATCTCCTCCTCCCTCTTTTCTTCCTCATCTTTTCTTCCTCATCCATGTAAGAGAGACGGGACGGAGGTTGTGTGGCTACTAGCCTCTATTGTGCTAGCCACCAGCTCCTGTTTCTCCTTCTCAACATCCACCTCCTCATTGCTACCCAATCAACGCTGAGCAGATGAGATGAGGCTGGGCTGGCCACAATCTCTCTATATTATGTCTTCTCCATCACCACCTGGTCCGTATTCAAAGCTTCATGTTTAATTGTGGGCAGCGACTGTTTAAGTATTATTATTATTTATTTATATAGCACCATTAATTCCATGGTGCTGTACATGAGAAAGGGGTTACATACAGAGTTATAGATATAATTTATACGTTAAATGAATTTACAGTGACAGACTGGTACAGAGGGGAGAGGACCCTGTCCTTGCGGACTTACATTCTGCGGAATAATGGGAAAGAGACAGAAGGTCAGAGGTGCAGCAGCTCTGGTGTTGGTGAGGCAGCACCATAGTCATTACAGGCTGTAGGCTTTCCTGAAGAGATGGGTTTTCAGGTTCCATCTGAAGGATCCAAGAGTGGATAATCAGATGTGTTGAGGCGTGGAATTCCAGAGGATGGGGGATATTCGGGAGAAATCTTGGAGGCGGTTGTGTGAGGAACGAATAAGTGTGGTGGAGAGTAGTAGCTCTTGAGAGGATCGAAGATTGTGTGAGGGAAGATATTGGGAGATTAGTTAAGAAATATAGGGAGGGGACAGGTTGTAGATGGCTTTGTAGATCAGTGTTAGTAGTTTCGACTGGATTTGTTGGGGAATTGAGAGCCAGTGGATGGATTTGCAGAGAGGAGAAGCAGGGGAGTAGAGAGGAGAGAGGTGGATTAGGCGGGCAGCAGAGTTGAGGATAGTCTGAAGTGGTGCAAGAGAGTTAACGAGGAGGCCACAAAGGAGGGTGTTGCAGTAGTCAAGGCGGGAGATGATGAGGTTATGCACAAGAGTTTTAGTAGATTGAGGGCTGAGGAAGGGATGGATTCTGGCAATATTTTTGAGTTGGAGGCGACAGGAGGTGGCAAGAGTTTGGATATGAGTTTTGAAGGATGGGGCAGAGTCGTGAGTTACTCTGAGGCAGCAGATTACAGGTGCAGGAGAGAGCATGATGCCGTTTACCATAATAGATAGATTGGGTAGGGGAAATACGCGAATTAGAGGAAAGATGATGAGTTCGGTAGCACAGAAGCAGGATAGTTGCGCGGACTATGGTGTCATCGTGTGCTGGAGGGCACCATCCAATATTATTGGGATCACTTATTGCATACCAATTTAAATGTGATCAACAACAGAAAGTACATGCAAAAGCCTGGAATCACCAAACAATCTAACAAATTTTATAGCAAACCGCAAACAATGAAAAACACTTAAAAAGTCCATACTCATGAACTATAGCAATTGATTCATAATAGAAAGTGCAATACTCACAGTCCTAATAACCTAATAAATGTTCATGGCAATCACTAGAACAATAATACAATAAATATGCTCAACTTGCAGTAACCTTGCTGCATACTGTGCTAATATTATATCAATATTATAAGACTAAGTCAAAAATATAAAAGGCCATATGGACACTGTACACCTTATCAGATATATATGCTTTAAGCATAATGCAAATAATGGACATTTGCAGAGAGGATTTAAGCAACACATTTAAATATTAATGGAAACAAAAAGGCAGTAGGGGGGGGGGGAAATGGTAAATACTTAGCAAATGCCAGAAAATAAAGCCAACCACATGTGCAAGGAGACCCATTAGTTTAGGGACATGAACCCACACGTATCGACACCTAATGTGTCTTTCTCAAATTACGGTAAGTTATCCTCTGAGTAATTTGTTCACATATCTCGTATAAATAGAAGCAATAATCAAAGTTAATAGAGTATGATTTGTACCAGCGGATAGTCGATGAGTGGAGAAGTTCACCCATGCGGTCAACATCCCATCCAACAGACTGTGCACGCGTGCACAACGTCATTTCCGGAGTGGGAGATTGACAGTTATTCCAAAAAATAAGGAGTTAGAACACAGAAAGAAGAGTAGGGAAGGGTAGAAAAAGGAAGAAAAGAATCAGCCCTAGTAGGTCTGAGGTAGTGTTCCAATTATAGATATTAGGCTCAATGTATTATAATTAGACAAATTATATAATGTACAAAAAAAATATAATATATATATATTACATGTGTTAGAATAACATTAGTGTATTGTGCTGACAGCATAAATGAGGAGGGAATAAAAGCATATGAGGGCCGAAGTCCATGACGATCCCATAAATTACAATGGTGTTAAATATCCTTTTAACTTAGGAGTTCCAATTTCTAAAGTGAGAGTGACCTATAAGAAAAAGTGAACACATCAGACAAGTTTGATCAAGCTGGACTAGTGGAACCTTTCAAGGAATCTTTGAAATCGACTGATCGATATGAGAAAGATATTATAAGGAGTAAAAAGAACAAATTTCAATGGAACAAAACCGATAATGATAGCCAAAAGGCCTTTAGATGGACCCCACATACCAATAAGAGGAACATAAGCATCAAAATTACTGACAAAAAGTTGGATACCATATGTGGGGCAGTTGAATCTGGTCAAGTGACTTTTGCATCACAGAAGGGACAGACGAAAACCTTCAAAATTCAAGGAACAGAGGCAGACGATACAGGGACTGGTCCCCTTCATACAAACAAAGCGCAACAACAGGAGACGCTGATACAAGATGCTGATGGGATTAGAGATGTGGGTCCAGACACAGGTGAGTTACAAATTATTAACTTCTAATCTTACGTCTTAACACAGATAGGCAGGACTCTCCGTTCTAATGGGTTGTTTTCTCACCAATGAATGTATTTGACAAGTTTGAACTCACAAAAGACCTGTATCTCTTCTGTAGGCGACTTACATTTAAGCTGTTATACCATCAACCCTAGCTCATAGACAGTTAATCTGACAATGAAAGACAAGTATTTCATGATCTATTTGAATTGCTTGAAGAAAACGACTCTAACGCACGTAAGAGGAAATGATTTACTGGTAGATTACCATCCCAAGCTACCCCTCCATTCTCATTGTTCCCAGCTATACAAATATTTTTTGATACAATAAGTAGGGACATTCAGAGCAAGGGAAGAGAGGAGTGCGCTATTCAAACTAAAGTGCAATGATACAATTGATATCAAAGAGTCCAACAATGGGTGAAATATTGTCCTTGGGCCTAAGGAAATGTATACTGCTGAAGCCAGGCAACAATTACATAATCCCTTATATTATCAGGTCTTACCATCCGACACTACCTGTCTTTAAGCTGCAGATTGCTAGACTGCTATCTAAGGCATTACAGCATGGAATCATTAACAAAAAAGAATTAGATGTTCTCTCAACAACCCACCTGTTGTGAATTCTGCTCTTGGGTTCCAGTTGCCAGTAGTCAATGTTCCTTGTGAAGTGTTGGATCACTTTCTGGCTTCTCCTGCTCGCTGCCAATTTCAGCAAAGATAAGTGTTTGGTATTTGTTTCTGTGGCACACTGCCGGTGTGCTTGTTTCAGTTTTATTCCTGCTCTGATTGTAAGATTCACTGGAGTTGCAGATTTACGCTCCTACATCTTTTAGTAAGATGTAGGAAGTTTTTGTATATTCTGCTGTGGATGTTTTGAAGGGTTTTTATACTGACCGCACAGAACTCTGTCCTATCCTGTCCTATCTAGCTAGAGTGGCCTCCTGTGCTAATCCTGTTTTTCTGCCTGTGTATGTTTTTTCCTCTCCGACTCACCACCAATATTTGTGCATTTGTGGGGGGCTGTCTATCCTTTGGGGATTTTCTCTGAGGCAAGATAGTATTTTTATTTCCATCTTTAGGGGTATTTAGTAGAGTTGAGCGACCTTGACCTTTTTAGAGTCGAGCCGGGTTTCGCGAAACCCGACTATCTCAAAAGTCGGGTCGAGTGAAATCGGCCGATTATGACGTAAAGTCGGGATCGACCGAAACACGAAACCCAATGCAAGTCAATGGGGCAGCATAGTCGGCAGTGAGTGGGGGCCAGGAAAACACCTAGAGTGCCCATTTTAATGTCAAAACCATCCATTCTTCTTAATGAAGCTTGTCAAGCGTAATTTACCTTATAATAATTGGAAGGCATTTGAAATTGGTGGTCATTTGGCTAAAGTTGTGTGGGGTAGGGCTGGTTCAAGTAATTAGTGGGCCCAGGAAATCTGGACCACGTCACGGCAGTGGAGCAGGGAGAGGTAAGTATTTCAACTTTGCAAGTGCTGTGATCCTGAGCAAGCAGGGGGGGCCCACTTGTTAGCATTGGCACTGGCACAGGGCCCCTCAAAGTACAGCGGTGTGTTTGCACGGCGGGGGCGCCTCCCACCGGCAGCAACACTTTTGCGTACTATGAGAGGCCCTGTGCCAGTGACGTCGCCAACTAGTATTCCTCCCCCCACCTGATGAAGGAACCTGCACTTTCATCTGCACCTTCCTCTTTGTCCCCGTGTAAGGTGGTATGGTATGCGGGAAGAGCAACCTGACTTTCAGCAGGGTCACAATGTTGTTGTGTAGCATGCACGGGGAATGTTGCGTTATGGGTCAATGTACCAGCAGACTCATCTATCACTGGCTGGGCAATGGGCACGATGAAGTGGAAACACAGATATAGGCCCAAAGAATAAAGTGGGCTAAATGCAGTTCAAAATTGGTAACACAGGAATAACCAGGGGGCATTGCAGTGGAGGACAACTGGAATGAGAGGCTGACACAGAGAGTAGGCCCAAATCAGTAAGTAGTCGAAATGCAGTTCAAAATTGGCAACCGTAGTAAACAGGCGGCACAGCTTTGTTCAGTGGAGGAGAACAGCAAGGAGTGGCAGACACCGATAGTAGGCCCCAACCCAACTAGTAGGCCAAATGCAGTCTAACATTAACAACTACTTAACGAGAGCCTGAAAATGGAATTTCAGGACAGGAAACCAGGAGAACAGCAAGGAGTGGCAGACACCGATAGTAGGCCCCAAACCAACTAGTACGCCAAATGCAGTTGTTCCATTTAACCACAATTTAATGAGAGCCTGAAGATAGAAGCTCAGGAAAGGCAACCTGGGGAACACCTTGGAGTGTAACACACCATCTCTCTCCACCCCATACCCATTTTGTATGGCCTAATGCAGTGTACTTTTCTACAACTACTAAACGAGAGTCGGAAGACCGAAGCAATGGCAAGGAAACCTGGGGAACACCTTGGAGTGTAACACACCATCTCTCTCCACCCTATACCCAATTTGTAGGCCTAATGCAGTGTAGTTTCCAAGAACTACTAAACGAGAGCCGGAAGATCGAAGCTCAGGAAAGGCAACCTGGGGAACACCTTGGAGTGTAACACACCCTCTCTCTACACCCCATACCCAATTTGAAGGCCTAATGCAGCGTAGTTTCCAACAACTACTAAACGAGAGCCGGAAGATCGAAGCTCAGGAAAGGCAACCTGGGGAACACCTTGGAGTGTAACACACCCTCTCTCTACACCCCATACCCAATTTGAAGGCCTAATGCAGCGTAGTTTCCAACAACTACTAAACGAGAGCATGAAGATCGAAGCTCAGGAAAGGCAACCTGGGGAACACCTTGGAGTGTAACACACCCTCTCTCTACACCCCATACCCAATTTGTAGGCCTAATGCAGCGTAGTTTCCGACAACTACTAAACGAGAGCATGAAGATCGAAGCTCAGGAAAAGCAACCTGGGGAACACCTTGGAGTGTAACACACCCTCTCTCTACACCCCATACCCAATTTGTAGGCCTAATGCAGCGTAGTTTCCGACAACTACTAAACGAGAGCATGAAGATCGAAGCTCAGGAAAGGCAACCTGGGGAACACCTTGGAGTGGAACACACCCTCTCTCTACACCCCATACCCAATTTGTAGGCCTAATGCAGCGTAGTTTCCGACAACTACTAAACGAGAGCATGAAGATCGAAGCTCAGGAAAGGCAACCTGGGGAACACCTTGGAGTGTAACACACCCTCTCTCTACACCCCATACCCAATTTGAAGGCCTAATGCAGCGTAGTTTCCAACAACTACTAAACGAGAGCATGAAGATCGAAGCTCAGGAAAGGCAACCTGGGGAACACCTTGGAGTATAACACACCCTCTCTCTACACCCCATACCCAATTTGAAGGCCTAATACAGCGTAGTTTCCAACAACTACTAAACGAGAGCATGAAGATCGAAGCTCAGGAAAGGCAACCTGGGGAACACCTTGGAGTGTAACACACCCTCTCTCTACACCCCATACCCAATTTGTAGGCCTAATGCAGCGTAGTTTCCGACAACTACTAAACGAGAGCCGGAATATCGAAGCTCAGGAAAGGCAACCTGGGGAACACCTTGGAGTGTAACACACCCTCTCTCTACACCCCATACCCAATTTGAAGGCCTAATGCAGTGTAGTTTCCAAGAACTACTAAACGAGAGCCGGAAGATCGAAGCTCAGGAAAGGCAACCTGGGGAACACCTTGGAGTGTAACACACCATCTCTCTACACCCCATACCCAATTTGAAGGCCTAATGCAGCGTAGTTTCCAACAACTACTAAACGAGAGCCGGAAGATCGAAGCTCAGGAAAGGCAACCTGGGGAACACCTTGGAGTGTAACACAACGTCTCTCTACACCACGGAAGGGATGATTCTTAGGAAGGAAGGCTGTTGGAAATAAGCATTGCGCGTCCGAGGGTGATTAGATTCTTATTAGGTATATACTCACCCTCGGACGCGCCCTGCTTCTTTATTTGGAATGAATGTTTATTTGCAATGTGGTGTTGACTTTCTCTATTATTTTGGTAATTAATGATTTTATTATTTTCATTATTTTGCATCTTCTCGGCGATAATATAAAGAAGACGCGACAGGACAACACTCGGTGGATGCCATATGTGTGTTTTCAATTTAAAAAAACTTTCAGTTAACTACTTGCAGGAGAAAGTAATTGTAGCTGGTGGCCATTTTTAGTACTGTACCAGATTTTAGTTGTTTGTTTGTTTTTAATGTTAAAATGTCTGCATTTGATATCTCACCAGTATTTTCTTTTTTATAAGCAAAATCCTTTTTTTTTTATTTTATGATGTTGGTTCAAGGGGTACACGGGCAGCAGTAGACAGGTCAGTGGAGGCCTAGTGGAAGGAGGGACCGCAGACAGGCTTCGCAGCCCTAACATAATAAATTGGGCTGCCTGTAGGCAATTTAAAATTGGTTCCAGGGGAACACGGGCAGCAGTAGACAGGTCAGTGGAGGCGTAGAGGAAGGAGGGACCGCAGATGCGCCAATGTTTCCCCCATACCAAATTTGTAGGCCTAATGCAGTGTAGTTTCCAACAACTACTAAACGAGAGCCGGAATATCGAAGCTCAGGAAAGGCAACCTGGGGAACACCTTGGAGTGTAACACACCCTCTCTCTACACCCCATACCCAATTTGAAGGCCTAATGCAGTGTAGTTTCCAACAACTACTAAACGAGAGCCGGAATATCGAAGCTCAGGAAAGGCAACCTGGGGAACACCTTGGAGTGCAACACACCCTCTCTCTACACCCCATACCCAATTTGAAGGCCTAATGCAGTGTAGTTTCCAAGAACTACTAAACGAGAGCCGGAAGATGGAAGCTCAGGAAAGGCAACCTGGGGAACACCTTGGAGTGGAACACACCCTCTCTCTACACCCCATACCCAATTTGAAGGCCTAATGCAGTGTAGTTTCCAAGAACTACTAAACGAGAGCCGGAAGATCGAAGCTCAGGAAAGGCAACCTGGGGAACACCTTGGAGTGGAACACACCATCTCTCTACACCCCATACCCAATTTGAAGGCCTAATGCAGCGTAGTTTCCAACAACTACTAAACGAGAGCCGGAAGATCGAAGCTCAGGAAAGGCAACCTGGGGAACACCTTGGAGTGTAACACAACGTCTCTCTACACCACGGAAGGGATGATTCTTAGGAAGGAAGGCTGTTGGAAATAAGCATTGCGCGTCCGAGGGTGATTAGATTCTTATTAGGTATATACTCACCCTCGGACGCGCCCTGCTTCTTTATTTGGAATGAATGTTTATTTGCAATGTGGTGTTGACTTTCTCTATTATTTTGGTAATTAATGATTTTATTATTTTCATTATTTTGCATCTTCTCGGCAATAATATAAAGAAGACGCGACAGGACAACACTCGGTGGATGCCATATGTGTGTTTTCAATTTAAAAAAACTTTCAGTTAACTACTTGCAGGAGAAAGTAATTGTAGCTGGTGGCCATTTTTAGTACTGTACCAGATTTTAGTTGTGTGTTTGTTTTTAATGTTAAAATGTCTGCATTTGATATCTCATCAGTATTTTCTTTTTTATAAGCAAAATACTTATTTTTATATTTTCTGATGTTGGTTCCAGGGGTACACGGCCAGCAGTGCCCTGGTCAGTGTAGTAGTAGTTGAAAGAATGGACCGCAAACAGGCATCGAAGGCCTAAAATAATAACACATGGCTGTAGGCAATTTTAAATTGGTTCCAGGGGTACACGGACAGCAGTGGTGTGGTCAGTGGAGGCCTAGTGGAAGGAGTGACCGCAGACAGGCATCGAAGGCCTAAAATAATAACACATGGCTGTAGGCAATTTTAAATTGGTTCCAGGGGTACACGGGCAGCAGTGACCTGGTCAGTGTAGTAGTAGTTGAAAGAATGGACCGCAGACAGGCATCGAAGGCCTAAAATAAAAAAATTGGGCTGGCTGTAGGCAATTTTAAATTGGTTCCAGGGGTACACGGGCAGCAGTGGTGTGGTCAGTGGAGGCCTAGTGGAAGGAGTGCCCGCAGACAGGCATCGAAGGCCTAAAATAATAACACATGGCTGTAGGCAATTTTAAATTGGTTCCAGGGGTACACGGACAGCAGTGGTGTGGTCAGTGGAGGCCTAGTGGAAGGAGTGACCGCAGACAGGCATCGAAGGCCTAAAATAATAACACATGGCTGTAGGCAATTTTAAATTGGTTCCAGGGGTACACGGACAGCAGTGGTGTGGTCAGTGGAGGCCTAGTGGAAGGAGTGACCGCAGACAGGCATCGAAGGCCTGAAATAATAACACATGGCTGTAGGCAATTTTAAATTGGTTCCAGGGGTACACGGGCAGCAGTGACCTGGTCAGTGTAGTTGTAGTTGAAAGAATGGACCGCAGACAGGCATCGAAGGCCTAAAATAAAAAAATTGGGCTGGCTGTAGGCAATTTTAAATTGGTTCCAGGGGTACACGGGCAGCAGTGGTGTGGTCAGTGGAGGCCTAGTGGAAGGAGTGACCGCAGACAGGCATCGAAGGCCTAAAATAATAACACATGGCTGTAGGCAATTTTAAATTGGTTCCAGGGGTACACGGCCAGCAGTGCCCTGGTCAGTGTAGTAGTAGTTGAAAGAATGGACCGCAGACAGGCATCGAAGGCCTAAAATAATAACACATGGCTGTAGGCAATTTTAAATTGGTTCCAGGGGTACACGGACAGCAGTGGTATGGTCAGTGGAGGCCTAGTGGAAGGAGTGACCGCAGACAGGCATCGAAGGCCTAAAATAATAACACATGGCTGTAGGCAATTTTAAATTGGTTCCAGGGGTACACGGACAGCAGTGGTGTGGTCAGTGGAGGCCTAGTGGAAGGAGTGACCGCAGACAGGCATCGAAGGCCTGAAATAATAACACATGGCTGTAGGCAATTTTAAATTGGTTCCAGGGGTACACGGGCAGCAGTGACCTGGTCAGTGTAGTAGTAGTTGAAAGAATGGACCGCAGACAGGCATCGAAGGCCTAAAATAATAACACATGGCTGTAGGCAATTTTAAATTGGTTCCAGGGGTACACGGACAGCAGTGGTGTGGTCAGTGGAGGCCTAGAGGAAGGAGTGACCGCAGACAGGCATCGAAGGCCTAAAATAATAACACATGGCTGTAGGCAATTTTAAATTGGTTCCAGGGGTACACGGACAGCAGTGGTGTGGTCAGTGGAGGCCTAGTGGAAGGAGTGACCGCAGACAGGCATCAAAGGCCTGAAATAATAACACATGGCTGTAGGCAATTTTAAATTGGTTCCAGGGGTACACGGGCAGCAGTGACCTGGTCAGTGTAGTAGTAGTTGAAAGAATGGACTGCAGACAGGCATCGAAGGCCTAAAATAAAAAAATTGGGCTGGCTGTAGGCAATTTTAAATTGGTTCCAGGGGTACACGGACAGCAGTGGTGTGGTCAGTGGAGGCCTAGTGGAAGGAGTGACCGCAGACAGGCATCGAAGGCCTAAAATAATAACACATGGCTGTAGGCAATTTTAAATTGGTTCCAGGGGTACACGGACAGCAGTGGTGTGGTCAGTGGAGGCCTAGTGGAAGGAGTGACCGCAGACAGGCATCGAAGGCCTGAAATAATAACACATGGCTGTAGGCAATTTTAAATTGGTTCCAGGGGTACACGGGCAGCAGTGACCTGGTCAGTGTAGTTGTAGTTGAAAGAATGGACCGCAGACAGGCATCGAAGGCCTAAAATAAAAAAATTGGGCTGGCTGTAGGCAATTTTAAATTGGTTCCAGGGGTACACGGGCAGCAGTGGTGTGGTCAGTGGAGGCCTAGTGGAAGGAGTGACCGCAGACAGGCATCGAAGGCCTAAAATAATAACACATGGCTGTAGGCAATTTTAAATTGGTTCCAGGGGTACACGGCCAGCAGTGCCCTGGTCAGTGTAGTAGTAGTTGAAAGAATGGACCGCAGACAGGCATCGAAGGCCTAAAATAATAACACATGGCTGTAGGCAATTTTAAATTGGTTCCAGGGGTACACGGACAGCAGTGGTATGGTCAGTGGAGGCCTAGTGGAAGGAGTGACCGCAGACAGGCATCGAAGGCCTAAAATAATAACACATGGCTGTAGGCAATTTTAAATTGGTTCCAGGGGTACACGGACAGCAGTGGTGTGGTCAGTGGAGGCCTAGTGGAAGGAGTGACCGCAGACAGGCATCGAAGGCCTGAAATAATAACACATGGCTGTAGGCAATTTTAAATTGGTTCCAGGGGTACACGGGCAGCAGTGACCTGGTCAGTGTAGTAGTAGTTGAAAGAATGGACCGCAGACAGGCATCGAAGGCCTAAAATAATAACACATGGCTGTAGGCAATTTTAAATTGGTTCCAGGGGTACACGGACAGCAGTGGTGTGGTCAGTGGAGGCCTAGAGGAAGGAGTGACCGCAGACAGGCATCGAAGGCCTAAAATAATAACACATGGCTGTAGGCAATTTTAAATTGGTTCCAGGGGTACACGGACAGCAGTGGTGTGGTCAGTGGAGGCCTAGTGGAAGGAGTGACCGCAGACAGGCATCAAAGGCCTGAAATAATAACACATGGCTGTAGGCAATTTTAAATTGGTTCCAGGGGTACACGGGCAGCAGTGACCTGGTCAGTGTAGTAGTAGTTGAAAGAATGGACTGCAGACAGGCATCGAAGGCCTAAAATAAAAAAATTGGGCTGGCTGTAGGCAATTTTAAATTGGTTCCAGGGGTACACGGACAGCAGTGGTGTGGTCAGTGGAGGCCTAGTGGAAGGAGTGACCGCAGACAGGCATCGAAGGCCTAAAATAATAACACATGGCTGTAGGCAATTTTAAATTGGTTCCAGGGGTACACGGACAGCAGTGGTGTGGTCAGTGGAGGCCTAGTGGAAGGAGTGACCGCAGACAGGCATCGAAGGCCTGAAATAATAACACATGGCTATAGGCAATTTTAAATTGGTTCCAGGGGTACACGGGCAGCAGTGACCTGGTCAGTGTAGTAGTAGTTGAAAGAATGGACCGCAGACAGGCATCGAAGGCCTAAAATAAAAAAATTGGGCTGGCTGTAGGCAATTTTAAATTGGTTCCAGGGGTACACGGACAGCAGTGGTGTGGTCAGTGGAGGCCTAGTGGAAGGAGTGACCGCAGACAGGCATCGAAGGCCTAAAATAATAACACATGGCTGTAGGCAATTTTAAATTGGTTCCAGGGGTACACGGACAGCAGTGGTGTGGTCAGTGGAGGCCTAGTGGAAGGAGTGACCGCAGACAGGCATCGAAGGCCTGAAATAATAACACATGGCTGTAGGCAATTTTAAATTGGTTCCAGGGGTACACGGGCACTGAAGCGCAAATGTAAATATTTATCTCCCACTGATTTGTGTTTGTTTTTTTTAAAAGGGAGACTTCAGAAAAAAAAAAAATTAAAAAAAAATTATTTTTTACAGAAGAATTTATAAAACAAATAAAATGAAATGATTGTTTCAGGGAGAATTTAGGAAAAAAAAAAAAAAAAAGGCTTTGTAGGGCCCACTGAGTGAGAGAGGACGCACACAGGAGTCAGGAGTGGCACACAAGCCCAGAGGCCAATATTAATCTCCCACTGATTGATTTAGTTATTTTTTTTGGTAGATTTTGGAACCCAAATCAAGCAAAAAAATTAATAGGCTTTCTATGGCCCACAATTGGGGAGAGAGAGAGAGATGGCACACCCAGGAGTCAAGACTGGCACACAAGCAGAAGGGGCAATATGAATCTCCCACAGATTTTTTTTTTTTTTTTTCAGGGAGACTTGAGAGAGAAAAAAAAACAAAAAAAATGATTTTTTTCAGGAATAATTTAGAAACCAAAGAAAATAAAATGATTGTTTCAGGGAGAATTTAGAAAACAAATAAAACAAAAAATAGGCTTTCTAGGGCCCACTGAGTGACAGATGACGCACACAGGAGTCAGGAGTGGCACACAAGCCCAGAGGCCAATATTAATCTCCCACTGATTGATTTAGTGATTTTTTTTGGTAGATTTTGGAACCCAAATCAAGCAAAAAAATTAATAGGCTTTCTATGGCCCACAATTGGGGAGAGAGAGAGAGATGGCACACCCAGGAGTCAAGACTGGCACACAAGCAGAAGGGGCAATATGAATCTCCCACAGATTTTTTTTTTTTTTTTCAGGGAAACTTGAGAGAAAACAAAATACAAAAAAAATGATTTTTTTTAGGAATAATTTAGAAACCAAAGAAAATAAAAATGATTGTTTCAGGGAGAATTTAGAAAACAAATAAAACAAAAAATAGGCTTTCTAGGGCCCACTGAGTGACAGATGACGCACACAGGAGTCAGGAGTGGCACACAAGCCCAGAGGCCAATATAAAATCTCCCACTGATTGATTTAGTGATTTTTTTTGGTAGATTTTGGAACCCAAATCAAGCAAAAAAATTAATAGGCTTTCTATGGCCCACAATTGGGGAGAGAGAGAGAGATGGCACACCCAGGAGTCAAGACTGGCACACAAGCAGAAGGGGCAATATGAATCTCCCACAGATTTTTTTTTTTTTTTCAGGGAGACTTGAGAGAAAAAAAAAAACAAAAAAAATGATTTTTTTCAGGAATAATTTAGAAACCAAAGAAAATAAAATGATTGTTTCAGGGAGAATTTAGAAAACAAATAAAACAAAAAATAGGCTTTCTAGGGCCCACTGAGTGACAGATGACGCACACAGGAGTCAGGAGTGGCACACAAGCCCAGAGGCCAATATTAATCTCCCACTGATTGATTTAGTGATTTTTTTTTGGTAGATTTTGGAACCCAAATCAAGCAAAAAAATTAATAGGCTTTCTATGGCCCACAATTGGGGAGAGAGAGAGAGATGGCACACCCAGGAGTCAAGACTGGCACACAAGCAGAAGGGGCAATATGAATCTCCCACAGATTTTTTTTTTTCAGGGAGACTTGAGAGAAAACAAAATACAAAAAAAATGATTTTTTTCAGGAATAATTTAGAAACCAAAGAAAATAAAAATGATTGTTTCAGGGAGAATTTAGAAAACAAATAAAACAAAAAATAGGCTTTCTAGGGCCCACTGAGTGACAGATGACGCACACAGGAGTCAGGAGTGGCACACAAGCCCAGAGGCCAATATAAAATCTCCCACTGATTGATTTAGTGATTTTTTTTGGTAGATTTTGGAACCCAAATCAAGCAAAAAAATTAATAGGCTTTCTATGGCCCACAATTGGGGAGAGAGAGAGAGATGGCACACCCAGGAGTCAAGACTGGCACACAAGCAGAAGGGGCAATATGAATCTCCCACAGATTTTTTTTTTTTTTCAGGGAGACTTGAGAGAAAAAAAAAAACAAAAAAAATGATTTTTTTTTCAGGAATAATTTAGAAACCAAAGAAAATAAAATGATTGTTTCAGGGAGAATTTAGAAAACAAATAAAACAAAAAATAGGCTTTCTAGGGCCCACTGAGTGACAGATGACGCACACAGGAGTCAGGAGTGGCACACAAGCCCAGAGGCCAATATTAATCTCCCACTGATTGATTTAGTGATTTTTTTTGGTAGATTTTGGAACCCAAATCAAGCAAAAAAATTAATAGGCTTTCTATGGCCCACTATTTGTGAGAGAGATGGCACGCTCAGGACTGGCACACAAGCCCAGAGGCCAATATTAATCTCCCATTTTTTTTTTTTCCAGGGAAAATTTATAAACCCAATAAAAAAAAAATAATAATAAATAGGCTTTCTATGGCCCACTATCTGAGAGAGAGAGAGGGCACGCTTAGGACTGGCACACAAGCCCAAAGCCCAATATTAATCTCCCACTGATTGATTGATTGATTTTTTCAGGTAGAGTTATGAACCCAAATCAACCAAAAAAATAAATAGGCTTTCTATGGCCCACTATTTGTGAGAGAGATGGCACGCTCAGGACTGGCACACAAGCCCAGAGGCCAATATTAATCTCCCACTTTTTTTTTTTCCAGGGAAAATTTATAAACCCAATAAAATAATAAAAAAAATAGGCTTTCTATGGCCCACTATCTGAGAGAGAGAGAGATAGCCCAATATTAATCTCCCACTGATTGATTTATTGATTTTTTCAGGTAGAATTTAGAACCCAAATAAAGCAAAAAAAAAATAAATAAATGGGCTTTCTATGGCCCACTGAGTGAGTGATGATGCACACAGGAGTCAGGAGTGGCACACAAGCCCTGAGGCCAATATTTTTCTCCCACTGATTGATGTAGTGATTTTTTCAGGTAGATTTTATAACCCAAATCAAGCAAAAAAATAAATAGGCTTTCTATGGCCCACTGAGTGAGAGATGACACAGACAGGGATGGCACTCTAGCAGAAATGTCAATCTTAATTTCCCACAAAGAAAAAAAAAAAACAGGGAGTGTCCTTCAATTACTATCTCCCTGCAGTAATCTCAGCCAGGTATGGCAGGCAGCAATAAGGAGTGGACTGATGCACAAATTAAATAAAAAGTGTGTACAAACCAAAAAGATAGCTGTGCAGAAAGGAAGGAACAAGAGGATTTGTGCTTTGAAAAAAGCAGTTGGTTTGCACAGCGGCGTACACACAGCAATGCAGCTATCAGGGAGCCTTCTAGGGCAGCCCAATGAGCTACAGCGCTGAGGAAAAAAAAAAAAAAAATGTAGCTTCCACTGTCCCTGCACACCGAAGGTGGTGTTGGGCAGTGGAAATCGCTACAGCACAAGCGGTTTTGTGGTTAATGGACCCTGCCTAACGCTATCCCTGCTTCTGACGAAGCGGCAGCAACCTCTCCCTAAGCTCAGATCAGCAGCAGTAACATGGCGGTCGGCGGGAACTCCCCTTTATAGCCCCTGTGACGCCGCAGACAGCAAGCCAATCACTGCAATGCCCTTCTCTAAGATGGTGGGGACCAGGACCTATGTCATCACGCTGCCCACACTCTGCGTTTACCTTCATTGGCTGAGAAATGGCGCTTTTCGCGTCATTGAAACGCGACTTTGGCGCGAAAGTCGCGTACCGCATGGCCGACCACGCACAGGGGTCGGATCGGGTTTCATGAAACTCGACTTCGCCAAAAGTCGGCGACTTTTGAAAATGTTCGACCCGTTTCGCTCAACCCTAGTATTTACTTCTCCGGCTGTGACGAAGTATCTAGGTGTGTTAGGTACACTCCACGGCTACTTCTAGTTGCGATGTTAAGTTCAGGATTGCGGTCAGTATAGTGGCCACTTTTTCCAGTGAAAGTTCACAAGGAGCTCCTGGTTCACCGGATCATAACACCCACCATGTGGTACCGACATTTCATATGTTACCGAGAGTCCATAAGTCCATCAGGGAACCCCCAGATAGGCTCATTATTTCAGGCATTGGGGGTCTATATGAAAGACCATGTATTTACTTGGATCACTTTTTACAACCTATCATCCATTCCCTAGGTACCTACACAAGAGATTCATCTCATCTGATTCAACACCTGGAAGGTCTGAGGATTCCAGAAAATACTATCCTCATCACTTTGGATGTACAGTAGAGGCATTATACACCAACATTAATCATGATCAAAGTATTACAGCTGTCACATACTATTTGGATTAACACACTACTGGAGATAGAAAGCATGATTCATTCATTTTGGACTTTTAGAGGTTTGTTTTGGAGAAAAACTATTTCATTTTTGACAGGTCTTTCTATCGACAGGTATTTGAGACAGCCATGGGGGCAAAATGCGCACCTCGTAAACCAACCTCTATATGGGGTGGTGGGAGGACACCCATGTATGTGAACTGACAACTTTTCTAACACATGTACTGCGATGGTACCGTTTCATCGATGACACACTAATACTTTGAAAAGGTACAGTTGATCAACTGAGTTCATTTATTGGACTTCTGAATGACAACTGTTGGAATATTAAATGGACATCATTTTCTCTGTTAGTTCTGTGGACTTTTTGGATCTGAAAGAGTCTATACCAGGGACCAATATCTCAACTACTCTGCATCGCAAGGCCACTACTACTAATAACTTATTTAATTACTCGCGGTTTCATCCAGCCCATTTACGCAATGGCATCCCAAGCGGGCAATTCTTATGCTTGAGAAGAAATTGCAGCTTCACAGAGGACTTTTATGACCAATCTCATGCAATAACCAACAGTTTCCGGGAACGGGGATATCCATGTAGGATTATCTCCAGATCTTTTGAATATTCCCAAGACAGTATTCGACATGACTTGCTTAAGCCTCGGCTGAAGTATCTATTGTGGACAATAAATTTGATTACCCAATCTAGCAATCAATGTATCAATGTGGAGATGTATATTGTATCCTGGAAAGAAATTGGGGAATACTGCTTAGTGAATCGAGACTATGACCATTTATTCGAGAGAATCTGAAAATAGTGGCAAAAACAGCAAAAAACCTTAAAGGCCATCTTACAAACAGCCACCACAGGCGTGCCACACAAAGCTGAGAACAGGTAACCATATCATAGGTTCATTTCCCTGTGGAGGCTGTAATATTTCCCCATTTATGGATCCTGATGTAGGTGTCTCCCTTCCTACTCTATGCAAACAGCAAAGAAACTAGCGTGTAAATGCAAGGATCACCATTGAATTTATAAGATTTAAAAAAATTATCTTTATTCAAAATTAGACAAGTAAAACAAGAAGTGATTTTAAAACAATTAAAAACCCAAAGGTTTATAGATGAACAACAACATGGAAGGTCATATAAGTACCCTCGTGACTCCTCCACTATGTGCACCAGGAGTGTGCTGAGGTCAGGCACACTATACAGAAAAAAAACATATAAACAGTACAAAATATACAAAGCTAAAAAAAACTCCAAAATTACAAAATATGGAAATACATCCTTTTGACTGTAAATAGTTGTACCCCTTTAAAGGGAATATAATAATTATTGAGACTATAAAGAGTAAAGAACTGTCCCTACAAAAGGGAAATAATAAACAGAAGTCAGAGGGAAAGAAGAAGATAGAGCAAATAAATAAGGCTGTATAAGACCTGTTGGAAACTAAGAAGAAGGGTCACCCGGTCACATCATAGAGAAGGGGAAGAGCCCCACGTGTATCGCCACACAGCGTGGCTTCCTCTGGGGAAAGTGAGGGAGAGGAAAACTTGTCAGCTATATATAGTCAAAAACCATTAAGTTACTTACCAATAAGGCATGTGTTAGAGGCATCCAGGGGTAACATGTGCTTAGGTGTGTGTAAGTGAATGGTCACTTCCTATTTTGTGTTGTCATGGTAATCTCTGTAAACACTCTTACCCCCATTGACATGGCACATGTGCAGAACAGAAATCAGCAAAAGGACCTGCATAGCAATCAACAAGGCATCCGCAGAATTACAAACTAGAGGTGAAAACAATAGGAACTTGCGGTCACATGACAATCCATAAAAAGGACCACTAGCTAACCTGTATTATGTTAGCCACTCCCATGAACGCTTTGAACTGAGTTGATGAAGCGAACGTGCAAAGAAGAATGAGATGGCGGTAGGACCTGCATTGCACATGTCAGAGCATGTGCAAAGAACCAGGCCAAGAATGTAGTCGTTAGGACCTTACGGTCACGTGTCTATGTTTACGCATGTGTGTTCACGGCAAAAATACCTTGCAATACAGTGCACAAGCACACCAAAATAGCACAAGTGCAATAAGATATGATGAATTCATAAGGACAAACAACAAAAAAAGCAAAAAACAAACTAGAAAAGGTCACATATAAATATTTGCACATGCATGTTTGCTTGGTAAACATGCTGAATATCATAGTAGGGTCATAAAAAGCTCAATACTCACATAAATGACTTATGTGCCTGCGCAATGGAAAATCAGTGTATGCATTAAGAATGACTTCTAAAAGGGGAGCACAAGAGTGAAGGATAAGCATCAATGAAAGGACCAATGCCATGAGGTTTAATGAAAAAAAAAAAATCACGTGATTATTTGCGCCTACGTATCTGCTTATCAAGACTGAATAAAAGACTCGATAGTCACATGGAAGTTATGCGCCTGCGCAATAGAAAATCAATATATGCATAGAAATGACTTCTTAAAGGGGAAGGCACAGGTAAGAGGATACTCATTGATAAGAGGATTAAGAGGCTCAACAGTAGTGTCAATATTTAAATAGACACAATAGTATAAAAGTTTAAGCCCCATAAACATGTATAACCCTACCTGCATAGACACTAATAATTCAAAGCAATAAAGTATAGCAAAAAAGTATCACAAAAAACGGTTAACATAAACAGTTTCCCCATAACAGATGTATAAAATAAAACTCAAGAGACACACTGTACTACCAGTGGCAAGAGGTCTAAAGATGATAGAGACCTTTCCAAAGTCACATGCAGCTGTAATTGTGGCAAAAGGAGGCTCTACAAAGTATTGACTTTAAGGGGGCAAATAGTTCTGTACATTGAAGATTCCAGTTATTTTATCCTATTTGTTGTTTGCTTCACAATAAAAAGAAAACCAAATGTTCACAGTTGTAGGCAGGTTCTTTCCATGAAATGACATAATCCATAAAAAACAGGGATATTCTAGGTTGGGATGTAGAAAAACACGAAAAATGCCAAAGGAGGTAAATACTTTTGCAAATTACCATACCATCTGAATACAGCACCCAGTTTCAGGTGTTTATTATTGGGACTTGATTCAGCTTACATTTTCTGGTCACTTCTTAATTTGTAAAGCTAATTTTTTTTAAATTTTTTTAAAGATAAATCTGTATAATACTGAAACTTAAACACAAGTAATAAATAAATAAATTTTTGAGCTCTGTTCATTGCTCTAATAGTTTACTATTAGATGTGTACATAAGCCACCTGGACACAGCAGCCAGTGGCAGATGCTTCTTTTTGGGATGCGATTCAGGCTAGATTTTCAGTTACATCCCACATTGTAAAGGCACGTGACTTTTTTTCCCCTTTGGCTTTAATATAGATGTTCGCTTTTTATTTTTGTAATACCTGTATTTAATTGTCTACTCTAGATACTGTACACCCTGCGACCATTCTGTTATTGTTACCCAATGATCTTCATAGGTCGTGAACTTACTTCTAGTAACTTGGTAGCGTAGTATTTTAGGAGAGTTGAGGTAATCGGAGGAAGAGGTTTCTGGCATGGGCTATACACAGAGCAGGCAACATATGTCCTTGACATCCTCTGGCGCCAAATCAGCTTTTCCTATGGGCAACTCTGAAGCAGGTAACGTCACATGTGCTGTTGATGGAGGAGACTCTACAGTGCCTGAAAGGTGCAGTGATGGCGAGTCAGGTTTCTCATGTGTGGGAGTTCTATTGCACATTGCCTCCAAATGATTCCTTGTCCCTCTACTGGCAATGCAAGAGGAAAATAAGTCATGGACATCTAAGGTTTTATAGAATAGGAACTTTAGCTATTCATCAGCACATGAAACAGCATCATGTGCTCATTTAACAAAGTCTAGTCGGAGAGCAAACAGAACAAACCTCAAGTTTTCCTCCTTCCCCTCTTTGCCACGCTCATCTTAAATTCAGACAGATGCTCTATTAGATAGCACATGATCGATATCATTATCACCTCCATTATTATTGTCATCTAATTCATAGCCATGAGTCTGACCAGACGTGTCTGACCATCTTAGAAATTGCATTTTTAAATTGCAGTTTTTTAATTGCTATGAATTAGACTAGAATTCCATGGGGCATTTGAGCATTCATCACTGCTGTACTTTCATCATCCTCATCACCACCTGTATCCTCTAATCAAGCTGTTTTGTCTACCCACAGGTATGCTGCTGTCCATCTACTCTGCCTTTCCTGCAATGTGTGTTTATGTGAACTGCATATAATTCCCACCTGGTATGCTGCTGTCCATCTACTCTGCCTTTCCTGCAATGTGTGTTTATGTGAACTGCATATAATTCCCACCTGGTATGCTGCTGTCCATCTACTCTGCCTTTCCTGCAATGTGTGTTTATGTGAACTGCATATAATTCCCACCTGGTATGCTGCTGTCCATCTACTCTGCCTTTCCTGCAATGTGTGTTTATGTGAACTGCATATAATTCCCACCTGGTATGCTTTGCTTACCCATTGTTTTCTATCCATTCGTATTTCACTTCCCTTGCTTCTTGCTTGCATACCTGAGTGGCCATCTACCCCACCCCCTCTTTATGACCTGGCTTAACTGTGAACATGTGCTCTAGACACACACGCCCACATCCTCCCTCTCAGCTGTGAGCCCTTAGGTGCCCATAAATTCATAGCCATGAGTCTGACCAGACGTGTCTGACCATCTTAGAAATTGCATTTTTAAATTGCAGTTTTTTAATTGCTATGAATTAGACTAGAATTGGACTGGAATTGACTGGAAGGTAAAGGAATAGAAAACCACTATAATGTTTCGGTTTCTTTTCACATTCACCCCCATACTACTCTATTTCTTCCTATCTCCTGTAGTCCCTCCACCCAGTAAAGAACTAGTCATTTCTCCCTCCATCCTCCCCAGTCATCTCACCTCCTCCACAGAACTATTCCTCCACATACAATCCTTTCTCGCCAGGCACACGCGGCCACATCATGACCTATCCAGCTCACACCTTCTAACGCTCTGTCTGCTGCTCCTCATTGCTGGCGACATATCCCCAAATCCTGGCCCTCCTCATCACATCCCCACACTCATTTCTAATCCCCTGCCACGATCCTCTACACGTCCTCGCAACCACAGTAACCTCATACCCATTCATCCGGCCCCCACTCCCCCAATTTCCCTATCTGGAGCACTATGGAACGCACACTCTGTCTGCAATAAACTTCCATTTATCCATGACCTCTTTATCAATAACAAACTCTCCTTCCTCGGCATCACTGAAACCTGGCTCACCCCTTCTGACACAGCCTCCCCTGCGGCACTCTCTTACGGTGGCTTCCACCTTTCTCACACACCCCGCCCCAGCAGCAAGCATGGCGGAGGAGTTGGTTTTCTCCTGTCAGATAACTGCTCCTTCACCCCAATCCCACTGCCACCCTCTGTTATCCTCCCTTCCTTTGAGGTGCACTCTGTGCGCATCTACTCCCCCTCCAACCTCCAACTGGCTGTCATCTACCGTCCCCCAGGGCCAGCCACCACCTTCTTCGACCACTTCACCACCTGGCTACTCCACTTCCTCGCCGCTGACATCCCTACTATCATCATGGGCGACTTCAACATCCCCATTGACACTTCCCTCTCAGCTGCCACTAAACTTCTATCTCTCACTTCCTCCTTTGGCCTCACTCAATGGTCTTCTACAGCCACCCACAAAGATGGTCACACACTGGACCTCATTCTCACCCGCCTCTGCTCCCTATCTAACCTCTCAAACTCACCTCTTCCTCTTTCTGACCACAACCTACTTACATTCTCTTCCCTTTCCACTCCTTGTCTACAACCCCCACCCCACAAACTCTCACACCCTCGCAGAAATCTTAAACACCTTGATCTTCACTCACTCTCTGAATCCCTCCTCCCTCTCACAGACATAAGCTCCCTACACAATGCGGATGATGCTGCCACTCTATATAACACCACAATAGCTGCAGCTTTGGAATCTCTTGCCCCTCTCACACATACCAAAGCTCGCAAAATCAACAGACAACCCTGGCACACCAGCATGACAAAAGAACTGAGGCGAGCTTCCAGAGCTGCTGAGCGCAGATGGAAAAGATCCCACTCCATCGAGCACTTCATCGCATTCAAACAGTCCCTCACTGCTTTCAAAACCATGCTCGCCACAGCAAAACAAACCTACTTCTCATCTCTCATATCCTCCCTGTCTCACAACCCCAAACAGTTATTCAACACCTTCAACTCTCTCCTCCGTCCCCCAGCACCTCCTCCCTCCCCACTCATCTCAGCTGAAGACTTCGCCTCATTTTTCAAGCAGAAAATTGAGAACATCAGAGACAATTTTAGTAAACAACCCCCAGAACCCTTCCTCCCAACTACCCAGCCCTCCACCTCCAAAACCAACTTCTCCACCATTACAGAAGACGGACTCTCCACTCTACTCTCAAGATCGCATCTCACCACCTGTGCACTTGACCCACTCCCATCCCACTTCATCCCAAACCTCACCACAGTCTTCATCCCAACCCTAACCCATCTCTTTAACCTATCACTAACAACTGGCATTTTCCCCTCAAGCTTTAAACATGCCACAATCACACCTATCCTCAAAAAGCCCTCTCTTGACCCATCCTCTGTATCTAGCTATCGCCCTATATCACTTCTCCCCTTTGCCTCAAAACTACTGGAACAACATGTCCATATTGAACTGTCCTCCCATCTATCTTCCTGCTCCTTCTTCGACCGCTTTCAATCAGGCTTCCGGTCACACCACTCCACTGAAACTGCCCTAACTAAGGTCACCAATGACCTATTAACCGCCAAGAGCAAGCGACACTACTCTGTCCTCCTCCTCCTGGACCTGTCCTCTGCCTTTGACACAGTGGACCATTCCCTGCTGCTGCAGACCCTCTCATCCCTTGGCATCACAGAATTGGCCCTATCCTGGATCTCATCATACCTAACTGACCGTACATTCAGCGTCTCCCACTCACACACCACCTCCTCACCTCGCCCCCTATCTGTCGGAGTCCCGCAAGGTTCAGTTCTAGGACCCCTGCTCTTCTCCATCTACACCTTTGGCCTGGGACAGCTCATAGAATCTCACGGCTTTCAGTATCATCCCTATGCTGACGACACACAGATCTACATCTCTGGACCAGATATCACCTCCCTACTAACCAGAATCCCTCAATGTCTGTCTGCTATTTCATCCTTCTTCTCCACTAGATTTCTAAAACTTAACATGGACAAAACAGAATTCATCATCTTTCCCCCATCTCACGCGATCTCCCCAACGAACCTATCCATTACAGTAAACGGCTGCCCACTCTCCCCAGTCCCACAAGCCCGCTGTCTTGGGGTAATCCTTGACACTGATCTCTCCTTTAAACCACATATCCAAACCCTTTCCACTTCCTGCCGCCTCCAACTCAAAAATATTTCACGGATCCGCACATTCCTAAACCAAGAATCTGCAAAAACCATAGTCCATGCCCTAATCATCTCCCGCCTTGACTACTGTAACCTCCAGCTCTGTGGCCTCCCCTCTAACACTCTTGCACCCCTCCAATCTATTCTAAACTCTGCTGCCCGACTAATCCACCTGTCCCCCCGCTATTCCCCGGCCTCTCCCCTCTGTCAATCCCTGCACTGGCTCCCCATCACCCAGAGACTCCAGTACAAAAGCCTAACCATGACATATAAAGCCATCCACAACCTGTCTCCTCCATACATCTGTGACCTCGTCTCCCGGTACTTTCCTGCACGCAACCTCCGATCCTCACAAGATCTCCTTCTCTACTCCCCTATTATCTCCTCTTCCCACAATCGCATACAAGATTTCTCTCGTGCATCCCCCCTACTCTGGAATGCTCTACCACAACATATCAGACTCTCGCCTACCATCGAAACCTTCAAAAAGAACCTGAAGACCCACCTCTTCCGACAAGCCTACAACCTGCAGTAACCACCGATTGACCAAACCGCTGCACGGCCAGCTCTACCCTCACCTACTGTATCCTCACCCATCCCTTGTAGATTGTGAGCCCTCGCGGGCAGGGTCCTCTCTCCTCCTGTACCAGTTGTGACTTGTATTTTTCAAGATTATTGTACTTGTTTTATTATGTATACCCCTCCTCACATGTAAAGCGCCATGGAATAAATGGCGCTATAATAATAAATAATAATAATAATAATAATAATCTTCCTTTACTGTGTGCCGTACTATGTGTTGTTTTTTTTAAACATTTTATGTCTATTTTTTAACACTATTCTCCCCTCTTTGAAAAAAATGGACCCGTAGATAGACAGTCTGGAAAGCAAAATGGCAGATATATATATATATATATATATATATATATATATATATATATATATATAGTTGGCAATAAGGTTGACAAATTAGAATAGTAAAAAAGGTGTGTGCAAAAACCTAAATATTTATTTTAATTTTTTCCCCTATTTTTAACACTATTCTCCCCCCCTTGACAAAAAGGCTAAAAGAAAATTACAATGGTAGATAGCTGCCTGAATATGAAATATGGCAACAACCTACTTTATTGTTGTCGCTTAAGACTCCAGTAAACAAGCCATAAGCAAGTGAGATTAATTGCATTGTCAATTGTCCGATTTGTTGCTTTTAAGAATTGGAACAGTGGCTGAAAGACATATCTTATATGTTAGCTTAAAAAGTAAGTTTTAAGTATTATGTGTGTTGTTTTTCACCGACAGATATCTGTATGAAAAGAGCTATGATCGGTGACAAGGTTTGTCAATCACTGCTTGCAGCGCTTCTATTTACTTGCGGAAATCATCCTCATGTGCAAACTGTATGAAGACAAATAATTATTAAATTAAGATTGCTTGTATATTCTCAGCAGAGCATTATTTGTCAATGCAAGGGGATGTGTTGCCTACTAATGATGATTTTGTGGGCTGAAAGATGTATTTTTATACAAGGTAATGATCAAAAGTGAACATTCCTAAAAATGTTTCATTGGCCAATTATTGGTTTAACTAATAGGACCTTAAGTGTACTACATCTTGAATATATTTGCACATATAATACTAAAATAGAATATATTTCAGCCTTAAATAATTTGAGATAAATCCTTTTGCTTTTTCAAATAGATGCTAGATGAAATAAAACTAATAAATATCTCGGTAAGAAGTGATTATCATATGAAGGGATAACAGTGTAAACCCCCACCAAACCATCTTATCTCTGCATCAGACTCCATGACACAAATGATCATTAGAACAAAGAGGCAGAGCTGGAGCAGGAACTTCTTGCACCTCTTTGGCCTTATCATCTATTTAACTAGAAAGAACTGCCAGTCAAGCTGTCATTCAGTGGGGATACATAATGAATGGTGTCAGCATTAGACACCAAAGCAGAAGCGAGATAATCTATTGACTGAATTTTATATCGCTGCAAATAAAAGCAATCTATGCTGAGCATAACAAACATGAAGCCAAATAGAACAAAAACATGGCTATAGAAGTAAAGAAAATATACAATAATTAGTATAGTAATAGTGACAGCATAGGTTATGGCTTGTACAGGCATAATATCACTTTCAGGAATCTTTAAGGATTAAATTAAATTAAGATAATTTTGTTCTGCTTTGCTTAAACTCATACAATAAACTATATCAGTGAATCTATATACAAACAAATGGCAAATATTTGTAACGTGTGCAAAATCATAACTTAAAATTGCATATATCTTCTTTTCTTTGCAGTTTTGACTGAAAAAAATGAAAGAATCACATAGAAATGCAAAGTGTGATTATACACATGACTGTATTTGGGCTCTGTAGGATCTCCAAGCTACCATATATAGAGCCTTCTCAGCTTTTTGTCTGAGACCATGTGGGCGATAAGTTTTTAAGATCTATTCACTTAGTGTTAGTGCTGGGTAGTGGCCATTGTTGCCATGATGCTGTTTTTCTGATATGGTGTGAGTCATGGGAACTTTGCCTTGCTGCATGGGTTCTGTGAGGCACCACATCACTCCCCCCCGTTGGTGCGCCATTGCTCTGGCATTGGTCAGGGCACAGCGCTACAGCCTTAAGGTTAGGGACCCACTGAGAGGTTTGCAATGATGTGGCAGTGGGCTCCGTACAATCGCATCAGAATGTTAAACTAAGAACCTTGTGCTCAGTTTCGTAAATGTTTGCTTAGCCACAATAGAACTATGATTAAGTTTCGGATGTGTGGTCCATATCTTTTTCTAATGGTACGGTAAGAACCATAATTAAAATATGCATATATTTCCTTTTCTTTTGCTATTTTGGCTAAAATAAAATAAAAAGTCGCATTGAAATTCAAACTATGATTTTGCACATGAGTGGGTTTGCGTTCTGTACAATATACAAAATGCAAAAGTCTAACAAGAAAATATAGTAACAAAACAGCCTAATGAAAATTATGCTATCCAAGATAAAATGCAAATACATCTAGGTCAGAGACATCCAAATACCAAGGAACCGAAAAATAAAACTTGACAAAGCATCTGATATTGTCCACTTGTCCAAATACTGTAAGTATTAATCGCTATAACAACAGGTGAAAACACACACCAGAAAACGGAGTATAATCCACAATATAGTTTTATTAGAATAAAAACAGTAGCAAAATACACCAAAACTATTAAAAGAACCACTGGAGAACCAATAACGGGACGCAACATTACCAACATACACATAGGCCTATTGATGTATATATACCCTGTACTCCCAAAATTAACCTATCAGATGCAATATCCCAATATGTCAGCATGCTAAAATAGCTAAATGCATAGGGTAGTGCAAATAGGTACACAGTACAAGCGGAAAATATTGGTCTAACCAAGACCTAGCAAAAAGGTATGCATGGAGGAGACATGGTATACTTACTAAATAGCAGAGGCAATGTGCCGGTAAGAGGTCGGTCCCTGCCGCCCCAACGCACGTTTCGTCGAGACTTCCTCAGGAGGCGTGCATTGGGGAGGGGGGTTCCGACTATTTAAGCAATGCCTGGCCAATAGGAACAACAACAAACCTTCCTAATTAAAACATCCTGCGCCAATACACTCACTACCGCCCACCCTGACGTCCAGCTACATCCGGTATTCACGGCGCATGCTGTTGTGAGTTCTGTTTTTGGGCTCCCTCTGGTGGTTACTGATGGTACTGAGTGACTTGTCTTTCCTGGGTTTCTGGGTTCCACCTGTTCCATCAGCATATGGGAGTTTCCTATTTAACCTGGCTTTGCTGGCATTTCCTCGCCGGTTATCAATGTATCCAGTGTGTCTTGTTACCTCTGCTCCCTGCTCCTAGAACCTTCTGGACAAGCTAAGTTTGGATTTTCCTGTTTTGTGTTTTGCTTAATTTGGTTTTTAGTCCAGCCTGCAGATATGTGATTCTCTGCTGCTGGTTGCTCTAGTGGGCTGAAATTGCTTTTCATGTGCCATGAGTTGGCACATGAGTTCAAGTAATTTCAGGATGGTTTTTTGAAGGGTTTTTCGCTGACCGCGCAGTTCACTTTTGTATCCTCTGCTATCTAGCTTTAGCGGGCCTCATTTTGCTGAAACTGTTTTCATACTACGTATGTGCTTTCCTCTCATTTCACCGTCATTATATGTGGGGGGCTGCTATTTGCTGTGGGGTATTTCTCTGGAGGCAAGAGAGGTCTGTGTTTCTTCTGATAGGGGAAGTTAGATCTTCGGCTGGAGCGAGACGTCTAGGATCATCGTAGGCACGTTCCCCGGCTACTTTTATTTGTGTGTTAGGTTTAGGGTCGCGGTCAGCTCAGGTTCCATCGCCCTAGAGCTTGTTTGTATCTGTGCTTGTCATTTTTGTGATCCCCTGCCATTGGGAACATGACAGTCTAAGTTCATTCTGTCTATGACTCTGATTTGTTCATTATCATCCATTTCCGTCGATGCCTATGTGGATTCAGGCGCTGCCCTGAGTCTTATGGATTGGTCATTTGCCAATTGCTGTGGGTTTAGTCTGGAGCCTCTGGAAGTCCCTATTCCTTTGAAGGGAATTGACTCTACACCTTTGGCTATGAATAAACCTCAGTACTGGACACAAGTGACCATGCGTATGACTCCCGTTCATCAGGAGGTGATTCGCTTCCTGGTACTGTATAATTTGCATGATGTTCTAGTACTTGGTCTGCCATGGTTACAAACTCATAATCCAGTCCTTGACTGGAAATCAATGTCTGTGTTAAGCTGGGGTTGTCAGGGGGTTCATGATGATGCACCTCCGATTTCTATCGCTTCATCTACTCCTTCTGAGATTCCTGTGTTTTTGTCTGACTATCGGGATGTTTTTGAGGAGCCTAAGCTCAGTTCGCTTCCTCCTCACAGGGATTGCGATTGTGCTATAAATTTAATTCCAGGCAGTAAATTTCCTAAAGGTCGTTTGTTCAATCTGTCAGTGCCAGAGCATACTGCTATGCGGGATTATGTTAAGGAGTCCTTGGAAAAGGGACATATCCGTCCATCTTTGTCCCCTTTGGGAGCAGGTTTTTTTTTCGTGGCCAAAAAAGATGGTTCCTTGAGGCCTTGTATAGATTATCGTCTTTTGAATAAGATTACCGTAAAATATCAGTATCCTTTGCCATTGTTGACTGATTTGTTTGCTCGCATTAAGGGGGCTAAATGGTTCACTAAGATTGATCTTCGGGGTGCGTATAATCTTATACGAATAAAGCAAGGTGATGAGTGGAAAACCGCATTTAATACGCCTGAGGGCCATTTTGAGTATTTGGTAATGCCTTTTGGACTTTCTAATGCTCCTTCAGTCTTCCAGTCCTTTATGCACGATATTTTCCGTGAATATCTGGATAAATTTATGATTGTGTATTTGGATGATATTTTGGTTTTTTCTGATGACTGGGAGTCTCATGTTCAGCAGGTCAGGAAGGTGTTTCAGGTCCTACGGGCCAATTCCTTGTTTGTAAAAGGCTCAAAGTGTCTCTTTGGAGTCCAGAAGATTTCTTTCTTGGGGTATATTTTTTCCCCTTCTACTATTGAGATGGATCCCGTCAAGGTTCAGGCTATTTGTGACTGGACGCAGCCTACATCTCTTAAGAGTCTACAGAAGTTCTTGGGTTTTGCTAATTTCTATCGTCGTTTTATAACTAATTTTTCTAGTGTTGTTAAGCCTTTGACGGATTTGACTAAGAAGGGTGCTGATGTTGCTAATTGGTCTCCTGCGGCTGTGGAGGCCTTTCAGGAACTTAAGCGCCGGTTTTCTTCTGCTCCTGTGTTGCGTCAGCCAGATGTTTCGCTCCCTTTTCAGGTTGAGGTTGATGCTTCCGAGATTGGAGCGGGGGCGGTTTTGTCACAGAGAAGCTCCGATGGCTCAGTGATGAAGCCATGCGCGTTTTTTTCTAGAAAGTTTTCGCCGGCTGAGCGGAATTATGATGTTGGTAATCGGGAACTTTTGGCCATGAAGTGGGCATTTGAGGAGTGGCGTCATTGGCTAGAGGGTGCTAGACATCGTGTGGTGGTCTTGACTGATCACAAAAATTTGATTTACCTTGAGTCTGCCAGGCGTCTGAATCCTAGACAGGCTCGTTAGTCACTGTTTTTCTCTCGTTTCAATTTTGTGGTTTCATACCTGCCAGGTTCAAAGAATGTGAAGGCGGATGCTCTTTCTAGGAGTTTTGTGCCTGACTCCCTTGGAAATTCTGAGCCCTCTGGTATCCTTAGGGATGGGGTGATTTTGTCTGCTGTCTCCCCAGACTTGCGACGTGCTTTGCAGGAGTTTCAGGCGGGTAAACCTGATCGTTGTCCGCCTGAGAGACTGTTTGTTCCGGATAATTGGACCAGTAGAGTCATCTCCGAGGTCCATTCTTCTGCGTTGGCAGGTCATCCTGGAATATTTGGTACTAGAGACTTGGTGGCCAGGTCTTTTTGGTGGCCTTCCTTGTCGAGGGATGTGCGTTCTTTTGTGCAGTCTTGTGAGGTTTGCGCTCGGGCTAAGCCTTGCTGTTCTCAGGCCAGTGGATTGTTGTCACCTTTGCCTATCCCGAAGAGGCCTTGGACGCACATTTCCATGGACTTTATTTCGGATCTCCCTGTCTCTCAAAAAATGTCCGTCATCTGGGTTGTGTGTGATCGCTTTTCTAAAATGGTTCATCTGGTACCCTTGCCTAAGTTGCCTTTCTCCTCTGAGTTGGTCCCTCTGTTTTTTCAGAATGTGGTTCGTTTGCATGGGATTCCTGAGAACATCGTTTCTGACAGGGGATCCCAGTTTGTGTCTAGATTTTGGCGGACGTTCTGTGCTAAGATGGGCATTGATTTGTCCTTTTCGTCTGCATTCCATCCTCAGACGAATGGCCAGACTGAACGAACTAATCAGACCTTGGAAACTTATTTAAGGTGTTTTGTTTCTGCTGATCAGGATGACTGGGTTACCTTTTTGCCGCTGGCCGAGTTTGCCCTTAATAATCGGGCTAGTTCTGCTACCTTGGTTTCTCCTTTCTTTTGTAATTCGGGGTTTCATCCTCGTTTTTCCTCTGGTCAGGTGGAACCTTCTGATTGTCCTGGAGTGGACATGGTGGTGGATAGGTTGCATCGGATTTGGAGTCATGTGGTGGACAATTTGAAGTTGTCCCAGGAGAAGGCTCAGCAGTTTGCTAATCGCCGTCGCCGCGTGGGTCCTCGACTTCTTGTTGGTGACTTGGTGTGGTTGTCTTCTCGTTTTGTTCCTATGAAGGTCTCTTCTCCTAAGTTCAAGCCTCGGTTCATCGGTCCCTATAGGATCTTGGAAATTCTTAACCCTGTGTCGTTTCGTTTGGATCTCCCGGCATCGTTTGCTATTCATAATGTGTTCCATCGGTCGTTGTTGCGGAAGTATAAGGTACCTGTTGTTCCTTCGCTTGAGCCTCCTGCTCCAGTGCTGGTGGAGGGAGAATTGGAGTATGTTGTGGAGAAGATCTTGGATTCTCGTGTTTCCAGACGGAAACTCCAGTATTTGGTCAAGTGGAAGGGTTATGGTCAGGAGGATAATTCTTGGGTGGTTGCCTCGGATGTTCATGCTGATGATTTGGTTCGCGCTTTTCATAGGGCTCATCCTGGTCGCCCTGGTGGTTCTCGTGAGGGTTCGGTGACCCCTCCTCAAGGGGGGGGTACTGTTGTGAGTTCTGTTTTTGGGCTCCCTCTGGTGGTTACTGATGGTACTGGGTGACTTGTCTTTCCTGGGTTTCTGGGTTCCACCTGTTCCATCAGCATATGGGAGTTTCCTATTTAACCTGGCTTTGCTGGCATTTCCTCGCCGGTTATCAATGTATCCAGTGTGTCTTGTTACCTCTGCTCCCTGCTCCTAGAACCTTCTGGACAAGCTAAGTTTGGATTTTCCTGTTTTGTGTTTTGCTTAATTTGGTTTTTAGTCCAGCCTGCAGATATGTGATTCTCTGCTGCTGGTTGCTCTAGTGGGCTGAAATTGCTTTTCATGTGCCATGAGTTGGCACATGAGTTCAAGTAATTTCAGGATGGTTTTTTGAAGGGTTTTTCGCTGACCGCGCAGTTCACTTTTGTATCCTCTGCTATCTAGCTTTAGCGGGCCTCATTTTGCTGAAACTGTTTTCATACTACGTATGTGCTTTCCTCTCATTTCACCGTCATTATATGTGGGGGGCTGCTATTTGCTGTGGGGTATTTCTCTGGAGGCAAGAGAGGTCTGTGTTTCTTCTGATAGGGGAAGTTAGATCTTCGGCTGGAGCGAGACGTCTAGGATCATCGTAGGCACGTTCCCCGGCTACTTTTATTTGTGTGTTAGGTTTAGGGTCGCGGTCAGCTCAGGTTCCATCGCCCTAGAGCTTGTTTGTATCTGTGCTTGTCATTTTTGTGATCCCCTGCCATTGGGATCATGACAGCATGCGCCGCCGCCACGGCAACCAAGGAACCATCACAAGAGCGGCGGTGGAACGCAAGCAGGCAGAGCCGTCAGGGAGACGGGATCTGCATGCCGCGCGCCAGGTGCCGCCCACGCAATGGTCCGGAGCCACAGAAGCGGCGCATGCGCTCACCAGATCAGCGCACATAAACCCTGCGGAGACCAATCACGGCTGATAGAAAAAATATATATGGAACGATAAGTAAGACCCATAATCTAATGGTCATAGAAATATACAAAGAATATACACAGGGGAGAGGAACAAGTGCAAAGAAAGGGGAGTGGCATAAATATAAATATATGAACAGTGTAAGTCTGTATATAATAATAATACAAGAAAAAGGAATGCATAACACTATGAACACAAAATATGCTAAAATAGACAAAAAATGCATAACAAACAACCCACAGGAAATGTGGATAAAGTGACTAAGTGCAATGCTGTCAAGGGATATTTAACAAAGACAGCAAAGCAGGGCAATAGAGTCAGAAAATGACACCCTAGTGAAAACAAGATTGACTACAGATCCAATGTTGGATCCAACCAGCAGCACAATATAAATGGTTATATATAATGTACAAAGTTAACCATAAGTGATACAGAAATGTGTAAGTATACCCATTGAATATAATATGACCATATATATAACATTAAACATAAACAGCACAACAATAATAAATATGAAATGACAAAAAATAATGACAATAATAATATAATGCCAACGAGAAATGGTGACGATTGATGTAAAAATGTTCCGCAGCAGATATAAAGCTTCCTTCAAAAAATGAATGGCAGGATACTCGTCAGGAACAGCAATGTATGTTCTGATACAGGACAAGACACAAATAAGGTATAAGGCCAGGACTAGAATATAAAAGTACAAATTAGTACAAAGATATAAACATGTTATAAACAAAAACAAAATGAAAAAATACGAATAAAAACAACCCCCCACCCCCTAAAAAACGTGAATGATGTCCATTACAAGAAAGAACCAAAGCCAAATCCTTCATTGAGACCCCCTGGAGTAACCGTATTAGGACAATAAATCCAACGGCTTTCTGCTGTAGCCAACGCCTTGAATAGATCTCCACCCCGTGGGCCAAGGGATATTTGGTCAATAGCTTTAATTTTAAGCTGATTAGCATTGCTATCATGGAACAAGAAAAAATGGCGAGGCAAAGTTTTTAAGGAATTAATGTCATCAGATGTTTTAGCCTTCTCTATATCACGCACATGCTCTCTTGTCCTAACCTTAAGCTCACGGGTAGTCATCCCGATGTACACCTTGTTGCATGGGCACTGCGCATGATAAATTACCCCCTTTGAGGCGCAAGTAAGTCTATGTCGTATTTGAAAGCTGCGACCTTCCTGGGGGTTGGAGAACTCTTTTCTTTTCACATGGTTCTGGCACCCTTTGCAAAAGGTACATGGAAAAAAGCCATGTAGACGGTCATCTCCTCTCTTCCGTTTATCCTCAGATGGAGAATAATGACTACGGACAAGTAAGTCTCGGAGGTTGTCTGATCTCTTAGCAGTAATTGATGGTCTATCAGGTAGAATAGTTTTTAAAATTGGATCAGACTGCAAGATTCCCCAATACTTATTAACAATTTCGACAAGGTCTTTCCACTGACTATTGAACGGGGTTATAAGTCTCACCTGTGTATCATCCTTATTCCGAGAAGATCTCTGATACAAAAGATCATTACGTGGTGTCAAGCATGCTCTCTTATATCCCTTACGAATTTGACGATGACTGTATCCACGTTCTCTGAAGCGGCAATATAGATCACGTGCCTGTATTTCAAATTTATCCTGACTCGAACAGATTCGTTTGATACGTAGATGCTGACCAATTGGGATACTGTTAATGGTAGACTGACGATGTGATGAGCTTGCATGTAGTAGCGTATTTGTAGCGGTTGGCTTGCGATACACATTGGTCTCTATTGATCCATTGGCAGAGACACTAACATCTAAATCCAAAAAATTAACCTGTCGGCCACAAGAAAAAGTAAGTTTGATGTTCAAATTATTTGTATTGAGCACATCCATGAAAGTATTAAGCTGTTCAATGGTGCCCTCCCAGATAAAAAACACATCATCGATATATCTAATCCAGTGGTGCACCTTGTCAATGTGCACCACTGGATTACTGAGGAAGATGTCCCTCTCCCAGGCACCAAGAAACAAGTTTGCATAGGATGGGGCACAGGCGGCCCCCATAGCGGTCCCCTGAAGCTGGAGATATATTTGATCTGAAAACATAAAACAGTTATGGGTAAGTATGAATTGAAGTAACTGTAAAATAAAATCCGCCATAGGTTTTTCAATATCCCCAGCCTCAAGGAACCAGGAGACCGCCCTGAGCCCATCCTGGTGTCTGATAGACGTGTACAGACTCTCTATGTCTGCTGTCACGAGAATCATGTTCTCCTGAATCGAAAGTCCATCAAAACTACATAGCGCCGCCGTAGTGTCCTTAATGAAGGACGGAAGAGTATTGACCAGCGGCTTGAGATAAAAGTCAATGAATTTGCAGGCTAATTCACAGATCCCTTCGTTCCCAGAGATAATTGGTCTCCCTGGGGGGTTGATGGGATCTTTGTGAATCTTAGGAATAAGATACAGGGTAGACTTCCTGGGTTTAATCTGGGTCACTGTATCCAAAAATTTCTTAGGAATAACTCCTTTTTCAAATGCCTGAACAACAATTGTCTCAAGATCCTGTTTGAATTCATTAAGGGGGTTGTAGTATAATTTTTTGTAACAGGTCTTATCTGCCAATAGTTTTTGGGCTTGTTTTTCATATTTATGATTAGGCCATATTACTACATTGCCCCCTTTGTCAGCCTGCTTGATAGTCACATCCGTCCAGCTTTGTATTTCTTTAATGATTTTTTGTTCACCATGATTTTTACCAAAGCGTTTGGTTGAACACAACTGCTCAATATCATGAGACACCATCTTTACAAAGACATCCACTGCGGGGCATGTACTAAGTGGAGGAAATTTTTTGGACTTATTATATAGGTGAGTAGGAAAGTTACTCACCGGATTGGGGGTTTGCTCATGATAGCAATGCTAGTCAGCTTAAAATTAAAGCTATTGACCAAATATCCCTTGGCCCACGGGGTGGAGATCTATTCAAGGCGTTGGCTAGAGCAGAAAGCCGTTGGATTTATCGTCTTAATACGGTTACTCCAGGGGGTCTCAATGAAGGATTTGGCTTTAGTTCTTTCTTGTAATGGACATCATTCACGTTTTTTAGGGGGTGGGGGGTTGTTTTTATTCGTATTTTTTCATTTTGTTTTTGTTTATAACATGTTTATATCTTTGTACTAATTTGTACTTTTATATTCTAGTCCTGGCCTTATACCTTATTTGTGTCTTGTCCTGTATCAGAACATACATTGCTGTTCCTGACGAGTATCCTGCCATTCATTTTTTGAAGGAAGCTTTATATCTGCTGCGGAACATTTTTACATCAATCGTCACCATTTCTCGCTGGCATTATATTATTATTGTCATTATTTTTTGTCATTTCATATTTATTATTGTTGTGCTGTTTATGTTTAATGTTATATATATGGTCATATTATATTCAATGGGTATACTTACACATTTCTGTATCACTTATGGTTAACTTTGTACATTATATATAACCATTTATATTGTGCTGCTGGTTGGATCCAATATTGGATCTGTAGTCAATCTTGTTTTCACTAGGGTGTCATTTTCTGACTCTATTGCCCTCCTTTGCTGTCTTTGTTAAATATCTCTTGACAGCATTGCACTTAGTCACTTTATCCACATTTCCTGTGGGTTGTTTGTTATGCATTTTTTGTCTATTTTAGCATATTTTGTGTTCATAGTGTTATGCATTCCTTTTTCTTGTATTATTATTATATACAGACTTACACTGTTCATATATTTATATTTATGCCACTCCCCTTTCTTTGCACTTGTTCCTCTCCCCTGTGTATATTCTTTGTATATTTCTATGACCATTAGATTATGGGTCTTACTTATCGTTCCATATATATTTTTTCTATCAGCCGTGACTGGTCTCCGCAGGGTTTATGTGCGCTGATCTGGTGAGCGCATGCGCCGCTTCTGTGGCTCCAGACCATTGCGTGGGCGGCACCTGGCGCGCGGCATGCAGATCCCGTCTCCCTGACGGCTCTGCCTGCTTGCGTTCCACCGCCGCTCTTGTGATGGTTCCTTGGTTGCCGTGGCGGCGGCGCATGCGCCGTGAATACCGGATGTAGCTGGACGTCAGGGCGGGCGGTAGTGAGTGTATTGGCGCAGGATGTTTTAATTAGGAAGGTTTGTTTTTGTTCCTATTGGCCAGGCATTGCTTAAATAGTCGGAACCCCCCTCCCCAATGCACGCCTCCTGAGGAAGTCTCGACGAAACGTGCGTTGGGGCGGCAGGGACCGACCTCTTACCGGCACATTGCCTCTGCTATTTAGTAAGTATACCATGTCTCCTCCATGCATACCTTTTTGCTAGGTCTTGGTTAGACCAATATTTTCCGCTTGTACTGTGTACCTATTTGCACTACCCTATGCATTTAGCTATTTTAGCATGCTGACATATTGGGATATTGCATCTGATAGGTTAATTTTGGGAGTACAGGGTATATATACATCTATAGGCCTATGTGTATGTTGGTAATGTTGCGTCCCGTTATTGGTTCTCCAGTGGTTCTTTTAATAGTTTTGGTGTATTTTGCTACTGTTTTTATTCTAATAAAACTATATTGTGGATTATACTAAGTTTTCTGGTGTGTGTTTTCACCTGTTGTTATTCATGTACCTTTGGAGTTCTCTGGTCCCTATTATTGTTTCCACAGCATTTGTTCTAATATTGATAAGTATTATTCGCTGCATTAAACCAAATACTACAAAATGATTTATGGATCAGAGGTCCTGTATTGTATAACAGAAAGGCACCAACAGATATCAAAGGCACCAACAGATATCGCTGCCAATGGCTTATCTCTAGAGCAAAGTGATTGGTGGTCCGAAATGGGACATGACAATTGACATCGTCCCCAACAATCAGTTTGGCAGGTGACCCCATAGACATTGGAGTATTGAAATTGGTGGGCTCAGCCGACATTAGTCTAATGTGTACAAGGGCATTTTTAGTTCTACCTAACTAAGGACATTACTGTGGATATTTGTAGAAAGCCTTTTACTGCAGAAAGATATTGATAGGCAAATAAAGAACCTGGGCCTAATAGAATAAGATTTAGCTGTTTGGAGGGGTGTTGGAAAAGTAACTGCAGGTACACTTGTGGTGAAGGGGAAGCATATCGCACTTTGTTAACTGTTATAGTTTTTTATATGTCTATTAGTAACTATTGACTGTTTTGAATGCCTTCTCTAGTGTATGTTTTTCCCGTAAAACTCTATGATGATGCTGCAGAAGATAATGGTGGCTGTATGTCCCAAGTAAAACACAATGTCTGAGTGCTGAATGATTCTGCTGAAAGCTGAAATTTGCAACATTTCCAACTTTATTGAGGAAGCTGAATAAAGTGATACCTTGATATATGCAATCGGATGTCTTATTTCAGAGAAAAACATGTTTTTCTTATATGTAAATAAACTGGTACTGGGTTGAGCGACCTTGACCTTTTTAGAGTCGAGCCGTGTTTCGCGAAACCCGACTATCTTAGAAGTCGAGTCGAGTGGAATCGGCCGATTATCGCGAAAAGTCGGGTATCGACCGAAACACGAAACCCAATGCAAGTCAATGGGGGAGCATAGTCGGCAGTGAGTGGAGGCCAGGAAAACACCTACACTGCCCATTTTAATGGCAAAAACATCCATTCTTGTTACAGAAGCTTGTCAATCGTAATTTAGCTTATAATAATTGGAAGGCATTTGAAATTGGGGGTCATTTGGCTAAAGTTGTGGGGGGTAGGGCTGGTTCAAGTAATTAGTGGGCCCATTAAATCTGGACGACGTCACGGCAGTGGAGCAGGGAGAGGTAAGTATTTCAACTTTGCAAGTGCTGTGATCCTGAGCAAGCAGGGGGGGCCCACTCGTTGGCATTGGCACTGGCACAGGGCCCCTCAAAGTACAGCGGTGTGTTTGCACGGCGGGGGCGCCTCCCACCGGCAGCAACACTTTTGCGTACTATGAGAGGCCCTGTGCCAGTGACGTCGCCAACTAGTATTCCTCCCCCCACCTGATGAAGGAACCTGCACTTTCATCTGCACCTTCCTCTTTGTCCCCGTGTAAGGTGGTATGGTATGCGGGAAGAGGAACCTGACTTTCAGCAGGGTCACAATCTTGCTGTGTAGCGTGCACGGGGAATGTTGCGTTATGGGTCAATGTACCAGCAGACTCATCTATCACTGGCTGGGCAATGGGCAGGATGAGGAGGAAACACAGATATAGGCCCAAAGAATAAAGTTGGCTAAATGCAGTTCAAAATTGGTAACACAGGACTAACCAGGGCAATTGCAGTGGAGGACAACTGGAATGAGAGGCTGACACAGAGAGTAGGCCCAAATCAGTAAGTAGTCGAAATGCAGTTCAAAATTGGCAACCGTAGTAAACAGGCGGCACAGCTTTGTTCAGTGGAGGAGAACAGCAAGGAGTGGCAGACACCGATAGTAGGCCCCAACCCAACTAGTAGGCCAAATGCAGTCTAACATTAACAACTACTTAACGAGAGCCTGAAAATGGAATTTCAGGACAGGAAACCAGGAGAACAGCAAGGAGCGGCAGACACTGTTAGTAGGCCCCAAACCAACTAGTACGCCAAATGCAGTTGTTCCATTTAACCACTATTTAACAAGAGCCTGAAGATAGAAGCTCAGGAAAGGCAACCTGGAGAACACCTTGGAGTGGAAGACACCGTCTCTACACCCCATATCCAATTTGTAGGCCTAATGCAGTATAGTTTCCAACATCTACTAAACGAGAGTATGAAGACCGAAGCAATGGCGAGGAAACCTGGGGAACACCTTGGAGTGGAACACACCGTCTCTACACCCCATACCCAATTTGTAGGCCTAATATAGTGTAGTTTTCACCAACTACTAAACGAGAGTAGGAAGATCGAAGCAATGTGGACGAAACCTGGGGCACACCTTGGGGCGGCAGACACCGTTAGTAGGCCCTACCAAAGTTGTAGCCCCAATGCAGTTTTAAAATTCCTAGAGGCTGAAAACAAGACTATTGACGCTCAGCTTTTTTCAAAGGAACACAGCTGTATTGAGTGGCGCAGACAGACACAGGTAGTAGGCCTTAAACCAAAAATGTTGCTCACTGCAGCTTAAAAAAGGTTACAGAGGTACACAGGCAGCATTGCTCTGGGCAGTGGAGGACAATTTCAATAGTGGACCGCAGACAGACTTTGTACGCCTACTATTAAAAAAAGGATGCTCTATGCAATTGAAAATAGGTTCCAGGGGTACACGGGCAGCAGTGGTCTGGTCAGTGGAGGAGTAGTAGAAAGAACGGGCCACAGACAGGCTTCGAAGGCCTAACATAAAAAAATATTGGGCTGTAGGCACTTTAACATTGGTTCCAGGGGTACACGGGCAGCAGTAGACTGGTCAGTGTAGTAGTAGTAGAAAGAACGGGCCACAGACAGGCTTCGAAGGCCTAACATAAAAAAAATATTGGGCTGTAGGCACTTTTAAATAGGTTCCAGGGGTACACGGGCAGCAGTGGTCTGGTCAGTGTAGGAGTAGTAGAAAGAACGGGCCGCAGACAGGCTTCGAAGGCCTAACATAATAAAATATTGGGCTGTAGGCACTTTTAAATAGGTTCCAGGGGTACACAGGCAGCAGTGGTCTGGTCAGTGTAGGAGTAGTAGAAAGAACGGGCCGCAGACAGGCTTCGAAGGCCTAACATAAAAAAATATTGGGCTGTAGGCACTTTAACATTGGTTCCAGGGGTACACGGGCAGCAGTAGACTGGTCAGTGTAGGAGTAGTAGAAAGAACTGGCCGCAGACAGGCTTCGAAGGCCTAACATAAAAAAATATTGGGCTGTAGGCACTTTTAAATAGGTTCCAGGGGTACACAGGCAGCAGTGGTCTGGTCAGTGTAGGAGTAGTAGAAAGAACGGGCCGCAGACAGGCTTCGAAGGCCTAACATAAAAAAATATTGGGCTGTAGGCACTTTAACATTGGTTCCAGAGGTACACGGGCAGCAGTGGTCTGGTCAGTGTAGGAGTAGTAGAAAGAACGGGCCGCTGACAGTCTTTGAAGGCCTAACATAAAAAAATATTGGGCTGTAGGCACTTTTAAATAGGTTCCAGGGGTACACTGGCAGCAGTGGTCTGGTCAGTGCAAGAGTAGTAGAAAGAACGGGCCGCAGACAGGCTTCGAAGGCCTAACATAAAAAAATATTGGGCTGTAGGCACTTTAACATTGGTTCAAGGGGTACACGGGCAGCAGTAGACTGGTCAGTGTAGGAGCAGTAGAAAGAACGAGCCGCAGACAGGCTTCGAAGGCCTAACTTAAAAAAATATTGGGCTGTAGGCACTTTAACATTGGTTCCAGGGGTACACGGGCAGCAGTAGACTGGTCAGTGTAGGAGTAGTGGAAAGAACGGGCCGCAGACAGGCTTCGAAGGCCTAACATAAAAAAATATTGGGCAGTAGGCACTTTAAAATTGGTTCAAGGGGTACACGGGCAGCAGTAGACTGGTCAGTGTAGGAGTAGTAGAAAGAACGGGCCGCAGACAGGCTTCGAAGGCCTAACATAATAAAATATTGGGCTGTAGGCACTTTTAAATAGGTTCCAGGGGTACACAGGCAGCAGTGGTCTGGTCAGTGTAGGAGTAGTAGAAAGAACGGGCCGCAGACAGGCTTCGAAGGCCTAACATAAAAAAATATTGGGCTGTAGGCACTTTAACATTGGTTCCAGGGGTACACGGGCAGCAGTGGTCTGGTCAGTGTAGGAGTAGTAGAAAGAACGGGCCACAGACAGGCTTCGAAGGCCTAACATAAAAAAATATTGGGCTGTAGGCACTTTTAAATAGGTTCCAGGGGTACACAGGCAGCAGTGGTCTGGTCAGTGTAGGAGTAGTAGAAAGAACGGGCCGCAGACAGGCTTCGAAGGCCTAACATAAAAAAATATTGGGCTGTAGGCACTTTAACATTGGTTCCAGGGGTACACGGGCAGCAGTGGTCTGGTCAGTGTAGGAGTAGTAGAAAGAACGGGCCGCAGACAGGCTTCGAAGGCCTAACATAATAAAATATTGGGCTGTAGGCACTTTTAAATAGGTTCCAGGGGTACACGGGCAGCAGTGGTCTGGTCAGTGGAGGAGTAGTAGAAAGAACGGGCCACAGACAGGCTTCGAAGGCCTAACATAAAAAAATATTGGGCTGTAGGCACTTTAACATTGGTTCCAGGGGTACACGGGCAGCAGTAGACTGGTCAGTGTAGTAGTAGTAGAAAGAACGGGCCGCAGACAGGCTTCGAAGGCCTAACATAAAAAAAATATTGGGCTGTAGGCACTTTTAAATAGGTTCCAGGGGTACACGGGCAGCAGTGGTCTGGTCAGTGTAGGAGTAGTAGAAAGAACGGGCCGCAGACAGGCTTCGAAGGCCTAACATAATAAAATATTGGGCTGTAGGCACTTTTAAATAGGTTCCAGGGGTACACAGGCAGCAGTGGTCTGGTCAGTGTAGGAGTAGTAGAAAGAACGGGCCGCAGACAGGCTTCGAAGGCCTAACATAAAAAAATATTGGGCTGTAGGCACTTTAACATTGGTTCCAGGGGTACACGGGCAGCAGTAGACTGGTCAGTGTAGGAGTAGTAGAAAGAACTGGCCGCAGACAGGCTTCGAAGGCCTAACATAAAAAAATATTGGGCTGTAGGCACTTTTAAATAGGTTCCAGGGGTACACAGGCAGCAGTGGTCTGGTCAGTGTAGGAGTAGTAGAAAGAACGGGCCGCAGACAGGCTTCGAAGGCCTAACATAAAAAAATATTGGGCTGTAGGCACTTTAACATTGGTTCCAGAGGTACACGGGCAGCAGTGGTCTGGTCAGTGTAGGAGTAGTAGAAAGAACGGGCCGCTGACAGGCTTTGAAGGCCTAACATAAAAAAATATTGGGCTGTAGGCACTTTTAAATAGGTTCCAGGGGTACACTGGCAGCAGTGGTCTGGTCAGTGCAAGAGTAGTAGAAAGAACGGGCCGCAGACAGGCTTCGAAGGCCTAACATAAAAAAATATTGGGCTGTAGGCACTTTAACATTGGTTCAAGGGGTACACGGGCAGCAGTAGACTGGTCAGTGTAGGAGCAGTAGAAAGAACGAGCCACAGACAGGCTTCGAAGGCCTAACTTAAAAAAATATTGGGCTGTAGGCACTTTAACATTGGTTCCAGGGGTACACGGGCAGCAGTAGACTGGTCAGTGTAGGAGTAGTGGAAAGAACGGGCCGCAGACAGGCTTCGAAGGCCTAACATAAAAAAATATTGGGCAGTAGGCACTTTAAAATTGGTTCAAGGGGTACACGGGCAGCAGTAGACTGGTCAGTGTAGGAGTAGTAGAAAGAACGGGCCGCAGACAGGCTTCGAAGGCCTAACATAAAAAAATATTGGGCTGTAGGCACTTTAACATTGGTTCCAGGGGTACACGGGCAGCAGTGGTCTGGTCAGTGTAGGAGTAGTAGAAAGAACGGGCCACAGACAGGCTTCGAAGGCCTAACATAAAAAAATATTGGGCTGTAGGCACTTTTAAATAGGTTCCAGGGGTACACAGGCAGCAGTGGTCTGGTCAGTGTAGGAGTAGTAGAAAGAACGGGCCGCAGACAGGCTTCGAAGGCCTAACATAAAAAAATATTGGGCTGTAGGCACTTTAACATTGGTTCCAGGGGTACACGGGCAGCAGTGGTCTGGTCAGTGTAGGAGTAGTAGAAAGAACGGGCCGCAGACAGGCTTCGAAGGCCTAACATAATAAAATATTGGGCTGTAGGCACTTTTAAATAGGTTCCAGGGGTACACAGGCAGCAGTGGTCTGATCAGTGTAGGAGTAGTAGAAAGAACGGGCCGCAGACAGGCTTCGAAGGCCTAACATAAAAAAATATTGGGCTGTAGGCACTTTAACATTGGTTCCAGGGGTACACGGGCAGCGGTGGTCTGGTCAGTGTAGGAGTAGTAGAAAGAACAGGCCGCAGACAGGCTTCGAAGGCCTAACATAAAAAAATATTGGGCTGTAGGCACTTTTAAATAGGTTCCAGGGGTACACGGGCAGCAGTGGTCTGGTCAGTGTAGGAGTAGTAGAAAGAACGGGCCGCAGACAGGCTTCGAAGGCCTAACATAAAAAAATATTGGGCTGTAGGCACTTTTAAATAGGTTCCAGGGGTACACAGGCAGCAGTGGTCTGGTCAGTGTAGGAGTCGTTGAAAGAACGGGCCGCAGACAGGCTTCGAAGGCCTAACATAAAAAAATATTGGGCTGTAGGCACTTTAACATTGATTCCAGGGGTACACGGGCAGCAGTGGTCTGGTCAATGTAGGAGTAGTAGAAAGAACGGGCCGCAGACAGGCTTCTAAGGCCTAACATAATAACATATGGCTGTAGGCACTTTATAATTGGTTCCTGGGGTACACGGGCAGCAGTGGTCTGGTCAGTGGAGGCCTAGTGGAAGGAGGGACCGCAGACAGGCTTCGAAGGCCTAACATAATAAATTGGGATGGCTGTAGGCAATTTAAAATTGGTTCCAAGGGTACACGGGCAGCAGTGGTATGGTCAGTGGAGGCCTAGTGGAAGGAGAGACCGCAGACAGGCTTCGAAGGCCTAACATAATAAAATTGGACAGGCTGTAGGCACTTTATAATTGGTTCCAGGGGTACACGGGCAGCAGTAGACAGGTCAGTGGAGGCCTAGTGGAAGGAGGGACCGCAGACAGGCTTCGAAGGCCTAACATAATAAAATTGGACTGGCTGTAGGCACTTTAACATTGGTTCCAGGGGTACACGGGCAGCAGTAGACAGGTCAGTGGAGGCCTAGTGGAAGGAGGGACCGCAGACAGGCTTCGAAGGCATAACATAATAAAATTGGGCTGGCTGTAGGCAATTTAAAATTGGTTCCAAGGTGTACACGGGCAGCAGTGGTCTGGTCAGCGGAAGCCGATTGTAATGAGTGTCTGCCAGTTAGTAGTCCAAAACAATAAATAAATGTGAATGTCTCGCATTAAAAAAAAACGAAAACACTAAAGGGTGCAATCATTAGGTACAGGGGTGGGATCCTCTGCGTAGTTTCAGACCTACTAATTTGGAGCAAAGTATTTACTTTGGTAAATAGAGGACACTGCCCCTGACTATGTTAACCCCTTAGCAACCGCCGATACGCCTTTTAACGGCGGCCGCTAAGGGTACTTAAACCACAGCGCCGTTAATTAATGGCGCTGTGGAAAAAGTCCATAGCGCCCCCCAGAGGCCGATTTTCTCTGGGGTCTCGGCTGCCGAGGGTAGCCGAGACCCCAGAGAACATGATTCGGGGGGTTTTTAACCCACCCCGCATTTGCGATCGCCGGTAATTAACCGTTTACCAGCGATCGCAAAAAAAAAAAGCGATCTCTTTTTAATTTCTCTGTCCTCCGATGTGATCGCACATCGGAGGACAGAGAAAAGGGGTCCCAGGTGGCCCCCCAATACTCACCTAGCTCCCCCGATGCTCCTCGTGTCTCCCAGTGGGCGCCGCCATCTTCAAAATGGCGGGCGCATGCGCAGTGCGCCCGCCGGCCGGCACCGGGAGAATCTTTGGGGTCTTGGCTGCCGGGGGTAGCCGAGACCCCAAAGAGCACGATCGGGGTCGGTATTACCGACCCCTGTTTTGCTATCGCCGGTAATTAACTGTTTACCGGCGACCGCAAAAAAAAAAAAAAAAAAGTAAAGTGTAATTCTCTGTCCTCTGATGTGATCGAACATCAGAGGACAGAGAAATAGGGGGATTCGGGGACCCTAGCATACTCACCTAGGTCCCTGGATCCTCTTGCTGCTCCTCCTGGCCGCCGGCAGCAGAACATGGCGGACGCATGCCCAGTGCGCCCGCCATCTGTCTCCATCTGCCGGCCGGCAGGAGAACAGCAGTTGGGGCTAAAATTAGGGGTAGGGTTAGGGTTAGGGGTAGGGGTAGGGTTAGGGTTAGGGTTAGGGTTAGGGTTAGGGGTAGGGTTAGGGTTAGGGGTAGGGTTAGGGTTAGGTTAGGGTTAGGTTAGGGTTAGGGGTAGGGTTAGGTTAGGGTTAGGGTTAGGGGTAGGGGTAGGGTTAGGGGTAGGGTTAGGGTTAGGGGTAGGGTTAGGGTTAGGTTAGGGGTACACGGGCAGCAGTGGTCTGGTCAGTGTAGGAGTAGTAGAAAGAACGGGCCGCAGACAGGCTTCGAAGGCCTAACATAATAAAATATTGGGCTGTAGGCACTTTTAAATAGGTTCCAGGGGTACACAGGCAGCAGTGGTCTGATCAGTGTAGGAGTAGTAGAAAGAACGGGCCGCAGACAGGCTTCGAAGGCCTAACATAAAAAAATATTGGGCTGTAGGCACTTTTAAATAGGTTCCAGGGGTACACGGGCAGCAGTGGTCTGGTCAGTGTAGGAGTAGTAGAAAGAACGGGCCGCAGACAGGCTTCGAAGGCCTAACATAAAAAAATATTGGGCTGTAGGCACTTTTAAATAGGTTCCAGGGGTACACAGGCAGCAGTGGTCTGGTCAGTGTAGGAGTCGTTGAAAGAACGGGCCGCAGACAGGCTTCGAAGGCCTAACATAAAAAAATATTGGGCTGTAGGCACTTTAACATTGATTCCAGGGGTACACGGGCAGCAGTGGTCTGGTCAATGTAGGAGTAGTAGAAAGAACGGGCCGCAGACAGGCTTCTAAGGCCTAACATAATAACATATGGCTGTAGGCACTTTATAATTGGTTCCTGGGGTACACGGGCAGCAGTGGTCTGGTCAGTGGAGGCCTAGTGGAAGGAGGGACCGCAGACAGGCTTCGAAGGCCTAACATAATAAATTGGGATGGCTGTAGGCAATTTAAAATTGGTTCCAAGGGTACACGGGCAGCAGTGGTATGGTCAGTGGAGGCCTAGTGGAAGGAGAGACCGCAGACAGGCTTCGAAGGCCTAACATAATAAAATTGGACAGGCTGTAGGCACTTTATAATTGGTTCCAGGGGTACACGGGCAGCAGTAGACAGGTCAGTGGAGGCCTAGTGGAAGGAGGGACCGCAGACAGGCTTCGAAGGCCTAACATAATAAAATTGGACTGGCTGTAGGCACTTTAACATTGGTTCCAGGGGTACACGGGCAGCAGTAGACAGGTCAGTGGAGGCCTAGTGGAAGGAGGGACCGCAGACAGGCTTCGAAGGCATAACATAATAAAATTGGGCTGGCTGTAGGCAATTTAAAATTGGTTCCAAGGTGTACACGGGCAGCAGTGGTCTGGTCAGCGGAAGCCGATTGTAATGAGTGTCTGCCAGTTAGTAGTCCAAAACAATAAATAAATGTGAATGTCTCGCATTAAAAAAAAACGAAAACACTAAAGGGTGCAATCATTAGGTACAGGGGTGGGATCCTCTGCGTAGTTTCAGACCTACTAATTTGGAGCAAAGTATTTACTTTGGTAAATAGAGGACACTGCCCCTGACTATGTTAACCCCTTAGCAACCGCCGATACGCCTTTTAACGGCGGCCGCTAAGGGTACTTAAACCACAGCGCCGTTAATTAACGGCGCTGTGGAAAAAGTCCATAGCGCCCCCCAGAGGCCGATTTTCTCTGGGGTCTCGGCTGCCGAGGGTAGCCGAGACCCCAGAGAACATGATTCGGGGGGTTTTTAACCCACCCCGCATTTGCGATCGCCGGTAATTAACCGTTTACCAGCGATCGCAAAAAAAAAAAGCGATCTCTTTTTAATTTCTCTGTCCTCCGATGTGATCGCACATCGGAGGACAGAGAAAAGGGGTCCCAGGTGGCCCCCCAATACTCACCTAGCTCCCCCGATGCTCCTCGTGTCTCCCAGTGGGCGCCGCCATCTTCAAAATGGCGGGCGCATGCGCAGTGCGCCCGCCGGCCGGCACCGGGAGAATCTTTGGGGTCTCGGCTGCCGGGGGTAGCCGAGACCCCAAAGAGCACGATCGGGGTCGGTATTACCGACCCCTGTTTTGCTATCGCCGGTAATTAACTGTTTACCGGCGACCGCAAAAAAAAAAAAAAAAAAGTAAAGTGTAATTCTCTGTCCTCTGATGTGATCGAACATCAGAGGACAGAGAAATAGGGGGATTCGGGGACCCTAGCATACTCACCTAGGTCCCTGGATCCTCTTGCTGCTCCTCCTGGCCGCCGGCAGCAGAACATGGCGGACGCATGCCCAGTGCGCCCGCCATCTGTCTCCATCTGCCGGCCGGCAGGAGAACAGCAGTTGGGGCTAAAATTAGGGGTAGGGTTAGGGTTAGGGGTAGGGGTAGGGTTAGGGTTAGGGTTAGGGTTAGGGTTAGGGGTAGGGTTAGGGTTAGGGGTAGGGTTAGGGTTAGGTTAGGGTTAGGTTAGGGTTAGGGGTAGGGTTAGGTTAGGGTTAGGGTTAGGGGTAGGGGTAGGGTTAGGGGTAGGGTTAGGGTTAGGGGTAGGGTTAGGGTTAGGTTAGGGTTAGGTTAGGGGTAGGGTTAGGGGTAGGGTTTGGGGTAGGGTTAGGGGTAGGGTTAGGTTAGGGGTAGAGTTAGTTTAGGGGTAGGGCTAGGGTTGGGGCTAAATTTAGGGTCAGGGTTGGGGCTAAATTTAGGGTTAGGGTTGGGGCTAAACTTAGGGTTAGGCTTCTTTCACACTTACGTCGGTACGGGGCCGTCGCAATGCGTCGGCCCGACATACCGACGCACGTTGTGAAAATTGTGCACAACGTGGGCAGCAGCTGTAGTTTTTCAACACATCCGCTGCCCAATCTATGTCCTGGGGAGGAGGGGGCGGAGTTACGGCCACGCATGCGCGGTCAGAAATGGCGGATGCGACGTACAAAAAAACGTTTCATTGAACGTTTTTTTGTGCCGACGCTCCGCCAAAACACAACTGATCCAGTGCACGACGGACGCGACGTGTGGCCATCCGTCACGATCCGTCGGCAATACAAGTCTATGGGCAAAAAACGCATCCTGCGGGCACATTTGCAGGATCCGTTTCTTGTCCAAAACGACGGATTGCGACGGAATGCCAAACGACGCAAGTGTGAAAGTAGCCCTAGGGCTAGGGTTAGGGTTGGGGCTAAAGTTAGGGCTAGGGTTGGGGCTAAAGTTAGGGTTAGAGCTGGGATTAGGGTTAGGGTTTGGATTAGGGTTCGTATTAGGGTTAGGGTTGGCATTAGGGTTACGCTTAGGATTAGGGTTAGGTTTGGGATTAGGGTTAAGGTTAGGGTTGTGATTAGGGGTGTATTGGGATTAGGGTTAGGTTTGAGGTTAGGGTTGAGATTAGGATTAGGGGTGTGTTGGATTTAGGGTTTTGATTAGGGTTATGGTTAGGGTTGACATTAGGGTTGTTTTGGGGTAAGGGTTGTGATTATGGTTAGGGTTAGTGATTAGGATTATGGATGAGGTTGGGATTAGGGTTAGGGGTGTGTTGGGGTTAGGGTTGGAGCTAGAATTGGGGGGTTTCCACTGTTTAGGTACATCAGGGGGTCTCCAAACACGACAGCCAATTTTGCGCTCAAAAAGTCAAATGGTGCTCCCTCCCTTCTGAGCTCTGCCGTGCGCCCAAACAGTGGGTTACCCCCACATATGGGGCATCAGCGTACTCGGGATAAATTGGAAAACAACTTCTGGGGTCCAATTTCTCTTGTTACCCTTGTGAAAATAAAAACTTGGGGGCTACAAAATCTTTTTTGTGAAAAAAAAAATATTTTTTATTTTCACGACTCTGCATTCTAAACTTCTGTGAAGCACTTGGGCATTCAAAGTTCTCACCACACATCTAGATAAGTTCCTTGGGGGGTCTAGTTTCCAAAATGGGGTCACTTGTGGGGGGTTACTACAGTTTAGGTACATCAGGGGCTCTGCAATCGCAACATAATGCCCACAGACCATTCTATCAAAGTCTGCATTCCAAAAAGGCGCTCCTTCCCTTCCGAGCTCTGCCGTGCGCCCAAACAGTGGTTTACCGCCACATATGGCGCATCAGCGTACTCGGGATAAATTGGACAACAACTATTGCAGTCCAATTTCTCCTGTTACCCTTGTGAAAATAAAAACTTGGGGGCTACAATATCTTTTTTGTGGAAAAAAAAAATATTTTTTATTTTCACGGCTCTGCATTATAAACTTCTGTGAAGCACTTGGGCATTCAAGGTTCTCACCACACATCTAGATAAGTTCCGTGGGGGGTCTAGTTTCCAAAATGGGGTCACTTGTGGGGGATTTCTACTGTTTAGGCACATCAGGGGCTCTCCAAACGCGACATGGCGTCCGATCTCAATTCCAGCCAATTCTACATTGAAAAAGTAAAACGGCACTCTTTCTCTTCCAAGCTCTGCGGTGCGCCCAAACAGTGGTTTACCCCCACATATTGGGTATCGACGTACTCAGGAGAAATTGCACAACAACTTTTGTGGTCTAATTTCTCCTGTTATCCTTGTGAAAATAAAAATTTGTGGGCAAAAAGATCATTTTTGTAGAAAAAATGCAATTTTTTTTTTCACGGCTCTACGTTATAAACTTCTGTGAAGCACATGGGGGTTCAAAGTGCTCGCCACACATCTAGATAAGTTCCTTAAGGGGTCTAGTTTCCAAAATGGTGTCACTTGTGGGGGGTTTCCACTGTTTAGGCACATCAGGGGCTCTCCAAACGCGACATGGCGTCCAATCTCAATTCCAGCCAATTCTACATTGAAAAAGTAAAACGGCGCTCCTTCACTTCTAAGTTCTGCGGTGCGCCCTAACAGTGGTTTACCCCCACATATGGGGTATTGGCGTATTCAGGAGAAATTGCATAACAAAATTTATGGTTACATTTCTGTTTTTACACTTGTGAAAATAAAAAAAATGGTTCTGAATTAAGATGTTTGCAAAAAAAAGTTAAATGTTCATTTTTTCCTTCCACGTTGTTTCAGTTCCTGTGAAGCACGTAAAGGGTTAATAAACTTCTTGAATGTGGTATTGAGAACCTTGAGGGGTGTAGTTTTTAGAATGGTGTCACACTTCATTATTTTCTATCATATAGACCCCTCAAAATGACTTCAAATGTGATGTGGTCCCTAAAAAAAAATGGTGTTGTAAAAATGAGAAATTGCTGGTCAATTTTTAACCCTTATAACTCCCTAACAAAAAAAAATTTTGTTTCCAAAATTGTGCTGATGTAAAGTAGACATGTGGGAAATGTTATTTATTAACTATTTTTTATGACATATCTCTCTGATTTAAGGGCATAAAAATACAAAGTTTGAAAATTGCAAAATTTTAAAAATTTTCGCCATATTTCCGTTTTTTTCATAAATAATCGCAAGTAATATCGAAGAAATGTTACCACTATCATGAAGTACAATATGTCACAAAAAAACAATCTCAGAATCAGCGGGATCCGTTGAAGCGTTCCAGAGTTATAACCTCATAAAGTGACAGTGGTCAGAATTGCAAAAATTGGCCTGGTCATTAAGTACCAAATTGGCTCTGTCACTAAGGGGTTAAGTACCATCATACATGTCAACACAATGATATTGTCAGTGGCAGGAATGGAAGGATGTCAGCGCATAGACTAAACATTGGTGGAAGTGTGAGAGATAACTGTGGAAGTGGTAGAGCAATGTTTGACCTGGGGGTGGGTGAACTCTCTTGTGGCCGGCGGTACAGGCCCAGGGCCCCTCATGTTACAACAGTGTGTCTGACGTTGGGTGCGCACCACCACCGCCAGAGACACTTTATTGTACTATGAGGGACCCAGTGGCAGTGCTGTCGACCAAAAGCGGGCACACCCACCTCTTCAGACAAACAGCACTCTCACGGGTGCTTGCGCCAAGTCGCGATACCACGGCCCCGTGTGGGGAGTTTGGCCATTTAGGCATGTGCCCAAACAGTAGTTTACCCCCACATATGGGGTATCACCGTACTCAGGAGAAACTGGACAATAAATATTGGGGTCAAATTTCTCCTGTTACCCTTGGGAAAATTAAAAAATTCTGGGCTAAATAATTATTTTTGAGGAAAGAAAACGTATTTATTATTTTCACGGCTCAGCATTATAAACTTCTATGAAGCGCTTGGGAGTTCAAAGTGCTCACCACACATCTAGATAAGTTCCTTTCGGGGTCTAGTTTCCAAAATGCGGTCACTTGTGGGGGGTTTCTACTGTTAAGCCACATCAGGGGCTCTGCAAACGCAACGTGACGCCCACAGAGCATTCCATCAAAGTCTGCATTTCAAAACGTCACTACTTCACTTCCGAGCCTCGGCATGTGCCCAAACAGTGGTTTACCCCCACATATGGGGTATCAGCGTACTCAGGAGAAACTGGACAACAACTTTTGGGGTCCAATTTCTTCTGTAACCCTTGGGAAAATAAAAAATTCTGGGCTAAATAATTATTTTTGAGGAAAGAAAACGTATTTATTATTTTCACGGCTCTGCATTATAAACTTCTATGAAGCACTTGGGGGTTCAAAGTGCTCACCACACATCTAGATAAGTTCCTTTGGGGGTCTAGTTTCCAAAATGGGGTCACTTGTGGGGGGTTTCTACTGTTAAGCCACATCAGGGGCTCTGCAAACGCAACGTGACGCCCACAGAGCATTCCATCAAAGTCTGCATTTCAAAACGTCACTACTTCACTTCCGAGCCCCGGCATGTGCCCAAACAGTGATTTACCCCCACATATGGGGTATCAGCGTACTCAGGAGAAACTGGACAACAACTTTTGGGGTCAAATTTCTCCTGTTACCCTTGGGAAAATAAAAAATTGCAGGCTAAAAGATCATTTTTGAGAAAATATATTTTTTTTTTTATTTTCATGGCTCTGCGTTATAAACTTCTGTGAAGCACTTGGGGGTTCAAAGTCCTCACCACACATCTAGATTAGTTCCTTTGGGGGTCTAGTTTCCAAAATGGTGTCATTTCTGGGGGATCTCCAATGTTTAGGCACACAGGGGCTCTCCAAACGTGACATGGTGTCCGCTAATGATTGGAGCTAATTTTCCATTTAAAAAGCCAAATGGCGTGCCATCCCTTCCGAGCCCTGCCGTGCGCCCAAACAGTGGTTTACCCCCACATATGGGGTATCAGCGCACTCAGGACAATCTGGACAACAATATTTGGGGTCCAATTTCTCCTATTATCCTTGGCAAAATAGGAAATTCCAGGCTAAAAAATCATTTTTGAGGAAAGAAAAATTATTTTTTATTTTCATAGCTCTGCGTTATAAACTTCTGTGAAGCACCTGGAGGTTTAAAGTGCTCAATATGCATCTAGATTAGTTCCTTGGGGGGTCTAGTTTCCAAAATGGGGTCACTTGTGGGGGAGCTCCAATGTTTAGGCACACAGGGGCTCTCCAAACGCGACATGGTGTCCGCTAACAATTGGAGCTAATTTTCCATTCAAAAAGTCAAATGGCGCGCCTTCCCTTCCGAGCCCTGCCGAGTGCCCAAACAGTGGTTTACCCCCACATATGAGGTATCGACGTACTCGGGAGAAATTGCCCAACAAATTTTATGATCCATTTTATCCTACTGCCCATGTGAAAATGAAAAAATTGAGGCGAAAAGAATTTTTTTGTGAAAAAAAAGTACTTTTTCATTTTTACAGATCAATTTGTGAAGCACCTGAGGGTTTAAAGTGCTCACTAGGCATCTAAATAAGTTCCTTGGGGGGTCTAGTTTCCAAAATGGGGTCACTTGTGGGGGAGCGCCAATGTTTAGGCACACAGGAGCTATCCAAACGCGACATGGTGTCCGCTAACGATGGAAATAATTTTTCATTCAAAAAGTCAAATGGCGCTCCTTCCCTTCCGAGCCTTACCATGTGCCCAAACAGTGGTTTACCCCCACATGTGAGGTATTGGTGTACTCAGGAGAAATTGCCTAACACATTTTAGGATCCATTTTATCCTGTTGCCCATGTGAAAATGAAAAAATTGAGGCTAAAAGAATTTTTTTGTGAAAAAAAAGTACTTTTTCATTTTTACGGATCAATTTGTGAAGCACCTGGGGGTTCAAAGTGCTCACTATGCATCTAGATAAGTTCCTTTGGGCGTCTAGTTTCCAAAATGGGGTCACTTGTGGGGGAGCTTCAATTTTTAGGCACACGGGGGCTCTCCAAACGTGACATGGTGTCCGCTAAAGAGTGGAGCCAATTTTTGATTCAAAAAGTCAAATGGCGCTCCTTCCCTTCCAAGCCCTGCCGTGCGCCCAAACAGTGGTTTACCCCCACATATGAGGTATCAGCGTACTCAGGACAAATTGGACAACAACTTTCGTGGTTCAGTTTCTCCTTTTACCATTGGGAAAATAAAAAAATTGTTGCTAAAAGATAATTTTTGTGACTAAAAAGTTAAATGTTCATTTTTTCCTTCCATGTTGCTTCTGCTGCTGTGAAGCACCTGAAGGGTTAATAAACTTCTTGAATGTGGTTTTGAGTACCTTGAGGGGTGCAGGTTTTAGAATGGTGTCACTTTTGGGTATTTTCAGCCATATAGACCCCTCAAACTGACTTCAAATGTTAGGTGGTCCCTAAAAAAAATGGTTTTGTAAATTTCGTTGTAAAAATGACAAATCGCTGGTCAAATTTTAACCCTTATAACTTCCTAACAAAAAAAAATTTTGTTTCCAAAATTGTGCTGATGTAAAGAAAACATGTGGGAAATGTTATTTATTAACTATTTTGTGTCACATATCTCTCTGGTTTAACAGAATAAAAATTCAAAATGTGAAAATTGCGAAATTTTCAAAATTTTCGCCAAATTTCCGTTTTTATCACAAATAAACGCAGAATTTATTGACCTAAATTTACCACTAACATGAAGCCCAATGTGTCACGAAAAAACAATCTCAGAAACGCTAGGATCCGTTGAAGCGTTCCTGAGTTATTACCTCATAAAGGGACACTGGTCAGAATTGCAAAAAACGGCAAGGTCTTTAAGGTCAAAATAGGCTGGGTCATGAAGGGGTTAATTTGTGCATCAGTCCACTCCTTATTGCTGCCTGCCATACCTGGCTGAGATTACTGCAGGGAGATAGTAATTGAAGGACAGTTCCTTTTTTTTTTTTTTTTGTGGGAGATTAAGATTGGCATTTCTGCTAGAGTGCCATCCCTGTCTGTGCCATCTCTCACTCAGTGGGCCATAGAAAGCCTATTTATTTTTTTGCTTGATTTGGGTTCTAAAATCTACCTGAAAAAATCACTACATCAATCAGTGGGAGAAAAATATTGGCCTCAGGGCTTGTGTGCCACTCCTGACTCCTGTGTGTGCCATCTCGCAGTCAGTGGGCCATAGAAAGCCTATTTATTTTTTTCCTTGATTTGGGTTCCAAAATCTACCTGAAAAAATCACTACATCAATCAGTGGGAGAAAAATATTGGCCTCAGGGCTTGTGTGCCACTCCTGACTCCTGTGTGCATCATCACTCACTCAGTGGGCCATAGAAAGCCTATTTTTTTTTTTTTGCTTTATTTGGGTTCTAAATTCTACCTGAAAAAATCAATAAATCAATCAGTGGGAGATTAATATTGGCCTTTGGGCTTGTGTGCCAGTCCTAAGCGTGCCATCTCTCTCTCTCAGATAGTGGGCCATAGAAAGCCTATTTATTATTTTTTTTATTGGGTTTATAAATTTTCCCTGAAAAAAAAAAAAAAAAAGTGGGAGATTAATATTGGCCTCTGGGCTTGTGTGCCAGTCCTGAGCGTGCCATCTCTCTCACAAATAGTGGGCCATAGAAAGCCTATTTATTTATTTATTTTTTGGTTTTATAAATTCTCCCTGAAAAAAAAAGGGAGATTAATATTGGCCTTTGGGCTTGTGTGCCAGTCCTAAGCGTGCCATCTCTCTCTCTCAGATAGTGGGCTATAGAAAGCCTATCTATTATTTTTTTAATTGGGTTTATAAATTTTCCCTGAAAAAAAAAAAAAAAAGTGGGAGATTAATATTGGCCTCTGGGCTTGTGTGCCAGTCCTGAGAGTGCCATCTCTCTCACAAATAGTGGGCCATAGAAAGCCTATTTATTTTTTTGGTTGATTTGGGTTCTAAATTCTACCTGAAAAAATCAATAAATCAATCATTGGGAGAACAATATTGGCCTCTGGGCTTGTGTGCCACTCCTGACTCCTGTGTGCGTCATCTCTCACTCAGTGGGCCATAGAAAGCCTATTTTTTGTTTTATTTGTTTTCTAAATTCTCCCTGAAAAAATCATTTTATTTTATTTGGTTTCTAAATTCTTCCTGAAAAAATCATTTTTTTTATTATTTTTTTTTTCTAAAGTCTCCCTGAAAAAAAAAAAAAAATCAAATCAGTGGGAGATTAATATTGCCCTTTCTGCTTGTGTGCCAGTCTTGACTCCTGGGTGTGCCATCTCTCTGTCTCTCTCCAATTGTGGGCCATAGAAAGCCTATTATTTTTTTTGCTTGATTTGGGTTCTAAAATCTACCTGAAAAAATCACTAAATCAATCAGTGGGAGATAAATATTGGCCTCTGGGCTTGTGTGCCACTCCTGACTCCTGTGTGCGTCATCTCTCACTCAGTGGGCCATAGAAAGCCTATTTTTTGTTTTATTTGTTTTCTAAATTCTCCCTGAAAAAATCATTTTATTTTATTTGGCTTCTAAATTCTTCCTGAAAAAATCTTTTTTTTTTATTATTTTTTTTTCTAAAGTCTCCCTGAAAAAAAAAAAAAAATCAAATCAGTGGGAGATTAATATTGCCCTTTCAGCTTGTGTGCCAGTCTTGACTCCTGGGTGTGCCATCTCTCTCTCTCTCTCTCTCTCCAATTGTGGGCCATAGAAAGCCTATTATTTTTTTTGGTTGATTTGGGTTCCAAAATCTACCTGAAAAAATCACTAAATCAATCAGTGGGAGATAAATATTGGCCTCTGGGCTTGTGTGCCACTCCTGACTCCTGTGTGCGTCATCTCTCACTCAGTGGGCCATAGAAAGCCTATTTTTTGTTTTATTTGTTTTCTAAATTCTCCCTGAAAAACTCATTTTATTTTATTTGGTTTCTAAATTCTTCCTGAAAAAATCATTTTTTTTTATTATTTTTTTTTTCTAGTCTCCCTGAAAAAAAAAAAAAATCAAATCAGTGGGAGATTAATATTGCCCTTTCTGCTTGTGTGCCAGTCTTGACTCCTGGTGCCATCTCTCTCTCTCTCTCCAATTGTGGGCCATAGAAAGCCTATTATTTTTTTTGCTTGATTTGGGTTCCAAAATCTACCTGAAAAAATCACTAAATCAATCAGTGGGAGATAAATATTTACATTTGTGCTTCAGTGACAGTCCTGCGTGTGTAGCATCTCTTTCATTTGTTGCCACCAAAAACAGAGTGTGTAACATTGTGCCTGATTTTCCTTGCGGTCTCACCCACCTGTAAAGGGGTAGCTAAATCATACTGAAGTTATAGCTCACCGTGTAAGTTGTGTGACAGCAACAAATACCGTTAGTTTGGTTATGTTTTTAAAACAATGAGGAAGTCTGGTGGAAGAGGTCGTGGCCGGGGGCGTTCATTGTCAGCTGGTAATGAGGGTAGTGGTAGTGGTGGAGCATCAGGTGGTCGTGGGAAAAAAAATATTGCACCTAAGTCTGGAGCTGTGGAGCCAGGTTTGTCGTCTGGCTACACAAGGCCTCGAATGCTCCCTTTTCTGGGAGTAGGAAAACCGCTTTTAAAGCCGGAGCAGCAAGAGCAAGTTTTGGCTTATCTTGCTGACTCAGCCTCTAGCTCTTTTGCCTCCTCTTCTGAAACTGGTAAATGTAAAAGCAGCACGTCGTTAGTGGATGTTCAAGGTCAGGGACAAGTCGCTTCCTTGTCCTCTTCAGCAAAAACAACAACAGAGAAGAATGCAGCAGGCAACTGTTATGTTTGCTAATGACAGGTGTTATGAAGGCAATCCAGAAACACAGTGTGCTTAGCGATCAGAGCGCACACAGTGATCTGACAAATACCCAAAAATACAAGAACGAGCTCTGAGACGTGGAAACTCTGTAGACTGCACACCTGATCCTATCCTAAACACAACTAAAAGCGGCTGTGGATTGCGCCTAACAACTACCTAGGCAACTCGGCACAGCCTAAGAAACTAGCTAGCCTGAAGATAGAAAAATAGGCCTGACTTGCCCCAGAGAAATTCCCCAAAGGAAAAGGCAGCCCCTCACATATAATGACTGTGAGTAAGATGAAAAGACAAAACGTAGGGATGAAATAGATTCAGCAAAGTGGGGCCCGATATTCTAGGACAGAGCGAGGACAGTAAAGCGAACTTTGCAGTCTACAAAAAACCCTAAAGCAAAACCACGCAAAGGGGGCAAAAAACAACCCACCGTGCCGAACTAACGGCACGGCGGTACACCCTTTGCGTCTCAGAGCTTCCAGCAAAACAAAAGACAAGCTGGACAGAAAAAAAGCAACAAAAAAGCAAAAAGCACTTAGCTATACAGAGCAGCAGGTCACAGGAACAATCAGGAGAAGCTCAGATCCAACACTGAAACATTGACAAGGAGCAAGGATAGCAGCATCAGGCGGAGTTAAGTAATGAAGCAGTTAACGAGCTCACCAGAACACCTGAGGAAGGAAGCTCAGAAGCTGCAGTACCACTTGTGACCACAGGAGTGAATTCAGCCACAGAATTCACAACAGTACCCCCCCCTTGAGGAGGGGTCACCGAACCCTCACCAGAGCCCCCAGGCCGACCAGGATGAGCCGCATGAAAGGCACGAACAAGATCGGAAGCATGAACATCACAGGCAAAAACCCAGGAATTATCTTCCTGAGCATAACCCTTCCATTTAACCAGATACTGGAGTTTACGTCTAGAAACACGAAAATCCAAAATCTTCTCCACAATATACTCCAATTCCCCCTCCACCAAAACCGGGGCAGGAGGCTCAACAGATGGAACCATAGGTGCCACGTATCTCCGCAACAACGACCTATGGAATACATTATGTATGGAAAAGGAGTCTGGGAGGGTCAAACGAAAAGACACAGGATTGAGAACCTCAGAAATCCTATACGGACCAATAAAACGAGGTTTAAATTTAGGAGAGGAAACCTTCATAGGAATATGACGAGAAGATAACCAAACCAGATCCCCAACATGAAGTCGGGGACCCACACGGCGTCTGCGATTAGCGAAAAGTTGAGCTTTCTCCTGGGACAAGATCAAATTGTCCACTACCTGAGTCCAGATCTGCTGCAACCTATCCACCACAGAATCCACACCAGGACAGTCCGAAGACTCAACCTGTCCTGAAGAGAAACGAGGATGGAACCCAGAATTGCAAAAAAATGGAGAAACCAAGGTAGCCGAGCTGGCCCGATTATTAAGGGCGAACTCAGCCAACGGCAAAAAGGACACCCAATCATCCTGGTCTGCAGAAACAAAACATCTCAGATATGTTTCCAAGGTCTGATTGGTTCGTTCGGTCTGGCCATTAGTCTGAGGATGGAAAGCCGAGGAAAAGGATAGGTCAATGCCCATCCTACCACAAAAGGCCCGCCAAAACCTTGAAACAAACTGGGAACCTCTGTCAGAAACAATATTCTCAGGAATGCCATGCAACCGAACCACATGCTGAAAGAACAAAGGTACCAAATCAGAGGAGGAAGGCAATTTAGCCAAGGGCACCAGATGGACCATTTTAGAAAAGCGATCACAGACCACCCAAATGACTGACATCTTTTGAGAAACGGGAAGGTCAGAAATGAAATCCATCGAAATATGTGTCCAAGGCCTCTTTGGGACCGGCAAAGGCAAAAGCAACCCACTGGCACGAGAACAGCAGGGCTTAGCCCTAGCACAAATCCCACAGGACTGCACAAAAGTACGTACATCCCGTGACAGAGATGGCCACCAGAAGGATCTAGCCACTAACTCTCTGGTACCAAAGATTCCAGGATGACCAGCCAACACCGAACAATGAAGTTCAGAGATAAGTTTATTAGTCCACCTATCAGGGACGAACAGTTTCTCTGCTGGACAACGATCAGGTTTATTGGCCTGAAATTTTTGCAGCACCGGCCGCAAATCAGGGGAGATGGCAGACACAATGACTCCTTCCTTGAGGATACCCGCTGGCTCAGATAAACCCGGAGAGTCGGGCACAAAACTCCTAGACAGAGCATCCGCCTTCACATTTTTAGAGCCCGGAAGGTACGAAATCACAAAGTCGAAGCGGGCAAAAAATAACGACCAACGGGCCTGTCTAGGATTCAAGCGCTTGGCAGACTCGAGATAAGTCAAGTTCTTATGATCAGTCAATACCACCACGCGATGCTTAGCTCCTTCAAGCCAATGACGCCACTCCTCGAATGCCCACTTCATGGCCAGCAACTCTCGATTGCCCACATCATAATTACGCTCAGCGGGCGAAAACTTCCTGGAAAAGAAAGCACATGGTTTCATCACTGAGCAATCAGAACCTCTCTGTGACAAAACCGCCCCTGCTCCAAACTCAGAAGCATCAACCTCGACCTGGAACGGAAGAGAAACATCTGGCTGACACAACACAGGGGCAGAACAAAAACGACGCTTCAACTCCTGAAAAGCTTCCACAGCAGCAGAAGACCAATTAACCAAATCAGCACCCTTCTTGGTCAAATCGGTCAATGGTTTGGCAATGCTAGAAAAATTACAGATGAAGCAACGATAAAAATTAGCAAAGCCCAGGAACTTTTGCAGACTTTTCAGAGATGTCGGCTGAATCCAATCCTGGATGGCTTGGACCTTGACTGGATCCATCTCGATAGTAGAAGGGGTAAAGATGAACCCCAAAAATGAAACTTTCTGCACACCGAAGAGACACTTTGATCCCTTCACAAACAAAGAGTTAGCACGCAGGACCTGAAAAACCATTCTGACCTGCTTCACATGAGGCTCCCAATCATCTGAGAAGATCAAAATGTCATCCAAGTAAACAATCAGGAATTTATCCAGATACTCACGGAAGATGTCATGCATAAAAGACTGAAACACAGATGGAGCATTGGCAAGTCCGAACGGCATCGCTAGATACTCAAAATGACCCTCGGGCGTATTGAATGCAGTTTTCCATTCATCTCCTTGCCTGATTCTCACCAGATTATACGCACCACGAAGATCTATCTTAGTGAACCAACTAGCCCCCTTAATCCGAGCAAACAAGTCAGATAACAATGGCAAGGGATACTGAAATTTAACAGTGATCTTATTAAGAAGGCGGTAATCAATACACGGTCTCAGCGAACCATCCTTCTTGGCTACAAAGAAGAACCCTGCTCCCAGTGGTGATGACGATGGGCGAATATGTCCCTTCTCCAGGGATTCCTTCTCATAACTGCGCATAGCGGCGTGTTCGGGCACGGATAAATTAAATAATCGACCTTTAGGGAATTTACTACCAAGAATCAAATTGATAGCACAATCACAATCCCTATGCGGAGGTAGAGCATCGGACTTGGGCTCTTCAAATACATCCTGATAATCAGACAAGAACTCTGGGACCTCAGAAGGGGTGGATGACGAAATCGACAAAAATGGAACATCACCATGTACCCCCTGACAACCCCAGCTGGATACCGACATGGAATTCCAATCCAATACTGGATTATGGGTTTGTAGCCATGGCAACCCCAACACGACCACATCATGCAGATTATGCAACACCAGAAAGCGAATAACTTCCTGATGTGCAGGAGCCATGCACATGGTCAGCTGAGCCCAGTATTGAGGTTTATTCTTGGCCAAAGGTGTAGCATCAATTCCTCTCAATGGAATAGGACACCGCAAAGGCTCCAAGAAAAACCCACAACGTTTAGCATAATCCAAATCCATCAGATTCAGGGCAGCGCCCGAATCCACAAACGCCATGACAGAAAACGACGACAAAGAGCATATCAAGGTAATGGACAGAAGGAATTTGGACTGTACAGTACCAATGACGGCAGACCTAGCGGACTGCTTAGTGCGCTTAGGACAATCAGAAATAGCATGAGTGGAATCACCACAGTAGAAACACAGACCATTCAGACGTCTGTATTCCTGCCGTTCAACTCTAGTCATAGTCCTATCGCACTGCATAGGCTCAGGTTTAACCTCAGGCAGTACCGCCAAATGGTGCACAGATTTACGCTCGCGCAAGCGTCGACCGATCTGAATGGCCAAAGACAAAGACTCATTCAAACCAGCAGGCATAGGAAATCCCACCATGACATCCTTAAGAGCCTCAGAGAGACCCTTTCTGAACAAAGCTGCCAGCGCAGATTCATTCCACTGAGTGAGTACTGACCATTTCCTAAATTTCTGACAATATACTTCTATATCATCCTGACCCTGGCACAAAGCCAGCAAATTTTTCTCAGCCTGATCCACTGAATTAGGCTCATCGTACAGCAATCCGAGCGCCAGGAAAAACGCATCGACACTACTCAATGCAGGGTCTCCTGGCGCAAGAGAAAATGCCCAGTCTTGAGGGTCGCCGCGCAAAAAAGAAATAATAATCAAAACCTGTTGAATAGGATTACCAGAAGAATGAGGTTTCAAGGCCAGAAATAGCTTACAATTATTTTTGAAACTTAGAAACTTAGTTCTATCTCCAAAAAACAAATCAGGAATAGGAATTCTTGGTTCTAACATAGATTTCTGATCAATAGTATCTTGAATTTTTTGTACATTTATAACGAGATTATCCATTGAAGAGCACAGACCCTGAATATCCATGTCCACACCTGTGTCCAGAATCACCCAAATGTCTAGGGAAAAAAAAAAAAGTGAACACAGAGCAGAAAAAAAAAAAAAATGATGTCAGAACTTTTTCTTTCCCTCTATTGAGAATCATTAGTTAGGCTCCTTGTACTGTTATGTTTGCTAATGACAGGTGTTATGAAGGCAATCCAGAAACACAGTGTGCTTAGCGATCAGAGCGCACACAGTGATCTGACAAATACCCAAAAATACAAGAACGAGCTCTGAGACGTGGAAACTCTGTAGACTGCACACCTGATCCTATCCTAAACACAACTAAAAGCGGCTGTGGATTGCGCCTAACAACTACCTAGGCAACTCGGCACAGCCTAAGAAACTAGCTAGCCTGAAGATAGAAAAATAGGCCTGACTTGCCCCAGAGAAATTCCCCAAAGGAAAAGGCAGCCCCTCACATATAATGACTGTGAGTAAGATGAAAAGACAAAACGTAGGGATGAAATAGATTCAGCAAAGTGGGGCCCGATATTCTAGGACAGAGCGAGGACAGTAAAGCGAACTTTGCAGTCTACAAAAAACCCTAAAGCAAAACCACGCAAAGGGGGCAAAAAACAACCCACCGTGCCGAACTAACGGCACGGCGGTACACCCTTTGCGTCTCAGAGCTTCCAGCAAAACAAAAGACAAGCTGGACAGAAAAAAAGCAACAAAAAAGCAAAAAGCACTTAGCTATACAGAGCAGCAGGTCACAGGAACAATCAGGAGAAGCTCAGATCCAACACTGAAACATTGACAAGGAGCAAGGATAGCAGCATCAGGCGGAGTTAAGTAATGAAGCAGTTAACGAGCTCACCAGAACACCTGAGGAAGGAAGCTCAGAAGCTGCAGTACCACTTGTGACCACAGGAGTGAATTCAGCCACAGAATTCACAACAGGCAACACAACGGGTTACTCCATGGAGCTCTTTACACATACCGTCCCTGGCTTAGAAAGTGAAGCAGTTAACAGTCCATGCCCATTACAAGTTGAATCTGACATGGAGTGCACTGATGCACAGCCACAGCCAGACTACTATGCTGGTCCTTTGACTCAGACCACAACATTGCCCTCGCAGGGTAATGATCAAGAATCAGACCCTGATGAGACTATGTTGCCCCATCACGAACGCTATACCACCGACCGACACGGTGACACAGACGAAGTTGCACACGAGCTACAAGAAGAGGTAATAGATGACCCAGTTCTTGACCCCGATTGGCAGCCATTGGGGGAACAGGGTGCAGGCGGCAGCAGTTCTGAAGCGGAGGAGGAGGGGCCGCAGCAGGCATCAACATCGCAACAGGTTCCATCTGCCGGGCCCGTATCTTTCCCAAAACGCGTGGCAAAGCCAAAACCTGTTGGAGGACAGCGTGGCCATCCGGTTAAAGCTCAGTCTGCAATGCCTGAAAAGGTATCCGATGCTAGAAAGAGTGCAGTCTGGCATTTTTTTAAACAACATCCAATTGATCAGCGCAAAGTCATCTGTCAAAAATGTTCAACTACCTTAAGCAGAGGGCAGAATCTGAAAAGTCTCAATACAAGTTGCATGCATAGACATTTAACCACCATGCATTTGCAAGCTTGGACTTACTACCAAACGTCCCTTAAGGTTGTAGCACCCTCGGCCAATGAAGCTAGTCATCAACGCAACATCCCTTCCGGCAGTGTAGGGCCACCATTTTCCGCACCACCTGCAGTATCTGTGCAGGTTTCTTTGCCAGGCCAAAGCAGTCAGGGTCAGGGAATCACCAGTTTCGTAGTAGGAAACACTGCATCTAGGGCACCGGCGGCAACAATACCATCTCCCACCGTCTCTCAGTCTGCCATGTCCACCGGCACCCCCGCTAGTTCCACGATCTCCAGCTCTCCAGTCCAGCTCACCCTACATGAGACTATGGTTAGAAAAAGGAAGTACTTATCCTCGCATCCGCGTACACAGGGTTTGAACGCCCACATAGCTAGACTAATCTCGTTAGAGATGATGCCCTACCGGTTAGTTGAAAGCGAAGCTTTTAAAGCCCTGATGGACTACGCTGTACCACGCTACGAGCTACCCAGTCGACACTTTTTTCCAGAAAAGCCATCCCAGCCCTCCACCAGCATGTTAAAGAGCGCATCGTCCATACACTCAGGCAATCTGTGAGCACAAAGGTGCACCTGACAACAGATGCATGGACCAGTAGGCACGGCCAGGGACGTTACGTGTCCATCACGGCACACTGGGTGAATGTTGTGGATGCAGGGTCCACAGGGGACAGCAAGTTTGGGACAGTTCTGCCTAGCCCACGGTGTAGGAAACAGTTGGCTGTAGCCGTTCGCACCCCCTCCTCCTCGTCCTCCTGCAGAAGCGAGAGCTCGTCCACAGACCGCAGTCACACAACTGCTCCATCCGCAGCTGCCACTGTTGCACACCAGGTCTCCCATTATGGGCCAGCTACTGGCAAACGTCAGCAGGCTGTATTGGCTATGAAGTGTTTGGGCGACAACAGACACACCGCGGAAGTTCTGTCCGAGTTCTTGCAGAAAGAAACGCAGTCGTGGCTGGGCACTGTAGATCTTGAGGCAGGCAAGGTAGTGAGTGATAACGGAAGGAATTTCATGGCTGCCATCTCCCTTTCCCAACTGAAACACATTCCTTGCCTGGCTCACACCTTAAACCTGGTGGTGCAGTGCTTCCTGAAAAGTTATCCGGGGTTATCCGACCTGCTCCTCAAAGTGCGTGGACTTTGCTCACATATCCGCCGTTCGCCCGTACACTCCAGCCGTATGCAGACCTATCAGCGTTCTTTGAACCTTCCCCAGCATCGCCTAATCATAGACGTTGCAACAAGGTGGAACTCAACACTGCACATGCTTCAGAGACTGTGCGAACAGAGGCGGGCTGTTATGTTTTTGTGGGAGGATACACATACACGGGCAGGCAGTAGGATGGCAGACATGGAGTTGTCAGGTGTGCAGTGGTCGAAGATTCAAGACATGTGTCAAGTCCTTCAGTGTTTTGAGGAATGCACACGGCTGGTTAGTGCAGACAACGCCATAATAAGCATGAGCATCCCCCTAATGCGTCTGCTGATGCAAAGTTTGACGCACATAAAGGATCAGGCGTCTGCAGCTGAGGAAGAGGAAAGCCTTGATGACAGTCAGCCATTGTCTGGCCAGGGCAGTGTACAGGACGAGGTAGCGGGCGAAGAGGAGGAGGAGGACGAGGAGGATGATGGGGATGATTATATTTTTAATGAGGAAGCTTTTCCGGGGCCACTGGAAATTGTTGGCGCGGCAATGCCGGGTTCTGGTTTTTTGAGGGACACAAGTGACGTGGATTTGCCTGAAACTGCCCCTCAACCAAGCACAACCGCAGATTTGAGAACTGGAACTTTGGCACACATGGCGGATTATGCCTTACGTATCCTCAAAAGGGACACACGCATTACTAAAATGATGAACGATGACGATTACTGGTTGGCCTGCCTCCTTGATCCTCGCTATAAAGGCAAATTGCAAAATATTATGCCACATGAGAACTTGGAACTAATATTAGCAACCAAACAATCAACTCTTGTTGACCGTTTGCTTCTGGCATTCCCTGCAACACAGCGCCCGTGATCGTTCTCACACGAGCTGCAGGGGCCAGCAGACCAGAGGTGTTAGAGGGGCAGAAATCAGAAGTGGCGTTGGCCAGAGGGGTTTTCTGACCAGGTTGTGGAGTGATTTTGCTATGACCGCAGACAGGACAGGTACTGCAGCATCAATTCAAAGTGACAGGAGACAACATTTGTCCAGTATGGTTACAAACTATTTTTCATCCCTTATCGACATTCTCCCTCAACCGTCATTCCCATTTGATTACTGGGCATCCAAATTAGACACCTGGCCAGAATTGGCAGAATATGCATTGCAGGAGCTTGCTTGCCCGGCAGCTAGTGTCCTATCAGAAAGAGTATTCAGTGCTGCAGGTTCAATACTAACAGACAAAAGGACTCATCTGGCTACCCAAAATGTAGATGATCTAACCTTCATTAAAATGAACCACAACTGGATTTCGAAATCTTTTGGCCCACCTTGCCCGGCTGACACTTAGCTTTCCTATGAAAAGGTCTTGCCTGTGGACTATTCTGAATGACTTTTCCAATCTCATAATTTTCTGCACCTGATTGTCCAGCATACGACATGTTTACACCTCACTAAATGGCCAAACTCCCCACACGGGGCCGTGGTATCGCCAATTGGCGCCAGCACCCGTGAGAGTGCTGTTTGTCTGAAGAGGTGGGTGTGCCCGCTTTTGGTCGACGGCACTGCCACTGGGTCCCTCATAGTACAATAAAGTGTCTCTGGCGGTGGTGGTGCGCACCCAATGTCAGACACACCGTTGTAATATGAGGGGCCCTGGGCCTGTACCGCCGGCCACAAGACAGTTCCCCCCCCCAGCTCAAACAGTGCTCTACCACTTGCAAAATTATCTCTCACAGCTCCACCAATGTTTAGTCTATGCGCTGACATCCCTCAATGCTTGGCACTGACAATACCATTGTATTGACATTTTTGTTATGTTAGGCCTTCGAAGCCTGTCTGCGGTCCCTCCTTCCACTAGGCCTCCACTGACCACACCACTGCTGCCCGTGTACCCACGGAACCAATTTTAAATTGCCTACAGCCATGTGTTATTATGTTAGGCCTTCGATGCCTGTTTGCGGTCACTCCTTCCACTAGGCCTCCACTGACCACACCACTGCTGCCCGTGTACCCCTGGAACCAATTTAAAATTGCCTACAGCCATCTGTTATAATGTTAGGCCTTCGATGCCTGTCTGCGGTCCTTCCTTCCAATAGTTCTCCACTGACCAGACCAATGCTGGCCGTGTACCCCTGGAACCCAGCTGAAAGTGCATGTAGCCTCCTTTTTTTCTTTGTTTTATATTTAGAAAGCCCAGATGAACTACGCTGTGCAACGGTTCAAGCTACCCAGTCGACATTTCTTTTGCGAGAAAAGCCATCCCAGCCCTCCACCGGCATGAAAAAGTCTGCATTGTCATAGCACTCAGGCAATCAAATAGTAGAAAGGTGCACCTGACAAGAGACGCATGGACCAGTAGGCATGTCCACAAAAAGTTACGTGTCCATTACGGCGCACTGGGTTAATGTGTTGGATGCATGGTCCACAGGGGACAGCCTACAAAGTCTGTCTGCAGTCCCTATTTCCAATTTTCCTCCGCTGACCACACCACTGCTGCCCGTGTACCCCTGGAACCAATTTTACAGTGTCTACAGCCTAATTTTGTTATGTTAGGCCTACTACGCCTGTCTGCGGTCCCTCCTTCCAATACTCGTCCACTGACCACACCACTGCTGCCCGTGGACCCCTGGAACCTATTTTTAATTGCATAGAGCATCCTTTTTTTAATAGTAGGCGTACAAAGTCTGTCTGCGGTCCACTATTGAAATTGTCCTCCACTGCCCAGAGCACTGCTGCTTGTGTACCCCTGTAACTTTTTTAAGCTGCAGTGAGCCACATTTTTGGTTTTAAGTCCTACTACCTGTGTCTGTCTGCGCCACTCAATTCAGCTGTGTTCCTTTGAAAAAAGCTGAGCGTCAATAGTCTTGTTTTCAGCCTCTAGGAATTTTAAAACTGCATTGGGGGTACAACTTTGGTAGGGCCTACAAACGGTGTCTGCCTCCCCAAGGTGTGCCCCAGGTTTCCTCGCCATTGCTTCGATCTTAATGCTCTCGTTTAGTAGTTGTTGGAAACTACACTGCATTAGGCCTACAAATTGGGTATGGGGTGTAGAGAGATGGTGTGTTCCACTCCAAGGTGTTCCCCAGGTTTCCTCTCCATTGCTTCGATCTTCATGCTCTCGTTTAGTAGTTGTTGGAAACTACACTGCATTAGGCCTACAAATTGGGTATGGGGTGTAGAGAGATGGTGTGTTCCACTCCAAGGTGTTCTCCAGGTTGCCTTTCCTGAGCTTCGATCTTCTGGCTCTCGTTTAGTAGTTGTTGGAAACTACGCTGCATTAGGCCTACAAATTGGGTATGGGGTGTAGAGAGATGGTGTGTTCCACTCCAAGGTGTTCCCCAGGTTTCCTCTCCATTGCTTCGATCTTCCGGCTCTCGTTTAGTAGTTGTTGGAAACTACGCTGCATTAGGCCTGCAAATTGGGTATGGGGTGTAGAGAGATGGTGTGTTCCACTCCAAGGTGTTCCCCAGGTTTCCTGTCCATTGCTTCGATCTTCATGCTCTCGTTTAGTAGTTGTTGGAAACTACACTGCATTAGGCCTACAAATTGGGTATGGGGTGTAGAGAGATGGTGTGTTCCACTCCAAGGTGTTCCCCAGGTTTCGTCCACATTGCTTCGGTCTTCCGACTCTCGTTTAGTAGTTGTAGAAAACTACACTGCATTAGGCCTACAAATTGGGTATGGGGTGTAGAGAGACGGTGTGTTACACTCCAAGGTGTTCCCCAGGTTTCGTCCACATTGATTCGATCTTCCGACTCTCTTTTTTTAGTTGTTGAAAACTACACTGCATTGGGCCTACAAATTGGGTATGGGGTGTAGAGAGATGGTGTGTTCCACTCCAAGGTGTTCTCCAGGTTGCCTTTCCTGAACTTCTATCTTCAGGCTCTCATTAAATTGTGGTTAAATGGAACAACTGCATTTGGCGTACTAGTTGGTTTGGGGCCTACTATCGGTGTCTGCCACTCCTTGCTGTTCTCCTGGTTTCCTGTCCTGAAATTCCATTTTCAGGCTCTCGTTAAGTAGTTGTTAATGTTAGACTGCATTTGGCCTACTAGTTGGGTTGGGGCCTACTATCGGTGTCTGCCACTCCTTGCTGTTCTCCTCCACTGAACAAAGCTGTGCCGCCTGTTTACTACTGTTGCCAATTTTGAACTGCATTTCGACTACTTACTGATTTGGGCCTACTCTCTGTGTCAGCCTCTCATTCCAGTTGTCCTCCACTGCAATGCCCCCTGGTTAGTCCTGTGTTACCAATTTTGAACTGCATTTAGCCAACTTTATTCTTTGGGCCTATATCTGTGTTTCCTCCTCATCCTGCCCATTGCCCAGCCAGTGATAGATGAGTCTGCTGGTACATTGACCCATAACGCAAAATTCCCCGTGCACGCTACACAGCAAGATTGTGACCCTGCTGAAAGTCAGGTTCCTCTTCCCGCATACCATACCACCTTACACGGGGACAAAGAGGAAGGTGCAGATGAAAGTGCAGGTTCCTTCATCAGGTGGGGGGAGGAATACTAGTTGGCGACGTCACTGGCACAGGGCCTCTCATAGTACGCAAAAGTGTTGCTGCCGGTGGGAGGCGCCCCCGCCGTGCAAACACACCGCTGTACTTTGAGGGGCCCTGTGCCAGTGCCAATGCCAACGAGTGGGCCCCCCCTGCTTGCTCAGGATCACAGCACTTGCAAAGTTGAAATACTTACCTCTCCCTGCTCCACTGCCGTGACGTCGTCCAGATTTAATGGGCCCACTAATTACTTGAACCAGCCCTACCCCCCACAACTTTAGCCAAATGACCCCCAATTTCAAATGCCTTCCAATTATTATAAGCTAAATTACGATTGACAAGCTTCTGTAACAAGAATGGATGTTTTTGCCATTAAAATGGGCAGTGTAGGTGTTTTCCTGGCCTCCACTCACTGCCGACTATGCTCCCCCATTGACTTGCATTGGGTTTCGTGTTTCGGTCGATACCCGACTTTTCGCCATAATCGGCCGATTCCACTCGACTCGACTTCTAAGATAGTCGGGTTTCGCGAAACACGACTCGACTCTAAAAAGGTCAAGGTCGCTCAACACTATCCACTACCACTACCATCATTACCAGCTGACAATGAACGCCCACGGCCACGACCTCTTGCACCAGACTTCCTCATTGTTTTAAAAACTTAACCAAAGTAACTTTATTTGTTGCTGTCAAACAACTTACACGGTGAGCTATAACTTCAGTATGATTTCGATATCCCTTTACAGGTTGGTGAGACCGCAAGGAAAATTAGGTACAATGTTACACACTCTATTTTCTGTGGCACCAAATCACAGAGATGCCACACACGCAGGACTGTCACTCAAGCACAAATGTCAATATTAATCTCCCTTTTTTTTTTTCAGGGAGAATTTAGAAACAAAATAAAATAAAATGATTTTTTCAGGAAGAATTTAGAAACCAAATAAAATAAAATGATTTTTTCAGGGAGAATTTAGAAACCAAATAAAAAAAAATAGGCTTTCTATGGCCCACTGAGTGAGAGATGGCACACACAGGAGTCAGGAGTGGCACACAAGCCCAGAGGCCAATATTTATATCCCACTGATTGATTTATTGATTTTTTTCAGGTAGAATTTAGAACCCAAATCAACCAAAAAAATAAATAGGCTTTCTATGGCCCACTATTTCAGAGAGAGAGATGGCACACCCAGGAGTCAAGACTGGCACACAAGCAGAAAGGGCAATATTAACCCCTTTACCCCCAAGGGTGGTTTGCACGTTAATGACCAGGCCAATTTTTACAATTCTGACCACTGTCCCTTTATGAGGTTATAACTCCGAAACGCTTCAACGGATCCTGGTGATTCTGACAATGTTTTCTCGTGACATATTGTACTTCATGATAGTGGTAAAATTTATTTGATAGTACCTGCATTTATTTGTGAAAAAAACGGAAATTTGGCGAAAATTTTGAAAATTTCGCAATTTTCAAACTTTGAATTTTTATGCAATTAAATCACAGAGATATGTCACACAAAATACTTAATAAGTAACATTTCCCACATGTCTCCTTTACATCAGCATAATTTTGGAACCAATTTTTTTTTTTGTTAGGGAGTTATAAGGGTTAAAAGTTGACCAGCAATTTCTCATTTTTACAACACCATTTTTTTTTAGGGACCACGTCTCATTTGAAGTCATTTTGAGGGGTCTATATGATAGAAAATGCCCAAGTGTGACACCATTCTAAAAACTGCACCCCTCAAGGTGCTCAAAACCACATTCAAGAAGTTTATTAACCCTTCAGGTGTTTAATAGGAATTTTTGGAATGTTTAAATAAAAATGAACATTTAACTTTTTTACACAAAAAATTTACTTCAGCTCCAATTTGTTTTATTTTACCAAGGGTAACAGGAGAAATTGGACCCAAAAAGTTGTTGTCCAATTTGTCCTGAGTACGCTGATACCCCATATGTGGCAGTAAACCACTGTTTGGGCGCATGGGAGAGCTCGGAAGGGAAGGAGCGCTATTTGACTTTTCAATGCAAAATTGACAGGAATTGAGATGGGACGCCATGTTGCGTTTGGAGAGCCACTGATGTGCCTAAACATTGAAACCCCCCACAAGTGACACCATTTTGGAAAGTAGACCCCATAAGGAACTTATCTGGATGTGTGGTGAGCACTTTGACCCACCAAGTGCTTCACAGAAGTTTATAATGCAGAACCGTAAAAATAAAAAATCATATTTTTTCACAAAAATTATATTTTTGCCCCCAATTTTTTATTTTTCCAAGGGTAAGAGAAGAAATTGGACCTCAAAAGTTGTTGTCCAATTTGTCCCGAGTACGCTGATACCCCATATGTGGCAGTAAACCACTGTTTGGGCGCATGGGAGAGCTCGGAAGGGAAGGAGCGCCGTTTGACTTTTCAATGCAAAATTGACAGGAATTGAGATGGGACGCCATGTTGCGTTTGGAGAGCCACTGATGTGCCTAAACATTGAAACCCCCCACAAGTGACACCATTTTGGAAAGTAGACCCCCTAAGGAACTTATCTAGATGTGTGCTGAGCGCTTTGACCCACCAAGGGCTTCACAGAAGTTTATAATGCAGAGCCATAAAAATAAAACAAAATTTTTTTCCCACAAAAATTATTTTTTAGCCCCCAGTTTTGTATTTTCCCTAGGGTAACAGGAGAAATTGGACCCCAAAAGTTGTTGTCCAATTTGTCCTGAGTACGCTGATACCCCATATGTGGGGGGGAACCACCGTTTGGGCGCATGGGAGGGTTCGGAAGGGAAGGAGCGCCATTTGGAATGCAGACTTAGATGGAATGGTCTGCAGGCGTCACATTGCGTTTGCAGAGCCCCTAATGTACCTAAACAGTAGAAACCCCCCACAAGTGACACCATTTTGGAATGTAGACCCCCTAAGGAACTCATCTTGATGTGTTGTGAGAGCTTTGAACCCCCAAGTATTTCACTACAGTTTATAACGCAGAGCCATGCAAATAAAAAATATTTTTTTTTCCACAAAAATTATATTTTAGCCCCCAGTTTTGTATTTTTCCAAGGTTAGCAGGAGAAATTGGACCCTAAATGTTGTTGTCCAATTTGTCCTGAGTACGCTGATACCCGATATGTGGGGGGGAACCACCGTTTGGGCGCATCGGAGGGCTCGGAAGGGAAGGAGCATCATTTGGAATGCAGACTTAGATGGATTGGTCTGCAGGCGTCACATTGCGTTTGCAGAGCCCCTAATGTACCTAAACAGTAGAAACCCCCCACAAGTGACCCCATATTGGAAACTAGACCCCTCAATGAACTTATCTAGATGTGTTGTGAGAACTTTGAACCCCCAAGTGTTTCACTACAGTTTATAACGCAGAGCCGTGAAAATTAAAAATCTTTTTGTTTTCCCACAAAAATTATTTTTTAGCCCCCAGTTTTGTATTTTCCCAAGGGTAACAGGAGAAATTGGTTTACAAAAGTTGTTGTCCAATTTGTCCTGAGTACGCTGATACCCCATATGTTGGGGTAAACCCCTGTTTGGGCACACAGGAGAGCTCGGAAGGGAAGGAGCACTGTTCTACTTTTTCAACGCAGAATTGGCTGGAATTGAGATCGGACGCCATGTCGTGTTTGGAGAGCCCCTGATGTGCCGAAACAGTGGAAACCCCCCAATTATAACTGAAACCCTAATCTAAACACACCCCTAACCCTAATTCCAACGGTAACCCTAACCACACCTCTAACCCTGACACACCCCTAACCCTAATCCCAACCCTATTCCCAACTGTAAATGTAATCTTAACCCTAACTTTAGCCCCAACCCTAACTGTAGCCCCAACCCTAACCCTAACCCTAGCCCTAACCCTAGCCCTAACCCTAGCCCTAGCCCTAACCCTAGCCCTAACCCTAGCCCTAACCCTAGCCCTAACCCTAGCCCTAACCCTAGCCCTAGCCCTAAACCTAACCCTAGCCCTAACCCTAGCCCTAGCCCTAACCCTAACCCTAGCCCTAACCCTAGCCCTAACCCTAACCCTAACCCTAGCCCTAACCCTAACCCTAGCCCTAGCCCTAACCCTAGCCCTAACCCTAACCCTAGCCCTAACCCTAGCCCTAGCCCTAACCCTAGCCCTAATGGGAAAATGGAAATAAATACATTTTTTTTTATTTTTCCCTAACTAAGGGGGTGATGAAGGGGGGTTTGATTTACTTTTATAGCGAGTTTTTTAGCGGATTTTTATGATTGGCAGCCGTCACACACTGAAAGCCCCTTTTTATTGCAAAAAATATTTTTTGCAATACCACATTTTGAGAGCTATAATTTTTCCATATTTTGGTCCACAGAGTCATGTGAGGTCTTGTTTTTTGCGGGACGAGTTGACGTTTTTATTGAAAACATTTTTGGGCACGTGACTTAATAAAATGATTTTTTCAGGAAGAATTTAGAAACCAAATAAAATAAAATGATTTTTTCAGGGAGAATTGAGAAACCAAATAAAAAAAAAAATAGGCATTCTATGGCCCACTGAGTGAGAGATGGCACACACAGGAGTCAGGAGTGGCACACAAGCCCAGAGGCCAATATTTATCTCCCACTGATTGATTTATTGATTTTTTCAGGTAGAATTTAGAACCCAAATCAACCAAAAAAATAAATAGGCTTTCTATGGCCCACTGAGTGAGAGATGGCACACACAGGAGTCAGGAGTGGCACACAAGCCCAGAGGCCAATATTTATCTCCCACTGATTGATTTATTGATTTTTTCAGGTAGAATTTAGAACCCAAATCAACCAAAAAAATAAATAGGCTTTCTATGGCCCACTGAGTGAGAGATGGCACACACAGGAGTCAGGAGTGGCACACAAGCCCAGAGGCCAATATTTATCTCCCACTGATTGATTTATTGATTTTTTCAGGTAGAATTTAGAACCCAAATCAACCAAAAAAATAAATAGGCTTTCTATGGCCCACTGAGTGAGAGATGGCACACACAGGAGTCAGGAGTGGCACACAAAGCCCAGAGGCCAATATTTATCTCCCACTGATTGATTTATTGATTTTTTCAGGTAGAATTTAGAACCCAAATCAACCAAAAAAATAAATAGGCTTTCTATGGCCCACTGAGTGAGAGATGGCACACACAGGAGTCAGTAGTGGCACACAAGCCCAGAGGCCAATATTTATCTCCCACTGATTGATTTATTGATTTTTTCAGGTAGAATTTAGAACCCAAATCAACCAAAAAAATAAATAGGCTTTCTATGGCCCACTGAGTGAGAGATGGCACACACAGGAGTCAGGAGTGGCATACAAGCCCAGAGGCCAATATTTATCTCCCACTGATTGATTTAGTGATTTTTTCAGGTAGAATTTAGAACCCAAATCAACCAAAACAATTAATAGGCTTTCTATGGCCCACTGAGTGACAGATGGCACACACAGGAGTCAGGAGTGGCACACAAGCCCAGAGGCCAATATTTATCTCCCACTGATTGATTTAGTGATTTTTTCAGGTAGAATTTAGAACCCAAATCAACCAAAAAAATTAATAGGCTTTCTATGGCCCACTGAGTGAGAGATGGCACACACAGGGATGGCACTCTATCAGAAATGCCAATCTTAATCTCCCATAAAAAAAAAAAAAAAACAGGGACTGTCCTACAATTACTATCTCCCTGCAGTAATCTCAGCCAGGTATGGCAGGCAGCAATAAGGAGTGGACTGATGCACAAATTAAATAAAAAGTGTGGACAAACAAAAAAGATAGCTGTGCAGAAAGGAAGGAACAAGAGGATTTGTGCTTTGAAAAAAGCAGTTTGTTTGCACAGCGGCGTACACACAGCAATGCAGCTATCAGGGAGCCTTCTAGGGCAGCCCAATGAGCTACAGCGCTGAGAAAAAAAAAATGTAGCTTCCACTATCCCTGCACACCGAAGGTGGTGTTGGACAGTGGAAATCGCTACAGCACAAGCGGTTTGGGGGTTAATGGACCCTGCCTAACGCTATCCCTGCCTCTGACGAAGCGGCAGCAACCTCTCCCTAAGCTCAGATCAGCAGCAGTAAGATGGCGGTCGGCGGGAACGCCCCTTTATAGCCCCTGTGATGCCGCAGACAGCAAGCCAATCACTGCAATGCCCTTCTCTAAGATGGTGGGGACCAGGACCTATGTCATCACGCTGCCCACACTCTGCGTTCACCTTCATTGGCTGAGAAATGGCGCTTTTCGCGTCATTGAAACGCGACTTTGGTGCGAAAGTTGCATACCGCATGGCCGACCCCGCAGAGGGGTCGGGTCGGGTTTCATGAAACCCGACTTTGCCAAAAGTCGGCGACTTTTGAAAATGAACGACCCGTTTCGCTCAACCCTAGGCCAATCAAAGATCTGAATGAAAACCTGCCTCCACAGGTTATTATATATGAGAGGTGGCGTTACCAGTGTGAGACATGTAACAAATACAGAACAGTAAAATTCTGAACCTTGTTTCCTTACAAACACATTTTTGAATTTTCTCTGAGCTCTGCTGTATTGCAGCAATATTGTAACCTTTCCTGCCTGTGAGATGGAAGCTGAGAGGAACCTGCAGTTGTGTCAGTTAGGGCTCACACTCATCAGCATGAATAAAATTGGTCCGATGTTGTTCCGGAAAAGTCGGACGAGTGTCATTCGAGTGTCATGTGAATACAATGTGATTTTACTCACCTAGCATCAGTATGACATCCATATGCAATGCGTTTTTAAGATCAGCTTTTACATACTGTAAATCTCTATGTCATTTCAAGCTACCTTACTAATAAAACATTCTTAGATACAGATAAAGCTAGATGATTGATAGATAGAGTACAGAGCAAAAGTTTTGACACACCTTCTCATTTAAAGATTTTTCTGTATTTTCATGACTATAAAAATTGTAAATTCACACTGAAGGCATCAAAACTATGAATTAACACATGTGGAATTATATACTTAACAAAAAAGTGTGAAACAACTGAAAATATGTCTTATATTCTAGGTTCTTCAAAGTAGCCACCTTTTGCATTGATGACTGCTTTGCACACTCTTGGCATTCTCTTGATGAGCTTCAAGAGGTAGTCACCGGAAATGGTCTTTTAACAATCTTGAAGGAGCTCCCAGAGATGCTTTGCACTTGTTGGCCCTTTTGCCTTCACTCTGCGGTCCAGCTCACCCCAAACCATCTCAATTGGGTTCAGGTCTGGTGACTGTGGAGGCCAGGTCATCTGGCGTAGCACCCCATCACTCTCCTTCTTGGTCAAATAGCCCTTATACAGCCTGGAGGTGTGTTTGGGGTCATTGTCCTGTTGAAAAATAAATGATGGTCCAACTAAACGCAAACCAGATGGAATAGCATGCCGCTGCAAGATGCTGTGGTAGCCATGCTGGTTCAGTATGCCTTCAATTTTGAATAAATCCCCAACAGTGTCACCAGCAAAGCACCTCCACACCATCACACCTCCTCCTCCATTCTTCACGTTGGGAACCAGGCATGTAGAGTTCATCCGTTCACCTTTTCTGCGTCACACAAAGACACGGTGGTTGGAACCAAAGATCTCAAATTTGGACTCATCAGACCAAAGAACAGATTTCCACTGGCCTAATGTCCATTCCTTGTGTTCTTTAGCCCAAACAAGTCTCTTCTGCTTGTTGCCTGTCCTTAGCAGTGGTTTCCTAGCAGCTATTTTACCATGAAGGCCTGCTGCACAAAGACTCCTCTTAACAGTTGTTGTAGAGATGTGTCTGCTGCTAGAACTCTTTGTGGCATTGACCTGGTCTCTAATCTGAGCTGCTGTTAACCTGCGATTTCTGAGGCTGGTGACTCGGATAAACTTATCCTCAGAAGCAGAGGTGACTCTTGGTTTACAATTTGCATAGTCATGAAAATACAGAAAAGTGAGAAGGTGTGTCTAAACTTTTGCTCTGTACTGTAGATATTCATTGAGATATATAATCAATGCAGTGTGTGTGTGCAGCTTACTGTACACGTATTTAACTGATGATGATTAAATAAATAAAAGAAAAAAATTGCGTGGCTTCCCCCTAATTTTTCTTAACCAACTGAGCGAACGCCGACAGCTGGGGTAATAAACATTTCTCTTCCCAGGCTATTTATATTAGCTCACAGCTGTCTTCTTATCTTTTACTGATTATTACCTGTCACTGGTTATTAACAAGGGTGACCCCCCAAAGAAAATGATGCAGGCTGATTTTAATAGCTTGGGAAGGAGCTATGGATATTGGCCCCCTCCAAGACTAAGAACATCATCCCTCAGCCACTCCAGAAATGGCACATCCATTAGATAAGCCAATTCTGGCGCTTAGCCTCCACTCTCTTCCCACTCGCCCTGATGCTTTGGTAAGAAAGGTAATAGTATTGGAGTTGAGGGTATTAGGGTCTGGCCCACAGCCTGGAAAGATCATTTACCGATACATCTTTAAAATAAAATGTGGATTTCTCTGGAATAAGACATTGGATTTCTGATTTTAAGGTATCACTTTATTCATATAGATGGCTTTGAAGAGTTGATTCAACTGCCAGATTCCCTCTAAAAATTAAAACTGGATGTGATTTCATGAAAACTTATGTTTACTGTGCATTTGTAAATGGTGTATTTTTTGGTGCATTTTTCTTCCGTTTGGGCTTCTATGGGGGTGGGGGGGGGCGCTGAAAAAATGTATGTTAAAAATATGCATTTTAACCACAGAATTCCAGCAGTTCTGCACTAAAACATGCATTTAAAAATGTTATGTCAAATCTGAACCAAAATTCACAGATATAAGGAAAATGTATTACAAAATTGCAACGAAAACATGATAATTAGTTTCCGCATGTTTTGATGTAGCCAAATCCAGAAAAAGAGCAGCAGAAAAAAGCAGCATCTTCACACAAAAAGAAAATGGCCCATAAGTAGTGTACTGTTTTTCTGTACATCACCATGGCTTGTTGTTTAGATCAGCCAGCATGTGTAGTTTTAAGTGCTGATATTGTGCAGCGCCCCAGAGATCTGGTCGTTGCAGTATGACGCTCTGCCACTAAGGGAAGTGATGGTACGTCTGATGGCACTGAAGGAGTTCTCCTGACCAGGTATCACCAGAACACTTTACACTTCACACTCCGGCCACTAGGGGGAGCAAAAGGCTTTATTTATTGGGCCACTCCTCACACTGGTAAAACTAGGGGTTGGGGAGGAAGTTAGTCAGAAGCTGACTGAGTTGGATTCAGGCAACATCCCGTGGCAGGGGGTGTTGCAGGGAGAAGATCACGGGGAGTCCCTGTCAGGCGTGGGAACCTGGCAGGTGCCTAGCGAACAGAACAGAAAGTTACGGAACCACGCCTGCACTCCCTTGCGGCGGTATCCTAAGAAAGAGGCACGAAGGGAAGGATATTGTGGAACAGTGTAAACGAGATCAAGCACAAAGGAGTACCAGTAGGAGTCGTGCCGTGAGACCGAGGCAACATCCTACTGAGGCGCGTAGCCGGTGGCCGGAACACCGCTGGAGTAACTGACTCTAGGCCTTACTTCGAACTCCGCAGGACAGTTAATTATAGGTTGGCTGTCTACCTTAAATTTCCTACGAAGACATAGGGGGCAACAGTGGGAGAGGGGCGTCTCTAGGGTCCCAGAAGACCTCCAGGCCTTCCCGTCATACGGGTGCGTCCTAGCCATAATATATCTGGGGGACGAGAAACTAGCAACATCTGGAACTAAAGAGAGAGAGAGAGCTGTAGAGAACGACGAACGAGAACAGCAGTTGTGAGGACTATTCCGAATGCTCAGCAGGGTAGAACTACAACACAAACAGGCGCTAGTGGTAGGCAACAATTTCCATCTGCGAAGGAAACTCTGGAAGTGCCCATCGGACCGGCCGGTCTCAGATAGCCCTGTTAAATGTGCTCTGGATTGAGGATCCTGAAGTCTTCAGTAAAGAGGTAAAGAGACTGCAACCCTGTGTCCTCGTTATTGACTGCTCCACCTTTATTGGACGCCCCTTAGCAGGGTCGCGGACCGGGTCTAGCCACCGTGACAGCCTCAGAACCGAACCAGAGAGGCCCAGTACCAAGAACTCGTGGCCCTTTGTCTGGGGGCGCTCCAATTGTATTTAATTTCCTACAGTGTACATTTTCCAATTTCTTTATCCACCAAATACAAGTTTTAGCAGTGTTTAGCTAAGGCTTAGAAAGAATATTCTAGCAAATCTTTTTTATTATTATAAGTTCCCTTGCAGTGTGTAGCTTCTATCATGTGCATTAGAGCCTTAACATTTCTAGATCATAAAAATCAATGTTTGCTTTTTTCTTTTAGGAATTAACATGAACCTGTCAATAGGTTTTCCCTGTATAAAATTATATCCTTCAATTTTCAGTCATCTATAGCTGTGCCCTTTCATAAGAACCTTTTATCATTGTCGTCAGGGGCCCAAGAGATAAGGGGGTCCATTTTGACCTAGAAAGCAGGTACAAGTTTACATTTTTAGTAGCTCTTGGGCTGCAAAGGGCCCGAATATTATTCATGCACAGGGGCCCTTTTCTATCTGTGTCTGCCAGTGGATGTCTGGTCCTATGGGTGTGTAACATGGTGATTGGCGGTAGCTGTGAAAGACTTACCTGTCTCTTGCGCCCTAACACATTACATGAAACTGTGGTTCTGGAACACCCGCCAGGGCCGTGGGGTACTCGGTACCAAGTTCGGTACTTAAAGGGATGTGTCACGGCGGTGGCGACCCGGTCCGTGGCCCTGGGTGCCCATGTTAAAGGGACAGTCTTTAAAGGGTTAAATAATAAAAGTTTGTGACGCCACCTGTGGTATTCAGTCAAGGGTGACCGACACTGCTTAAAAGGGCCCACTGGGGGGGTGTTATGGCAGTAGGGATGGTATGGCTTCCCACAGGTCAAGCTGGGTCCCCAGGGCTCCCGATTTAATAGATGAAGATGGTGATAGGTGGTCTAATAAGAAACGGAGGACACAGGGTTGCATTCTCTTTACCTCTTTACTTGGTTCAAGGCAGCCACAGTCCAGGGTACTGGATCATGGATGCTGGTGTGATCCGGCCAGCTTGGAAGCAAATTGGGAATCCCTCTAACCAGGTGGGGTTGGAAGCTTTCCTTCTAGTGCTGTGATGTTGTAGTCCCTTGCTGCCTTAGGCCTCACACAAGGTCCTCATGTTTTCTCTCTGTCCCCCTTTAGTTAGGACACTACCCGTACGACAGGTAGCTCGAGCCTTTTTACAGGATCATTATCACGACCCGGGCTCTATTTGCTACTGTGTCCCCGGGTATTAATGGTAGACAGGTAACTTGCAATCTGCTGTCCGATGGCTTCTGCCGTGGGGCATAGAGTTACTCCCACAAGCTCGGTCTTCTGGCTACTGGTATCTGCGCTCAGCATGGAGTTAGCCCAGTCGCAGCTTCTCTCTCCAGCTCTTCACTCTCCTGTGCTTCTTCACCGTCTCAGTCTCCTACAGACTGCTCTGCTTTCTTTTCCCTTCCTAGAAGCCTCAGAATCACTCATCTCCACGGCCCCAGCTTTCCTTCCTCTCACCTTGCTCTCCTCTCACCAACTGTCTAACTCCACCTGCCTAGCAACTGCCTAGCAACTGTCTCCTCCTCCCGACCAGAGAGAGCAGCTCCCCTGCAGTCCGGTGTAGAGCTCCCTCTTCTGGCCTGGAGTCAGAACAGTGTTGTATGTGCTGAATACCTGTCAAATGGATCCTTCCTCGCTTTCAAGCATGACATCACTCTCCCCATGAGGAAAGCATTGTCACTGTAACAACCGGTTACCTGGGGTGTTTGTTGTGAATTCTGTGGCAGAGCTCCCTCCTGTGGTCACAAGTGGTACTTCGGCTGGTTCTCTCTGTGAGCTTCCGTTGGTGGAGGAAAGTGGTACTGAGGCTTCTGAGTTTCCTTCCTCAGGTGATGTGGTGAAGTCGTTAGGTGCTGCTCTATTTAACTCCACCTAGTGCTTTGATCCTGGCCTCCAGTCAATGTTCTAGTATTGGACCTGTTTCCTCCTGGATCGTTCCTGTGGCCTGCTGCTCTGCATAGCTAAGTTCCTCTTTGCTATTTGTTTGCTGTTTTTTTCTGTCCAGCTTGTCAATTTGATTTTTACTGCTTGCTGGAAGCTCTGGGACGCAGAGGGTGTACCTCCGTGCCGTTAGTTCGGTACGGAGGGTCTTTTTGCCCCCTTTGCGTGGTTTTTGTAGGGTTTTGTGTTGACCGCAAAGTTACCTTTCCTATCCTCGCTCTGTTCAGAAAGTTGGGCCTCACTTTGCTAAATCTATTTCATCTCTACGTTTGTCTTTTCATCTTAACTCACAGTCATTATATGTGGGGGCTGCCTTTTCCTTTGGGGTATTTCTCTGAGGCAAGGTAGGCTTATTTTCTATCTTCAGGCTAGCTAGTTTCTCAGGCCACGCCGAGTTGCATAGGGAGCATTAGGCGCAATCCACGGCTGCCTTTAGTGTGGTTTGAGAGGATTAGGGATTGCGGTCAACAGAGTTCCCACGTCTTTGAGCTCGTTCTTGTTTTTTGGGTTATTGCCAGGTGTATGTGCGCTGACCTCTATGTCCATTGTGGTACTGAATTACCTTTCATAACAATACTGGAGGCCCAAAGTACTAATGATTCCCAATAGAGGGAGAAAAGAAGTTCTGAGACCATTTTTTTTTCTTTGCACTGTGTTTTGCCTTTTTTTTCCCCTAGACATTTGGGTGGTTCAGGACACAGGTGTAGCAATGGACATTAAAGGTCTGTCTTCATGTGTGGATCAGCTCACGGCAAGAGTACAAAGTATTCAAGACTTTGTGGTTCAGAATTCTATGTTAGAACCGAGAATTCCTATTCCTGATTTGTTTTTTGGAGATAGAACTAAATTTCTGAGTTTCAAAAATAATTGTAAACTATTTCTGGCTTTGAAACCTCGCTCCTCTGGTGACCCAGTTCAACAAGTTAGGATCGTTATCTCTTTTTTGCGTGGCGACCCTCAGGACTGGGCATTTTCTCTTGCGTCAGGAGATCCTGCATTAAGTAATATCGATGCATTTTTCCTGGCGCTCGGATTGCTGTACGATGAGCCTAATTCTGTGGATCAGGCAGAGAAGAATTTGCTGGCTCTGTGTCAGGGTCAGGATGAAATAGAGGTATATTGTCAGAAATTTAGAAAGTGGTCCGTTCTCACTCAATGGAATGAAGGTGCGCTCGCAGCTATTTTCAGAAAAGGTCTCTCTGAAGCCCTTAAGGATGTCATGGTGGGATTTCCTATGCCTGCTGGTTTGAATGAGTCTATGTCTTTGGCCATTCAGATCGGTCGACGCTTGCGCGAGCGTAAATCTGTGCACCAATTGGCGGTATTACCTGAGCTTAAACCTGAGCCTATGCAGTGCGATAGGACTTTGACCAGAGTTGAACGGCAAGAACACAGACGTCTGAATGGGCTGTGTTTCTACTGTGGTGATTCCACTCATGCTATCTCTGATTGTCCTAAGCGCACTAAGCGGTTCGCTAGGTCTGCCACCATTGGTACGATACAGTCAAAATTTCTTCTGTCTGTTACCTTGATCTGCTCTTTGTCATCGTATTCTGTCATGGCATTTGTGGACTCAGGCGCTGCTCTGAATTTGATGGACTTGGAGTATGCTAGGCGTTGTGGGTTTTTCTTGGAGCCCTTGCAGTGTCCTATTCCATTGAGAGGAATTGATGCTACGCCTTTGGCCAAGAATAAGCCTCAGTATTGGACCCAGCTGACCATGTGCATGGCTCCTGCACATCAGGAGGTTATTCGCTTTCTGGTGTTGCATAATCTGCATGATGTGGTCGTGTTGGGTTTGCCATGGCTACAAGTCCATAATGCAGTATTAGATTGGAAATCCATGTCTGTGTCCAGCTGGGGTTGTCAGGGGGTACATGGTGATGTCCCATTTCTGACTATTTCGTCATCCACCCCTTCTGAGGTTCCTGAGTTCTTGTCTGATTACCGGGATTTATTTGATGAGCCCAAGTCCGATACCCTTCCTCCGCATAGGGATTGTGATTGTGCTATCGATTTGATTCCTGGTAGTAAATTCCCAAAAGGTCGACTGTTTAATTTATCTGTGCCTGAGCACGCGCTATGCGGAGTTATGTGAAGGAGTCTTTGGAGAAGGGGCATATTCGCCCGTCATCGTCGCCATTAGGAGCAGGGTTCTTTTTTGTAGCCAAGAAGGATGGTTCACTGAGACCTTGCATAGATTACCGCCTTCTAAATAAGATCACGGTTAAATTTCAGTACCCCTTGCCATTGTTATCTGATTTGTTTGCTCGGATTAAGGGGGCTAGTTGGTTCACCAAGATAGATCTTCGTGGTGCGTATAATCTTGTGCGTATTAAGCGAGGCGATGAGTGGAAAACTGCATTTAATACGCCCGTGGGCCATTTTGAGTATCTAGTAATGCCATTCGGACTTGCCAATGCTCCATCAGTGTTTCAGTCCTTTATACATGACATCTTCCGAGAGTACCTGGATAAATTCCTGATTGTGTACTTAGATGACATTTTGATCTTCTCGGATGATTGGGAGTCTCATGTGAAGCAGGTCAGAACGGTGTTTCAGGTCCTGCGTGCTAATTCTTTGTTTGTGAAGGGATCAAAGTGTCTCTTTGGTGTTCAGAAGGTTTCATTTTTGGGGTTCATCTTTTCCCCTTCTACTATCGAGATGGACCCTGTTAAGGTCCAAGCCATCCATAATTGGACTCAGCCGACATCTCTGAAAAGTCTGCAAAAGTTCCTGGGCTTTGCTAATTTTTATCGTCGCTTCATCTGCAATTTTTCTAGTATTGCTAAACCATTGACCGATTTGACCAAGAAAGGTGCTGATTTGGTCAATTGGTCTTCTGCTGCAGTGGAAGCTTTTCAAGAGTTGAAGCGTCGTTTTTCTTCTGCCCCTGTGTTGTGTCAACCAGATGTTTCGCTTCCGTTCCAGGTCGAGGTTGATGCTTCTGAGATTGGAGCAGGGGCTGTTTTGTCGCAGAGAAGTTTTGATTGCTCGGTGATGAAACCATGCGCCTTCTTTTCCAGGAAGTTTTCGCCTGCTGAGTGAAATTATGATGTGGGCAATCGAGAGTTGCTGGCCATGAAGTGGGCATTCGAGGAGTGGCGTCATTGGCTTGAAGGAGCTAAGCATCGCGTGGTGGTCTTGACTGATCATAAGAACTTGACTTATCTCGAGTCCGCCAAGCGGTTGAATCCTAGACAAGCTCATTGGTCATTGTTTTTTGCCCGTTTTGACTTTGTGATTTCATACCTTCCGGGCTCTAAAAATGTGAAGGCGGATGCTCTGTCTAGGAGTTTTGTGCCCGACTCTCCGGGTGTATCTGAGCCGGCGGGTATCCTCAAAGAGGGAGTAATTGTGTCTGCCATCTCCCCTGATTTGCGGCGGGTGCTGCAAAAATTTCAGGCTAATAAACCTGATCGTTGCCCAGCGGAGAAACTGTTTGTCCCTGATAGGTGGACGAATAAAGTTATCTCTGAGGTTCATTGTTCGGTGTTGGCTGGTCATCCTGGAATCTTTGGTACCAGAGAGTTAGTGGCTAGATCCTTTTGGTGGCCATCTCTGTCGCGGGATGTGCGTACTTTTGTGCAGTCCTGTGGGATTTGTGCACGGGCTAAGCCCTGCTGTTCTCGTGCCAGTGGGTTGCTTTTGCCCTTGCCGGTCCCGAAGAGGCCTTGGACACATATCTCTATGGATTTTATTTCAGATCTTCCCGTCTCTCAAAAGATGTCAGTCATTTGGGTGGTCTGTGATCGCTTCTCTAAGATGGTCCATTTGGTACCCTTGTCTAAATTGCCTTCCTCCTCTGATTTGGTGCCATTGTTTTTCCAGCATGTGGTTCGTTTACATGGTATTCCAGAGAATATCGTTTCTGACAGAGGTTCCCAGTTTGTTTCGAGGTTTTGGCGAGCCTTTTGTGGTAGGATGGGCATTGACTTGTCTTTTTCCTCGGCTTTCCATCCTCAGACTAATGGCCAGACCGAACGAACCAATCAGACCTTGGAAACATATCTGAGATGCTTTGTTTCTGCTGATCAGGATGACTGGGTGTCCTTTTTGCCTTTGGCTGAGTTCGCCCTTAATAATCGGGCCAGCTCGGCTACCTTGGTTTCACTGTTTTTCTGCAACTCTGGGTTCCATCCTCGTTTCTCTTCAGGGCAGGTTGAGTCTTCGGACTGTCCTGGTGTGGATACTGTGGTGGACAGGTTGCAGCAGATTTGGACTCATGTAGTGGACAATTTGACTTTGTCCCAGGAGAAGGCTCAACGTTTCGCTAATCGCAGATGCTGTGTGGGTCCCCGACTTCGGGTTGGGGACTTGGTTTGGTTATCTTCTCGTCATATTCCTATGAAGGTTTCCTCTCCTAAGTTTAAACCTCGTTTTATTGGTCCGTATAGGATTTCTGAGGTTCTTAATCCTGTGTCTTTTCGTCTGACCCTTCCAGATTCTTTTTCCATACATAACGTATTCCATAGGTCATTGTTGCGGAGATACGTGGCACCTATGGTTCCATCTGTTGATCCTCCTGCCCCGGTTTTGGTGGAGGGGGAGTTGGAGTATATTGTGGAGAAGATTTTGGATTCTCGTGTTTCAAGGCGGAAACTCCAGTATCTGGTTAAGTGGAAGGGTTATGCTCAGGAAGATAATTCCTGGGTCTTTGCCTCTGATGTCCATGCTCCCGATCTTGTTCGTGCCTTTCATATGGCTCATCTTGGTCGTCCTGGGAGCTCTGGTGAGGGTTCGGTGACCCCTCCCCAAGGGGGGGTACTGTTGTGAATTCTGTGGCAGAGCTCCCTCCTGTGGTCACAAGTGGTACTTCGGCTGGTTCTCTCTGTGAGCTTCCGTTGGTGGAGGAAAGTGGTACTGCGGCTTCTGAGTTTCCTTCCTCAGGTGATGTGGTGAAGTCGTTAGGTGCTGCTCTATTTAACTCCACCTAGTGCTTTGATCCTGGCCTCCAGTCAATGTTCTAGTATTGGACCTGTTTCCTCCTGGATCGTTCCTGTTGCCTGCTGCTCTGCATAGCTAAGTTCCTCTTTGCTATTTGTTTGCTGTTTTTTTCTGTCCAGCTTGTCAATTTGTTTTTTACTGCTTGCTGGAAGCTCTGGGACGCAGAGGGTGTACCTCCATGCCGTTAGTTCGGTACGGAGGGTCTTTTTGCCCCCTTTGCGTGGTTTTTGTAGGGTTTTGTGTTGACCGCAAAGTTACCTTTCCTATCCTCGCTCTGTTCAGAAAGTTGGGCCTCACTTTGCTAAATCTATTTCATCTCTACGTTTGTCTTTTCATCTTAACTCACAGTCATTATATGTGGGGGCTGCCTTTTCCTTTGGGGTATTTCTCTGAGGCAAGGTAGGCTTATTTTCTATCTTCAGGCTAGCTAGTTTCTCAGGCCGTGCCGAGTTGCATAGGGAGCGTTAGGCGCAATCCACGGCTGCCATTAGTGTGGTTTGAGAGGATTAGGGATTGCGGTCAACAGAGTTCCCACGTCTTTGAGCTCGTTCTTGTTTTTTGGGTTATTGCCAGGTCACTGTATGTGCGCTGACCTCTATGTCCATTGTGGTACTGAATTACCTTTCATAACAGGTGTTACACTTCCTGGCTGGGTGTATGAATTTGTGCTGTGAGGGCACTACGCCCGTGCAGGTCACATGTAACTGATGATGCTGGTTGCCAAGACCAGATGTTAACCAGTTCATGAAATTAGACCACTAATTGTTAACAAACAATGCTTTACTAAACTGTCATTGCGTGACAACTATATGCACATTATAGCAGGTACACAACTTCTTGCATGTTTCTTTAGTAATACAATGCATCTCAATACACAGTCCGATTATTTCCTCAACCTTACCCATTCCTGCCTGCACTGGTCTAATTTCCTTCTCCAGCAGCCATCTTAGCATCACAGTACATTCCGTGAAGGTCATTTTATTTTTCTCAGAGAGGTTTGATTCTCCTTGTAGAGGAGACAGTTTGCCAATATGGTCGGGCTCAGCTTCAAGCTTTCTGATGCTTAGGGAACTCCCATCAGGGGCACTCACTTCTTCTTACATTCTATTCAATCCAGACCTGTTACCTTTAGCAGCTGTAAGCTAGTCGGGACATTACCGCTAGGCGTACATTCTCCGGACCCTTCTCACTTCATCACTCTGCTCTCTGGTCAGTCCTCTGAGCTGGCACTGTCCTTCTCCCTGCATCTTTGTAACTCTCTCTGTCTTGGCCTGTTCCTTGGGACCACGCTACCTGTGTCTTTATCGCCTCGCTCTCTTGCCACAGAACACCCAATGAAGGTGACCATGCTGTGCACTTAGATTAGACTATGTCTGCTCTAGCAACAAGCTAGGACTTGTCTGAGCTTCTAGAAGGAAACAATCACTTCAACTGTTGTAGAGGTTTGTACTCACTCAGCTGCGGTTTGAGGTAAGCACAGGAAACGGTATTGCTGAAATGTCCAGGCAGGTTTATTAAGACTGCATAAACCGCTCAGGGAAACAAACAAAAAGAACAGCCTCTTCCAGCACAAAGTGAAAACACAAAGTAAAACGTCCATACAATATAGCAGGTCTGCCCTCTCAGGATATTGTCTGGTTCTTTAGGCATTAGTGCAGACCAACACAGAGGAGATCCACACATCTCCAGACCCAGACACTGAATGACATTTGGTCTCCATTTTATCTGCCAAACTGCGCCCCTGGGGTGGGGATATGTGAGCAGTCATTCCCACCTATTTCTGTTGACTGCTTGTATAACCTGGCCCTGGAATGGCCTAATAACTCTCTCAGTACTATATGTGCTGGAGCATGCTTTCCAAGCTCATATCACCGAATCTACCAACTGCGGTTATACATATCTCCACTCAAGGACTGGTCCAGCGGCAAAACATTACAATACATCACCATTGCAATTCACATTACACAGCTCCATCACAATAACGCATAGCATTACACTTTAAATTATAACAATAACATTGATATCTTCAAGGGGGAACAGGGCAATATGTCTAACTCCTTAATGGTGTCTTCAGACTGAGCTCAACACCTTTCCTGCACTCATAATTGCCATTTCTTTTGCCTTGATTGAAGTGGCTGACCTTATCTCCACAACATGTTGGTTCTGCACAACTTTAATTCCCCACGATGCAGCCACAAGAGTTGAACAGACTCTGTAAGTGACCTTCAGTAGGAGAATCAAGGCAGGAGAATTGAGATTACATGGAAAGAGATGACACTGGATATGGTCCCAGAGATGCCCGTCAGACCAGGAAAAAGGTGATTAACCTATGATGTGGGACAATTATAAAAGGTATTTTTTAAGGTATAAGAAGAAGCTTGGCTCTTATGAAGGGATTGCAGGAACACTATTAAAGGGACTCTGTCACCTGAATTTGGCGGGACTGATTTTGGGTCATATGGGCGGAGTTTTCGGGTGTTTGATTCACCCTTTCCTTACCCGCTGGCTGCATGCTGGCTGCAATATTGGATTGAAGTTCATTCTCTGTCCTCCGTAGTACATGCCTGCACAAGGCAAGATTGCTTTGCGCAGGCGTGTACTATGGAGGACAGAGAATGAACTTCAATCCAATATTGCAGCCAGCATGCAGCCAGCGGGTAAGGAAAGGGTGAATCAAACACCCGAAAACTCCGCCCATATGACCCAAAACCAGTCCCGCCAAATTCAGGTGACAGGTTCCCTTTAAAGTTGACTGAAAGATGACTGAATAGATGATGGACATACAGTGGATTTAAAAAGTGTACACACCCCTGTTCAAATGCCAAATTTGAAACTAAAATTATTTTCAGGTGAAAATAAAAATAAAAAAACTAAAATAATTTAGTAGCGTAAATATGAACAATTTCTTATAATTGACAATAAGACGGTATTCTGAACTATTACATTTAAACTCATGTGAAATAGTAGTCAGTACATAGCAGCCATCATTTACAGTGATTCTGATTAACCTCATGCAAAGGTGAGCCATACAAATTATAATCACTATACAAGTAAACGCACGTACATAGATATAATACTAAGCAAAAAAAGGAATTAAAGTGCTTTTACTCAGAGGTGCAATTAGTCAGTGAAGTGCAAATTAACGAAAATGCTTCTCACCTCCTCAACTTCATACAGAATTTATATTCATACTATTTATCAATCATTTATTAAACGACAAGAAAGAGGCCCAATGCTATTGCATCAGGATGGCGGTGAAATTAACATCTGTGCATGCTTAGTGGTGCTGACTAGTGTTGAGCGATACCGTCCGATATTTGAAAGTAGCGGTATCGGATGGTATCGGCCGATATCCGAAAAATATCGGATATCGCCGATACCGATATCCGATACCAATACAAGTCAATGGGACACAAATATCGGAAGGTATCCTATATGGTTCCCAGGGTCTGAAGGAGAGGAAACTCTCCTTCAGGCCCTGGGATCCATATTCATGTGTAAAATAAAGAATAAAAAAAAAAATATTGATATACTTACCCTCGGACGCGCCCTGGTTGTCACCGCTGCAACCGCCATGCTTTCCTTTCTAAGAATGAGCACGTTAAGGACCTTCGATGACGTCGCGGCTTGTGATTGGTCGCTGAGCGGTCATGTGACCGCTCATGCGACCAATCACAAGCTGCCACGTCATCGAAGGTCCTTAACGCGCTCTTTCTTAGGAATGAGCGCGTTAATGACCTTCGATGACGTTGTGGCTTGTGATTGGTTGCGTGAGCGGTCACATGACCGCTCAGCGACCAATCACAAGCCGCGACGTCATCAAAAGTCCTTAACGCGCTCATTCTTAGGAACGGAAGCATGGCGGTTGCAGCGGTGACAACCAGGGCGCGTCCGAGGGTAAGTATATCAATATTTTTTTTTTTATTCTTTATTTTACACATGAATCTTAATCCCGATACCGATTCCCGATATCACAAAAATATCGGAACTCGGTATCGGAATTCCGATACCGCAAATATCGGCCGATACCCGATACTTGCGGTATCGGAATGCTCAACACTAGTGCTGACACTGTTCCACTGTTCACTGTACATGTGCGGTGGACATGTTAGCGCTGAAATCTCATCTCTCAAGATCTTCATTCCGAGATCACCATCTATGCATGTGCCACCCCCCGGCGGTGGCCATATTCCAGAGTCCTCCACACACGCACAGGAAACAGTAGAATTACTGGGCCTCTGGCCTGTCGTAAAATGCCGGCAGAGCCCTGGGCAGCGCCAGACACCCACGCAGCACCGCTGGGCACCATAGACAACCGCAGCACCAGCCAGAAACCACCGGGCACCCGGAGACACCCGGACACCCTCTCATCCCAGCCTGCGACCTACACCCATGGTATCGGTAAGGCATGTCCGCTTTGTAAGACGCACGCCCAATTTTTCCACCAACTTTGGGGAAAAAAAGTGCATCTTACAAAGCGAAAAATATGGTATGTCACTTGACACTGTCTCGGTGCCTTATGGGATTCGGGGACAGTGGCTGGAAGTCCCAACTGGCGATTATATATATAGAGTTTTGTGTATTATGAAGGGAAACATAGCTGTTGTTATGCATGCAGGTCGCACACATAGTTCGTGTACCCATTGTGCCATGGGACCTGACTTACCAAGGAGGGGAGTAGCCAAGGTGCTACCTGGTGTTCACTGGATCCCCTGATAGTGGAGTCAGGCTTGAGCTGCACATAGCTGCCAGGTACCACTACTAGGCAATCCCTGGTATTGCAGCTGCTGACCCCAGGGATCAGACACAGAAAGGACTCAGGCTCCATTCAGACTACTAGGTTCAAGATTTTCTACGGAACGATTACTGACACAGAGACAGACTCTGCTGAGACTACTAGGTTTAGAATTCATTAGTAGAATGGTTACTGACACGTAGTCTCAGACAAGACTGTTTCGGATGCACAGGTCTCAGATATAGATTCAAGTACTGGCCACACGGACTATGGGTTAGAGAGTTAGACTTTTGCCACACATGGACCAGGGGACAAGGTTCAGTCACTGGCCACACCAGGACCAGGGACTACAGGCTCAGGATTGGCCAGGCAAAGTACCAGGAACTTCAAGTTCAGGACACTGGCCACACCAGAACCACTAACACACTAATGAAACTCATTGCTTTGACACCTCCCTATTGGGGAGGGTGCCTTTTAAACAAAATGTCTCCTAGCTATTGGTTGATGGCATCTTAGCAGGTTCACGCTGGCAAGTCAAGAAGAGGGCAGCACATGCACTAGGTGCACCATTGTACTAGGCGCACCATTGGGAAACCATATAACCTGGAAGCATGGTTTCCCAATGCATGGAGCACACTGAAGGCCACACCTTGTGGCCGGGGTGTGAGTATGCCAGCATCCTTGCATGAATAGGGAAGGGTTTCCATGCAAGAGCGCCAACAATAGCGTTACAGTTGTACAGAGACAGAAACAGCTATATCACATTGAGGAGAAACTGGTAGGTTGAAGGTCGCTCGTGGAAGCCGAGGGGCTCAGCATTCCACAGGTCCAAGACTTAGTTGCCGGGTAGCCCCCAGAAAGCATGTGCTTGCTCCCCTCTAGCTGGCATACCCTCTCACTTAGTTCCTTAGTTAGTCATCATCCTCTGTTCTGACCCACTCTCCAAGGGTCCCAGCTCTTAACCCTGCTGTGTCCCTCCCCCCTGTACCTGGGTGGGCTAGGAATCTCCACCCCTCAGCTTCCTTGCAAGATCTGTATCCAATATCTAATAAATGGGATAACTTCTCTCAGGATGATCGGATCAGCACACAGTCGGTACCAGCGCACAAGGTTTGTTCTGCCGGTTGCCCAGGGACCAAACCCGGACCCATTCAGTCACTGTGGGAGGCTGATCTCCACATCTCAGGTTCCAGAATTCCCACGGACCCGGGAGTTGCACTGCCAGATGCACTATTTCTATAGGGCGAGGGGGATATTTTTAATGAGCCTGTACCTTGGACGATGCATCCATAATTCATGATTCCATGTTGGAGACGGTTCGACTGGAAGGCCACAATAGACATGTATCTTGTGGCCACTTGACATGCGTGCTTTAATTGAACCCCCAGGCACCTCCTTGTCCCCTGCTGGTGTGGCTTCCTCATTGAGCTTTGAAGTACCTTCTGCCTGCTACACTGAGCTTAATTCCATTACCATGCTAAAAGGAAATTTATTCATGAGAAAAGGTGGGGGCCAGGAGCGCTCATCTCTGCAGACCTGTGACCAGGAGACAAAATGGAGTCACGCCAATCTCTGTTAGTATGCCCGTATCCAAGATGGCGGCTGCTCCCTCATCACAGGGAAGGGTTTCCATGCAGGAGCGCCAACAATAGCGTTACACTTGTACAGAGACAGAAGCAGCTATATCACATTGAGGAGAAACTTGTAGTGTTGACCTCTGCTTCTGCATCTATCATCTTCTCCTGAGGCTCCATAACACACAGGCCACAGGAGCCCATCCTACATTGTTTTTACAGAGTAGATGTAAAAAAATTGAAAACTTTCCTCTATAATTTAGTAATAAAAGCTCTAAACACCGCTGTTAAAATGCCATGATTTTGTCATGAAAAAAGCATTCGAAGAAGAATCATTTCAGTCTATATTCATTTTAAAATCACTCATCTCGTGAAATCCATTGAAAAACAAACTGAAAGTGTGAACACCTTCTTATAATTGGTGATGTGGCTGTGTCCAGAATTAGCCAATTACATTTTAACTCATTTTAGTAGTCAATACACAGCTGCCATAATTTAATGTGAGTCTGATTAACCCCATATTAGGTGTTGTGAATTCGGTTGTCGGGCTCCCTCCTGTGGTCATGAATGGTACTTCGGTTGGTTCTGTCCATGGACTTCCTCTGGTGGGTGTTTCTGAGTTTCACAGGTGACGAGATTAATTCGTTAGCTGCTGCTCTTTTTAACTCCACTTAGATCTTTGCTCCATGCCACCTGTCAATGTTCCAGTATTGGTCTAGTTCACTCCTGGATCGTTCTTGTGACCTGTCTTCCCAGCAGAAGCTAAGTTCCAGCTTGTATTTCTTTGGTTTGCTATTTTTCTGTCCAGCTTGCTATTTTTATTGTTGTCTTGCTTGCTGGAAGCTCTGAGACGCAGAGGGAGCGCCTCCGCACCGTGAGTTGGTGCGGAGGGTCTTTTTGCGCCCTCTGCGTGGTCTTTTTGTAGGTTTTTGTGCTGACCGCAAAGTAACCTTTCCTATACTCGGTCTGTTCAGTAAGTCGGGCCTCACTTTGCTAAATCTATTTAATCTCTGTGTTTGTATTTTCATCTTTACTCACAGTCATTATATGTGGGGGGCTGCCATTTCCTTTGGGGAATTTCTCTGAGGCAAGGTAGGCTTTATTTTTCTATCTTCAGGGCTAACTAGTTTCTTAGGCTGTGCCGAGTTGCATAGGGAGCGTTAGGCGCAATCCACGGCTATTTCTAGTGTGTTTGATAGGTTTAGGGATTGCGGTCAGCAGAGTTCCCACGTCCCAGAGCTCGTCCTTATTATCAGTAACTATCAGGTCATTCCGTGTGCTCTTAACCACCAGGTCCATTATTGTCCTGACCACCAGGTCATAACAATTAGGGTTGTCGGATTGCACTAAATAAAATATAAAAATAAAGTGCAATTGCAACCTGGGGTCTACCATGCAGAGAAGAACCCTGCTGCTAGTTTGAATAATGCTGGAACTAAATAGCAAGCGTTACCTTGAACTCACTGAGTTAACGCCACTCAGTGTGACCAAAACACTGAGTAGCAAGCTCAGTTATTTGATCGAGAGGTATGGCACGAGTATACAAAGTGCTATACCATGTTAGCGTCACAGGGATAATAGCACGTGTATTGGGCTAGCTCTGCAACTAAATAGTGCTAACCGCACAAATGAATGAAGCAGATGCTGAGCCAAGAGAGAGAGAGAGCTCTTTGACGCTATGTACAATACCCTGTCACTTTCAGCAAGAGGTATAGCATAAGGGTTGAGCTTGCTCTGTAACTGAACTGTGCCAATCGTGCACATGTACGAAACAGATGCTAAGCCAAGCGGCTAGATACCCCAGTCCGGACACTACTGAACATGTAATTAGAACATCTAATTCCACCAACAAATGTCCATCAACGTGGATCACTCTAATAATACAAATATCACATAAGGGAGTTTCAATTAAGAAAAAACAAACAAACCCAAAAAAGAGTGTTTATACAAAAAATATAAATTTATTTAGACATAAAATGTACAAAGTTATAACAAGGTAAAGCTAATCCTGCAGGGTAGGGGGAATAGCAGTCCACACATCACAATGTTATCGGTATAATCAATACATAACCAAATCTAAGTAAAAAGTATCAGAAAGCATTTCCCACTAGATACCATCATATAATCAAAGGCATTAAAGCAGCACAGATGTAGAGAAATCTCAATTAGCCTAATGAGGTCAGCGTAAATCCACAGACATAAAGTGGCATAGTGCAAACAAATATCAGCAAGTGCTGTGTCCAGGGATGACGCTGTAATACCAATAGGCGATTAACTAAAAAATAGTATGCTTGCATAGATTACCTATTAGGAAGTGTGGTAGCCGGACCCCTGCCTGCCGCCTCAACGCGCGTTTCGCCGATCTTCTTCAGGAAAAGCTTTCTGATACTTTTTACTTAGATTTGGTTATGTATTGATTATACCGATACCATTGTGATGTGTGGACTGCTATTCCCCATACCCTGCAGGATTAGCTTTACCTTGTTATAATTTTGTACATTTTATGTCTAAATAAATTTATATTTTTTGTATAAACACTCTTTTTTGGGTTTTTTTCTTAATTGAAACTCCCTTATGTGATACTACTTAACATGTGCCTGACCAGCACCCTAAGCATGTAGAAGACCAGAGACTCAGACGCTGAGCCAAAAGTACGAAACCGCATAAGTGTGCAACCTGCCTGCCAACGTGTACAGTCTCGGAGCATAGACATACACATACGCACACAAACAAACAAACATGCAGACAGAGTGGTAGAGTAGCCACCCACAAACACAAAGCATAAATGACACTAGCATGCCCGCGTTCTCTGCCGAGAGCCTTTTATACGCTAAGCTCTACCCCAAACACTCATGCCCAGTCGGCCGAGACATCACCCATGGGCCTATCATCATCAGTGCAGCTAACGTCCGACCACCAATGAGAAGCCGCCACATCACCAACATGTTCAGTAAGATGATCTCTGGAGACTCCAGAGTGCAAGGCTGCACCCGCATATTATTGGTTACCATAGACTTTACTGGAGAGCCAGCAGTAACCAAACGTATACCACAAGCCTAAGCAAGATGCTGGGACCGACGTCTGTGCTGAGCAGCAATCGCAGATAATGCATGGGATCTATCCCGTGCAGCAGGAGAATCCTGACGCCTTGCACCCCATATAAAATATAGCTATTCTAGTAGAATTTACTTGACTTTCTTCTAGTTGCATTACAAAGCAAAAGTCATGCTCTTTCATCCCTTAGTAATGGAGCTAATTATGACCTGGCCAAATTTTTTAAATCTGATCAGTGTCACTTTAAGTGGTTAATAACTCTGGAATACTTAAAGGGATCCCAGTTTTAAGACTGTTTTTTCGTGACATATTAACTTTATCACTATTCATGTTAGTGATAAAGTTTGGTCAATATGATTTGCATATACTTCTGAAAATATTGAAAATTTAACAAAAAATTAGAACATTTTGCAATTTTCAAACTTTAAATTTTTATGCCCTTAAATCAGATAGTTATACCACGCAAAATAGTTAATAAACAACATTTACCTTATGTGTACTTTACATCTGAATTATTTTTTAAACGTATTTTGTTTTAGGAAGTTAGAAGGGTTCAAATTTGATCAGCAATTTTTCATTTTCCCAACAACATTTTAAAACCATTTGTTTATGGACCATATCACAACTAAAGTGACTTTGGGGGGCCTAGATGACCGAAAATGCACAAAGGTGACACCATTATAAAAACTGCACTTCTAAAAGTCCCCAAAACGAAATTCAAGAAGTTTGTTAACCCTTAAGGTGCTTCACAGAAATTAATGTAATATGGAAGGAAAAAATTAACATTTTATTTTGTTTCACAAAAATGTTACTTTAGCCCAAAATTTATTCGTCTTACAAATAGCAAATGAACCCCAAAATTCGTTGTACAATTTCTCCAGAGCATGCCGATACACAAATGTAGTATCACAAAAGTATAATAGTGTCAAAAAAGTACAGTTATATGAAAAAGTTTGGGCACCCCTATTAATCTTAAACTTAATGTTTTATTAAAATTGTTTTTTTTGCAACAGCTATTTCAGTTTCATATATCTAATAACTGTTGGACACAGTAATGTTTCTGCCTTGAAATGAGGTTTATTGTACTAACAGAAAATGTGCAATCTGCATTCAAACAAAATTTGACAGGTGCATAAGTATGGACACCCTTATCATTTTCTTGTTTTAAATACTCCTACCTACTTTTTAGTGACTTACTAAAGCACTTTTTTTGGTTTTCTAACCTCATTGAGCTTTGATCTTCATAGCCAGGTGTATGCAATCATGAGAAAAGCTACTTAAAGTGGCCACTTGCAAGTTGTTCTCCTGTTTGAATCTACTCTGAAGAGTGGCATCATGGGCTCCTCAAAACAACTGTCTAATGATCTGAAAACAAAGATTATTCAACATAGTTGTTCAGGGGAAGAATACAAAAAGCTGTCTCAGAGATTTAACCTGTCAATTTCCACTGTGAGGAACATAGTAAGGAAATGGAAGAACACAGGTACAGTTCTTGTTAAGGCCAGAAGTGGCAGGCCAAGAAAAACATCAGAAAGGCAGAGAAGAAGAATGATGAGATCAGTCAAGGACAATCCTCAGACCACTTCCTGTTGTGAATTCAGCTTTTGGGCTCCCTCCGGTGGTTGTAGAGGGTAATGCAGTTGTGCCTGGACCGCAGGAGTGGACAGGTGTATCTACTAATTGCAAAACTGACTGGGGCATATAGCTTTGCAGGATCCTTTAGTCAGTGTCAGTTGTCCATTGTTCTTGAAGGTTTCACTTCCCTGCTGGTCTCTCCAGTTTGCTGTGCTTTTCTACAAAGATAAGTTCTGGCTTTGTTTTTGCTGTCCACCTGCTGTGGACCTTATAGTTCTGAGCATTTTCAGGTTTTTGGCTTGTCCAGCTTAGTCTGTGAAGGATTTTTTGCAGCCTAGTTTTTTCTCTGGAGATGCAGATATACCCCCCATGTCTTTAGTCAGATGTGGTGATCTGTATTTTCTGCGGTGGATATTTTCTAGTGTTTTTATACTGACCGCATAGTACTCTGTTCTGTTCTTTCTTTTTAGCTAGTATGGCCTCCTATGCTAAAATCTGATTTCATATCTGCGTATGTTATTTCCCTCTCCTCTCACAGTCAATATATGTGGGGGGCTATCTATCCTTTGGGGATTTTCTCTGAGGCAAGATAGGTTTCCTGTTTCTGTCTTTAGGGGTAGTTAGATCTTAGGCTGTGCCGAGGGGTCTAGGGAGTGTTAGGTACCCCCCACGGCTACTTCTAGTTGCGCTGCTAGGTTCAGGGTTTACGGTCAGTACAGGGGCCACCTTCTCCAGAGTCCGTCTCATGCTGCTCCTAGGCCACCAGATCATAACAACCTCCAGAGAGCTGCAGCATCAACTTGCTGCAGATGGTGTCACTGTGCATCGGTCAACTATACAACACACTTTGCACAAGGAGAAGCTGTATGGGAGAGTGATGCGAAAGAAGCCGTTTCTGCAAGCACGCCACAAACAGAGTCGGCTGAGGTATGCAAAAGCACATTTGGAGAAGCCAATTTCTTTTTGGAAGAAGGTCCTGTGGACTGATGAAACAAAGATTGAGTTGCTTGGTTATACAAAAAGGTGTTATGCATGTCGGCCAAAAAACACAGCATTCCAAGAAAAACACTTGCTACCCACAGTAAAATTTGGTGGAGGATCCATCATGCTTTGCGGCTGTGTGGCCAATTCCGGCACCGGGAATCTTGTTAAATTTGAGGGACGCATGGATTCCTCTCAGTATCAGCAGATTCTTAACAATAATGTTCATGAATCAGTGACAAAGTTGAAGTTACGCAGGGGATGGATCTTTCAGCATGACAATGATCCAAAACACCACTCCAAATCTACTGAGGCATTCATGCAGAGGAACAATTACACTGTTCTGGAATGGCCATCCCAGTCCCCAGATCTGAATATCATTGAACAGCTGTGGGATCATTTGAAGAGGGCTGTCCATGCTCGGCGACCATCAAACTTAACTGAACTGGATTTGTTTTGTAAAGAGGAATGGTCAAAAATACCTTCATTCAGGATCCAGGAACTCAATAAAAGCTACAGGAAGCGACTAGACGCTGTTATTTTTGCAAAAGAAGGATCTACTAAATATTAATGTCACTTTTCTGGTGGGGTGCCCATACTTATGCACCTGTCAAATTTTGCTTGAATGCAGATTGCACATTTTCTGTTAGTACAATAAACCTCATTTCAAGGCAGAAACATTACTGTGTCCAACAGTTATTAGATATATGAAACTGAAATAGCTGTTGCAAAAAAAACAATTTTTATAAAACATTAAGCTTAAGATTAATAGGGGTGCCCAAACTTTTTCATATAACTGTATCCTTACTAGATGCAAAGAGAGTTAGTAAGAGATCTTTTCCAAAGAAAGAAAGAAAATACCCGAATAATTGCATCTAAACTACTGGACAAAACTTATATAGTTCTACGTTAGTTTAAACAGGAACATATAGACAAAAAACTTAAATTTATTAATAATCACAACAAAGCAAAACAAAAATTATTTAAAAAGTAGCCATGAGTGCCTGAAAGGAGCCAAAATAGATCTCAGTGGCACCACCTTAGGAAAAACTACTGTTTGGACACAGTGAAGAAATAATATTTTTTACTGCTAAAATGTTGTTTTCGCCCCACATTTTTATTTTTTTATAAAGGCTAGTAGGAAAAAATGTCCCTCTCTCAGTTTGTTGTGCACTTTCACCTGAGTTCAAAATTCAGAAGGGAAAGAGCTCCATAATTTAGTGCAGATTTGACTGTTGAAATTAGCTAGTGGTAAAATCCAACTAATATAATGTGTCAGCGTTTTGGATTAAAATATATCCTTTGTTATATATCTCTAAAATGTAAAATTCTCAAAGCGAAAAAAGAAAAAAGGGGAAAACCAACTTTTTCAAAGTGCAAGGTGCATAAGTCAAACAATACTAAAAACTGTGGAGTGCACATAAACATATGGAGTTATAAATGTGTAAACTCCCACTGAAATACACTAGTCTGTTCCTCACAGATATTACTGCATACCATGCAGTCCCTGCAAACTCCTCTGCATAGGATTTATACACAGTCTATGCTAAATGGAACAGACCCAATGGGCAATCCTAATGATACAATCTTGCCCGTTTAGTGCATTCTCCACATCATATATATAGTCAGAAACACCCATTAAATATGCTTTTACAGTCCATGCATATACTGTATATATCATACTCCTGGAAAAATTATGCCCATATTATTGAGTGTGACTATTGTCTATTGCGGAACCCTGAAATAATAGCTCTCTCTGGCACCATGTGTGTATGATATTCTCTCCATCTCTTCTAGCATTATCACTCATTGTTAGGGCTTCCGGCACTGAATAGGCCTCTGTTTTCACAATGCTGCAACGTGCATTGCTTCGATCTTGTCATTGCTTGGACAGCGCACATTGTGACGATATGCACATCATGACAACAGATGCCTACTTGGTGCTGGAAGACCTGACACTGAGTAAAAATGCCGGAAGAGAGTAAGAGGATGTCTAGTGCACAGGGCTGGAAAGGGCTACGTGGAGGACTAGACAAAGGGTTCAATGGACAGATGAGCTTCTAATGCCCTCTATAATTCTTGGTGGCTAGAGAGACACTTCTTGTTCCACATGCACAGAAACACAAATACCAAAAAATTAGAATTGAGACAAATCTGATTTTTTTTATTAATTTCAGGGAGAGGGCATAGCCTTGTTACATTTACCAACACTCACATTATTTTGCCTATAATGTAATCTCAACATACAATTTATGGATAAAAGTATTGGGATACATCTTTTGACCCCTAAACGACTTTGTGCGTAATATTATACCCACGTTTCATTCCCTCCCTTTGATGTGGGCTCCGGCGGTGAGTCCATATCTTTCCAGGCCCATGTCAGCTGTTTTGAACAGCTGACATGTGCCATGAACAGCTATTAACCCACTAAATGCCGCTGTCAAGCGCTGACAGCGGCATTTAACATGCAATTCCGGCAATCGCGTCAGAAATCCGCCCATCGGTGACCCTGTCACGTGATTGTGGGTCACCAATGGGTTGCCATAACAAGCAGAGGTCTCCTGGAGACCTCTATGGTTGTCACTGCCAGATTGCTACGAGCGCCGACCTCCGGGCAAGTGAGGTATTCTTTTACATATAGGTGGTCTGATCATTGCCTGTATGCAGCAGAGTCGATCAGGTTACGGTAGCTTCTAGTCTCTCATGGAGAATATTGAAGCATATCAAAAGCAGAAAAAATGTTTTTAAAAATATAAAAATATATATATGTATAAAACTTCAAATCACCTCCCCCTTTCACCCCATTCAAAATAAAACAATAAAAAAAACAGACATACACATATTTGGTATTGCCACGTTAGGAATAGCCAGATCTATCAGCCAAAAAAAAGGATTAACCTGATCGCTAAATGGCAAAGATCGTGTATGCACCAAAATGGTATCATTAAAAACATCAGCTCAGCACACACAAAAAAAGCATTCACCCGACCCGAGATCACAAAAATTGGAGATGCTGCGGGTATAAGAAAATGGTGCATTTCACCACTTAGATAAAAAAGAACCTAGACATGTTTGGTGCCTATGAACTCGTAATGACCTGGAGAATCATAATGGCAGGTCAGTTTTAGCATTTAGTGAATATAGTAAAAAAGCCAAACAAAAAACAACTGAGGGATTGCACTTTTTTTTGCAATTTCAGTGCACTTGGAATTTTTTTCCCATTTTCCAGTACATGATATGTTAAAACCAATGAAGTTGTTCAAAAGTACAACTCATTTCGCAAAAAAACAAGCCCTCACATGGCCATATTAACAAAAAAGGTTATGGCTCTGGGAAGACAGGGAGCAAAAAACGAAAATGCATAAATGAAAATACCTCCGGTCATGAAGGGGTTAATCATTGAATTCAAATTTTTCATTCAGTCACATTGCAATATGAGTGTAAAATTAAACACTTGAGCAGCAGTGGAGAGCCATCATTGGAGCTGGGAAAGGCGAGTATCATATGGATTTGTTATTTTCTAAAGCCCTTTTAATAAAAGCATTTCTATTAATTATAAATGTAAAAATATATACATAAATATATATCAAGGTCAGTTGAAGTGTTGTAGCTGTTGACATCATTTTTAATAGGATAAAACAGGGATGGGTTACGTTAATGCAATTTCCAGGATGCAGCCCAAAATAAGAAATCCCTGCACCTGTTATTCAAGTCATAGATGCAGTAGTTTAGTGCTAATATTATTTCATAATGCTTTCTGTGAGAACTGATCACAGAGACTTAATTTAATTTCAATGGATGCAGCTATTTTGTCAGTACAACATGCTGTATAAATAGTGAACATCAATGGAATAAAGGAAAGTGTTATTTATAATGTTTATGAAAATCAAATAATCCAGAATTATGTAATTTAATTACAATTCTGCACTTTATTAAACACTGGCAGATGTGTGATTGTAGTATGATAATTGAGTGATTAGGAAATTTGATTAGCTTGTAAGTCCAGCACAATGTTAGAATAATTTCATCACTCACTTTCAGAGTCGTGAAACTACTGTACAGCAAATAAAAGCATGGTTGCTATGTGTATTTGTCCAGTGCTTTCCACTTTACCTCTGTAATATCACTTGTGTTACTTATGATAAAATATCATTTTTGGCGCTCTATTCATGTTGGGTAGTTAAGGGTTCTCAAACTTTTTCTACTATGATAAGATAGAGTAGGATAATTCCCGGCCTCACTGTCTGTAGTGGAAGTCTATACTGAAATTAAAAATATATCTCAGTTTTAATGTTTTTATCTCCTGAACCCGCTGATGTTGCTAAATTAGAGATATCTGCAGCCATGGAAAGGATTACACAGCATTTGGCACTTCTTTGCAAACTGCCTTGTCAGCTGCCCATCACAAACAACTCATACAGGTGACTCACCTGAAAAGCTGATATGTTCTAATAGGAAAAAAGAAAAGGGATTGACAAGATGAGGCAATATTTTATTAAGGAAAGGTTACACACAATCTCAGCAAGAAGAGAAAAGTACCGTATTTTGTGGATTATAAGACTCACCAGACCATAAGACGCACCCTAAAACTTTGGCTAGGAAAATATGTTATTTTTTAATAAAATGATGGTGCGTCTCATAGTCCACTTTAACCCCTTCATGACCCAGCCTATTTTGACCTTAAAGACCTTGCTGTTTTTTGCAATTCTGACCAGTGTCCCTTTATGAGGTAATAACTCAGGAACGCTTCAACGGATCCTAGCGGTTCTGAGATTGTTTTTTCGTGACATATTGGGCTTCATGTTAGTGGTAAATTTAGGTCAATAAATTCTGCGTTTATTTGTGATAAAAACGGAAATTTGGCGAAAATTTTGAAAATTTCGCAATTTTCACATTTTGAATTTTTATTCTGTTAAACCAGAGAGATATGTGACACAAAATAGTTAATAAATAACATTTCCCACATGTTTACTTTACATCAGCACAATTTTGGAAACAAAATTTTTTTTTGTTAGGAAGTTATAAGGGTTAAAATTTGACCAGCGATTTGTCATTTTTACAACGAAATTTACAAAACCATTTTTTTTAGGGACCACCTCACATTTGAAGTCAGTTTGAGGGGTCTATATGGCTGAAAATACCCAAAAGTGACACCAGTCTAAAAACTGCACCCCTCAAGGTACTCAAAACCACATTCAAGAAGTTTATTAACCCTTCAGGTGCTTCACAGCAGCAGAAGCAACATGGAAGGAAAAAATGAACATTTAACTTTTTAGTCACAAAAATTATCTTTTAGCAACAATTTTTTTATTTTCCCAATGGTAAAAGGAGAAACTGAACCACGAAAGTTGTTGTCCAATTTGTCCTGAGTACGCTGATACCTCATATGTGGGGGTAAACCACTGTTTGGGCACACGGCAGGGCTTGGAAGGGAAGGAGCGCCATTTGACTTTTTGAATCAAAAATTGGCTCCACTCTTTAGCGGACACCATGTCACGTTTGGAGAGCCCCCGTGTGCCTAAAAATTGGAGCTCCCCCACAAGTGACCCCATTTTGGAAACTAGACGCCCCAAGGAACTTATCTAGATGCATATTGAGAACTTTAAACCCCCAGGTGCTTCACAAATTAATCCGTAAAAATGAAAAAGTACTTTTTTTTCACAAAAAAATTCTTTTAGCCTCAATTTTTTCATTTTCACATGGGCAACAGGATAAAATGGATCCTAAAATGTGTTGGGCAATTTCTCCTGAGTACACCAATACCTCACATGTGGGGGTAAACCACTGTTTGGGCACATGGTAAGGCTCGGAAGGGAAGGAGCGCCATTTGACTTTTTGAATGAAAAATTATTTCCATCGTTAGCGGACACCATGTCGCGTTTGGAGAGCTCCTGTGTGCCTAAACATTGGCGCTCCCCCACAAGTGACCCCATTTTGGAAACTAGACCCCCCAAGGAACTTATTTAGATGCCTAGTGAGCACTTTAAACCCTCAGGTGCTTCACAAATTGATCTGTAAAAATGAAAAAGTACTTTTTTTTCACAAAAAAATTCTTTTCGCCTCAATTTTTTCATTTTCACATGGGCAGTAGGGTAAAATGGATCATAAAATTTGTTGGGCAATTTCTCCCAAGTACGTCGATACCTCATATGTGGGGGTAAACCACTGTTTGGGCACTCGGCAGGGCTCGGAAGGGAAGGCGCGCCATTTGACTTTTTGAATGGAAAATTAGCTCCAATTGTTAGCGGACACCATGTCGCGTTTGGAGAGCCCCTGTGTGCCTAAACATTGGAGCTCCCCCACAAGTGACCCCATTTTGGAAACTAGACCCCCCATGGAACTTATCTAGATGCATATTGAGAACTTTAAACCCCCAGGTGCTTCACAGAAGTTTATAACGCAGAGCCATGAAAATAAAAAATAATTTTTCTTTCCTCAAAAATGAATCATTTTTTAGCCTGGAATTTCCTATTTTGCCTATTTTGCCAAGGATAATAGGAGAAATTGGACCCCAAATATTGTTGTCCTGTTTGTCCTGAGTACGCAGATACCCCATATGTGGGGGTAAACCACTGTTTGGGCGCACGGCAGGGCTCGGAAGGGATGGCACGCCATTTGGCTTTTTAAATGGAAAATTAGCTCCAATCATTAGCGGACACCATGTCACGTTTGGAGAGCCCCTGTGTGCCTAAACATTGGAGATCCCCCAGAAATGACACCATTTTGGAAACTAGACCCCCAAAGGAACTAATCTAGATGTGTGGTGAGGACTTTGAACCCCCAAGTGCATCACAGAAGTTTATAACGCAGAGCCATGAAAAAAAAAAAAAAATTATTTTCTCAAAAATGATCTTTTAGCCTGCAATTTTTTATTTTCCCAAGGGTAACAGGAGAAATTTGACCCCAAAAGTTGTTGTCCAGTTTCTCCTGAGTACGATGATACCCCATATGTGGGGGTAAATCACTGTTTGGGCACATGCCAGGGCTCGGAAGTGAAGTAGTGACGTTTAGAAATGCAGACTTTGATGGAATGCTCTGCGGGCGTCACGTTGCGTTTGCAGAGCCCCTGATGTGCCTAAACAGTAGAAACCCCCCACAAGTGACCCCATTTTGGAAACTAGACCCCGAAAGGAACTTATCTAGATGTGTGGTGAGCACTTTGAACCCCCAAGTGCTTCATAGAAGTTTATAATGCAGAGCCGTGAAAATAATAAATACGTTTTCTTTCCTCAAAAATAATTATTTAGCCCAGAATTTTTTATTTTCCCAAGGGTTACAGGAGAAATTGGACCCCAAAAGTTGTTGTCCAGTTTCTCCTGAGTACGCTGATACCCCATGAGTGGGGGTAAACCACTGTTTGGGCACACGTCGGGGCTCAGAAGGGAAGTAGTGACTTTTGAAATGCAGACTTTGATGGAATGGTCTGCGGGTGTCACGTTGCGTTTGCAGAGCCCCTGGTGTGCCTAAACAGTAGAAACCCCCACAAGTGACCCCATTTTAGAAATTAGACCCCCCAAGGAACTTATCTAGATATGTGGTGAGCACTTTGAACCCCCAAGTGCTTCACAGACGTTTACAACGCAGAGCCGTGAAAATAAAAAATCATTTTTCTTTCCTCAAAAATTATGTTTTAGCAAGCATTTTTTTTGATTCACAAGGGTAACAGAAGAAATTGGACCCGAATAATTGTTGCGCAGTTTGTCCTGAGTATGCTGGTACCCCATATGTGGGGGTAAACCACTGTTTGGGCACACGTCAAGGCTCGGAAGTGAGGGAGCACCATTTGACTTTTTGAATACGAGATTGGCTGGAATCAATGGTGGCGCCATGTTGCGTTTGGAGACCCCTGATGTGCCTAAACAGTGGTAACCCCTCAATTCTACCTCCAACACTAACACCCCCACACCCCTAACCCTAATCCCAACTGTAGCCATAACCCTAATCACAACCCTAACCACAACCCTAATTCCAACCCTAACCCTAAGGCTATGTGCCCACGTTGCGGATTCGTGTGAGATATTTCCGCACCATTTTTGAAAAATCCGCGGGTAAAAGGCACTGCGTTTTACCTGCGGATTTTCCGCGGATTGCCAGTGTTTTTTGTGCGGATTTCACCTGCGGATTCCTATTGAGGAACAGGTGTAAAACGCTGCGGAATCCGCACAAAGAATTGACATGCTGCGGAAAATACAACGCAGCGTTTCCGCGCGGTATTTTCCGCACCATGGGCACAGCGGATTTGGTGTTTCATATGTTTACATGGTACTGTAAACCTGATGGAACACTGCTGCGGATCCGCAGCCAAATCCGCACCGTGTGCACATAGCCTAATTCTAAAGGTATGTGCACACGCTGCGGAAAACGCTGCGGATCCGCAGCAGTTTCCCATGAGTTTACAGTTCAATGTAAACCTACGGGAAACAAAAATCGCTGTGCCCATGCTGCGGAAAAACTGCACGGAAACGCAGCGGTTTACATTCCGCAGCATGTCACTTCTTTGTGCGGATTCCGCAGCGGTTTTACAACTGCTCAAATAGAAAATCGCAGTTGTAAAACCGCAGTGAAATGCGCAGAAAAACCGCGGTAAATCCGCCATAAATCCGCAGCGGTTTAGCACTGCGGATTTATCAAATCCGCAGCGGAAAAATCCGCAGAGGACCAGAATACGTGTGCACATACCGAAACCCTAACCCTAGCCCTACCCCTAGCCCTAACCCTAACCCTACCCCTAACCCTAACCCTATTCTAACATTAGTGGAAAAAAAAAAATTTCTTTATTTTTTTATTGTCCCTACCTATGGGGGTGGCAAAGGGGGGGGGTCATTTATTATTTTTTTTATTTTGATCACTGAGATATAATCTATCTCAGTGATCAAAATGCACTTTGGAACGAATCTGCCGGCCTGCAGATTCGGCGGGCACACTGCGCATGCGCCCGCCATTTTGGAAGATGGCGGCGCCCAGGGAGAAGACGGACGGGACCCCGGCTGGATCGGTAAGTATGATGGGGTGGGGGGGGACCACGGGGGGGGGATCGGAGCACGGGGGGGGGAATCGGAGTGCAGGAGGGGTGGAACGGAGCACGGGGGGCGTGGAACGGAGCACGGGGGGGCTGGAATGGAGCACGGGGGGGCTGGAATGGAGCACGGGGGGTGGAACGGAGCACCGGGGGGGTGGATCGGAGTGCAGGGGGGGTGATTGGAGCACGGGGGGGTGATTGGAGCACGGGGGGAGCGGACAAGAGCACGGGGGGGAGCGGAGCACTGGATGGAGGGGAGCCGGAGCAGTGTACCGGCCAGATCGGAGGGCTGGGGGGGCAATCGGTGGGGTGGGGTGGGGGCACACTAGTATTTCCAGCCATGGCCGATGATATTTCAGCATCGGCCATGGCTGGATTGTAATATTTTACCCGTTATAATAGGTGAAATATTACAAATCGCTCTGATTGGCAGTTTCACTTTCAACAGCCAATCAGAGCGATCGTAGCCACGAGGAGGTGAAGCCACCCCCCCTGGGCTAAACTACTACTCCCCCTGTCCCTGCAGATGGGGTGAAATGGGAGTTAACCCTTTCACCCGGCCTGCAGGGACGCGATCTTTCCATGACGCCGCATAGGCGTCATGGGTCGGAATGGCACCGACTTTCATGACGCCTACGTGGCGTCATGGGTCGGGAAGGGGTTAATGGCAGCTTGCCGGGTCATAGGTGCGATTGTTAGGGGTCGAGTTCCTGCCTCTGCACAGGGGGAATCTCGGGCCATATCCGCTGCAGTCTCCCATTCTTCTCTTGCCGCAGTGGAACCTGCTCAGCGGAGACGTCGATCCCAGCGTCTCGCTCAGTCTGACTCTGTGCTAAGAGTTACTGCTGCATTTCCTTGTTCTGCCATTGAAGTCAGTGCTGGGCAGCGGCAAGCAGAAGTCCTGCTTTTCACGTTCTGAGCATGCCCAGAGTAAGATTTCTCAGTGGAGATCGAGGGTCACATGATCAGATACTGCAGCTAGGTCATTGGTCCTTCTTGGAAGGTCCTTGTAGGTGCTAGGACTAAGTCCTACTTTGCACTCTGAGCATGCCCAGGGCAAGATCTCTCAGTGGAGATCTGGGGTCACATGCTCAGGTACTGCAGCAACTCCATTGGTCCTTCTTTGAAGGTCCTAAACGTGCTGCAACTATTTAGGCTCGCATGGCCGCACGGCCATGCACTAGAACTGACTTGATAATGTGTGTGTGTAGATGGATGTATGTTGATGGATGAAAGCTCCTAAATCATTCCCATTCCTAGTGATGTTGACTGTTCGCAAATGATGGAAGCTATCTAGCGCCCGTCCAAGCCATCAGCACGTTACACACGTTGCAGCATCTAATTGCTGTGACCGCCAGTGCAGCGCCGTGTGCTTTCTCTGCGCTTTCCTGACCCAAGCCTGGGTGGTTAGTGGCATCCGCCAGTGCGGCACCGCACGCACTCTCGTGCTTCTTAAATATTATTATTTCTGTCTCTCTGACACCCCATTAGCGGTGTCGAGCGCATGAGGTCTTTATGAACTTAAATCCTGAGTCTTGGGATTGAGTTCTGAGACTCCTTGCTTGCGCTCTTGGTGTGGTACCACGGCCCTGTGACGCAACAGGGTTCGCTTCCTTCACACAGGGTGAAGTTAACCCATGTGTGTATTCACATTGTACCGCCATATCATCCATCTCTACTAGCAGCAGGGTTTTCACCTGCACGGTGGACCTCGGACTGCGAACGCACCTAATACTATATCATCTTAAACTTGGTGCATTCCGCCAGTCTTAACAGCGATGGAGCGGAGTCCCGGGGAGGCAGAGGCGCTGCTGCAGGAAGCTGGAGGCAGCTGAAGAAGGAGTGGGGCACGCTGCGGGATCTGAGCTGGGATAAGGGGAGTATGACGGTGTGAGGTTGCTCAGGCTCCAGGCTTTCGCAAAATGTCAGGAGTCCCCGCACTTCCCATCCTTTTCACTGTCTTGGACTTCAGGAAACTGGCTGCCCTTCCCCTGCAGTAGCACCCCTGCCTCCTGAGACCATGGTCCACCACCCCCGATTAGCTACATTTGGATTATAAGATGCACCCCCATTTCCCCCTAAATTTAGGGGAAATAAATGATAGAAATAAGACTTGTTTACAATAATTTTGCCTTATTAGCTAAAATTAATACAGTAAAATTTATGTAAGAAAACATAATATAAATTGCTACTAGTGGCAAAATGAGTAAATGCCCTGCAGTAAGTAAATAAATGAATAGCAATAATATATGTTTATAACATAGGGTACTTAAATGTAAAAAAGCTATATCCGGCACTTCTGGGAAACCTCCTAATGAGACACAGGACATGCACTGCAACTGTTGGAAATCGTGGTGCTCGACTTGAAAAAGTAGTACGACTTCAAATGTAGAAAACAAAACACAAGTGGCACTCACCATCCGTTAAATCTTTCTTTATTGCGACAGTAATAAAACATGAATGGGAGGAAGAGTTCAGGACTAATACTTTTGCAATAAATAAAGATTTTAAAGATGGTGAGTGCCACTTGTGTTTTCTACATTTGAACATCGAGTACCTAGTTGACACTGTTTTGATAAAAAAGCATACAACATATCCTAACAAAACAAGGTGTACTCAATGAGGATAGTCCTCTATGTAATGTAAAACCTCTTTATGTGCCAACGGGCCTCAATAGATGGGGCAGAGCAGGACCCAGGCCTACCTGTCTAAATACCTGCTCTTGGACGCTTGGAAAGCTACATATATTAAATGTGTAGACCAAAAAAGGGGGATTCACACTCCTTTATGTACAAAGTACAAAAAAATGAAACAAAACCAAAGAAATGAGCTTTAGCACCAGATGATATAACAGCAATGTATAGGTGCACATTCACACTGTAGGTATTAACAAACACAACCTAGGGTAAAAACAGAACTGTACAGTTAACTAAGTACCCTATGTTATTTACATGTATCTTCCTGTAACCACTAGGTGATTTCGCTCTAGGTTTGGAATATTATCCTTTTGTATAGGCCTTTGCCCATTCAGATTTACCTCAATGTCCGTATATGTATTGAATACTATGAAAGTAGGTTCATTCTATTTTCTTGCTCTTTTTTTCTCCTCACTTGTCTTTCTTTCACCTTGTTACTTGTCGGTCATTATTCTTATCTGTGATTTAAACTGAATCCAGTGTCTTGACACCCTCGATGGATCTTTAATCTTTTTTATGATCTCCCAGATGAGAAAATACAATTTTGTCTGCACAACCCATCAATGACTTTAGTGGAAAGAAAGACTATAATGATTTATATTGTTATGTAAGGTAAATGTAAAGTAAATCACAAATCCTGTATTTTGTAAGCACAGATATTTTTTTTAGGGACCTATGGGCAATGTATTACTTAATTTGTAAAATGATTAGGTATACTAATACACAATCCAGTTTGTAGATAGTGTAAAAATGGTTGATCATGAAATGTGAACAGCATACATACATAGTAGATTTCAGTATATCTTGGTATCTGTATTGTTCTTACTCATGGTTCTGCGTGTGCATTTGGTTTAACTAAATTTACATATCATGTCTATGAAGAACAGAGAGTTGAGCAGTTGATGAGGATTGCATAGAATAAAAAAAGGCTGTCAGCCAAACAATTCCTTAGCTGATCATTCGGCCAACAGTTATCTTGTTCAATTCTCCAATACACAAGAACGTTCTCTCGGCTGGGCGCTCCTGTGTTCTCCATGACAAAGCGGCTGGCTGACATGTCAGCCGGTGGCTTATCTCAGGGAGAATAATACAATCAGCAGTCAAAAATTGGACACGCGTGATCGACATCTCCCTTGGCCATCAGTCAAACAGCGCAGCCATGCACATAAAATTGTTGGCGAATCTATCGATATTTACTGATGTGATCTGACACAGGAAGCAAGAATACAAATGATGAAACATTTATTGATCATGCTAACAATATGATGACTATTAGTTATTTTTCTGTCAAATCTAAAAGGTTATATTTGCTTGGACTGAAAGATAATTATCATATTTTTATAATATTGGTTACTTGTCCATACATATATCTTATAAAAAAGTTAAAGCGTTGTCAATTGTTTTAGACTTAAGATTATTATATGATCTATGTTTTCTAAACAGAAAATAGATCAATTAACAGCTAAATAATTACTCAAATAGGACAAAGGGTATATGGTTCTAAGTGTTACACTAGCATTATGGCATTACATAAAAAAATAAAAAAATCCTATACAAAATCCTCAAAATGTCGATAATTAAATAGAATCCATCATCTCACCTAATATAATAGAGTTCTTCCATTCAACAATTTAATGTATTTTTAATTTAACAAAGGGACATCTCAGGTGTATTATAATAAATATTGAATTATCATTAATGTCTTTGTATCTACTGGTGCAGAATATGAAGTGGGCACAGTATCTCCTCGTTATACATGTCGCATCAGTTTGACAGTGATTGATGTCATATTAATGCAAGACACAGTCACTCTCACATTGCTACTGAACATTAGACAAATGAGTGATTACAATGTGTGTCCTTCCTCCAGCCATTGTAATCTAACTGGAGTGCCATGGTTAGTAATTATTACTGTTACTGTTAATATACTCTATTTGAACCACGGTGAAGCCTCCACAAAGACACAGCCGAGGGCCTCAAATGTGCGTCAAAACAGGGAGCGTAGATGATTCCTCAAAACTGGTGACAGATATTTCTAAATAGTGTCAACCAATTGAATTATTGTGCATAATATGTGTAGGTGCCATTTATCTCTCTGATCACATTACGATTAGTTAGTGCCAGAATTCAGAAAAGAATAATTTAATATATCACAGTTATATTTAGGAGGTATATTGACCAGCTGAGAAATTCTGTCAGGCTTATTTAATAACGCAAAATATGTTCAGAATGCAACGTATCACAATAGAAGAATTGTACAGGTTTATCTTGTGCATAGAAGTATAAATATACATCCAGGGTTGAGTTGAAGAGAGCTGTAAACGGGAGATGCCCTCTACATCATGATTTGACAGATTTGAAGCACTACTGCAAGAAAGAATGTGCAAAACATTGCCAATTCTACATGTGCCATGCTGAGAGACTCCAAGTACATATCAATCAATACACTGTATTCCAAATTATTATGCAAATACTATTTTTCTCTGATTTTCCTAAATGGTCAGGTACAAATGAGTCAGTATCATGTTCAAATCATCAGTCGAACAATAACTAAAAGAGCTACCTTCTTTTAGTTACAGGGGGGTGACAGGTTCCCTTTAAAGGTTGTAAAGTACTGAAAATGGTCATTTGTTGAATTTACAGCATGAAGAGGTCACATTTACTGAAATCAAAAGCCCTTTCAATCAAAAACATCTTAACAGGCCAAGTTACATGTCAACATAGGACCCCTTCTTTGATATCACCTTCACACTTTTTGCATTCATTGCATTCATTGAACTTGTGAGCTTTTGAGTAGTTTCTGCTTGAGTTTCTTTTCAAGGTGTCAGAGTAGCCTCACAGAGCTGCTGTATTTATGTGAACTGCCTCCCACCCTGATATGCAAATTGCCTCTTCTGAGGAAAAGAGGACTTAAACTCTATAGAGCCACCAGTTGGAAGTAGCGATCCTACAAGTCAACTCTTTAATGAGTCATGCAATATGACTTAGGATAAAAGCCAAATCAGTATCTTAATTCGAAGACACGGTGTTTCGGGCTGTTGGCCCTCGTCAGTGCAAAGCATGAGAACTGATTTAGCTAGGTGAGAGGCTCTGGACTGGAGTCTAAGGGGTAACGTTACCCCTTAGATCCCACCCTGATAGAGCTTTTGCTTGAGGATACTTCAAAGGTTCTCAAAAAGGTTGGGGTCAGGGGAGGATGAAGGTTACGTTATGAGTTTCTCTTCTTTTATGCCCATAGAAGCCAATGATTCAGAGGTATTATTGCAACCTGAGATGGTGCATTGTCATATATGAAGATAATTTTGCTATGGATTGCATGATAAAGAAACCATGATTAAGGGTCTTTGATGACCCAAAAAATACAACAGTATATTTTATGGGTTTAAGCTGATATGGGAGTTATTTGGAATTTTAATATGTATCAATAAAGATAAAAGATTTGTGTGTCCGTGGAGCTGGATCTTTCCTTCTTGCTGTCGTCTTCTTGTACCAAGGGAGAAAGTGGTTGTTAGGGTTGGCGGATTGCATTAAATAAATTTAATAGTAAAGTGAAATCGCAACCCAGGGTCTACCGCGCAGAGATGTTAAACTGTGGCTAGTGTGAGCAATGACGGAACACACAGTGAGCGATTGCTTGCACACACTGAGTTATACGCCACTCAGTATGAACAGCACATAAAACTGAACTCGCATGCAGAAACAAAACAGATGCACTGCAACTGAGCTGCATCATTCGCACACAGAAGTGGAACTGATGCTCTGCAACAGAGCTGTGTCACTTGAACACAGAAATGGAACTGATGCTCTGCAACTGCTGCAAACAATGGTCACACAATCAGCAAATGAACTCAACCAACTCCCCTCCGGATGTGCCGGAATTCTAGTGGCTAGATGCCAGCCCTGAATTCACACAGACAATCTCCTCTCCGGAGAACAAACATTTTAACGGCTTACCGCCGACCCTGAGCACATGCAGGTAAAGACCACATTGGTTCAATGTCCCATACACACATGTGACAAGAATGATATTAGCGCGCCCGCGTGCACGTCTGAGACACTTTTATATGTTCATCTCATGTCCAGATGGACAGGACCTTGCTCGCGGACCAATCTGGAGCTGCCACATCACCAGAGCAGCTGACACTCGACCACCAATGATACGCCGCCACATCACAAGCATGCTCAGTAGGTTGATTTCTGGACTTAGCCTCCAGAGCATCTGTTTGTTGCTGCCTACTGCTGGTTACCATAGACTTGGCTGAAGAGCCAGCAGTAACCAGATGAACAGCTCGAGCCTGAGCAAGATGCCGTGACCGATGTCTATGCTCAGCAGCACCTGCAGTGGCTGACACTGAATAGGAGACCGCAGATGCAGACAAGGCTTGGAATCTACCCTGTGCAGCGGGAGAATCCAGGTGCCTAACAGTGGTCAATCAGAAACTTTATATACTTTAATGAGGTCATTTTCACATCTTCATGTATCCTAAAGGGGCTTTAGCTTTCCCCCCATGATCCCCGACCAAAACATGACTAAACCACCTCCTTGCTAGCATCACAGCCTTGTTGCGCCATGGTAACCATCCAGCGGCCATCTACTACTGAATCCATTTGGACTATTCAGAGTTACATGGCACTCATCATTAAACAAGACTGTTTTAAAATTAGTTTTCATATATGTATGGGTTTACTGCAACAGTGTTAGGAATACCTGCCATAGATGCAGTAAACTTCCTCTGGTTTCCAAACTGCTCCGCCAGTTTGTCTGTGCTGGGGGTGGAGCTAGAGTGCACATGATGGGACCTCATGTGTGGAAGTGGTGAGCTTATGCCTTGCCTGGTGTTAGCCAATGGTGGGAATGTGTTCACCCTGTTGTGCAGTTGAGCAAGGAGTGGCTCCCTGGACATGACTGAGAGGAATGTATCACCTGATTGTTGTCTTTGGAATTGGGCTGGCTATTTAAAACCTGCTTCTAATTCAATTCAGTGCTGTTTATTTAGTTCCCTTGCATAGGTTTATGGTGAGTGCATCCTGGTTTAGCTCTATTTCCTTCTCAATAGAGTAGTTGCTAAAGGAAATTTTTGGTTCCTCTTAAGTAGATATTGTCTGGGGCTTTCCCTTTGCTTTTCATTTGGGTTTCTTGCTTGCTTTGGATTTATGCTTGAACCTGAGACCACATTGTCTGTATGACCAGACGCCTGGTATCCTGTCACAGCAGTCTGGGAAAGGCTCTGTAAAGCCCCCTTCCCTTCAGGATTGTATGAAGAATAACCTGGCCCTTAAGGACTAGCAGTGGTGGCTCATTCAAAGTGCATCTGTGATTGCGATTTTGCTGGTGCCATGCGAGCTGCTGCAAAGTTATTCCTGTGCATAACATACCATTTCTACTTTTGAGCACTGTTTAGGGTGTGAAGGGTAAACCTAAGAAAAATTAAAGCAGGCTTCATTTTGTGCTTTTCGACTCCATTTTGCTGTTTTAAGATAAATTTTGTTACTAGGTAAAGTTCACAGCTGTTATGAGACCTTGATTGTTTCAACCTGGACAGGACATGAGACTGAGGGTGTATTGTTCTATGAGACTTTGTTGTACAGACTGCTCCAGAATTCTTATAGGTTAAGAACTGTGAGCGTGTTCTTATGTTGATTGGTTGAATTGTAACTTGTTAAGATTCTGAAAAGTGCGACACAATAAACGGGGGCCAGAGATCTGCTCGATCCTCCCAAACAGAGACACACGTCTCCGTCTGGTCATTTTCAGTTGCCGGCAACACCCTGTGGATCAATTTGAAAATCACTGAGTCAACCGTGAAGGATCACTTTAGATCCTCCCTCAACAAGGGGTGGCTGTTGTGAATTCTGCTCCTGGGCTCCCTCCGGTGGTTGTAAGTGGCACTTTTGTGAGTTCTGCTCTTGGGCTCCCTCTTGTGGTTTCAAGTGGTATGGCTGCTCCTTGGAGTTAGCTGTTGTCAGCTGCCTCCACTTATCTCTCCTCTCTCGCCTATTTAAGCCTGGCTGTTCCTTCAGCTAGTGCCACTTGTAAATGGTTCCTGGTTGGATTCACATCTCTTTGGAGTTCCCTGTTATCCTGACCAGTTCAGCAAAGCTAAGTTTTTGCTTACTTTTTCTGTCCATAGTTTGTGGACTTATCCATTCTGTGCTTTCTTTGTTTGTCCAGCATTATCAGTTTGAAGTATTTTCTGTCTCGCTGGAAGCTCTGGGAAGCAGAGTGACCCTCCACACCTTTAGTCAGGTGTGGAGATTTTTTGTTTACTCTGCGTGGATTTTTGTAGTGTTTTATACTGACCGCACAGTGTTCCATCCTGTCCTATCTATCAAGCTAGACTGGCCTCCTGTGCTCATCCTGGTTTCATTCTGTGTATGTCTTTTTCCTCTCCACTCACAGTCATTATTTGTGGGGGGCTAATCTATCCTTTGGGGATTTTCTCTGAGGCAAGATAGTTTTCCTGCTACTGTCTTCAGGGGTAGTTAGCTCTTAGGCTGTGACGAGATGCCTAGGGAGAGTTAGGAGCATTCCACGGCTGCTTCTAGTGTTGTGTTGAGCTTAGGGCCTGCGGTCAGTACAGTTACCACTTCCCTCAGAGCTCGTTCCATGTTGCTCCTAGACCACCGCATCATAACAGTACAAGTGGCCAAAAATGAAATAATTGCATCTCAAAAGAAGGAAAAGAAAGTTCTGAACCATTTTTTTTTTCTGTGCTCTAGTTTGTCTTTTTTTTTTCCCTCTTGATATCTGGGTGGTTATGCTTTGGCATGGCTGTTCAAGGTTTGTTTTCTCGTGTGGATCAACTTGCTGAAAGAGTACAGAGTATCCAGGACTATGTTGTCCAGACTCCGGCTCTAGAGCCTACAATTCCTACTCCTGATTTGTTTTTTGGGGACAGATCCAAGTTTTTGAACTTTAAAAATAACTGCAGATTGTTTTTTGCTTTGAAACCCCGTTCTTCTGGTGATCCCATTCAACAGGTAAAAATCATCATATCCTTGCTGCGGGGTGATCCTCAAGACTGGGCTTTCTCTCTTGAAGCAGGGGATCCGGCATTATTGAATGTTGATGCATTTTTTCAAGCGCTCGGATTATTGTACGACGAACCTAATTCTGTGGATCATGCAGAAAAAACCCTGTTAGCCCTGTGTCAAGGTCAGGAAGAGGCAGAGTTATACTGCCAGAAATTTAGAAAATGGTCTGTGCTCACTAAATGGAATGAAGAGGCTCTGGCTGCGATTTTCAGAAAGGGTCTTTCTGAAGCCCTCAAAGATGTTATGGTGGGCTTTCCTACGCCTGCCGGTTTGAGCGAATCTATGTCTCTAGCCATTCAGATCGATCGGCGTCTGCGCGAGCGCAAAGCTGTGCACCATATGGCAGTATCCTCTCAGCAAAGTCCTGAACCTATGCAATGTGATAGGATTTTGACTAGAATAGAACGGCAGGAATTCAGACGTCAGAATAGGCTGTGTTTCTACTGTGGTGATTCTGCTCATGTTATCTCTGATTGCCCTAAGCGTACTAAGAGAGTCGCTAGGTCTGTTACCATTAGTACTATACAGCCTAAATTTCTCTTATCTGTAACCCTGATTTGCTCATTGTCGTCCTTTTCTGTCATGGCATTTGTGGATTCAGGCACTGCCCTGAACTTAATGGACTTAGAATTCGCCAGGCGCTGTGGTTTTTCCTTACAGCCTTTGCAAAGCCCTATTCCTTTGAGGGGTATTGATGCTACACCCCTGGCCAAGAATAAACCTCAGTACTGGACACAGATGACTATGTACATGGCTCCAGCACATCAGGAAGATTGCCGTTTTCTGGTGTTGCATAACCTGCATGATGTTGTTGTACTAGGTTTCCCGTGGTTACAGGAACATAATCCGGTGCTGGATTGGAAAACTATGTCGGTGACTAGTTGGGGTTGTCAAGGGGTACATAGTGACGTTCCTTTGATGTCAATTTCCTCTTCCCCCTCTCCTGAGGTTCCTGAGTTTTTGTCAGATTTCCTGGAGGTATTTGATGAGCTCAAGTCCAGTTCCCTTCCTCCGCACAGGGACTGTGATTGTGCTATTAACTTGATTCCTGGTTGCAAGTTCCCTAAGGGCCGACTTTTCAATCTGTCTGTGTCGGAGCATGCCGCCATGCGGAGTTATATTAAGGAGTCTTTGGAGAAGGGGCATATTCGGCCCTCTTCGTCACCATTGGGAGCGGGTTTCTTTTTTGTTGCTAAGAAGGATGGCTCCTTGAGACCCTGTATTGATTATCGTCTTCTTAATAAAATCACGGTCAAATTCCAATACCCCTTGCCCTTGCTTACGGATTTGTTTGCTCAGATTAAGGGGGCTAGGTGGTTTACTAAGATTGACCTCCGAGGGGCATATAATCTTGTTCGTATTAAACAGGGTGACGAATGGAAAACTGCATTTAATACGCCCGAAGGCCATTTTGAATATCTTGTGATGCCATTTGGGCTTTCTAATGCTCCATCATTGTTCCAGTCTTTCATGCATGATATTTTCCGCAATTATCTTGATAAATTCATGGTCGTATATTTGGATGATATTTTGATTTTTTCCGATGATTGGGAGTCTCATGTGAAGCAGGTCAGGATGGTGTTCCAGATCCTTCGTGATAATGCTTTATTTGTGAAGGGGTCTAAGTGCCTATTCGGAGTTCAGAAGGTCTCTTTTTTGGGTTTTATTTTTTCTCCCTCGTCTATAGAAATGGATCCTGTTAAGGTACAAGCTATTCATGACTGGATCAAACCCACATCTGTGAAGGGCCTTCAAAAATTTTTGGGCTTTGCTAATTTCTATCGCCGTTTCATTGCCAATTTTTCCAGTGTGATTAAGCCCCTTACTGATTTGATGAAGAAAGGCGCTGATGTAACGAATTGGTCCTCAGAGGCTGTTGAGGCCTTTCAGGAGCTTAAACGCTGATTTACTTCTGCCCCTGTGTTGCGTCAGCTGGATGTTTCTCTTCCTTTTCAGGTAGAGGTCGACGCTTCTGAGATTGGGGCAGGGGCTGTTTTGTCTCAGAGGGAATCTGATGGTTCTTTGATGAAACCGTGTGCTTTTTTTTCCAGAAAGTTTTCGCCTGCGGAACGCAATTATGATGTCGGCAATCGGGAGTTGTTGGCTATGAAGTGGGCGTTTGAGGAGTGGCGACATTGGCTTGAGGGTGCTAAACACCGCGTTGTGGTCCTGACCGATCATAAGAATCTGATTTACCTCGAGTCGACCAAGCGGCTGAATCCTAGACAGGCTCGATGGTCCCTGTTTTTCTCCCGTTTTGATTTTGTGGTCTCGTATCTTCCGGGATCTAAGAATGTTAAGGCTGATGCCCTCTCTAGGAGTTTTTCGCCTGATTCTCCTGGAGTCCTTGAGCCGGTTGGAATTCTTAAGGAGGGGGTGATTCTTTCTGCTATCTCCCCTGATTTGCGGCGGGTGCTTCAGGAATTTCAGGCTGATAGGCCTGACCGCTGTCCAGTGGGGAAGCTGTTCGTTCCTGATAGATGGACAAGTAAGGTTATTTCTGAGGTTCATTGTTCTGTGTTGGCTGGTCATCCTGGGATTTTTGGTACCAGAGATTTGGTTGCTAGGTCCTTTTGGTGGCCTTCCTTGTCGCGCGATGTGCGTGCTTTTGTGCAGTCCTGTGGGACTTGCGCCCGGGCCAAGCCTTGCTGTTCCCGCGCTAGTGGGTTGCTTTTGCCTTTGCCGGTCCCTGAGAGGCCCTGGACGCATATTTCCATGGATTTTATTTCGGATCTTCCTGTTTCCCAGAAGATGTCTGTTATCTGGGTTGTTTGTGACCGGTTCTCTAAAATGGTCCATCTGGTACCTTTGCCTAAGTTGCCTTCCTCCTCGGATCTGGTTCCATTATTTTTTCAGCATGTGGTTCATTTGCATGGCATTCCGGAGAATATTGTCTCTGACAGAGGTTCTCAGTTTGTCTCTAGATTTTGGCAGGCCTTTTGTGCTAGGATGGGCATTGATTTGTCTTTTTCTTCGGCGTTTCATCCTCAGACTAATGGCCAAACTGAGCGAACTAATCAGACCTTGGAGACCTATTTGAGATGCTTTGTGTCTGCTGATCAGGATGACTGGGTGGCTTTCTTGCCGTTGGCCGAGTTTACCCTTAATAATCGGGCTAGTTCGGCTACTTTGGTTTCACCTTTCTTTTGTAATTTTGGTTTTCATCCTCATTTTTCTTCTGGGCAGGTTGAGCCTTCTGATTGCCCTGGTGTTGATTCTGTGGTGGACAGGCTGCAGCAGATTTGGACTCATGTGGTGGACAATTTGACGTTGTCTCAGGAAAGGGCTCAACGTTTTGCTAACCGCCGTCGGTGTGTTGGTCCCCGGCTTCGTGTGGGGGATTTGGTTTGGTTGTCTTCTCGTCATGTTCCTATGAAGGTTTCTTCCCCTAAGTTTAAGCCTCGGTTTATTGGTCCTTATAAAATTTCTGAAATTATTAATCCGGTGTCTTTTCGTTTGGCTCTTCCAGCCTCTTTTGCCATTCTTTTGACCCTCCTGCCCCGGTGTTGGTTGAGGGGGAGTTGGAATATGAGGTTGAGAAGATTTTGGATTCTCGTTTTTCGAGGCGGAGGCTTCAGTATCTTGTCAAGTGGAAGGGGTATGGCCAGGAGGATAATTCTTGGGTTGCCTCCAATGTCCATGCCGTCAATTTGGTTCGTGCTTTTCATTTGGCTCGTCCTGACCGGCCTGGGGGCTCTGGTGAGGGTTCGGTGACCCCTCCTCAAGGGGGGGGGTACTGTTGTGAATTCTGCTCCTGGGCTCCCTCCGGTGGTTGTAAGTGGCACTTTTGTGAGTTCTGCTCTTGGGCTCCCTCTTGTGGTTTCAAGTGGTATGGCTGCTCCTTGGAGTTAGCTGTTGTCAGCTGCCTCCACTTATCTCTCCTCTCTCGCCTATTTATGCCTGGCTGGTCCTTCAGCTAGTGCCACTTGTAAATGGTTCCTGGTTGGATTCACATCTGGGTAGCACGGTGGCGCAGTGGTTAGCACAGCAGCCTTGCAGCGCTGGGGTCCTGGGTTCTAATCCCACTCAGGACAACATCTGCAAAGAGTTTGTATGTTCTCTCCGTGTTTGTGTGGGTTTCCTCCGGGCACTCCGGTTTCCTCCCACATTCCAAAGACATACTGATAGGGATTCTAGATTGTGAGCCCCATCGGGGACAGTGATGATAATGTGTGCAAACTGTAAAGCGCTGCGGAATATGTTAGCGCTATATAAAAATAAAGATTATTATTATCTCTTTGGAGTTCCCTGTTATCCTGACCAGTTCAGCAAAGCTAAGTTTTTGCTTACTTTTTCTCTCCATAGTTTGTGGACTTATCCATTCTGTGCTTTCTTTGTTTGTCCAGCATTATCAGTTTGAAGTATTTTCTGTCTTGCTGGAAGCTCTGGGAAGCAGAGTGACCCTCCACACCTTTAGTCAGGTGTGGAGATTTTTTGTTTACTCTGCGTGGATTTTTGTAGTGTTTTATACTGACCGCACAGTGTTCCATCCTGTCCTATCTATCAAGCTAGACTAGCCTCCTGTGCTCATCCTGGTTTCATTCTGTGTATGTCTTTTTCCTCTCCACTCACAGTCATTATTTGTGGGGGGCTAATCTATCCTTTGGGGATTTTCTCTGAGGCAAGATAGTTTTCCTGCTACTGTCTTCAGGGGTAGTTAGCTCTTAGGCTGTGACGAGATGCCTAGGGAGAGTTAGGAGCATTCCACGGCTGCTTCTAGTGTTGTGTTGAGCTTAGGGTCTGCGGTCAGTACAGTTACCACTTCCCTCAGAGCTCGTTCCATGTTGCTCCTAGACCACCGCATCATAACAGGTGGCTGAATATTAGGTTTATACACAACTGCAAGCCTCTGGAGGATTCTATACCTGCTCTCTTAATCCGATGACATTGTCTGGCATAAATCTTCCACATTATGCCTTTACAAAAAAAGAGAAACAGACAAGGTCCTAAAAAAGGGGATCACCACAACAAAGATATGGCAAGAAATATACACAGCTTTATTGAAATATATATACAAACAAGGGTAACAAACACATAGACATATAAAAACACTTAAAAAGCATACAAATGCTGTACACAGCGGCCCCTAATACGGCCATACCCCACATAGGACTCGAACTGTATGTACATAATATAATAACCTAGAACCAAAAATGGTCATAGAATGATAGATATAGGCCAAGCTACCTAGGCACTCCCCTGGGTACTACAAATGGAAACAGACCACTGATAGTGTAAATGCAAAAATAGCAAAGCTATACAGCCCACATAGACATACAAATCCCTGCACTACAAGTGCTGAATAAGGGACACAAATACACGAACCTGCCTAGCAAATGGAAACGACAGGTGTGTGCAAGACGATACATGAATGTCAAGCAGCAAAGGTATCAGCATAATACCTCAATAGCATATGACCAACAGTCTGCCATGCCACTATACAGAAAAATAGCACCAAAATGGTATGGGCTGTAGAAATAGGATATTACCCAGGGCACATAATGCCCAAGCCTGCAGCGCCTGGAAAAGGAGTCCTAATGTGGCTACTAAGAGACCCAACGCGTATCGCCACCACACCGGGCAGCTTCGTCAGCTTCGTCAGCTTTGTCCATTACATCCACATTATGCCTTTGTTTACACAAACCTGTTTGTGCTCTGCATCAGCCACAAATATCTTCACAGTATGATGATTATACTTAAGATGTTGTGAAAAATCTAAGGCATTGCACAATTTGACTCTTTTTGTCAGCAGATAGATTCTTTTTCTTTCCTATATACGATGGCATTTCTAGAGGGGCAGGAAGGCATTTGCTCCTGGTGTAACCGGCAGGGTGGCGCCATTGGGCTGCCTTATGTGGTTGTCCTATGTGTCTCTCCAGTGACTGCATTTTGCCAACCAATGTAGTGGGAGTTGGCCATTTTGTGAGCCAGCTGTCAACCTGACAGTCAGCTTAGAGAAGGTGCAGCACGCCGCCTCCTAGTAATCAATTGTACTCGCTACTTTAAGGCACTAGTACAATTGAAGCTAAGACTGCTGGCACTTCCGGGTCAGGGCAATGTCAGCAGCATGATTAGGTTATGTGATCAAACTGCTGACATCACTCCTCAGTGCTGTAAAGGCAGCAGAAATTTGGTGTGGTAAGTACTCCAATAGAGCTGAAGACACCAAAGAATTATTGTAATTATGGGAAGGGGAAGAAATTTGAATACACGATATGGGGAGAGAGGGTGGTGGGAATTTATGCAGGCACAGTATGGAGAGTGGGGGAGAGTATGTGAATACAGTATGAGGAGCAAACAGGGGATAAGAAACTTGAGGACACAGTATGAGGAGCGAGGAGGGTTGTTGAGGAAAGAGTATGGGAAGTGAGGGGATGGATGAGTACACACACAGTATGAGGAATGAGGGGGGAATTTATGCGCACACAGTATGAGAAGTGGAGGTATGGGTGTGAACACAGTATGTGGTGCGAGGGGGGTATGACTGCGGAAACAATATGGGAAGTGAAGGAGATTCAGGACACTATTGAGGGAAATCGTGTGAGGAGTGTTATGACCTGGTGGTTAGGAGCACCCGACCTGATAGTTAAACTCATACAGGACAAGTTCTGGAATGTGGGAACTCTGCTGACCGCAAGCCCTAATCCTATCGCACACACTAGAAATAGCCGTGGAGCGCTCCTGACACTCCCTATGCGCCTCGTCACAGCCTAAAGACTAGCTAGCCCTAGAGATAGAAAATAAAGCCTACCTTGCCTCAGAGAAATTCCCCAAAGGAATAGGCAGCCCCCCACATACAGTGGGGCAAAAAAGTATTTAGTCAGTCAGCAATAGTGCAAGTTCCACCACATAAAAAGATGAGAGCGTCTGTAATTTACATCATAGGTAGACCTCAACTATGGGAGACAAACTGAGAAAAAAAAATCCAGAAAATCACATTGTCTGTTTTTTTAACATTTTATTTGCATATTATGGTGGAAAATAAGTATTTGGTCAGAAACAAAATTTCATCTCAATACTTTGTAATATATCCTTTGTTGGCAATGATAGAGGTCAAACGTTTTCTGTAAGTCTTTACAAGGTTGCCACACACTGTTGTTGGTATGTTGGCCCATTCCTCCATGCAGATCTCCTCTAGAGCAGTGATGTTTTTGACTTTTCGCTTGGCAACACGGACTTTCAACTCCCTCCAAAGGTTTTCTATAGGGTTGAGATCTGGAGACTGGCTAGGCCACTTCAGGACCTTGAAATGCTTCTTATGAAGCCACTCCTTCGTTGGCCTGGCGGTGTGCTTTGGATCATTGTCATGTTGAAAGACCCAGCCACGTTTCATCTTCAATGCCCTTGCTGATGGAAGGAGGTTTGCACTCAAAATCTCACGATACATGGCCCCATTCATTATTTCATGTACCCGGATCAGTCGTCCTGGCCCCTTTGCAGAGAAACAGCCCCAAAGCATGATGTTTTCACCACCATGCTTTACAGTAGGTATGGTGTTTGATGGATGCAACTCAGTATTCTTTTTCCTCCAAACGCGACAAGTTGTGTTTCTACCAAACAGTTCCAGTTTGGTTTCATCAGACCATAGGACATTCTCCCAAAACTCCTCTGGATCATCCACATGCTCTCTAGCAAACTTCAGACGGGCCCGGACATGTACTGGCTTAAGCAGTGGGACACGTCTGGCACTGCAGGATCTGAGTCCATGGTGGCGTAGTGTGTTACTTATGGTAGGCCTTGTTACATTGGTCCCAGCTCTCTGCAGTTCATTCACTAGGTCCCCCCGCGTGGTTCTGGGATTTTTGCTCACCGTTCTTGTGATCATTCTGACCCCACGGGGTGGGATTTTGCGTGGAGCCCCAGATCGAGGGAGATTATCAGTGGTCTTGTATGTCTTCCATTTTCTAATTATTGCTCCCACTGTTGATTTCTTCACTCCAAGCTGGTTGGCTATTGCAGATTCAGTCTTCCCAGCCTAGTGCAGGGCTACAATTTTGTTTCTGGTGTCCTTTGACAGCTCTTTGGTCTTCACCATAGTGGAGTTTGGAGTCAGACTGTTTGAGAGTGTGCACAGGTGTATTTTTATACTGATAACAAGTTTAAACAGGTGCCATTACTACAGGTAATGAGTGGAGGAAAGAGGAGACTCTTAAAGAAGAAGTTACAGGTCTGTGAGAGCCAGAAATCTTGATTGTTTGTTTCTGACCAAATACTTATTTTCTACCATAATATGCAAAAAAAATGATAAAAAAACAGACAATGTGATTTTCTGGATTTTTTTTTCTCAGTTTGTCTCCCATAGTTGAGGTCTACCTATGATGTAAATTACAGACGCCTCTCATCTTTTTAAGTGGTGGAACTTGCACTATTGCTGACTGACTAAATACTTTTTTGCCCCACTGTATAATGACTGTGAGTAAAGATGAAAGTCACAAACGCAGAAATGAAACAGGTTTAGCAAAGGGAGGCCAGACTTACTAAATAGACAGAGGATAGGAAAGATAACTTTGCGATCAGCACAAAAACCTACAAAAGACCACGCAGAGTGTGCAAAAAAGACCTCCGCACCGACTCACGGTGCGGAGGGGCCACTCTGCATCCCAGAGCTTCCAGCTAGCAAGACAAAATCATGATAACCAGCTGGACAAGAAAACAGAGAACAAATAATGACTATCAGGAACTTAGCTTCTGCAGGAGAAGGCAGGTCACCAGAGCGATCCAGGAGCGAACTGAACAAATGCAAAAACATTGACAGCTGGCCTGGAGTAACGATCTGAGAGGAGTTAAATAGCAGAGCCAACTAAAGGATAAACCACGTCACCTGTGTAAGGAACCTCAGAAGCCGCAGCTTCACTCATAGCCACCAGAGGGAGCCCATAGACGGAACTCGCCGAAGTACCATTCACGACCACAGGAGGGAGCTTGACAACAGAATTCACAACAGTACCCCCCCTTGAGGAGGGGTCACCGAACCCTCACCAGAGCCCCCAGGCCAACCAGGATGAACCAAATGAAAGGCACGAACAAGATCGGCAGCATGAACATCAAAGGCAAAAACCCAGGAATTATCTTCCTGACCATAACCCTTCCACTTGACCAGGTACTGGAGTTTCCGTCTCGAAACACAAGAGTCCAAAATCTTCTCCACCACATACTCCAACTCCCCCTCGACCAACACCGGGGCAGGAGGATCAACGGAGGGAACCATAGGCGCCACGTATCTCCGCAACAACGACCTATGGAACACATTATGGATGGCAAAAGAAGCTGGAAGGTCCAAACGAAATGACACAGGATTAAGAACTTCAGAAATCTTATATGGCCCAATGAAACGAGGCTTAAACTTAGGAGAGGAAACCTTCAGAGGAACGTGACGAGATGACAACCAAACCAAATCCCCAACACGAAGTCGGGGACCAACACAACGCCGGCGGTTAGCGAAACGTTGAGCCTTCTCCTGGGACAATGTCAAATTGTCCACCACATGAGTCCAAATCTGCTGCAACCTGTCCACCACCGCATCCACACCAGGACAGTCCGAAGGCTCAACCTGCCCTGAAGAGAAACGAGGATGGAAACCAGAATTGCAGAAAAAAGGAGAAACTAAAGTAGCCGAGCTGGCCCGATTATTAAGGGCGAACTCAGCCAAAGGCAAGAAGGACACCCAATCATCCGAAAAGACCAAAATGTCATCCAAATATACAATCATGAATCTATCCAGGTACTCTTGGAAGATGTCATGCATAAAGGACTGAAACACAGATGGAGCATTAGAAAGCCCGAATGGCACAACCAGGTACTCAAAATGGCCCTCGGGTGTATTAAATGCCGTTTTCCATTCATCACCCTGTTTAATTCGCACAAGATTATACGCACCACGCAGATCTATCTTGGTGAACCAACTAGCCCCCTTAATCCGAGCAAATAAATCAGATAGCAGCGGCAAAGGATACTGAAATTTGACTGTGATCTTATTAAGAAGGCGGTAATCAATACACGGTCTCAAAGAACCATCCTTCTTGGCCACAAAAAAGAACCCTGCTCCCAATGGTGACGACGATGGACGAATATGACCCTTCTCCAAGGATTCCTTTACATAACTCCGCATTGCAGCGTGCTCCGGCACAGATAAATTAAACAGACGGCCCTTAGGAAACTTACTACCAGGAATCAAATTATTAGCACAGTCGCAATCCCTATGAGGAGGTAGGGCACGGATTTGGGCTCTTCATATACATCCCGGTAATCTGACAAAAACTCAGGGACTTCAGAAGGAGTGGAAGGCGAAATTGACAGCAATGGAACATCACCATGTACCCCCTGACAACCCCAGCCGGTCACAGACATAGATTTCCAATCCAACACTGGATTATGGACCTGTAGCCAAGGCAACCCCAAAACGACCACATCATGCAGATTATGCAAGACCAAGAAGCGAATATCCTCCTGATGTGCAGGAGCCATGCACATGGTCAATTGAGTCCAATACTGAGGCTTATTCTTGGCCAAAGGCGTAGCATCAATTCCTCTCAATGGAATAGGATACTGCAAGGGCTCCAAGAAAAAACCACAGCGCCTGGCAAACTCCAAGTCCATCAAATTCAGGGCAGCGCCTGAATCCACAAATGCCATAACAGAATAGGACGACAGAGAGCAAATCAGGGTAATGGACAAAAGAAATTTAGAGTGTACCGTACCAATGGTGGCAGACCTAGCGAACCGCTTAGTGCGCTTAGGACAATCGGAGATAGCATGAGTGGATTCACCACAATAAAAACACAGCCCATTCCGACGTCTGTGTTCCTGCCGTTCAGCTCTGGTCAAAGTCCTATCACACTGCATAGGCTCAGGCCTATGCTCAGAGAACACCGCCAGATGGTGCACAGCTTTGCGCTCACGCATGCGCCAAAGACATAGACTCATTCAGACCAGCAGGTGTGGGAAATCTCACCATGACATCCTTAAGGGCTTCAGAAAGACCCTTTCTGAAAATTGCCGCCAAGGCACATTCATTCCACTGAGTAAGCACAGACCACTTTCTAAACCTCTGACTGTACACCTCTGCTTCATCCTGACCCTGACACAAAGCCAGCAAGATTTTCTCTGCCTGATCCACTGAATTTGGTTCATCATAAAGCAATCCAAGCGCCAGAAAAAACGCATCAACATCACGCAATGCCGGATCTCCTGGCGCAAGGGAAAATGCCCAGTCTTGACGGTCACCACGTAACAAAAAAATAATGATTTTTACTTGTTGAGCGGGGTCACCAGAGGAGCGGGGTTTCAAAGCTAGAAACAGTTTACAATTATTTTTGAAATTCAAGAACCTAGATTTATCCCCAGAAAATAAGTCAGGAATAGGAATTCTAGGCTCTAACATAGGATTCTGAACCACAAAATCTTGAATGTTTTGTACTCTTGCAGTGAGATGATCCACACCAGAGAACAAACCTTGAATGTCCATAACTACAACAGTGTCCTGAACCACCCAAAGATCTAGGGGATAAGAGACAAAACACAGTGCAAAGAAAAAAAAATGGTCTCAGAAGTTCTCTTATCCCTCTATTGAGATGCATTAGTACTTCTGGCCAGCTGTACTGTTATACGTGAGAAAAAACACCGTGTGCACAGCTATACTGTGGTGCTTAGACTAGGTTCCCAGACCTTCAATACAAATAGAAAGAAGTCTAGCACTCAACTTAAGCGGCGAAAGATTTGATTTATTTGTAGCACTCGAAACGTTTCAGTCCATAAGGACTTTCATCAGTCACGTGCCGTTAGAAGCCCGTAGGGCTGGGTTCAGAAAGAGCAGGGATGCACAGAATGTGCAAAAAGTGCCGCCACAGCTTACGTTATAGAGAATGGAGGTAAAATAGAGCTTAGTTAGAGTGCTGTAATGGTGGGGCAATGGCCGCACATCAGGATGTAGCACCCACAAGCTGAAAGCGCTGGTGTTCGGGGAGAGGGGCACTGCCTCAAGACACGGTATCCACCGCTAGTCCGGCACGTGACTGATGAAAGTCCTTATGGACTGAAACGTTTCGAGTGCTACAAATAAATCAAATCTTTCGCCGCTTAAGTTGAGTGCTAGAATTCTTTCTAGCTGTACTGTTATGACATGGTGGTTAGGAGCACCCGACCTGATAGTTAAACTCATACAGGACAAGCTCTGGAATGTGGGAACTCTGCTGACCGCAAGCCCTAATCCTATCGCACACACTAGAAATAGCCGTGGAGCGCTCCTGACGCTCCCTATGCACCTCGTCACAGCCTAAGGACTAACTAGCCCTAGAGATAGAAAATAAAGCCTACCTTGCCTCAGAGAAATTCCCCAAAGGAATAGGCAGCCCCCCACATATAATGACTGTGAGTAAAGATGAAAGTCACAAACGCAGAAATGAAACAGGTTTAGCAAAGGGAGGCCAAATAGACAGAGGATAGGAAAGATAACTTTGCGATCAGCACAAAAACCTACAAAAGACCACGCAGAGTGTGCAAAAAAGACCTCCGCACCGACTCACGGTGCGGAGGGGTCACTCTGCATCCCAGAGCTTCCAGCTAGCAAGACAAAATCATGATAACCAGCTGGACAAGAAAACAGAGAACAAATAATGACTATCAGGAACTTAGCTTCTGTAGGAGAAGGCAGGTCACCAAAGAGATCCAGAAGCGAACTGAACAAATGCAAAAACATTGACAGCTGGCCTGGAGTAACGATCTGAGAGGAGTTAAATAGCAGAGCCAACTAAAGGATAAACCACGTCACCTGTGTAAGGAACCTCAGAAGCCGCAGCTTCACTCATAGCCACCAGAGGGAGCCCATAGACGGAACTCACCGAAGTACCATTCACGACCACAGGAGGGAGCTTGACAACAGAATTCACAACAGAGGAGGCAGTATGGAATGAGAAAAATGTGAGGGGCACTGAATAGAGATATGTATGGTATGAAGAGAAGGAATCATGGAGGGATAGTGTGAGTCCACAGGAAGAAGAGGACAGTATGCCAAGTAAGGGGAGTGTGATGAGGAAGCAGAGTATAGAGACTGCACAGTGTAGGGGAGGGCATGTACCAAAAGAGTGACAGTGTGTGAGTCATGTCTTGTACAAGGAAAACAATGAGGAACAATTATTTATTCAGTGGCACAGTATTGATGGATATTTTTATTCAGGTGCATTACAATGAAACTGCTACTTTTAAGGGTATCATGTGGGGATGTGCTGCATAAGACCAGAGAAGATAAAAGTCTGCAGAGACAAACTTTGGCTGTGAAAAGTCATCATTGCATCCAGAAAAGATGGAGAAGAAATAGCAAGACTCCAGTCAGAGAAAACGAATGTTTATTTGTGATATTGAATTATTCTCATCAGTATTGTGGTTCCTGTATGCTCCACAGTGTGTTAATGACTGATAACAACAACTCCCAATATTTCCTTACCATTTTTAAGGACGTACTTGGACTTGCTGGCTTATGCGAAAAATATGTATATGGTCTGACCTAACATTACTATTGATGTACCATGTACATCAATGATTTTGGTGCTGAATCCATGTACTGACGGTGATTTTGGTGATGTATTCCTGTACTGATGGGGTCCTGGTGATGTATTCCTGTACTGATAGTGGTTCTTGTGACATATTCTTGTACTGATGAAGGTTTTGATTCTTTGTTTCTGTACTGATGGGAGTTTTACGGATGCATTTATGTACTGCTGGTGGTTATTATGATGAATTTCTATAATGATGGGGGTTCTAGTGATTTATTTCTGTACTGCTGGTGGTTATGGTGATGCATTCTTGTTCTGTTAAGGGTCTTGATCCTGTGCACATGTAACAATCCATAACTTGTAAGATTACATGATGCTTGGCTATGTTAATAAACTGTTGTGCCATCTGACAAGAGGGTTACTATGTTTTCATATACAGCTCTAGTAAAAATTAAGAGACCACTGCAAAATGTTCAGTTTGTTCGATTTTTACCTTAATAGATATATTTGTGAGTAAAAGGTAAATTGTTCTTTCAATCTAAAAACTTGACGTGTCTCTGAATTTCCAAGCAATACATTTTGTATTTTGTTCTGACAAAGAAAAATGGCCAAAACAGAATAAATACAAGTGCTTTCAGACCTCAAATAATGCAAAGAAAACAATTTCATAATCATTTAGAAACAACAGTACTAATGTTTTAACTCAAAAAGAGTTCAGAAATCAATATTTTGTGGAATAACCATGATTTTTAATTACAGCTTTCATGTGTCTTGGCATGCTTTCCACCAGTCTTTCACACTACTTCTGGCGCCAAAAATTTAAGCATTTCTACTTTGCTTGATGGCTTGTGAGTGACTATCCATCTTCCTCTTGATTACATTCCAGAGGTTTTCAATGGGGATCAGGTCTGGAGATTGGGCTGCCCAGGGTTTTGATGTGGTGGTCTCTTAATTTTCGCCAGAGCTGTATGTTAGGAGCATTAACCCCTTTACCCCCAAGGGTGGTTTGCACGTTAACCCCTTTATGACCTTAGACGTACTATCCCGTCGAGGTGACCTGGGCCTATCTGACCCTCGATGGGATAGTACGTCATAGCGACCGGCCGCGCTCACGGGGGGAGCATGGCTGATCGCGGCCGGGTGTCAGCTGCCTATCGCAGCTGACATCCGGCACTATGTGCCAGGAGTGGTCACGGACCGCCCCCGGCACATTAACCCCCATCACACTGCGATCAAACATAATCGCAGTGTGCCGGCGGTATAGGGAAGCATCACGCAGGGAGGGGGCTCCCTGTGGGCTTCCCTGAGACCCCCGCAGCAACGCGATGTGATCGTATTGCTGCGAGGGTCTCTTACCTCCTCCTCCTCCTTGCAGGCCTGGATCCAAGATGGCCATGGCTTCCGGGTCCTGCAGGGAGGTGGCTTCACTGCGCCTGCTCAGAGCAGGCGCCGGAAGCATAGGAAAAGTGCACATCACATCGCTGATCTGACACAGTGCACAGCAAAGTGTCAGATCAGCAACTTTACACTATAACATGATGCCCCCCCCGGGGCAATGTTACAGTGTAAAAAAAAATATTCCAATGTGTAAAAAAAATTTAAAATAAATTCCCCCCCATAAAAAAAATTGTTCTTATAAATACATTTCTTTATCTAAATAAAAAAAACAATAAAAGTGCACATATTTAGTATCGCCGCATCCATAACGACCCCACCTATAAAACTATATTACTCGTTAACCACTTCAGTGAACACCATAAAAAAAAAAAGAGGCAAAAACAACACTTTATTCTCATACCGCCAAACAAAAAGTGGAATAACACGCGATTAAAAAGACGGATATAAATAACCATGGTACCACTGAAAAGATCATCTTGTCCCGCACAAAATGAGCCATGATACAGCATCATCAGCGAAAAAATAAAAATGTTATAGTCCTTAGAATAAAGCGATGCAAAAATAATTATTTTTTCTATAAAATAGTTTTTATCGTATAAAAGCGGCAAAACATAAAAAAATGATATAAATGAGGTATCGCTGTAATCGTACTGACCCGAAGAATAAAACTGCTTTATCAATTTTACCAAACGCGGAACGGTATAAACGCCTCCCCCAAAAGAAATTCATGAATAGCTGGTTTTTGGTCATTCTGCCTCACAAAAATCGAAATAAAAAGCAATCAATAAATGTCACATGCCCAAAAATGTTACCAATAAAAACGACAACTCGTCCCGCAAAAAACAAGACCTCACATGACTCTGTGGACTCAAATACGGAAAAATTATAGCTCTCAAAATGTGGTAACGCAAAAAATATTTTTTGCAATAAAAAGCGTCTTTCAGTGTGTGACGGCTGCCAATCATAAAAATCCGCTAAATAACCCACTATAAAAGTAAATCAAACCCCCTTCATCACCCCCTTAGTTAGGGAAAAATTAAAAAATTTAAAAAAATGTATTTATTTCCATTTTCCCATAAGGGTTAGGGTTAGGGTTAGGGTTAGGGCTAGGGTTAGGGCTAGGGTTAGGGTTAGGGCTAGGGCTAGGGTTAGGGCTAGGATTAGGGTTAGGGCTAGGGTTAGGGTTAGGGTTAGGCCTAGGGTTAGGGTTAGGGCTAGGGCTAGGGTTAGCGTTAGGGCTAGGGTTAGGGTTAGGGCTAGGGTTAGGGCTAGGGTTAGGGCTAGGTTTAGGGCTAGGGTTAGGGTTAGGGCTAGGGCTAGGGTTAGGGTTAGGGCTAGGGTTAGGGCTAAGGCTAGGGTTAGGGTTAGGGTTAGGGCTAGGGCTAGGGTTAGGGTTGGGGCTAGGGTTAAGGCTACAGTTAGGGTTGGGGCTAAAGTTAGGGTTAGGGTTTGGATTACATTTACGGTTGGGAATAGGGTTGGGATTAGGGTTAGGGGTGTGTCTGGGTTAGAGGTGTGGTTAGGGTTACTGTTGGGATTAGGGTTAGGGGTGTGTTTGGATTAGGGTTTCAGTTATAATTGGGGTGTTTCCACTGTTTAGGTACATCAGGGGCTCTCCAAACGCGACATGGCGTCCGATCTCAATTCCAGCCAATTCTGCGTTGAAAAAGTAAAACAGTGCTCCTTCCCTTCCGAGCTCTCCCATGTGCCCAAACAGGTATGGCTATGTTCATACGTTTCATTTTTTACTGCGTTTTTTTGCGTCTTTTTCTGTGTTTTTATTGCTGTGTTTTTGCTGTCTCCTGTGCATATTTAGAAAGTTTAGTGGCCCATAAATAGCATGATTAACTTCCTTAGGTTTTTGCACCAAGAATGCAGCAAAAACTCATACTTGCATTTTTTGCTGCATTTTTGCTCTGCGTTTGCACTTACCCATTGTTTTCTATAGGTAAAAAAGCTGAAAGAATTGATATGCTGCAGTTTTAAAAAACGCAGCAGTTTTCCAAATCAGTCAGGAAAATAAAACCAATGTGTGTGCATGAGAGTTCTGAAATCTCACAGACTTTGCTGGTAATGTAAAACGCAGCTTAAAATTTGCATAAAAAACACAGCAAAAAATGCTGCAAAAATGCAACCTGTGAACATAGTCTTAGCTTTCTGAGTGCAGCTGTTCTGGCACAATCAATTAAAATTTTTAGATTTAGCAATGCAGCAGAGCTGAGAAACCAAACTATCTGTGTTCATATTCTATAGACAGTGAGGTGGTTATCGCAGAAGGGATGGAGTCGATCTAGCAAGCATGCACCAGCTAGTCACAGCAATGATAATCACAAGGTGATTAAAGCTTCAGTGTAAGTAAACAACACCACACAGCCGGACATGTGACATATCGTTGAGATCAGTGTTTCAACCTCTACTTCAGATTCCCTTTAAAGAGGAAATGGCCAGCTAGTCTTTGCTGTGTAATCTGAAGACAGCAGGAGATAGAGGATGAAACATAGAGTTCAGGGATGTGTCACTTGTCAGAGTGTGTGCTGCTTATTAACTGTGAAGGAATTATTACTAAGAGATTAACATTGCCAGACTAGTCCTGCAACTAAGCACCTCACTGTCTAAGGATATTGTACATACAGAGCCTGTTGTGGGCGGAGTTAGGTGTGGGCGTGGTTAGCTTCCTCAGCTCTGCTTCATTCTAAATCTAAAAGCTCTGCTTGTGTAAGAATAGCTGCATCCAGTAATGTAAGTGATACATAATTGGATTCAGCTTCTCTGTACCTAAATTATGCTGCTCTCAGATGAGGGATCAGAAACTTGCTGACAGATTCCCTTTGAACATGCCCTATCTTTTACCCTGACTATAACTGTAGGGGTAAAGCCAAAAGGTCTCAGCAAAACTGTAACTAGAACTCTCAGACAAATAGACTGTTCCTATATGTTTTACTTTCCTGACTACTTAACAAGTTCTCCACTTATCCCAATTCTGAACCCAGGATCCAATCTATAAGTACCGTGCATTGGGTAGGAACATTGTGATTTGGCACACAATCAGGCTTACACAAATTAGGTGTCAAATATGTCCCTTTTGATGTATTTAAAATGAGAAAGGTCAGTAACATTAAATTCCAGATGTGTAGGTACAAAACGCTCCTTTTTTAACCTCTTCTGTTATCGTGCACACAGGTTAATATGCAGCCGGCATAAGCCATTTATTTTGATGGAATGTTGAGCGGTGGCACTTGAAAACTAGTAAGTAGTGCACCTGTTTTTCTTTAAGTATCTGTTTGAACAGCATTATCAGATGAAATTATTTTTTTTTTCATTAATTATTTTGTTTACTTAATAGCTAACTTGAAAAGATTGGTATTTAGTCATGTTTTGACAACACTAAATTAGGCTTAACTCTTTAATTACACTGAGGGTAAAATCACCTTTTTAAATCCTTTCAATTACATGGAAACAGCTGTTAAAATATCATTAAAAATTCACGTGGATCATTTAGGATCTTGGAGTGTTTCCATTTAATAACAAATCATTGGCGCACACATTTTTTCATATGCTTTGGAAAGAATTAGGCAAGTGTAGATATTGTTCTCTAAACACTTTTCCATTAAGGGCTGCATGACAGAACAGACGTTAGAAAAATGGATTAAAGGGCATTCAGTATGTTACTGTGTGTGGTACTACCATTATATTTCAACCTCACAGACCTCGGGGCCTAGTCCTAAGAGGTTCTATTCTTCTCTCACATGAGATAAGATGCCTCCCAACATTATTCTCCACAGATTATTCACCGAAATGTCTAGAGTAGCTTTCTTCTAGATTAATGTCTTGATAAACAGAAATAAACCTCTGAGGTTTAAGCTGGAAAAAGTATCTCAATCATAAAAATACAGCTATTATGTCATATAGGTCCTTAGACGAATGGCAGTGTCATGTATCTTCAGTGTCAATGATTTAGATTTACTTTCATTTATTTATTAAATTATTTTATTTGGTAGGAAAACCAACCTTTGTAAATACAAATACTGTATTACAAACAGGTAGGAATATATTGAATTATACAAAATTAGAAATAAACACATTTGTAGGCAAATAACGCAGTAAAGTGTGTTGCATATTTATACTTTATAGGAAACTTACCGTATGTTTCAGTTGTCTTGTTGCTAACAAGAATTGTCAGACATACAAAGCTAATTGTGTGCGCATTTATTAAAAAAGAAGTTTCAACTTGAGATTTGTCAAGGTCCGTAGAGGTGAGCTAATCAATTTGAGGCAAATAAAGTTTAAATTTTGGAAAAACATTGTGATTCACTGGAATCATACAAAATGGCCAGGCAAGGAACTGATTAAACAATAAAAACATGCAGTACAGACCAAAAGTTTGGACACACCTTCTCATTTAAAGATTTTTCTGTATTTTCAGTATATTGTCCTGTTGAAAAATAAATGATGGCCCAACTAAACGCAAACAGACACCAGACCTGAACCCAATCAAGATGGTTTGGGGTGAGCTGGACCACAGAATGAAGGCAAAAGGGCCAACAAGTGCTAAGCATCTCTGGGAACTCCTTCAAGATTGTTGGAAGACAGTTTCTGGTGACTACCTCTTCAAGCTCATCAAGAGTGTAAAAAGCAGTCATCAAAGCAAAAGGTGGCTACTTTGAAGAACCTAGAATATAAGACAGAATTTCAGTTGTTTCACACTTTTTTGTTAAGTATATAATTCCACATGTGTTAATTCATAATTTTGATGCCTTCAGTGTGAATGTACAATTTTCATAGTCATGAAAATACAGAAAAATCTTTAAATGAGAAGGTGTGTCCAAACTTTTGGTCTGTACTGTATATACTCATCTCGACCCTCTCTTATCCTGGTGCTGCAGCTCGTAGTTCAGTCCTCCACTGGCTTGCTTCTTTCATCTGGCTCTGGTCTTCTCTTGTCTTTACACTACATCATGTTTGGCGCCGGCTAGGCCTCAGGTGACAATGCATAGTGACATACAGTATGTCATGGAATTGCATGAGGCCTACTGAGCGCCAGAAGCACTGAAGAGAATGGCTGGTGAAAAAAGTATGCAATTTCCCAGGGCCCCATCACCATAAGGGCCCCCAGCATTTCAAGCAAAAACTACACTGATAAAACAAGTTCTGTAGCAGGACCTTGGATGACATCATGGTCTTCTGACCTTGCAGGAGTGCAGAGAAACTGAAGAGGAGGAGACAGTCTTGTTAGAACTCTGTAGCATGTGTGCTTGTGTGTATCTGCTGGGTGTATATACATATACTTATAAGGAGAAAATGAAAAACCAGCACTCACCCGATCCGATGGAGAATCAGTCCATATTTATTTTCTTTGCATCCTGGACAACAACATAAATTTCAGAAGAGCAAATAATGCCAATAGTGCAGCTGCAGGAGTTTCAACTACTTAAAATGACAGACATGATGGGCAATGACTGTTTTGCATTTAGTTTGCGCTTCCACAGGTCCATACTCATTGAGTATGAGTATAGGCCTATAGAAGCGCAAAACAGAGTTAAAATTGAACAGGATGCAAAAAACAAAATGGACTGATTCACCATTGGATCGGGTGAGCGCTGATCTTTCATTTTCTCCTTACAAGTGTTACTCATATCTTTGACACTGCACCCCCCAGAAGAGATCTGTGTAAAAGGTTGCTAAAACAGATATGGGGCAGTGACACTGAATAAAGGCTAAAAAATGATGCCCTGATATCTCATTCTTTGTATATATGTACATATGTTTGTGCTTTATGTATATACCGGTATGTGTATGTGTGTTTATGTTCATGTGCTGTGTGTATATACATGTGTATGTATTTGTGCTGTGTTTATCTACAGGTATGTATATGTGCTTTTTGTATATACATAAAGTGGGGAAAATCAGAATTTGAAAATTTGAAATACTGCTGATTTTGCAAGTTTTCCCACCTACAAAGGAAGAAGAGGTCTGTAATTTTTATCATAGGTACACTTCAATTGTGAGAGACAGAATCTTTATAAAAAAAATCAAGAAAATCACATTGTATGATTTTTACATAATTAATTTGCAATTTACATCATGAAATAAGTATTTCATACAAAAGAAAAACAGAACTTAATAATTGGTGCAGAAAAATTTGCAGTTACAGATGTCAGACTTTTTCTGTAGTTCTTGACGAAGTTTGCACCTACTGCAGCAGGGATTTTTGCCCACTCCTCCATGCAGATCGTCTCCAGATCTTTAATGTTTTGGGGCTCTCAATGTGCAACAATGATTTACAGCTCCCCCCAAAGATTTTTTATTGGATTCATGTCTGCAGATTGGGTAGGCCACTCCAGGATCTTGAAATGCTTCTTAATTGCCCTGTATTTCGGGTTATTGTCATGCTGCAAGACCCATCCATGACCCATCTTCAATGCTCTTACTAAGGGAAGGAGGTTGTTTGGCAAAATCTCACAATATGTGATCCCATCCATCCTCCCTTCAATGCATTGCAGTCTTCCTGTCCCTTTTGCAGAAAGGCACCCCCAAAGTATGATATTTCTTCCACCATGCTTCGCAGTTGGGATGGTATTCTTGGGGTTGTACTCATCCTTCTTCGTCCTCCAAACATGTCGAGTGCAGATGATAACAAAAACTTCTGTTTTTGGTCTCATCTGACCATATGACCTTCTCTCATGCTCCTCTGGATCATCCATGTGGTCATTGGTGTACTTCAAATGAATATGAATATTTGCTTGCATGAGCATGGGGATCTTGTGTGCCCTGCAGGATTTTAATCGATGACAGAGTAGTGTTTTCCTAATGGTAATGTTTGAGACTGTGGCCCCAGCTATCTTCAGGTCATTGACCAGGTCCTTCTATGTAGTTCTAGGCTGATTCCTGACTTTTCTCAGAATCATCCTTACCCCACAAGGTGAGATTGTGCATTGAGCCCCAGACCAAAGAAGATTGACAGTCATCTTGTGTTTCTTTCATTTTCTAATAATTGGGTCAACAATTGTTGCCTTCTCACCAAGATGCTTGTCTATTGTCAAGTAGTTAATCTCAGCCATGTGCAGGTCTACAATTTTGTCCTTGGTGTCCTTAGACACCTCTTTGGTCTTGGCCATGGTGGAGAGTTTGGAGTGTGATTGATTGAGTGTGTGGACAGGTGTCTTTTATACAGGTAAGAGGTTCAAACAGGTGCAATTAATACAGGTAATGAGTGCAGAGTAGGAGAGCTTCTTTAAGAAAATCTAACAGGTCTGTGAGAGCTAGAATTTTTGCTGGTTGGTAGGTAATCAAATATTTATTTCATGCAATAAAATGCAACTTAACTGTATAAAAATCCTACATTGTGATTTTCTGGTTTTTATTTGTATATTTTGTCCCTCACAGTTGAAGTGGACCTACAATAAAAATTACAGACCTCTCCATTCTTTGTTAGTTGGAACACTTGCAGAATTTTCAGTGTATCAAATACTAATTTTCCCCAATTTAAATGTGTGTACTGCATATGTGCTGTATCTATATACATGTGTGTACGTAACCTGTGTATATACAAGTGTGTATATACTGTGTTTATATACCTCTGTCTGTTCTGTGTGTATATATGTATGTATGTGATATATGCATGTACTTGTGTGTATGTGATGTGTGTATGCATATGAGCATGTGATTATCCACGTGTGTGTGTACATTTTGTATGCACTATGTATATATGCGTAACATATAATATCTGCGTGTTACATTCTGTATGTGACATAAACACATACATGTATATGAGTGTGTGTGTGTGTGTGTGTGGCAGCCACATTTATAAATATGCGTACTTGCAAATCTAAACATGATGGCAATCACCCAACAAACAAGCAAAGTGATACTTATTCATCAAGTAAATACATTTTTTATGCCAGAACAAAAATAAGTCACAACAACATGTTTATGCAATTTGGAAGTTGTACAAAAAAATTGCGACTTTAGCTTTGTCAATATGGACACAACATCTGCGCCCATCAAAATTCATGGAAGTTATGCTACTTTACTGTCAATATTTACTACAGAAATGTACTTCAGTGTTAGACTGGAGTTCATGTCTGCTGAAGGTGCACGATACCTGTAAGGCTGCCGTCACACTAGCAGTATTTGGTCAGTATTTTACATCAGTATTTGTAAGCCAAAACCAGGAGTGGGTGTGTTAGGGGTCAAGTTCCCGCCTCTGCACAGGGGGAATCTCGGGCCATCTCCACTGCGGTCTACCATTCTTCTCCTGCCGCAGCGGAGACATCAGTCCCAACGTCTTGCTCAGTCCCACTCTGTACAAAGAGTTACTGCTGCTTTTCCTGCTTCTGCCATTGAAGTCAGTGCTGGGCAGCTGCGAGCAGATGCTTCTGGGACTAAGTCCTGCTTTTCTTGTTCTGAGCATGCCCTGAGTAAGATCTCTCAGTGGAGATTGAGGGTCACATGGTCAGATATGGCACCTACAGTAAGTCCATTGGTCCTTTCAGGAAGGTCCTGTAGGTGCTAGGACTAAGTCCTGCTTTGCACACATTGAGCATGCCCAGGGCAAGATCTCTCAGTGGAGATTTAGGGTCACATGCTCAGGTATGGCAGTCTCTCATTGGTCCTTCTAAGAATGTCTTTTACTTGCTGCAGCTATATAAGGCTCGCATGGCCGCACGGCCATGCACTAGTATCAAATGTGTTTTGGCTTATGCCAGTGGATACGATACCACTCTGTTCTTATGTGGTGTGAAGTTGTTAGCATTGGGACTGTACACTCAGGCAGGCAGCTAGCGTCAGTGGGGGCAATTAGCCTTGGCTTAGCATCTGTTTCCTTCATGTGTGCGGTTAGCACAGAAGAGTTCCAGAGCAAGCACAACCCTAGTTAGGGTATTAGTTTTGTGTACAGTGTGACTCTGTGAGGCAACAGAGTTCGCTACCAGTTCACACGGGGTGAAGCTTAACCCACGTGTTAGCTCAGAGTCCATCCGCCATTACTTAGCAGCAGAAATCTCTGCACGGTGGACCCCGGGCTGCGAACGCACCTTGTAGCTACCTACCTATTACTCGGTGTTAGGGCTAGCGGAACGCACCGAGTAAATAGAGATGTTTATTGATATTGGTGCGTTCGCAGCCCGGGGTCCACCGTGCAGGAGTACCTGCTGCTAGCAAACGGCGGAGCTATACGGCGGTATAGACTAACTCAGTTAATTCACTGAGTAGCCGTGAAAGGAAAGCACTGTGCCCTGTTAGACTCCACAGAGGCACAGGCTAACTGCCCAAACAGAGAGCAGTCAGTGGTCACACAAACACACAAAACTCCTCGCCGGAGGAGCCAGCATTCTAGGGGCTTATTTCAGCCGGGTCCCTGAATACACTCAGACTCAATCTCCTCGCCGGAGGAGCCAGCATTCTAGGGGCTTATTTCAGCCGGGTCCCTGAACACACATACATGTGACCACACTGGCGCAAAGCACATAACATAAGACAATACTAGCGCATGGCCGTGCGGTCATGCGCAGTTTATATAGTTGCAGCACAGGAAGCTGCTACTGAAGTTTTTGCCCTTTCAGGACCTTCCAGAAGGACCAATGGAAAGTGCTGCAGTACCTGAGCATGTTTTGCCCTTTCAGGACCTTCCAGAAGGACCAATGGAATGTACTGCAGCACCTGAGCATGTGACTGAACATGTGGCCCTCGACCTCCAATGGGAGACCCTGCCCTGGGCATGCTCAGTGTGAGTAAACAAGGACTTAGTCCCAGAGAGGCTCGCTCGCCGCAGATCAGTGCAGGATACCATAGGAAAGCCAGAAAAGGCAGTAGTGACCCTATGCACCGAATCAGCCCCAGCGAGACGCTGGGAGCGACGTCTCCGCTGAGCAGAGCCCACTGCGGCCGATACCGAATGGGAGACCGCAGCAGACACGGATCGAGATTCCCCCTGTGCAGCAGAGGAAACTCGACTCCTAACACTCGGTGCATTCCGCTAGCTCTAACAGGGTGATAAATGCAGAAGTTGTGCATATGTTTCTATTATACTTTTCCTTTATTTGTTCCACTCCTGGTTTTGGCTTACAGATACTGATGTAAAATACTGACCAAATACTGCTAGTGTGATGGCAGTCTAAGAGTTGTAATACATTAAATAGTATGTGCCTTTTAATTAATTTAGGCACATCTTGCTTCAGTTGCCCCGTTAATTAAGACTGGCATGCACAGTGACAATCTTAATAAGTCATGACAATTATTCTCGGCAGCACATCACCCAGTGGAAATAGGAAATGTCCTCCTAATAACATATGTATTCAGACCCCTTTACATTTTTCACTCTTTGTTTCATTGCAGCCATTTGGTAAATTCAAAAAAGTTCATTTTTTTCTCATTAATGTACACTCTGCACCCCATCTTGACTGAAAAAAACAGAAATGTAGAAACTTTTGCAAATTTATTAAAAAAGAAAACCTGAAATATCACATAATCGTAAGTATTCAGACCCTTTGCTCAGACACTCATATTTAAGTCACATGCTGTCCATTTCCTTGTGATCCTCCTTGAGATGGTTCTACTCCTTTATTGGAGTCCAGCTGTGTTTAATTAAACTGATAGTACTTGATTTGGAAAGGCACACACCTGTCTATATAAGACCTCACAGCTCATAGTGCATGTCAGACCAAATTAGAGTCATGAGGTCAAAGGAACTGGTCAAGGAGCTAAGAGACATAATTTTGGCAAGGTACAGATCTGGCCAAGGTTACAACTGAATTTCTGCAGAACTCAAAGTTCCTAAGAGCACAGTGGCCTCCATAATCCTAAAATGGAAGACGTTTGGGACCAACAGAAGTCTTCCTAGACCTGGCCGTCCAGCTAAGCTGAGCAATCATGGAAGAAGAGCCTTGGTGATAGAGGTAAAGAATAACCCTAAGATCTCTGTGACTGAGCTCCAGAGATGCAGTAGGGATATGGTAGAAAGTTCTAGAAAGTCAACTATCACTGCAGCCCTCCACCAGTTGGGCCTTTATGGCAGAGTGGCCCGACGGAAGCTTCTCATCAGTGCGAAACATATGAAAGCTCACATAGTTTGCTAAAAAGCACAGGAAAGACTCCCAGACTATGAGAAATAAGATTCTGAAAAATGCAGGGCAAAAATGCACAGAGAAATGACATGCTGCAGATTATTTTCTGCACCAAATCTGCAAGTCAAAAACACTCAATGTGTACATGACACTTCAGGTTTCTCTTCCACTTTGCTGGCATCAGGTTTTTATTCAGGTTTTGTTAACAAATTCACGCAAGAAACACAAGGCAAAAACGCAATCCAAATGTTTCCATGTGATGGTACAATTTGTTAGCATTTGGGGTCTCACTTTTAACTTTGCCAAAAACTGACCATGGTGAAGAGTGAAGAAGACTGAAGAAAGATGAAAAAAATTGAAGCCAGTCGAAGATTGTGCCAGGACAGGTGAGGGGTGAGGTTAGCAAAATCTTTTTTAACCCCTCCATGTATTATTCTTTTTGGGGTCTTAAGAGACTTCATAGCATATTAAATGACTTTTACTAGCAAATATCAGTTCACATAAAAATAAATTTGATATGAATTGAGTTTCTGAAGCAGAGGAAATTTGGTGAATTGAATTTCGGCAGATTCGCTCTTTCCTACAGCTCAGATCTTACAATGGACAATTACAGGATTCTTTCACAGAGCCATAGCATTGTCAAATATATCTCAGAATTTTTCTTTTAATTTACGTTTGATTATTTTAGTATTCATTCTGTGTGATTCCATTTTATTTTAAGATTTTCTAATTAGCCAACCTTATAAGAAGTGGTTATAATAACAAATGTATAAAATTTAGGGTATTTAAAGCATAGCTGTAATTTTGAATGTATCTTTACAATATATCTTATCAGGTAATTTTGGCTATTTCTCCTCCTGGATTGATCTTTTACTCTCATTTCATGAGTAAAATATGTAATATCTGTGTCCAGCGAAACCAAGACTTTCACATTAGTAAGATAGGAGAGGATAGTTGGTGCTTTAAAATTATATGGAGAGGGGATGGTTAGAGAGGAGGATCTAGAGGCAGACTTGGACATTATGGTTTGAGTTCTAAAAAAAACAGTTTCAGTTTTACATAGTACTTTATTTAGCAGCAACTGTCATCTATTTTTCATGGAAAAATCTGTATTCACTGAAGACAGATTTCACCCTATGAATTGAGAATTTTGAGAATTATCAATCAATCCAGGAAGATTTTTCTGACAATATATAATTGAAAATGTATTATTTTCATGTGTACTTTAAATAATATGAAAAAAAAATTGTCAGCTGCTATTCAAATTTTGTAAAAATTATTTTGGAGGTGAGTATTTAGAATTAGAACCATCACTGAACATTTGGAAAAATATAGAGCAACAATAATAATAATAATAATAATAATAATTTTATTTATATAGCGCCAACATATTCCGCAGCGCTTTACAAATTATAGAGGGGACTTGTACAGACAATAGACATTACAGCATAACAGAAATACAGTTCAAAACAGATACCAGGAGGAGTGAGGGCCCTGCTCGCAAGCTTACAAACTATGGGGAAAAGGGGAGACACGAGAGGTGGATGGTAACAATTGCTTTAGTTATTCGGACCAGCTATAGTGTAAGGCTCAGGTGTTCATGTAAAGCTGCATGAACCAGTTACCTGCCTAAGTATGTAGCAGTACAGACACAGAGGGCTAATACTGCATAAAGTGTATGAGAACATGATGCGAGGAACCTTTTTTTTTTTTTTTTTTTTTTTTTTTTTATTATAAATAGGCCACACAGGGATCGTTAGGTTAATGCATTGAGGCGGTAGGCCAGTCTGAACAAATGAGTTTTTAGGGCACGCTTAAAACTGTGGGGATTGGGGATTAATCGTATTAACCTAGGTATTGCATTCCAAAGAATCGGCGCAGCACGTGTAAAGTCTTGGAGACGGGAGTGGGAGGTTCTGATTATTGAGGATGCTAACCTGAGGTCATGAGCGGAGGGCACGGGTAGGGTGGTAGACTGATACCAGGGAGGAGATGTAGGGTGGTGCTGAGCCATGGAGTGCTTTGTGGATGAGGGTAGTAGTTTTGTACTGGATTCAACAATGATGGCAAACATATTATTAAGGAAGTGCAAAGTACTGAAAATGTATGTTTAATAGATACAGAGCTGAGAATTGTGACATCAATAGTAGTCACTAAGAAGTAAAAGACATAGCTAGCTGTAAAAACAATTTAAAGATGTCTTATGTTTCATGAGCTCAGGGGTCCCCAACCTCTCTACTTTTGGCTTTATTGACTGACAAATTTGGATTCGTAATATCGTTGCCCCACAGGATCGAACAGTGTGGTCTTTTATGCTGAAGGCAAAGACATCATTGCCTCTGTAGCATTGTAGTAGCAATGGGGGACTGAAGCCGTCCAAATCCAGTGTTCCAGACGGATACAAAGTAGCGCTTTCAAACTCTTTTGGAAAGTGGTTGTAATTATTATACAGCACTACTGGCCTAGGCAAAGAGTAGGAAACTGCAATATTAAATCTGTTTTTTAGAACAAATTTGCAAGAGCAATGACATTTTTCCTACTAAAGAACTGGAGAAAAAAAGAAGAGTAAACTATTAAACTTAGAGAAGTGTTGTATTGGATTTTCAGGATAAATCTGAGAAATTATAGTTACAATATTTAGATTCCTAAACGTTTATGTAAACTCAAGGTGTTTCAGATTATTTGATTGTCACTACATAAATCAGATCTTCTCAAAATTTGAAGTGGACATCACCAAGGTGGGGAAGGTATGACCCTAAAAAGTTGAGGAGGACTTCTTATTAGGTGGATTAGACAGAAATCATCATATACTGATTCCTCCTCTTTCTGACAAGTGACATCCCGATTTTAGCAATAGAATATACTTTTGTTGCTTTTTATTAATATGATAAAGTTATCAGAACACAAATGATAAATTGATAAAAATATATAATTTTTTTAAATTAATTTAAATTTGTGGTAAAGGCCATGAAAATATTGATGAGGCTTCAGAAGAAAAAGTTCAATAAGTTCTGAGATGGATGAATCTTTAATACATAAACCTGAAAAGTAAACTCAAACTAAACCTACAAATGAATCAGTAAGACAGCAAACAAAAGTAAGCCTATAATACTTTATAGAACTATTTTGTAGACACCTAGCACAAACAATAACTTATTCCCTTGTACTCAATTCCACTCAAGTTAGTGACCACAAAAGCTGTGACGCTTAGAGATGCTTTGTATGTCAGGTCTCAAACAAAAAAGCTACTCCTATGATACACAGTCAGCCACCAATTGTGCAAGTTCTCCCAATTAAAAAGATGAGAGGCCTGTAATTGACATCATAGGCAGACCACAACTATGAGAGTCAAAATGAGAAAACAAGTCACCTTGTCTGATTTAGAAAAATGTATTTTGCAAATTATGCTGGAAAATAAGTATTTAGTCGCTTAAAAGCATGCAATATTTCAGATTTCTGGCTCTCACATACCTGAAACTTCTTCTTTAAGAGGCTCCTCTGTCCTCCACTCATTACCTGTAGTAATGGCACCTGTTTGAACTTGTTATCAGTATAAAAGACACCAGTCCACAAACTCAAACAGTCACGCTCCAAACTCCACTATGGTGAAGACCAAAGAGCTGTCGAAGGACACCAGAAATCTGCAGGCAGGTACCCAGCAACAATAGGAACACTTTTCTATTGGTTCATTTTGATCACTGTGATAGACACTATCACAGTGATCAAAATAAAGAAAAATAGTAAATAAACCTCCCCCTTAGGGAGAAATAATGAAATTCAAAAAAGATTCCATTAGGGTTAGAGTTGGGCTAAAGTGAGTTGGGGTAAAGTGAATTGGGGTAAAGTGAGTTGGGGTAAAGTTTGGGTTATGGTTAGGGTCAGGTTTAGGGTTACAGTTAGGGCTAGGGCTAGGGTTAGATTTAGGATTGGGATGAGGGTTAGGGGTTTGTTAGGGTTAGGTTTGTGGTTAGGGTTATGGCTAGGGTTAGGATTAGATTTAAGGGTGTGCTGAGGTTAGATTTGTGGTTAGAGTTATGGTTAAGGTTGGGATTAGGGTCAGGGGTGTGTTGAGATTAGAATGGGGGGTTTCCACTGTTTAGGTACATCAGGGGGTCTCCAAATGTGACATGGCGCCACCATTGATTCCAGCCAATTTTGAGTTCAAAAAGTCAAACGGTGCTCCCTCCCTTCTGAGCCCTGCCATGCACTCAAACAGTGGCTTTCCCTCACATATGGGGTATTGGGGTACTTAGGAGAAATTGCACAACAAATGTTGTGGTCCATTTTCTCCTGATACCCTTGTCAAAATAAAAAGTATTGTTTCCAAAGTAACTTTTTTGTGAAAAAAGTAAAATGTTCATTTTTTCCTTCCACATCGCTTTAGTTCTCGTGAAGCACCTGAAGGGTTAATAAACTTCTCGAATGTGGTTTTGCACACCTTGAGGGGTGCAGTTTTTAGAATGGTGTCACTTTTGGGTATTTTCTTTTATATTGACCCCAAAGTCACTTCAAATGTGATTTGGTCCCATATGGACGGCAGCCGGGGAAGAAGCGCTACAGTAAGGGCTGTTTCCCAGCAGCAGGTGCTGAAGACGGCTCTCATTATTCTCCCCTGCTCTGCTGATGATTGGCATGACCAGAGGAGAATGATGAGAGCTGACTTCAGCACCTACTGCCAGGGAACAGCACTTGCTGTAGTGTTTCTTCCCCAGTGTCGATGCATGTCACAAGGATGACATCAATTTATGTTCTCGTGTACACGTGTGTGGGACGTTTTGCCGCCTGTGCTGATGGTAAAAAACGGACATTTCTACGTGTTGGGCACATGGACAGATGGTCCATTTAAACACCTTGACGTGCACATACCCATTCATTTGAATGGGCCTACGTGTGTCAGTGTCTCCAGTACGGGTAAAAACTGTCACCACATGTATTGGAGACACTGATGTGTGAAAGAGGCCTAACACACATTTAATGAATAAAAATGTTATTGGGAGTGCTTCTGTAATTAAAAAGTTGGAAATACTGAACTTACATAACAAATGTAACTGTTATGGATTGAACTGCTAATTAATTATTAATTTTCTTGGCAATATATCAACAACATTTACATTCTACCTGTGTATGTCATTTGGTAGTTCATTTGCCAGTTAAATCTGTAAGTCCTGCTAAATATCATGAACTCTGACCTGGGACTGATTTATTCCTTTGATCATATATAGAAACCGACCCACCAAACAGTTTACCGGTCTGTAAAGGTGAAAGGGGCAACATGTTTCTTCTTGTACTGTAGAAGGGAGATAGACCTGGCACACTTCTGATGTCAGTATAACTATCACCCCTCTCACAGATGATGTAGATTTTAATTGCACAGAGGAATGAATTTTCTCTTGCCAGTTCCTACGTGACATTGAGATAGATGAAGCCATTTGTTGGCATTATTAGAGCCAGCTGTGTGTTTGGCTGCAACTACTGTAAATCTCACATCACATGCATAATCTTCTCTTTCAGATGGGATCACAAGTGTTTGAACCATATGGTTTATCATTTTATTATGTCAAAAGCCACTTGAAACAACTTAAATATAAAAGTCCTTCTGAAGTGTCTTTTTATGTGCTACCATATTTTGCGTATATAAAAGACAGATATTTAGACTGAATATTTTACTCCAGGAGAAAAATGGCAAGTAAAATTATATTAATATAATATGATACCTAGCCACCTTATGAATTTTATTAGAAAAAAACAAAATATCCTTACCTGGTGAAATTATATCCATATACAGTGGGGGAAATAAGCATTTGATCCCTTGCTGATTTTGTAAGTTTGCCCACTGACAAAGACATGAACAGTCTATAATTTTAACTGTAGGTTAATTTTAACATGGAGAGATAGAATATAAAAAATAAAATCCAAAAAAATCACACTGTATAAATTATATAAATTTATTTGCATTTTGCAGTGAGAAATAAGTATTTGATCCTCTACCAACCATTAAGAGTTCTGGCTCCTACAGACCAGTTAGACGCTCCTAATCAACTCGTTACCTGCAATAAAGACAGCTGTCTTACACAGTCACCTTTATAAAAGACTCCTGTCCACAGACTCAATTAATCAGTCAGACTCTAATCTCTACAACATGGGCAAGATCAAAGAGCTTTATAAGGATATCAGGGACAAGATCATAGACATACACAAAACTGGAATGTGCAACACAACCATAAGTAAGGTGCTGGGGGGAGAAAGAGACAACTGTTGGTGCAATAGTAAGAAAATGGAAAAATACAAAATGATTGTCAATCAACATCGATCTGGGGCACCATGCAAAATCTCATCTCATGGGGTATCCTTGATCATGAGGAAGGTGAGAGAGCAGCCTAAAACTACACAGGAGGAGGAACTTGTAAATGATCTCAAGGCAGCTAGGACCAAAGTCACTAAGAAAACCATTGTTAGCACATTACGCCGTAAAGGTTAAAATCCTTCTGTGCCAGCAAAGGTCCCCCTGCTCAAGAAAGCATATGTGCAGGCTCATCTGAAGTTTGCCATTGAACATCCGGATGATTCTATGAGTGATTGGGAGAAGGTGCTGTGGTTAGATGAGAAAAAATTGAGGTCTTTGGCTTTAACTCAACTGGCCATGTTTGGAGGAAGAGAAATGCTGCCTATAACCCAAAAAACACCATCCCCAATGGTAAGCATGACGGTGGAAACATAATGTTTTGGGGGTGTTTCTCTGCTAAGGGCAAAGGACTACTTCACCGCATTAATGGGAGAATGGATGGAGCCATGCACCGTAAAATACTGAGTGACAATCTCCTTGCCTCCACCAGGACATAAAAAATGGGTCATGACTGGGTCTTCAAGCAAGACAATGACTGAAAACATACAGCCAAGGCAACAAAGGAGTGGTTCGAAAAGAAGCACATTAAGGTCATGGTGTGGCCTAGCTAATCTCCAGACCTTGATCCCATAGAAAGCTTATGGAGGGAGTTGAAGCTCCGAGTTGCCAAGCGACAGCCTCAAAATCTTAATGATTTAGAGATGATCTGCAAAGAGGAATATACCAAAATTCCTCTTGACGTGCGCAAACCTCCTAATCAGCTACAAAAAATATTTGAATGCTGTGCTTGCCAAAAAGGGATTTTGCCACCAAGCATTAAGTCTTGTTTGTCATAGAAATAAAATACTTATTTCTCACTGCAAAATGCAAATAAATTTATATAATTTATGCAATGAGATTTTCTGGATTGTATTTTTTATATTCTATCTCTCAATGTTAAAATTTACCTACCCTTAAAATTATGGACTGTTCATGTCTTTGTCAGTGGGCAAACGTACAAAATCAGCAAGGGATCAAATACTTATTTCCACCACTGTATAGTCATGGGAAAAAGGAAAGTATATTACCTTTAACCCCTTTCTGTCCTCAGATGGAATAGTATGTCCAAGGACAGAACTCCCACTTTGATGCGGACTCCGGCAGTGAGCCCGCATCAAAGCCAGGACATGTCAGCTGTTTTGAACAGCTGACATGTGCCCGCAGTAGGCAGCAGTGGAATCGCGATCCGTCTGTGCCTTTTTACTAGTTAAATGCCGCTGTCAAACTCTGATCACTCACGTGATCGGTGGTCATCGGTGCGTTGGCATAACAACCAAATGTCACCTGTAGACCTCTACGGTTGTTGATGCCAGATTGCTGTGAGCGCCACCCTGTGGTCGGCACTCATAGAAATGCTGTAATTCAGCTACATAGGAGCGATTTGAGCATCGCTCCTATGTAGCAGAGCCAATCAGGCTATGCCAGCTTCTAGCCTCCCATGTTGTTGAAGCATGGCAAAAGTAAAAAAAAAAATGTTTAAAAATAGGAAAAAAATAAAAAAATATAAAAGTTCAAATCACCCCCTTTCAAAATAAAACAAATAAAAAAAATCAATCCTACACTTATCTGGTATTGCTGTGTTCAGAATCGCCCGATCTATCAATAAAATTTGGATTAACCTGATAGCTAAAAAATCGAATATCCAGAACTACATTTTTTGGTCGCCGCAACATTGCATTAAAATGCAATAATGGGCAATTAAAAGAAGGTATCTGCACAAAAGTGGTATCATTAAAACCGTCAGCTCGGCATCCAAAAAATAAGCTTTCACCCAACCCCAGATCACAAAAAAGAGAGACGCTATGGGTATTGGAAAATTGCACAATTTTTTTTTAGCAAACTTTGGAATTTCTTTTCACCACTTAGATAAAAAAGAACCTAGACATGTTTGGTGTGTATGAACTCGTGATGACGTGGAGAATCATGATGGCAGGTCAGTTTTAGCATTTAATGAATCTAGCAAAAAAAGCCAAACAAAAAACAACTGTGGGATTGCACTTTTTTTTTGCAATTTCACCAAACTTGGAATTTTTTTCCCATTTTCAAGTACACGATATGCTAAAACCAATAATGTCATTCAAAGGGTAAACTTCTCCTACAAAAAATTAGCCTTCACATGGCCATATTGATAGAAAAATAAAAAAGTCATGGCTCTGGAAAGAAGGGGAGCGATAAACGAAAACACAAAACCGAAAAAACCTAACAAATAACCTCTGGTGATAAAACATAATAAACACAACTGTAATATTTCAATATGCAATTGTATTCTTCACACCTCTTGCTCCCACACACTAAAATATTCTCTAGAAAAGAAAAGAAATACATCAGAAATCCCTTACATACATCTGAACATCTGTGAAAAAACAGTTCATAAAATGTGTTATGGTTTGATGAGACCAAAGTTGAACATTTTACCCATAATTCTTTAAGGTATGTTTGGCACAAAGCAAATACTACACATCACCAATAGATCATCATACCCACAGTAAAAATGGTGAAGGCAGCATTATTCTTTGCGGATGTTTTCAGCAGCTGGAACTCTGGCTTCAGTCAAGGTGGAGGGAATTATGGACAGTTCCAAATATTAGTCAATGTTTCATCTAAAACTTCAGGCTTCTGCTAAAAAGCAGAAGGTGAAGAGGAATTTAATCTTTCAGCATGAAAATGACTTTTACCATTCCCCCAAATCAACAATAGCTTTACCACAACAAAATCTAAGTTTTGTAATGTGTGATGCAGCGATCACTAATGGGTTGGGGAATACTTGCTTGGCAGCGATAAAACACACAGCAGGACTGTATTTTCTTCATAAGATCAACTGGGTTTATTACGCCATAAGCCCCAGAGGGAAAAATACAAAATAACAGCCTTCAGATCCAGAAAACAAAAGTAACAGTGTTCATAACAGGGTTCTACTCCATCAGGACTGTGACAATACTCGGTAGAGTGCAGTATTCAGGCTCGCTCTGGAGCCAAACACACACAGTTTGGGTTACCTGCTTGACAGCGTTGCAGGTTTTCATTGGCTGACATCACATGGGTCCTATCCTCCGGAGAAGCTGCCTTACAGGGATCACAAACTTGCCTAGCAGGCACACATCAGTAAGTTCCAGACCCACCGAAGGACAGTAGCTTCGCCAACACAGTAGCCGTCACGACTCTGCAAATCCATGGCCTCACCTCGTGCTCTTCAGGGATCCGGTCCACACTCTGGACCTCCAAACACAGAGGCCATTCAGGGTCACGGCCTCACCTTGTGCTCTCAAGGATCCGGTCCACACTCTGGACCTCCCAACACCCAGGCCTTTCCTCACACAGGACCTTACAGCCAAGAACCATTCAGGTCCATGCACTCAGAAAACCATGTGACCCACACCCTAGTCACATTATGAAGCTGTAACTACCCCCATAGGTGGGCAGTGTATGTGTGGTTAGTTAGACTCACCCAGCGCTCCAACTAACCCTGCAAGCCTCACTTTAAAACTAAGTAAATACTTGTGGGACTACAGGTCCCAGAACAACATTACTGGCTTACAGCGCAGACTTCCTCTGCGACACATACCAGCCATTCACAGTAATGCCCGTCCCTCTCAAGAAAAAACAAAAACAGGTAGAGATGCTTACCTGTCTAACTGGGCTTCAATACAAATGCACTAACAGGGTGCAGTGAACCCAAGAAAAATGGCAACTGCACATGTGCAATAATGCCTGTTTTTGGATTTTCTTGAATATTGGAGGATTTTTTCCTCTTTTTGTGGTTTTTATGTTAGAGTAGGACTGGCAAGTGTAAAGACCTTTGACGCCGGTTGCCAGCTTATGTATTATGGCCGTAATATCAACCAATACCTTACATATATTGATATGGTTTTGTGCACTTTTTATTATTTTTTTGAGGTGCAGTTAGGCTCAAATGGTTCTGTAAACTGTGGCCTCTGTTCACACAGGATGCATTGTAGTTAGCACGGGGCAGCCCACCATAGGGCGTCATTAAAAGCCTGAGAACCAGATGCTCTGCATTCCTTGTGTGAACATTTCCACATACAGATTATATCTTTTTGCACTAGTGTGCCACATGGCCAATCCCTGATTGAAGGCTAGCTGTCTCATTTCGTATTATTGCACCTGTGCAGTTGCCTTTTTACTTGGGTCCTCTGCACCCTGTTAGTGCACTTTTATTGAGGTCCAGTTAGACAGGTAAGCATCTCTGTTTTTGTTTTTTCTTGAATATTGGAAGATTTTTTCCTCTTTTTGTGGTTTTTACAATCCCTATCTCACCATTACAATTACGCCTCCAAGCATATCCTGAGGAGCCCATACAGCGCCCTCTAGCTCTGACAGAGGTCACTGCCTCACAAACAATACATTCATAGCCCAGACCCGAATCCAATTGAAAATCTGTGTGTTGTTCTGAAGGGGGCTGTACACAGCAGATGACACTGCAGTCTAACAAATTTAAAACACTACTGCAAGGAATAGTGGCCAAAAATTGCTAATTCTAGGTGTGCCATGTTGATAAACTCCTACCACAAAAAGACTAAACTCTTTCATAATTTAAAAGGGTACTTAACAAACTATGAATCTAAGGATGCGCATATTTATGTATCCACATTATTTTATTTCTTTATTTTTCTTTTTCCACTTGATAAGATTTCATTTTTTCCCAATTGTTTTGAACAGATTACAGAGGGGAACAATTTGAAAAAAAATTTCTGTTGAGTTAGGTTTTTGAGCTGATTTATACTAAAATTGGCATGCTGATTCCAAAAATGTAGTCAGTTTTTTTCTAGCACGTCAAGTTTTTCCTACACAACTTAGGCTACTTTCACACTAGCGTCGGAATCTCCCCGTCGCAATGCGTCGGGGAGAGATTCCGACGCTAGCGTTTAACGCATTGCACAATGGAGGCAGCGGATGCATTTCTCCGGCGCATCCGCTGCCCCATTGTAAGGTGCGAGGAGGTGACGGATTGCAGAAAACGCTAGTGTGAAAGTAGCCTTACCTGCCAGAGAAGCACAATTGCACTGATATCTGTAATAAGACTTGTTATCTGATTACAATTCGACTCATATAGAGCTACGTGGCAACTTGTAAGAGTAGTCACAACTTTGTCATGCCTATTTCTTATATATTTCATTTTTTGTTCATATTTGTACTATTTAAAAACAAACAAACACTTTTTAGGTACAGTAGTTTACATAGTTTTGAGAAGACAAAAATCCTATAGTTCAAAAACTTGACGTGATAGAGAAAAACTGAGATCATTTCTGGATTCAGCATCCAAAAATTAATTAAGAACAGTTGTCTGACCTAACTCTTAAAAAATTGTGTTCCCCAGTGATAGGTGATTTTAACCCCTTTACCTCCTTGGGTTTTTCCATTTTTTGAGTTTCCATTTTTTGCTCCCATTCTTCCCAAAGCCATAACTTTTTCAGTCAATATGGCCATGTGAGGGCTTGTTTTTTTGCGGGACGTGTTGTACTTTTGAACTACGACATTGGTTTTACCATACTGTGAACTGCAAAATGGAAATGGAAAAAAAATTCAAAGTGCTTTGAAATAAAAAAAAAGTGCACAATTGGTTTATTTATTTTTGTTACCATGTTCACTAAATGTATAGGTCCTTTTTTATTTAACTGGTGGAAAAAAATCTAAAGTTTGTTGAAAAAAACAATAGTTGCCATTCTCTGAGACCTATAGAGTCTCCATTTTTCGTGATTTGGGGCTGGCTGAAGGCTTATTTTGTCTAAGCCAAGCTGACATTTTTATTGATACCATTTTGGTATAAATACAATCTTTTGATCACTCTTTGTTGCATTTTAGCGCCTTAGTGACAGAGCCAATTTGGTACCTTATGACCGAGCCAAATTTTTACAATTCTGACCACTGTCACTTTATGAGGTTATAACTTTGGAATGCTTTAATGGATCACGCTGATTCAGAGATTCTTTTTTTGTGACATATTGTACTTCATGTTAGTGGTAACATTTCTTCGATATTCAGCCAAAGAAGAAAACATATGCGGCAGTCACCCCAGGATAGCAGTGGGAATCGTGAACTTTAATGGAGAAAATATGTGGAGTATATCCGTCAGGACATCAGGTACAGAGGAGGGTGCGGTATTGGAGTACGGACAATGGCAATTTCGCACACTAAGTGCTTCGACGGGTCTAGATGACCCATCGAAGCACTTAGTGGGTGAAACGGCCGTCGTCCGTACTCCAATACCGCACCCTCCTCTGTACCTGATGTCCTGACGGATGTACTCCACATATTTTCTCCATTAAAATTCACGATTCTCACTGCTATCCTGGGGTGAGTGCCGCATATGTTTTCTTCTTTGGCTGCTTATGGACTTTTGTTTAGCATTTGGTATGCAGAGCACCATAGCCCCGAAGCATTCGTTAAGCCTGATATTCAGTTGTCCGCCATCAGTCCTGCCTGTCGGATTCCGTATTTGCTCTAGTGCCGTCCTTTCTCTTCTTTTTGCTTTTTGTTGTAGCTATTTGTTCGATATTACTTGCAATTATTTATGAAAAAAATGGAAATATGGCGAAAATTTTTAAAATTTTGCAATTTTCAAACTTTGTATTTTTATGCCCTTAAATCAGAGAGATATGTCACAAAAATAGTTAACAAATAACATTTCCCACATGTCTACTTTACATCAGCACAATTTTGGAAACAACATTTTTTTGTTAGGGAGTTATAAGGGTTAAAAGTTGACCAGCAAAAGTTGTTGTCCAATTTATCCCGAGTACGCTGATGCCCCATACATGGGGGTAAACCACTGTTTGGGCGCACGGCAGAGCTCAGAAGGGAGGGAGCACCATTTGACTTTTTGAGCGCAAAATTTGCTGTCGTGTTTGGAGACACCCTGATGTACCTAAACAGTGGAAACCCCCCCAATTCTAACTCCAACCCTAACCCCAACACACCCCTAACCCTAATCTCAACCCGATCCATAATCCTAATCACAACCCGAACCCCAAAACAACCCCAATCTCAACCATAACCCTAATCAAAACCCTAAATCCAACACACCCCTAATCCTAATCTCAGCCCTAACATCAAACCTAACTCTAATCCCAATACACCCCTAACCCTAATCCCAACCCTAATCTTAACCCTAATTCCAAACACAACCCTAATCCCAAGCGTAACCCTAATGCCAACCCTAACCCTAATACCAACCCTAATCCAAACCCTAACCCTAATCCCAACTCTAACATTATCCGCAACCCTAGCCTTAACTTGAGCCCCAACCCTAACCCTAGCCCTAGCCCTAACCCTAACCATAAATTTAGCCCCAAACCTAACCGTAGCCCTATCTTTAACCCCAACCCTAACCCTAACCCTAGCCCAACCCTAACCCTAGCCCTAACTTTCGCCCCAACCCTAACCCTAGCCCTAACCCTAGCCCTAAGGCTACTTTCACACTTGCGTTGTGTGGCATCCATCGCAATCCATCATTATGGACAAAAAACAGATCCTGCAAATGTGCCCGCAGGATGTTTTTTGCCCATACACTTGTATTGCCGACGGATCGCGACGGATGGCCACACGTCGCGTCCGTCGTGCACTGGATCCGTTGTGTTTTGGCGGACCGTCGACACAAAAAAACTTTCAATGTCACGTTTATTTGTACGTCGCGTCCGCCATTTCCGACCGCACATGCGTGGGTAACTCCGCCCCCTCCTCCCCAGGACATAGACTGGGCAGCGGATGTGTTGAAAAACTGCCTCCGCTGCCCACGTTGTTCACAATTTTCACAATGTGTGTCGGTACGTCGGGCCAACGCATTGCGACGGCCCCGTACCGACGCAAGCAAGAAAGAAGCCTAACCCTGGCCCTAACCCTAACCCTAAATTTAGCCCCAACCCTAACCCTAAATTTAGCCCCAACACTAACCCTAAATTTAGCCCCAACCCTAACCCTAAACCTAAATTTAGCCCCAACACTAACCCTGACCCTAAATTTAGCCCCAACCCTAACCCTAAATTTAGCCCCAACCCTAACCCTAACCCTAAATTTAGCCCCAACACTAACCCTAACCCTAAATTTAGCCCCAACTCCTCCAGCTGCCGGCCGGCAGATCATGGCAGGCGCACTACACATGCACCCACCATTTTCTTACCGAATGAAGAAGCCGGCAGCAGCAGGGTCTCCGAATCCCCCTATTTCTCTGTGTGCTATCACATCAGAGAACAGAGAATGACAGATCGCTTTTTTTTATTGCGGCCACCGGTAAACAGTTAATTACCGGTGATAACAAAACAGGGGTCGGTAAAAACTGACCCCGATCACGTTCTTTGGGGTCTCGGCTACCCCTGGCAGCCAAGACCCCAACGATTTTCCTGCCATTTTTTGGCCGGAACAAGATGGCGGCGCCCATCGGGAGCCATGAGGAGCACCGGGGGAGACAGGTGAGTATCGGGGGCTATTGGGGACACCATTTCTCTGTCCTCTGATGTGCGATCACATTGGAGGACAGAGAAATAAAATGGGAAATCGCTTTTTTTTTGCGACCGCCGTAAACGGTTAATTACCGGCAATCGCAACCCAGGGGTCGGTAAAATACCCCCGAATCATGTTCTCTGGGGTCTCGGCTACCCCCGGCAACCGAGACCCCAGAGAAAATCTGACTCTGGGGGGCGCTATTCACTTTTTCCACAGTGCCGTATCCTTAACTGCCGCCGTTAAAAGGTGTATCGGCGGTCGTTAAGGGGTTAATGCAGTGTTGAAGTGACCAAAAAAACCCGTAATGTTGGGATTCTGATTTTTTTTCTCATTATGCCATTTACTGATCAGATTAATATTTTTTATGTATTGATAGATTGGGCGATTCTGAAAGCATCGATACCAAATATGTGTATTTTTTTTTTAGTTGTGCTATTTTGAATGGGGTTAATGGGTGCAATTTAAATTTTATATATATATATATTTATATATATATATATATATATATATATATATATATAAATATATTTAAATTTATTTTTTTACTAGCTTCAATAGTCTCCATGGGAGACTAGAAGCTGCGATCTTCTGACCACATGTGCTACACTTAACAGGGCTTCAGCAGAAATGCGCATCTCCTATGATCGTCGGCCACTGCGATAGTTATCCGGTAATGACAACCATCGGGGTCTCCTGCAGACCTCGGGTTATCATGCCCAGCTCATCTTCTGAGCCCGCATTAAACAGGGGGAGGAGTTAAAGGGATTAAAGGTTGGGCAAAGGTTTAACCCTTGAAATTGCTCCAGAAAATGAAGTATTTCTCATCGAAAATTATTGCAATTACACATGTTTTGTTAAACACATGTTTATTTAAATTATGTGTATTGGAACAACACAAAAAATGAGAAATAATTTCACAACAATAACCCAAAAAATGGTCTGCACAAAAATTGTTGCCACGTTTCTAAAAATGTGGATGAGCAATTTTGTTTCAAACATGTGATGCTTATTCAGACTCACTTGTGGCAAGTAACAGGTGTGGACAATATGAAATTCATACGTAAAAGCAGATAAAAAGGGTAGATGCTGACTCAATCTTTGCATTATGTGTGTGTGTCACACTAAGCATAGGTACTTTTAGTGTATGTCTATTTATAACTCTTATGAACTTAAAGGTGGTGACTGGTAAAGTTAGAATATGCTAATTATTTTCCTTCTATGAGACCACCAGTATTTATAATTTTCTTGTGTTCTATTTATTTTTCTCAAGTATTAATTTTTCTTATTATTTACAATTAAAATGTCTGTAATATTGCAGTAAAAGAATGAATGCAGGATGCTAGGAGTTGTATCTGATGACCCAAATATAACTTTTTGTAGCTGTTTACTTTAATATTTATATTGTATTACTCTGCTTTTCTTGCATCAGTGGCTGCAGCTGGAGTCTTGGTCGTGTTTGCTGTCATTATTGTCTGTTAACAATAAAGATAAGTACAACTAAACAAATTGGCTATACAATTCAATCTGAATTTCTTGCATATTCCTAGAATCTAATTAATAATTACATTAGTACCTAGTGCAGAGAATATTCAATGAGACATATGACATTGGAGGATAAAAATACTTTGAGGGATTGTTTGTGAAATAATTTTATAGAGTAGAGAAATTACAGAATATGGTAATGGTAGAATCAAGTCCATTGATATTTAAAAAAATCAAAAGAAAAAAATATTCTACATTTAAGAAATCCATATAGATATTGGCTGGTGACCAAGTTACAGAAGTGTTGGTACCTAAATATTTGTACAAATAAAAATACAAAACTCGATTAAAGTTGCTCTGAGAAATCAAACTAGTGTCTCAGTTACTGGTAAGGGAAATATATTAAAAAAAACAATGAACCAAAGTCAAGATATCTCTGTGGCAGCCAAATGTTTTTCTTATCACAGGAATACCCATGCACATTGTCAGGTATTTATTTAAAGGGAATCTGCTAGCAGGTTTTTGCTACCTCATCTCAGAGCAGCCTGATGTAGCCAAAGAGAAGCTGAATCACTTAGATTACAGGGTGCAACCATTCTGACACAATCAGCATTTTTAGATTTAGCAATGAAGCAGAGCTGAGAAAGCTAACCCCACCCACACCATTCTCTCTGTGTACAGTGTCAATTGACAGTGAGCTTCCTATCACAGGAAGGGGCATGTCGGACCAGGGCTCAGGGGATCAGCTGGTCACAGCAATGATAAGGTACTGGTGTTAAAACAATCACTGTAAGCAAACAAAACCTCTAAGCTTGATAATAGAGTTATTGCTGAAATCTGTGTTTAACCCCTACAGCATACTGTCTTCAAAATACATAGAAAAGCCTGCTGACAGATTCCCTTTAATGTGTATTGGGGAGACTCAAGTATCAACGTGCATATTCTTTTTTTCCTAGACTAGATAAATGTCCTCTGACAGTGAGTTATCCCCTTATTACCAGCGAAATAAGGCATATTTATGGTTGATTAGTATAAAATAGATGCCAGTCAAACAAGTGTTTAGCTGACAGCAATATTGATACTTTTGTTAAAGAAATCCATTTTACAGTGCATCTTAACTCACCCTTTGAATTTACATGCTAATTAAATTTTGGTGCACAGGATTTGGACTGTACACTGGGTCTTCTCAGCCCGGTCTGTGATTCCTTGATCCCTCCGCCTGCCTCCGGTCTATGAATGGCAGGTCACTGCTTTTTAAGTTGCCTGCTTCCTCATTCAGTTACCTGTGTTTTATACCTCATGCCAACAACATAATTTCAGTGGTGCAGAGATTGAGTTGCCGTATGGTCTTAAAAAAAATGGAGCCATCGGTGCCTTGGGTAAAGCATATGTAGTCATTTCTAAAAGATGTAATTGAGCCGAGAACTCAATTGGCGCATGAGCCGTCAAGGTAATGACAGCACCATCTTATTGAATAACAGCCGGGATCTTATTCTGCACAAGTGCCGCTCGTGGGTGGCAATGACGGCATCAGTACAAAATAATGCAGGTAATTAAAAAAGAATTGACCTGTAAGTCAAAGATTGGTAGTAGGCAAAGGGCAAGGGAATCACAGACAGTGAGAAGACCCAGTGTACTGTCCAGCCCCTGTGAACCAAAATGTAATTATCAGAAAACATCAAATGTGGATTAACGAAGAATCACAAAGCGGATTTCTTCACCAAAGGTATCAATGTAATGAGTATTACAGCGCCATTACAGCCATGCTGACAGGTTCTCTTTAAGAGTCAGAATGGAAGGTAGAAGCAGAATTACCCTAACGTTTGCTTAGATATTCTGTCTTATGTATCCTCTGCTTTGACAGTCTAGTTACATTAGCATGGGTATGAGCAACAGAGTCATTTTCATTAAAAATATATATATTGGATTACCCTCTTAAATGATTGTCCTATAAATTAGTTAAAAAAAACCCCAATGAAACACAAGGCTTTTTAGAAAGACCAAAACAATTTTTTTATTCTGATACTTTTAAAAATATATATTAATAAAAAGAAAGGTATATAAATATAAAAATAAAAATAAAATCTGGCCCCTGGACGAAGCTTTCCTAGCGAAACACGTGTCGGGTGTGGTGGGTTCCTGGTGTTTTGCACTGCTGGTAATGTTATTTTCAATATTGTTGTTTGTTTAATGATGTTTGCATATTTTTTGCTAATGTATATGCATTTTCTATTCTGGTCTCAAATTTGGACGCTTTATACCATTAAATAAGTCTACCAGGACTTTTCTTATATTGATATTGATTACATTTTGTTGGCACTCACACCTGCTATTATACAGATTTACAATAGAATTATGAGTGTATGTTATGAACTCATTACTCAGTCCACTTTTATTATTACTTCAGCTTTGAATAATCATGATTGATCAGTAATATAGTATTGCAGTGCTCTATACATTATTTATTTCCAGGTATACCCACTTTTCTGCCCTGTATTTGTATTCACCATTTTTAAATTTATATACCTTTTTTCCTATTAATATATATTTTTTAAAAGTATTATAATAAAAAATGTTTTAGTTTTTCTAAAAAGTCTTGTGTTTCAATGTTTTTTTCCATGTTTGCTTTTTTGGCTTAAATATTTAAGCTTGAGGACATTGGTGTTGCTATAAATTAGTCTGCATGTTGTATTATACTCTGTGGATTCACTAGGACATTGTGATGCTGCTTTGGTTTATTTACACCCAATATTAATTATTTGCTAATTATGCACATGATGATTTATGATATCCATGCCCTGTCATTTCATCAGGAATTGTCCGTTAAAGTTTTCTTTCTTTCTTAGTCAGACATGTTAATGTCAGAATATATCACCTGTGTAAATGTCACAGGATAAAATGTCTTTCAGTACATGCCTTATTTCATAAAACTCTCTTCTATTGGCATTGACTGAAGTATATATAATGGATGGCAGAGACTGCTAAGGTCTGAGAACTTGGGACTTGACAGATTATCTTGTGATATATTACAATTAGACATGCTTCAATGCCTTTTCATTTATTCATCTAGAGAACACAACTTCTAAACTAGACTGCGTGATTTATTAATGCCCCTGGCCACCTTAAACTCAGAGGCTGAGTATACAAATCCAAATCTTCTAAACATCTGAGACATTTAAAGCAAGGTCTGCTTCTGTCTATTAATATTAAGCATTGCTACTATAAATACAATGTAAACTGTTGCAAAAGGTGGTCACACATCAAACTTGAAAGATTTTCTGCTCATTTTGAGGAAGCTTTCCACCACAATAGTCTAGAAAAGCAAGGTGAAAAAGGGCTCCTTTACATGAGGGTAAAACATGGCCGAGAGCTATCCCTATCATGTTATACTATGGGGCAGTGCAGACTAGCATTTTTTTTTCCTGTGCCAATTTGGCATGAGAAAAGAAATCACATTTGGTAATGTGATCACGTGCACCCATACAAGTCTATGAGACTCGGGTGTCATCTGAGAGCAGTCTGACATCTGTGGACAGAGACAATGGAGAAGATGGAAAGATTACATTTTCCATCTTCTCAACTGTGATTCGATTATCTCCTGTGAGAGAATAGCAGTACAGTAAGATATTTTTCAGCTCAAACTCTGATAGAGCTTGACCAAAGTGTCATTAGCATGATCGGCCTGATTCTCTCACATGATAGAATCAACGTCCACGTGACTTAAGCCTAAGAGTTATTATTGTGGTCATATCGGTCGTCAGCAAGTTATGAGTGAATTGTAAACTTGTCATGAGCTTTCACTCAAGAGGGGCATTCACAAATACAATTGTAGTGTGTTGACATTTTTTTCATTTGATTTTAGTGATAATTGCTAGAAGTAAAGCAAACATGTTAAACGAATGGACAAAATTTTACTACAGCCCCTCCAGGATCCTTCACACAGTCATGTCATAGCTTTGCCATTCTTTGCTTCTACTGTATGCTATCCAGTCAAAAACACACTGTGAATAACGAATTAAGGGATGGGACACTCACTAGGGAGTAAAAGTACAAGGCACTTTTCTGACCCAAAAAACATGTCATGTGTCTTCAATAAATATGTTGATATTTTATTAGGCAGAACAAGTTTATATAACAAATGGCTGAAGACTGAGCTGAAATACTTCACACAAGCATTGCACATCAGGATTCAAGAGCATAGTAATTAGAGATGATCAAAACTTTTTAAATTCGATTTGAAGTGAACAAATTAGCCACAAATACTCTGAGATCTCCTAGAACTGAATCCAACTCCTTTGAATGTCTTTAATGCAAACACAGTCTTAGCAATGTTAATGAAGGCTCACCATAGAAAGAGATGGCAAGCCGATAGTAGCCAATAGCCCATATAATAGAGTACACTGGCAGATTTTTCATGTTTTTTTAAACAGAAAAATTATCCAAAAATTATTTCTCTTATTCATTTGTGATCAGGCAGACTTCATGTGCAGAAAACTGACTTTACCCCGTAACGACCAGAGGTATTTCAGTTTTTAATTTTCTGTTTTTCACTCCCCTTCTTACCAGAGTCATAACTTTTTTATTTTTCTGTCAATATGGCCATGTGAGGGCTTGTTTTTTTGTGGGACAAGTTGTACTTTTGAAAGATATAATTGGTTTTAACATATAGTATACTGGAAAATTGGAAAAAAGTACCATGTTTACTACATGCTAAAACTGACCTGCCATTATGATTCTGCAGGTCATTACGAGTTCACAGACACCGATCATGTCTAGGTTCTTTTGTATTTAAGTGGTAAAAAGATTCTTAATTTGTTAAATAAAAATCACTTTTTCCAAGACCTGTAGTGTCTACATTTTTCATGAACTGGGGCTGGGTTACTGCTTATTTTTTGCATGCTGAGCTGACGTTTTTATTGATACCATTGTGGTGCAGATATGATCTTTTGATCGCCCATTATTGCTTTTTATTGCAATGTAGTGGCGACCAAAAAATGTAATTCTGGCTTTTTGACATATTTTCTCATTACACCATTTAGCGATCGGGTTAGTTCTTTTTTATATTGATAGATTGGGCGATTCTGAAGGCTGCGATACCAAATATGTGTATATTTGATTTTTTTATTGTTTTAATTTGAATGAGGCAAAAGGGGGGTGATTTTAACTTTTACATTTTTTTATTTTTGTTATATTTTTTAAACATTTTTGTCTTACTTTTGCATGCTTCAATAGTCTCCATGGGAGACTAGAAGCTGCAATACATTGATCGCTTCTGATACACACAGGCGATGATCAGATTGCCTGTGTGTAGCAGAAATGCTCACTTGCTGTGAGCGCTGACAACCGGACGGCGCTCATAGCAATCCAGCAACGACAATCATGGAGGTCTGCTGCAGACCTCTGGTTGTCATACTGACCCATCGGCGACCCATGATCATGTGACGGGCAGGCAATCTCCACATATTTATTGGCATTCTGAAAGCCACGAGACATGTGGGGCGGAGACTCGAGCATGGTGCTCAAGCACCTGCGATACTCAATTGAGTAACAAGTGTACCCTAGCACCCCGATGCTTGATCGAGTATTGAGCAGTGGTGAGCATGCTCACTCATCACTACAATGGTATAATAAACAAGGATGATAAAAGTGAATACATATGAAAATAAATAAAATATACAGAAAAATGGTTTTGACAATGCAATAATGATATACTTAGATAAAAGATATATAAAATATAAGTATACTTATACAAAGTATAAAATCGAATGCAGACATAAATGTAACACATGTACATGTAACACATTCGCAACTACACACATCCGTCACAAGCATAAATTGGTCAAAAATCCTGAACTGTGCTCAATTTATGAGGGAGAATTCATAAGAAATCAACAGCCACAGGGTGAAATACATACATATTAGTAATAGAAATCCTAAGATAGAAGATAAAAATGAGAGGATGGTGTGGTAATCGTATTAAAATGAGGTTTCAATAGTTTCATTGAGTCCATTAGGCTAGAGATATGATAATGCTTGATTGCCCTGTGAGAGCTTACGTCCAAACCTTCGCAAAACAGTATTTGGGAGTATGTGCTGATGGGGCCATTGACTATAAATGTTGCAGATGGAGTCACTGTGTGCTCTGTTGTGCATACTTCTCATCCGTATATGCCAATTTGAGGGGGACACCCAAAAAATAATAGACTACATTTAGGTGATGAAAATGATACACAACAGATCACACGGTGACTCTGTGTGAAATAATATAGTCAATGGCCCATCGACGAATACCCCGAATCCTATTTTGGGGGAGAATTGGACACAAGCTGCAACAGGGGAACCGAACGTTATTGAATGTGCAGCCTAATGGCCTCAATTAAACTATTGAAACTTCATTTTTGTTTTAATGACTCAATCTTATATAATTCTTCTGGATGTTCTTCAAGGGTTTAGTTTCCAAAATGAGGTCAGTTGTGGGGAGAGTTTTGTTGTTTAACCGCCCAAAAGGCTTTGAAAGTAAGACGGAATCCACAATCTATTTCTGCTAAAATCCAGAATAAAGAGAAAAAAATGCAATCGCACAGCCGCTATACGCTAGACCCTTACTGCTCCAGGGGCAGAAAAATGCACTATTAAAGCCTTTTGTCAGAAAACAAACTAAACAAAAAAACCGCTAAAAAGATTATACCTTGGTGCTGCTTAAGAAAAACAGATCCAACATGATACATAACATAGTAACATAGTAACATAGTTAGTAAGGCCGAAAAAAGACATTTGTCCATCCAGTTCAGCCTATATTCCATCATAATAAATACCCAGATCTACGTCCTTCTACAGAACCTAATAATTGTATGATACAATATTGTTCTGCTCCAGGAAGACATCCAGGCCTCTCTTGAACCCCTCGACTGAGTTCGCCATCACCACCTCCTCAGGCAAGCAATTCCAGATTCTCACTGCCCTAACAGTAAAGAATCCTCTTCTATGTTGGTGGAAAAACCTTCTCTCCTCCAGACGCAAAGAATGCCCCCTTGTGCCCGTCACCTTCCTTGGTATAAACAGATCCTCAGCGAGATATTTGTATTGTCCCCTTATATACTTATATATGGTTATTACATCGCCCCTCAGTCGTCTTTTTTCTAGACTAAATAATCCTAATTTCGCTAATCTATCTGGGTATTGTAGTTCTCCCATCCCCTTTATTAATTTTGTTGCCCTCCTTTGTACTCTCTCTAGTTCCATTATATCCTTCCTGAGCACCGGTGCCCAAAACTGGACACAGTACTCCATGTGCGGTCTAACTAGGGATTTGTACAGAGGCAGTATAATGCTCTCATCATGTGTATCCAGACCTCTTTTAATGCACCCCATGATCCTGTTTGCCTTGGCAGCTGCTGCCTGGCACTGGCTGCTCCAGGTAAGTTTATCATTAACTAGGATCCCCAAGTCCTTCTCCCTGTCAGATTTACCCAGTGGTTTCCCGTTCAGTGTGTAATGGTGATATTGATTCCCTCTTCCCATGTGTATAACCTTACATTTATCATTGTTAAACCTCATCTGCCACCTTTCAGCCCAAGTTTCCAACTTCTCCAGATCCATCTGTAGCAGAATACTATCTTCTCTTGTATTAACTGCTTTACATAGTTTTGTATCATCTGCAAATATCGATATTTTACTGTGTAAACCTTCTACCAGATCATTAATGAATATGTTGAAGAGAACAGGTCCCAATACTGACCCCTGCGGTACCCCACTGGTCACAGCGACCCAGTTAGAGACTATACCATTTATAACCACCCTCTGCTTTCTATCACTAAGCCAGTTACTAACCCATTTACACACATTTTCCCCCAGACCAAGCATTCTCATTTTGTGTACCAACCTCTTGTGCGGCACGGTATCAAACGCTTTGGAAAAATCGAGATATACCACGTCCAATGACTCACCGTGGTCCAGCCTATAGCTTACCTCTTCATAAAAACTGATTAGATTGGTTTGACAGGAGCGATTTCTCATAAACCCATGCTGATATGGAGTTAAACAGTTATTCTCATTGAGATAATCCAGAATAACATCCCTCAGAAACCCTTCAAATATTTTACCAACAATAGAGGTTAGACTTACTGGCCTATAATTTCCAGGTTCACTTTTAGAGCCCTTTTTGAATATTGGCACCACATTTGCTATGCGCCAGTCCTGCGGAACAGACCCTGTCGCTATAGAGTCACTAAAAATAAGAAATAATGGTTTATCTATTACATTACTTAGTTCTCTTAGTACTCGTGGGTGTATGCCATCCGGACCCTTATGATACATAAGAAGAGACTGAAAGCGCACTCACCGGTATATGAACAATCAAAGCGGTTTATTCACATGAGATCATGCGGTGCAAGGAGGGTATGTGAATACAAAAAAGGATGACAGCTGTTTCGTGCTATGTGAGCACTTCAACAGATCCAATTGGATCTGTTGAAGTGCTCACATAGCACGAAACAGCTGTCATCCTTTTTTGTATTCACATACCCTCCTTGCACCGCATGATCTCATGTGAATAAACCGCTTTGATTGTTCATATACCGGTGAGTGCGCTTTCAGTCTCTTCTTATGTATCATATTTCTGCTAAAATTTTGTTCTAAAAGTCAAATGGCACTTTATCCATTCTGAGCTCTGTCATGTGATCAAAAGGGATCATTCTGGAAGAAAGACCAGCACTTCTGCTTGTGAAGTGCACATACACTTATAAAAAGAAGAGGGGATGCTGCATAATTGTAGTCATGGCTGTGTCTCAACTTTTTTTTATAGATGTGTGTTAGGGCTGGTGGGAACGCACCAAATAATTATAAGGATGATATAAGGTGCGTTCGCAGCCCGGGGTCCACCGTGCAGCGATGGAACCTGCTGCTGAGTAATGGAGGAGGGATGCTTGCTCACACGTGGGTTAGACTTCTCCCAGTCTGAATGAAAGCTAACTTTTTTGCTTCACAGAGTCGACAAATAAACGCTGCACTCTGTTAGCAGTCACAGGGTGCAGTTGAAAGACGCTGGTGGGATCCCTATGAATCACCCCCACTAAACTGGTGATTGGACTCGCTCTGACCCTCGGTGGCTTTTGAGCCTGCATCTGAGAACGCCCTGAGTCAGATGCAAAGTCCAAGTGGGAATTTCCACCTTACACTGACCGGATGTCAGGACAGAACTAAACTTTAAATAGATGTAATGCACTGGGTGTGCGCAGCGCCGCTCTGGCGGACACCACTAACCGCCCTAACTAGGAACAGGTGCCGCATTGGATAATGCTGCTGATAGATGCTATAGATTGTGCCTGGTGCTGGATGGCACTAACTGGCACTAGACAGCTCCAACATATGTGAGCATTCATCAACACTAGGGATGGGTATGATTCGGAGCTTTCACCAGAACAGGCATACATCCACATACACACAATAACTGATTTATACCAGCGCATGGCCGTGTGGCCATGCGAACCTTTTATAGCTGTAGCTCTCCAGGACCTTCCTAGTGATCCAATTGGAGCTGCTACAGGACCTGAGCATGTGACCCCTGACCTCCAATGAGAGGTCAACCCATGGGCATGCTCAGTAGGGGAAAAGCAGGACATAGTCCCTGGAACGTCTGCTCGCCACTGATCAGTGCTGGCTACAAGGGCTGAGCCTTTAAAGGCAGCAGTAACCAAGCACACAGAATCAGCTTGAGCTAGATGCTGGGATCAACGTCTCTGCTGAGCAGTTTCCACTGCAGCTGGAGGAGGATGGGAGATCACAGTGGATCTGTGCAGTGGTGGGAACTCAACACTTAACATTACCCCCCTCCTAGGGCCCTCCTCCTTGGGCCTCGCTACGTTCAAAGGCAGCAATGAGCTGCGGAGCCCAAATGTGCCCAACAATCCACCAAATAGAATTCTTTGCCATGTACCACCTTACACCCCATGATAGCGTTCACCTTGTAATCGTCCGTTGACAAACCCAATGTCCCGGCCGATGACTCAGAAAACCGGGACATGTGAACGGGCTTTAGGAGGGAGACATGAAAGGTGTCGGTGATACCCAGGCATGGAGGAAGGGCCAGACGATAGACCACAGGGTTAACCTGTTCCAGAACCTTGAAGGGGCCTAAGTAGGAAGGCGAAAGCTTAGTGGACTCAACTCACAGCCTGATATTATAGGTGGAGAGCCACACTAAGTCGCCAGGTGCAAAGATCAGAGCGGGGTGCAGATGTGCATTGGCGGAGACCCTCTGTAAGGATTCCAGATTTCCTTTGTTCCTGTTCGCCCTGATCCAAGATGGAATCTTGGCTCTCACCCTGTCATGGAACTTCCTGTCTGTCCTGATTATTTAAGTCCAAGTCATGTGGTGTTCTGTGCCTGAATATTTTGTGCTGCTGGCTCCTGAGCTTCTGCCTGTGGTCTGGGGAACTCCCTGCTTCAGCTGCTCACTACTTGGTGGTCTGCCTCGCCCCTTTCAGCTGCATCTCACCTCTGGAACTGCTGTGACTGCCAGCACACCTGTGGAAGGATTTCCCTTGTTTGCTAAACTTTTCCAGTGTTATGCCTCTTCGCACAACCACACCAGGTGAGCAAGATTCTAGTGTTGCTTTCCTCACCAAGAGAGTTTTGTACTCATCTACTACACTTAGATAGCGCTCTCCCTCTATTTCCCTTCATCCTCTTTCACCAGGACTTCATGCTCAATGCACCACCTGCTTATTATTGAACTTCCACAAGCAAGTGCTGTGCGCATGTGTGATCAAGTTTTGCTGGACTTCCTCGTTTAAGTACTATGTGCATTTCTACTTCACTTCTTCTGGATTCCCAAGTTTAAGTACTGTGTGCATTTCCACTAATAATCTACTGGACCCCGGTCACTGACAATTTTGTCTGGCACACTTGTGTAGGTGGAAAACGTGTTTAATAAACAACGCCGCCAATGCCCGTGCAGAAGGTAGCCGTGGAAAAGGCACTAAGTGCACCATTTTGGAAAAATGGTGAGTGACTACCCAAATAATGGTGTAGCTACGGGACTTGGGTAAGCCCACCACAAAGTCCATCCCGACCATTTCCCAGGGCCTGTACGCCACCGGCAAGAGGTAAAGTAACCCAGCAGGCCATTGTCGAGGGGACTTATTCTTGGCGCAGGAGACACACACCCAAATATAGTGTCCGATGTCACGGGCCATATGCGGCCACCAGTACATCCTCGCTAGGAGCTCAGATATCCTCTTAGTCCCAAAATGTCCACCCACCCTGGAGGAGTGGGCCCAAGAGAGAACCTCCAGTTGCAAATTAGGTGAAACAAAAGTCTTTCCTGGAGGCACAGACTCTAGCGAAACCGGGGCCACAGTTCTCAGGCTCTCAGAAGGGACAGTAAGCCGAGGCTCCTCCTCCTCTGACGATGACACTATAGAGCAGGAGAGAGCATCAGTACAAGTATTCTTCTCCCTGGAGAAAAAATGGAGGGTGAAGTGGAACCGGGAGAAAAACAGGGACCATCTGGCCGGGCGAGGGTTTAGCCGCTGGGCGGTTTGTAAATATACCAAATTTTTGTGGAGGGTGAATACTTGGAAGGGATAGCGAGCCCCCTCCAGGAGGTGTCTCCACTCCGAAAAGGCCAACTTCATGGCTAGCAACTCCCTGTCCCCGATGGAATAATTCCTCTCTGCAGGTGAGAAGGTATAGAAGAAGCAAGGACCTTGAGCATCCTTCTGGAAGAGGACTACTCCAGCACCAACAGAAGAGGCATCCACCTCCATGATAAATGGTTTATCAACATCGGGGCGATGTAAAATGGGAGCGATAGCGAAATGTGACTTGATAGAGAGAAAAGTCTTGGAGACCTCCTCTGACCACAATTTGGGATTAGCTCCCTTCTTGGTGAGGGCAACCAGGGGAGCTACCAAGGTTGAGAAGTGGGTAATAAACTGGCGATAATAGTTGATGAACCCCATAAAGCGCTGCCAGTCCATCACATCCTGTAGCTTGGCAGGATCCATGGCCAACCCCCAGGCAGAGGTGATATAGCTCAGTAAAGGCAAGGACTCCTGCTCCAACACACACTTCTCCAACTTGGCATAAAGGGAGTTTGCCCGTAAGAGGTTGAAGTCTTTGCAAACATCTCTCCAGTGGGAGTCTAAATCTGGAGAGTAGATGAGAATATCATCTAGATAGACTACGACCAAGGTGATGAGCATTTCCCGGAAGATATCGCTCACAAAGTCTTGGAAAACGGCAGGAGCATTACAGAGCCCAAAGGGTATCACCAGGTATTTATAGTGCCCGTTCCTGGTGTTAAAGGGACACTGTCACCTGAATTTGGAGGGAACAATCTTCAGCCATGGAGGCGGGGTTTTTGGGTGTTTGATTCACCCTTTCCTTACCCGCTGGCTGCATGCTGGCTGCAATATTGGATTGAAGTTGATTCTCTGTCCTCCGTAGTATATGCCTCCACAAGGCAATCTTTCCTTGCGCAGGCGTGTACTATGGAGGACAGAGAATGAACTTCAATCTGATATTGCAGCCAGCATGCAGCCAGCGGGTAAGGAAAGGGTGAATCAAACACCCGAAAACCCCGCCTCCATGGCTGAAGATTGTTCCCTCCAAATTCAGGTGACAGTGTCCCTTTAAATGCCATCTTCCATTCATCCCCCTCACAGATACGAATTAGGTTGTAAGCACCCCGCAGATCAAGCTTAGCAAATACACTCGTCCCCCACAACCTATCGAAGAGCTCAGATATAAGTGGCAGAGGGTACTTATTCTTAACGGTTATGGTGTTAACCCCTGTAGTCTTTGCAGGGACATAATTCTCTGTTCTTCTTCTGCATGAAGAAGAACCCAGCCCCTGCAGGTGACACTGACTTCCTAATGAATCCTCTTCCCAGATTCTCCTGGATGTACTGAGACATTGCCTCCATCTCCGGGAGAGATAATAGGTAGAGGGAAGGCTCAGCACCAGGCAAGAGGTCAATAGTACAGTCATAGGGGCGGTGAGGTGGAAGAGTCTCCACAGCCCTCTTGGAGAATATGTCCGCATAGGGCCAATAGTGCTTGGGGAGAGAGGAAAGATCTGCGGGTACCTCAATAGTAGCAACCTGAACTCACTCCCTCTGACATCTACCTTCACAAGATTCACTCTATCCCAAAATAAATACTATGTTCTGTTTCTCAATCGTGACGCCTGCATCTATGGAGAAGCTGGTTCCATATTGTGCCTCCTGATGAACTGTATGATGGTGAAACGCATTGAGGCTGTGGCTGGAAGCTAAGTTTTCTATGGGTTAGCACCCAGATATGCTTTTTTTCAATTGTTTATCCATGTCCGTCAAATTTGGTTATCTTTATGCATTCATGTGAATCATGATGGACAGATGATTATTACTTGAACCAGGCTGTTGAACCAATTATCTACTGGTTATATGATTCTCCCCTGTGGTGTATTGGTCCTATTCAAATTGTGAAGTAGCCATAAAAAGCATTTGGTGTGTATTTATACTATGGGTTTTTGATCCTTTGTGTGGCTATATCTCATCTTTTTGAAAGGCTAGCACCCTTTTGGATGAGGGTATCTAAATTTTGTACAATGACGTTTTAGCAATAAGCACTTTCCCTTCATCTCTTTACACTGCTTTTTGTTTTCCAACCTATAGCATGGTAGGACTAAATCCGGGTTAGTCGGGGACAGCCGCCGCGGAGTGGGGGCGCCAAAAACCGTATCTATCAGGGTGCCAACCTCCACTGCTAGGAAGGGATAGCAGTCAAGTGCAGGGAAATTGCTAGGTTATTGTTATAGATCCTATTATATTTTGTTTGCACTGGGCAAAGGTGATTTTTTCATAAGCGATTTAAAATTAAAGTTTTGGTCTTTTAAGGGATTACATGTTGCACATTTGATTATTTTTCCCTGTTTTTACATTATATTTTTTCTGGTTAATTAAGGCCTTGGATCTATCCTGTGCAGTGGGAGAATCCCGGCGCCTAACAACTGTTATTGTTGAAACATTGCACGGTATTTGGCTGAATAAAAAGATTTTTTACTTCACTCAAGTGTGTATGCTGTCCTTCTATTCTGCTGATAAATTACAATGTGTCATGACAAAACATACTCAGAATCATTGAAATATGTTGAAACGTTCACGAGTTATTACCTCAAGAAAAAAACAGCTAAATCACGGAATAGTGCCTGCATAGCTGAATAAAACAGGGTTTTTTTAATTCTCAACTCTGTTGCAGATGTATTGATGTAAGTTTAGGTTAGAATTTCTTCACTGATCTCCGCAGCTACTTAGTAAAGATAGTCAGAGGTGATTTACAGTTGCGTCAGCTCTGACCCTCCTCCCACACTGAAAGATGAAGAGATTGTTAGCTCATCATCTCATTAGCAATCATTTTAATTGATCATTTAAAAAATTAAATTTTTTAATTTTATTAAAAATCTCACGGTATTTATTTGTTTATAAAATTATCAATATATATGGTTTTGCACATTTTCATTTATTTAATCATTGATTTGTTTCAATTGCTTTGCTACTCATTTTTTAATGAGTTTTGGTCATGTCTTTATATTTTCTTTTTTCCTCCATTATAGCGACAATGGAAGTTATTCGAATTAATATAATATGTTTTCTACTTCGCTGTCGGTCGCACTTTGGTCTGTATAGTGTGTTCCTATTGAGTCTGTGCGTATGCTCAGCCTGTCCATCCTCAGCACTTTAACACCCAGCATATTTGCTGCCGGCGCGCATTAGCATGCACTGATTTGACTTAATCATGCTAAGTCACGTGTGTCAAGACCTCTCTCTATCACGAGGTATTTATACTTGCATGTGCAACCCTCACTCGCTGTGTTGCTTGGTGAGGATAGGTGAAATGCATTTTTGGGGTGTGGGCTATTCTGTTAGCTTGGGATACCTTTATTATCACAAAACAGAAGAAAATCCAGCTCAACAAACTTGTGAACAAACTTCTTTGTTTATTCACTGAGAGTGCTCAGTAAAGAACAAAACAAAATCAGCAATGTAAGTTACATGTTATGGGACGTCGACGCGTTTCAAGTGACTCCTAATCATCCTTAATCATTTTGTGATTGCTCCACACCTTGACGCAGCATTTCCTGTGCTCCAAACACCTAATCATGTCTATTACGGTGAACTATTTTTTTTATATCTTTATTATGCTTGCTCTTTAGCTTTAATTCATGGAGTTTTTTTTCACATAGACATTCTAGTTCAGTTGTTTTTTGAATTATTGAAAAAATAGCGTTATATTTAATATTATCTTAATTAACATTGTGGATGATGCATATAACCATACTGGGTAACCCTTAGCCTAATACTACACTAATGGAAGCTGAAATTTTCATTGCCAACCACAAAGCTGGCACTTACACTCCACGTGCTTGATATGATCTATATTTTTAATTAAATAGGCCAGCTGTAAGTATGAACTGGTATCCTGACACAGCATTTTTCCTTAATGTGGACCTGAATTTAAAGTGATTGATTTTGTCAATGAACTATACTAAAAACAGACTACCCAAACTGCAAAACGAAGCAAGTAATTAAAAAAAGCCTGCCTCTTCTTTAGGACCCTTCCGCAAGGAATTTGCTATCTGTAAAGCAAGGGAATTCTGTTGTCTGTGCAATTAGATAAGATTTGCTGTGGAATTACAGAAGTAGAGTGGTGAGTATGCAAAACCCAATATCACAGTATCCTGTGTTTTGTTCAAAAGCTGATAATAATTGATGAATGACCAAATTGTGGGACCCTGACAGCCCTGCTGCCTGCCCTTTGCACTGTGACAGATCAAGCCTTACAAGTGTGAAATAGCCAATTACTATAATACTTATTGAAGGAAAAAGGCCAGTGAGCATACTGGCACTATGGGACACTGTGGCAGTGTAAATGGAAAAAAACCCTAAGATAAAGTTCTTTTGTGAGCAGCTGTGGTTTGACAATACTATTGACCTGTTAAGCATGAGAATAAGGTGTATTTCCCCATGTAGCTGCGAGTATCCTCCTTTTTATTGATTGACGGTTTATGATGCATGGTATAATCTTGTAACACAGATCCTAATTTACTGAAATAAATCCTGACTTTAACAAGCAGTTAAATAGGTAATAGGGAAAGCCAGAGCCGTAGATTTTTACAAAAGCCTTAAACACTATTTTTTGGTTTGACTGAAAAGTCATATAGTGTGCAGCGAGCTAATACTTCCCAACCATTTACTATTGACAGAACAATTTATCTTGATAAAAGACAGTGAAAAATTCCAATCTATTCACTGACACCACATTATCAGCAGTAATATATGGCTGCATCTAAATATAAGGTAGAGATCGGACACAGTTGAGCGGCTCCTAGTAATTTTCCTGTAAATATACTATGCACTGGACAATGAGAAAATTATGCTTTTTTATTATGCATCTGGATGACCCATTTTATGGGGAACATAAAGTTTCGCTATGTTCAATTGGATACAGCATAATGTTTCCTTTTGGGTAACTACGCTCTTTTTACAGTAGTAGTAAAATGAATAGGATTACATTTTTCTTTGCCAATGCAAATAATGTTTATTTTTAAAATAAATTAAATTATTATTTAAGCAGAAAAAGAATTTTAATAGGAAACTGTACCTTCTTTTGTGATTTGGTGACCAGTTGACTTGGAATTCGGCAAAGGGAAAAGGAAATTAATTTGAAATTGAAAACAAAAATATAGGAGAAATGTGAGAGTGAAGCAGTGATCGCAGTGATTGGTGGGACTTATGACTTTTGTAACGCACAATACAATACCATTTTCCAAAATAAATTGTCATGGAACATAATGTAAAAAACAATCATTTGTTTGATTTTTGTTTCTATATTACAAAATGAGTTCCAAAATATTTATTTGCGGTAATGCATGGTAAATAGATCTTTCTGCACTGCTTGAAGTTATAGTAACGTCAATCACCCATCACAGTAAGTTTTAGTGTAAAATGGGAACAATAAGCTTTTGTAGAGGTTTTCAGAGTAAAAGGATAGAGATGAGTGGATTTCTGTACAGAGGATCAAGGTTGAGTTGCAATTCCTGAAACTTGTGGTTCCACGTGAATTTGAACAATCATTTCAAACACTGCTGAAGACTCAGTGAGTGCTAATGGCATCATGTGTGGTTGTGTGGGCTTCCCCATAATGCACTGCAGCCAGACAATGTATAGCTAGTATAAAAGCTACGGAGGCAAAGGAACGCCATTTTATGCCTGTGATGTGTAGAGTTAGGAGCACTTAAAGTTCACAGGATATTGATAAGAAAAGGCATAATGTGATTGTGGTGTACTGTTTCATTGCTGGTGTACTACATTGAAAATGGGAAAGATCTCAGTCTACGACCACTAATCCAATGATTCAAGTGTCATACAGGGAACTTCTGTAGTTGTATAGTCAGTCAGTGTGACTGTGAGTTGATTGATATGATATATTTTAATAACTTAACCTCTTAATCACAGAGCCAATCTTGACCTTAATGACTAAGCCAAATTTTACAATTCTGAGCACTGTCACTTTATGAGGTTATAACTCTGAAGCGCTTCAACGTATCCCACTAATTCGGAGATCATTTTTTCATGACATATTGTAATTTATGATAGTGGTAAAATTTCTTCAATATGACTTGAGTTTATTTGTGAAAAAAACAGAAATATGGTGCAAATTTCGAAAATTTAGCAATTTTCAAATTTTTAATTCTTATGCCCTTAAATCAGAGAGATATGTCACACAAAATAGTTAATAGAGATGGGCAAACCCGAACAGTAAAGTTCAGCATCCGTTACAAACACTTACTCTACAGCACAGACACCGAACTTCACCAGGACGTCGACTCCCTGAACACCGGTCGCATCTTGGCACTGTCCAGGTTAAAAAACGTTTATCCCCAGACAGAAAAATATTTAGAATTGCGAGTCCTCAGTGGTTGATACCTTTTAATGGCTAACTGAAAAGAGGGTAACAAATTGCAAGCTTTCGAGACTACTCAGGTCTTTTCATCCCCAGATATGAATTAAAGCGTGGGACAGAACAATGGACAGGTGCGGAATATTGTTGTTTTTTATTTTTGCTTTATTACAGGAGACAAGGAATTCAAAGAAATGGGCGTTAGGTGACTATAACTGTGTTAATTTTAAATAAAAAAGTAAAAATGTGTTATGTCTATTTTAAATAAAAGACTTTATTCTGGCTGTGTGTTTATTTACAATATAACTATAGGAAAACCTCTCTATTACTTAGCCTTGGGCTTGATGTCACCGGACAATACAAAGGTGACATCAACCCTTGTTATATTTCTGCACAATTCTGGGACAAGAGTATATTACAAAAAGAAACTCAATGGATCTTTCGCCTTAAAATTATGCTCCTCACAGGGCTTAATGAACTTCTGTCTTTTTCGACTTTTCTTTGATAGGGTACACTAGGGAATCTATTAAGGGACAGCCACCATTGAGTGGGGGCGCCAGTGTGCCGGACTCCTAAGGTACCAACCTCTGCATTAGGTAGGGATGAGGTTAGTTTTAGGGTAATATTAGGGTGTATTTCATCCTTATGACCTCCTCCTTCCACCCCACCTTTCTCCTTTTCCTGTTCAGAAATATATACACCCCATCCTTGGAGATCCATTGTGTCACATATTCTAGCATTTTAGATACCATCAAGTAATAGGATGTGCTTTTTTTGTGTGGATATGTCTGGTCTGGTCCTCCTATAATGGTGATCACTTACATGATGTCACCTGTTTTTGAATGGCACTAAGCCTTATAGGTAATGAACAGTGTCTATGATATTTTTTTAATCTTTTCAATATTTGCCCCTTTTCGGTGGCTTATCTAAGAGGCAAATCAAATCTACTTTCCAAGATGATTGGTGTGGTTCTGTGTCCGATAAGCTCCTTGGTAACCACCAGGAGAAGAGCAATCCTAACTAGAGACTAGTGTTGAGCGATACCTTCCGATATCGGAAAGTATCGGTATCGGTTGGGATCGGCCGATATTCAAAAAATATCGGATATCGCCGATACCGATACCTGATCCCAATGCAAGTCAATGGGACCAAAATATCGGAATTAAAATAAACCCTTTCTTTCCTTGTAGGTTCATTCTACATCAAGGAAAACAACTAAGAATAATGTAGGATGTATTGTGGGAGGTGGCGGAGACATTAAAGGCAATGAGGTTTAGCCCAATCAAATAGAATAGCATGTTTTTTTTTTTTTAAAGACGTTCGGAGTGAAAAAGATATTGAGTATGTAAATTTTTTTTTATTTTGTCAGATATTGATGTTTCACTATTCCACGCCCTTCCCCTTCTTTTTTTTCTTTTTTTTTTTTACTTTTCCCACACTTTCATCTTCATCATCATCAGCATCTTTGACATCAACTTCTTCACCTTATTCATCTTCTTCTTCATCTTCTACCTATTTTTTTTTTTTTATTACATTCTTCATATTCATTTTATTCAACTATTATTATTCTTCCTATTCTACATATTCTTTTTATTCCACTGTTATTATTCTTCCTATTCTACTTCTTCATCATATTCTCATTTGTGACAGGCATTCCCGTAGTTGTTATCTATAAAAGTTGGAAGATTACACCTTCCGTTCTGCCAGTCACAAAAGTTAGATTTGTCCGCGTTCAGTTTGGCCTGCAGCATCAGGCTTTATCCAGGGGCACCACGAGGAGGAACGGACTCACCCCCACACACTGCTTAGTCTTCTTCTGCATATAATTTAGATAATATCTTTTGCTCTGATATTAAGTCTTATGCTTAATGTTCTTCTGCTCTTTGTTCTGCAGCCTCTTGTTCTTCTGCTTCTCGGTCTTCCATGTCGTCGTCTCCAGGGTCGTCGTCTCCAGTGTCGTCATCTCCGCCGTCGTCGTCTCAGCCGTCGTCGTCTCCGCCGTCGTCGTCTCCGCCGTCGTCATCGGGGTGGTCTTCCGGGTCGTCGTCGTCGTCATCGGGGTGGTCTTCCGGGTCGTCGTCATCGGGGTGGTCTTCCGGGTCGTCGACTTTAGGGTCTTAAACTTGGAAATGTAGCAGAAGGTACAAGAAGGCTGAGAAAATGCCAAGAACCAGCTGATGGAACTGGAACTCGGATGGCTACCCGAAGGTTCAAGAGCCTATGGAACTACCGAGGACCAGCTGACGTTACTGGAACCCAGTTACTAAGCAGGAGGTACCCGTGCTAAAAAGCACTACCAAGGACCGCCTGGCGTTGGCGGAACTCGGATACCCAGAAGGAGGCACCTAAGCCAAAGGCTCTGCCCGGAACCAGCTGACGTTACTGGAACCAGGATGGGGAGCAGAAGGTACAAGAGCAAAAGACACTGCCGAGAACCAGCTGACGGTACTGGAACCCGGATGGGTAGCCGAAGGTCCAAGAGCCAATGGAACTACCGAGGACCAGCTGACGTTACTGGAACCCGGTTACTAAGCAGGAGGTACCCGTGCCTGAAAGCACTACCAAGGACCACCTGACGTTGGTGGAACTTGGATACCCAGAAGGAGGCTCCTAAGCCAAAGGCTCTGCCCGGAACCAGCTGACAGTACTGGAACCAGGATGGGGAGCAGAAGGTACAAGAGCAAAAGACACTGCCGAGAACCAGCTGACGGTGCTGGAACCAGGTGGTGGACCCGAAGGCCCACAGGAGAGGAGAGAACAGCTAGGCCGCGAGGCAGCCGCAGTTACCGAACCCCAACAGTCCTACAGGGGGAGCTGGGCCTACTGGCACTACAGAACCAGCCTTGACTACCAGTTCACGCAGCCCACATAGGAAGCTTCTAAACTGGAGGCACCCTGGAGTTGGCTAACCCGACTGCAACACGACGGGGCAAACATAGGCGTCTCAGCGAGTTTGACACACCCCGGAAACAGCTGACGGTGCTGAAACCAGGTTTGGCACGAGGGAGTACCTGTGACAAAAACACTGCCGAGAACCAGCTGGCGGTGCTGGAACCCAGATGCGTTGCCCCAGTGTGCAAGAGCCAATGGCACGACCGAGGACCAGCTGGCGGTGCTGGAACCCGGTTACTAAGCTGTAGGTGCCCGCACTTAAAAGCACTACCAAGGACCGCCTGACGTTGGCGGAACTCGGATACCCAGGAGGAGGCACCTAAGCCAAAGGCTCGGCCCGGAACCAGCTGACGGTGCTGGAACCAGGTGGTGGACCCCAAGGCCCACAGGAGAGGAGAGAACAGCTAGGCCGCGAGGCAGCCGCAGTTACCGAACCCCAACAGTCCTACAGGGGGAGCTGGGCCTACTGGCACTACAGAACCAGCCTTGACTACCAGTTCACGCAGCCCACATAGGAAGCTCCTAAACTGGAGGCACCCTGGAGTTGGCTAACCCGACCGCACCACGACGGGGCAAGCATAGGCGTCTCAGTGAGCTTGACACAACCCGGAAACAGCTGACGGTGCTGAAACCAGGCTTGGTACGAGGGAGTACCTGTGACAAGAACACTGCCGAGAACCAGCTGGCGGTGCTGGAACCCAGATGCGTTGCCCCAGTGTGCAAGAGCCAATGGCACGACCGAGGACCAGCTGGCGGTGCTGGAACCCGGTTACTAAGCTGTAGGTGCCCGCGCTTAAAAGCACTACCAAGGACCGCCTGACGTTGGCGGAACTCGGATACCCAGGAGGAGGCACCTAAGCCAAAGGCTCGGCCCGGAACCAGCTGACGGTGCTGGAACCAGGTGGTGGACCCCAAGGCCCACAGGAGAGGAGAGAACAGCTAGGCCGCGAGGCAGCCGCAGTTACCGAACCCCAACAGTCCTACAGGGGGAGCTGGGCCTACTGGCACTACAGAACCAGCCTTGACTACCAGTTCACGCAGCCCACATAGGAAGCTTCTAAACTGGAGGCACCCTGGAGTTGGCTAACCCGACTGCAACACGACGGGGCAAACATAGGCGTCTCAGCGAGTTTGACACACCCCGGAAACAGCTGACGGTGCTGAAACCAGGTTTGGCACGAGGGAGTACCTGTGACAAAAACACTGCCGAGAACCAGCTGGCGGTGCTGGAACCCAGATGCGTTGCCCCAGTGTGCAAGAGCCAATGGCACGACCGAGGACCAGCTGGCGGTGCTGGAACCCGGTTACTAAGCTGTAGGTGCCCGCGCTTAAAAGCACTACCAAGGACCGCCTGACGTTGGCGGAACTCGGATACCCAGGAGGAGGCACCTAAGCCAAAGGCTCGGCCCGGAACCAGCTGACGGTGCTGGAACCAGGTGATGGACCCCAAGGCCCACAGGAGAGGAGAGAACAGCTAGGCCGCGAGGCAGCCGCAGTTACCGAACCCCAACAGTCCTACAGGGGGAGCTGGGCCTACTGGCACTACAGAACCAGCCTTGACTACCAGTTCACGCAGCCCACATAGGAAGCTCCTAAACTGGAGGCACCCTGGAGTTGGCTAACCCGACCGCACCACGACGGGGCAAGCATAGGCGTCTCAGTGAGCTTGACACAACCCGGAAACAGCTGACGGTGCTGAAACCAGGCTTGGCACGAGGGAGTACCTGTGACAAGAACACTGCCGAGAACCAGCTGGCGGTGCTGGAACCCAGATGCGTTGCCCCAGTGTGCAAGAGCCAATGGCACGACCGAGGACCAGCTGGCGGTGCTGGAACCCGGTTACTAAGCTGTAGGTGCCCGCGCTTAAAAGCACTACCAAGGACCGCCTGATGTTGGCGGAACTCGGATACCCAGGAGGAGGCACCTAAGCCAAAGGCTCGGCCCGGAACCAGCTGACGGTGCTGGAACCAGGTGGTGGACCCCAAGGCCCACAGGAGAGGAGAGAACAGCTAGGCCGCGAGGCAGCCGCAGTTACCGAACCCCAACAGTCCTACAGGGGGAGCTGGGCCTACTGGCACTACAGAACCAGCCTTGACTACCAGTTCACGCAGCCCACATAGGAAGCTCCTAAACTGGAGGCACCCTGGAGTTGGCTAACCCGACCGCACCACGACGGGGCAAGCATAGGCGTCTCAGTGAGCTTGACACAACCCGGAAACAGCTGACGGTGCTGAAACCAGGCTTGGCACGAGGGAGTACCTGTGACAAGAACACTGCCGAGAACCAGCTGGCGGTGCTGGAACCCAGATGCGTTGCCCCAGTGTGCAAGAGCCAATAGCACGACCGAGGACCAGCTGGCGGTGCTGGAACCCGGTTACTAAGCTGTAGGTGCCCGCGCTTAAAAGCACTACCAAGGACCGCCTGACGTTGGCGGAACTCGGATACCCAGGAGGAGGCACCTAAGCCAAAGGCTCGGCCCGGAACCAGCTGACGGTGCTGGAACCAGGTGGTGGACCCCAAGGCCCACAGGAGAGAAGAGAACAGCTAGGCCGCGAGGCAGCCGCAGTTACCGAACCCCAACAGTCCTACAGGGGGAGCTGGGCCTACTGGCACTACAGAACCAGCCTTGACTACCAGTTCACGCAGCCCACATAGGAAGCTCCTAAACTGGAGGCACCCTGGAGTTGGCTAACCCGACCGCACCACGACGGGGCAAGCATAGGCGTCTCAGTGAGCTTGACACAACCCGGAAACAGCTGACGGTGCTGAAACCAGGCTTGGCACGAGGGAGTACCTGTGACAAGAACACTGCCGAGAACCAGCTGGCGGTGCTGGAACCCAGATGCGTTGCCCCAGTGTGCAAGAGCCAATGGCACGACCGAGGACCAGCTGGCGGTGCTGGAACCCGGTTACTAAGCTGTAGGTGCCCGCGCTTAAAAGCACTACCAAGGACCGCCTGACGTTGGCGGAACTCGGATACCCAGGAGGAGGCACCTAAGCCAAAGGCTCGGCCCGGAACCAGCTGACGGTGCTGGAACCAGGTGGTGGACCCCAAGGCCCACAGGAGAGGAGAGAACAGCTAGGCCGCGAGGCAGCCGCAGTTACCGAACCCCAACAGTCCTACAGGGGGAGCTGGGCCTACTGGCACTACAGAACCAGCCTTGACTACCAGTTCACGCAGCCCACATAGGAAGCTCCTAAACTGGAGGCACCCTGGAGTTGGCTAACCCGACCGCACCACGACGGGGCAAGCATAGGCGTCTCAGTGAGCTTGACACAACCCGGAAACAGCTGACGGTGCTGAAACCAGGCTTGGCACGAGGGAGTACCTGTGACAAGAACACTGCCGAGAACCAGCTGGCGGTGCTGGAACCCAGATGCGTTGCCCCAGTGTGCAAGAGCCAATGGCACGACCGAGGACCAGCTGGCGGTGCTGGAACCCGGTTACTAAGCTGTAGGTGCCCGCGCTTAAAAGCACTACCAAGGACCGCCTGACGTTGGCGGAACTCGGATACCCAGGAGGAGGCACCTAAGCTAAAGGCTCGGCCCGGAACCAGCTGACGGTGCTGGAACCAGGTGGTGGACCCCAAGGCCCACAGGAGAGGAGAGAACAGCTAGGCCGCGAGGCAGCCGCAGTTACCGAACCCCAACAGTCCTACAGGGGGAGCTGGGCCTACTGGCACTACAGAACCAGCCTTGACTACCAGTTCACGCAGCCCACATAGGAAGCTTCTAAACTGGAGGCACCCTGGAGTTGGCTAACCCGACTGCAACACGACGGGGCAAACATAGGCGTCTCAGCGAGTTTGACACACCCCGGAAACAGCTGACGGTGCTGAAACCAGGTTTGGCACGAGGGAGTACCTGTGACAAAAACACTGCCGAGAACCAGCTGGCGGTGCTGGAACCCAGATGCGTTGCCCCAGTGTGCAAGAGCCAATGGCACGACCGAGGACCAGCTGGCGGTGCTGGAACCCGGTTACTAAGCTGTAGGTGCCCGCGCTTAAAAGCACTACCAAGGACCGCCTGACGTTGGCGGAACTCGGATACCCAGGAGGAGGCACCTAAGCCAAAGGCTCGGCCCGGAACCAGCTGACGGTGCTGGAACCAGGTGATGGACCCCAAGGCCCACAGGAGAGGAGAGAACAGCTAGGCCGCGAGGCAGCCGCAGTTACCGAACCCCAACAGTCCTACAGGGGGAGCTGGGCCTACTGGCACTACAGAACCAGCCTTGACTACCAGTTCACGCAGCCCACATAGGAAGCTCCTAAACTGGAGGCACCCTGGAGTTGGCTAACCCGACCGCACCACGACGGGGCAAGCATAGGCGTCTCAGTGAGCTTGACACAACCCGGAAACAGCTGACGGTGCTGAAACCAGGCTGGGCACGAGGGAGTACCTGTGACAAGAACACTGCCGAGAACCAGCTGGCGGTGCTGGAACCCAGATGCGTTGCCCCAGTGTGCAAGAGCCAATGGCACGACCGAGGACCAGCTGGCGGTGCTGGAACCCGGTTACTAAGCTGTAGGTGCCCGCGCTTAAAAGCACTACCAAGGACCGCCTGACGTTGGCGGAACTCGGATACCCAGGAGGAGGCACCTAAGCCAAAGGCTCGGCCCGGAACCAGCTGACGGTGCTGGAACCAGGTGGTGGACCCCAAGGCCCACAGGAGAGGAGAGAACAGCTAGGCCGCGAGGCAGCCGCAGTTACCGAACCCCAACAGTCCTACAGGGGGAGCTGGGCCTACTGGCACTACAGAACCAGCCTTGACTACCAGTTCACGCAGCCCACATAGGAAGCTCCTAAACTGGAGGCACCCTGGAGTTGGCTAACCCGACCGCACCACGACGGGGCAAGCATAGGCGTCTCAGTGAGCTTGACACAACCCGGAAACAGCTGACGGTGCTGAAACCAGGCTTGGCACGAGGGAGTACCTGTGACAAGAACACTGCCGAGAACCAGCTGGCGGTGCTGGAACCCAGATGCGTTGCCCCAGTGTGCAAGAGCCAATGGCACGACCGAGGACCAGCTGGCGGTGCTGGAACCCGGTTACTAAGCTGTAGGTGCCCGCGCTTAAAAGCACTACCAAGGACCGCCTGACGTTGGCGGAACTCGGATACCCAGGAGGAGGCACCTAAGCCAAAGGCTCGGCCCGGAACCAGCTGACGGTGCTGGAACCAGGTGGTGGACCCCAAGGCCCACAGGAGAGAAGAGAACAGCTAGGCCGCGAGGCAGCCGCAGTTACCGAACCCCAACAGTCCTACAGGGGGAGCTGGGCCTACTGGCACTACAGAACCAGCCTTGACTACCAGTTCACGCAGCCCACATAGGAAGCTCCTAAACTGGAGGCACCCTGGAGTTGGCTAACCCGACCGCACCACGACGGGGCAAGCATAGGCGTCTCAGTGAGCTTGACACAACCCGGAAACAGCTGACGGTGCTGAAACCAGGCTTGGCACGAGGGAGTACCTGTGACAAGAACACTGCCGAGAACCAGCTGGCGGTGCTGGAACCCAGATGCGTTGCCCCAGTGTGCAAGAGCCAATGGCACGACCGAGGACCAGCTGGCGGTGCTGGAACCCGGTTACTAAGCTGTAGGTGCCCGCGCTTAAAAGCACTACCAAGGACCGCCTGACGTTGGCGGAACTCGGATACCCAGGAGGAGGCACCTAAGCCAAAGGCTCGGCCTGGAACCAGCTGACGGTGCTGGAACCAGGTGGTGGACCCCAAGGCCCACAGGAGAGGAGAGAACAGCTAGGCCGCGAGGCAGCCGCAGTTACCGAACCCCAACAGTCCTACAGGGGGAGCTGGGCCTACTGGCACTACAGAACCAGCCTTGACTACCAGTTCACGCAGCCCACATAGGAAGCTCCTAAACTGGAGGCACCCTGGAGTTGGCTAACCCGACCGCACCACGACGGGGCAAGCATAGGCGTCTCAGTGAGCTTGACACAACCCGGAAACAGCTGACGGTGCTGAAACCAGGCTTGGCACGAGGGAGTACCTGTGACAAGAACACTGCCGAGAACCAGCTGGCGGTGCTGGAACCCAGATGCGTTGCCCCAGTGTGCAAGAGCCAATGGCACGACCGAGGACCAGCTGGCGGTGCTGGAACCCGGTTACTAAGCTGTAGGTGCCCGCACTTAAAAGCACTACCAAGGACCGCCTGACGTTGGCGGAACTCGGATACCCAGGAGGAGGCACCTAAGCCAAAGGCTCGGCCCGGAACCAGCTGACGGTGCTGGAACCAGGTGGTGGACCCCAAGGCCCACAGGAAAGGAGAGAACAGCTAGGCCGCGAGGCAGCCGCAGTTACCGAACCCCAACAGTCCTACAGGGGGAGCTGGGCCTACTGGCACTACAGAACCAGCCTTGACTACCAGTTCACGCAGCCCACATAGGAAGCTCCTAAACTGGAGGCACCCTGGAGTTGGCTAACCCGACCGCACCACGACGGGGCAAGCATAGGCGTCTCAGTGAGCTTGACACAACCCGGAAACAGCTGACGGTGCTGAAACCAGGCTTGGCACGAGGGAGCACCTGTGTCAAAAACACTGCCGAGAACCAGCTGGCGTTGCTGGAACCCAGATGCGTTGCCCCAGTGTGCAAGAGCCAATGGCACGACCGAGGACCAGCTGGCGGTGCTGGAACCCGGTTACTAAGCTGTAGGTGCCCGCGCTTAAAAGCACTACCAAGGACCGCCTGACGTTGGCGGAACTCGAATACCCAGGAGGAGGCACCTAAGCCAAAGGCTCGGCCCGGAACCAGCTGACGGTGCTGGAACCAGGTGGTGGACCCCAAGGCCCACAGGAGAGGAGAGAACAGCTAGGCCGCGAGGCAGCCGCAGTTACCGAACCCCAACAGTCCTACAGGGGGAGCTGGGCCTACTGGCACTACAGAACCAGCCTTGACTACCAGTTCACGCAGCCCACATAGGAAGCTCCTAAACTGGAGGCACCCTGGAGTTGGCTAACCCGACCGCACCACGACGGGGCAAGCATAGGCGTCTCAGTGAGCTTGACACAACCCGGAAACAGCTGACGGTGCTGAAACCAGGCTTTGGCACGAGGGAGTACCTGTGTCAAAAACACTGCCGAGAACCAGCTGGCGTTGCTGGAACCCAGATGCGTTGCCCCAGTGTGCAAGAGCCAATGGCACGACCGAGGACCAGCTGGCGGTGCTGGAACCCGGTTACTAAGCTGTAGGTGCCCGCGCTTAAAAGCACTACCAAGGACCGCCTGACGTTGGCGGAACTCGGATACCCAGGAGGAGGCACCTAAGCCAAAGGCTCGGCCTGGAACCAGCTGACGGTGCTGGAACCAGGTGGTGGACCCCAAGGCCCACAGGAGAGGAGAGAACAGCTAGGCCGCGAGGCAGCCGCAGTTACCGAACCCCAACAGTCCTACAGGGGGAGCTGGGCCTACTGGCACTACAGAACCAGCCTTGACTACCAGTTCACGCAGCCCACATAGGAAGCTCCTAAACTGGAGGCACCCTGGAGTTGGCTAACCCGACCGCACCACGACGGGGCAAGCATAGGCGTCTCAGTGAGCTTGACACAACCCGGAAACAGCTGACGGTGCTGAAACCAGGCTTGGCACGAGGGAGTACCTGTGACAAGAACACTGCCGAGAACCAGCTGGCGGTGCTGGAACCCAGATGCGTTGCCTATTAAAGATTGTCTTCCTAGAGCCCCAACTAGCAGTGTTGGAGCTAACAGTAAGCAGGGGGAGCAGAGTGTAGGCCGAAGCCTGCACTGGAGGCAGCTTTGTGTCTGCGTTGCGTTTGCAGGACACTTTGCCGGCTACACAGTGGGGGAACAGCTGGCGTTGCTGAACCCCACTAACACAATGGCGTGTGTTTTTCTCTGTGCAGCTAGCACTTGCGGTCAAAAACTAGCGATGTTAGAGCCCGTGTTGAAGCAGGAGGAGGAGGAGAGGAGCAGAGTGTAGGCCGAAGCCTATTTGAACCAATTTCAAAGGAAACCTTTAACCCCCCCTCAGGTGTTACAAAGTACAAGAGACACACCTTGTGCAGTATTAATGCTGCACAAGTGAAAGGTTGCTCTATTAATTTGTCTACTTGCACACGCTGAATGAAAGACGTACACAATTTAGCCCATTCTACAGTCAAACTGTAGTGGATGCGTGACTTAGCTTTTTAAGGAGACGCAGCACAGGTGTCCCAAATAACGCCTTGGTGCTTGGCGCAGCTTCCTGAGCGTTGTTATTTGCTGTACAGGAGTCTGCGCTCTTGTGTTATCCCTTGGCAATGCCCTGTTAGAGCTGCCCGTCTTATGACCTCATTTCATGTTGGCCGGTGCGGTTAACGATGGCCATAAATCCCAGACCCACAGTGCCTTTTCATAAAGTCACACTGCGGTGCTGTGATTCGTGGCCTTGAGCTGTAAATATTTTGGCCGCTCACACACGTCCTTACACCTGCTTCAGACTGGGCGGCCTCTGCTGATCCCTTCTCGCATGCCGCGGCCATGAGGCTGCACAGTCTGAAGAAGGCGGAAGGAGATGAGTTAAGACAGGTGAAGATATGCACTGCTCGTGCCCATCAATCACACCCTCGCAGTCAAAATAAGACAGCGAGGAGCATTGTTTCAGGCAGGGCGGACGCACAGGCGCAACAAGCCAACCAATGATGTCAGAAGACGGGAAGCGCTACCAAGGGGGGTGCTGCGTATCATTAGAAAGGAAAGTCACACCTCAGGGACAGTGGAATGGTCTCAATGAGACACATTTTGTACGTTTTGAGTTCCACGTGGGCAAGGACAAAAAGTCAGCCACCTTGTACAAATGCAGCAGTACTGCTGTACAAGGTGGCTGTTATACATAGAAACACCTGGGGGTGGGGGGCAGGCTCCCTTCAATTTCAGTTCATGTGCCTGCGTGGCGTTTGCAGGACACGTTGCCAGCTACACAGCAGGGGAACAGCTGGCGGTGCTGAACCCCACTAACACATTGGCTGGTGTTTTTCTCTGTGCAGCTAGCATGTCCGGGCAGAAACTGGCGTTGTTTGAGCCCAGGGTCAGCAGGAGGAGGAGAGGAGCAAAGTGTAGGCCGAAGCCTGCACTGGTGGCAGCTTTTGGTCGGTTGTGCCAGCGTGGCTTGTGCTGGACACGTTGCCGACTACACAGCAGGGGAACAGCTGGCGGTGCTGAACCCCACTAACACATTGGCTGGTGTTTTTCTCTGTGCAGCTAGCATTTCCGGGCAGAAACAGGCGTTGTTTGAGCCCAGGGTCAGCAGGAGGAGGAGAGGAGCAAAGTGTAGGCCGAAGCCTGCACTGGTGGCAGCTTTTGTTCTGTTGTGCCAGCGTGGCTTGTGCTGGACACGTTGCCGACTACACAGCAGGGGAACAGCTGGCGTTGCTGAACCCCACTAACACATTGACTGGTGTTTTTCTCTGTGCAGCTAGCAGTTCCGGGCAAAAACTAGCGGTGTTTGAGCCCAGGGTCAGCAGGAGGAGGAGAGGAGCAGAGTGTAGGCCGAAGCCTAGTTGAACCAATTTCAAAGGTTACCTTTAACCCCCCCCTCAGGTGTTGCAAGGTACAAGAGCCACACCTTGAACAGCATTAATGATGCACAAGTCAAAGGTTGCTCTATTTAATTTTGCTCCTTGCACACGCTGAATTAAACACGTACACTATTTAGCCCATTATACTGTCAAACAGTAGTGGAGGCGTGACTACTAGTCTTTTTAAGGAGACGCAGCACAGGTGTACAAATTTACACCTAGGTGCTGGGCGCAGATTCCTTACCGTTGTAAGGAGGAGCAGAGTGTAGGCCGAAGCCTAGTTGAACCAATTTCAAAGGTTACCTTTAACCCCCCCCTCAGGTGTTGCAAGGTACAAGAGCCACACCTTGAACAGCATTAATGATGCACAAGTCAAAGGTTGCTCTATTTAATTTTGCTCCTTGCACACGCTGAATTAAACACGTACACTATTTAGCCCATTATACTGTCAAACAGTAGTGGAGGCGTGACTACTAGTCTTTTTAAGGAGACGCAGCACAGGTGTACAAATTTACACCTAGGTGCTGGGCGCAGATTCCTTACCGTTGTTATTTGCAGTACAGGAAACTGTGCTCTTGTGTTATCCCTTGGCAATACCCTGTTAGTGCAGGCCGTCTCATGACCTCATTTCATGTTGGCCGGTGCGGTTAACGATGGCCATAAATCCCAGACCCACAGTGGCTTTTCCTAAAGTCACACTGCGGTGCTGGGATTCGTGGCCTTGTGCAGTAAATATGTTCGCCGCTCACACATGTCCTTACACCTGCTTCAGACTGGGCGGCCTCAGCTGATCCCTTATCGCATGCCGCGGCCATGAGGCCGCACAGTCAGAAGAAGGCGGAAGGAGGGGAGTGGAGACAGGGGAACATATGCACTGCTCGTGCCCATCAATCACACCCTCGCAGTCAAAATATATGAGACAACGGGGGGCGTTGTGTCGGGCAGGGGGGACGCACAGGCACAGCCAGCCAACCAATGATGTCAGGAGACGGGCAGCGCTAACAATGGGGGTGCTGCGTGTCATTTAAAAGGAAAGTCACACCTCAGGGACATTGTAATGGTCTGTAATGAGACACATTTTGTACTTGTTGAGTTCCACGTGTGCAAGGAGAAAAAGTCAGCCACCTTGTACAAATGCAGCAGTACTGCTGTACAAGGTGGCTGTTATACATAGAAACACCTGGGGGGGTGGGGGGCAGGCTCCCTTCAATTTCAGTTCATGTGCCTGCGTGGCGTTTGCAGGACACGTTGCCAGCTACACAGCAGGGGAACAGCTGGCGGTGCTGAACCCCACTAACACATTGGCTGGTGTTTTTCTCTGTGCAGCTAGCATGTCCGGGCAGAAACTGGCGTTGTTTGAGCCCAGGGTCAGCAGGAGGAGGAGAGGAGCAAAGTGTAGGCCGAAGCCTGCACTGGTGGCAGCTTTTGGTCAGTTGTGCCAGCGTGGCTTGTGCTGGACACGATGCCGACTACACAGCAGGGGAACAGCTGGCGGTGCTGAACCCCACTAACACATTGGCTGGTGTTTTTCTCTGTGCAGCTAGCATGTCCGGGCAGAAACTGGCGTTGTTTGAGCCCAGGGTCAGCAGGAGGAGGAGAGGAGCAAAGTGTAGGCCGAAGCCTGCACTGGTGGCAGCTTTTGGTCAGTTGTGTCAGCGTGGCTTGTGCTGGACACGATGCCAACTACACAGCAGGGGAACAGCTGGCGGTGCTGAACCCCACGAACACATTGACTGGTGTTTTTCTCTGTGCAGCTAGCAGTTCCGGGCAGAAACTAGCGGTGTTTGAGCCCAGGGTCAGCAGGAGGAGTAGAGGAGCAGAGTGTAGGCCGAAGCCTAGTTGAACCAATTTCAAAGGTTACCTTTAACCCCCCCCTCAGGTGTTGCAAGGTACAAGAGCCACACCTTGAACAGCATTAATGATGCACAAGTCAAAGGTTGCTCTATTTAATTTTGCTCCTTGCACACGCTGAATAAAACACGTACACTATTTAGCCCATTATACTGTCAAACAGTAGTGGAGGCGTGACTTGTCTTTTTAAGGAGATGCAGCACAGGTGTCAAAATTTACACCTAGCTGCTGTGCGCAGATTCCTGAGCGTTGTTATTTGCTGTACAGGAGTCTGCGCTATTGTGATCCCTTGGCCATGCGCTGTGAGCGCTTCCTGTCTTCTGACCTCATTTAATGTCGGCCGTTACGGTTAGCGATGGACATGAATCCCAGACCCACAGTGTGTTTTCAAAAAATCACACTGCGTGGCTGGGATTCGTGGCCTTGTTCAGTAAATATGTTTGACGCTCACACACGTCCTTACACCTGCTTCAGACTGGGCGGCCTCATCTGATCCCTTCTCGCCTGCCGCGGCCATGAGGACACCCAGTCTGAAGAAGGCGGAAGGAGATGAGTGAACACAGGCAAACATATGCACTGCACATGCCCATCAATCACACTCTCGCTGTTCAAAAAAATAAGACACCGAGGGGCGTTGTTTCGAGCAGGGCAGACGCACAGGCGCAGCCAGCTAACCAATGATGTCAAAAGACGGGCAGCGCTAACAAGGGTGGTGCTGCGTATCATTAGAAAGGAAAGTCACACCTCAGGGACAGTGGAATGGTCTCAATGAGACACATTTTGTACGTGTTGAGTTCCACGTGGGCAAGGAGAAAAAGTCAGCCACCTTGTACAAATGCAGCAGTACTGCTGTACAAGGTGGCTGTTTTACATAGAAACACCTGGGGGTGGGGGGCAGGCTCCCTTCAATTTCAGTTCATGTGCCTGCGTGGCGTTTGCAGGTCACGTTGCAAGCTACACAGCAGGGGAACAGCTGGCGTTGCTGAACCCCACTGACACATTGACTGGTGTTTTTCTCTGTGCAGCTCGCATGTCCGGGCAAAAACTGGCGGTGTTAGAGCCCAGGGTCAGCAGGAGGAGGAGAGGAGCAATGTGTAGGCCGAAGCCTGCACTGGTGGCAGCTTTTGGTCAGTTGTGCCAGCGTGGCTTGTGCTGGACACGATGCCGGCTACACAGCGGGGGAACAGCTGGCGGTCCTGAACCCCACTAACACATTGGCTGGTGTTTTTCTCTGTGCAGCTAGCACTTCTGGGCAGAAACTGGCCGTGTTTGAGCCCAGGGTCAGCAGGAGGAGGAGAGGAGCAGAGTGTAGGCCGAAGCCTGCACTGGTGGCAGCTTTTGGTCAGTTGTGCCAGCGTGGCTTGTGCTGGACACGATGCCGACTACACAGCAGGGGAACAGCTGGCGGTGCTGAACCCCACTAACACATTGACTGGTGTTTTTCTCTGTGCAGCTAGCAGTTCCGGGCAGAAACTAGCGGTGTTTGAGCCCAGGGTCAGCAGGACAGGAGCAGAGTGTAGGCCGAAGCCTAGTTGAACCAATTTCAAAGGTTACCTTTAACCCCCCTCAGGTGTTGCAAGGTACAAGAGCCACACCTTGTGCAGCATTAATGCTGCACAAGTAAAGGTTGCTCTATTTGGTTTGCTCCTTGCACACGCTGAATAAAACACGTACACTATTTAGCCCATTATACTGTCAAACAGTTGTGGAGGCGTGACTTGTCTTTTTAAGGAGACGCAGCACAGGTGTCAAAATTTGCACCTAGGTACTGGGCGCAGATTCCTGAGCGTTGTTATTTGCTGTACAGGAGTCTGCGCTATTGTGATCCCTTGGCCATGCGCTGTGAGCGCTTCCTGTCTTCTGACCTCATTTCATGTCGGCCGTTGCGGTTAGCGATGGACATGAATCCCAGACCCACAGTGTGTTTTCAAAAAATCACACTGCGTGGCTGGGATTCGTGGCCTTGTGCAGTAAATAGGTTTGCCGCTTACACATGTCCTTACACCTGCTCCAGACTGGGCGGCCTCAGCTGATCCCTTATCGCCTACCACGGCCAGGAGGCCGCACAGTCTGAAGAAGGCGGAAGGAGATGAGTTAAGACAGGCGAACATATGCACTGCTCGTGCCCATAAACCACACCCTCGCTGACAAAATAAATATGACAACGAGGGGCGTTGTTTCTAGCAGGGCGGATGCACAGGCGCAGCCAGCTAACCATGATGACAAAAGACGGGAAACGCTACCAAGGGGGGTGCTGCGTATCATTAGAAAGGAAAGTCACACCTCAGGGACAGTGGAATGGTCTCAATGAGACACATTTTGTACATGTTGAGTTCCACGTGGGCAAGGAGAAAAAGTCAGCCACCTTGTACAAATGCAGCAGTACTGCTGTACTAGGTGGCTGTTATACATAGAAACACCTGGGGGGTGGGGCCAGGTTCCCTTTAATTTCAGTTCATGTGCCTGCGTGGCGTTTGCAGGTCACGTTGCCGGCTACACAGCAGGGGAACAGCTGGCGTTGCTGAACCCCACTAACACATTGGCTGGTGTTTTTCTCTGTGCAGCTAGCACTTCCGGGCAAAAACTAGCGGTGTTTGAGCCCAGGGTCAGCAGGAGGAGGAGAGGAGCAGAGTGTAGGCCGAAGCCTGCACTGGTGGCAGCTTTTGTTCTGTTGTGCCAGCGTGGCTTGTGCTGGACACGTTGCCGACTACACAGCAGGGGAACAGCTGGCGGTGCTGAACCCCACTGACACATCACCTAGTGTTTTTTCTGTGTAGACAACACTTCCAGCTGGCAACTGACAGTGTTGAAACCCAGGGAATCAAAGAGGAGCAGAGTGTAGGCCGAAGCCTGCAGTGGAGCAAGTTGAAAGGGAACCTTTAACCCCCCCCCCCCAGGCATTTGTTGCTGAAAGAGCCATCTTGTACAGCAGTAATACTGCACATGGAAAATGGTGGCTCCGAAAATTATGCTCCTTGCAAACGCTGAAGTACACACTCATATAATGTGTCCCCTCACACCGTCAAACCATCCCGGAAGTGGGACTTTCCTTTGTAATGTGACACAGCACAGCCGTCATTCCAACCCCCTTGGTGCCGGGCGCCACCTCCTCAACGTTGTTTGGTTCTGTCACGGAGCCCGCGCTGTAATGTTATCCCTTGGCCATGCACAGTTAGCGGTGCCCGTCTTCTGACATCATGTAGGTGTCAGGCTGGCAGTGCCTGTGCGTCCAAGCTGCCCGAGATCCAACCTTGCAGTGTCATCTAATGTAGTCCCACTGCGGGCCAGGGATCCATGGGCATGCACAGTGCATATCATCGCCTCTCACTCACCTCCTTCCTGCTTCTTCAGACTGTGCGGCGTCACGGCCGTGGCATGCTATTAGGGATCAGCTGACGCCGCCTAGTCTGAAGAAGCGTGAAGAAGGGGAGTGAGAGGCTAGTATATGCACTGCGCATGGCCATGGATACCAGGCCCACTGTGGGATCACATTAGACGACACTGCGAGGTGTGATTTTGGGCAGCGTGGACGCACAGGCGCAGCCAGGACGACAACAAATGATGTCAGAGGACAGGCAGCGCAAACTGTGCATGGCCAAGGGATAACATAACAGCGCAGGGTCCATGACGGAATCAAACAACGCTAAGGAGGCAGCGCACGGTGCCAAGGGGGTAGCAATGACGGCTGTGCTTCGTCACATTACAAAGGAAAGTCCCACCTCCGGGACGGTTGGACGGTGTGAGGGGACACATTACATGAGTGTGTAGTTCAGCGTTTGCAAGGAGCATAATTTCAAGAGCGACCTTTCCCTTGTGCAGTATTAGTGCTGCACATGGTGGCTCTTTCAGTAACAAACGCCTAGGGGGGGGGAGACAGGTCCCCTTACATTTTAGTTGTGCCAGCGTGGCGGTCGCATGACACGTTGCCGGATACACAGCTGGGGATCAGCTGACGTTACTGAACCCCAATAACAGAGGAGCGACTGTTGACTGTGCACACAGCACTTCCAGGCACCAACTGGCGGTGTTAGAGCCCAGGGACAGCAGGAGGAGCAGATTGGAGGTATTGCCGCACACACAGCTGGGGATCAGCTGACGTTACTGAACCCCAATAACAGAGGAGCGACTGTTGACTGTGCACACAGCACTTCCAGGCACCAACTGGCGGTGTTAGAGCCCAGCGACAGCAGGAGGAGCAGATTGGAGGTATTGCCGCACACACAGCTGGGGACCAGCTGACGTTACTGAACCCCAATAACAGAGGAGCGACTGTTGACTGTGCACACAGCACTTCCAGGCACCAACTGGCGGTGTTAGAGCCCAGGGACAGCAGGAGGAGCAGATTGGAGGTATTGCCGCACACACAGCTGGGGATCAGCTGACGTTACTGAACCCCAATAACAGAGGAGCGACTGTTGACTGTGCATACAGCACTTCCAGGCACCAACTGGCGGTGTTAGAGCCCAGGGACAGCAGGAGGAGCAGAGGAACAGAGTGTAGGCCGAAGCCTGATTGGAGCAAGTTGAAAGGGAACCTTTAACCCCCCCCCCCAAGACGTTTGTAGCTGAAAGAGCCATCTTGTGCAGCACTAAGGATGCAAAAGGAAAAGGTTGCTCTTTTAATTATGCTCCTTGCAAACACCGAAGTAAACACTAAAAATGTGTCCCTTTATACCGTTAAACCGTTCCGGAGGTGCGAATTTCCTTCGTAATGGGACACAGCACAGCTGTCATTCCTATCCCCTTGATGCCGTGCGCTGCCTCCTCAGCGTTGTTTTAAGCTGTCACGGAGCCTGCGCTGTTCTGTTAGCCCTTGGCCATGCCCAATTAGCGCTGCCTGTCTTCTGACATAATTTGGTGTCAGGCTGTTACTGCCTGTGCGTCCACGCTGCTCCAGATCCCACCTCGCAGTCTCGTCCAACGTAATTCCACTGCGGGCCTTGGAACCATGGACATGCACAGTGCATATCCTCGACTCTCACTCCCCTCCTTCCCTCTTCTTCAGACTGTGCGGTGTCACGGCCGTGGCATGCTAGGGATCAGCTGACGGCGCACAGTCTAAAGAAGGCGGAGGGAAATGAGAGAGAGCCCGAGGGGAAGATATACACTGCGCATGCCCATGGATCCCAGGCCCGCAGTGTGACTCAATCAGAAGACACTGCGAGGCGGGATCTCGGGCAGCGCGGCCGCACAGGCGCAGCCAGCCTGACACCAAATTATGTCAGAAGACAGGCAGCGCAAATAGGGCATGCCCAAGGGATAACAGAACAGCGCAGGCTCCGTGACAGCTTAAAACAACGCTGAGGAGGCAGCGCATGGCACCAAGGGGGTAGGAATGACGGCTGTGCTGCGTCACATTACGAAGGAAAGTCCCAGCTCCGGGACGGTATAACGGTATCAGTGAACACATTTTATAAGTGTTAAGTTCTGCGTGTGCAAAGAGCTAAAAAAAAAGAGCTACCTTTTCCTTGTGCAGCATTACTGCTGCACAAGATGGCTCTTTCAGTAACAAACGACGGGGGGGGGGGGGAAAGGTTCCCTTACATTTAGGTTGTTGTGCCAGCGTGGCGGTCGCAGGACACATTGCCGGCTACACAGCTGGGGATCAGCTGACGTTACTGAAACCCAATAACACTGGGTCGTATGTTTTTACTGTGCAGCCTGCACTTCTGAGCCGCAACTGGCGGTGTTGGAGCCCAGGAATAGCAGTTCAGGTGGTAGAAAGATGAACACAGCAGGAGACCTGGATGACACCCAATTACTTAATCAGGCAGAGGAGTGGCAAATTCCTGCGAGATCCAGGCCTGTTTCATTTTCAGGAAAGTAAGCCGGTCAACGTTATCGGAGGATAGTCGCATGCGACGGTCTGTTAGTACACCACCTGCGGCACAAAAGACACGTTCCGATAAGACACTAGCCGCAGGGCAAGCCAGCACCTCCAATGCATACTGGCTTAGCTCTGGCCATGTATCCAGCTTAGAGACCCAAAACTTGAACGGGGAAGAGCCGTCTGGGAGTACAGTAAGAGGGCAAGCCATGTAGTCTGTCACCATCTGACGGAACCGTTGGCTCCTGCTGACTGGAGCCGCCGGTGATGGTGTAGACATTTGGGGCGGGCACACAAAAGTGTGCCAGAGTTGTGCCATACTGGGCTTGCCTTGGGCAGAGGCACTGCTTCTGCTCCCTCTTTGGGCAGAGCCTCCCCCACTGCCTCGACGCACTGAGCTGCTTTGTAAAGCACTAGCAGCACTCCTCTCAGTTGGACAGGAGAAGATGATGGAATTCACCAGTGTGTCGTGGTACTCCCGCAATTTACGCTCCCGGGTCAACGCAGGGATGAGGTTTTGGACGTTGTCCCGGTAGCGAGGATCGAGGAGGGTGAACACCCAATAATCAGGCATGTTGAGAATGTGGTCGATGCGGCGGTCGTTTCTCAGGCACTGCAGCATGAAATCCACCATGTGCTGCAGAGTGCCAACTGGCCCAGAAACGCTGTCCCCTGCTTGAGACATGATCTCTGCCCGCTCGTCATCACCCCACCCTCGCTGTACACACTGACCACTGGACAATTGTGTAGTTCCCTCCTCTGGACGGAGCTCTTCCTCCTCCATTGACTCCTCCTAATCCTCCTCTCAAATTGGCCCCTGCGTACCCCTTTGTGAGGAACCACGTGGCGCTGACTCTCCAGAAGCTGATGGAAAAGGTGACTCCTCATCCTCCACCTCTTCCACCACATCATCCCTTAACTCTTGCAAAGTTTGCTGAAGCAGGCAGATAAGGGGGACAGTCATGCTGACTAGTGCATCATCTGCACTTGCCATCCGCGTGGAATAATCAAAAGGACGCAAAACCTGGCAGACGTCCTTCATAGTGGCCCACTCTGTGGTTGTGAAGTCTGATCGGCGCTGACTGCGACTTCTTTGCGCCTGATGCAGCTGGTACTCCATAACTGCTTGCTGCTGCTCACACAACCGCTCCAACATATGTAACGTGGAATTCCACCGGGTAGGTAGGTCACATATGATGCGGTGTTCCGGAAGGCGGAATCGGCGCTGCAGAGCAGCAATGCGGGATCTGGCCAAGCTGGAACGCCGCAAGTGAGCACACTCTAGGCGGACCTTGTGCAGCAGGGCATCAAGATCCGGATAGTCCCTCAGAAAACTCTGCACAACCAAATTGAGCACATGTGCCAGACATGGGATGTGAGTGAGGTTGCCAAGGGCCAAAGCTGCCACCAGATTTTGGCCATTGTCACACACTACCATGCCTGGCTGGAGATTCGCTGGCAGTAACCACACATCGCTCTCCTGCTTGATGGCATTCCAGAGCTCCTGCGCTGTGTGGCTTCGATGCCCCAATGAAACTAGTTTCAAGACGGCCTGCTGACGTTTGGCCACGGCTGTGCTCATGTCGGTCATAGGTAAACGTTCACGGGTCCATGTGGAGGTGGACTGTGACGGATCCTGCAGAGAGGAATCAGAGGAACTGGTGTAAGAGGAGGAGTCGATGTGTACAGACTGGATTCCTGCAATCCTTGGAGTGGGCAGGACACGTCCTGCGCCACTCGCACGATCTGTACCTGGCTCAACAACATTAACCCAATGGGCAGTGAGGGAAACATATCGCCCCTGTCCATGCTGACTGGTCGACGCATCGGTGGTGAGGTGGACCTTGCTACTGACGGCGTTCAGTAGCGCATGTTTTATGTTTGCCTCAACATGCCTGTGCAGGGCAGGGACAGCCTGCCTGCTGAAGTAAAAGCGGCTGGGCACCTTGTACTGTGGGACTGCCAATGCCATCAAGTCACGGAAGCTGTCAGTCTCCACCAGCCTGAACGAGAGCATTTCCAGGGACAACAGTTTGGCAATGCCTGCATTCAGAGCCTGTGCTCGGGGGTGGTTGGCCGAGAATGCCCGCCTTTTCTCCCATGCCTGGACTACCGATGGCTGTAGAGTAGACTGGGAGTGTGAGGATGACTGGGAAGGTGGTGCTGTGGGTGGAATTACACTAGGTCTCTGGACAACAGTGGAGGAAGAGGCAACATGAGATGAAGAGGTGGTAGCTGCCGCTGTTGGTTGGCCTACGTCTTCACTGTGTTTCTGTAACTCCACCGCGTGCCTGTTCCGCACATGTTTCCACATATTTGTGGTATTGAGGTTGCTGACACTTTTACCTCTTTTTACTTTCTGATGACACAGCTTGCATTTGACAAAACAAATGTCATCTGCAACTGTGTCAAAAAAGGACCAGGCACTGCAAGTCTTGGGAGCGCCCTTTTTGGCTTTGGAAAGAGACAGGCTCCTAACGGGTGCCAAAGTGGAGGCTACAGGCTCCGCAGTCTTCCCCCTCCCTCTCCCTCTTTGGCCCGTAAGGGGAAGCTCTTCCTCAGAGCTGCTCCCACCACCTTCCTGTTCCTCACGCCACGATGGGTCAAGGACCTCATCATCTCCACTACCCTCTGCCACCAACTGCTCCTCCTGGGTAGTCTCAGCAGCACAGTACGCATCAGAAAGCGGCACCTGAGTTTCATCATCAGATGCGTACTGCGCTGTGGTCACCGGAGGCACTGGCCCACCTGCCTCTTCAGAGTCAGAGAGATAAAGCTTTTGGGCATCACTGCACACTGCCTCTTCTTCCATTTCTCCAATGCTGCTTGGCTGGCCCCCTGTTTCCAAGCCAAGAGATTCAGGAACAGAAGTAGAGACGGCTCCTGTCCTGGGCTCTCTGACTGCCTGGCCAATTTGGCAGGTGGTGAAGAGACAGATGGCTGCTCTCCAGTGCTCTGTGCCTGAGAGGATGTGGCACTAACTGAAGTCGATGCCGAGGCGTTAGCTGCCATCCACCCGACAACGGCTTCAATTTGGTCTTCACGTAGCAGCGGTGCACGGCGCTCTCCGACAAAGCTGCGCATGAAGGACTGTTCCCTGCTGAAACTGAGTGACGACGAGTCACCGGCGCCCGCAGCAGGCACAGAATCACCACGTCCTCTCCCTGCTCCTCTCCCTGCTCCGCGCCCACGCCCACGTGCCTTACTCCCTGCCCTCTTCATCTTGGTTGACAGATAAAGATAAGCAGAAAAGTACTAAGGCCTTAGTGTGCTTATTCCTGAAATGCTCCTCCTAACAGGTGTAAGAAACACTAATGTTGTAAATTGTGGACTAAACTTTATTATTTTTCAAATGTGGCCTACACAAGTGTTAAGTTGTGTTTGGTGAACTTAACTTTTTTTTTGGTGCAGATCGGGCTACAGAGCTAGTTTAAATCACACGGAGACCGTGCAGACAGCCGTAAACGGCGCTGCAAGGCCAAAAAACCCTCCTCTCGGTTATCCTATATAGTGTTTTTCCACTATTTAGCTGGATACGAGTGGAAAGACACTAATAGGAATTTTTTTTTTCAAATTTTAAACTGGCTGCACTATTTGAAAAAAAGGAAATTGTTTTTCAAGGTATGAGGCAGTAACGCACCCTGTGCTGAATCCAACCGGCTATGGCTGCACACAGACTACAGGGCGAGCTGCGCTCACACAGAGACCGTGCAGACAGCCGTAAACGGTGCTGCAAGGCCAAAAAACCCTCCTCTAGGTTATCCTATATAGTGTTTTTCCACTACTTAGCTGGATACGAGTGGAAAGACACTAATAGGAATTTTTTTTTTCAAATTTTAAACAGGCTGCACTATTTGAAAAAAAGTAAAATTTTTCTCAAGGTATGAGCCAGTAACGAACCCTGAGCTGAATCCAACCGGCTATGGCTGCACACAGACTACAGGGCGAGCTGGGCTCACACGGAGACCGTGCAGACAGCCGTAAATGGCGCTGCAAGGCCAAAAAACCCTCCTCTAGGTTATCCTATATAGTGTTTTTCCACTATTTAGCTGGATACGAGTGGAAAGACACTAATAGGAATTTTTTTTTTTCAAATTTTAAACAGGCTGCACTATTTGAAAAAAAGTAAAATTTTTCTCAAGGTATGAGCCAGTAACGAACCCTGAGCTGAATCCAACCGGCTATGGCTGCACACAGACTACAGGGCGAGCTGGGCTCACACGGAGACCGTGCAGACATCCGTAAACGGCGCTGCAAGGCCCAAAAACCCCCCTCTAGGTTATCCTATGTAGTGTTTTTCCACAATAGAGCTGGAGACTGGTGGAAAAACACTAATAGGAAATTTGAGAAAAAATGTGCAGCAGGCTGCACTAAGAGCAAAAAAGGACAACTGTGTGAGGCAATGTGAACCCCCCCTGAGCTGAATACAACCGGGTATATGGCTGCACACAGACTACAGAGTGAGCTGCACACACACACACACACACAGAGACCTTGCAGAACGCTGTTAAAACAGCGCTGCAAGGCAAGAGCAAGGTGAACAGTGAAGAACACACAGCGTTTTGCTAAATTAGCCTTTGGAAAGGAAAATAAAGCAATTAGCTAGCTCGACTGGCCCTCAGTTAGAACACAGCGTCCTGTCCCTAACTGAAATCACAGCAGAGTGAGCGCAAAATGGCGGCAGCGTTTTTTATAGTGCAGAGTGACATCATTTCAGCAGCCAATCCAAGCCTTGCCAGTACTTACATGCCCACCATGCTAAACAGGATGTGCCCACACTTCCAATCATTCCTCATTGGCTGCTGCGTTCAGTTTGAATTCTGGGAACTTCCGATTCCGGTATCCGATACGCGGGAAGTATCGGAATTCGGTATCGGAATTCCGATACCGCAAATATCGGCCGATACCCGATACTTGCGGTATCGGAATGCTCAACACTACTAGAGACGCTTATACCAGAAGTGACGCATGTGTGTCGGCGCAAATGATAAAGATGATTGGTGTGGTTCTGTGTCCGATCAGCTCCTTGGTAACCACCAGGAGAAGAGCAATCCTAACTAGAGACGCTTATACCAGAAGTGACGCATGTGTGTCGGCGCGAATGATATGCATTCCAGTAACCGGAAGAGCTCAATCCTGGACATGCGTTCCACTCACCGGAAGATAGCTACAAGCTTCCCCTGAAGGCGCGCATTTAAAAATGGCAACAGCTACATGCAGCACTTCTAGCAGCCCAGCACACAGATGCCTTTCATGCAGCTCCCTTGATGAATCTAAGGTGAAGAAACACGTTGGGAGGATTTAGCTGGGACTTCCACTGGATGCAAAATAGGGAACAATGCAGTGATATTAACCCTATCATACCCAGTGAGAATGTTCCATTTTCTATGGTTTTGACTGTAATAATAATAATAATAATAATAATATAATAATTTTTATTTATATAGCGCCAACATATTCCGCAGCACTTTACAATTAAGCGGGGACATGTACAAGCAATAAATTCGGTACGAGTTAAGACAATTTAAACAGTGACATTAGGAGTGAGGTCCTTGCTCGCAAGCTTACAATCTACAACTAAATGGGGGAACACAATAGGTGAAAAGTGATTGTTATTTCATGTCTGGCAATTATAATAAACTAGATGGCAGCCCGATTCTAAAGAATCGGGAGTCTAGAATCCATATATACTTTATTTATTCAAATGTAAGAATAATACAATTAATAAATAATAGTAAGAAAGAACAAAAATAATAGGCAGTATATGGAGAAAACACCAAACAAAAGTTCAAAATTGGTGTGAAAATGTCACTGAACCACTTCACAACTAAATATATATAGTTTTGGTAAATGGTATTATCATTTTTTTGACGAAATTCGGCAGGAGCTTGAAGAGCAACGTCACTGGGCCCGCCTCCACGCAGTAGAAACTTGCTGTGAGGTAAAAATTCAAAAATCACACCAAAATGGCGGGCGGAGTGTGTCACAGTACGGCACGTTTCTGATTGGTCGCTCGCAGCAGGCGGCAACTAATCAGACACTGGACACTGTTGACGTCACTTATCTCCGGACATTAGCTCCGGACATTAGCTCCGGACATTAGCTCCGGACAAAGCCACGGAAGTTGGCACAAATTGCAGGAAGTAGTATTCTAGGCAATTATATATTAGATAGGGATTTTTATACAAAGCTGCATGACCCGGTCATCAGCCTGTGTGTTTAAGTGCAATAGTCAAGTATCAAGTGCAGCTATCATGTGTATGGAGGGTGTGGAGACAGATGAATAGTAGGGTGCAGATTCAGAGTAATATTTGGAAGCAGGGAACAGGGCAAAGTTAGTTTACTGAGAATGTCCCTTTGCTTACCATTTTGACTGTAAAGAGTTTAAGTTATTAAAGGTAATTCCTAAGCAATACACTCTGCTGTGATTTATTAGGGGATACCAGTTGGAGGAATGCTCTGGATGCCCATTAGTGTACTAGATGGTGGCCCGATTCTAACGCATTGGGTATTCTAGAATATGCATGTTCACATAGTATATAGCACAGCCACGTAGTATATTGCCCAGTCACGTAGTATATTGCCCGGCCACGTAGTATATTGCCCAGCTACGTAGTATATTGCCCAGCTACGTAGTATATTGCCCAGCTACGTAGTATATTGCCCAGTCACATAGTATATTGCCCAGCCACGTAGGATATTGCCCAGTGACTTAGTATATTGCCCAGCCACGTAGTATATTGCCCAGCCACGTAGTATATTGCCCAGTTACGTAGTATATTGCCCAGTCACATAGTATATTGCCCAGCCATGTAGTATATTGCCCAGTAATGTAGTATATTGCCCAGTGACGTAGTATATTGCCCAGCCATGTAGTATATTGCCCAGTCACATAGTATATTGCCCAGCCATGAAGTATGTAGTATATTGCCCAGCCACGTAGTATATTGCCCAGCCATGTAGTATATTGCCCAGTCACGTAGTATATTGCCCAGCCACGTTGTCCAGCCACGTAGTATATTGCCCAGTCACGTACTATATTGCACAGCCCACGTAGTATATAGCACAGCCCATGTAGTATATTTCACAGCCCATGTAGTATATTGCCCAGCCCACATAGTATAAAGCATTGTGGGCATCATATCCCTGTTAAAAAAAAGAATTAAAATAAAAAATAGTTATATACTCACCTTCTGGAGCCCCCGGATCCAAGCGAAGTGGTTACCGATGCTCGTCGCGCGCTCCGGTCTCAAGAGTGCATTGCGGTCTTGCGAGATGATGTAGCGGTCTCGCGAGTCTACGTCATCATCTCGCGAGATTGCAGCATGGACCGGTTACCGAAGCGTCGCGAGCGGGAAAGGCCTGTTGTGGATCCGAGGGGCCAACGGACGGTGAGTATATAACAATTTTTTTATTTTTTAATTATTTTTAACATTAGATCTTTTTACTATTGATGCCGCATAGGCAGCATCAATAGTAAAACGTTGGTCACACAGGGTTAATAGCAGCATTAACCGAGTGCATTACACCATGGCATAGCGCGGTCGGTTAACGCTGTCATTAACCCTGTGTGAGCGCTGACTGGAGGGGAGTATGGAGCGGGCACTGACTGCGGGGAGGAAGGAGCAGCCATGTTGCCACCGGACTGCGCCCGTCACTGATTGGTCATGGCAATGGTCATGGGCGTTTTGCCACGACCAATCAGCGACTTGGATTCCATGACAGAGGCCGCGGCCAATGAATATCCGGGACAGACAGACGGAAGTGACCCTCAGACAATTATATAGTAGATTTGCAGTCTCCGGTATAATATGAAATAAAATAATATAGTATGTGCTGGTCTCTCACTTTATCCTCAGTTTAGGCCTGGAGTGGCATGACCTTAAATCACGTATATATATATTGACGCTAGGTTGGAATACAGGAGAACCATTACAAGCACCATAAGCCTATGTATACGGGAATAGCACTGGCTGCAACTGTATACATAAATAGCTCTGTCTATATGTATTCAGTGGGATGCTGATAAAGACACAGCTATAACAGAATAACAGTTGATTCTTTTGTATCAGTGTTATAACCCATACATGGGAATAGAATATCAACTGTGCCCATTTTTTCACTACTTATATTTGCACTAAAGAACTTTTTATCGGATTATTCAGAACCTTTTCATTGCGCATATTGATTGAAAGTTATATTTTACTCATTTTTGCTATTTCCCTATTTAAATCCCTGGGTTAATAATCCTAGCTAAATACTAACTGTTTGCTTAGCTTTACTAGTTATCATACGGAAGACTGCTCACCAAATCATGCAGATCATCGAGGGACAGTATGGATTATTTTCACATTGGACAGATGAGGGATATGGTTGTTTATTTTTTTAATTTTTTTTCCAGGAGACATTGGCATTGATGGATTCAGTGTAAGGTGATTATTATGGTTGCCTATTATTTTTTATTTTTTTTACAGGTGACATGGGCTTCAATGAATAGGTGTAAGGTGAGTATACCTGTGCTTTTTTACTTTTATTTCAAATAAAGGAGTCTGTGTATTTCTTTCAATTAAAGGATTTTATTCTGGCTGTGTCTTTTTTACATTCTAACTATGGGGTTTGTAATGGGGTATCTTATAGATGCCTCTGCATTACTAACCTGTTGGCTTGATATCTATGGTCATAAAGCAGCTGACATCAACCCCACGGCCATTACCCTACTTGCTACTGCACCAAGTCAAGTGAGAAGAGTCAGGCAAACCAGCAGAATTGGCATATCTAATAGATGACCCTTTTCTGGGGCAGAAACGGGCTGCTATTTTAGGCTGGGGGGCAATTTCCATGGCCATGTACTAGCCCTCAGCTGTTTGTTTTAGCTTGGCTAGTTGTCAAACACGGGGCCCCATGCCATTTTTAAAAACTATTTATTTAAATGATTTAATAAACAATGATTAAATAAATAAGACAGCACTCTGTAGCGCCATAGTTTGAAAACATGAAATATGAAAATTGAATTGCATTACTGCACTAGAAATATTAAAAATTGAGAAAGTTTAGTGCATAAATTGGCCAATTCACGTGTACCTGGAAGCCACGGCAAGGCGTTTCTCATTTCCACTTCCAATCCTCTCTTAGAATAAACTCTACATCTGTATGGGAAACTGTGAGTCCTCCTATATCTGTGTGTAGGGGTAGGGTCCTGCTTTGATTAAAAGCGCCTGAAGCTAAGAGGTGGAGTGCTCAGTTAGAAGGCTAATGAATACAAATTTAAAAAAACTGACTGTCACATACAAACATAGAATTCGCCAATTTATGTGCTAAGCTTTCTCAATTTTTCATATTTCTAGTGCAAAAATGCAATTCAATTTTCATATTTCATGCTTGCAAGCTATGGCGCTACACAGTGCTGCCTTATTTATTTGATTGTATGAGTTGTTGACTCTAGGTTAGCACCTGTTCCCACCTAGTCTATGTTTGGATGTGATGGTCAGTTTTTTTAAATTTGTATTTGTTAGCCTTCTGACTGAGCTCTCCGCTGTTGTGAATTCTGTGGCTGAATTCACTCCTGTGGTCACAAGTGGTACTGCAGCTTCTGAGCTTCCTCCCTCAGGTGTTCTGGTGAGCTCGTTAACTGCTTCATTACTTAACTCCGCCTGATGCTGCTATCCTTGCTCCTTGTCAATGTTTCAGTGTTGGATCTGAGCTTCTCCTGATTGTTCCTGTGACCTGCTGCTCTGTATAGCTAAGTGCTTTTTGTTTTTTTTGTTGCTTTTTTTCTGTCCAGCTTGTCTTTTGTTTTGCTGGAAGCTCTGAGACGCAAAGGGTGTACCGCCGTGCCGTTAGTTCGGCACGGTGGGTTTTTTTTGCCCCCTTTGCGTGGTTTTGCTTTAGGGTTTTTTGTAGACTGCAAAGTTCGCTTTACTGTCCTCGCTCTGTCCTAGAATATCGGGCCCCACTTTGCTGAATCTATTTCATCCCTTCGTTTTGTCTTTTCATCTTACTCACAGTCATTATATGTGGGGGGCTGCCTTTTCCTTTGGGGAATTTCTCTGGGGCAAGTCAGGCCTATTTTTCTATCTTCAGGCTAGCTAGTTTCTTAGGCTGTGCCGAGTTGCCTAGGTAGTTGTTAGGCGCAATCCACAGCCGCTTTTAGTTGTGTTTAGGATAGGATCAGGTGTGCAGTCTACAGAGTTTCCACGTCTCAGAGCTCGTTCTTGTATTTTTGGGTATTTGTCAGATCACTGTGTGCGCTCTGATCGCTAAGTACACTGTGTTTCTGGATTGCCTTCATAACACCTGTCATTAGCAAACATAACACTCCGCCTCTTAGCTTCAGGTGTTTTAATCAAAGCAGGACCCTACTCCTCCACAGATATATAGATTTCAGTCTAAGAGAGGACTCACAGGTTCATATACAGATGAAGACTTTATTCTAAGAGAGGATTGGCATTGTTAGGTCCTGGAAATGAGAAATGCCTTACCGTGGCTGCCAGGTACACATGAATTGGCCAATATATGCGCTAAGGTTTCTCAATTTTTCATATTTCTAGTGCAGTAATGCAATTCAATTTTCATATTTCATGTTTGCAAGCTATGGCCTTACAGATTGCTGCCTTATTTATTTGATTGTATATGAGTTGGTTACTCTAGGTTAGCAGCTGTTCACACCTAGTCTATGATTGGATGTGACGATCAGTTTTTTGAAATTTAAAATACAACAATGTAGGACCCCTCTATTCTTGATAACATCTATGAAAAAGCTGACAGCTGAGAGTGGCAGCCCACAGCTGTCAGTTTTGCCTGAGCTGGTTATAAAATAGTAGAGACTCCGTGTAATTTTTTATTTTATTTATTTAGTTATAGCACAGGCGTTGGGTAATGAACATCGGCAACCTTTTCACCGCTTGTCACAGATGTTGGCTCACGGTGTCAGCTGACATAGCGTGGAAATCTCAGCTCTCTGAATGATGGTAATGATCTTACCACAGATCAGAGTCTGTGTTTACTGCGCTGTCATTCAGATGTCAGCGTGGCAAACATTGGATGTTCAGGCCCCCATGGGGTCCAGGTTTGGGTCCGAGTACCGTTCTGGTTCCCAAACTGAACTTTTTGTTAGACCCAGATCCGAATGTGAACATCCATGAGTTTGCCCATCACTAGTCATGTAGAGAAGATATATATTTAGCAACGCACTACAAAGAACTAAGCCCTGCCTAGAGACTGTATTTTTCCACTCTCCCTGCTCCTGCAGCTGTGTCTGGACTTAATGCAGAATGTATCACATAAAAACAGAAAAAGAACAAGATGAACCCTTAGAAGGACTGTTAGTATAATTGTTCAGCTTCTGCACCAGTATCAAAACTACAGTACTCTAATTTGTTAAACTGTGCATACACAGGCCTCGACAGGCACTCTCTTCCTCCGATAAGAGCTGTCTCTGAGCTGTGCAATGACATCAGTGTTCTGAGCATGGTGGCACCTGTCCTTTTAGAACCTCTGATGAGATAATGCGGCCAGCCAATCAGAGCAATACCACTACCAAGATAGCTACAGCATTACAGTGACTAGCAGACAACACCTGCATGTTTATTGGCAGTGTTAGGGTACCGTCACACAGTGACATTTTGATCGCTACGACGGCACGATCCGTGACGCTCCAGCATCGTAACAATATCGCTCCAGCGTCGTAGACTGCTGTCACACTTTGCAATGTACGACGCTGGAGCGATAATTTCATGACGTATGTGCGATGTAGAAGCCGTTGGTTACTATGCGCACATCGTATACAATATCGTGCACACCTTTGTTACACGATGCGATCATGCCGCCACAGCGGGACACTAGACGACGAAAGAAAGTTTCAAACGATCTGCTACGACGTACGATTCTCAGCGGGGTCCCTGATCGCAGGAGCGTGTCAGACACAGCGAGATCGCTGGAAAGTCACGGATATATCGCAGGAACGTCACAAATCGTGCCGTCGTAGCGATCAAAATGCCACTGTGTGACGGTACCCTAAGAGGCATCAAACATGCAGGACTGGGTTTCTAGGTTCAAATCCAAACACCGGTTAATGTTAATTAGAGCACCCAGATACTCGAGAGATATCTGAGTATCACCGAACATGTTCGCTCATCCCTACTGCCCACACATTTTGCCATAACTGTATATAATATATAATTTGCGGTTTAACGTGAATTTGAACATTTGAAATTCAGTTTGGCAAATAAATACTTGCCTGTCACCATTTTCCAAGCATCATTTAAAGCATCAGAGAGTGGGCTGATGTCTTTTTGCGTGGCCCCCGGACTTCCTCCTAATGCCCGGCAGCGATGATATTTAGAGAGTTATCACTATACCTTGTACAGTGGTGGCCAGTACCCAGGCCATCACAAACCAGCAGTTCCCAGCATTGTTTGTACTGCAGATCTGTTTTATAGACAACGTGGCACACTTGAGCAGTTGAAGTGAGGAAATTTAATGTGAACCGAAATACATACAGTAGTCACAACAAATGTTTCGGTCATCAAGACTGTTAGGAGTCGAGTTTCCTCTGCTGCACAGGGGGAAACTCGATCCGTCTCCACTGCGGTCTCCCATTCTTCTACAGCCGCAGTGGAGTCTGCTCAGCAGGGACGTCGATCCCAGCGTCTCGCTCAGTCTGACTCTGTGCGAAGAGTTACTGCTGCTTCTCCTACTTCTGCCATTGAAGCCAGTGCTGGGCAGCGGCGAGTGGACGTTTCTGGATCTAAGTCCTGCTTTTCTCTGTCTGAGCATGCCCAGGGCAGGGTCTCCCATTGGAGGTCGAGGGCAACATGTTCGGTCACATGCTCAGGTGCTGCAGTACATTCCATTGGTCCTTCTGGAAGGTCCTGAAAGGGCAAAACATGCTCAGGTACTGCAGCACTTTCCATTGGTCCTTCTGGAAGGTCCTGAAAGGGCAAAAACTTCAGTAGCAGTTTCCTGTGCTGCAACTATATAAACTGCGCATGACCGCACGGCCATGCGCTAGTATTGTCTTGATATTATGTGTGTGTGTAGATGGATGTATGTCGATGGATGAAAGCTCCTAAGTATTCCTCCCTAGAGTTGTTGACTGCTCGCGGATGATGGTAGCTATCTAGCGCCCGACTAACCATCTGCACGTAACACACATCACAGCGTCCTGTTGCTGTGTACGCCAGTACGGCGCCGTGCGCTTCCTCTGCGCTTTCCTTACCCAAGCCTGGGTGGTTAGTGGCGTCCGTCAGTGCGGCACCGCACGCACTCTCGTGCATATTGATTCTATTTTATAAGTTTCCTTACACACCCAGTTGCGGTGTTGTGCCAGCAAGTGTCTAATCGGACTTCAATCCTGTGTAGGGGTTGAGTTCGCTGACTTCTTGCTCGCGCTCTATGTGCGGTACTGCGCTCCTGTGACGCAACAGGATCGCTTCCTTCACGCAGGGTGAAGTTAACCCATGTGTGTATTCTTAGTACCGCCATATAGTCCGTCTTACTAGCAGCAGGGTCTTTTACCTGCACGGTGGACCTCGGACTGCGAACGCACCTAGTGTCATATCATCTATACTTGGTGCGTTCCGCCGGTCCTTAAAATAATACTAGCGCCAAGGTCTGGCTAATAAATGGCGGACGGTCAGCGTCTACAGCGGTACATCCAGCAGTTGGAGGGTAGGTTGGCGGCTCTAGAGCGTGCAACCTCAGCTGTGGATGTTACTGCTGTCGCTGTTCAGGCTGCTAGTGCAGCTGCAGCCAGTTTGTCCACTGCCACCCCTGCTCCGACCTTATCCCGTCTCCCGCTTCCAGACAAGTTTGCTGGTGACAGTAAGCTATGTCGGGGATTCGTGAGCCAGTGCTCCATACATCTCGAGCTGCTGGCTGCACGTTTTCCTACGGAACGGGTGAAAGTGGGATTCATTTTATCTCTTTTGTCGGGCAGGGCGTTGGAGTGGGCAACGCCGCTTTGGGAACGTGGTGATTGTGTGGTACAGAGTGCTCCTATCTTCCTGGACGCTCTGAGGCAGGTCTTTTTGGGACCCCGTGTCACCCACGATACCGCGCTCCAATTGTTGGCAATTACTCAGGCTTCGTCCATGGTCAGCCAGTTCGCCATCCTATTCCGGACTCTAGCTTCTGAGCTGGAATGGCCGGATAAAGTTCTTATTCCGGTGTTCTGGAAAGGACTGGCAGATCATGTAAAGGACGCCTTGGCCACCAGGGAGATTCCCGCCACACTGGAGGAGCTTATTACTATTGCTACCCGCATCGATCTCCGTTTTAACGAACGGAGGTTGGAGCGGACCCAGTGTAGGCAGAGGTTTCGGCTGGCTCCCACCTTTATCAAACCTCTAGAATCTCCTGTAATGGCGTCCGACTCCCATGAGGCCATGGAGGTTTCTCGAGCGGGACCTAGGTCTCAGACCGCTTGAGTACCTGTGGTGTGTAAAAATTGCCAGCAACCGGGACATTACGCTAATAAATGTCCACGGCGGTCGGGAAAACGGTCGCGTCCAGTGTTCATTGGAGGAGGTTCACTGGACACAGCGGCATTTTCCTCCAAATTGTCCTTTAAAGGGACAATCCTGTTAGGCTCTTCCACTCTTACAGTAGAGCTTTGTGTGGATACAGGAGCAGAGGGAAATTTTATGTCTTCTGCTTTTGCTCTGCGCCACGCAATACCTCTGGTTATGCTTGCCAAACCAGCAACCGTTAGAGTGGTGAAGGGGTCGACACTTCCGTTACAGATCACACATCAGACTGTACCTTTCACGTTAGCCATGTCCCCATCCCACCAGGAGATTATTTCCCTTCTTGTCCTTCCCGAGGGAATGGATGAGATTCTGCTGGGAATACCCTGGCTCCGTTTCCACTCCCCACATATTGAGTGGACCTCTGGGAGGATATTGGGTTGGAGTGAATCTTGTAAGGGCAGATGTGTGAAAGAGTGCGTTCAGGTTTCCACCACTGAGATACCCGCAGATCTCTCTACTCTCCCCAAATACTATTGGTCCTATGCAGACGTCTTTTCCAAAAAGGCCACGGAGACCCTTCCACCTCACCGTCCCTATGACTGTCCTATAGATCTCTTGCCTGGAGCAGAACCTCCTCGGGGACGTGTCTATCCCCTCTCTCTCCCGGAAACGGAGGCTATGTCCCAATACATCCAGGAGAATTTGGCAAGAGGGTTTATTAGGAAGTCAGTGTCACCAGCAGGGGCAGGGTTCTTCTTCGTACAGAAGAAGAATGGTGAATTGCGTCCTTGCATAGACTACAGGGGTCTTAATGCCATTACCGTTAAGAATAAGTACCGGCTGCCCCTGATTTCTGAGCTTTTTGATAGGCTACGGGGAGCTAAGGTATTTACCAAATTAGACCTGCGGGGAGCTTATAACCTGATTCGCATCCGTGAGGGGGACGAATGGAAGACGGCGTTTAACACCAGAGATGGGCACTATGAGTATCTGGTGATGCCCTTCGGGCTTTGTAATGCCCCAGCCGTTTTCCAAGACTTTGTCCACGACATCTTCCGGGATATGCTTTCCACCTCGGTTGTAGTCTATCTGGATGATATTCTCATCTTCTCTCCAGATATTGACTCCCACCGGAGAGATGTTTGCAGAGTCTTCGACCTCTTACGGGCAAACTCTCTTTACGCAAAGTTGGAGAAGTGTGTGTTTGAGCAGGAGTCTTTACCTTTCCTGGGTTATATCATCTCTGCCCAGGGATTGGCTATGGATCCTGCCAAACTACAGGCTGTGATGGACTGGCAAGAACCCCATTCACTTAAAGCGGTGCAGCGCTTTATGGGGTTCATTAATTATTACCGCCAGTTCATTCCCCATTTCTCAACTTTGGTAGCTCCCTTGGTAGCCCTCACCAAGAAGGGAGCAAATCCCAAAGTGTGGTCTGAAGAGGTCTCCAGGGCCTTTTCTTCTACTAAGTCTCATTTTGCTAGCGCTCCCATCCTACATCGTCCCAATGTCGATAAGCCGTTTATAATGGAGGTGTATGCCTCTTCCGTTGGTGCTGGAGTAGTCCTCTTCCAAAAGGATGCTCAAGGTCGGAAGCATCCGTGCTTCTTCTTCTCCAAGACCTTCACACCAGCGGAGAGGAATTATTCCATCGGGGACAGGGAGTTGCTAGCGATGAAATTGGCTTTCTCAGAGTGGAGACATCTCTTGGAGGGGGCTCGTTTTCCCTTTCAAGTTTTTACAGACCACAAAAATTTGCTATATTTGCAAACAGCCCAGCGGCTAAATTCTCGCCAGGCCAGATGGTCCTTATTCTTCTCCCGATTCCACTTCACCCTCCATTATCTCGCTGGGGAGAAGAACATTCGAGCTGATGCTCTTTCTCGCTCTGTTGTGTCATCTGAGGAGGAGGAAGGAGAGCCTCGGCTTATTGTTCCTTCTGAGAGCTTGAGAACCGTGGCTCCGGTGTCGCTTGAGTCTGTGCCTCCGGGCAAGACTTTTGTGCCCATAAATTTGCGACCGGAGGTTCTCTCTTGGGCTCATTCCTCCAGGGTGGGTGGACACTTTGGGACAAAAAGGACATCTGAGCTGCTGGCGAGGACGTACTGGTGGCCGCATATGCTCCGAGATGTCAGAGATTACGTTCTGGCGTGTGTCTCAGGCGCCAAAAATAAGTCTCCTCGACAACGGCCGTCTGGGTTACTCTATCCCTTGCCGGTTGCAGACAGGCCCTGGGAGATGGTCGGGATGGACTTTGTGGTGGGTTTGCCCAAGTCTCGCGGCTGTACCGTCATTTGGGTCGTTACCGATCACTTCTCAAAAATGGTGCATTTGGTGCCGCTCCCACGGTTACCTTCTGCACGGGCCTTGGCAGCGTTGTTCATAAGACACGTCTTCCGCCTACAAGGCATGCCAGACAAAATTGTCAGTGACCGGGGTCCCCAGTTTGCATCTCGGTTTTGGAGAGAGCTTTGTCGTCTTCTCAGCATTGAGTTAAATCTCTCTTCCGCATATCATCCCGAGACGAATGGGTTGGTGGAGAGGGCCAATCAGACTCTGGTCACATATCTGCGACATTTTGTTTCTGCCAGGCAGGATGACTGGGCATCTTTATTACCATGGGCAGAGTTCGCCCTTAATAACGCTGTAGCTGACTCCACCGGTCAGACTCCTTTCCTCCTTAATTACGGCCAGCATCCGCGGGTTCCTGTGCCTATGCCCGTGTCCTCTGCTGACTCCAGGGTGGCAGACTGGGCAGTGGAGGCACGGGACATTTGGGACCGCACTCAGGATGCCATTCGGGCCTCGAAGGAGAGAATGAGGTCCTCCGCCGATGCACATCGGCGCCCTGCCCCGACCTTTTTTCCTGGCGATTTAGTGTGGCTCTCCGCCCGTAACATCAGGCTGCGTGTAGAGTCCACTAAGTTTGCACCTCGCTACTTGGGTCCCTTCAAGGTCCTCGAACAGGTTAATCCTGTGGTCTACCGTCTGACCCTTCCGCCACGCCTGGGTATCACCGACACCTTTCATGTGTCCCTCTTGAAACCCGTGTATATGTCCCGGTTTTCCGAGTCATCTGCTGGGACATCGGGTTCATATACGGACGATTATGAGGTGAACGCTATTTTGGGGTTCAAGGTGGTACGTGGCAAAAAATTTTATTTGGTAGACTGGAAGGGTTATGGCCCCGAGGACAGGTCCTGGGAGCCTGTTGAGCACATTCGGGCCCCGCAGCTCATTGCTGCCTTCGAACGTAGCGAGGCCCAAGGAGGGGGGGCCCTAGGAGGGGGGGTAATGTTAGGAGTCGAGTTTCCTCTGCTGCACAGGGGGAATCTCGATCCGTCTCCACTGCGGTCTCCCATTCTTCTCCAGCCGCAGTGGAGTCTGCTCAGCAGGGACGTCGATCCCAGCGTCTCGCTCAGTCTGACTCGGTGCGAAGAGTTACTGCTGCTTCTCCTGCTTCTGCCATTGAAGACAGTGCTGGGCAGCGGCGAGTGGACGTTTCTGGATCTAAATCCTGCTTTTCTCTGTCTGAGCATGCCCAGGGCAGGGTCTCCCATTGGAGGTCGAGGGCCACATATTCGGTCACATGCTCAGGTGCTGCAGTACATTCCATTGGTCCTTCTGGAAGGTCCTGAAAGGGCAAAACATGCTCAGGTACTGCAGCACTTTCCATTGGTCCTTCTGGAAGGTCCTGAAAGGGCAAAAACTTCAGTAGCAGCTTCCTGTGCTGCAACTATATAAACTGCGCATGACCGCACGGCCATACGCTAGTATTGTCTTGATATTATGTGTGTGTGTAGATGGATGTATGTCGATGGATGAAAGCTCCTAAGTATCCCTCCCTAGAGTTGTTGACTGCTCGCGGATGATGGTAGCTATCTAGCGCCCGACTAACCATCTGCACGTAACACACATCACAGCGTCCTGTTGCTGTGTCCGCCAGTACGGCGCCGTGCGCTTCCTCTGCGCTTTCCTTACCCAAGCCTGGGTGGTTAGTGGCGTCCGTCAGTGCGGCACCGCACGCACTCTCGTGCCTATTGATTCTATTTTATAAGTTTCCTTACACACCCAGTTGCGGTGTTGTGCAAGCAAGTGTCTAATCGGACTTCAATCCTGTGTAGGGGTTGAGTTCGCTGACTTCTTGCTCACGCTCTATGTGCGGTACTCCGCTCCTGTGACTCAACAGGATCGCTTCCTTCACGCAGGGTGAAGTTAACCCATGTGTGTATTCTTAGTACCGCCATATAGTCCGTCTTACTAGCAGCAGGGTTTTTTACCTGCACGGTGGACCTCGGACTGCGAACGCACCTAGTGTCATATCATCTATACTTGGTGCGTTCCGCCGGTCCTTAACAAAGACCTTCATTAGTGGACTATTAAATATAGTAGATCGCTGTGAGGTTCTCACAGTCAGAATAGTGATACTCAGTCTTTATGGTATATCTGGTATGGTAATTGCCAGTAACTAGAAGCTGGCATATCAGCGGTATATGTGAGGGTGTGTGTACCTAGGATGCTGTGTTACTTCAGGCATTGAGCACAGATCATAATTTGCCTTGCCTTTTTTTTTAATTGTACCCACACTCTTCCCATTGATGACTCATAACAAGGCTGGTTTTGTGATGAAGCTTCATTTTCAGTAAATTTTTAGATTTCCAGCATTCACAATATCTTCACTCCAGAGAGTCGCAGGCATTCGATATCGCCATCATATCTTTTTATCATGATTTTACCTGTTCATAGATAGGAAACATGGCATGACTGCTGTTGAGGATGTGGTCACCATTGATTTGGGGCTGATTGGCATGTGTCACAGTTATGAAAAAATATGCTGTGAGGTAGTGAGTGGGATTATACACGAGGGTCGATATGTGTCCCCCAGGATGTGGACGGAGTCATATTAAACCCATAGGAGCATCTTGTGTTGTGAATCACAAGGCAAAATAAAAGGAAGTGTGCATTGGGTCCAAGTTGTTGACTCAGTCAGATTTATAGGAAAAACCCAACAAGGGCTTTTATATTTAGAGGGATTTACAGGCTTGGTAGAGGGGCGAATCCCTCTCTCCACTCTGGGTTTTGGAAGTGGCTCTATTGCCACAATTACATTTACTCTCTCAGTTTGGCTCTGGGTGTGTCAATTTTTGGAGTCTTGCAAACTGCAGAGCGGGTGGCTGTGTGCAACCCAAGCCCATGTGAAACCAACACAGAGCTAGGGCTTCCCAGCGGCTGACACACCCAGGAGTTACAACAGTGCCATTGCCCACAGCAATGGGTTGGAATAAGGACTTTTTGTAGAAACCCAGCTGCGATTCGGCGGATATCACTTCTGTTTATGTGAGTCTGAAAATAAGGACACTTTTTTAAAAATTTTCTGTGGTCCCTGCCTATCTGTTGCACAGTATCAACCCGCTGCACTACAATGCATATTCTTCCCCTATTAGTCCTGAACTTGAAGATATATGTCCCATCAATATTGGATCTATCCAAAACCCAATATTCATAACTTTCCACCGATGCCCCAGTGTCTAGTTGTAGATGTCCTGTTTCCTCCGAAGAGAACAAAAGTTACCTCGAATGGTGTTAGATTTTTTATTTCTCTGCCTCTTAAATCTACAAATACTATTCTGAGTGGCTGTTACCTTCAATAGATGTCCTGTTTTAATCACCTATCCACGGCACAGAGTCTGGGCTTCAAAAGAAGTTTTAATTAGTTTTGTCACTTCAGAGCTATACAAAATTTACTCTCAAAAATAAGTTTAGATTGTAAGCTCTTTCTTCTTCTAGAGATTTTGCATAAGAGAGGTGGGGAGTGAATGTCCCCTCCTGGAGAGTCCTTAGGGAATTCAAATTTTTTCTATGACCTCTAACACTTAGTGATGATTTGGAGGTTCAAAAAGCTTTGTATGAATAAAGATCCAGAGAACATATACCCTAGTTATCACTATGTGGCAGCACCTGTGAATCACCACTTTTTTCCTCTTTCATTTGAATACATAGCTCTATGTGTAAACCGTAATTTGCTTTAATGGGGTATTCCCATCTCCAAGATCCTATCCCAATATGTAGTAGGTGTAATAATAATATTAGTCAAATTAGAAATGCAGTATAGTTTTCCTGTTTCGCTATGTCTCCTTCCTCATGTGGAGGCCATTGCAGGTCCTTAGGTATCCATGGTAATGACCACTTGCAACTAGCTAGCTGACTGTCACTATATCAGTGGTCATAACCATGGATGCCTAAGGTTTTGCAATTCCTGTGTCATGTCGGACGCTATTCACACCAGGGCGTCCGACAGACAGCGGTAATTCCACATACGTCCAGTATACACTCAGTGGCACTGGCTAGACTTGATCCAGGTTGCTCGGGGTTAATCTAGCTGGTACTCGGGTTGGAGGCTGGGTCACGCCCACGGCCTTTAAATAGTCGTGCTGGACTTTGGGCTTCGCCGATTATAGCTTGTGCCTCGTGCCTAGTGATTCTGGTCTGGAGTGGTGGTCTTGGAGAGGAAATATCGTATCTGGTGGTGTATGATCCTTTGTTATATTTCTCCTTCCTATATTTGTATTTGTTTTAACCAGCCTTAGCCTCCCTAGGCTCCCCGTGACATTATAATCGACCCAAATTCTGTATTCCATGGATCCCATGACTTCCATAACCCGCCAGTTTTGAGGCGCTATCCTTACAGGTCACTGAGTTGAAAGGGGCGGTTGTTAAATATTAATTATTCTTATTTTTATTCTGTACCGAGCACATGGTTTCTTGCTGACACTATCAAAAGCTATTTCTGTGTATGTAGCTCAGAGTATAAGTTATCACCATATACAGAGGACACGTGGTCTGTGTTGGAGATATATAAACGTCTCTTAGGAGGGTGTGGGGGCTTTTGTCACGTGGGACGGTCACCTCCCTTCCTACATTTCATTCTCCATGGACGTCCAACAAAGAAGGAACAACAGCTGATAGCGGAAGCCATGATGACCTTCGAACTTCACACAGACAGATGACTTTTACCATTCAGGACCTTGGGAAAGATGAGTAACAAGACAAGCGCTGATATTTACACATGGACACTCTGTTTGTAACTATTTCATCTACTTTTATGTTTTTGCTGCGATGGTGGATAATTCAATAAACCACTATACTTTCGTCAGAATATCATGACATTATTCTTTTAAGAATAACGCACCTGGTTAAGTCTTGATTAAATATTTTTGTGCAGTAACGATTTTTAACATTGGCCTAGCCAGCCAGGTTTGATTTTTTGTGCTATTTTTGCGTGAATTTCCTTCTTCTTACACACGGGGGAAGACAGAAGAGTTCCGCTAGATTGTGCAAGTATTCAGGAATTCCACTTCAAAACTTCAAGTCACAAAGAACTCATACAAGAACCTACGAATTACGGAGACTTTAACAGGTGTCAGACGGATTGAGAAGCACTGGAAGTGCTGAAGATAGACGTGCTGAAAATAGCCGTGCTGAAGTCCGGAGCCCAGCGTTGTAAAAGCAAAGGGACTACAAGCTGAGATTTCAAGGTAAGACAAATGGATTTGATTAATTCATATGCTAAATCAAGTCAGATAGAATTTGTAAGTTTGTACTGATCTAGCTTAGAAATATTTTGGGTCTCTTTATTTTCAGAATGCAGAACCGCGAATTTGAAGTTAGATTAGCTTAGGCTAATGTCTAGGAAAAAAGAAAAAGAGCAACTGAAAAATATTTTATATATGGTTTATGTATTTAACGAGTTTGTTATAGAGAAGTCCAAAAAAGACAGTGTAGAAAGAATTTCTAAGGAAACTAATGATGTTCCCAAGATTGACTGTAATGGGAAGAGTGAGGAAGATGTGACACACGTGTGTGTGGCCGCCCAAGGTGACATTGACTTTGTGACTCAGGATGAAAAACAAGATGGAGGAAGTGTAGGAGACATTGACAAAGATGATCTACAAGGGACAGATGTACAAGGGCCACTAAAAATAGATGACTCAGAGGCCCAACTCCAACCTAATTCTAGAAAAATCTGCATATGATGACAAAATCCAAGTTTGCAGAAATTCAGAGATATTTGAGAGTTTTGCTGATAAGTTTGATTTGACTAATCAGGAGAAAAATAAATTGTTTAAAATATGGCTTCCGGTAATTTTCTCCAGGAGACTCTCACTAAAAATGCAGACTGATGAGTTCCATGAAGACATGACTGATGTAGAAAGATTAAAATTTTGATTTTCTGTGGATTAAAAGAAAATTATCCAGATCTTGATATTCTTCTAAAATTGAAGATTGGCCGGGAAGAATGTACGTTTACTTTTATGGCCATTTTTGAAAGAATTTATAAATTGGTCTGTACGAATTTGAATCAACAATCCATGATAAATTGTTTTGTAAACAAGTTTAAATTCTTAAATCCTGTATCTCGTGTAATTGCTTCACAGAAAGATTCTTTATACGAATGTGCCCAATCCCTTGATTTTTCTAGAAAACACGAGAATCTTGAAAGGAAAACAAATTTTACTAAGTTTTTGAAACCAGGCAGAATTCAATCTTATCAAAAGCCAAAATCAAAATCTTCAAACCTGATCCAAAATCAAATCTATGAAGTGCGAAGAAAATTACATATTTGCTTCAAACCCTATGAAACGATTCAGGAATCTATCAAAGAAATTCCTCTGAAAGGGTTAAATGCTGAAGGCTCAGATCTCTCTGTAAAGATGGCGGAAATTGACAAATGGAAGCAGGTGAGTATCTCAGGGGGTGCTCAGCTGAACACTCCATTATCACAGCTCTTCAAAGAGTCCATAGGGTTAAAAATGACCTTATTAAATATAGCTTTTCAACAGACTATCGACAGAGAGTTACATTTTGGGATAGGAATTGGCTAAAAATGTAATTATATTATATGAGTTATACAATGTATTATTTATTAATGTAATAATTCTATTTCAATATAATTCTGCAGTTACATATATTAATATAATATACAGTAAATACTGTAGCATATTTGTATAAGTAGAGATTATAGTAACTGTATTTATATATATATATAGTGAAATAATTAAAATTTACTCCAGTAAAAATATTTAGAATTACATTTTAATACATTTATTAAATATATACATATGTATAAGATATTTAAATTACTTTGTTTTTAAATAAATATGAAATTAACCTTTATCTTTCATTTTCCCTTAGAATTTTACTTTCAAAGCAAGGATTGAACAAAAAAACACCTCTTTCATGAATTTATATCCTATTCACACAGGAAGCTATATTAACTGCATGATTTTTATATATATTTAACACTTAAAATAATTACTAAAAACCTAAAATGTGTGTACATGTAAGTTTTTCTGTAACATTATATTTTTTCCACTGCATGATGCATGATGTGACAGCTGTTAGTTAAGGGATATCATATAGCCTTGGTTTTAATTTTAGGAATTTTCCTCAGCCTATACATGCAAATGGATTCCTGTACCGATTTAGCTGTGGAACATTCAACTCGGGTTTCTTGTGAATGGGTCCAGTCCTTTCTATAGGTTAAAACATAGTGTTAGATAATATTTGGGGAATATTAGTAGTGTATAATCTAGATGATTCGTCAAACTCAATCTGACAGGTGCCCCGCCCCTATCAAAGTGTATCAAAGTGTGTAACCCCTCCCCTCTCCTTGTCTGACGGCTGGTATCCAGCTGTCCCTCCTTGTTTGATTTCCCCTTTTGATATAGTTTGATATATTTTAATTTATTGCAGTTTGATATTATTCCCGTATTTGTGGGATAACACATGTTTATAATTATATCCTAGTCGTGTATTTATTTTACACGTGGTTTATAACACCTTTCTCATTTGTTTTATATTAGATTTTATACCTAGCTCGAGTTTGATTCTGTAAGCTGTGTTTTATTCACAGTGTACAGATATAGTGCAGAAATTTGTTTTATAACACAACCAGCTGTTTATTTGTGTTTCTACTGACCATTAACTAAATGTTTATTTTCACAAACAGAAGAGACAGATTTTCTGTTTGTACCTGTATTGTACCTGTAGGGTTATGTAGGGTTATCTGCGGGTCAGAGGTTTATAACACCTAGGTCAATTGTTGTTGTATTCGCTTTCCCAATAAATGTTTATTTTCACAAACAGAAGAGACAGATTTTCTGTTTGTACCTGTATTGTACCTGTAGGGTTATGTAGGGTTATCTGCGGGTCATTTGCCCAGGCAGTGTGTATTATTTATGTTTTTATAACGCACCATGTTTCATATTTGCTTTCTCTTTTTTGTGTCTGTAGATGTCATCTGAGAAGTTATTTGTGTTTCTACTGACCATTAACTAAATGCTTATTTTCACAAACAGAAAAATACAGATTTTCTGTTTGTACCTGTATTGTACCTGTAGGGTTATCTGCGGGTCATGGCAAGTGGTAATGCCAAATTCTGAAAATAGCCATTTTCTATTGAATTACTAACATTTTTCTATTTTAGCGCTGCCACATCCACATATATTATTCCAGCTTTCTTTAATTCTGCATTATTTTATCACATGATGAAAATAGCCATTTTATATTGAATTACTGCAGATCGCTGAGCGTTACCACCGGACTCGTTTCTCAATTAATTTCCCAGCTGACTGCGCTATCTATAATTATGCTTATACCTTAGGCGCGTATTTACATGGCACTGTAATTCGCACTTTTACAGACTATATGTGGATTACAGCCGGTATACAGTAACAGGCGGCATGACTGAGTGTAATATTGCACTCAATACTGTGCAAAGGGTCTGAATACTTATGTCCATGTGATATTTCAGTTTTTCTTTTTAATAAATTCGCAAAAAATCTACATTTCTGTTTTGTTCAGGCATGATGGCGTGCAGAGTGCACATTAATATATATATCTCAGAATGCAGCTGAATAGTATTGCTAATTAGTCCATATAAATAGAAAATTATGTAGAAACCCAAAGTTTTGATAAGTGTATGAAAATACACCAATATTAACTATTTGTGCTATTTTAGGCGTAAATTTGGCCTATATGTAAAGCAGTCAGGAGTTGGGGCGATGAAATATGTGTTACAAGCGTAGTGAATTGCAGATATATTCTACAGTGTATGTCATTTTGAGAAATGTGTGGCATAACCAATTACCTATCACGGCCACTAGATGGCAGAATATCATATTAATTATACATTGGGGTTTACTTTTGGAAACTTACAAATTCATTGGAAATTTTTAAGCCATTATTGCTTAGGCAAATACAGAATATAAAAAGTAAAAACATTAAATAGTACAAAAATGTTTTATTGTCAGAACTAATTGGAAATAAAACTTTAATTCTGCATTATTTTATCACATGATGAAAATAGCCATTTTATATTGAATTACTGCAGATCGCTGAGCGTTACCACCGGACTCGTTTCTCAATTAATTTCCCAGCTGACTGCGCTATCTATAATTATGCTTATACCTTAGGCGTGTATTTACATGGCACTGTAATTCGCACTTTTACAGACTATATGTGGATTACAGCCGGTATACAGTAACAGGCGGCATGACTGAGTGTAATATTGCACTCAATACTGTGCAAAGGGTCTGAATACTTATGTCCGTGTGATATTTCAGTTTTTCTTTTTAATAAATTCGCAAAAAATCTACATTTCTGTTTTGTTCAGGCATGATGGCGTGCAGAGTGTACATTAATATATATATCTCAGAATGCAGCTGAATAGTATTGCTAATTAGTCCATATAAATAGAAAATTATGTAGAAACCCAAAGTTTTGATAAGTGTATGAAAATACACCAATATTAACTATTTGTGCTATTTTAGGCGTAAATTTGGCCTATATGTATAGCAGTCAGGAGTTGGGGCGATGAAATATGTGTTACAAGCGTAGTGAATTGCAGATATATTCTACAGTGTATGTCATTTTGAGAAATGTGTGGCATAACCAATTACCTATCACGGCCACTAGATGGCAGAATATCATATTAATTATACATTGGGGTTTACTTTTGGAAACTTACAAATTCATTGGAAATTTTTAAGCCATTATTGCTTAGGCAAATACAGAATATAAAAAGTAAAAACATTAAATAGTACAAAAATGTTTTATTGTCAGAACTAATTAGAAATAAAGAACACATTTTAAGCTAACCACACTCACTTTACACAATCAGAAAAAAGGAAACACACTTTAAGCTAGCTAACAGCATGATGCTGACAAATGCATCTTTGCGGAATCTGATAATGCGCTGAACAAAGGGATGAGCCTGAAAATCTTGATCTTTTAAAGCTTTTTTACATTTCTATTGGTGTTACATTTCTATTGGTGTTACTTTTGCACATGTATTACTGGATTCTTTAAAAATATGAATATTATCTAGTTTACTTATATTGGGGTATTTTATTTTCCTGGTGTTACTTTTGCACACGTATTACTGTTTTTTCTTGTTTTTTGTGTAAAATCTCGGTCAGGCAGGCACGAACACACAAACACACACAACGCAGAACCCACACACAACAAACACACATAACATACAAAACACACACAACACATACAACACACACGACAAACATTGCACACGTATTACTGTTTTTTCTTGTTTTTGTGTAAAATCTCGGTCAGGCAGGCACGAACACACAAACACACACACACAACGCAGAACCACACACAACAAACACATAACATACAAAACACACACTACACATACAACACACACGACAAACATACACACACAACATACAGAACACATACATCACATGTGGCACACACAACACACACACAACACACACACACACAAAAAATAGACATTTAGAACTTATTTATGTTATTATGTTTTTGCACTTTGCCTGTGCTGCCTATAATTTGACTCCTTTTTATCCAAAGACAGCTAACATATGCGGACTTTTAAAGCTTTTTTACATTTCTATTGGTGTTACATTTCTATTGGTGTTACTTTTGCACATGTATTACTGGATTCTTTAAAAATATGAATATTATCTAGTTTACTTATGTTGCAGTATTTTATTTTCCTGGTGATACTTTTGCACACGTATTACTGTTTTTTCTTGTTTTTTGTGTAAAATCTCGGTCAGGCAGGCACGAACACACAAACACACACACACACAACGCAGAACCCACACACAACAAACACACAACATACAAAACACACAACACATACAACACACACGACAAACATACACACACAACATACAGAACACATACATCACATGCGGCACACACAACACACACACACAACAAAAACACACACACACACATGAAATAGACATTTAGGACTTATTTATGTTACTATGTTTTGCACTTTGCCTGTGCTGCCTATAATTTGACTCCTTTTTATTCAAAGACAGCTAACATATGCGGACTTTTAAAGCTTTTTTACATACCTATTGGTGTTACATTTCTATTGGTGTTACTTTTGCACATGTATTACTGGATTCTTTAAAAATATGAATATTATCTAGTTTACTTATGTTGCACTATTTTATTTTCCTGGTGTTACTTTTGCACATGTATTACTGTCGTCTTTAAAAAATATGAATATTATTTAGTTTACTTATGTTACAGTATTTTATTTTCCGTGTGTTACTTATGCACATGTATTACTGGCGTCTTCAACAGTTATGATCCATATCTTTTCTATATAAATATGGGTAAATGAATACACCATTATAGAACCATTTCGAATCCATGTTTTGTTGAAAATAACTGGGCATGCATAAGAAACCGTGCAATATATCTTTATAGAAATAACACTTCTGCACCCACGGGTGCTTCTCAGCAACACCGGCAGCTGGTACTCATCAGGCACTGTGAAATAATGCAAAAATACATCTGTGTGCGGCTGGCGGGATCAACATTGTGCTATTATAAGTTTATGGTTCTGTAAAGAACACACAACACATACAGAACACACACACACACACAACACACAACAAGCACATATTATGAAAAAATGACAATCATTGTATGTGATTTAAAAGACTTTAGTAGCTCACACGTATCACAGAAAGATTTAGTTTAAAAACTGCTTAGTCATGGGGATTTAGATTTATCAGGGGTGATTTATTTTGAAAGAACACAGCTCCGCGATAATGGCGGGGGTTGGGCAGGCATTTAACAGTCTTTCATATGTATCACAGAAAGATTTTAGTTCCATCTGCGCGAGTTTGCTTTGAGCGTACTGCGCAGCCATGTCAGTAAACATTTTGACATGGTCACCATCCCACGAAGGACGACCTGTGTAAGGTGTATGTACAGCAACTTTCTGTTTTTTACCTACACGGCGACGGGCTACTGCGCGTTTCTTTAGAGGTAATACAGGGGCAAAAATGCTAGAAGAGCCTGCAAGAGCAGTATCTGCAGATTGCACAGTCTGACACACAGGTATATTGAGGGGGTCTATGGGTGACCACATACCCTCGGAGAGCTGTTCAATTTCTCGGTTTTCAGGAGTAACTTGTGGTATGGTGCCTGCGCTTTTGGTGGCCCGAGTTATGCAGGGACTAGCGTTCTGCGATGCACGTCTCTCTCTTGAAACGTTCGTATATTTCTGATGTGGAATCTTGGGCCTTGGATTCCCGGGTTGTTTTGGTGCCGCGTAGCCCCACAACAGCTCCTGGTTTAACGGTCGGCGCAATGCTCAAACTCGCCGAGATGGGAATATTCTCTTTTTCAAGCTGTATTTTCCGGGCAACTAGATTAGCGGATGTAAGTAAAAATATAACGATTAGCTAACACAGAATTGATTTTCTGCACAAAACTGCAGCGTTGAGACGGATATATATATGTATTTTTTTTTTTCAAAATGAATTTTCTGACAGCTAGTTAGCAGCTGTAAGTAAATATGAGTATTACACAAAAGTGAGAATCGACTGTATTTCAAGTGAACAGATACCTTTTCTATTCTTGAAGCACCTGCGTAACGAGCTGCCGCGTCTTTTAGGCGCATCGGGTTTCGATGAAATTGCAGGGTTCTTGACATCTATGATCTCCACGTCTGAACCCAGCGTATCGCATGGTTCAGGAACACACCAGTTTTCAGGCATATCGTCAGATGTCTCCATGTCAGTATCTGTATGAGAAATTGCGCGTAGTTCGTGTTTACATACAAAGGATTAAAGCAACTGACATAGTATAATATAGTTTTACGGTATAAACATATTTGCGGTGTAAAATTAATATAGCAAGACTTATGCCGCTATATATTAATAATTCAGTATTATATTGGTGGCTACAGCTATTATTTGTTTTATTAATCTAATCATATATTTATTATGACATAATTTGTGTAATACATTAGTTATTAGCTGCTATAGTTTTACGCCATAAACAGTATATATTAACATAGATAATATATATATATATATATATATATTTAGCTTTCTTACATGTGATACATGAAAGATAAATATCTTTGTACCGTGTTACAATGACATTTTTCCCTATCTAAAAGCAAAAAGGCGCGCCTAATTACCCATGATGAGATGAAGAGCAGGTCCATTATCGGCTATCGGCGCCACGGCTTCAATGCGCTCATAATTCTGCGTTATGAAATTATTGCGCCAATCGGGCAACATACACGGCTCTTAAATAAGAAAGAATGCATGAATATATAATTAATATAAATTACTTATAATATAATGACTCAATCAGAATGAGTCAATACTCTGTACATTATACGCGTATAATACCTAATTGTGTGCTTGCAAGAAGAGGGCTGCATTGATCGCGAGGGTATTGGGCTTCCATCTTAAATAAATAGGGGTAAAGTTTTATCTATAACTGCTCCGGCAATAAATACAGTTTAAAACTACGTTACAAAAATATGCGTTACAGGCAATGATAATATTAGGCCGCAAATAAAACAGTAAACACTTACTTTTTCAGAGAGTAGCGCAGCTGTTCAGAGGCCCAGAAAAATGGTGTTTAAGATTCTGCTTCTCAAGCTTGGAGGAACTATCCATGTATTTAAAGAGAAATTACCACCCACCGTGACCACACCTACAGGGAATCCGCATTATACGGCACCTGTGACTAATTGCTAACACATGTCAGATAGCAATGGTGGTTATGCCCCCGCCAATGCCTCTAGCTGGCAGTATAACACTAACTTATTAAACAAATAACATCCTTAATTATGGTTTTAGAGATGCATAGTTAAATATAATTAAGCATTTGCGAATAATAATAAGCCAACTGTCTTATATACTTACATTTAGAATAGTTCTTATTTTAGTCTAGTCTGGCTTCTGGTGGATGTCTGCTGTACTATAGTGGTACAGCCAGCTGTATTTATCCTGAGTGTCAGAAAACAAGCCAGCTGTTAACACCCAGAAACACACCCAGTTAAGCCCCACCACACGCCTTCTGTTAACACCCAGAACACAAGCATACATGCAATTAATGCATGTATTAACTCAGTATTATACGCGTATAATGTACAGAGTATTGACTCATTCTGATTGAGTCATTATATTATAAGTAATTTATATTAATTATATATTCATGCATTCTTTCTTATTTAAGAGCCGTGTATGTCGCCCGATTGGCGCAATAATTTCATAACGCAGAATTATGAGCGCATTGAAGCCGTGGCGCCGATAGCCGATAATGGACCTGCTCTTCACCTCATCATGGGTAATTAGGCGCGCCTTTTTGCTTTTAGATAGGGAAAAATGTCATTGTAACACGGTACAAAGATATTTATCTTTCATGTATCACATGTAAGAAAGCTAAATATATATATATATATATATATTATCTATGTTAATATATACTGTTTATGGCGTAAAACTATAGCAGCTATTAACTAATGTATTACACAAATTATGTCATAATAAATATATGATTAGATTAATAAAACAAATAATAGCTGTAGCCACCAATATAATACTGAATTATTAATATATAGCGGCATAAGTCTTGCTATATTAATTTTACACCGCAAATATGTATATGCCGTAAAACTATATTATACTATGTCAGTTGCTTTAATCCTTTGTATGTAAACACGAACTACGCGCAATTTCTCATACAGATACTGACACGGAGACATCTGACGAGATGCCTGAAAACTGGTGTGTTCCCAAACCATGCGATACGCTGGGTTCAGACGTGGAGATCATAGATGTCAAGAACCCTGCAATTTCATCGAAACCCGATGCGCCTAAAAGACGCGGCAGCTCGTTACGCAGGTGCTTCAAGAATAGAAAAGGTATCTGTTCACTTGAAATACAGTCGATTCCCACTTTTGTGTAATACTCATATTTACTTACAGCTGCTAACTAGCTGTCAGAAAATTCATTTTGAAAAAAAAATATATATATATATATATATATCCGTCTCAACGCTGCAGTTTTGTGCAGAAAATCAATTCTGTGTTAGCTAATCGTTATATTTTTACTTACATCCGCTAATCTAGTTGCCCGGAAAATACAGCTTGAAAAAGAGAATATTCCCATCTCGGCGAGTTTGAGCATTGCGCCGACCGTTAAACCAGGAGCTGTTGTGGGGCAATTCCCGCTTCATACTTGTAAGTATATATCTGGGCTGCTCTATACAGGTTTATGTAAATATTGTTACAATGATTATATGGGTAACTGGCACCGTTAACTTTTCAAATATTACGCAGGATCATAGCTATGCGTCGCCGTTTAGCTTTTCCAATTTTGCCCCGTTTCGCTGCTATCCGCCGCTTGTATCTTTTCTTTTAGATACGCCGAATCTCCAGCAACGCGTTTTGCAACGGCGTAATTACGGAGCTGCAGAGAATCATCCACAAAGAGCTAATACGGCGGTGAGAACAACATCTCTTTCGCCCATCTGTGTTGAGGATTGTGATGAATGCTACGCGGCACCAAAACAACCCGGGAATCCAAGGCCCAAGATTCCACATCAGAAATATACGAACGTTTCAAGAGAGAGACGTGCATCGCAGAACGCTAGTCCCTGCATAACTCGGGCCGCCAATAGCGCAGGCGCCATACCACAAGTTACTCCTGAAAACCGAGAAATTGAACAGCTCTCCGAGGGTATGTGGTCACCCATAGACCCCCTCAATATACCTGTGTGTCAGACTGTGCAATTTGCAGATACTGCTCTTGCAGGCTCTTCTAGCGTTTTTGCCCCTGTATTACCTTTAAAGAAACGCGCAGTAGCCCGTCGCCGTGTAGGTAAAAAACAGAAAGTTGCTGTACATACACCTTACACAGGTCGTCCTTCGTGGGATGGTGACCATGTCAAAATGTTTACTGACATGGCTGCGCAGTACGCTCAAAACAAACTCGCGCAGATGGAACTAAAATCTTTCTGTGATACATATGAAAGACTGTTAAATGCCTGCCCAACCCCCGCCATTATCGCGGGGCTGTGTTCTTTCAAAATAAATCACCCCTGATAAATCTAAATCCCCATGACTAAGCAGTTTTTAAACTAAATCTTTCTGTGATACGTGTGAGCTACTAAAGTCTTTTAAATCACATACAATGATTGTCATTTTTTCATAATATGTGCTTGTTGTGTGTTGTGTGTGTGTGTGTGTTCTGTATGTGTTGTGTGTTCTTTACAGAACCATAAACTTATAATAGCACAATGTTGATCCCGCCAGCCGCACACAGATGTATTTTTGCATTATTTCACAGTGCCTGATGAGTACCAGCTGCCGGTGTTGCTGAGAAGCACCCGTGGGTGCAGAAGTGTAATTTCTATAAAGATATATTGCACGGTTTCTTATGCATGCCCAGTTATTTTCAACAAAACATGGATTCGAAATGGTTCTATAATGGTGTATTCATTTACCCATATTTATATAGAAAAGATATGGATCATAACTGTTGAAGACGCCAGTAATACATGTGCATAAGTAACACACGGAAAATAAAATACTGTAACATAAGTAAACTAAATAATATTCATATTTTTTAAAGACGACAGTAATACATGTGCAAAAGTAACACCAGGAAAATAAAATAGTGCAACATAAGTAAACTAGATAATATTCATATTTTTAAAGAATCCAGTAATACATGTGCAAAAGTAACACCAATAGAAATGTAACACCAATAGGTATGTAAAAAAGCTTTAAAAGTCCGCATATGTTAGCTGTCTTTGAATAAAAAGGAGTCAAATTATAGGCAGCACAGGCAAAGTGCAAAACATAATAACATAAATAAGTCCTAAATGTCTATTTCATGTGTGTGTGTGTGTGTGTTTGTTGTGTGTGTGTGTTGTGTGTGCCGCATGTGATGTATGTGTTCTGTATGTTGTGTGTGTATGTTTGTCGTGTGTGTTGTATGTGTTGTGTGTTTTGTATGTTATGTGTGTTTGTTGTGTGTGGGTTCTGTGTTGTGTGTGTGTGTGTGTTTGTGTGTTCGTGCCTGCCTGACCGAGATTTTACACAAAAAACAAGAAAAAACAGTAATACGTGTGCAAAAGTATCACCAGGAAAATAAAATACTGCAACATAAGTAAACTAGATAATATTCATATTTTTAAAGAATCCAGTAATACATGTGCAAAAGTAACACCAATAGAAATGTAACACCAATAGAAATGTAAAAAAGCTTTAAAAGTCCGCATATGTTAGCTGTCTTTGGATAAAAAGGAGTCAAATTATAGGCAGCACAGGCAAAGTGCAAAAACATAATAACATAAATAAGTTCTAAATGTCTATTTCTTGTGTGTGTGTGTGTGTGTGTTTGTTGTGTGTGTGTGTTGTGTGTGTGTGTTGTGTGTGCCGCATGTGATGTATGTGTTCTGTATGTTGTGTGTGTATGTTTGTCGTGTGTGTTGTATGTGTTGTGTGTGTTTTGTATATTATGTGTTTGTTGTGTGTGGTTCTGCGTTGTGTGTGTGTGTGTTTGTGTGTTCGTGCCTGCCTGACCGAGATTTTACACAAAAACAAGAAAAAACAGTAATACGTGTGCAATGTTTGTCGTGTGTGTTGTATGTGTTGTGTGTGTTTTGTATGTTATGTGTGTTTGTTGTGTGTGGGTTCTGCGTTGTGTGTGTGTGTTCGTGCCTGCCTGACCGAGATTTTACACGTGTGTTTTGTATGTTATGTGTGTTTGTTGTGTGTGGGTTCTGCGTTGTGAGTGTGTGTTTGTGTGTTCGTGCCTGCCTGACCGAGATTTTACACAAAAAACAAGAAAAAACAGTAATACGTGTGCAAAAATAACACCAGGAAAATAAAATACCGCAACATAAGTAAACTAGATAATATTCATATTTTTAAAGAATCCAGTAATACATGTGCAAAAGTAACACCAATAGAAATGTAACACCAATAGAAATGTAAAAAAGCTTTAAAAGATCAAGATGCTCATCCCTTTGTTCAGCGCATTATCAGATTCCGCAAAGATGCATTTGTCAGCATCATGCTGTTAGGCTACGTTCACATTGGCGTTCCGCCAATGTGCGTCGCTGTTGCGCCGGCGACGCAGCGGCGACGCAGCGGCGACGCGCCCCTATGTTTAACATAGGGGACGCGTGCGTCGTTTTGGTGGCGTTTTTCGCCACGTGCGTCGTTTCCGACGCTAGCGTCGGACGCAAGAAAACGCTACATGTAGCATTTTCTGTGCGTCCGATTTTCGTCGGAAAACGATGCACGCTTTGCAAAACGCGCGCGTTTTTGCGCGCATTTGCGCGCGTTTTAGCGTGCGTCGCGCGTTGCGTCGCCGACGCACGGCGGCGCAACGCTAATGTGAACGTAGCCTTAGCTAGCTTAAAGTGTGTTTCCTTTTTTCTGATTGTGTAAAGTGAGTGCGGTTAGCTTAAAATGTGTTCTTTATTTCCAATTAGTTCTGACAATAAAACACTTTTTGTACTATTTAATGTTTTTACTTTTTATATTCTGTATTTGCCTAAGCAATAATGGCTTAAAAATTTCCAATGAATTTGTAAGTTTCCAAAAGTAAACCCCAATGTATAATTAATATGATATTCTGCCATCTAGTGGCCGTGATAGGTAATTGGTTATGCCACACATTTCTCAAAATGACATACACTGTAGAATATATCTGCAATTCACTACGCTTGTAACACATATTTCATCGCCCCAACTCCTGACTGCTATACATATAGGCCAAATTTACGCCTAAAATAGCACAAATAGTTAATATTGGTGTATTTTCATACACTTATCAAAACTTTGGGTTTCTACATAATTTTCTATTTATATGGACTAATTAGCAATACTATTCAGCTGCATTCTGAGATATATATATTAATGTACACTCTGCACGCCATCATGCCTGAACAAAACAGAAATGTAGATTTTTTGCGAATTTATTAAAAAGAAAAACTGAAATATCACACGGACATAAGTATTCAGACCCTTTGCACAGTATTGAGTGCAATATTACACTCAGTCATGCCGCCTGTTACTGTATACTGGCTGTAATCCACATATAGTCTGTAAAAGTGCGAATTACAGTGCCATGTAAATACACGCCTAAGGTATAAGCATAATTATAGATAGCGCAGTCAGCTGGGAAATTAATTGAGAAACGAGTCCGGTGGTAACGCTCAGCGATCTGCAGTAATTCAATATAAAATGGCTATTTTCATCATGTGATAAAATAATGCAGAATTAAAGAAAGCTGGAATAATATATGTGGATGTGGCAGCGCTAAAATAGAAAAATGTTAGTAATTCAATAGAAAATGGCTATTTTCAGAATTTGGCATTACCACTTGCCATGACCCGCAGATAACCCTACAGGTACAATACAGGTACAAACAGAAAATCTGTCTTTTTCTGTTTGTGAAAATAAGCATTTAGTTAATGGTCAGTAGAAACACAAATAACTTCTCAGATGACATCTACAGACACAAAAAAGAGAAAGCAAATATCAAACATGGTGCGTTATAAAAACATAAATAATACACACTGCATGGGCAAATGACCCGCAGATAACCCTACATAACCCTACAGGTACAATACAGGTACAAACAGAAAATCTGTCTCTTCTGTTTGTGAAAATAAACATTTATTGGGAAAGCGAATACAGCAACAATTGACCTAGGTGTTATAAACCTCTGACCCGCAGATAACCCTACATAACCCTACAGGTACAATACAGGTACAAACAGAAAATCTGTCTCTTCTGTTTGTGAAAATAAACATTTAGTTAATGGTCAGTAGAAACACAAATAAACAGCTGGTTGTGTTATAAAACAAAGTTCTGCACTATATGGATACACTGTGAATAAAACACAGCTTACAGAATCAAACTCGAGCTACGTATAAAATCTAATATAAAACAAATGAGAAAGGTGTTATAAACCACGTGTAAAATAAATACACGACTAGGATATAATTATAAACATGTGTTATCCCACAAATACGGGAATAATATCAAACTGCAACAAATTAAAATATATCAAACTATATCAAAAGGGGAAATCAAACAAGGAGGGACAGCTGGCTGACAGGAGGAGGGGAGGGGTTACACACTTTGATACACTTTGATAGGGGCGGGGCACCTGTCAGATTGAGTTTGACGAATCATCTAGATTATACACTACTAATATTCAAAGGAATATTAGAATACTAAATTTAATAGATTACAATGCGCATTGATTGACAATTAGGATACAATATTTTGGGTTAATATATGTGTATTCTTTGTATGTGAAATATACATTGTGAACGTCTATGTGTGTCACATGTGACAGGTGAGAGAGCATATGAGCAGCTGATGAGAGTGTGTAATGTAAGAGTGACCAGAGCGTGGTATGTGGAATGTGGAATGTGTATGCACAGTTTGACAGAGGCCTTATGATTCATGGTATGTTGAAAATGAAAAATCTTGTGTTTATGAGAAAATAAGATTTAGTTAATAGTGAATAAGTATAATAACACATTAATATGTTTTATCAAGAAAATATACATTTAGAACATTTTCTCAAATGATAATTTTATGATATTCAGTGTTTTTTATGGTTACATAGATGAGTGCACATCTTCAAACAAATATAAGTCATAAAGCTGATATGACAGTTATAAAAAGAATTATTTTTCACTTGGGTTTTTACAAATTAATTTTTTCACAAAATAATATTTTTTGGTATTAAGGGGGAAATGTGTTTTTGATCTTGATCACATCATCACATTTCATCAATACCTCTTCTCCACACATTTTAATAAAGAAGAAATATTAATAAGGTATTATTGGGTATAATAACAATTAATATTATAAAAGTCATTTTTTTTTCTCTAATGAAGAGTATTATATGCAAAGTTGCATAATTTCAATATTTTGGTAATCCAAGGTCAAGACAACATTTAGATGATGAAAGTATTAAGGGAATGTGTTACTGAGACATAATCTCAGCATTTGTCATCAACATATAAAGGTCTTATTCTTATTTTTATTTTTTATTCTCATTTTTCATTTTTCATTTTTTCATTAACAAATAAAGGCCTTATTTTTATTTTTTATTCTCATTTTTATTTTTCATTTTTTTCACTTTTTCTTCAATTTTATTCTTAATTTTTATTTTTCATCTCAAGAAAAAATTTTTTAATAAAGTAATGTCTACAAGCATATTGCTTTATCAAATATAGTGATCATATGGTTTCATTATATAAGAAATGTTTCAATTCTAAGTTAAATACAACAATTCTTTCACTCATTCATTCATTCATTTATTCATATATATATTCTTATTTTGGTTCATGGCTACACATTCTTACATATAATTTATTAATAAAGTTTTAATAATAAATATCAGCACTTGTTACATAAAAGACACACTGACATCTATGGGTTCAAAAAATAAATTACACCTATGACATAAAAATGTCCAATCACATGAAGAATATGGTAAATAATACAGTTAGGGCCAGAAATATTTGGACAGTGACACAATTTTCGCGAGTTTGGCTCTGCATGCCACCACATTGGATTTGAAATGAAACCTCTACAACAGAATTCAAGTGCAGATTGTAACGTTTAATTTGAAGGGTTGAACAAAAATATCTGGTAGGAATTGTACACATTTCTTTACAAACACTCCACATTTTAGGAGGTCAAAAGTAATTGGACAAATAAACATAACCCAAACAAAATATTTTTATTTTCAATATTTTGTTGCAAATCCTTTGGAGGCAATCACTGCCTTAAGTCTGGAACCCATGGACATCACCAAACGCTGGGTTTCCTCCTTCTTAATGCTTTGCCAGGCTTTTACAGCCGCAGCCTTCAGGTCTTGCATGTTTGTGGGTCTTTCCGTCTTAAGTCTGGATTTCAGCAAGTGAAATGCATGCTCAATTGGGTTTAGATCTGGAGATTGACTTGGCTATTGCAGAATGTTCCACTTTTTGGCACTCATGAACTCCTGGGTAGCTTTGGATGTATGCTTGGGGTCATTGTCCATCTGTACTATGAAGCGCCGTCCAATCAACTTTGCAGCATTTGGCTGAATCTGGGCTGAAAGTATATCCCGGTACACTTCAGAATTCATCCGGCTACTCTTGTCTGCTCTTATGTCATCAATAAACACAAGTGACCCAGTGCCATTGAAAGCCATGCATGCCCATGCCATCACGTTGCCTCCACCATGTTTTACAGAGGATGTGGTGTGCCTTGGATCATATGCCGTTCCCTTTCTTCTCCAAACTTTTTTCTTCCCATCATTCTGGTACAGGTTGATCTTTGTCTCATCTGTCCATAGAATACATTTCCAGAACTGAGCTGGCTTCTTGACGTGTTTTTCTGCAAATTTAACTCTGGCCTGTCTATTTTTGGTATTGATGAATGGTTTGCATCTAGATGTGAACCCTTTGTATTTACTGTCATGGAGTCTTCTCTTTACTGTTGACTTAGAGACAGATACACCTACTTCACTGAGAGTGTTCTGGACTTCAGTTGATGTTGTGAATGGGTTCTTCTTCACCAAATTAATTATGCGGCGATCATCCACCACTGTTGTCATCCGTGGACGCCCAGGCCTTTTTGAGTTCCCAAGCTCACCAGTCAATTCCTTTTTTCTCAGAATGTACCCAACTGTTGATTTTGCTACTCCAAGCATGTCTGCTATCTCTCTGATGGATTTTTTCTTTTTTTTCAGCCTCAGGATGTTCTGCTTCACCTCAATTGAGAGTTCCTTTGACCGCATGTTGTCTGCTCACAGCAACAGCTTCCAAATGCAAAACCACACACCTGGAATCCACCCCTGACCTTTTAACTACTTCATTGATTACAGGTTAACGAGGGAGACGCCTTCAGAGTTAATTGCAGCCCTTAGAGTCCATTGTCCAATTACTTTTGGTCCCTTGAAAAAGAGGACGCTATGCATTACAGAGCTATGATTCCTAAACCCTTTCTCCGATTTGGATGTGGAAACTATCATATTGCAGCTGGGAGTGTGCACTTTCAGCCCATATTATATATATAATTGTATTTCTGAACATGTTTTTGTAAACAGCTAAAATAACAAAACTTGTGTCACTGTCCAAATATTTCTGGCCCTAACTGTATACTATCATTTATTATTATTATTATTATTATTATTATTATTATTTTATTTTTCTAAATATAAACTCCATTTTAATATCATTTAATAATTATATGTATATTATTGATTGCTATGGTACGCTGTGATATTATAAGTTAGGGAAAATACCAGATTTGGTATAGAATAGGGAATGAAGACTTCAATCAAGATACTGACGTTACGTTAATAAAGACTTTACATTTTTCTAAATTCAATTGATTCTAAAAAGTTGCAAGAAGAAAAGCCGTTATCCAGAAGTTCCACAAGGTAACAATGCTCGGATTTCTGAGTAATAATAGACTGTGTCAAATACAATTCATGTCACTACACCCAACTACAGCATCCAGCACTGACAACTGAGTACAGTATCAAAGATGAACTGTGTTATTACGTTTTTATCACGTTCCAGTGGTTTCCTATCACCTATAAGACTTCCATGAAAGCTGGTGAACACTCAGGTAATAACCCTGACATGTGTCCTGTGCACTAAGGACTGGTTATGGTGCTATATTTGGCAAGGAAGAGTCAATGTAACCCTTGCTGTGCTGACCAAAGACGTCACACCTGTTCCAAGACCAGCGCGGATGATATGAGGATTCCAGATGATTTCCAAGGCTAGCCAATGTAAGTCCAGGTTTCTAAAGGTGACACTGCACAGATATTAAAGCTACATTTCATCTATGAACTTTGTTTTCTTATCAACATTTGAATTTATGGACTTTGATTGACACATGACACACAGTCTCTACATATCTACATGCTATCATCTATTTCAAAAGACTTATATTAAAGATTGTTTAAAAGAACCAAGAAGAAGAACCAAGATGAAGACCAGATGACATCAGATGACATCAGACCTGAGATGCTTCAAGTAGATATAGGGAAGTATAATATATGAATATTAGTCACGGCCTACCATAACATGAATTTACATATCATTATATTATTGAGAACATATAACAATATTATTATTGATATTATTATTTATTACATCATTTTGCCAAAAAAGAAAGTAGATTTTATTAATATTTTAATTTGAGGGTTCCAATCAATGTCTGTCACCCTCAAAAGGGGGAATTGTTAAATATTAATTATTCTTATTTTTATTCTGTACCGAGCACATGGTTTCTTGCTGACACTATCAAAAGCAATTTCTGTGTATGTAGCTCAGAGTATAAGTTATCACCATATACAGAGGACACGTGGTCTGTGTTGGACATATATAAACGTCTCTTAGGAGGGTGTGGGGGCTTTTGTCACGTGGGACGGTCACCTCCCTTCCTACATTTCATTCTCCATGGACGTCCAACAAGGAAGGAACAACAGCTGATAGCGGAAGCCATGATGACCTTCGAACTTCATACAGACAGATGCCTTTTACCATTCAGGACCTTTGGAAAGATGAGTAACAAGACAAGCGCTGATATTTACACATGGACACTCTGTTTGTAACTATTTCATCTACTTTTATGTTTTTGCTGCGATGGTGGATAATTCAATAAACCACTATACTTTCGTCAGAATATCATGACATTATTCTTTTAAGAATAACGCACCTGGTTAAGTCTTGATTAAATATTTTTGTGCAGTAACGATTTTTAACAGCGGTTCAGCAACAGGGCCTAGTAGTATCTAATGTGCAAGCTGAAACTGCAGGTAGAGTTGCAGAGCCAAAGATCCCTTTACCTGAAAGGTTTGCTGGGGAACGCAGTAAATTTGTTATTTTTTGTGAAGCTTGCAAATTATACTTTCATATGCGCCCGATCTCCTCAGGTAATGAGACTCAGCGTGTGGGCCTGGTGTTGTCATTACTTAGCGGGGAACCCCAAACATGGGCATTTTCATTACCATCTGATTCAGCTGCATTTAACTCAGTGGAGATTTTCTGATATGATATGATTCTGATCATATATGATGATCCTGACAGAATGGCTCTAGCAGAATCTAAAATATGCGCTCTCCGACATGGGGAGCGAATGGCGGATGATTACAGTTCTGAATTTCGCCGCTGGGCGGTGGACACACAATGGAATGACCCCGCGCTGCGGAGTCAGTTTGTTCATGGGGTTTCGGGAAGTGTTAAACAAGCCCTCCTGATGTATGAGACTCCTGCTTTTCTAGAGTCTGCTATGAGTCTTTTTGTCCGCATTGATCGCCATTTGTGTCAGGGGGCGCAAGAGACGCCGCCCCTGGGGGAGGGCGTAGGTGCACGTGAGGTTGCTGCAGGTGAGCCCACGGAGACTATGCAAATCGCAGGGGTGTCACATGATAAGCATTGGGCCCCTTTGCTCAGGAAGCAGGGAGCCTGTTTTTGCTGTGGTACAAATGGTCATTATGTAAATTCTTGTCCTCTGCTATCTAAGAAAAGCACAACGGCGGAAAACTACTAAGCTCAGAGGGTGTGGAGGAGGCCAATCTGAGCTTATGCATATCCTCCATGGTGGTCTCTCAATGTATGCTCCCTGCCAAAGTTATGATTGCTGGCAGAGAGCTGCCAATCACTGTTTTTGTGGATAGTGGTTCCGCCACTAATCTCATTGATGAGGAGTTTGCGCGCACAGCTGGTTTCAGGATCGAAAAATTGCCTCATCCTATCCAGGTGGTCACCATCAATGCCGCTCCTCTCCCACAGGGGGAGATTACTGAGTTTGTGGCTGAGGTTAAACTCCACATTGGGGTCCTACATTTTGAGCAGGTTACTTGTAAGGTGCTCAGTAATCTTCCTGCACAAATGGTTCTGGGTTTTCCATGGTTGTCTATGCACAACCCGGTGATTGACTGGAAAACCCAGGACATAATCCAGTGGAGCGGATTCTGCCAGGAGAATTGCCTGGCCACATGTGTGTCCGCTGTGACTCCTAGCATTCCTGAGTCACTGCTGGATTTCGCGGATGTGTTCTCTGAGAAGGGTTGCTCAGAATTGCCACCACATCGACCCTATGACTGTACTATTAGGTTAAAACCAGGGGCCAAATTGCCGAAAGCAAGGATATTTAACATTTCTGGTCCTGAGTAGTGTTGAGCATTCCGATACCGCAAGTATCGGGTATCAGCCGATACTTGCGGTATCGGAATTCCGATACCGAGTTCCGATACTTTTGTGGTATCGGGAATCGGTATCGGATCCATATTAATGTGTAAAATAAAGAATTAAAATAAAAAATATTGATATGCTCGCCTCTCCGGAGGCCCCTGGACATCACCGCTGGTAACCGGCAGCCTTCTTTGCTTAAAATGAGCGCGTTTAGAGCCTTCCATGACGTCACGGCTTCTGATTGGTCGCGTGCCGCTCATGTGACCGCCACGCGACCAATCACAAGCCGCGACGTCATTCTCAGATCCTAAACTCCTCATTCTAGGAATTTAGGACCTGAGAATGACGTCGCGGCTTGTGATTGGTCGCGTGGCGGTCACATGAGCGGCACGCCACCAATCAGAAGCCGTGACGTCATGGAAGGCCCTAAACGTGCTCATTTTAAGCAAAGAAGGCTGCCGGTTACCAGCGGTGATGTCCAGGGGCCTCCGGAGAGGTAAGTATATCAATATTTTTTATTTTAATTCTTTATTTTACACATTAATATAGATCCCAGGGCCTGAAGGAAAGTTTCCTCTCCTTCAGACCCTGGGAACCATCAGGATACCTTCCGATACTTGGTGTCCCATTGACTTGTATCGGGTATCGGTATCGGCGATATCCGATACTTTTCGGGTATCGGCCGATACTATCCGATACCGATACTTTCAAGTATCGGACGGTATCGCTCAACACTAGTCCTGAGAGGCAAGCCCTAAAAGACTACATTGCTGAGAGTTTGAGCAAAGGGCACATCAGGCCTTCGTCCTCGCCTGTGCCAGCGGGGTTCTTCTTCGTTAAGAAGAAAGATGGCGGATTACGCCCGTGTATGGATTTCAGGGACTTAAACCAGATGGCTGGTGCTAAGTGGTTCTCCAAGCTTGACCTCAGGGGGGCATACAACCTCATAAGAGTCCATCAAGGAGATGAGTGGAAGATGGCTCTCCTGAGGGTCATTTTGAAAATGTGGTGATGCCATTTGGGTTGACAAACGCGCCTGCTGTATTTCTACATTTCATAAATGATGTGTTCTCTCATGTCCTGGGGAAATTCGTTATTGTGTACCTAGATGACATTCTCATTTATTCATGCGACCGTGATACTCATTTAGAGCATGTTAGGCAGGTGTTACAGCTACTCAGAGAGAATAAGCTCTATGCAAAACTTGATAAATGTGTATTTACGGTTCAGGAGTTGCCTTTCTTGGGTTATATTGTGTCCGCTTCAGGGTTTATAATGAACGCCGCTAAGGTGCAAGCGGTGCTGCGTTGGGAACGGCCTGATAACCTAAAAGCGCTCCAGCGATTTCTTGGGTTTTCTAACTATTATAGAAAGTTTATCAAAAATTTTTCTACCATTGTTAAACCGCTCACTGACATGACGAAAAAAGGTACCAATTTCTCCGCCTGGTCTGAGGCTGCTGTGCGCGCATTCGAGTTCCTGAAGAACAGTTTTGCTTCGGCCCCCATTCTGGTGCAACCAGACGTATCAAAACCATTTACCGTGGAAGTTGATGAGTCTGAGGTTGGAGAGGGGCGGTGCTGTCACAAGGCTCATCCTTGGGCGAGTTGCATCCATGCACTTACTTCTCCAAGAAGCTGTCACCCGCCGAACGTAACTACGATATCGGCAACAGGGAGTTGTTGGCTATCAAGTTGGCTTTTGAGGAATGGCGACACTTCTTGGAGGGATCGGTCCGCCAGGTCACAGTTATCACCGACCATAAAAATCTGCTATATTTGGAATCAGCCAAGCGTCTGTCCCCCAGGCAGGCTTGCTGGGCGTTGTTTTTCACGTGATTCAACTTTTTTGTTATGGTACCGTCACACATAACGATATCATTAACGATATCGTTGCTTTTTGTGACGTAGCAACGATATCGTTAACGAAATCGTTATGCGTGACAGCGACCAAAGCTCAGGCCCCTGCTGGGAGATCGTTGGTCGCTGGGGAATAATCAGGACTTCATTTCATCGCTGGATCTTCAGCTGACATCGCTGAATCGGCGTGTGTGACGCCGATTCAGCGATGTCTTCACTGGTAACCAGGGTAAACATCGGGTTACTAAGCGCAGGGCTGCGCTTAGTAACACGATGTTTACCCTGGTTACCAATGTAAAAGTAAAAAAAAGAACACTACATACTTACATTCCTGTCACATTCCTCAGCGTCAGCTTCCCTGCATCCCCCAGTGTCAGCGCCGGCCGGCCGTAAAGCAAAGCACAGCAGTGACGTCACCGCTCTGCTTTCTGGCAAGCGCGCTTACACAGAGCAGGGAAGCTGAGGCTGGGGGACGCGACAGGAATGTAAGTATGTAGTGTTTTTTTTTTTACTTTCACAATGGTAAGCAGGGTAAACATCGGGTTACTAAGCGCGGCCCTGTGCTTAGTAACCCCATGTTTACCCTGGTTACCCGGGGACTTCGGGATCGTTGGTCGCTGGAGAGCTGTCTGTGTGACAGCTCTCCAGCGACCAAACAGCGACACTGCAGCGATCGGCATCATTGTCTAGATCGCTGCAGCGTCGCTTAATGTGACGGTACCTTTACTTACCGACCTGGGTCTAAGAACACTAAGGCGGACGCCTTGTCCAGGTGTTTTCCGGGGGGAGAACCTCGGGAAGATCCGGTACCTATCCTCCAAAAGGGTGTAGTGGTCTCGGCTCTCACGACTGAGGTTGAGGCTGAGATTGCCAAGGCTCAGGAGGAGGTACCACCAGAGCTTCCCATTAACAAATCGTTTGTACCGCTCCATCTTCGCCTAAAGGTGTTGGGTGAGCATCATGATGCTGTCCTGGCTGGCCACCCAGGGGTTAGGGGTACATTGGAGTTGGTGTCGCGTCGGTTTTGGTGGCCCAAAATCCGACAGGATGTGGTCTCGTATGTGTCAGCATGCACCACGTACGCTAGGACTAAGACGCCCCGCTCCCGTCCTTCTGGCACACTACATCCTCTCGGGGTACCCAGTAGGCCATGGATGGAGATCTCCATGGATTTTATCACAGACTTACCCTCCTCAGCTGGGAACATGGTAATCCTGGTGGTTGTTGATCGGTTTTTAAAGATGTCGCACTTTGTGTCCTTGCCTTCGTTGCCTAACGCGAAGACTCTAGCTTAGGTATTTGTGCAGGAGGTGGTCAGACTTCACGGGGTCCCGTCTGACATCGTGTCTGATAGGGGTACTCAGTTTGTGGCAAAATTTTGGAAAGCATTTTGCTCACGGCTGGGGATCAAGTTGTCGCATTCTTCGGCGTTTCATCCGCAGTCAAATGGTCAGACTGAGCGTATGAACCAGAATTTGGAGCAGTACTTACGCTGTTTTGTTTCTGACAACCAGGAGGAGTGGTCGACGTTCCTTCCTTTGGCTGTGTTTGCTATAAATAATCACCGCCAGGAATCGTCTGCGGAGTCCCCGTTCTTGTGTTTACGGGCACCATCCTCAATTTTGTACTCTGCGTCAGGGGGGCTCTGCTGGCGTCCCGGAGGAGGACCAGCTAGGAGCACAACTGTCATCCGTCTGGAGGAGAGTGAAACAGCGCTTGCTGAGCGTGGGTGCAAGGTACAAACGAGTGGCTGACAGTAGACGTGTGCCAGGTCCAGACCTGAGTGTGGGTGACTGGGTGTGGTTGTCCACAAAAAAGATAAAACTCAAAGTACCATCCCTGAAATTGAGTCCAAGGTTTATTGGTCCATTTAGGGTCGCCGCCATCATTAACCCGGTAGCCTACCGATTGGAGCTCCCTACGGTATATAAGATACACAACGTGTTCCACAGATCTTTATTAAAAATGGTGGTGGGTTCCATGCACGTGGCGCCGATGCCATCTCCAGTCTTGGTGAATGGCAATTTGGAGTTTGAAGTCTCCAAGGTGGTTGACTCTCATGTAGTGTGCCGCACATTACAGTACCTGGTACAATGGCGTGGTTATGGGCCGGAGGAGAGGTCTTGGGTACCAGCCTCGGACATACAGTACATGCGGACCGGCTGGTCAGTATGTTTCACCGCCACCATCCGGACAAGCCGGGTCCTATAAGTCGTGAGGGCCCTGGGGTCCCTCATAGAAGGCAGGGTACTGTCATGTCAGACGCTATAAACACCAGGGCGTCCGACAGACAGTGGTAATTCCACATACGTCCACTATTCGCTCAGTGGCGCCGGCTAGACTTGATCCAGGTTGCCCGGGGTTAATCCAGCTGGTACTCGGGTTGGAGGCTGGGTCACGCCCACGGCCTTTAAATAGTCGTGCTGGACTTTGGGCGTCGCCGATTATAGCTTGTGCCTCGTGCCTAGTGATTCCGGTCTGGAGTGGAGGTCTTGGAGAGGAAATATCGTATCTGGTGGTGTATGATCCTTTGTTATATTTTTCCTTCCTATATTTGTATTTGTTTTGCCCTGTGCCCATTATTGTGTTTTCCTGTGTGTCTGCGGCGTGGTGCGTTTTAAGTTTTCCCTGTCTGTGCTTTCTGTGGGGGTTGGTGTGTGGTCTCTTCACTGGGTGGCGGGTGGAGGTTTCAGCATAGGGCTGAAACAGGAGTCAGGGCCAGGCCTGGTGGCCCAGACAAGCACACCTTTAGTGTAAATTCTGGGAGAGGGACAGACAGGGTTCCCCCTAGTCTGAGGGATAACCAGCCTTAGCCTCCCTAGGCTCCCCGTGACAGCCTGCACATGAGGAACGAGAATGAGAAAAACTATTCTACATTTCCAAATTGAGGTATTTGCTACTATTATTACACCTACTACATATTGGGATAGGATCTTGGAGATGGGAATATCCCTCTAACAATGAGGCCTACAGAGCCATCAACTGAGCAGGAGGAGGCAGTGCTAGGCAAGTAATAGTGCAGGAAGGAAAGCTTCTGTTATCCCCTGCTTAAATGACTACTCCTTAGTTTCTATACTATGTGGCTTTTTAAGAGGTCAGTCAAGCAGGAGGATGCGGCACTGGGAAGGGAATAGAGCTATGGTTACAGTGAATTAAGATCTACAATAGTTCTTCAGTTTTAATTGTACATAAATTCAAACACTGGTTTCTCAGTAATGTAGCAATGAACTGGTCATGTAAAGATATTACAGGACTTGTCTTTAAAAAAGCTACATGTACAAATACATAGTTTGATGGTGAAATACTACTGACAGATTCCCTTTAAGTTAACTAGTTAAGTAGCATGCGGATGTATGCGGATGCATCGTTTTGACGCGCGCGCCGACCGCACGGGAATGCAACTTGTTGGTTTTCTTTTTGTTGTGAAGAAAACAAATAGGACAAAATAACTGAAAACTTTCATATGCAAAACTATTCACCCAACTAATGTCTGTACTTTGGGGAGCCTCCTTTTGAGAGAATTACAGCTGCAAGTTGATTTGGATAAGTCTCTATGAGCTTTCCACATCTTGCTACTGAAACTTTTTCCCATTCCTCAAGGTAAAACTGCTCCATCTCCTTCAAGTTAGATGGTTTCTCTCTGGTGAACTGCAGTCTTCATGTCTGAATACAGATTCTCACAGATTCTCAATTGGATTAAGGTCTTGGCTTTCATTAGACCACTCCAAAACATTTACACGTTTCCCCTTAAACCACTTGAGTGTTACTTTAGCGGTATGCTTAGAATCATTGTCTTGTTAAAAAGTGAACCTCTGTTCCAGTCTCAAATCAGTAACAGACTCAAACAGATTTTGCTCAAGAGTATCCCTGTAATTCACTACATCCATCTTCCCCTTGACTCTTGGATAATTTTCCCTTTCCCTGCTGCTGAGAAACATCCCCACAGCATGATACTGCCAGCACCATGTTTCACTGTGGGAATGAGCTATGTTGGTTTGGCACCAGACATAGCGTTTACCTTGGTAGCCAAAAAGTTAAATTTTGGTCTCATCTGACCACAGCACCTACCTCCATACATTTAGGGAGTCTCCTACATGTTTTTTTGGCAACCTCAAAATGAGCCTTATAATTTCTGTGTGTAAGTAAAAGCTTTCTTCTGCCCACTCTTCCATAAAGGCTATGGCTATGAGGTGTATGGCTTATTGTGATCATATGGACAGATACTCCAGTCTGTGCTTGGGAACTCTGCAGCTCCTTCATAGTTTCCTTTGGTCTCTGTGCTGCCTCTCTGATTAATGCCCTCCTTGCCTTGGCTGAGAGTTTGCACGGGTGGTCATCTCTTGGCAGGTTTGTTGTGGTACCATGTTTTTGGCATTTGTTGATGATATTGCTGGGGGATCATCAGAAATTGAGTTATTGTTTTTCATAACTCAACCCTGACTTGTACTTCTTAACAACTTTTTCCATGACTTGTTTCAGAGATCTCTTCGGTCTTCATTGTGTTGTTGGGTTATTGGTGTCGCTTGCTTAATGATGTGGCCTTTCTGGAAAGGTGTGTATATACTGACAGACCATGTGACACAGATGAACTTCCTTTCACTAAGCATGTGACTTAGAAGGTAATTGCTTGCACCAGAAATTTTTAGGGGCTTTATTTCTAAAAGGGTCAATACATATGTACCTGCCAATTTTTAGTTTATTAATTTAATACATTGAATTTATTTCTATAACTTTCTGACTTCACCAACTTAGACTATTTAGCACACACAAATCAAATTAAAAAAATATTTAAACATAAGTTGTAATGTAACAAAATAGGTAAAAATCCAAAGGGTAGTCAATATTTTTGCAAGCCATTGATGACTCAAAGCAGCGTTGATAGCAGATTTCACTGATGTAGCATTGCCCAGGGTAGCAGACCTGGGTATGTAAGTATGCTCATTATTCAGCAGAGTTGCATGATGTAGGAGAGCTGGGTATGAAAGGTGGATCATTATTGATCTGTTCAATAAAGTTGAATGATTTAGCAGTAGTGTTGAGCATTCCGATACCGCAAGTATCGGGTATCGGCCGATATTTGCTGTATCGGAATTCCGATACCGAGTTCCGATATTTTTGTGATATCGGGAATCGGTATTGGGATTAAGATTAATGTGTAAAATAAAGAATAAAAATAAAAAATATTGATATACTTACCCTCTGACGCGCCCTGGTCGTCACCGCTGCCACCGCCTTACTTTCGTTCCGAAGAATGAGCGCGTAAAGGGCCTTCGATGACGTCGCGGCTTGTGATTGGTCGCTGAGCGGTCATGTGACCGCTCACGCGACCAATCACAAGCCGTGACGTCATCGAAGGTCCTTAACGCGCTCATTCTTAGGAATGAGCGCGTTAATGACCTTCGATGACGTCGCGGCTTGTGATTGGTCACGTGAGCGGTCACATGAGCGGCACACGACCAATCAGAAGCCGTGACATCATGGAAGACCCTAAACGCGCTCATTTTAAGCAAAGAAGGCTGCCGGTTACCAGCGGTGATGTCCAGGGGCCTCCGGAGAGGTAAGTATATCAATATTTTTTATTTTAATTCTTTATTTTACACATTAATATGGATCCCAGGGTCTGAAGGAGAGTTTCCTCTCCTTCAGACCCTGGGAACCATCAGGATACCTTCCGATACTTGGTGTCCCATTGACTTGTATTGGTATCGGATATCGGTATCGGCGATATCCGATACTTTTCGGGTATCGGCCGATACTATCCGATACCGATACTTTCAAGTATCGGACGGTATCGCTCAACACTATTTAGCAGAAACAAGTGATTAGAAAATCCTATTGCTTTAGAAAAGTGAGGTATATCAGGTTTTATACTGTAGAGGAAAAATGCATATTGTGAGGGGTTGACTCACTCAGCTGCTTCCCAAGGTTGACACAGGAATGATTCCTGTGGTAAATCACCTGCTTGTTTATTGTGGAACAGCATAAACCATAGCACTGTTCAGGAAAGTAAACAGGGCCTTTCTGGCATAATGGCAAAACAAAAAGATAAAATATAGCAAACACCATATGTCTGAGGGATTCGTCCGCTCTGACCACCATGTGTCTTCAGATCCACCTGGAGCCACCGTTTGGAGTCTTTTCCTCTCTAATCCTCAACACACCAACTGCCTCTCAAGTTCAGCTATTTAAACCCAGTCCATGTAACTGAGCACATGACGGTGACATCCCACAGGTCCTGTCAGCACATGGCTGTGCCGACTCTGCAGGTGAAGATAATGTGGCCATCTTCCCACTCACTCTATAGATCTCCACATAAAATCAGCCCATGTATGCAACTTTAATTTAACCCTCACAACACGTAGTGTGTTGAAGGAAAATACTCTGCTTTCACATCACTGACGCCATTATGCACAGTGACACATATCTCCCCTCATATACCATGTCAGTGACCGTGTCACAATATGTAAAAGTCGTGATGAGAAAGCCAACTACCTGAATTCTGATGACCTGAGCAGACCATTGAGACCTTAAAGAGTGACATCAAAAGTTAACATGATAGGACAGAAGAATGGAGACAATTTGATACTGAAAACAAAACATGTGAGCATGACATGAATAAACATTTTTTTTTTACTTAAAACACTTTCATGTCATTAGAAAAAAGATCAACTTTATTACATAACATATATACAGTGGGGCAAAAAAGTATTTAGCCAGTCAGCAATAGTGCAAGTTCCACCACTTAAAAAGATGAGAGGCGTCTGTAATTTACATCGTAGGTAGACCTCAACTATGGGAGACAAACTGAGAAAAAAAAATCCAGAAAATCACATTGTCTGTTTTTTTATAAATTTTTTTGCATATTATGGTGGAAAATAAGTATTTGGTCAGAAACAAACAATCAAGATTTCTGGCTCTCACAGACCTGTAACTTCTTCTTTAAGAGTCTCCTCTTTCCTCCACTCATTACCTGTAGTAATGACACCTGTTTAAACTTGTTATCAGTATAAAAAGACACCTGTGCACACCCTCAAACAGTCTGACTCCAAACTCCACTATGGTGAAGACCAAAGAGCTTTCAAAGGACACCAGAAACAAAATTGTAGCCCTGCACCAGGCTGGGAAGACTGAATCTGCAATAGCCAACCAGCTTGGAGTGAAGAAATCAACAGTGGGAGCAATAATTAGAAAATGGAAGACATACAAGACCACTGATAATCTCCCTCGATCTGGAGCTCCAAGCAAAATCCCACCCCGTGGGGTCAGAATGATCACAAGAACGGTGAGCAAAAATCCCAGAACCACGCGGGGGGACCTAGTGAATGAACTGCAGAGAGCTGGGACCAATGTAACAAGGCCTACCATAAGTAACACACTACGCCACCATGGACTCAGATCCTGCAGTGCCAGACGTGTCCCACTGCTTAAGCCAGTACATGTCCGGGCCCGTCTGAAGTTTGCTAGAGAGCATTTGGATGATCCAGAGGAGTTTTGGGAGAATGTCCTATGGTCTGATGAAACCAAACTGGAACTGTTTGGTAGAAACACAACTTGTCGTGTTTGGAGGAAAAAGAATACTGAGTTGCATCCATCAAACACCATACCCACTGTAAAGCATGGTGGTGGAAACATCATGCTTTGGGGCTGATTCTCTGCAAAGGGGCCAGGACGACTGATCCGGGTACATGAAAGAATGAATGGGGCCATGTATCGTGAGATTTTGAGTGCAAACCTCCTTCCATCAGCAAGGGCATTGAAGATGAAACGTGGCTGGGTCTTTCAACATGACAATGATCCAAAGCACACCACCAGGGCAATGAAGGAGTGGCTTCGTAAGAAGCATTTCAAGGTCCTGGAGTGGCCTAGCCAGTCTCCAGATCTCAACCCTATAGAAAACCTTTGGAGGGAGTTGAAAGTCCGTGTTGCCAAGCAAAAAGCCAAAAACATCACTGCTCTAGAGGAGATCTGCATGGAGGAATGGGCCAACATACCAACAACAGTGTGTGGCAACCTTGTGAAGACTTACAGAAAACGTTTGACCTCTGTCATTGCCAACAAAGGATATATTACAAAGTATTGAGATGAAATTTTGTTTCTGACCAAATACTTATTTTCCACCATAATATGCAAATAAAATGTTAAAAAATCAGACAATGTGATTTTCTGGATTTTTTTTTCTCAGTTTGTCTCCCATAGTTGAGGTTCACCTATGATGTAAATTACAGACGCCTCTCATCTTTTTAAGTGGTGAAACTTGCACTATTGCTGACTGACTAAATACTTTTTTGCCCCACTGTAGCCCTGAAAAACCTTTTTATTTCTCCCGTGCTGTTCTAATTTGGCCCATCCAGCCGATGGGTGGGTGTGGCTTTGGGTCACTCCACCCCTCATCCTTGCTGCTGCTCGCTGTCCTGGACATGGATGACACCTCCTGCGTCATTCTCATTGCCTTGAGAAAATTTGTGCCTGTGCAGACATATCATGTCTCACGCTTGTGTAGTACTCTTTGCCCAACTGCTGGCAAAGCCAAAAAGCAGAAGTGCTCATGTGCCGGCAAACGTATTTCCGGTACATGTAAGTAGTTACAATACATAAGCCGGACATACGTTTGCCCGCACATGCGCACTTCTGATATTCGGCTTTACCCGCAGTTGGGAAAAGCATACTGCTCAAGCACGAGACATGATTTGTCTGCACAGGTGCAAAATTTCTCACTGCCATGAGGATGATGCAGGAGGCATCATCAATGTCTAGATGAGCGGTGGCATGGCCTGAAGCCACGCCCATAGGACAAAATGAGAATACAGAGAAATAAAAAAGGTTTTTCAGGGCTATACAGAGGGAATGAGGGGGTTGCATAAGTATTTAGAGAGCGCATACCAGATGTTGACCAAGATTATATTTTTAACTGGTATGACACAAAAATGGTGACAGGTTCCCTTTAAACATTTAATGCACCCATGTAGTCTATCTATCAAAAAATTGTAACAGCACTGTATAGATAAATCCCGGGTGCAAGGCCTCCCAAACAAATATCCGTTTATAATGATAATTGCAGAACTAAAAAGCAAGTAGCACTCCCAAAAAATATTTTCTGGCATTTATTAGCCTATATGATAAGGCAGCATTTCGATTGTGACCAACCTTCAATTTTTATGGAATGCTGCCTGCTTTATCTATCTATCTATCTATCTATCTATCTATCTATCTATCTATCTATCTATCTATCCAAAACACAGCGGCACTCTGCATAAGCCAAGCTATGGGAAAACACTGAAAACATTAAATCTAGATGGAGTCACTTCTCAAAAGATGTGCTTACAAAAGAAGTAGTAACTAGAGATCAGCGAATATTTCAATGTTCGGTTGGCATTACGTTTGACGAATTTGAAATATTCGCCGATTAATTTGTCGAATATTCGCTGAACCTAACCAAATGCCATTCAAGTCAATGGGAGGCAAAAATAAATGCATGCACAACAGCTTATAATGGCCCCAAATGCTGCCAAAACAAATTAGAGACAGACACGAGGAAAGCGGCCTCAAATCACACACAGTAATAAATGTAGCATGGCACTGGAGCAATCAGGCAGGCATGAGGGTTTGGGACAGCCTTTACAGCTTTCAATTTAAAGTCACAGTAAGACGAGGTAGGGGAGAGATCGATGAAGGTCTCCTGTGCTTGGAGCCCTGATACCACATGCAACACCTCTACCTGCTTTCATGCTGAGCCACACTCAGGTTGCACAAATATCAGTTTTGTAGACTACCATTGCCAGAAAAATTTTAAGAATAGTAACATGGGTAGTTGAGTCCAAGGATATGGAGGCCTGATGGTCATGGAGGCCTACTGCTACAGGCAAAACGCATGAAAGAGACCCAACCAGGAGTCTATACATTTATAAAAATTAGTGGCAGACACCAACAAAGTGGCATCAATTGCAATAAAGTAGAATTAGTATAGTGGGGACTGACACCTTTTCCACTGCAGTCAACCCAGCAGATGGAGGCTGTAATGGGCAAGGTGGTGTAATCACTGCTCTGTATCCTTCTGAAAGCCAGGAAGGGGAGTAACTAGGTGGCCTACCAAATTTCTACTTGGACAAGTGGCAGCAGGTGAAAACTGTGACCCAAGGAGGTAAAAGAGGTGGCACCAGGTGCTACTCCATGGTTGACCTACAGAATGTGGCAGCTGACCCCATACAGCAGGTAAGCTGCTATGGCCCAAAGGAGGGATTAAAAATGCAGGCAGGCACTGTAGGGACTCTGGAACCATGGGACCAGATGGGACCGGCTGAGAAACAGAAAAGCACTGGCAGGTGCCATCTGGACCGGTTGATGGACAGAAGAGTGCAGACCGGCACAGATAGGTAAGAGCAGCTGGGTACAGGGTAGACAAGCAGACAGGCAGACCTGGGGACTGTGACAACTAGCAAGCATGCAAGGCAAACTAACAACATAGCTCAGGCATCTCCATATTGGAGGAGATGCCTTAAATAGATGGTGTCACCCAGCTATAGGTTGGGAATTCCTTAGGTTGATGCGGGCAGTCCCTTTAAGAGGGAGGGAGTGTGCGCATGCGCCCTCTAAGCATATTTCCTGGTTCTACAACTGAACTTGGGGGACACCAACACATAGGGGGCGAGATGAGGAGGTGATGTGTGAGTGGAAGACACTGAATGTCCTGATTGTTGGGTACAAGAAGAGCCAACAAAAGGGCAAATCTGTAATGTCAACAGATCAGAAAGTCTGTAGTAAGAGGGAATGGTCCACTGCGTCAAAGACAGATGCCAGGTCCAGGAGAAGGAGGAGGACAAACTCGTGTCGCTTTCATGTAGCAGTTAGTAGGTCATTAGTGACTTTAGTCAGGGCAGTTTCAGTGGAATGGTGCGAACTGAAGTCATATTGTATGCAGTCAAAGGGAGAGCAAGAGGAGAGGTGGAAGGACAGTTCAAAATGGACATGTTGTTCCAGTGATTTGGTGGCATAGGGAAGAAATGAAATGGGCGATAGGTAGACAGAGTGTATGGGTCAAGGTTGGGATTTTTGAGGATGGGTGTGATTGAGCTATGTTTGAATCAGGATGGAAGAAAAAAGATGTTAGTGACAGGTTGAAGAGGTGGGTTATGCTTGTGATGAAGAATATGGTCAAGTTTGGAATGAGGTGGGACGTTATAGTGTCAAGTTCACAGGTGGTGAGGCAAAGTATTCAGATGAGATGAGATGAGAGTATGGGGAACTGGTGGACGCAGGAAAGAATTGAAAGTATTGAATAACTGTTTAGGGTTGTGAGACAGGTATGAGGGATGATAAAGATGAGATGAGAAGTTGTTTTTTTTGCTGCAGTCAGAATTTGCACAGCATTTTTACAACTTCTGTTACTGGACGGGAAACTCCACTCCCTTTTTTGGCAGCCGTACAACAGTACGCTTTGTAGATGTGGCCAGAAAAAACATGTGCTCCAGTAAATGGCAAGTGTGGCATCAAGTGGCCTCTGCTCCTCTTCCTCTACCTTAACATGACACACAGTACAGTCCTCAGTGGTGGCACCCCAATTAACCTTTCTTTCCCCACATCACAACTCTCCAAGCACCCAACTGACTGTTGGGAACCACAGATGTCTGCAGATCTCTTCACACATTGTATGCCATGAGCATAGGAAATGTTCCTAAAGATTCATAGAGTCAAGAGGATGAAATCATCTGCACCGATGGCCAAATTGTTCTCACTTTAATCCATGGCTGGACGAAATTTTGTCCAAACATAAACCAAACCCTTGTCAGCAGACATTAACCCAGTTGGGTGAAGCTGATCCATTTTTGACAAAACACAGATGATTGAGGCGCCCGCAGACTGTACTGTGCTGTCAAGGCAGGAAGAGGAGGAGGGTGACTCTCAGGGCAAGGAGTGGGAGAACAGAGAAGATGACGATGACGTAGTAGATCACACTTGGTGTAAACTCAGAGGCATGCAGCTGAGTAGCTCAACAGAGGAGGAGGAGGAAGACGAGGAGAATACGTAGACACAGAGTTATGCAACCACAACAACCAATGCATCCTGAGGCCTAACTCCGGCAATGGACAGCAGCATTTGAGGTTCTGCAGTTGGCTCTCTTGGGTCTTTTTTTTCAGACCGTCAAAAATCTAAAACATCATTTTAGCTGTCAAATTTTTAAAAAAAGACCTAGAGTAAAAAAATGAAATAATTTCAGTATTACATGCATGAACTGGCACATGCACGATCAACATGCATTAATCTGGGAATGTCATTGTGCTAAAATGCAGACTAGCGGATCTTGCTAACCACCATCCACCCCATCAACTGCATCTTCTGATTCTTTCTCCTCCCTCATCATGGCAAGTGTTGTTACACAGGCTGAAGAACCTCCAATTGTTTACGTCTTACACTTGGGGTGAATTATAGCCTATCAGCTGATACGGAATTGGACATGCCTGCTGTTTTTGACTGATCTTACATACCAAGCACACCCCATCTTTCTCAATCCACCATAAAAAAACATCCCCACCTTCACCTCTCTCACAGTCCAGCAGCTTGTCATGTTCAAACTACTCCACCCTGTGTCGGCACAACAGCAACCCTCATTTGTGCAGTTGTGCACACGTAAAAGATTCTTTACTCATACACATGGCAACGTTAACAGCTTTAATTTCACCATCTTCAATCTACTAATAATAACTTTTATTTATATATCACAAACACATTACGTATAGCTTTACGAGTCAGCAGTTCACATTAAACAGTCAAAAGTTACCAACTTTAAGATAATCAAACAATTTAAGCAAAAATAATGATGACCCTGCTCTTCACAGATTGCAATCTACAATGAGGTGGGGGTGACATGATCTACAGGTGCTTATTTACAATGATGGTACAACAATCTTGAGGAAAAGGGGATAGATGAAGGCTGTATGATCCTTATGGGTACGGTTGAGTTTGATGGTGAATTATGTTCAGAGAAGTAAAGACTAAGCCATATATTAAAAGGGCTTTGATTAGGGAACGTGATAGGTAGCCCTAAACAGATGTGATTTTAGGGAGCACCTAAAAATGTCTAAGTTGTGGTTATACTCCTAATTTCCTGGGGGACAAAAGGTAAGAGGTGAGTCATCTAGGTAGGAGATTGAACTGAGCCAGACAAAACCCAGATCAGGGGTGTTACCGTCTTTGTGTGTCTCAGAGTTTGAAAGTTGTGAGAGGCCAAGAAAATTGGCTAGAGTTAGAAGCTGGAATGCAGTTCGTGAGATAGAGCTGTTGAAGTCTCCCAGGATAAGGATTGTCAATACTGAGGACATGAAGTGTGGCCGCAACACATAAAAGTGGTCAAGGAAGTGGGTGGGTGAGCCTGGGGGCCGGTATATGACTGCTACTCTGAGGGAGAGGGGATGTAGCGCCCTAATGGTGTGAACCTCAAAAGAAGAATGGCATGCAATCAGCCTCCATTTATTTATTGGGTTAAAAACAGGATTGTTATTGGCATTGAGAAGAGTAGGGTTATCGTGAAGTTAGTAGTGCTCGTACAGTGGGATATACCCATATTCCATATGTTGTAATCTGGACATGGATGAGCCGTGCGCTCACTATTACTTTTCTGAGAACTAATTATTGTGAACAGCCTGAGGCCTCGTCGGATGATTCATCACCCAAACATGTAATTTTGTGGACGATAGGGGCCAGCTGACAGCTATTCACCACAAAGTTCACAGAGCTGGCTTCTGTATGACTCATGACCTGTGACCTATGTGATTATTGCATGGCCAATCCAATCTTTTGGCCACAGAAATGCAGCCTTTCTGCCTTATGGATACAGACGGTTTCCAAAAGCTGATGGCTGTCGCAGTCTCCCAATATCAGTTGCCCAGTCACCATTACTTCTCTAAGAAAGAAGTGCCTGAGCTGCAGCAACAAATCACAGACAACACCACTTGTTCCCTGAAAAATTCTATGTCAGCCAGGGTGCATTTCAACAATGACACCTGAACGAGCAACCATGGACAGGGGAGTTACAGCTAGAGACTGGGTACTGGGTGACTGCTCCACAATTCTTGCAGTCCAAAAGGCTTGCAGGGTGCTTGAGGATGGAGAAATAAACCACTGCACACCATAAGATGGATAACTAATCTACTAGACAACAGGGGTTGGAGAACTAAACTACTAAACAGCTATGATTGCAGAATTAAACAAATTAACACCAGAACATGGAGAACTAAACTAATAGACAACAGGGATTGGAGAACTAAATAACTAAACAACTTAGGTTGAAGAACTAAACTAGTACATACCAAGGGATGGTGACTTAAAGCATTAGACACCAAGGTGTCACTAGACACCAAGTTTTGGAATACCCAGAGCTTGTGGAACAAACCTCTGTATGTAACAGTTCCTGCAGTGCTTCTGCCTCCTCTACCTCCACTAGGGCCTCAACATGACCCTCAACCTCTGCCTTAATAAACCCCTTCCCAACCTGTGACGCCACGTAGGCGTCATGAAAGTCAGTGCCAATCCGACCTGCCATGGAGGGATTGCGTCCCTGCAGATCGAATGAACTCCAATGTCACCCGATCTGCAGGGACAGGGGGAATGGTACTTCAGCCCAGGGGAGTGGCTTTCCCCCCCCCCCCCCGCCGTGGCTACGATCGTTCTGATTGGCTGTTGAAAGTGAAACAGCCAGAGTAATTTGTAATATTTCACCTATGAAAAGTGGTGAAATATTACAATCCAGCCATAGCCGATGCTGCAATACCATCGGCCATAGCTGGAAACCCTGATCTGCCCCCGCCACTGCCACCGATCTCCTCCCCAGTCCTCCATTCTGTCCCATTTTGTGGTCCGCTCCTGTCCGCTCCCCCATCCTCCTGTCCACCCCCCGTGCTCCGATCCACCCCCTCATGCTCCGATCACACCCCCTCATACTTACCGAGCCTCCTGGTGTCCGTCCGTCTTCTCCATGGGCGCCGACATCTTTCAAAATGGCGGGCGCATGCACAGTGCGCCCGCCGAATCTGCCGGCCGGCAGATTCGTTCCAGGTACATTTTGATCACTGTGATAAAACCTATCACAGTGATCAAAATAAAAAAAATAGTAAATGACCCCCCTTTATCACCCCCACAGGTAGGGACAATAATAAAATAAAGAAAATATATTTACTTTTATTTTACCACTAGGGTTAGGGTTAGAAAAAGGGTTAGGGCTAGGGTTAGGGTTAGGGCTAGGGTTAGAATTAGGGTTAGAACTAGGGTTGGGGTTAGAATTAGGCTATGTGCACACGGTGCGAATTTGGCTGCGGATTGGCCGCTGTGGATTCGTAGCAGATTTCCATCAGGTTTACAGTACCATGTAAACCTATGGAAAAACCAAATCCGCTGTGCCCATGGTCTCCCCACACTATAAAGACATACAGATAGTAAATTTAGATTGTGAGTCCCAATGATGACAGTGCCAGTAATGTCTGTAAAGTGAATGTTGAATTATTGATGCTATAAAAGTGATAAAATCCCCCCAAAATTGAAAGTGATGCGCGGCCACACTCAGGTGGCACACATATCAGTTTCGTAGATTACTATTGTCAGAAAAATGTAAGGATAGTAACATGGGTAATGAAAGACAGTAGAGGACTCCGGGATCGAAGGCCTACTGCTACTTGCAACACACATGAAGTAGACCCAACGCGGAATCTACACCTTTACAAAGATTAGTGTCAGACACTAACAAAGTGGCATCAATTTTACTACATTAGAAATAATATAATAGGGACCTACAGGTCTCCCACTACACCCAACCCAGCAGATGGACCCGCAAGCAGGACTGTTCACATTTCCACAAATTATTGCTAACATCTCCAGTAGCAGCAGCAACAACAGGCATATAAGCCCCACTAAAGATATCAGAGACTGCAGTTACACAAGAAAAACGCAGCACACTAAAAACTACAACATCCAGTAACAGAATTTGTTAGTTGTCTTTGGATAGGACGTCATGTTAGTGGGTCACTAGTGGTTTCAGAAACATTAACACCTACCCCACATACACCTCGAACACCAAGCCTAATCTCCCTTCCTCCACCACCTCGCTTTTTCACAGTCATTTTGCTCAAATAGTGTGCTAGGAGCAATAATTTTTTTTTTGGGGGGGCATGTGGATAAGGCCTGTATAAGATTGACTAGATGCTCCAAACAATTTCAAAGTCACATGTCCCCTACTATATGACGTTAGTAACAAAATAATTTTTGGGGGCCTGTCGATAAGGCCTGTCTAACATTGACAAGATGTTCCAAACAATTTAAAAGTGACATGTCCCCTACTGTATGACGTTAGTAACAGTAGAATTTTTTTAAGCCTGTCGATAAGACCTGTATATGATTGGGTAGATGTTCCAAACAATTTTAAAGTCACATGTCCCCTACTGTATGACTTTAGTAACAGAAGAATTTTTGGGAGCCTGTCAATAAGGCCTGTATAAGATTGAGTAGATGCTCCAAACAATTTCAAAGTCACATACAACAGGATCAATAACAGGGCAGCTATGGGAAGTACAAGATCCAGGATACAGCCTACAACTATTACTCATCTACCCAACACCAATTACCAGAGAGCGTTTGATGCGCATCAGAAGATAGGTGTAACAGATGCACGTCTCAAGCTAAGTATAAAAGATGCCCGTGAGAAATTGGATGCCAAAGATGCACATAATCTAGAAAATAGGCTCAAAACAATTTCAAACTCAGATCTCAGGTGCTGTATCATGTTTGTAAAAAAAACGCAGGAGAAACACTGAGTGTGAACATAGCCCAAAGTGTGGAGGAGCATTTTTTTTTCTTATTTATTTTGCCTCATATACAAGTCAATAGCCTGGAAAGAATGTTTGTTAACATTTTTTTTCAGTCAAATCCTTTTTAACTGCGGTTTTGTATATTTTATTGCCAGTCCGTAAAAGTGGTGTAATACTGAACATTGTTCTCAACAACGACCTGAGATTCAGAGATGTTTCTAGGGATCTTCCTCATGCTGTTCCATGCCATTTCAGTGCTGTTTCCATCTATTTTCAGCAATTTTTAGACCCCCTCCAGGCCTCTGGGGGGGAGGGGCTGGAAAAATGCTCAAGTTTACCATTGACTTCCATTATATTTGTTACTCGACCTGAGCACCTGAGCATTACGATTAGCTCGACTTGAGTAACGAGTACCCGAGCATTTTAGTGCTTCCTCATCGCTAATCTATAGATCTATTTTTTGTTTTCTGTAGTGTAAACTTGTAGTGAGATGATTTCCTTAAATACTGCTGGTTGAAAGAGTGATTTGTATAGTGCAGGCACCTGCAAGTTGCCAGGTGTAAGAGGAAGCACAACAAAGTGCTTGAAACTCCTTGAAATAATTTTAGTTAAGTCATCTAAGGATTTGTATGTGAAATTAGCTTTTATTTACTTCTAGTTTTGCAATTTTCTGGAAAGAAACTGAAAGTTAAATATTTAGTTTTATAATTATAAAGCTCTATTTGGACAGTTGAATATTAGACCAGCTCTACGTTTTAAAAAGGACCTTCCACAAGTTTTCACTTAATAACTGTACATTCCTGTACATATCATAGGGGAAGTGATATAGATAACATTTTTTTCCCCATTTATATTTTCTCCACTTCACCAAATTTACTGCCATCAAATGTGTTACAATTTTTGTCAGACTACGGGGGTTTAATTTATTTTAGCCATTTTGTGCATTTATTTTCAACCCACTATGATACCCAGACAGCTGAAAGAAATGAAATGTCCAGTTGACTCGTAATAAATTTAACACATTATGTGCCAGTTATTTCAGGGTCCTGTATCTCCACAATGAAGTGGAGAAAATAAAAATGTAAAAAAAAGTTTTATCTACTGTACATTATGCAGGATTGTACTGGCTCTAGGTCAAAAGTTGTGAAAGGTCCTATGTAATGTTAGCTATTTAGCATCATGAGACTTTCTCCTGTATGAGTTTTAAAGTGAGCAAACAAAACAAATTATGAACAGTCAAAAAAATGTACCATAACATATATACTCGAGCATAAGCTGAGTTTTTCAGCACTTTTTTGTGTGCTAAAAATGCCTTCTTCGGCTCATACTCGACTGAGGTGTACTGAAGATTGAGGGGGAGTGGCAACAGCGGAGCAGAGGGTCACAGGAGACAGTAGCCGATGGTTGCAACTGAAGCCTGTGCCCGCTGCTAAAGAGAAATGAATTGAATATTCACTTTGCTGGCAGTGAATATTCATTTCTCTGCAATAGTGCACATAGTGTCAGCCATTGCAGCTGGCTCATTGATCGGCCAGGCGGTCACATGTGCCCGCTACTTAACAGAAATGAATATTCATCTCTTTACACTCCCATGGGCATGGAGAGAGGTGAAGATTCATTTATCTTAAGTAGCAGGAACACATGACCGCTCGGTGGCTGACACTGTTTTGCGCGCTACTTAAATACAATGCATACTCACTGCCTTCCACGCATATAGTTTCGGCGCTGGGAGCAGTGAGTATTCCAGCAGCTGTGCTCTGCTTGTGAGAAGCGCATGACATCCCTGCCATACTCTACTTACAAGCATAAAGCAGCTGCTGGCACCGGAACAAGACGTTGCGATGGAGCTCAGCAAGGTAAGTATAATGGTTTATTTTTTTAATTTTTTTTTATGGGGGCCTATCATTCCAGGATTAGGATGTTAGGGCTAGCGGAACGCACCAAGTAAAATAGATGTTTATTATGAATGGTGCGTTCGTAGCCCGGGGTCCACCGTGCAGGAGGAACCTGTTGCTAGTGAATGGCGGCACTGTTTGGCAGTATAGACTAGCTCTGTTACCTCACAGAGCAACCGCGAGAGGAAAGCACTGCGCCCTGTTAGCCTCACAGGAGCACAAGCTTACTGCCGAACTGATAGCAGTCAGTGGTTATGCACACACGCAATCTCCTCACCGGAGGTGCCGGTATTCTAGGGGCCTATTTCAGCCGGGTCCCTGAATCACGTTCACACAATCTCCTCGCTGGAGGTGCCAGCATTCTAGGGGCTTATTTCAGCCGGGTCCCTGAATACAAACATACATAACCACACTGGCGCAAAGCACATATGAGAATTGATACTAGCGCATGGCCGTGCGGCCATGCGAGCCTTAAATAGCTGCAGCACATTTAGGACCTTCCAAAGAAGGACCAATGGGGTTGCCGCAGTACCTGAGCATGTGACCCCAGATCTCCACTGAGAGATCTTGCCCCGGGCATGCTCAGAGTGCAAAGCAGGATTTAGTCCTAGCACCTACAAGGACCTTAGCTGCAGTATCTGATCATGTGACCCTCGATCTCCACTGAGAGATCTTACTCTGGGCATGCTCAGAACGTGAAAAGCAGGACTTAGACCCAGAAGCGTCTGCTCGCCGCTGCCCAGCACTGAATTCAATGGCAGAAGCAGGAAATGCAGCAGTAACTCTCAGCACAGAGTCAGACTGAGCGAGATGCTGGGATCGATGTCTCCACTGAGCAGGTTCCACTACGGCAGGAGAAGAATGGGAGACCGCAGAGGAGATGGCCCGAGATTCCCCCTGTGCATTGGCAGGAACTCGACCCCTAACATTGTTGCAGAGTGCGTCTTCTTGCAGTCACCGCTGTACTTAGGAGAGCTTCAATCAGCAAGATATCTTGAGTAAACAGTATTTACTTCATACTGGATAAACACGAGATACAATTCAGTGTCACACAGTCCGTGCACTGAAGACAACACATTCAATAAGAAAAAGAAAAACAGGAAGCAAGAAAAACAACCAACAATTGAGAGCTTCCCTCCCCACATTACAGCTAGTATATAACTTTACACTTTATCGCCATCTGCTGTCTGGTTAGTATAAAGTCCTCCTTTCACTTATAATAAGTCCTAATCTGTTGCATATGCCAATGCCCTTTCTCAACAGTAAGGACTTATTCAATCAAACCCAACTTTTTTATTAGTCTCTGATGTTTATCAGCATTCAACGCCTTCGTGAAAATGTCTGCTGTCATTTCTTCAGTAGGACAGTACTCTAACTTCAAGACTCCTTGTTCCTGATGATCTCTCAAGAAATGATATTTCACATCAATATGCTTGGTTCTTGGATTGACTCTTTCCATCTGAGCAAGAACAAGACATCCTTGATTGTCCTCTTTCAGTTTTGTTGGTGCCAACTGTGGTTGTCCTAATACTGTCAACAATTGTCTTAACCACAGTACTTCTTGACTCCCATGTGCTGCGGCAACATATTCTGCTTCTGTTGAAGATAGTGTCAAAATTGACTGTTTCTTACTTGTCCAACTTATTGGTCCACCTGAGAGGAAGATCTTCTGTCAGTTGAATCTCCAGCCCAATCTGCATCAACATATCCTGTTAAAATGCAATCATCACTTGTGGGTAATTTCAGCTTAACATTGCTAGTTCCTTTCAAATAGCGCATTACTCTCTTCATTGCATTCCAATCAGCTTTATTTGGTTTTGATACCTTTCTACTCAGGATTCCTACTGCTGCTGCGATGTCTGGTCTTGTAACGGTCGCTAGATACAGTAGTTTTCCTATTGCTGTTCTGTATTCTTCATTATTTGGTAGCATATTTTTTTCACTGTTCATGTCTTTGAGATAATTAGTTTCCATTGGAGACTTTACTGTTTTTGCATCTTTTAATCCAAATGTTTCTGTTATGTCTTGAATCATGTGATTTTGATTCAGAAGTAGTGTTGAGCATTCCGATACCGCAAGTATCGGGTATCGGCCGATATTTGCGGTATCGGAATTCCGATACCGAATTCCGATACTTCCCGCGTATCGGATACCGGAATCGGAAGTTCCCAGAATTCAAATTGAACGCAGCAGCCAATGAGGAATGAATGAAAGTGTGGGCACATCCTGTTTAGCATGGTGGGCATGTAAGTACTGGCAAGGCTTGGATTGGCTGCTGAAATGATGTCACTCTGCACTATAAAAAAGCGCTGCCGCCATTTTGCGCTCACTCTGCTGTGATTTCAGTTAGGGACAGGACGCTGTGTTCTAACTGAGGGCCAGTTGAGCTAGCTAATTGCTTTATTTTCCTTTCCAAAGGCTAATTTAGCAAAACGCTGTGTGTTCTTCACTGTTCACCTTGCTCTTGCCTTGCAGCGCTGTTTTAACAGCGTTCTGCAAGGTCTCTGTGTGTGTGTGTGTGTGCAGCTCACTCTGTAGTCTGTGTGCAGCCATATACCCGGTTGTATTCAGCTCAGGGGGGGTTCACACTGCCTCACACAGTTGTTCTTTTTTGCTCTTAGTGCAGCCTGCTGCACATTTTTTCTCAAATTTCCTATTAGTGTTTTTCCACCAGTCTCCAGCTCTATTGTGGAAAAACACTACATAGGATAACCTAGAGGGGGGTTTTTGGGCCTTGCAGCGCCGTTTACGGCTGTCTGCACGGTCTCCGTGTGAGCCCAGCTCGCCCTGTAGTCTGTGTGCAGCCATAGCCGGTTGGATTCAGCTCAGGGTTCGTTACTGGCTCATACCTTGAGAAAAATTTTCCTTTTTTTCAAATAGTGCAGCCTGTTTAAAATTTGAAAAAAAAAATTCCTATTAGTGTCTTTCCACTCGTATCCAGCTAAATAGTGGAAAAACACTATATAGGATAACCTAGAGGAGGGTTTTTTGGCCTTGCAGCGCCGTTTACGGCTGTCTGCACGGTCTCCGTGTGAGCCCAGCTCGCCCTGTAGTCTGTGTGCAGCCATAGCCGGTTGGATTCAGCTCAGGGTTCGTTACTGGCTCATACCTTGAGAAAAATTTTCCTTTTTTTCAAATAGTGCAGCCTGTTTAAAATTTGAAAAAAAAAATTCCTATTAGTGTCTTTCCACTCGTATCCAGCTAAATAGTGGAAAAACACTATATAGGATAACCTAGAGGAGGGTTTTTTGGCCTTGCAGCGCCGTTTACGGCTGTCTGCACGGTCTCCGTGTGAGCCCAGCTCGCCCTGTAGTCTGTGTGCAGCCATAGCCGGTTGGATTCAGCTCAGGGTTCGTTACTGGCTCATACCTTGAGAAAAATTTTCCTTTTTTTCAAATAGTGCAGCCTGTTTAAAATTTGAAAAAAAAAATTCCTATTAGTGTCTTTCCACTCGTATCCAGCTAAATAGTGGAAAAACACTATATAGGATAACCTAGAGGAGGGTTTTTTGGCCTTGCAGCGCCGTTTACGGCTGTCTGCACGGTCTCCGTGTGAGCCCAGCTCGCCCTGTAGTCTGTGTGCAGCCATAGCCGGTTGGATTCAGCTCAGGGTGCGTTACTGCCTCATACCTTGAAAAAAAATTTCCTTTTTTTCAAATAGTGCAGCCAGTTTAAAATTTGAAAAAAAAAATTCCTATTAGTGTCTTTCCACTTGTATCCAGCTAAATAGTGGAAAAACACTATATAGGATAACCTAGAGGAGGGTTTCTTGGCCTTGCAGCGCCGTTTACGGCTGTCTGCACGGTCTCCGTGTGATTTAAACTAGCTCTGTAGCCCGATCTGCACCAAAAAAAAGGTTAAGTTCACCAAACACAACTTACACTTGTGTAGGCCACATTTGAAAAATAATAAAGTTTAGTCCACAATTTACAACATTAGTGTTTCTTACACCTGTTAGGAGGAGCATTACAGGAATAAGCACACTAAGGCCTTAGTACTTTTCTGCTTATCTTTATCTGTCAACCAAGATGAAGAGGGCAGGGAGTAAGGCACGTGGGCGTGGGCGCGGAGCAGGGAGAGGAGCAGGGAGAGGACGTGGTGATTCTGTGCCTGCTGCGGGCGCCGGTGACTCGTCGTCACTCAGTTTCAGCAGGGAACAGTCCTTCATGCGCAGCTTTGTCGGAGAGCGCCGTGCACCGCTGCTGCGTGAAGACCAAATTGAAGCCGTTGTCGGGTGGATGGCAGCTAACGCCTCGGCATCGACTTCAGTTAGTGCCACATCCTCTCAGGCACAGAGCACTGGAGAGCAGCCATCTGTCTCTTCACCACCTGCCAAATTGGCCAGGCAGTCAGAGAGCCCAGGACAGGAGCCGTCTCTACTTCTGTTCTCTGAATCTCTTGGCTTGGAAACAGGGGGCCAGCCAAGCAGCATTGGAGAAATGGAAGAAGAGGCAGTGTGCAGTGATGCCCAAAAGCTTTATCTCTCTGACTCTGAAGAGGCAGGTGGGCCAGTGCCTCCGGTGACCACAGCGCAGTACGCATCTGATGATGAAACTCAGGTGCCGCTTTCTCGTGCGTACTGTGCTGCTGAGACTACCCAGGAGGAGCAGTTGGTGGCAGAGGGTAGTGGAGATGATGAGGTCCTTGACCCATCGTGGCGTGAGGAACAGGAAGGTGGTGGGAGCAGCTCAGAGGAAGAGCTTCCTCTTACGGGCCAAAGAGGGAGAGGGAGGGGGAAGACTGCGGAGCCTGTAGCCTCCACTTTGGCACCCGTTAGGAGCCTGTCTCTTTCCAAAGCCAAAAAGGGCGCTCCCAAGACTTGCAGTGCCTGGTCCTTTTTTGACACAGTTGCAGATGACATTTGTTTTGTCAAATGCAAGCTGTGTCATCATAAAGTAAAAAGAGGGAAAAATGTCAGCAACCTCAATACCACAAATATGTGGAAACATGTGCGGACCAGGCACGCGGTGGAGTTACAGAAACACACTGAAGATGTAGGCCAACCAACAGCGGCAGCTACCACCTCTTCAGCTCGTGTTGCCTCTTCCTCCAGCTCACGCACAGCTGGTTTGGCTTCCTCCCAGAGACCTTGTGTAATTCCACCCACAGCACCACCTTCCCAGTCATCCTCACACTCCCAGTCTACTCTACAGCCATCGGTAGTACAGGCATGGGAGAAAAGGCGGGCATTCTCGGCCAACCACCCCCGAGCACAGGCTCTGAATGCAGGCATTGCCAAACTGTTGTCCCTGGAAATGCTCTCGTTCAGGCTGGTGGAGACTGACAGCTTCCGTGACTTGATGGCATTGGCAGTCCCACAGTACAAGGTGCCCAGCCGCTTTTACTTCAGCAGGCAGGCTGTCCCTGCCCTGCACAGGCATGTTGAGGCAAACATAAAACATGCGCTACTGAACGCCGTCAGTAGCAAGGTCCACCTCACCACCGATGCGTGGACCAGTCAGCATGGACAGGGGCGATATGTTTCCCTCACTGCCCATTGGGTTAATGTTGTTGAGCCAGGTACAGATCGTGCGAGTGGCGCAGGACGTGTCCTGCCCACTCCAAGGATTGCAGGAATCCAGTCTGTACGCATCGACTCCTCCTCTTACACCAGTTCCTCTGATTCCTCTCTGCAGGATCCGTCACAGTCCACCCCCACATGGACCCGTGAACGTTTACCTATGACCGACATGAGCACAGCCGTGGCCAAACGTCAGCAGGCCGTCTTGAAACTAGTTTCATTGGGGCATCGAAGCCACACAGCGCAGGAGCTCTGGAATGCCATAAAGCAGGAGAGCGATGTGTGGTTACTGCCAGCGAATCTCCAGCCAGGCATGGTAGTGTGTGACAATGGCCGAAATCTGGTGGCAGCTTTGGCCCTTGGCAACCTCACTCACATCCCATGTCTGGCACATGTGCTCAATTTGGTTGTGCAGAGTTTTCTGAGGGACTATCCGGATCTTGATGCCCTGCTGCACAAGGTCCGCCTAGAGTGTGCTCACTTGCGGCGTTCCAGCTTGGCCAGATCCCGCATTGCTGCTCTGCAGCGCCGATTCCGCCTTCCGGAACACCGCATCATATGTGACCTACCTACCCGGTGGAATTCCACGTTACATATGTTGGAGCGGTTGTGTGAGCAGCAGCAAGCAGTTATGGAGTACCAGCTGCATCAGGCGCAAAGAAGTCGCAGTCAGCGCCGATCAGACTTCACAACCACAGAGTGGGCCACTATGAAGGACGTCTGCCAGGTTTTGCGTCCTTTTGATTATTCCACGCGGATGGCAAGTGCAGATGATGCACTAGTCAGCATGACTGTCCCCCTTATCTGCCTGCTTCAGCAAACTTTGCAAGGGTTAAGGGATGATGTGGTGGAAGAGGTGGAGGATGAGGAGTCACCTTTTCCATCAGCTTCTGGAGAGTCAGCGCCACGTGGTTCCTCACAAAGGGGTACGCAGGGGCCAATTTGTGAGGAGGATGAGGAGGAGTCAATGGAGGAGGAAGAGCTCCGTCCAGAGGAGGGAGCGACACAATTGTCCAGTGGTCAGTGTGTACAGCGAGGGTGGGGTGATGACGAGCGGGCAGAGATCATGTCTCAAGCAGGGGACAGCGTTTCTGGGCCGGTTGGCACTCTGCAGCACATGGTGGATTTCATGCTGCAGTGCCTGAGAAACGACCGCCGCATCGACCACATTCTCAACATGCCTGATTATTGGGTGTTCACCCTCCTCGATCCTCGCTACCGGGACAACGTCCAAAACCTCATCCCTGCGTTGACCCGGGAGCGTAAATTGCGGGAGTACCACGACACACTGGTGAATTCCATCATCTTCTCCTGTCCAACTGAGAGGAGTGCTGCTAGTGCTTTACAAAGCAGCTCAGTGCGTCGAGGCAGTGGGGGAGGCTCTGCCCAAAGAGGGAGCAGAAGCAGTGCCTCTGCCCAAGGCAAGCCCAGTATGGCACAACTCTGGCACACTTTTGTGTGCCCGCCCCAAATGTCTACACCATCACCGGCGGCTCCAGTCAGCAGGAGGCAACGGTTCCGTCAGATGGTGACAGACTACATGGCTTGCCCTCTTACTGTACTCCCAGACGGCTCTTCCCCGTTCAAGTTTTGGGTCTCTAAGCTGGATACATGGCCAGAGCTAAGCCAGTATGCATTGGAGGTGCTGGCTTGCCCTGCGGCTAGTGTCTTATCGGAACGTGTCTTTAGTGCCGCAGGTGGTGTACTAACAGACCGTCGCATGCGACTATCCTCCGATAACGTTGACCGGCTTACTTTCCTGAAAATGAACCAGGCCTGGATCTCGCAGGAATTTGCCACTCCTCTGCCTGATTAAGTAATTGGGTGTCATCCAGGTCTCCTGCTGTGTTCATCTTTCTACCACCTGAACTGCTATTCCTGGGCTCCAACACCGCCAGTTGCGGCTCAGAAGTGCAGGCTGCACAGTAAAAACATACGACCCAGTGTTATTGGGTTTCAGTAACGTCAGCTGATCCCCAGCTGTGTAGCCGGCAATGTGTCCTGCGACCGCCACGCTGGCACAACAACCTAAATGTAAGGGAACCTGTCCCCCCCCCCCCCCCCCCCGTCGTTTGTTACTGAAAGAGCCATCTTGTGCAGCAGTAATGCTGCACAAGGAAAAGGTAGCTCTTTTTTTTTAGCTCTTTGCACACGCAGAACTTAACACTTATAAAATGTGTTCACTGATACCGTTATACCGTCCCGGAGCTGGGACTTTCCTTCGTAATGTGACGCAGCACAGCCGTCATTCCTACCCCCTTGGTGCCATGCGCTGCCTCCTCAGCGTTGTTTTAAGCTGTCACGGAGCCTGCGCTGTTCTGTTATCCCTTGGGCATGCCCTATTTGCGCTGCCTGTCTTCTGACATAATTTGGTGTCAGGCTGGCTGCGCCTGTGCGGCCGCGCTGCCCGAGATCCCGCCTCGCAGTGTCTTCTGATTGAGTCACACTGCGGGCCTGGGATCCATGGGCATGCGCAGTGCATATCTTCCCCTCGGGCTCTCGCTCATTTCCCTCCGCCTTCTTTAGACTGTGCGCCGTCAGCTGATCCCTAGCATGCCACGGCCGTGACACCGCACAGTCTGAAGAAGAGGGAAGGAGGGGAGTGAGAGTCGAGGTTATGCACTGTGCATGCCCATGGTTCCAAGGCCCGCAGTGGGATTACGTTAGATGAGACTGCGAGGTGGGATCTGGAGCAGCGTGGACGCACAGGCACTGACAGCCTGACACCAAATTATGTCAGAAGACAGGCAGCGCTAATTGGGCATGGCCAAGGGCTAACAGAACAGCGCAGGCTCCGTGGCAGCTTAAAACAACGCTGAGGAGGCAGCGCACGGCATCAAGGGGATAGGAATGACAGCTGTGCTGTGTCCCATTACGAAGGAAATTCGCACCTCCGGAACGGTTTAACGGTATAAAGGGACACATTTTTAGTGTTTACTTCGGTGTTTGCAAGGAGCATAATTAAAAGAGCAACCTTTTCCTTTTGCATCCTTAGTGCTGCACAACATGGCTCTTTCAGCTACAAACGTCTTGGGGGGGGGGGTTAAAGGTTTCCTTTCAACTTGCTCCAATCAGGCTTCGGCCTACACTCTGTTCCTCTGCTCCTCCTGCTGTCCCTGGGCTCTAACACCGCCAGTTGGTGCCTGGAAGTGCTGTGTGCACAGTCAACAGTCGCTCCTCTGTTATTGGGGTTCAGTAACGTCAGCTGATCCCCAGCTGTGTGTGCGGCAATACCTCCAATCTGCTCCTCCTGCTGTCCCTGGGCTCTAACACCGCCAGTTGGTGCCTGGAAGTGCTGTGTGCACAGTCAACAGTCGCTCCTCTGTTATTGGGGTTCAGTAACGTCAGCTGATCCCCAGCTGTGTATCCGGCAACGTGTCATGCGACCGCCACGCTGGCACAACTAAAATGTAAGGGGACCTGTCCCCCCCCCCCCCTAGGCGTTTGTTACTGAAAGAGCCACCATGTGCAGCACTAATACTGCACAAGGGAAAGGTCGCTCTTGAAATTATGCTCCTTGCAAACGCTGAACTACACACTCATGTAATGTGTCCCCTCACACCGTCCAACCGTCCCGGAGGTGGGACTTTCCTTTGTAATGTGACACAGCACAGCCGTCATTGCTACCCCCTTGGCACCGTGCGCTGCCTCCTTAGCGTTGTTTGATTCCGTCATGGACCCTGCGCTGTTATGTTATCCCTTGGCCATGCACAGTTTGCGCTGCCCGTCCTCTGACATCATTTGTTGTCGTCCTGGCTGCGCCTGTGCGTCCACGCTGCCCGAAATCACACCTCGCAGTGTCGTCTAATGTGATCCCACAGTGGGCCTGGTATCCATGGCCATGCGCAGTGCATATACTAGCCTCTCACTCCCCTTCTTCACGCTTCTTCAGACTAGGCGGCGTCAGCTGATCCCTAATAGCATGCCACGGCCGTGACGCCGCACAGTCTGAAGAAGCAGGAAGGAGGTGAGTGAGAGGCGATGATATGCACTGCGCATGCCCATGGATCCCTGGCCCGCAGTGGGACTACATTAGATGACACTGCAAGGTTGGATCTCGGGCAGCTTGGACGCACAGGCACTGCCAGCCTGACACCTACATGATGTCAGAAGACGGGCACCGCTAACTGTGCATGGCCAAGGGATAACATTACAGTGCGGGCTCCGTGACAGAACCAAACAACGTTGAGGAGGTGGTGCCCGGCACCAAGGGGGTTGGAATGACGGCTGTGCTGTGTCACATTACAAAGGAAAGTCCCACTTCCGGGATGGTTTGACGGTGTGAGGGGACACATTATATGAGTGTGTACTTCAGCGTTTGCAAGGAGCATAATTTTCGGAGCCACCATTTTCCATGTGCAGTATTACTGCTGTACAAGATGGCTCTTTCAGCAACAAATGCCTGGGGGGGGGGGTTAAAGGTTCCCTTTCAACTTGCTCCACTGCAGGCTTCGGCCTACACTCTGCTCCTCTTTGATTCCCTGGGTTTCAACACTGTCAGTTGCCACCTGGAAGTGTTGTCTACACAGAAAAAAACACTAGGTGATGTGTCAGTGGGGTTCAGCACCGCCAGCTGTTCCCCTGCTGTGTAGTCGGCAACGTGTCCAGCACAAGCCACGCTGGCACAACAGAACAAAAGCTGCCACCAGTGCAGGCTTCGGCCTACACTCTGCTCCTCTCCTCCTCCTGCTGACCCTGGGCTCAAACACCGCTAGTTTTTGCCCGGAAGTGCTAGCTGCACAGAGAAAAACACCAGCCAATGTGTTAGTGGGGTTCAGCAACGCCAGCTGTTCCCCTGCTGTGTAGCCGGCAACGTGACCTGCAAACGCCATGCAGGCACAGGAACTGAAATTAAAAGGGAACCTGGCCCCACCCCCCCAGGTGTTTCTATGTATAACAGCCACCTAGTACAGCAGTACTGCTGCATTTGTACAAGGTGGCTGACTTTTTCTCCTTGCCCACGTGGAACTCAACACGTACAAAATGTGTCTCATTGAGACCATTCCACTGTCCCTGAGGTGTGACTTTCCTTTGTAATGATACGCAGCACCCCCCTTGGTAGCGTTTCCCGTCTTTTGTCATCATGGTTAGCTGGCTGCGCCTGTGCATCCGCCCTGCTAGAAACAACGCCCCTCGTTGTCATATTTATTTTGTCAGCGAGGGTGTGGTTTATGGGCACGAGCAGTGCATATGTTCGCCTGTCTTAACTCATCTCCTTCCGCCTTCTTCAGACTGTGCGGCCTCCTGGCCGTGGTAGGCGATAAGGGATCAGCTGAGGCCGCCCAGTCTGGAGCAGGTGTAAGGACATGTGTAAGCGGCCAACCTATTTACTGCACAAGGCCACGAATCCCAGCCACGCAGTGTGATTTTTTGAAAACACACTGTGGGTCTGGGATTCATGTCCATCGCTAACCGCAACGGCCGACATGAAATGAGGTCAGAAGACAGGAAGCGCTCACAGCGCATGGCCAAGGGATCACAATAGCGCAGACTCCTGTACAGCAAATAACAACGCTCAGGAATCTGCGCCCAGTACCTAGGTGCAAATTTTTACACCTGTGCTGCGTCTCGTTAAAAAGACAAGTCACGCCTCCACAACTGTTTGACAGTATAATGGGCTAAATAGTGTACGTGTTTTAGTCAGCGTGTGCAAGGAGCAAAACAAATAGAGCAACCTTTTACTTGTGCAGCATTAATGCTGCACAAGGTGTGGCTCTTGTACCTTGCAACACCTGAGGGGGGGGTTAAAGGTAACCTTTGAAATTGGTTCAACTAGGCTTCGGCCTACACTCTGCTTCTCTACTCCTCCTGCTGACCCTGGGCTCAAACACCACTAGTTTTTGCCCGGAAATGCTAGCTGCACAGAGAAAAACACCAGCCAATGTGTTAGTGGGGTTCAGCACCGCCAGCTGTTCCCCTGCTGTGTAGTCGGCAACGTGTCCAGCACAAGCCACGCTGGCACAACCGACCAAAAGCTGCCACCAGTGCAGGCTTCGGCCTACACTTTGCTCCTCTCCTCCTCCTGCTGACCCTGGGCTCAAACAACGCCAGTTTCTGCCCGGACATGCTAGCTGCACAGAGAAAAACACCAGCCAATGTGTTAGTGGGGTTCAGCACCGCCTGCTGTTCCCCCGCTGTGTAGCCGGCATCGTGTCCAGCACAAGCCACGCTGGCACAACCGACCAAAAGCTGCCACCAGTGCAGGCTTCGGCCTACACTTTGCTCCTCTCCTCCTCCTCCTGCTGACCCTGGGCTCTAACACCGCTAGTTTTTGCCCGGACATGCAATCTGCACAGAGAAAAACACCAGTCAATGTGTCAGTGGGGTTCAGCAACGCCAGCTGTTCCCCTGCTGTGTAGCTTGCAACGTGACCTGCAAACGCCACGCAGGCACATGAACTGAAATTGAAGGGAGCCTGCCCCCCACCCACAGGTGTTTCTATGTATATCAGCCACCTTGTACAGCAGTACTGCTGCATTTGTACGAGGTGGCTGACTGTTTCTCCTTGCCCACGTGGAACTCAACACGTACAAAATGTGTCTCATTAGAGACCATTACAATGTCCCTGAGGTGTGACTTTCCTTTGTAATGACACGCAGCACCACCCTTGTTAGCGCTGCCCGTCTTTTGACATCATTGGTTAGCTGGCTGCGCCTGTGCATCTCCCCTGCTCGAAACAACGGCCCTCGGTGTCTTATTTTTTTGGACAGCGAGGGTGTGATTGATGGGCATGTGCAGTGCATATGTTTGCCTGTGTTCACTCATCTCCTTCCGCCTTCTTCAGACTGGGTGTCCTCATGGCCGCGGCAGGCGATAAGGGATCAGATGAGGCCGCCCAGTCTGAAGCAGGTGTAAGGACATGTGTGAGCGGCAAACATATTTAGTGCACCAGGGCACGAATCCCAGCACCGCAGTGTGATTTTTTAAAAACACACTGTGGGTCTGGGATTCATGTCCATCGCTAACCGCAACGGCCGACATGAAATGAGGTCAGAAGACAGGAAGCGCTCACAGCGCATGGCCAAGGGATCACAATAGCGCAGACTCCTGTACAGCAAATAAGAACGCTCAGGAATCTGCGCCCAGTACCTAGGTGCAAATTTTGACACCTGTGCTCCGTCTCGTTAAAAAGACAAGTCACGCCTCCACAACTGTTTGACAGTATAATGGGCTAAATAGTGTACGTGTTTTAGTCAGCGTGTGCAAGGAGCAAAACAAATAGAGCAACCTTTTACTTGTGCAGCATTAATGCTGCACAAGGTGTGGCTCTTGTACCTTGCAACACCTGAGGGGGGGGTTAAAGGTAACCTTTGAAATTGGTTCAACTAGGCTTCGGCCTACACTCTGCTCCTCTACTCCTCCTGCTGACCCTGGGCTCAAACACCGCTAGTTTTTGCCCGGAAATGCTAGCTGCACAGAGAAAAACACCAGCCAATGTGTTAGTGGGGTTCAGCACCGCCAGCTGTTCCCCTGCTGTGTAGTCGGCAACGTGTCCAGCACAAGCCACGCTGGCACAACCGACCAAAAGCTGCCACCAGTGCAGGCTTCGGCCTACACTTTGCTCCTCTCCTCCTCCTGCTGACCCTGGGCTCAAACAACGCCAGTTTCTGCCCGGACATGCTAGCTGCACAGAGAAAAACACCAGCCAATGTGTTAGTGGGGTTCAGCAACGCCAGCTGTTCCCCTGCTGTGTAGCTTGCAACGTGACCTGCAAACGCCACGCAGGCACATGAACTGAAATTGAAGGGAGCCTGCCCCCCACCCACAGGTGTTTCTATGTATATCAGCCACCTTGTACAGCAGTACTGCTGCATTTGTACGAGGTGGCTGACTTTTTCTCCTTGCCCACGTGGAACTCAACACGTACAAAATGTGTCTCATTAGAGACCATTACAATGTCCCTGAGGTGTGACTTTCCTTTGTAATGACACGCAGCACCCCCATTGTTAGCGCTGCCCGTCTCCTGACATCATTGGTTGGCTGGCTGTGCCTGTGCGTCCCCCCTGCCCGACACAACGCCCCCCGTTGTCTCATATATTTTGACTGCGAGGGTGTGATTGATGGGCACGAGCAGTGCATATGTTCCCCTGTTTTCACTCCCCTCCTTCCGCCTTCTTCTGACTGTGCGGCCTCATGGCCGCGGCATGCGATAAGGGATCAGCTGAGGCCGCCCAGTCTGAAGCAGGTGTAAGGACATGTGTGAGCGGCGATCATATTTACTGCACAAGGCCACGAATCCCAGCACCGCAGTGTGACTTTAGGAAAAGCCACTGTGGGTCTGGGATTTATGGCCATCGTTAACCGCACCGGCCAACATGAAATGAGGTCATGAGACGGCCTGCACTAACAGGGTATTGCCAAGGGATAACACAAGAGCGCAGACTCCTGTACAGCAAATAACAACGCTCAGGAATCTGCGCCCAGTACCTAGGTGCAAATTTTGACACCTGTGCTGCGTCTCGTTAAAAAGACAAGTCACGCCTCCACAACTGTTTGACAGTATAATGGGCTAAATAGTGTACGTGTTTAATTCAGCGTGTGCAAGGAGCAAAATTAAATAGAGCAACCTTTGACTTGTGCATCATTAATGCTGTTCAAGGTGTGGCTCTTGTACCTTGCAACACCTGAGGGGGGGGTTAAAGGTAACCTTTGAAATTGGTTCAACTAGGCTTCGGCCTACACTCTGCTCCTCTACTCCTCCTGCTGACCCTGGGCTCAAACAACGCCAGTTTCTGCCCGGACATGCTAGCTGCACAGAGAAAAACACCAGCCAATGTGTTAGTGGGGTTCAGCACCGCCAGCTGTTCCCCCGCTGTGTAGCCGGCATCGTGTCCAGCACAAGCCACGCTGGCACAACCGACCAAAAGCTGCCACCAGTGCAGGCTTCGGCCTACACTTTGCTCCTCTCCTCCTCCTCCTGCTGACCCTGGGCTCTAACACCGCTAGTTTTTGCCCGGACATGCAATCTGCACAGAGAAAAACACCAGTCAATGTGTCAGTGGGGTTCAGCAACGCCAGCTGTTCCCCTGCTGTGTAGCTTGCAACGTGACCTGCAAACGCCACGCAGGCACATGAACTGAAATTGAAGGGAGCCTGCCCCCCACCCACAGGTGTTTCTATGTATAACAGCCACCTTGTACAGCAGTACTGCTGCATTTGTACGAGGTGGCTGACTTTTTCTCCTTGCCCACGTGGAACTCAACACGTACAAAATGTGTCTCATTACAGACCATTACAATGTCCCTGAGGTGTGACTTTCCTTTGTAATGACACGCAGCACCACCCTTGTTAGCGCTGCCCGTCTTTTGACATCATTGGTTAGCTGGCTGCGCCTGTGCATCTCCCCTGCTCGAAACAACGGCCCTCGGTGTCTTATTTTTTTGGACAGCGAGGGTGTGATTGATGGGCATGTGCAGTGCATATGTTTGCCTGTGTTCACTCATCTCCTTCCGCCTTCTTCAGACTGGGTGTCCTCATGGCCTCGGCAGGCGATAAGGGATCAGATGAGGCCGTCCAGTCTGAAGCAGGTGTAAGGACATGTGTGAGCGGCAAACATATTTACTGCACCAGGGCACGAATCCCAGCACCGCAGTGTGATTTTTTAAAAACACACTGTGGGTCTGGGATTCATGTCCATCGCTAACCGCAACGGCCAACATGAAATGAGGTCATAAGACAGGAAGCGCTCACAGCGCATGGCCAAAGGATCACAAGAGCGCAGACTCCTGTACAGCAACTAACAACGCTCAGGAAGCTGCGCCCATGCAAAAAGGTGTTGTTTTCGACACCTGTGCTGCTTTTCTTTAAAAAGACAAGTCACGCCTCCACTACTGTTAAACAGTATAATGGGCTAAATAGTCTACGTGTTGCATTCAGCTTGTGCAAGTAGACAAATTAATAGAGCAACCTTTTACTTGTGCAGCATTAATGCTGCAGAAGGAGTGGCTCTTGTTCTTTGTAACACCTGAGGGGTGGTTAAAGGTAACCTTTGAAATTGGTTCAACTAGGCTTCGGCCTACACTCTGCTCCTCTCCTCCTCCTGCTGACCCTGGGCTCTAACAACGCTAGTTTTTGCCCGGAAATGCTAGCTGCACAGAGAAAAACACCAGCCAATGTGTTAGTGGGGTTCAGCAACGCCAGCTGTTCCCCCGCTGTGTAGCCGGCATCGTGTCCAGCACAAGCCACGCTGGCACAACCGACCAAAAGCTGCCACCAGTGCAGGCTTCGGCCTACACTTTGCTCCTCTCCTCCTCCTCCTGCTGACCCTGGGCTCAAACACCGCTAGTTTTTGCCCGGAAATGCTAGCTGCACAGAGAAAAACACCAGCCAATGTGTTAGTGGGGTTCAGCACCGCCAGCTGTTCCCCTGCTGTGCAGCTTGCAACGTGACCTGCAAACGCCACGCAGGCACATGAACTGAAATTGAAGGGAGCCTGGCCCCCACCCCCAGGTGTTTCTATGTATAACAGCCACCTTGTACAGCAGTACTGCTGCATTTGTACAAGGTGGCTGATGTTTTCTCCTTGCCCACGTGGAACTCAACACGTACAAAATGTGTCTCTTTGAGACCATTCCACTGTCCCTGAGGTGTGACTTTCCTTTCTAATGATACGCAGCACCCCCCTTGGTAGCGCTTCCCGTCTTCTGACATCATTGGTTGGCTACTTGCGCCTGTTCGTCCGCCCTGCCTGAATAAAATGCTCCTCGTTGTCTTAATTATTTTGACTGCGAGGGTGTGATTGATGGGCACGAGCAGTGCATATCTTCGCCTGTCTTAACTCATCTCCTTCAGCCTTCTTCAGACTGTGCAGCCTCATGGCCGCGGCATGCGAGAAGGGATCAGCAGAGGCCGCCCAGTCTGAAGCAGGTGTAAGGACGTGTGTGAGCGGCCAAAATATTTACTGCTCAAGGCCACGAATCCCAGCACCGCAGTGTGGCTTTATGAAAAGACACTGTGGGTCTGGGATTTATGGCCATCGTTAACCGCACCGGCCAACATGAAATGATGTCATAAGATGGGCAGCGCTAACAGGGCATTGCCAAGGGATAACACAAGAGCGCAGACTCCTGTACAGCAAATAACAACGCTCAGGAAGCTGCTCCAAGCACCAAGGCGTTATTTTGGACACCTGTGCTGCGTCTCATCAAAAAACCAAGTCACGCATCCACTACAGTTTGACTGTAGAATGGGGTAAATTGTGTATGTCTTTCATTCAGCGTGTGCAAGTAGACAAATTAATAGAGCAACCTTTCACTTGTGCAGCATTAATACTGCACAAGGTGTGTCTCTTGTACTTTGTAACACCTGAGGGGGGGGTTAAAGGTTTCCTTTGAAATTGGTTCAACTAAGCTTCGGCCTACACTCTGCTCCTCTCCTCCTCCTCCTGCTTCAACACGGGCTCTAACATCGCTAGTTTTTGCCCGCAAGTGCTAGCTGCACAGAGAAAAACACACGCCATTGTGTTAGTGGGGTTCAGCAACGCCAGCTGTTCCCCCAGTGTGTAGCCGGCAAAGTGTCCTGCAAACGCAACGCAGACACAAAGCTGCCTCCAGTGCAGGCTTCGGCCTACACTCATCTCCCCCTGCTTACCCTTTGCTCCAACACCGCTAGTTGGGGCTCTAGGAAGACAATCTTTAATAGGCAAGGCAACGCATCCGGGTTCCAGCACCGCCAGCTGGTTCTCGGCAGTGTTCTTGTCACAGGTACTCCCTCGTGCCAAGCCTGGTTTCAGCACCGTCAGCTGTTTCCGGGTTGTGTCAACTTCACTGAGACGCCTATGCTTGCCCCGTCGTGGTGCGGTCGAGTTAGCCAACTCCAGGGTGCCTCCAGTTTAGGAGCTTCCTATGTGGGCTGCGTGAACTGGTAGTCAAGGCTGGTTCTGTAGTGCCAGTAGGCCCAGCTCCCCCTGTAGGACTGTTGGGGTTCGGTAACTGCGGCTGCCTCGCGGCCTAGCTGTTCTCTCCTCTCCTGTGGACCTTGGGGTCCACCACCTGGTTCCAGCACCGTCAGCTGGTTCCGGGCCGAGCCTTTGGCTTAGGTGCCTCCTCCTGGGTATCCGAGTTCCGCCAACGCCAGGCGGTCCTTGGTAGTGCTTTTAAGCGCGGGCACCTACAGCTTAGTAACCGGGTTCCAGCACCGTCAGCTGGTCCTCGGTCGTGCCATTGGCTCTTGCACACTGGGGCAACGCATCCGGGTTCCAGCACCGCCAGCTGGTTCTCGGCAGTGTTTTTGTCACAGGTACTCCCTCGTGCCAAGCCTGGTTTCAGCACCGTCAGCTGTTTCCGGGTTGTGTCAAGCTCACTGAGACACCTATGCTTGCCTCTTCGTGGTGCGGTCGGGTTAGCCAACTCCAGGGTGCCTCCAGTTTAGGAGCTTCCTATGTGGGCTGCGTGAACTGGTAGTCAAGGCTGGTTCTGTAGTGCCAGTAGGCCCAGCTCCCCCTGTAGGACTGTTGGGGTTCGGTAACTGCGGCTGCCTCGCGGCCTAGCTGTTCTCTCCTCTCCTGTGGACCTTGGGGTCCACCACCTGGTTCCAGCACCGTCAGCTGGTTCCGGGCCGAGCCTTTGGCTTAGGTGCCTCCTCCTGGGTATCCGAGTTCCGCCAACGCCAGGCGGTCCTTGGTAGTGCTTTTAAGCGCGGGCACCTACAGCTTAGTAACCGGGTTCCAGCACCGTCAGCTGGTCCTCGGTCGTGCCATTGGCTCTTGCACACTGGGGCAACGCATCCGGGTTCCAGCACCGCCAGCTGGTTCTCGGCAGTGTTTTTGTCACAGGTACTCCCTCGTGCCAAGCCTGGTTTCAGCACCGTCAGCTGTTTCCGGGTTGTGTCAAGCTCACTGAGACACCTATGCTTGCCTCGTCGTGGTGCGGTCGGGTTAGCCAACTCCAGGGTGCCTCCAGTTTAGGAGCTTCCTATGTGGGCTGCGTGAACTGGTAGTCAAGGCTGGTTCTGTAGTGCCAGTAGGCCCAGCTCCCCCTGTAGGACTGTTGGGGTTCGGTAACTGCGGCTGCCTCGCGGCCTAGCTGTTCTCTCCTCTCCTGTGGACCTTGGGGTCCACCACCTGGTTCCAGCACCGTCAGCTGGTTCCGGGCCGAGCCTTTGGCTTAGGTGCCTCCTCCTGGGTATCCGAGTTCCGCCAACGCCAGGCGGTCCTTGGTAGTGCTTTTAAGCGCGGGCACCTACAGCTTAGTAACCGGGTTCCAGCACCGTCAGCTGGTCCTCGGTCGTGCCATTGGCTCTTGCACACTGGGGCAACGCATCCGGGTTCCAGCACCGCCAGCTGGTTCTCGGCAGTGTTTTTGTCACAGGTACTCCCTCGTGCCAAGCCTGGTTTCAGCACCGTCAGCTGTTTCCGGGTTGTGTCAAGCTCACTGAGACACCTATGCTTGCCTCGTCGTGGTGCGGTCGGGTTAGCCAACTCCAGGGTGCCTCCAGTTTAGGAGCTTCCTATGTGGGCTGCGTGAACTGGTAGTCAAGGCTGGTTCTGTAGTGCCAGTAGGCCCAGCTCCCCCTGTAGGACTGTTGGGGTTCGGTAACTGCGGCTGCCTCGCGGCCTAGCTGTTCTCTCCTCTCCTGTGGACCTTGGGGTCCACCACCTGGTTCCAGCACCGTCAGCTGGTTCCGGGCCGAGCCTTTGGCTTAGGTGCCTCCTCCTGGGTATCCGAGTTCCGCCAACGCCAGGCGGTCCTTGGTAGTGCTTTTAAGCGCGGGCACCTACAGCTTAGTAACTGGGTTCCAGCACCGTCAGCTGGTCCTCGGTCGTGCCATTGGCTCTTGCACACTGGGGCAACGCATCCGGGTTCCAGCACCGCCAGCTGGTTCTCGGCAGTGTTTTTGTCACAGGTACTCCCTCGTGCCAAGCCTGGTTTCAGCACCGTCAGCTGTTTCCGGGTTGTGTCAAGCTCACTGAGACACCTATGCTTGCCTCGTCGTGGTGCGGTCGGGTTAGCCAACTCCAGGGTGCCTCCAGTTTAGGAGCTTCCTATGTGGGCTGCGTGAACTGGTAGTCAAGGCTGGTTCTGTAGTGCCAGTAGGCCCAGCTCCCCCTGTAGGACTGTTGGGGTTCGGTAACTGCGGCTGCCTCGCGGCCTAGCTGTTCTCTCCTCTCCTGTGGACCTTGGGGTCCACCACCTGGTTCCAGCACCGTCAGCTGGTTCCGGGCCGAGCCTTTGGCTTAGGTGCCTCCTCCTGGGTATCCGAGTTCCGCCAACGCCAGGCGGTCCTTGGTAGTGCTTTTAAGCGCGGGCACCTACAGCTTAGTAACCGGGTTCCAGCACCGTCAGCTGGTCCTCGGTCGTGCCATTGGCTCTTGCACACTGGGGCAACGCATCCGGGTTCCAGCACCGCCAGCTGGTTCTCGGCAGTGTTTTTGTCACAGGTACTCCCTCGTGCCAAGCCTGGTTTCAGCACCGTCAGCTGTTTCCGGGTTGTGTCAAGCTCACTGAGACACCTATGCTTGCCTCGTCGTGGTGCGGTCGGGTTAGCCAACTCCAGGGTGCCTCCAGTTTAGGAGCTTCCTATGTGGGCTGCGTGAACTGGTAGTCAAGGCTGGTTCTGTAGTGCCAGTAGGCCCAGCTCCCCCTGTAGGACTGTTGGGGTTCGGTAACTGCGGCTGCCTCGCGGCCTAGCTGTTCTCTCCTCTCCTGTGGACCTTGGGGTCCACCACCTGGTTCCAGCACCGTCAGCTGGTTCCGGGCCGAGCCTTTGGCTTAGGTGCCTCCTCCTGGGTATCCGAGTTCCGCCAACGCCAGGCGGTCCTTGGTAGTGCTTTTAAGCGCGGGCACCTACAGCTTAGTAACCGGGTTCCAGCACCGTCAGCTGGTCCTCGGTCGTGCCATTGGCTCTTGCACACTGGGGCAACGCATCCGGGTTCCAGCACCGCCAGCTGGTTCTCGGCAGTGTTTTTGTCACAGGTACTCCCTCGTGCCAAGCCTGGTTTCAGCACCGTCAGCTGTTTCCGGGTTGTGTCAAGCTCACTGAGACACCTATGCTTGCCTCGTCGTGGTGCGGTCGGGTTAGCCAACTCCAGGGTGCCTCCAGTTTAGGAGCTTCCTATGTGGGCTGCGTGAACTGGTAGTCAAGGCTGGTTCTGTAGTGCCAGTAGGCCCAGCTCCCCCTGTAGGACTGTTGGGGTTCGGTAACTGCGGCTGCCTCGCGGCCTAGCTGTTCTCTCCTCTCCTGTGGACCTTGGGGTCCACCACCTGGTTCCAGCACCGTCAGCTGGTTCCGGGCCGAGCCTTTGGCTTAGGTGCCTCCTCCTGGGTATCCGAGTTCCGCCAACGCCAGGCGGTCCTTGGTAGTGCTTTTAAGCGCGGGCACCTACAGCTTAGTAACCGGGTTCCAGCACCGTCAGCTGGTCCTCGGTCGTGCCATTGGCTCTTGCACACTGGGGCAACGCATCCGGGTTCCAGCACCGCCAGCTGGTTCTCGGCAGTGTTTTTGTCACAGGTACTCCCTCGTGCCAAGCCTGGTTTCAGCACCGTCAGCTGTTTCCGGGTTGTGTCAAGCTCACTGAGACACCTATGCTTGCCTCGTCGTGGTGCGGTCGGGTTAGCCAACTCCAGGGTGCCTCCAGTTTAGGAGCTTCCTATGTGGGCTGCGTGAACTGGTAGTCAAGGCTGGTTCTGTAGTGCCAGTAGGCCCAGCTCCCCCTGTAGGACTGTTGGGGTTCGGTAACTGCGGCTGCCTCGCGGCCTAGCTGTTCTCTCCTCTCCTGTGGACCTTGGGGTCCACCACCTGGTTCCAGCACCGTCAGCTGGTTCCGGGCCGAGCCTTTGGCTTAGGTGCCTCCTCCTGGGTATCCGAGTTCCGCCAACGCCAGGCGGTCCTTGGTAGTGCTTTTAAGCGCGGGCACCTACAGCTTAGTAACCGGGTTCCAGCACCGTCAGCTGGTCCTCGGTCGTGCCATTGGCTCTTGCACACTGGGGCAACGCATCCGGGTTCCAGCACCGCCAGCTGGTTCTCGGCAGTGTTTTTGTCACAGGTACTCCCTCGTGCCAAGCCTGGTTTCAGCACCGTCAGCTGTTTCCGGGTTGTGTCAAGCTCACTGAGACACCTATGCTTGCCTCGTCGTGGTGCGGTCGGGTTAGCCAACTCCAGGGTGCCTCCAGTTTAGGAGCTTCCTATGTGGGCTGCGTGAACTGGTAGTCAAGGCTGGTTCTGTAGTGCCAGTAGGCCCAGCTCCCCCTGTAGGACTGTTGGGGTTCGGTAACTGCGGCTGCCTCGCGGCCTAGCTGTTCTCTCCTCTCCTGTGGACCTTGGGGTCCACCACCTGGTTCCAGCACCGTCAGCTGGTTCCGGGCCGAGCCTTTGGCTTAGGTGCCTCCTCCTGGGTATCCGAGTTCCGCCAACGCCAGGCGGTCCTTGGTAGTGCTTTTAAGCGCGGGCACCTACAGCTTAGTAACCGGGTTCCAGCACCGTCAGCTGGTCCTCGGTCGTGCCATTGGCTCTTGCACACTGGGGCAACGCATCCGGGTTCCAGCACCGCCAGCTGGTTCTCGGCAGTGTTTTTGTCACAGGTACTCCCTCGTGCCAAGCCTGGTTTCAGCACCGTCAGCTGTTTCCGGGTTGTGTCAAGCTCACTGAGACACCTATGCTTGCCTCGTCGTGGTGCGGTCGGGTTAGCCAACTCCAGGGTGCCTCCAGTTTAGGAGCTTCCTATGTGGGCTGCGTGAACTGGTAGTCAAGGCTGGTTCTGTAGTGCCAGTAGGCCCAGCTCCCCCTGTAGGACTGTTGGGGTTCGGTAACTGCGGCTGCCTCGCGGCCTAGCTGTTCTCTCCTCTCCTGTGGACCTTGGGGTCCACCACCTGGTTCCAGCACCGTCAGCTGGTTCCGGGCCGAGCCTTTGGCTTAGGTGCCTCCTCCTGGGTATCCGAGTTCCGCCAACGCCAGGCGGTCCTTGGTAGTGCTTTTAAGCGCGGGCACCTACAGCTTAGTAACCGGGTTCCAGCACCGTCAGCTGGTCCTCGGTCGTGCCATTGGCTCTTGCACACTGGGGCAACGCATCCGGGTTCCAGCACCGCCAGCTGGTTCTCGGCAGTGTTTTTGTCACAGGTACTCCCTCGTGCCAAGCCTGGTTTCAGCACCGTCAGCTGTTTCCGGGTTGTGTCAAGCTCACTGAGACACCTATGCTTGCCTCGTCGTGGTGCGGTCGGGTTAGCCAACTCCAGGGTGCCTCCAGTTTAGGAGCTTCCTATGTGGGCTGCGTGAACTGGTAGTCAAGGCTGGTTCTGTAGTGCCAGTAGGCCCAGCTCCCCCTGTAGGACTGTTGGGGTTCGGTAACTGCGGCTGCCTCGCGGCCTAGCTGTTCTCTCCTCTCCTGTGGACCTTGGGGTCCACCACCTGGTTCCAGCACCGTCAGCTGGTTCCGGGCCGAGCCTTTGGCTTAGGTGCCTCCTCCTGGGTATCCGAGTTCCGCCAACGCCAGGCGGTCCTTGGTAGTGCTTTTAAGCGCGGGCACCTACAGCTTAGTAACCGGGTTCCAGCACCGTCAGCTGGTCCTCGGTCGTGCCATTGGCTCTTGCACACTGGGGCAACGCATCCGGGTTCCAGCACCGCCAGCTGGTTCTCGGCAGTGTTTTTGTCACAGGTACTCCCTCGTGCCAAGCCTGGTTTCAGCACCGTCAGCTGTTTCCGGGTTGTGTCAAGCTCACTGAGACACCTATGCTTGCCTCGTCGTGGTGCGGTCGGGTTAGCCAACTCCAGGGTGCCTCCAGTTTAGGAGCTTCCTATGTGGGCTGCGTGAACTGGTAGTCAAGGCTGGTTCTGTAGTGCCAGTAGGCCCAGCTCCCCCTGTAGGACTGTTGGGGTTCGGTAACTGCGGCTGCCTCGCGGCCTAGCTGTTCTCTCCTCTCCTGTGGACCTTCGGGTCCACCACCTGGTTCCAGCACCGTCAGCTGGTTCTCGGCAGTGTCTTTTGCTCTTGTACCTTCTGCTCCCCATCCTGGTTCCAGTACCGTCAGCTGGTTCCGGGCAGAGCCTTTGGCTTAGGTGCCTCCTTCTGGGTATCCAAGTTCCACCAACGTCAGGTGGTCCTTGGTAGTGCTTTCAGGCACGGGTACCTCCTGCTTAGTAACCGGGTTCCAGTAACGTCAGCTGGTCCTCGGTAGTTCCATTGGCTCTTGGACCTTCGGCTACCCATCCGGGTTCCAGTACCGTCAGCTGGTTCTCGGCAGTGTCTTTTGCTCTTGTACCTTCTGCTCCCCATCCTGGTTCCAGTAACGTCAGCTGGTTCCGGGCAGAGCCTTTGGCTTAGGTGCCTCCTTCTGGGTATCCGAGTTCCGTCAACGTCAGGCGGTCCTTGGTAGTGCTTTTTAGCACGGGTACCTCCTGCTTAGTAACCGGGTTCCAGTAACGTCAGCTGGTCCTCGGTAGTTCCATAGGCTCTTGAACCTTCGGGTAGCCATCCGAGTTCCAGTTCCATCAGCTGGTTCTTGGCATTTTCTCAGCCTTCTTGTACCTTCTGCTACATTTCCAAGTTGAAGACCCTAACGTCGACGACCCGGAAGACCACCACGATGACGACGACACGGAAGACCACCCCGATGACGACGACGACGACGGCGGAGACGACGACGGCGGAGATGACGACACTGGAGACGACGACCCTGGAGACGACAACATGGAAGACCGAGAAGCAGAAGAACAAGAGGCTGCAGAACAAAGAGCAGAAGAACATTAAGCATAAGACTTAATATCAGAGCAAAAGATATTATCTAAATTATATGCAGAAGAAGACTAAGCAGTGTATGGGGGTGAGTCCGTTCCTCCTCGTGGTGCCCCTGGATAAAGCCTGATGCTGCAGGCCAAACTGAACGCGGACAAATGTAACTTTTGTGACTGGCAGAACGGAAGGTGTAATCTTCAAACTTTTATAGATAACAACTACGGGAATGCCTGTCACAAATGAGAATATGATGAAGAAGTAGAATAGGAAGAATAATAACAGTGGAATAAAAAGAATATGTAGAATAAGAAGAATAATAATAGTTGAATAAAATGAATATGAAGAATGTAATAAAAAAAAAAAAATAGGTAGAAGATGAAGAAGAAGATGAATAAGGTGAAGAAGTTGATGTCAAAGATGCTGATGATGATGAAGATGAAAGTGTGGGAAAAGAAAAAAAAAAAGAAAAAAAAGAAGGGGAAGGGCGTGGAATAGTGAAACATCAATATCTGACAAAATAAAAAAAAAATTTACATAGTCAATATCTTTGTCACTCCGAACGTCTTAAAAAAAAACAAAAAACATGCTATTCTATTTGATTGGGATAAACCTCTATGACTTTAATGTCTCCGCCACCTCCCCAAATACATCCGGCATTATTCTTAGTTGTTTTCCTTCATGTAGAATGAACCTACAAGGAAAGAAAGGGTTTATTTTAATTCCGATATTTTGGTCCCATTGACTTGCATTGGGATCGGGTATCGGTATCGGCGATATCCGATATTTTTTGAATATCGGCCGATCCAAACCGATACCGATACTTTCCGATATCGGAAGGTATCGCTCAACACTATTCAGAAGGAAACTTCCATCTTCTTCTCTTTCTACCTGTATTCCTAGGTATTGTTTTACATTTCCCAAGTCTTTGATTTTGAAATGTTGCTTCAGGATTTTCAGAATGTTTTCGTTATCCCTTTCTTGTTCAAAACAAATCAAAATGTCGTCTACATATATGAGTATATAAATCCATCTATTAATCAGCCTTTTTGTGTATAAGCATGGATCAGCTTTGCTTCTTTGAAATTTTTCATTTGTAAGTACTTCCGTGATTTTGTCATTCCACACTTTAGCTGCTTGCTTTAAACCATATATGCTTTTCTGTAGTTTACAAACTTTGTTTGGATTTCTTTCATCTTTGAATCCTGGAAGTTGTTCCATATAAATGTCTTCTGTTAAATCTCCATTCAGAAAAGCTGTCTTTACATCCAGATGTCTCAGTTGCATCTGTTTCATTGCTGCAACTGTAAGTAAAGTTCTTATGTAGTGTGTTTGACAACTGGAGCAAATATCTCATCATAGTCTTCTCCATATTTTTGAGAATACCCTTTAGCTACGAGTCTTGCTCGGTATCTTTCAGCTGTGCCATCTGCTTGGTATTTAACTTTAAAAATCCATTTACATCCTATGGTTTTGACTTCCTTATGATAAATATGTTAGTGTCCATGTATTTGAATCTTGCATGGATTTAATTTCTGTTTCTGTTGCTTCTATCCATTTATTAGCTTCTTCTACAGGAAGGTTAGATATGTCTTCCCAAGAGGTAGGCTCATAGATTTTTATTGTGCTTGTCTTGTATGAGAGACGTTTTGGTGGTTTTCCTTTGTTCTCTCTCATTGAACGTCTTGGTTCTGTGTCTGTTTGTAGTTGTGATTCTTCACTTTCAGTATTTTGTTCTTCATTAATTTCTGCTTCTTTCTCATCAGATATTTCTTCAGTTCTGTCACTATTGGTTTTCTCATTTTTTGTTTCAACTGAAATCATAATGTCTTCATTTAAATCTTCAATGAATGTCACACTGTTACTCACCGTAACTCTGTCTGTTTTGGGATCTAGGATTCTGTATCCTTTGCAATTTTCACTATATCCAACAAATATTCCTTCCATGGATCTGTTTTGAAGTTTGGAACGTTTTTCTGTTGGAATGAATATAAAAACTTTACATCCAAAAACTTTTAAATGATTGACACTTGGTTTCATACCTTGCCACAGTTCATATGGAGTTTTCGTCAGTTTTCTGGAAAAAAGTCGGTTCTGTAGATATGTAGCTGTCATTGCTGCCTCACCCCAATATTTCTCTGGTAGTTTGGAATCCGTCAGCATACATCTTATCATTTCTGTTAGAGTTCTGTTTTTTCTTTCTGCTACTCCATTTTGTTCAGGTGTGTATGGAACCGTTTTCTGGTCTATTCCATTTTGCCTTAAGTAGTCTTCTATTCTGTGACCTGTAAATTCACCTCCATTATCACTTCTGATGACAATTGGCTTCCTTTGAAATTTGTTACTTGTTCTTGTTACATAGTATACAAATTTATCAAAAACTTCACTTTTGTTTTTAATTAAGTATGTGTCTGTGTATCTTGAGTAATCGTCTATAAAAGTCAACATGTATCTATTGCCTCCTGATGTAGTCACTTTCATGGGTCCACATATGTCAGTATGCACCAAATCAAGTGGTCTTTCGCTTTTCATCTCACTTTCTTTTGGAATAGATATCCTTGTGGCTTTGGATTTTATACAACATTCACATCTTATGGTAATTGAGCAATCTGATATCTTTAAATCTTTTGTCAATTCTTTTCTCTGTAGTTCCCTTATACTGTCAGGGTGTCTATGTCCTAGACGTCTATGCCACATGTGAATACAGTTTTTGTGATCATGTGTACATACCTTCATCTGTTCCTTTGGTGTGTCAAAATGATATAATTGTTCATCTGCCTTGATTTTGGTTATCACCTTGTTTCCTGCAATAATTGCACACTCATTGTCTTTGAATTTCACTGTAAGTCCTTTTGCTGTTAAACGTTTCACAGATAATAATCCTCCTTCCAATTTTGGAACATACAACACATCCTGTACAAGTATCTTTGAATCTTGCCCGAACTTGTTTGAACAATTTAGCATACCGTGTCCGATACCTTCTGCGGTTATTTTGCTTCCATCTGCAAGATAAATGGCTTCTTTCTTATCTAAATCAAGATCAGTAAAGAAATTCTTGTCACTTGTCATATGACTCGTTGCTCCTGAATCAATAAACCAACCAAGTGATGATTTCTTGTCTGTTACTTTAAATGTGCCATTCCAATTATTCTCACATGAATCGGAAATTGTGTTTTTTACTTTCTGTGTATGCTTTTTATGTTGTAATTTTTGTTGTTCTGCTTTCCATATGGTACAGTCTTTTTTTAAATGACCTTTTTTCTTACATCTGAAGCATTCTCTTGTCTCTTTATTATAGGGTTTTTTTTTATTCTGTAGCTTTAAGAGCGTTTTCACTGTCCTTTTCAGTAGAAGAATCATTTCTTTGTTCCTTTCTTCTGTGATATTCATCTATTAGTCTTGTTTTCACAAAATCTAATGTAATGTCAGTTTCTGGTCTCGTCTCAAGGGCATTTATTGTAACAACCCTGCCGGCATCACTGCATGGCCTTCCATTCCCCACCTGCCTGTTACATCTACACACTCACCCAGTGCCATGCTGTGAGATCTGTCTGCTGCTGGTTCCATGCCATGTGCTTCATGGCGGCCTGCTCTGTGTACACTTCCTGGCTGTGTGCATAGGCGGGCGGCGCCAGCCACTCTGGATTCTTATTGAGACTGTGTGCACCTCCCTAAGGTGCTTCTGGCCAATAGCCTTGAGGCCTCTGATACTTAAGACATCCTCACCCATTGGAGGATGCCTGAGCAAACTATTCCCCTCTGTCAGCATTTGCTACTGAGCTGCCAGGTCGTGTGTTTCCTGTCTCTGAGGGCTGCACTATTGCAGGCCTTCATCTGTGTTCTGTTTGTGTATCCGTGTCCGTTCCTGTCTGTACTCTGGTCTATGTCCGTCCCTGCTCCTTCTTTGTCATTAGTCATTTCCCACTCAGCTGTGTGTACCTCTGCCTTATCTTTCTGCTCTGTTCGCCACTGTCTGTGGCTCTGCTTCTCTCTGCTCAGTTCTACCACAACCTGTGGCTCTGTGTCTCTCAGCTTTTCTCTCAGCTCTGCTCTCTGACCTTGCTCCGCTCTCTGTGGCTTTGCTCTACTGCTCCGCTCCTTGCGGTTCCACCTGGCACCGCTCCTTGCGGTTCTACATCTGTAGCTCTTGGCTCCGCCTCCAGCGTCTCCGCTCTTGGCTCCGCCTCCAGCATCCCGCTCTTGGCTCCGCCTCCAGCGTCTCCGCTCTTGGCTCCGCCTCCAGCATCTCCGCTCTTGGCTCCGCCTCCAGCGTCTCCGCTCTTGGCTCTGCCTCCAGCGTCTCCGCTCTTGGCTCCGCCTCCAGCGTCTCCGCTCTTGGCTCTGCCTCCAGCGTCTCCGCTCTTGGCTCCGCCTCCAGCATCTCCGCTCTTGGCTCCGCCTCCTGCGGCTCCGTCCTTGGCTCTGCCTTCTCCTTCTCTACTCTCTGCTCTGCCTTCTCCTTCTCTACTCATAGCTCCACCTTCTACTCGTACTCCGCCTCCTGCGATTCAGCTTTGCTTCCACTCTTGCTCTATCTTTGTTCTGCTACTTTCCATACAGGTCTCTACCGGTTCCTTTATATTCTCCAGTCTGAACAGGTTCTTACCTGTTTCCACACATCCATCTGTATACCAATTCCTTCCAGAGTATCTGTCCTGTCTGCCAGTGCCAGCCGTACCCGCCTGTCTGCCTGAGTGCCAGCCGCGCCCGTCTGCCTGCCTGTATCTCTGTCAAGCCAGTCTCCCCGTCTGGGCCTCTGCCATACCCGTCTGTCAGCCAGTGTCACAGCCGTGCCTGCCTGCCCGTGTATTGTCCCTGGTGGGATCAGCATCCACAGTCTGACTCCACCCTGGAGTGGTACCTGGTAGCTTCCTATTGCACAAGTCTGACCTCACCATCAGAGGCTCCAGCGAACACCTAGGAAGCTACTTAGTCACGCCCCTTCCAGGGAAGTTCGGTCTGTGGTCCAGTGGGGCCACACCCCCAGGCGCCCGCGCCAACCAGTCTCTGTGCGAGCGTTACAGATTGCTCAGGCCATGGCCTCCGCTGTATCCCATGTCCTACCGCTCTCTGAGCATGATGAACTTTCTCTCTACCAGCATGAGCAAGCTGAAGAATTTGTTCCGCCCTGTGTCGTTCCAATTGAGGAGACCTCGGGCCCAATCATAGTTTCAAATGCTCTCTACAACCAACTTCTGGCCTATGAGGAAGAGCACAACCCAGCAGACCCACCTAGGTTCTATGGGAATCCTGAGGAATGCCAAAGCTTCCTGGAACAGTGCTTGCGCTACATCCTGCAGAATGCAGCTTGTTTTCCCTCTGACCAGATTAAGGTGGGCTACATCATGTCCTACCTAGCAGGAGATGCTTTATTATGGATTTGTCCCCTCTGGGAAGCAGGGGATCCTATCGTCATGAGTCTTGGGGCCTTCCTGGTGGCTTTCCGTAAAGTCTTTGACAAGCCTCGTCCTGCTGCTCCTGTGAAGTCTTCCCCATCTAGATCTGAGAGGCGGTCCAGACGGGCGAAACCCGTGAAGAAATCATCACGTCTGACCAAGTCCATCCAAGACCCACCTGTTCCTCTACCTGTCCCAGCAGCTAACCAAGCAAAACCCCAGAAGGCTGATAAAAGTGGGCTGGCAAAGCAGCAGCCCAAATCCAGCCGCAAGAAGGGAACGCGGTATCGCTGCGGTTGCAAGGAACATCCAGACGGTCTCTGCCCTGTAGATCTAAAACTCCAAAACCCTGGGCCAGCAGGTGAGGCTGCCCTAGGTGAGAGTACCTCCTCTCCATTAAAATCAAAGACTGTGTCTCTGTTTTCCGGGAGCTTTGGTGTGGTAAAGTCGCCATCCATTCGGAGTCAGTGTGTGGTCTCTGTCATACAGCTCCAGAACCCGGTAAGGGCGTTGTCTGAAGTTGGTCAAGCCCTACTCAAGAGCAGTCTAGTCCTGCAAGGACAACTACAGCTCCAAGTTGGAGCCTTATATACGAAGAAGTTTATCTACTGTATGCTGTCTGTTATGCCCATGGGTCATTCTGAGCCTGGAACTCTACCACCCGCTCTGATCAAGAGTTCCTGCAAAATACTTTGTTTGAATTTACCCAGTCATGAGAGGTGTCTGGTTCCCATGCATCAAGGACAGTCAACTGTGTTGTCTTCTTCTTCAGCTAGTCTGCTAGTCGTCGAGTCAAGGTGTGTTGATGTCACCCAAGATGAGGAAGCGGTGACTATTTCTCCACACAACTCTTGTGACTATACCAGTAACCTGTTAGTCGTCGAGTCAAGGTGTGTTGATGTCACCCAAGATGGGGAAGCGGTGATTATCTCTCCACACGTCTCCAGTGACTATACCAAGAACCCGTTAGTCATCGAGTCAAGGAGTGCTGATGTTACCAAAGATGGGAAAGCGGTGACAATCTCTCCTCACTACTCTAATGACAATACCTGTAACCTGTTCGTGGAAATACCTCCGCCTCTTGGATGTTTTTTTCTGGATAATCGGCAGAAAATGGTTCCTATGTGGGTGCCTTCATCATCCATATGGCCGGCTGGTGAAGATTTCAAGACATCTCTGCTACCTGAAAATTTGTCTCTGGATATCGGGCAGAAGATGTATCCTGTGAGTGTTCCTTCGGCTTCTAAGTGGCCGGCTGGTGAAGATATCAAACCAGTAGCATCCAAGTCCCTGCTTCTTGTCTACCCAGAGGAAATGGTCCAGTCCATTGAGGAGGCTAACCCTATTGTGTACAAAGAGACTTTGCTATCCGAGATTTCTGATGAAGCTAACCCTGTTGGGCACAAAGAGACTTTGTCTTCTGAGATTCCTGGTGACCCGTTTGCCTTATCCTACTCTAAAGATGTTATGACTTGGACTGTGAGTGGTTTCTTTCTTCTTCTATGGATCATTTTAGCGGGTTTGAAGAATAGGGGGCGTAAAGGAGGGGGTACTGTAACAACCCTGCCGGCATAACTGCATGGCCTTCCATTCCCCACCTGCCTGTTACATCTACTCACTCACCCAGTGCCATGCTGTGAGATCTGTCTGCTGCTGGTTCCATGCCATGTGCTTCATGGCGGCCTGCTCTGTGTACACTTCCTGGCTGTGTGCATAGGGGGGCGGCGCCAGCCACTCTGGATTCTTATTGAGACTGTGTGCACCTCCCTAAGGTGCTTCTGGCCAATAGCCTTGAGGCCTCTGATACTTAAGGCATCCTCACCCATTGGAGGATGCCTGAGCAAACTATTCCCCTCTGTCAGCATTTGCTACTGAGCTGCCAGGTCGTGTGTTTCCTGTCTCTGAGGGCTGCACTATTGCAGGCCTTCATCTGTGTTCTGTTTGTGTATCCGTGTCCGTTCCTGTCTGTACTCTGGTCTATGTCCTTCCCTGCTCCTTCTTTGTCATTAGTCATTTCCCACTCAGCTGTGTGTACCTCTGCCTTATCTTTCTGCTCTGTTCGCCACTGTCTGTGGCTCTGCTTCTCTCTGCTCAGTTCTACCACAACCTGTGGCTCTGTGTCTCTCAGCTTTTCTCTCAGCTCTGCTCTCTGACCTTGCTCCGCTCTCTGTGGCTTTGCTCTACTGCTCCGCTCCTTGCGGTTCCACCTGGCACCGCTCCTTGCGGTTCTACGTCTTTAGCTCTTGGCTCCGCCTCCAGCGTCTCCGCTCTTGGCTCCGCCTCCAGCGTCTCCGCTCTTGGCTCCGCCTCCAGCGTCCCGCTCTTGGCTCCGCCTCCAGCGTCTCCGCTCTTGGCTCCGCCTCCAGCGTCTCCGCTCTTGGCTCCGCCTCCAGCGTCTCCGCTCTTGGCTCCGCCTCCAGCGTCTCCGCTCTTGGCTCCGCCTCCTGCGGCTCCGTCCTTGGCTCTGCCTTCTCCTTCTCTACTCTCTGCTCTGCCTTCTCCTTCTCTACTCATAGCTCCACCTTCTACTCGTACTCCGCCTCCTGCGATTCAGCTTTGCTTCCACTCTTGCTCTATCTTTGTTCTGCTACTTTCCATACAGGTCTCTACCGGTTCCTTTATATTCTCCAGTCTGAACAGGTTCTTACCTGTTTCCACACATCTATCTGTATACCAATTCCTTCCAGAGTATCTGTCCTGTCTGCCAGTGCCAGCCGTACCCGCCTGTCTGCCTGAGTGCCAGCCGCGCCCGTCTGCCTGCCTGTATCTCTGTCAAGCCAGTCTCCCCGTCTGGGCCTCTGCCATACCCGTCTGTCAGCCAGTGTCACAGCCGTGCCTGCCTACCCGTGTATTGTCCCCGGTGGGATCAGCATCCACAGTCTGACTCCACCCTGGAGTGGTACCTGGTAGCTTCCTATTGCACAAGTCTGACCTCACCATCAGAGGCTCCAGCGAACACCTAGGAAGCTACTTAGTCACGCCCCTTCCAGGGAAGTTCGGTCTGTGGTCCAGTGGGGCCACACCCCCAGGCGCCCGCGCCAACCAGTCTCGGCGCAAGCGTTACATTTATCAAGGCTGTATACTAATCTGGTAAACTGCACAACAATATAGCTGCTACATGATTTTCTTTAACATCTTCACCAATAGATCTTAGCTGTGATATCACTTCCATCATTGAGAATATGTGCTTCTGCATATCGTCATTTGCACTCAATCTCATACTGTACAGCTTTCTTAATAAAAATAACGTGATTCAAGCTAGGTCTTTCATACAGTTTTCTTAATGCTTCCCACATTCCCTTAGCTGTTTCTTCATTTCTTATATGTATTAATTGAGCATCATCCATTAATAAGCTAATGGTGGCTTTAGCGTGTCTATTCTTCTTATCCCATGTCTGATTATCTTGATCTGGTCTTGCTGTAACAATTACTTCCCATAGATCATCCTTAGATAACAACATCTCTACTTTGAATTTCCATAACTGATCATTTTCACTATTCAGTTTAGCTACTGTAAATTTCAGTTCTGTGTTACTCATCATCTTTATATACTCTTACTTGTTTAGAGAGTTGTACTGAAGATATTCTCTTCTATGTCCTGTGAATTCTCTGCAATTATATCCAGCTCCTGGGATCATGAATTCCTCTGTCACTCTGTATCTGGATTTATTTCCTTCTGTTTAGAGAGCTTATCTGTGTGCTCCCTTATCTGGGGTTATAAACCAGGATCCTGCTGCCTGGGCTTGTAGTGCAGACCTGTAGTGTCTGGGCCCATAACCTGTTGCAGAGTGTGTCTTCTTGCAGTCACCGCTGTACTTAAGGTACCGTCACACTGAGCGACGCTGCAGCGATACCGACAACGATCCGGATCGCTGCAGCGTCACTGTTTGGTCGCTGGAGAGCTGTCACACAGACCGCTCTCCAGCGACCAACGATGCCGGTAACCAGGGTAAACATCGGGTTACTAAGCGCAGGGCCGCGCTTAGTAACCCAATGTTTACCCTGGTAACCAGCGTAAAAGTAAAAAAAAACCAAACACTTCATACTTACCTTCCGCTGTCTGTCCCTCGGCGCTCTGCTTCTCTGCCCTGTGTAAGCACAGCGGCCGGAAAGCAGAGCGGTGACGTCACCGCTCTGCTTTCCGGCCGCTGGGCTTACACAGGGCAGAGAAGCAGAGCTCCGAGGGACAGACAGCGGAAAGTAAGTATGAAGTGTTTGTTTTTTTACTTTTACGCTGGTAACCAGGGTAAACATCGGGTTACTAAGCGCGGCCCTGCGCTTAGTAACCCGATGTTTACCCTGGTTACCAGTGAAGACATCGCTGAATCGGCGTCACTCACGCCGATTCAGCGATGTCTGCAGGGAGTCCAGTGACCAAATAAAGTGCTGGACTTTCTGCAGCGACCAACAACATCACAGCAGGATCCTGATCGCTGCTGCGTGTCAAACTGAACGATATCGCTAGCCAGGACGCTGCAACGTCACGGATCGCTAGCGATATCGTTCAGTGTGACGGTACCTTTAGGAGAGCTTCAATCAGCAAGATATCTTGAGTAAACAGTATTTACTTCATACTGGATAAACATGAGATACAATTCAGTGTCACACAGTCCATGCACTGAAGACAACACATTCAATAAAGAAAGAGAAAAACAGGAAGCAAGAAAAACAACAAACAATTGAGATCTTCCCTCCCCACATTACAGCTAGTATATAACTTTACACTTTATCGCCATCTGCTGTCTGGTTAGTATAAAGTCCTCCTTTCACTTATAATAAGTCCTAATCTGTTGCATATGCCAACAAAAATTACCCCCCCTCCTAGGGCCCCCCCTCCTTGGGCCTCGCTACGTTCGAAGGCAGCAATGAGCTGCAGAGCCCGAATGTGCTCAGCAGGCTCCCAGGACCTATCCTCAGGGCCATAACCCTTCCAGTCCACCAAATAAAATTTTTTACCACGTACCACCTTGCACCCCAAAATAGCGTTCACCTCGAAATCGTCCGTAGACGAACCTGATGTCCCGGTAGATGACTCAGAAAACCGGGACATGTATGTGGGCTTAAGGAGGGACACATGAAAGGTGTCGATGATACCAAGGCGTGGAGGAAGGGCTAGATGGTAGACCACAGGATTAACCTGTTCAAGGACCTGGAAGGGACCCAAGTAGCGAGGTGCAAACTTAGTGGACTCTACACACAGCCTGATGTTACGGGCGGAGAGCCACACTAAATCGCCAGGAGCAAAAGTCGATGTGCATCGGCGGAGGACCTCATTCTCTCCTTGGAGGCCCGAATGGCATCCTGAGTGCGGTCCCAAATGTCCCGTGCCTCCACTGCCTAGTCTGCCACACTGGAGTCAGCAGAGGACATGGGCATAGGAACATGCAGATGCTGGCCGTAATTAAGGAGGAAAGGAGTCTGACCAGTGGAGTCGGCTACAGCGTTGTTAAGGGAGAACTCTGCCCATGGTAATAAAGATGCCCAGTCATCCTGGCTGGCAGAAACAAAATGTCGCAAATATGTGACCAGAGTCTGATTGGCCCTCTCTACCAACCCATTCATCTCGGGATGATATGCGGAAGAGAGATTTAACTCAATGCTGAGAAGACGACAAAGCTCTCTCCAGAACCGAGAAGCAAACTGGAGACCCCGGTCACTGACAATTTTGTCTGGCATGCTGTGTAGGCGGAAGATGTGTCTTATGAACAATGCTGCCAAGGCCCGTGCAGAAGGTAACCGTGGAAGTGGCACCAAATGCACCATTTTCGAGAAATGATCGGTAATAACCCAAATGATGGTACAGCCGCGAGACTTGGGCAAACCCAGTACAAAGTCCATCCCGACCATCTCCCAGGGCCTGTCTGCCACAGGCAAGGGATAGAGTAACCCAGCCAGCCGTTGTCAAGGAGACTTATTTTTGGCGCATGAGACACACGCCAGAACGTAATCTCTGACATCTCGGAGCATATGCGGCCACCAGTATGTCCTCGCCAGCAGCTCAGATGTCCTTTTTGCCCGAAAGTGTCCATTCCTGGAGGAATGAGCCCAAGAGAGAACCTCCGGTCGCAAATTTATGGGCACAAAAGTGTTGCCCGGAGGCACAGACTCAAGAGACACCTGAGCCACGGTTCTCAGGCTCTCAGAAGGGACAATAAGCCGAGGCTCTCCTTCCTCCTCCTCAGATGACACAACAGAGCGAGAAAGGGCGTCAGCATGAATGTTCTTCTCCCCAGCGAGATAATGGAGGGTGAAGTGGAATTGGGAGAAGAACAAGGACCATCTGGCCTGGCAAAAATTTAGCCGCTGGGCTGTTTGCAAATATAGCAAATTTTTGTGGTCTGTGAAAACTTGAATGGGAAAACGAGCCCGCTCCAAGAGATATCTCCACTCTGAGAAAGCCAACTTCATCGCTAGCAACTCCTTGTCCCCGATGGAATAATTCCTCTCCGCTGGTGTGAAGGTCTTGGAGAAAAAGAAGCACGGATGCTTCCGACTTTGAGTATCCTTTTGGAAGAGGACTGCTCCTGCACCAACGGAAGAGGCATCCACTTCCATTATAAATGGCTTATCGACATCCGGACGATGTAGGATGGGAGCGCTAGCAAAATGGGACTTAATAGAAGAAAAGGCCCTGGAGACCTCTTTAGACCACACTTTGGGATTTTCTCCCTTCTTGGTGAGGGCTACCAAAGGAGCTACCAAAGTTGAGAACTGGCGGTAATAATTAATGAACCCCATAAAGCGCTGCACCGCTTTAAGCGAATGGGGTTCTTGCCAGTCCATCACAGACTGTAGTTTGGCAGGATCCATAACCAATCCCTGGGCGGAGATGATATAGCCCAGGAAATTACCTTTCCTGGGCTATATCATCTCCACCCAGGGATTGGACTCCTGCTCAAACACACACTTCTCCAACTTTGCGTAAACAGAGTTTGCCCGTAAGAGGTCGAAGACTCTGCCAACATCTCTCCGGTGGGAGTCAATATCTGGAGAGAAGATGAGAATATCATCCAGATAGACTACGACCGAGGTGGAAAGCATATCTCGGAAGATATCGTTGACAAAGTCTTGGAAAACGGCTGGGGCATTACAGAGCCAGAAGGGCATCACCAGATACTCATAGTGCCCATCTCTGGTGTTAAACACCGTCTTCCATTCGTCCCCCTCACGGATGCGAATCAGATTATAAGCTCCCCGCAGGTCTAATTTGGTAAATACCTTAGCTCCCCGTAGCCTATCAAAAAGCTCAGAAATCAGGGGCAGCGGGTACTTATTCTTAACGGTGATGACGTTAAGACCCCTGTAATCTATGCAAGGACGTAATTCTCCGTTCTTCTTCTACACGAAGAACAACGCTGCCCCTGCAGGTGATACTGACTTCCTAATAAACCCTCTTGCCAAATTCTCCTGGATGTATTGGGACATAGCCTCCATTTCCGGGAGAGAGAGGGGATAGACACGTCCCCGAGGAGGTTCTGCTCCAGGCAAGAGATCTATAGGACAGTCATAGGGACGGTGAGGCAGAACGGTCTCCGCGGCTTTTTTGGAGAAGATGTCTGCATAGGACCAATAGTATTTGGGGAGAGAAGAGAGATCTGCGGGTATCTCAGTGGTGGAAACCTGAACGCACTCTTTCACACGTCTGCCCTTACAGGATTCACTCCAACCCAATATCCTCCCAGAGGTCCACTCAGTATGCGGGGAGTGGAAACGGAGCCAGGGTATTCCCAGCAGAATCTCATCCATTCCCTCGGGAAGGACAAGAAGGGAAATAATCTCCTGGTGGGATGGGGACATGACTAACGTGAAAGGGACAGTCTGATGTGTGATTTGTAACGGAAGTGTCGACCCACTCACCACTCTAACAGTTACTGATTTGGCAAGCATTACCAGAGGTATTGCGTGGCGCAGAGCAAAAGCAGAAGACATGAAATTTCCCTCTGCTCCTGAATCCACACAAAGCTCTACTGTATGAGTGGATGTGCCTAACAGGATTGTCCCTTTAAAGGACAATTTGGAGGAAAATGCCGCTGTGTCCAGTGAACCTCCTCCAATGGTCACTAGATGCGATCGTTTCCCGACCGCCGTGGACATTTATTAGCATAATGTCCCAGTTGCTGGCAATTTTTACACACCACAGGTACTCGAGCGGTCTGAGACCTAGGTCCCGCTCGAGAGACCTCCATGGCTTCATGGGAGTCGGACGCATAACAGGAGATTCTAGAGGTTTGGCAAAGATGGGAGCCAGCCGAAACCTCTGCCTACACTGGGTCCGCTCCAACCTCCGTTCGTTAAAACGGAGATCGATGCAGGTAGATATAGTAATGAGCTCCTCCAGTGTGGCGGGAATCTCCCTGGTGGCCAAGGCGTCCTTTACATGATCTGCCAGTCCTTTCCAGAACACCAGAATAAGGACTTTATCCGGCCATTCCAGCTCAGAAGCTAGAGTCCAGAATTGGATGGCGAACTGGCTGACCATGGACGAACCCTGAGTAATTGCCAACAATTGGAGTGCGGTATCGTGGGTGACACGAGGTCCCAAAAAGACCTGCCTCAGAGCGTCCAGGAAGAGAGGAGCACTCTGAACCACACGATCATCACGTTCCCAAAGCGGCGTTGCCCACTCCAACGCCCTGCCCGACAAAAGAGATAAAATTAATCCCACTTTCGCCCGTTCCGTAGGAAAACGTGCAGCCAGCAGCTCAAGATGTATGGAGCACTGGCTCACGAATCCCCGACATAGCTTACTGTCACCAGCAAACTTGTCTGGTAGTGGGAGACGGGATAAAGTCGGAGCAGGGGTGGCAGTGGACAAACTGGCTGCAGCTACACTTGCAGCCTGAACAGCGACAGCAGTGACGTCCACAGCTGAGGTTGCACGCTCTAGAGCTGCCAACCTACCCTCCAGCTGCTGGATGTACCGCTGTAGACGCTGATCATCCGCCATTTACTAGCCAGACCCTGGCGCTAGTATTAAGTTAGGGCTAGCGGAACGCACCGAGTAAAATAGATGTTTATTATAAATGGTGCGTTCGCAGCCCGGGGTCCACCGTGCAGGAGGAACCTGCTGCTAGTGAATGGCGGCACTGTTTGGCGGTATAGACTAGCTCTGTTACCTCACAGAGCAACCGCGAGAGGAAAGCACTGCGCCCTGTTAGCCTCACAGGAGCACAAGCTTACTGCCGAACTGATAGCAGTCAGTAGTTATGCACACACGCAATCTCCTCACCGGAGGTGCCAGTATTCTAGGGGCTTATTTCAGCCGGGTCCCTGAATCACGTTCACACAATCTCCTCGCCGGAGGTGCCAGCATTCTAGGGGCTTATTTCAGCCGGGTCCCTGAATACAAACATACATAACCACACTGGCGCAAAGCACATATGAGAATTGATACTGGTGCATGGCCGTGCGGCCATGCGAGCCTTAAATAGTTGCAGCACATTTAGGACCTTCCAAAGAAGGACCAATGGAGTTGCCGCAGTACCTGAGCATGTGACCCCAGATCTCCACTGAGAGATCTTGCCCCGGGCATGCTCAGAGTGCAAAGCAGGATTTAGTCCTAGCACCTACAAGGACCTTAGCTGCAGTATCTGATCATGTGACCCTCGATCTCCACTGAGAGATCTTACTCTGGGCATGCTCAGAGCGTGAAAAGCAGGACTTAGACCCAGAAGCGTCTGCTCGCCGCTGCCCCGCACTGACTTCAATGGCAGAATCAGGAAATGCAGCAGTAACTCTCAGCACAGAGTCAGACTGAGCGAGATGCTGTAATCGACGTCTCCGCTGAGCAGGCTCCACTGTGGCAGGAGAAGAATGGGAGACCGCAGCGGAGATGGCCCGAGATTCCCCCTGTGCAGAGGCAGGAACTCGACCCCTAACATAGGATTGGGTAATGAATACATGGATATGGATGAGCCATACATACAAGGTTATGGATGGGGGCAAATAACACAAGGATAGGGATGGGGCCATACATATAAGGATAGGAATGGAGCCATGCATACAAGGATAGGGATGGGACCATGCATACCATGATAGGGATGGGGCCATGCATACAAGGATAGGGATGTGGGTTAATCATACTAGGATAGGGATGGGCCATGCATACAAGGATAGGGATGGGGCAATGCATACATGGATATGGATGGAGCCATGCATAAAAGGATATGGATGGGGCCATGCATTCAAGGATAAGGATGGGGTTATGCATACATGGATAGGGATGGAGCCATGCATACAAGGATAGGGATGGGGCCATGCATGCAAGGATAGGGATGGGGCCATGCATACAAGGATAGGGATAGAGCCATGCATACCAGGAAAGGGATGGGGCCAATTGTACCAGGATAGGGATGAGGAGCCATGCATATCAAGATAGGGATGAGGAGCCATGCATATCAGGATAGGGATGAGGAGCCATGCATATCAGGATAGGGATGAGGAGCCATGCATACAAGGATGGGGATTTGGGGCAATGCATACCAGGCTTATACTCGAGTCAATAAGTTTTCCTAGTATTTTGTGGTAAAATTAGGTACATCGGCTTACACTCAAGTATATACGGTACTCGATGGTGATATTTGTGGACATTCTCTTACTGCTTCAATAAATAATTGAAAAATGTAGAAATGTATTGACATGTCAAAATAAGACAGATAAAAAAATTCTGTCTTGAACAAATCAGTATTCTAAAAGTAGAATACGCTCTGTGTAATTGGTGGAGACACAGCAGTGCTATATTGGAAGCCAGCTGTAGGAGTCTACACTTGATGCTCGATCAGGAGTAGTAGAAATAAAGCAAGAAGGATCCAATGACACCTGCAGGGTAAACAGAGCCTGGAGGAGCATCCTTAGGGGGCTTATATGTGAAAAACAGGAAAGGCTTTGATTGGCACAAAATAATAACAATATATGTAAATTATTAAAAGATCACATTATGATTTTGGGAATACAATATTAAGTGCATGTATTTTTGGCTAAAAAAAACATTTTTGCATTAAACATGTTGAACAGTTTGGTTTCTGCAGCATTTGAATAGTACAGTACATAGCAGAGTAAGTAGAGGCACACTAGTGTATCACATCCGATGAGAGTTCATTGTATGCAATATGCTCATGATACTCGGCCCCATCATTGCTGTTAGCGTGGATCGAATGTCAGTGCTCTGTGCTCCTATCCACTCATATGAGAGGATGACAGCGCAGCTGTAGAGCAGACGGAGAAATTCATTTCACCTTCTCCTATGCTGCTGGCATCGGCGGGAATCGCAATGCACTCAAGTGATATTCAAGTGCAGTGTGATGTTTCACATGCACCCATAGACTTATATGGGTGCGTGCGATCTGAATTTGGCATGCAATCGCAGCATGCTGCATTTTTTTCCTATCCGATCACGATTCAATTGGAACAGGAAAAAAATGCCATTGAGAACAGTAGCATAGGATTCATTTGGTACGAATGCAATCCGATTTTAAGTTAGATTGCATTCGTCAGTGGGTTGCAATCTGTCAGTGGGTTTTGCCATGTAATCTGAAGACTGCATGCAGGGGCTAAAACAGAGATTTCAGCAATGCTTATCTTATCAAACCCTGGGCTTATTTGCTTATTTGCTTACGAGATTTGTTTTAGAACTACGAGCTTATCATAACAAAAAATTATGCGCTAAGCATTCTTAATTTGTCATATTTCTAGTGCAGTAATGTAGTTCAATTTTTATATTACATGTTTGCAAGCTATAGCACCACAGAGTGCTGCCTTGTTTATTTGATTGTAAATGAATTGGTGATTCTTGGTAAGCATCTGTTCACACCTAGTCTATGTTTGGATGTGACAGTCAGTTTTTTGAAGTTTGTATTCATTAGCCTTCTGACTGAGCACTCCTCCTTTTAGCCTCAGGCATTTTTAATCACAGCAGGACACTACCCCTCCACAGAGATATAGATTTCAGTCCAAGAGAGGATTCACGGGTTCCCATACAGATGCAGACTTTAGTCTAAGAGAGGATTGGCATTGTTAGGTCCTGGAAAAGAAAATTGCCTTAACGTGGCTTCCAGGTAAACATGAATTGGACAATTTATGCACTAAGCTTTCTCAATTTTTCATATTTCTAGTGCAGTAATGCAATTCAATTGTCATATTTCATGTTTGCAAGCTATGGCCTTAGAGAGTGCTGCCTTGTTTATTTGATAGGAGCTTATCATTGCTGGGACACAGCAGCTTGTTCCTTCTGGTCCAACAGGCTTGTGATAGGCACCTCACTGTTTATAGACTTTGTACATGGAAAGCCTCGTGAGGGTGGGATTAGAGTTAGCAATGAAGCAGAGCTGGAAAAGCTAATAACTTTGTGTCAGAACAGCTGCACCCAGTAATATAAGTGATACATAGTTGGATTCAGCTTCTCTTTGCCTACATCAGGCTGCTCTCAGATGAGGTAGCAAAACCTGATGGCAGATTTTCTTTTAAAATAAGTTACATGCCCCAAAGGACAAGAATAAAGGTCAAGTTTAAAGCTTCCAATTATCCTTCTCCGTCACTTAGGATCAATGCTAGGGTTTCAGCTAAAAAAGAAAATCTGCAAGAAATAATTCCACCCTAAAAATACAGTTTGAATTGAATTTATTTGTAAAGGAAGTGGCCTAATGTTATAATAATAGTATTAATTTTATTTCTATTACACCAACAAATTCTGCAGCACTTTACAATTTAGCTTAGCAACGTACAGATAGTTCAACAGTTACAGGAGAAATGAGGACCCTTTCAATCTATAAGGAAATAGGGGGGGCACACAATATAAAAGTGCTCATCAATGTTCTTATAATGAATACAGATAAAACAGGTGCTTAATTGTACGTGTCTGAAATATTAGCAAGCGGCGGTTTATGACTTCTAATGTTAAGAAAAGAAGCTTCTTATAGTGAACCTGTCAGCAGGATTGTGCTCAGTAAACTACAGACAGTGTCAGGTCGACACTGTTATACTGATTGCAATGATACCTTGGTTGATGAAATCCATCTTGTGGTTTTTGTTTAAACTGCATTTGCAGTTTTCAGTTAATGAGAATATTGATGTGGTTTTAACCCCTTTACCCCCAAGGGTGGTTTGCACGTCAATGACCAGCCCAATTTTTACAATTCTGACCACTGTCCCTTTATGAGGTTATAACTCTGAAACGCTTCAACGGATCCTGGTGATTCTGACATTGTTTTCTCGTGACATATTGTACTTCATGATAGTGGTAAAATTTCTTTGATAGTACCTGCGTTTATTTGTGAAAAAAACGGAAATTTGGCGAAAATTTTGAAAATTTCACAATTTTCAAACTTTGAATTTTTATGCAATTAAATCACAGAGATATGTCACACAAAATACTTAATAAGTAACATTTCCCACATGTCTCCTTTACATCAGCATAATTTTGGAAAAAATTTTTTTTTTTGTTAGGGAGTTATAAGGGTTAAAAGTTGACCAGCAATTTCTCATTTTTACAACACCATTTTTTTTTAGGGACCACGTCTCATTTGAAGTCATTTTGAGGGGTCTATATGATAGAAAATGCCCAAGTGTGACACCAATCTAAAAACTGCACCCCTCAAGGTGCTCAAAACCACATTCAAGAAGTTTATTAACCCTTCAGGTGTTTAATAGGAATTTTTGGAATGTTTAAATAAAAATGAACATTTAACTTTTTTACACAAAAAATTTACTTCAGCTCCAATTTGTTTTATTTTACCAAGGGTAACAGGAGAAAATGGACGCCAAAAGTTGTTGTCCAATTTGTCCTGAGTACGCTGATACCCCATATGTGGCAGTAAACCACTGTTTGGACGCATGGGAGAGCTCGGAAGGGAAGGAGCGCCGTTTGACTTTTCAATGCAAAATTGACAGGAATTGAGATGGGACGCCATGTTGCGTTTGGAGAGCCACTGATGTGCCTAAACATTGAAACCCCCCACAAGTGACACCATTTTGGAAAGTAGACCCCCTAAGGAACTTATCTGGATGTGTGGTGAGCACTTTGACCCACCAAGTGCTTCACAGAAGTTTATAATGCAGAACCGTAAAAATAAAAAATCATATTTTTTCACAAAAATTATATTTTTGCCCCCAATTTTTTATTTTTCCAAGGGTAAGAGAAGAAATTGGACATCAAAAGTTGTTGTCCAATTTGTCCTGAGTACGCTGATACCCCATATGTGGCAGTAAACCACTGTTTGGGCGCATGGGAGAGCTCGGAAGGGAAGGAGCGCCTTTTGACTTTTCAATGCAAAATTGACAGAAATTGAGATGGGACGCCATGTTGCGTTTGGAGAGCCACTGATGTGCCTAAACATTGAAACCCCCCACAAGTGACACCATTTTGGAAAGTAGACCCCCTAAGGAACTTATCTAGAGGTGTGGTGAGCACTTTGACCCACCAAGTGCTTCACAGAAGTTTATAATGCAGAACCGTAAAAATAAAAAATCATATTTTTTCACAAAAATTATATTTTTGCCCCCAATTTTTTATTTTTCCAAGGGTAAGAGAAGAAATTGGACCTCAAAAGTTGTTGTCCAATTTGTCCTGAGTACGCTGATACCCCATATGTGGCAGTAAACCACTGTTTGGGCGCATGGGAGAGTTCGGAAGGGAAGGAGCGCCGTTTGACTTTTCAATGCAAAATTGACAGGAATTGAGATGGGACGCCATGTTGCGTTTGGAGAGCCACTGATGTGCCTAAACATTGAAACCCCCCACAAGTGACACCATTTTGGGAAGTAGACCCCCTAAGGAACTTATCTGGATGTGTGGTGAGCACTTTGACCCACCAAGGGCTTCACAGAAGTTTATAATGCAGAGCCATAAAAATAAAACAACATTTTTTTCCCACAAAAATTATTTTTTAGCCCCCAGTTTTGTATTTTCCCTAGGGTAACAGGAGAAATTGGACCCCAAAAGTTGTTGTCCAATTTGTCCTGAGTACGCTGATACCCCATATGTGGGGGGAAAACACCGTTTGGGCGCATGGGAGGGCTCGGAAGGGAAGGAGCGCCATTTGGAATGCAGACTTAGATGGAATGGTCTGCAGGCGTCACATTGCGTTTGCAGAGCCCCTAATGTACCTAAACAGTAGAAACCCCCCACAAGTGACACCATTTTGGAAAGTAGACCCCCTAAGGAACTCATCTTGATGTGTTGTGAGAGCTTTGAACCCCCAAGTATTTCACTACAGTTTATAACGCAGAGCCGTGCAAATAATAAATATTTTTTTTTCCACAAAAATTATATTTTAGCCCCCAGTTTTGTATTTTTCCAAGGTTAGCAGGAGAAATTGGACCCTAAATGTTGTTGTCCAATTTGTCCTGAGTACGCTGATACCCGATATGTGGGGGGGAACCACCGTTTGGGCGCATGGGAGGGCTCGGAAGGGAAGGAGCATCATTTGGAATGCAGACTTAGATGGATTGGTCTGCAGGCGTCACATTGCGTTTGCAGAGCCCCTAATGTACCTAAACAGTAGAAACCCCCCACAAGTGACCCCATATTGGAAACTAGACCCCTCAATGAACTTATCTAGATGTGTTGTGAGAACTATGAACCCCCAAGTGTTTCACTACAGTTTATAACGCAGAGCCGTGAAAATAAAAAATCTTTCTTTTTTCCCACAAAAATTATTTTTTAGCCCCCAGTTTTGTATTTTCCCAAGGGTAACAGGAGAAATTGGTCCACAAAAGTTGTTGTCCAATTTGTCCTGAGTACGCTGATACCCCATATGTGAGGGTAAACCCCTGTTTGGGCACACAGGAGAGCTCGGAAGGGAAGGAGCACTGTTTTACTTTTTCAACGCAGAATTGGCTGGAATTGAGATCGGACGCCATGTCGTGTTTAGAGAGCCCCTGATGTGCTGAAACAGTGGAAACCCCCCAATTATAACTGAAACCCTAATCTAATCACACCCCTAACCCTAATTCCAATGGTAACCCTAACCACACCTCTAACCCTGACACACCCCTAACCCTAATCCCAACCCTATTCCCAACTGTAAATGTAATCTAAACCCTAACCCTAACTTTAGCCCCAACCCTAACTGTAGCCCCAACCCTAACCCTAACCCTAGCCCTAACCCTAGCCCTAGCCCTAACCCTAGCCCTAACCCTAGCCCTAACCCTAGCCCTAGCCCTAACCCTAGCCCTAACCCTAACCCTAGCCCTAACCCTAACCCTAGCCCTAACCCTAAACCTAGCCCTAACCCTAGCCCTAGTCCTAACCCTAGCCCTAACCCTAGCCCTAGCCCTAACCCTAGCCCTAACCCTAGCCCTAGCCCTAGCCCTAACCCTAACCCTAACCCTAGCCCTAGCCCTAACCCTAACCCTAGCCCTAACCCTAGCCCTAATGGGAAAATGGAAATAAATATTTTTTTTTTTCCCTAACTAAGGGGGTGATGAAGGGGGGTTTGATTTACTTTTATAGACAGTTTTTTAGCGGATTTTTATGATTGGCAGCCGTCACACACTGAAAGACCCTTTTTATTGCAAAAAATATTTTTTGCAATACCACATTTTGAGAGCTATAATTTTTCCATATTTTGGTCCACAGAGTCATGTGAGGTCTTGTCTTTTGCGGGACGAGTTGACGTTTTTATTGAAACCATTTTCGGGCACGTGACATTTTTTGATCGCTTTTTATTCCGATTTTTGTGAGGAAGAATGACCAAAAACCAGCTATTCATGAATTTCTATTGGGGGAGGCGTTTATACCGTTCCGCGTTTGGTAAAATTGATAAATCAGTTTTATTCTTCGGGTCAGTACAATTACAGCGATACCTCATTTATATCATTTTTTTATGGTTTGGCACTTTTATACGATAAAAACTATTTTACAGAAAAAATAATTATTTTTGCATCGCTTTATTCTCAGGACTATAACTTTTTTATTTTTTTGCTGATGATGCTGTATGGCGGCTCGTTTTTTGCGGGACAAGATGACGCTTTCAGTGGTATCATGGGTATTTATATCTGTCCTTTTGATCGCGTGTTATTCCACTTTTTGTTCGGCGGTATGATAATAAAGCGTTGTTTTTTGCCTCGTTTTTTTTTTTTTTTTCTTACGGTGTTTACTGAAGGGGTTAACTAGTGGGACAGTTTTATAGGTCGGGTCGTTACGGACGCGGCAATACTAAATATGTGTACTTTTATTGTGTTTTTTTTTATTTAGATAAAGAAATGTATTTATGGGAATAATATTTTTTTTTTTTTTCATTATTTTGGAATATTTTTTTTTATTTTTTTTATACATTTGGAAAATTTTTTTTTAACTTTTTTAATTTGTCCCAGGGGGGACATCACAGATCAGTGATCTGACAGTGTGCACAGCACTCTGTCAGATCACTGATCTGACATGCAGCGCTGCAGCCTTCACAGTGCCTGCTCTGAGCAGGCTCTGTGAAGCCACCTCCCTCCCTGCAGGACCCGGATCCGCGGCCATCCTGGATCCGGGGCTGGAGGGAGCAGGGAGGGAGGTGAGACCCTCGCAGCAACGCGATCACATCGCGTTGCTCCGGGGGTCTCAGGGAAGCCCGCAGGGAGCCCCCTCCCTGCGCGGTGCTTCCCTGCACCGCCGGCACATCGCGATCATCTTTGATAGCGGTGTGCCAGGGGTTAATGTGCCGGGGGTGGTCCGTGACCGCTCCTGGCACATAGTGCCGGATGTCAGCTGCGATAAGCGTGAGCGCGGCCGATCGGCTATGACGTACTATCCCGTCCAGGGTCAGATAAGCCCAGGGCACCTCGACGGGATAGTACGTCTAAGGTCACAGAGGGGTTAAGTAACCGTGGTCCAGAAAAGACAAACGTGCAATAATCTGCACCGGTAGTTTGTAAGACACCATTATAATGGACCAATGTAGTGATGCTTTTTAGTCAAGTGATTTTTAAAAATAATGGCACTTCTGAAAATGACATATAATATCCTGTGTCAAGATCAGACAAGCTATAGACCTCTAAAATACAGCTGTGTGACCTCATCCTAAGCTTCCCTGATGCCATCTGACACTGTATGTTATCAGTTTTATACAATACTATGGCTAAAATCTGGGAGCTTAGAACAAAGAAAATAAACATTTTTTTTGCAGCAAGCAAACAAGCGTCTTTCTCTCTGTTCGTGAATATATGATTTTGTTTGCACATTATTTTATTACTGACAAGCAGCCCATTTTGTTGCAATGCTAATAATGTCATTTATTAAACAAGTCCAAGATATTGTAATTAAATATTCCTCCTTCCTTCCTCCTTAAATGTATGTCTAAAGTTAAAAAACAAACCATAAACCTTATTATTTAAATGAATTTAAGTAGATTTGTAAATCAAATATGCATGCTGTTTTTATGTTATCCTAAATCAATGGTAGAAAACCTTATTTATATTAATAAGTTTACTTTTCTTTGCATTTCTATGAGCATATGCGACAATTGATCTTGCCAAAGAAGAGAAGGAGCACTTCATGCATATTGAATTTTAACAAGTGTTTGTGTAAAAAAAATTGTTGAAAATTTAGTTATTGCAATGTAATGACCATATTTTCCATATTGCCGGTAACTGTAATTTCCTTCTTTCACATTGTTTTAAACCAAAGGGTTTTCCACTAGTTTTATATTGATCCTGAGAATATATAAACAATATCAGATCAGTTGGGATATGACACCTGACACCGCCAAGTTCACTATAACTGATGCCAAACCACCTAAATTTACTGCCTGCAAAAAAAAAAAACGCATGCGGATTTCTGGCATAAATGTCCAGTTTTTGGCAAGAAAATTTCTGCAAGAAATCCTGACGTGTGCACATACCCTAAATGGTTAGTGAATTAATTTTTTTATGACCAGCATCAGGGATGAATTGGAGCCCTGCGCAGGTGTGGTCTTCTGTTAATAAAAGCTTGATTATGTCTCAGCGTCTTCATAGTCTTTGTGCATTTAAATGTTTTGGGGCTTGTACCTATGGTGCTTTACACAGGTATGACCATGAACAGTGATGGCAACAACAGGCAAAATTTGGTTGAAAAAAATAGCTTGGCTTTGATTATTTTCAATTTCCTTCAGGTTTCTGCTTCCCTATCCTTTTTGGTGTGTACTCAGATGTTTTTGGTAACTACTGGGATGGCTTATCCCATAATTACCCTGCTGATTATTGGACCCCTGCACAGATCAGAGCACAAAGGGCAACATTTTAACTTAGGAAACAAACATTTTTGGAATTCTGTTAATTCAATTTGCTTTAATAATTGTTTTTTTTTTTTAGTATAAATTGTTAATTTTTGAGGGGCTCAGGTGAAGTTCCCATGTAGAAAACTGCACAGAATTGGGCTCCTACCCAGAAGCTCAATGTTCGTGTTCGATTCAGCAGGATGTGGAGAAGGAGGAGGAGGATGTGAAGGGGAAAATGGAGTTGGCATAAGCAAGGGACAAGGCGGATAGAGTTAAAATGACGAAAGCAATGACAATGCTGGCCATGACGGGGTTTGGAAAGTGAATCAGACTTGCTGGCGAGTATAGCAAGCTGTGTGCTGGGATGCTTGTGGGATGACATGTGCTTCTCTACCATGAAGCAAAGGGATAACTGTTGAATAGAGATGCCTTTAGCCCTTTTCTATAACAGAAATATGGGGACATTTTTTCAAGTTTTCGATAGGTGGTCCAAATTGGCATATTAGCAGAATAAGTTGTGTTACCCAGTCAGTGAACCTTTTGTTGAACAAACACATGCTTAATACATGTCTAGCCAGGAGACCACACTTTGCTCTCAAGAAAGTCAATACTCCCTTTGTGTGTTTCAGCACATGCTACAACAGGTAACCAAAGAAACCAAAAATGAACCTGATGTTAGGAATGCAAGCCCAGGACTAGGATCACTACAGCAGCCAGGAAAACAACGGCTGTAGGTAAGAGGTAAATAGAAGTGCAGCAAAGGCCACATAGATGTTGGTGGTAGGGGACTCTATAATTAGGCAGACAGACAGGGTCATCTACCACCAAGACCATGAATGCCGAACATTGTGTTGTCTGCCAGGTTTTCGGGTTCAGCTTATTGCGGATCAGATACACAGGTTGCTAGGTGAGACTGGGGAAAATCCAGCAGTTATGGTATACATCAGTACCAATGACAAAGTTAGAGGGAGGTGGGAGGCCATTAAAAATTATTGCAGGGAACTAGGAAAGAAATGAAGGTGAGGACCTTCAAGATGGTGTTTTCAGAAATACTGCCAGTGCCATTAGAAAAGCAGCGGGAGCTTGCAGAGATAAATAAGTGGCTTAGACATTGGTGCAGGAAGGAATGATTTGAGTTCATGGAGAACTGGGTCTACTTCTCTGTCGGCTACAGGCTCTACAGTAGAGACAAGCGGCATCTCAATGGGGAGGGTGCAGCGGTGCTGGGAGAAAAAAAGGATCAGAGGTATGGAGAAGGTTTTAAAATAGGATCTGTGTGAAGGGAGGGTAGTTGTGCAGATAAGAAGATAAATAGAGCAGACAGAGAGAGTGAGACAGTAGGGGTCAATGAGGATTTAACTGGGGCTGTGACATGCAAGAAAAATAGGTAGGTGAGTAGAAATAATAAATATGCTAATAATGTTAAATGTGTGCTGGCAAATTCAAGATGTCTTGCAAACATAATGAATGAATTGGAGACTCTTATGCCAGCCACAGATTACAATGTGGTAGTTAGAGAAGCCTGGCTATGTGACAGCCATGACATGGTGACAAAACGTAGAGGGTTACACTACATTTAGAAAGGACAGGAAATACAAAAATGGTGGAGCGGTGTGTATTTTTGTTAAATCAAACTTAAGTCCTGGGCTCAATATCGACATTGGGGTGAGCTGTGACAATGTAGTGTCAGTATGGGTAAATGTACATGGGGTTGGCAATAATGGAAAGCTGCTAATTAGAATTTGCTACAAGCCTCCCAATATGTCTGAACAGGTAGAGGAGGAAATGCTGCAACAAATTAAAAAGGAGTAAATAACAATAGGGTCCTTATAATGGGGCATTTTAACTACCCAGACATTCAGTGGGACATAGAATCTTCTGGTTGTGCTAAAAGCTGCAAGTTCTTATCCGTAGTTCAAGACAATTACCTCTCTCAGTTTGTAGATAAACCAGCCAGGAGAGATAACCTACTTGTAATTTCAGATATGCAAGTAATATGGTAAGTTCAAATATTCAATAAAACATTTCAAAGGGATAATGCAAAATCTGGAACTTTTGGAAAACTGATTTCAACAAATTAAGGAAATAGCTTAATTGTGTAGACTGGGACCATGTCATAGTAAGAGGGAATGCCAAACATATATATACTTTTACTGTTTAAGAATATACTATTAGAATCCTGTAGAACATGTATAACTTCTCTTAATAAAATGCCCAGGAATAAAAGAAAAATATTACAGATAAATAACACAGTACAGAGTTTAATAAGACAAAAACAAAAAGCATTCAAAATCTTCAACATCTTGAAGTCTGAGGATGCAAAAATGGCATTTCCAGTATATAAAGAGCTAAAAAATAAATGTAAAAAAAGAAATCAAGCTACCAAAGTTAGGTACTGAAACAGAAATTACCAGCAACATTAAAATAAATTCTCCAAAAATGTATAAATACATCTATGTCATAAAGAAAAGAAGGGATGGTATCTGTCCCTTAAAATATGATACCACTATAATTGAAGGGAATAAAGAAAAGGCTGAGATATCAAACAGGCACTTTCATCCATGTTCACCAATGAAGTGACTATTCCAGGGATCATTCAATAAGGCAAAAATTGAAATTCAACACCGGATATAACTAGTTTAACACAAGAAGGAGTACACCTGCGTCTGAGCAAATTAAGAATTAACAAATCCCCCAGCCCAGATGGCATTCATCCACGAATATTGAGGGAATTGAGCTCAGTAATTAACAGTCTGATGTGTGTCATATTCTTAGACTCTGTTGTAGCAGGGCTGATCATAGGATTGGAGGATGGGTGACAGGGCAGCCATCAGGGCATTACTGCCATATTTGGTGGAAGGAGCCCGGTGAGCACAAGCAATGAGGGGGTCTGGACTGGGTTTGAAATGCTGCGGTGTCTTTGCTGAGGCAGCACAGCCGAGCCACTGTAAAAACAGCCTAGCAGACTGTGTGGCACACTGGCACACTGGGGCTCAGGCTAATTACTTTTCTTTGCTTTATTAATTAGGTTGTTCACTACAATGTGTAGCGAGCAGATTGATATAAACCTTGGAAATAATAAGTCTTTCTTCAAATACCATGTGCTTCCAAATGTACATGTGACCTCATCCCTTTATGTGACCCCCGGCTGCAGTTGCCTCTGATTTCCGGTGATGTTATATCAACTTCCGGAATGGCAAGCTTACCCAGCATCATTGAGGCAGGACCCAGTCTCCCCGAGTGACAGGGCTGTAGGGGGAGCTTCACCACACATCACAGCACAAGCTTATCGCCACGCACGCCTGAGTTCACTGAAATGGAAGTTGCAGGGATTCGCTGACACCTGCGCAGGTGAATGCTCAGCCAATGCCCATACAAGAGCGGAATAGGTACTGTATAATCGCGCTATTGCAGAGCACAGGCGCAGGATTCAGTAGCCATAATTATGTGTCACAAGGCCCTGTGACGCTGATGGGAACGGGATGGTATGATAATGAAGACAAGAGGAAGAGATTTCTTCCAGGCACCACATGCCCCGGAACCTGTAAGAAATCATTAACATCTAGAAATAAAATGCAATTTCTCAACAACAAGACTGCAAATATGAGGCATACAGGTAGGACTAGTTTAACATTTCGATCACCGATATGCCCATATTAAGATGTCATATATGTCCTAGAGGGTGACCTATTCTGATTATATTTTACGTGGACTATGTCCTTTCCCCAACAGATATCTTAAGCTTCAATCCTATAAACTGCTGGCTCAGCAGACTGGAAGAGTGGCAAGAAATTGCTCAGTTATTCTCCACAGGTGTGGAAAAGCTTACATTTGTCAAAATGAATCAGGCATGTATCAGTGTCGACTTTCATTCACCTATGGCTAATGCCAACATCGTACATACCATCTGCCTGCTTGTCCATTGTCTGTCTTCTAGACTGTTCTGCTGCTTCCATTGTCGATGGCCCAAAGTTAACCAGACATCTACTCCCTCTATCATCTAACCTATTCTGCATTGCTGCTGCAGGAGCTGTCATTGCTGGGCCGACACTTCTAGTCTTCTCATTGCCTGACCTGTCATATGTTTCCATTGTCGGGCTTCTGTTGCTGTCACTACCACTACTCAACCACAACAAGACACATATCTCCTGGCTCCCCATAGGAGGAGATGTCACTGGCATATTGAGACCAGTTTAGATGCACAAATATAGATGAATTATAGCAGCAAGCAAGGAAAGATACTTATAATTTTCTGATGTTTTAACATGCCTGTTAAAACATCAGAAGGCGTGTTAAAACATCAGAAAATGATAAGCGTCTTTCCTTGCTTGCTGCTATAATTCATCTATATTTGTGTACATTGGTAGACTAATTTTAGTCTGAGCCTGAAACTGTATATCTATGGTCTAATTAAGGACATGGCCATCAATGTTAAACATATTAATGTGTATTACTCATGCCTACATAGCTTTCCATGGGGTATCTGAGGGATAGCTGTCGTGGAGTGGGGGTGCCATATCCGCTGTACAGTAGGGTGCCAACCCCCACAGCTAGGCAGGATTGACTATAGCAGGGAGCAGCATAGCAAGGTATATATGTTCACATAAACACTATTTTGCACTTTTTTCACTTTGTTGTCTGTGTCTCTCACCCTGTCACAATTAAGCTTCTCTTGGCAAAATAATAGCCAATATCGGCTGCATTAAACCTCTATCTCCTGTCTATCCATTTCCTGTTGAGTAATTGACAGCCCAATTGTGACACCAGTCCAGGGCAGTTACAGGAGATTTAGGGACAGCCGACGGTGAGCGGGGGCGCCAATCTTGATTGTGTATTTGGGTGCTAACCTCCGCTGTAAGGTAGTGTGATATAGGATATGTGACAGGGCCATCTTCAGAGAGCACGGTTGTTTGTTGTGTTTGATTGTGGTTGTCTCTCATGGTTTTAAGTCATTGATTAAAGTTATGTTTTATCTGTAATATCAAAAAGCGACTAAGGTCACTTGTTTATATTATACAAAAAATTTAAAACGCTATGACCATTGGAATGATAAGTTAACAAAAATGATCAGGTCCCTACATTCAGAATTCACCCATGATTAAAAAAATATATTTCTTACAAATTGAAGATTATCATTAGACGTTTTGAAGGAAAGACTGAACAACGTGTAAAAATTGTAATCAGGTACTCAAAAATGTTATAAGCCAAATGGCTCATTCTAATTTAGGCATAATCTGCTGTTGAGTTGGTAGGTCATATTATAGTACAGAGCTGTTAAAGCAGTTTTTTTTCTTACTAAGCCTGGAGTTCGCAATGTCATTTACTGTATATAAAGACGTGGGGAATAGAACCTAGAATAAATTAAGCAACGCTCTTTAGACTGTCTTTTTTAATGAAGCCTTCAGTAATTGCCCTGAAATGAAGCTCATTCCTTCATTAGCCATGATGTAACCTCCCTCAGCAGGTCACTCTTTAATAGTTATTTGTCTGAGACTTTGCTAAAGGTGAATTTAAACCAAAGTAACTTTCATATACTTCTCTCTGAACTGTAACCTCATTCCTTTGTTATATTAGCATTCTTCTTGAGAGAAGATGTCTTTTACATTTCATGCTGGGCACACCAGAAAAAATTCTGTAAGAAAGACTAAAAGTATCTTGGTCTAAATAATATTTTCATGATACTGCACTGTAAATCGTCAAGCCCTCTACCTCATTTTTGACAATCCTTTTCTGTTATAATGTTCTTATGAAAATAAATTTGGTAGAGTGTGTCAAGTGAGCCATGTTACAACTATTCAATTCAGTGCTACCAGGGGTGGACATGTCCTAGGTGCAATCTGTGCAGCCACACAGGGGCTCAAAAGGTAAGGGGGCCCATTTCCATGTCCAAATCAGGTGGAACTGTGCATTATGAAGAGATGTTGAACTGCAAAGGGTGCAAATACTGTTGATGCATAGGGGCCCTCTTCTATCTGTTTCTGCCATTGAGTGCCACAAATGTTGCCCAATGCCAATCATAATGGTTGACCCATCAGAGACGACCAAGTTTAAAATGGCTGCTCTTAGCACCCCTGGCAAGTAACTAATTTTAATGGGTAAAACCATGGTCTGCCATGCATATGAGGTATGTAGCACTATTGTAGTATTACATAGCAATCATTCAAATAAATTTCTGTCCTTGCAATAAGGAGACAGTGAGTTTGCTGAAACAGGAGCAATTCCTGCAGAATGCTGTGTCCCAAAGGTTGGAAGAGATATTAAATAAAAGTAGAAGGAATGAACTTACTATTGAGTGGCTTTTTGATCTTTAATTAATTGTCAATGAACACTGTAGCTGCAACTAAGGCCGGGATCACACATGCGAGAAACACGTCCGTGTCTCGCATGTGAAATCCAAGCTCTGGCGCCGACACTGTGGAGCGGAGCGTGCGGCCGCATAGCAACACATGGAGCCGCACGCTCCGCTCTGGAGTGCCAGCGCCAGAGCTTGGATTTCACATGCGAGACACGGACGTGTTTCTCGCATGTATGATCCTGGCCTAACGCTGATGCTATGGTCCAGACTACTGTAGAAGAACTGTGGCTGACACAGTTCCATGGGGAGTTGGGCTGTCATAAATGTATATTTTGCAGCTTGGCTAATTCTACTACATGGCACATTTGTGAAACAAAACAATTTAGGCTATATTATAGTAATAATCCATAAAGATCATTCATGACTAATCGATCTTATGGAGCACCCCCAAGGGCTAGTGGTACTCAGAGCCGGGCCCTTCGGTTCTCAAAGGGGATGTCATGGTGGCTGACCTGGTCCATGGCCCTGGGGACGTCGGTTGTAAATGGGGGAAAGGTCTTTAAAGGGATAATGTTTGTGATGCCACCTGTGGTATTCGGTCAGGGTGACTGATGCTGCTTAGGGGTCCGCTGGGGTGATGTTATGGCAGCTAGATGGTGTACCTCCCCACAGGTGAAGTATGTCCCCAGGGCTTCCCAGTGTGTGGATGGTGGATGGTGAGAGGCACAGTGAAGAACGAGGACACAAGGTTGCAGTCTCTTTACCTTTACTGAAGGCATCAGCGTCCACAGTCCAGAGCACCAGATCACAGGGTAGGCAGAGTCCGGCCTGTCTGAAGGCAAATCCAGAGTCCCCTCATACAGGTGGAAATCAGTAGCCTTCCTCTAGCGCCTAGGTGTTGTAGTACCTCCCTGCTGTGCGTCTCTGTAAGGTCATCACAACTGTTGTGGATGTTATGTCTTTCTCTCTCTGTCCCCCTGATGGATAGGATAGGACAAACCCATATGACTGATACCCTGAGGCTTTTTACAGTGATTCTAGCACGGCCCGGCCCCCACAGTTGCCACTGTGCCTCCTGGGTATAAGGTCGGGCAACTAATATGGAATTAGCTGTCCTGCCGGTCTCTGGAGCCAGGCTTGGGGACGATGATTCCCTCAGTGTTCCGGCTACCGACTTCTGCGCCTCAGAAAGGAGGCAGCCTTTTACAGGGCAGAACTCCTTCTGGTTTCCTCTCCTTTTGCTATGACTTCGTTTCTCACTCTCTGCAACACAATTCTCCTTCAAGGTCTCTTTCTTAGGATGCTGCCGCATCGGAAGGCAGGCGCAGCTCCGTGTCCTTCTGTCTAGGCCTCTGACAGGATCCCACCTCTGTCAGGGACCCACTACCTGTGTGGAGCTCAGATAGCAGCTCACTGGGTGAAGCCCAGCTCGCTTCTGCCTCACTTCTTATCCAGATCACCAGTTTTACCTAATTGTGAAGAGTGCCCTACTAAACAGGAGTATAGCTCCCCCTGGTGGACTGGAGTGTAAAGTGTGGTGTGTGGTAAAATGATCTCCTTTATTGCCTTCAGATGTAATATCACTCCCCCTGGTGGAAGAATGATATTACCGCAACGACCAGGACCCTGTGGCGCTGCACTTACATAATTAGACCTTTATCCGAAAACAGGAACAACATTCAAAACCAATAAATAGTAGCTAGAGATATCCACATATTACACAGCTCATTTATGGAGATTGTTTTTAACCACAGAGTAACCATTCTAATTTATCTATATACAGTATATATATAATTGTCTAAGGTCCACTTCCATCTGTTTGTCTGTCTGTCGCAGAAATCCCGCATTGCTGATTGGTCGTGGCCGGCTGGCCACGACCAGTCAGCAACAGGCACAGTCCGGCCACGAATTGGCCCCTCCCTACTCCCCTCCAGTCAGTGCCCCCTCCATACTCCTCTCAAGTTAGCGCCCACATAGCGTTTTTGCAGTCCGTTAAATGGACTGCGTTACACTGCGGCATAACGCAGTGTAGCGCAGTCCGTTAATGCTGCCATTAACCCTGTAAGTGTGACCAACTTTTTTTATTGCCACAAGGCATTACTGGGAATGGAGCGTCGTGAGGAGCATCGCTAAAGGCCAGGGCTGGATCAGTGGGCCGCCGGAAGGTGAGAATATAACTATTTTTTATTTTAATTCTTTCTTAACAGGGATATGGTGCCACATTGCTATATACTATGTGGGCTGTGTTATATACTACGTGGGCTGTGTTATATACTGCGTGGGCTGTGTTATATACTGCATGGGCTGTGTTATGTACTGCATGGGCTGTGTTATGTACTGCGTCGCTGTGCTATATACTATGTGGGCTGTGCTATATACTACGTGGCTGTGCTATACACTATGTGGGCTGTGCTATATTCTATATGGCTGTGCAATATACTCTGTGGGCTGTGCTATATACTATGTCGCTGTGCTATATACTGCATGGGTTGTGTTATATACTGCGTGGGCTGTGTTATATACTGCGTGGGCTGTGTTATATACTGCGTGGGCTGTGCTATATACTACGTGGGCTGTGGTATATACTACGTGGCTGTGCTAAATACTACGTGGCTGTGCAATATACTACGTGGCTGTGCAATATACTACGTGGCTGTGCTATATACTATGTGGGCTGTGTTATATGCGACGTGGGCTGTGAGACTCTTTCGCCCGGGACCCTCAAAAAACTGGAGCTCGCCCTGGCTTCACTGATTGGTGGCGCCCGGCCAGCCGCGAACAAACAGTGACAGACGCAGTCCAGCTGCGAATTGGCATGGGATTTCAACCACGCTTCGCTAATTGGTCGCACCCGGCCGGCCGAATCCTGTGTATTCAGTGCATTATTCTGAAATCTTCATAAATGAACTACATACTTATTCTAGAATACCCGATGCATTAGAATCAGGCCACTAACTAGTACATTTTAATCATCAAGTCAAAACAGAGTATACTATAACAGTGTACAATTCAGACTTTCTATAGAGTAATATGGAACACAAATGCAAGACTCTGTATAGAAATTTAGTATATCTATCTAGGTACAATGCCATAGGCATGGTATTAAAATGTAAATGATCCTCAAATTTATGAGGAATTTAATCATAGGGGAAAAAAACTGTCTAAAGCCTATATAGACTGCTGATTGTCACCTGAAATGGAAATAAAGGTATGGGATATAATAAGAACACTAACCATATTGTAGGGACAAAAGGAAAGAAAAGTATAAAGCGCTGGCAATCTAGTCTGTCTACGCTAGTGTTGGGTGCTATAGTGTCAGTGGACAATTCATTTAACCCCTTTACCCCCAAGGGTGGTTTGCAGGTTAATGACCGGGCCAATCTTTACAATTCTGACCACTGTCCCTTTATGAGGTTATAACTCTGGAACGCTTCAACGGATCCCAGTTATTCTGACAATCTTTTTTTGTGACATATTGTACTTCATGATAGTGGTAAAAATTATTTGTTAGTACCTGCATTTATTTGTGAAAAAAAAGGAAATTTGGCGAAAATTATGAAAATTTCACAATTTTCCAACTTTGAATTTTTATGCAATTAAATCACAGAGATATGTCACACAAAATACTTAATAAGTAACATTTCCCACATGTCTACTTTAGATCAGCACAATTTTGGAACCAAATTTTTTTTTTGTTAGGGAGTTATAAGGGTTAAAATTTGACCAGCAATTTCTCATTTTTACAACACCATTTTTTTTTAGGGACCACATCTCATTTGAAGTCATTTTGAGGGGTCTATATGGTAGAAAATACCCAAGTGTGACACCATTCTAAAAACTGCACCCCTCAAGGTGCTCATAACCATATTCAAGAAGTTTATTAACCCTTCTGGTGCTTCACAGGAATTTTTGGAATGTTTAAATAAAAATGAACGTTTAACTTTTTTTCACAAAAAATTTATTCAGCTCCAATTTGTTTTATTTTACCAAGGGTAACAGGAGAAAATGGACCACAGTAGTTGTTGTACAATTTGTCCTGAGTACACCATTACCCCATATGTGGGGGTAAACCACTGTTTGGGCACATGACAGAGCTCGGAAGCGAAGGAGCGCCATTTGACTTTTCAATGCAAAATTGACTGGAATCGAGATGGGACACCATGTTGCGTTTGGAGAGCCACTGATGTGCCTAAACATTGAAACCCCCCACAAGTGACACCATTTTGCAAAGTAGACCCCCTAAGGAACTTATCTAGAAGTGTGGTGAGCACTTTGACCCACCAAGTGCTTCACAGAAGTTTATAATGCAGAACCGTAAAAATAAAAAATCATATTTTTTCACAAAAACTATCTTTTCGCCCCCAATTTTTTATTTTCCCAAGGGTAAGAGAAGAAATTGGACCCGAAAAAGTGGTTGTACAATTTGTCCTGAGTACGCTGATACCCCATATGTGGGGGTAAACCACTGTTTGGGCGCATGGGAGAGCTCGGAAGGGAAAGAGCGCCGTTTGACTTTTCAATGCAAAATTGACAGGAATTGAGATGGGACGCCATGTTGCGTTTGGAGAGCCACTGATGTGCCTAAACATTGAAACCCCCCACAAGTGACATCATTTTGGAAAGTAGACCTCCTAAGGAACTTATCTAGATGTGTTTTGAGCGCTTTGACCTACCAAGTGCTTCACAGAAGTTTGTAATGCAGAACCGTAAAAATAAAACAAAAATTTTTTCCCACAAAAATTATTTTTTAGCCCCCAGTTTTGTATTTTCCTGAGGGTAACAGGAGAAATTGAACCCCAAAATTTGTTGTACAATTTGTCCTGAGTACGCTGATACCCCATATGTGGGGGGGAACCACCATTTGGGCGCATGGGAGGGCTCGGAAGGGAAGGAGTGCCATTTGGAATGCAGACTTAGATGGAATGGTCTGCAGGTGTCACATTGCGTTTGCAGAGCCCCTAATGTACCTAAACAGTAGAAACCCCCACAAGTGACCCCATATTGGAAACTAGACCCCCCAAGGAACTTATCTAGATGTGTTGTGAGAACTTTGAACCCCCAAGTGTTTCACTACAGTTTATAACGCAGAGCCATGAAAATAAAATCTTTTTTTTCCCACAAAAATTATTTTTTAGCCCCCAGTTTTGTATTTTCCCAAAAGTAACAGGAGAAATTGGACGGCAAAAGTTGTTGTCCTATTTGTCCTGAGTACGCTGATGCTGCATATGTTGGGGTAAACCCCTGTTTGGGCGCACGGGAGAGCTTGGAAGGGAAGAAGCACTGTTTTACTTTTTCAACGCAGAATTGGCTGGAATTGAGATCGAACGCCATGTCGCATTTGGAGAGCCCCTGATGTGCCTAAACAGTGGAAACCCCCCCAATTATAACTGAAACCCCTAACCCTAATCCCAACAGTAACCCTAACCACACCTCTAACCCTGACACACCCCTAACCCTAATCCCAACCCTATTCCCAACTATAAATGTAATCTAAACCCTAACTGTAACTTTAGCCCCAACCCTAACCCTAACTTTAGCCCCAACCCTAACTGTAGCCCTAACCCTAGCCCTAACCCTAACCATAGCCCTAACCCTAACCCTAGCCCTAGCCCTAACCCTAGCCCTAACCCTAACCCTAGCCCTAACCCTAACCCTAGCCCTAACCTTAGCCCTAACCCTAGCCCTAACCCTAGCCCTAACCCTATCCCTAGCCCTAATGGGAAGATGGAAATAAATACATTTTTTTTAATTTTTACCTAACTAAGGGGGTGATGAAGGGGGGTTTGATTTACTTTTATAGCGGGTTTTTTAGCGGATTTTTATGATTGGCAGCCATCACACGCTGAAAGACGCTTTTTATTGCAAAAAATATTTTTTGCGTTACCACATTTTGAGAGCTATAATTTTTCGATATTTTGGTCCACAGAGTCATTTGAGGTCTTGTTTTTTGCGGGACAAGTTGACGTTTTTATTGGTAACATTTTCGGGCACGTGACATTTTTTGATCGCTTTTTATTCTGATTTTTGTGAGGCAGAATGACCAAAAACAAGCTATTCATGAATTTTTTTTGGGGGGAGGCGTTTATACCGTTCCACGTTTGGTAAAATGGATAAATCAGTTTTATTCTTCGGGTCAGTACGATTACAGCGACACCTCATTTATATCATTTTTTTATGTTTTGGCGCTTTTATGCGATAAAACTATTTTATAGAAAAAATAATTATTTTTGCATCGCTTTATTCTCAGGACTATAACTTTTTTATTTTTTTGCTGATGATGCTGTAAGGTGGCTCGTTTTTTGCGGGACAAGATGACGCTTTCAGCGGTACCATGGGTATTTATATCTGTCTTTTTGATCGCGTGTTATTCCACTTTTTGTTTGGCGGTATGATAATAAAGCGTTGTTTTTTTGCCTCGCTTTTTTTTTTTTCTACGGTGTTTACTGAAGGGGTTAACTAGTGGGCCAGTTTTATAGGTCGGGCCGTTACGGACGCGGCGATACTAAATATGTGTACTTTTATTGTTTTTTTTAAATTTAGATAAAGAAATGTATTTATGGGAATAATATATATATATATTTTTTTTCATTATTTAGGAATATTTTTTTTTTTTTTACACATTTGGAAATTTTTTTTTTTTTTTTTTTACTTTGTCCAAGGGGGGGACATCACAGATCGGTGATCTGACAGTTTGCACAGCACTCTGTCAGATCACCGATCTGACAGTGCTGCAGGCTTCACAGTGCCTGCTCTGAGCAGGCTCTGTGAAGCCACCTCCCTCCCTGCAGGACCCGGATGCCGCGGCCATCTTGGATCCGGGTCTGGAGCAGGGAGGGAGGTAGGAGACCCTCGCAGCAATGCGACCACATCGCGTTGCTGCGGGGGTTTCAGGGAAGCCCGCAGGGAGCCCCCTCCCTGCGTGATGCTTCCCTGTACCGCCAGCACATCGCGATCATGTTTGATCGCGGTGTGCCGGGGGTTAATGTGCCGGGGGTTAATGTGCCGGGAGCGGTCAGTGACGATTCCTGGCACATAGTGCCGGATGTCAGCTGCGATAGGCAGCTGACACCCGGCCGCGATCAGCCGCGCTCCCCCCATGAGGGTGGCCGATCGCTTATGATGTACTATCCCGTCGATGGTCATAGGGGCCCACCCCACCTCGACGGGATAGTACGTCCAATGTCAGAAAGGGGTTAAAGACTGTGTGAATTGAATCTCTGGCACGTGTAACTTACTTCCAGTAAAGACTGGATATGACGTAGTGTGAGTGCTTGACATAGATACTGGACAGGAGAGGGAAGATAAACCATTGAATGTAAACAAAACTCAAGTTACATCACCTCCGGTCTTTATTAGAAGTATATTAATATTGTATAATGAAATAGCACATCAAGAACAGGCACAAAATGGATTGTTCTTTTAATGCTTTTAATTTTCTACCCTAATATTTTAAAAAAAAGTTATTACACCACACAATGAAATATATCAATGTTTCGGGAAATGTGCCCTTCATCAGGCTCTGAATAGAATGTGTGTGGAATGTGTTTCTTGGGCGAAAAATATGCAAAATATCCACTTATACCCAGAGGTACAACATGCAGTGGATATAGAGCAGGGGTGTCAAATTGCATTCCTCGAGGGCCGCAAACCATGCGTGTTTTCAAGATTTCCTTAGCTTTGCACAAGGTGCTGTAATCATTATGTCTGTAGGTGATTAAATTATCACCTGTGCAGCACAAGGAAATCCTGAAATCATGACCTGTTTGCAGCCCTTGAGGATTGCAGTTTGACACCCCTGATATAGAGGAAAGCAGTGTAAGCACTGGGTACAGGTAGATATTTTGCATCTTTTTCTTCCAAGAAAGACATCCACACATACACTATTCTAGCCTGACAAAGGGTTCATTATCTGAAATGTTGCTGTAATTCACTCTGTGATGTAATAACTATTTTTTGGGATATGAGGGTAAAAAAATTTAAAAACATTTAAAAAAAAACATAACGTTTGTTCGTATTCTTGGTGTGCAATTCCCTTACAGAATATAAATTTTCTGATGAAGTAAGGAGTAATGTGGTCTGCTCCATTGGAATAAGCACCCTCTTCTTTGCAACATAAATTGGAGATTAAGGAACTCACCTTTTGTCTTCATCAGAAGCACGTCACATGCGCTGGGTCTCGGCACATTCAAGTCATGCAGTCTTCAGATAGACTGTCCACTGCAACTATTTTAGCACCCTACACTTATGTGAACATGCTAGATTGCCAGCGATTTCTGCTTTTTTCTCCTTTTGTCACTACAATCCAGTAAGTTTTCTTATTATAATCCATACCTCTATTTCTATTCCAGATACTAATCTGAAGTCTATATGTGCTAGAAGCTGATTACTTATCAGCAGATGATATGCCATTGAAATTGTTTTTTTCCCTTATGATTAAATCCTTCATGAATTTGAGGATCATTCAACTTTTAATACCATTACATTATACCTATGTTTTCTATACGCAGTCTTGAATGTGTTCCATATACAGTATCTCTTTAGAAAGTGTTATACTATACGTTAGACAGCCACAGGGATTGCCTGACATACATGGGCAATCCCTGCATGCTTTGTAGCTGTCTAATAGCTGCAAAACATGTGTGCTCGGGGACTCGAGCATGTCACCCGAGCACCGGCGATACATTGTGCATACCCAAGCACTCTAGGCGCTCATCACTAACAATTATACCCTTGCCATGGATGCTAAATAGAGTTGAGCAAACCTTCTAAAATTTGATTTGGTCAGATCTGCTCAATTTAGTAACATGTTCAAATCACATCAAATAACTTCAAAAAATTCAATGAATATTGAATTGTCCATAAGGGGCATAAAATGAAAACCTTATACTCACCTCCCTTCCTTATATTCTACATGTCCCGCCAATGATGATCCATTAATCAGCTGTTTTATCTTTTCTTTTATACATTTCTTCTGGAAAAGATCTTCATTTCACTCAACCCCATGTTATTACATAGAGAGCAATGTATGCCATTGACGTGTGTTGCAGCGCATGCGGTCACATAGGGCATTACGCAGATCATTTACACGTGTGGCACTCTAAGCACTCTGTGGCTAGAGGGACTAGTAGACTCAGCCAGAAGGTAGATAGAGGATACAAGACAGAAGGTAGAAAAGCCAATTAGAGGATCAATGGTGAAAGGAAACATATGAAATGTCAAAGGAGGTAGAATCATATTTTTTAACCTCTTGTTTGCTTTCTATAATGAAGCAAAGTAGTGTCCTGTCAGCCACCAATGTGATGGATTCACATAAAGCCATCTTTAAATTACTAGTACACTATACAAAGATTGCAGTTGTGTAAAATATTAAGATATTGCATCCATTTGCCTCCCTCTGCCTTCTCCGCTGTTACAAGTTTTCTGATGTTCTATAATTTTGTTTCATTATATTACTAACACAATATTAAAAGTACTGTTTGTGTTTTGAAGAAAAATTCTGGTAAATCTGAATTTTTTTGTTTTTAGTTCAATTTGCATTGTATCAATTTGCTCATCTTTAACCCTGCTGTTCTGTTGGTCAAAAATGACCGACTTTGAACTTCAATATTCTTTAAAATATTCAAGATGCGGCTCTGAAACCCGTGGCCGACCGACCCATCCTCATTTAAGTCAATCAACCACAAGTTTCAGAACCGCATCTTGAACACTCCAAAAAATACCAAAGTTCAAAATAGGTCTCCCCAGACCGAACAGAACAGCAGGGTTAATAGTCATTAAACATGGTTTGCCTATCTATGCATCTTCCACTGAGACCAGCATTCGCATCCTCCTGCATCCAAGACACTTCCACAATGGCATGGGAAGCACACTGGTGGGTCTAACCTATGCCTCCCTGGCTTTCAGTGCTGTGGAGGCGTAGTTCAGAATTTAAAGGGACACTGTCACCTGAATTTGGAGGGAACAATCTTTAGCCATGGAGGCGGGGTTTTAGGGTTTTTGATTCACCCTTTCCTTACCCGCTGGCTGCATGCTGGCTGCAATGTTGGATTGAAGTTCATTCTCTGTCCTCCGAAGTACATGCCTGCACAAGGCAATCTTGCCTTGCGCAGGCGTATACTATGGAGGACAGAGAATGAACTTCAATCCAATATTAAGGACAAGAACACCCACAACCAAGATATAGACTAGTACCAGGTAAAACGCCAGGCAGAGAATAGATATAAAAATGCCTTTATTGTATATGACTGGCAAATGAATATATTTTAACAATACATAATTTGTGCGCACAAAAACAAAGGGAATTATTTATCAATAAAAAATATATAAAACCAATGTATGTATACAATAAAAGATGGAATATTATATCGGACTGACCCAAAAAAATAGTCTAATATTGTTTATATAAAGGTAGGAGCAACCATTAAAAATAGCCACATGTCTAGAAAATACACGTAAGGTGACCAAAATAAATTAAAAAATGAAAAAAACCATATAAAAAGAGCCACAGTAAAAAATGAACAATAAAAAATGTGGTGAAAAAATCCCAAAGGTGGTATATGAGGAACAACTGTCCTACTAAAGTGCTATGTGATAAAAAATATATATATAAGTGCACAAAGAGTAATGTGCAAAATAAGCAATATACGATAATAAAGTGCAAATTTAGCAAAAAGTGTATGCAATGGCAGTGCAAAAAACCACATCTAAACCATTTGGCTCCAAAGTATATGGTAGTGTAACCAGTAACCAGCTGTAACACAATAAGGCTGCAGAAAAAGGTGCAATCATCTGTGCAATACTGGGCTTTCAATCAGAAGTATATATACTGTGTCAAAAAAGGATTGCACCACAAATGTACTCCACAGTACTAAGTGAATAAAGGTGCTATCGTGCAGTATACAATACTATGCTATAATAAGAAAGGACACATCATGCCTCAAATGAAATATGGCCAAAATATGTGCGGCTATCACTGACGGGCTCCTCTGGAGTAGCGCACACAGCTACATACAGACTCCAGCAGGTGTACCACCACAAGGTGCAAATTAGCATAGGTAATATAGAAGCGCACCGTACCTTATCCAACAAAAATCAGGGTCAGTCCGGTCCTTTGTAAGAGCGCACCCCGACGCGTGTTTCGGAGCACCTAGGCGCTGTATATATAGTGTGTGTCCCCAAACTAGCATCAGCTGCCCGGGTGTAGGCGGCGCATGCGCGGTCCTTTCGCTTCCGGGATCCGAGCCGTCCGCGTCACGCAGCCGGACGTACGGGGGCAGAGTACCCGACGTCACCATAGCTACGAGGACGCAGCGCGGCTGAATCCCTTCACGCCGACCGCGCATGCGCACCACCAAGAGCCGCGTCTAGAGTAGGTGGAAGCCAGAGCAGAACTGTATCAGCCGTAGCCACTGCAGTGCAAGGCGGGTAAGAATGATTAAAGACAGGCCAGATGTATATCTACCCCAGAGTATCACTACTGTGCTATATAAAGATAGGTAAGGGAAATCACCTAACCACTCATATTCAGGGTCGTATATAAGAGCGGTCAATTAATTAATGGGTACCCTTGTCAACCCGCCCTGTATATAAGAGCGGGTAGTTACACCACCACAAAAAGTCCTTGCTGCATAGTAAAAAAATCACTACGGACCACATATAAAAGTGGTCAATACACGGCTCATCCTATCATCCTGCGTAGAAAAATCGGTTGTTATCCAAAAGGATAATAACAACCAAGAAGGCTTACGATGCTAATAGAAGCTAAATAATTGGTGATAAAAACCTTCCAAATCAAAGAATTAGCTTTTCCGGCTCTATTGTAGAGAATTAATAAATTAATAAATATGAAGAAATCAAACCTGCAATAATGTATAGAACAATATGTGCATAAGGGAGAACCCGAATATGTATCTAAGTATATATATAGGGGGCTAAGGTTGCACATATATACAAAGTTAAAATAATATATATATATATACATACATATAGGTATGTTCCACAATCCTATGAGCTCTTACAATATATAAAGAGAAAGAAAAAAATTTTTAACATAGGGGCAAGCATTACATATCCTACATCTATATATCTGTATATATGTGTAACATATTCGATTTTCCACAGATATCCGGCTTGACTCGGAGCAGAATCATCTCCTTCATCCGAAGCACACCCACATCGAGCCCTCCAGAACTACAAATCCCGTAATGGCAAGGAACCAAAAAATGACATGCAGGTAAGTAGATCACTAAAAATGAATAAAACATACAGTTAAAATACAATACACATAGTTCAATAAAAATTAGAATGGGAACAAGACATAGAAATTACAATGATAAAATGACTTAAAACACTAACAAGAAACAAAGTAAAAATTATATAAAAAGATTTGTAAAAAGGTTTATAAAACTGATGGTTGTTTATATGTAGGGAGCAAAGCTCAAATTTTCATTTAAACCCTTAGGTGACACCGTATCCAACAGCCAAATCCACTTTGTCTCCATTTTTGCGAGGGGCACACCTATTTCACCCCCACGTTCATTCAATGTAATGGTATCTATCCCTATAAATTTTAAGCCAGACGGGTCACAGTTATGATGGATCCTAAAATGTTTTGGAAGAGTTTTTAATTCAGATATATCCTCCATGTCTCTAGCAGCCTGTATACCACGCACGTGTTCACGAATGCACACCTTGAATTGTCTTGTTGTCATACCCACGTATATCAATGAACATGGGCATACGGCATAATAAATGACAGCTTTAGTGCCGCATGTGATGGCATGTTTAATTTTAAAAGTACCGCTCGAGTCAGTAAATGTATGGGCCCTTACCACGTTAGGGCAGGCCACACATTTGCCACATGCTTTACATCCATTTTGGCGACTCACATTGTCCAGGAAGGTGGGGATTGCTGGTTTAAAGTCATAATGGCTCTTCACCAAACAATCGCCCAAATTCCGAGACCTACGATATGTAATGTTAGGTCTGTCACCTACATACTGGGATAAAATGGGATCCGCTTGTAGTATCCCCCATGATTTAGAAAGTTGGGATCTCATCATTTCAGTCTGACCACTATATTGTGTGATGAATCTCACTGTTTGGTTCGTTTTTTGTGGTCTACTCCCATAGAGTGCCTGGTGGCGTGTGATATTTTTAGCTCTGTTATATCCCCTCTTAATTGATCGCCGGCTGTAGCCCCGCTCAATAAATCTCTCTTTTAACGCCACTGACTGTTCCTCAAAGTCCATATCACTAGAACATATTCTCCGCAATCTCAAAAATTGGCCAATGGGGATAGCATTAACCATTGAGGGAGGATGAGAAGATGTTGCATGTAGCAACGAATTGAACGCTGTAGTTTTACGAAAAACCTTTGTAGCAAGGCAGTCATCCTCATTCCTGTATATCTGCACATTCAAAAATTCCATCTCATTTGGATCAACTCTATATGTAAGGTGCAAATTTCGTGAATTGTGGTTTAGCTGACTCATAAATTCCTGTAATAAATCCACTGGACCCTGCCATATAAAGAATATGTCATCGATGAACCGCACCCACAAAGGGATGCGGTCCACCGAAGGCATAAGTCCAGACATAAAGAGGTCCCTCTCCCACAGCCCCAGGAATAAATTTGCATACGCCGGTGCAAAAGAAGCACCCATGGCGGTGCCCTGGAGCTGTAGGTAGAGGGACCCCTTAAATAAAAAGAAATTCTTGGATAAAGAAAACTCGAGCAGCCGAACCACAAATCCCCTCATGGATTCAGGTAATGAAGAGGATCCCAAATAGTATGTAGCTGCGTGAATACCATCACTGTGGCGAATGTTGGTGTACAGGCTCTCCACATCACAAGATACTAGGAGAGACCCCGCACCAACATGTAGACCATCAATCTTTTTTAAAAAGTCATTCGTATCTTTGATATATGAGGGCAATTCAGCGACCATTGGTTGTAGTCTAAAGTCTATGTATTTATTGATCTTCTCTAAATAATTACCACAGCCAGAAACTATAGGCCTCCCAGGTGGATTTGTCTGATTTTTATGAACTTTCGGCAACAGGTATAGAGTAGGAATTACAGGTTCAGAAACATGGAGGGCCCCAAAAAGTTCCTTTGTGATTGTGTCTGATTCAAGGGCTGCCTTAAGGATCCCCACAAGTTCGCCCTGGAATTTGGTCAGGGGGTTGAAGGTCATTTTCTTATAGCACACTCTATCTCCCAATTGGCGAAGTGCCTCACCTTCATATAAATGTCTGGGCCATATTACAACATTTCCCCCTTTATCAGCAGGTTTGTATACCACGTCCTGGAAGCTCTGCAGATTTTTTAATGCCTGCTTCTCCCTACCACTTAAATTATCTCCATTAGGGAACTGAGGTATTTTATCAAAATCCCTACTCACAGTCTTGACAAACACATCAATCGTTGGACACGTCGACAAAGGAGGGAATCTGTGTGATTTAGGTCTAATAGATGGTGGAATCTTACCTCCCACTGGTTCATTATGTTCTCTAGCCAATTCATCAAGGATGGTCAGTGCCTCCTGTTCCGCCTCTGTGGGAAACAATTGTAATGTACCCTCATTATGAAACAATTTTTTGAAAATGAGCTTTCTGGCAAATAAATGTAAGTCCTTTACAGCAGTAAATTTGTTAAATTGGGCTGCAGGACAAAACATTAAACCCTTTTGAAGGATATCAATTTCAATGTCAGTTAACACATGATTGCTCAGATTAATCACCTTTAAGTTGGAATTTCCTGGAGAATACCAAAAACTACGCTTGACTGGTGCATAACGTGGTTCTCGTTTGCGTTTTGGTGTAGAGGCGACTGATGCGACCACAGAGGCAGAACAGGAGGCACCAGAGACATCACTAGGAGCCTGATTTGATGAGATAGAAGCACTTCGATCACGATCTTCACCGTTTGAATTTGGTCTACGCCACTTGTAGACCTTGCCACTTGCAAAATCCCTCTGATCCCTATGCAGCTTACTCGTTTGATTCATACGAATCTCCTTAATCCACTGGTCCATAAGTTTCTCTAATTGACCATCCAATGTGCCAATTTGTTCCGTGGTTAGACAGGCTTTAGCCTTGATATACACCTCATCCAGAGATCTATCAGTTTCCATCAAATTCGTGGAGTTTTATTTAACCAGGAGTTCCATCAATTTTTTAGAGGCCGAGTTACAGACTTCTTCCCAATCCTTAATGAATACTTCATCACCTACAGGGAACGATGGGGTAACGTGTATGCGCAACCCCCTAGGGATCAAGTTCAAATATTGCAGCCAGCATGCAGCCAGCGGGTAAGGAAAGGGTGAATCAAAAACACAAAAACCCCGCCTCCATGGCTGAAGATTGTTCCCTCCAAATTCAGGTGACAGTGTCCCTTTAACTTTTTTGCTTATGTTACTGTCAAAGACCATCTTCTGTAAGTGAGAGGACTGGAATGCTAGTTTCAGGTGAGGAGGCAGTCAAATAACATTAGATATATATCAAAATTAAATAATACCCTTTTGAAATCACTAAAATAATTGTCCAATTTATTCTGAAGCCAGCGCTGCTTCATTGTATGTGTTTTCAGTTCAGTGGTCAGCCACCGGTTTGCCATCCTGATAATTTATAGAAACCTATTGGGATAATTTGTAGAAGTAAAAATAATTTTGTGAAATGGTCAAGCATGAAAAAATTCAATGAAAATCTGACAGCCAAAATTATGTTTGTGTGAAATATTTTGCAAGGAAAACCTTACTACAGGTGAAATAAGTCTATCAGGATGTCTTTGGAGGGTGAAAGGAATGAGTACCAGGATAAACTACACAATGGGAGAACATAAAAGTATTTGCAGATGTTGTCCATGGTAGGATTTTAATCCAGATAAATGGTGTTATATAAATATATTTATGTATAAAATAATATTGAAATGTGATATTTTAGGTTTTACCTATACTGTTTGCTTTATATAATTTTTTGTAATAATTAATGGATAGATATCATAGTACAATATTTTATTCCACAACAGGTAACTGACTCAATATTATAAAGACTTGTGCAAAGTAATTAGTTGGAATTCACTGTTTTCAAATGAGATAATACCCGTAGTTAGTGTTGAGCGATACCGTCCGATACTTGAAAGTATCGGTATCGGATAGTATCGGCCGATACCCGAAAAATATCGGATATCGCCGATACCGATATCCGATACCAATACAAGTCAATGGGACATCAAGTATCGGAAGGTATTCTCATGGTTCCCAGGGTCTGAAGGAGAGGAAACTCTCCTTCAGGCCCTGGGATCCATATTAAAGTGTAAAATAAAGAATTAAAATAAAAAATATTGATATGCTCACCTCTCCGGCGGCCCCTGGACATCACGCTGGTAACCGGCCGGCTTCTTTGTTTAAAATGAGCGCCTTCAGGACATGCGAATGACGTCGCGGCTTCTGATTGGTCGCGTGCTGCCCATGTGACCGGCATGCGACCAATCAGAAGCCGCGACGTCATTCGCAGGTCCTTAATTCCTAGAATTAGGAGTTTTGTGAATGAGAATGACGTCGCGGCTTCTGATTGGTCGCGTGCCGGTCACATGGGCGGCAAGCGACCAATCAGAAGCCGCGACGTCATTCGCAGGTCCTGAAGGCGCTCATTTTAAACAAAGAAGCCGGCCGGTTACCAGCGTGATGTCCAGGGGCCGCCGGAGAGGTGAGCATATCAATATTTTTTATTTTAATTCTTTATTTTACACATTAATATAGATCCGATACCGATACCCGATACCACAAAAGTATCAGATCTCGGTATCGGAATTCCGATACCGCAAGTATCGGCCGATACCCGATACTTGCGGTATCGGAATGCTCAACACTACCCGTAGTATCTACAAAAGATACATATAGCACTGTAAGTTTATGATTTCAAGCATCGATAGAAAGAGGTTTTCACTGTTCAATTCAAAAGCTTTCTTTTTATTTCTTCAGCAGACCTCTGGCTCTCATAGTTAGTAACCTATTCGTTCCCCAAGAACACGGTAAGAAGTGCAAATGGAAGTTGGTATGCATGAGTGAAGCACCCGGTAGGACCCTGGGGTACTCAGTGCCGGATCCGATGGTCGTTAAAGAGGTAGTCATGGTGGCAGTGACCTGGTCCGTGGCCCTGGGCATCCAAGTTAAAGGGAAAGTCTTTAAAGGGGTTGTTGTGAAAAAAGAATAAAGTTTGTTCGTGACGCCACCTGTGGTATTCTGTCAGGGATGACTGACTCTGCTTAAAGGGGTCCACTGGGGTGATTACTGCTTCAGGGATGGTATGGCTTCCCACAGGTGAAGCTTAGTCCCTAGGGCTCCCACTGTAGTAGGTAAAGATGGTAGATGATGAATTGCAGAAAAGAATGAGCGGACACAATGTTGCAGTCTCTTTAGCTTTTACTAGTATGATGCATCCACAGTCCAAGGTACGGCTCACAGGTAGCGGTGAGGTCTGGCCAGCTTGGAAGCAATTTGGTATCTCTCTAGCCAGGTGGAATGGAAGCTTTCCTTACTGTGCTGTGTTGTAGTCCCTTGTTGCCTAAGGCTTCACACTAGGTCCTCTCTCTCTGTCCCTTTAAGTAGGACACTACCAACATGGCAGGCAACTCGAGCCTTTTTACAGGTGTCTCTAGTTGCGACTCTGGGCTCTATATGCTGCTGCGCCTTTGGGTGTTAATGATGGACAGGCAACTTGAAATCTCCTGCCCACTGGTTTCTGCTGCTTCCAGCCTCCAGTATTCTTGCGCTTCAGCATGGAGGGAGCTCAGTCGCAGCTCCCCTCCAGCTCTTCACTTCTCATGTGCTTCTTCCTCCTTCACACTTTCTTACAGACTGATCTGTCTTTCTCTTTCCTTCCCAGGAGCTGCAGAACCTCGTGTCTGCACGGCCCCAGGTAACCACCTCCTCTCAGACAGAATCATTCTGTCCCTGTCTCTGACAGACTGAACTCCTAACTCCTCCTCCAGCCAGAATATATAGGGAAGCCATCCACAAACTGGATCAGAGCTCCCCCTTCTGGCCTGGAATCACGACAATGTTGTGTGTATGGGCTACCTGTTATAGGGATCTTCCTTGCTTCCAAGCATGGCATCACCCTCCCTGTGAGGAAGGCAATACCACTGTAACAACCGGCTTCCTGGAGTGTTACACTCTCCCCCCATTAAATCCAGTACTCCTGGACTGGGAAAACAAAAACAATAACAGGTTAAAGATATACAAGATTTTTAAAATATGCATTTTAACTGGTAAAATAACTTTTCTTCCCTTTATGGGAGGTTACTGTCTTGATCATTACATGTACCTATATATAAAGTGTAAAAATAGAAATTGTTTGAAATATAAAATATAATTAAATTCCCTTTTGCGGGTTAACTTTTCTAGCAATATTAAATACTAACACTTTCTCAAAGTGCAACAAGATCAACATTTTCTGAACTGGGGTAGTGCAGCATTTAAAGGTGCAAACATTCAAGTATTTTAACATCACATTAACAACATCTTTATTTTTCAGAAAATTATGAGGTCCCTCTCACCAATAACAGCAGCATGGGGGACCCGTTCCAAACCCCCAACTTAGGCTTGGGCGTGCCGCATAACTGGTCTCCTCTCTGGAACATTTCTTCGGCAACGTCAAATGGGTTTTTGTTCTTGGTCACATTAAGACAATAACTTTAGTCCACACAATAAACATTATCTTCGTTGGTCATATGTAAAACCAGTAGGAAGCACCTTAAAAAGTGCCAATTATAGACACAAAAAGTTTTGACCATGCATTGTTCATGATTCTGCAGTTCTGTAAACTTGAGCAAAATTAACACAACATACCAGGTTAATTTTTAACTATTCACAGTCACATTATTCCTCTTGCTTACTTTATCTGTTTCCAGGGCGGTACCTGGTGCTGGCTACTTCCTGGCCTTGGAAGTTCATGGGCTGGTGTTACTCCTTGTAAAACAAAAAGGTCATGGCCTTTGAAATCATGTACTGTCAAATCATGTGCTGCCACAGGGGTCTGTGTGGCCTGGGTACGTATGGCAAGTGGTGCTGTAGCCCTACAGTCTCAGTGGTAGTCAGTGTGAAAACTGTTGTCTTAGTGTAGGCTGTAGGGGCTGGTGCTGTAGTTGGAGTAGCAGCTGCGACCACATTGGCACTAGATGGATTTAGCACTGCTGGTGTTTTAGGCCTAGTAACCTCTGAATCAGGAGCAGGGTCTTTAAACTTCCTGACATTCAAAGCGTACCATCCCTTGTCGCCAAAATGCTGGGTGTAGGTTACACTGTCCCCTGGATATAAGTCCCTGTTTGGGTGTCCTTCCAGGAGGTGAGATTCTACATCCCTTCAGTTGATGAACACCTCTAATGGTAAGTCGGGCTCCTTTATAAAACCCCAGCCTCCTTTTAGTCTGAAGGCAACTATGGTGCCCTGCCTCAAAGGACTCCGGTTTGCATGTCTGTCTCTGTGGGTCTGGGCCTGGGCTTGCAGATTCCTTTCATCAAATGCCTTACGCCGGGCCTCGCTTTATTTATCCTCCGCCTCCCATTTAAGGGCTATCTGCTGCTGATATTTCCCCCAGCTGAGGACTTCCACTTTCTCACCTTCCTTTTGTTCTGCCCTGGGAACCCGATTAAGTCTGTTCCAGGGTTCACCCTGTGGTATACCGTTCTCTCAGCATATACTTCCCCCGGTGAATTCGTGGGTTGAAGTGGAGCCCCCAGGTGGCCCTCTGCGCCCGGAGGTCTGTCCCAGTCCCAAAGGGTACGAACCTGGCCATGTTTGGAGTGTGGCGGTGCAGCTTATGGGCCCACTAGGAGTTCCTCAGCTACCGGGGCCGGGCGGGCGACAGTACCTGCTTGTGGATGCGTCCCGGTGTCGGTCGTCTCCTCTGCTGGTACCAGAGGCCGCCGGATAGCACAATGCTCCACCAGCTTTACCTTCAAAGCCGCATTCCATTTGGACACAGTGGTTAACTGCATCCACAGTAGTTGGTTGCTGAACTCCTCCACTTCAGCTCCTTGGAACTCTGGGACCTCTGTTGTCGGCTCGCTGTGGCTTCCATCCTGTTGGCTGGGGGAGCCCTCGGCTTCCACCTCATGCTCCGAGTCCCTGCCACTTGTCATCTTGTTGTCAAGGTTCTTTCCTGCCTGCACGTCCAGTCCTGCTTTCTCCTTCATGGGCAGAGCTTCTTCTTCTTTCTCCTGCCATCTAGGATTAGGAGGCGGATCTCACTTGCTGACTGACATGTTCTCACGGTGTAGAAATACTTAGAGTGGGTGGCCATGACTTTCGCACCCTTGCTCTGGTGCTGCTCACGATGACACGCCCCCAGTGCACCGTGTCGGACAGCAATGGCGACAGTTTAACAGTTCAAGGATTTCTCAGTTAAGCACAGTCTTTTAGGTGCACAAGACTCAGTTTGCTGGGTCGGTCCATCCTGTTTGTGAACCCAAGTTGGAGCGCCCACTAGGATAATGGGGTACTCAGTGTGGGCTCCAGTGGTCATTAAAGGGGTAGTCACGGTGACAGTGACCCGGTCCATGGCCCTGGGCCTCAAAGTTAAAGGGAAAGTTTTTAAAGGGGTTGTTGTGAATAAAGAATAAAGTTTGTTTGTGATGCCACCTAAGAAGTGCAAATGGAAGTTGGTATGCATGGTACAGTTTGTGCTGGTTGGGAATAAATGATGATAGGGCTGGAATATGAAAAGTCAAATGTGTCTTTGTTGTAATCTCTGCAGCTGAGTCCTCGCTGGAAGACGTCGTCATGTCGGTCTGGGCCAGATGGAAAAAGACGGGAACAGTGAACAATTCCATCAGAAAGAACGTCAGCGGCAAGTCATTACCTGTAACTGTGCTGTGATCTGATCACTTATATGTTCTGTAGAACTGGTATCTACCACTGACCATATGGCAGTAATATCCATGTTGGTCTTTGCATAGAGATTATTTTCAGTAGCAGCGCAGTCATCTGCTGAGGTCCCCCTCCACTATTAGGGGGCGTCACCGAGTTGTAATCAAGGTTACCTAGTTAGAGGCCCACTCAGAAGTTTAGCCTTCCCTGAACCAAAACCCTAGCTACGCCTCTGCCTCCACCCCAACTCTGCCTCCACCCATCGGGCCTTCCACAGTCCCACAGCTCAGTCTTGGAAAGCTCCACTTCTACACCACGTCCTCACTAATCACACATTAACAGCTCCCATCGAACATCATATCACATGCTGTACATAGCCATCAACCTTTGTTTTGGCCAAAAGATTTTTTAAGCAGCCACCACGACAAGGTAGACTCTTTTGGCAGGGCCCTACTGTAATCTAACATATTAACCCCTTTCTGACATTAGACGTACTATCCCGTCGAGGTGGGGTGGGCCCCTATGACCACCAACGGGATAGTACGTCATATGCGATCGGCAGCGCTGCCTATCGCAGCTGACATCCGGCACTATGTGCCAGGAGCGGTCACGGACCGCCCCCGACACATTAACCCCCGACACACCGCGATCAAAGATAATCGCGATGTGCCGGCGGTACAGGGAAGCATCGCGCAGGGATGGGGCTCCCTGCGGACTTCCCTGAGCCCCCCGCAGCAATGCGATGTGATCGCGTTGCTGCGAGGGTCTCTTACCTCCCTCCCTGCCTGCTCCAGCCCTGGATCCAAGATGGCCGCGGATCCGGGTCCTGCAGGGAGGGAGTTGTCTTCACAGAGCCTGCTCAGAGCAGGCACTGTGAAGCCTGCATTGCTGCAGGTCAGATCGGTGATCTGACAGAGTGCTGTGCAAACTGTCAGATCATCGATCTGTGATGTCCCCCCCTCCCCCCGGGACAAAATAAAAAAGTAAAAAAAAATTTTTCCAAATGTGTAAAAAAAAATAAAAAAAAATATTCCTAAATAATGAAAAAAAAAAAAAATATTCCCATAAATACATTTCTTCATCTAAATAAAAAAAACAAACAATAAAAGTACACATATTTAGTATCGCCACGTCCGTAACGACCCGACCTATAAAACTGGCCCACTAGTTAACCCCTTCAGTAAACACCGTAAGAAAAAAAAAAACGAGGCTAAAAACAACGCTTTATTATCATACCGCCGAACAAAAAGTGGAATAACACGCGATCAAAAAGACAGATATAAGTAACCATGGTACCGCTGAAAATGTCATCTTGTGCCGCAAAAAACGAGCCACCATACAGCATCATCAGCAAAAAATAAAAAAGTTATAGTCCTGAGAATAAAACAATGCAAAAATAATTATTTTTTCTGTAAAATAGTTTTTATCGTATAAATGCACCAAAACATAAAACAATTATATAAATGAGGTGTTGCTGTAATCATACTGACCCGAAGAATAAAACTGCTTTATCAATTTTACCAAACGCGGAACGGTATAAACACCTCCCCCAAAAGAAATTCATGAATAGCTGGTTTTTGGTCATTCTTCCTCACAAAAATCGGAATAAAAAGCGATCAAAAAATGTCACGTGCCCGAAAATGTTACCAATAAAAACGTCAACTCATCCCACAAAAAACAAGACTTCACATGACTCTGTGGACCAAAATGTGGAAAAATTATAGCTCTCAAAATGTGGTAACGCAAAAAATATTTTTTGCAATAAAAAGCGTCTTTCAGTGTGTGACGGCTGCCAATCATAAAAATCTGCTAAAAAACCCCTGAGTTAGGGAAAAATTAAAAAAATGTATTTATTTCCATTTTCCTATTAGGGCTAGGGCTAGGGTTAGGGTTAGAGTTAGGGCTAGGGCTAGGGTTAGGGCTAGGGTTAGGGCTAGGGTTAGGGCTAGGGCTGGGGTTAGGGCTAGGGTTAGGGTTAGGGCTAGGGCTAGGGTTAGGGCTAGGGTTAGGGCTAGGGTTAGCGCTAGGGTTAGGGCTAGGGTTAGGGTTAGGGTTGGGGCTACAGTTAGGGTTGGGGCTAAAGTTAGGGTTAGGGTTTAGATTACATTTACAGTTGGGAATAGGGTTGGGATTAGGGTTAGGGGTGTGTCAGGGTTAGAGGTGTGGTTAGGGTTACCATTGGAATTAGGGTTAGGGGTGTGTTTGGATTAGGGTTTCAGTTATAATTGGGGGGTTTCCACTGTTTAGGCACATTAGGGGGTCTCCAAACACGACATGGCGTCCGATCTCAATTCCAGCCAATTCTACATTGAAAAAGTAAAACAGTGCTCCTTCCCTTCCGAGCTCTCCCGTGTGCCCAAACAGGGGTTTACCCCAACATATGGGGTATCAGCGTACTCAGGACAAATAGGACAACAACTTTTGGGGACAAAAAGAGAAATGATCCAGCTGGAGGTGGAGGCAGTTCAGACTTTGTGAGACTTTATTAGACAACTAATCAATGCGTTTCAACTATGAAGTCTTACTCATGATCTACCTAATAGTGCAATAAGAGCATATATATATAGTGTGCACAAGGCATTGAGTTTTTTTTTTTTTTTAATTGTTTGTCCAATCAATGCCTTGTGCACACTATATATATATGCTCTTATTGCACTATTAGGTAGATCATGAGTAAGACTTCATAGTTGAAACGCGTTGATCCTCCTCACTGGTGTGCCAGGTGTTTGCTATGTTAAGATTTTTCTTGTTGAAGAACTTTTTATTGCTTTAGTTGTCTAATAAAGTCTCACAAAGTCTGTACTGCCTCCACCTCCAGCTGGATCATTTCTCTTTTTGTCTTCATTTGCTGTGGGCGCTCACCCCGAACCGTGCTGGGCGTTGGCAGGTCTGGGGATTTCGTCTAAGACCGGTAAGCTGACTACATTCCATTTTTTTTAACAACTTTTGGGGTCCAATTTCTCCTGTTACCTTTGGGAAAATACAAAACTGGGGGCTAAAACAAAATTTTTGTGGGAAAAAAAAGATTTTTTATTTTCACGGCTCTGCGTTATAAACTGTAGTGAAACACTTGGGGGTTTAAAGTTCTCACAACACAACTAGATGAGTTCCCTGGGGGGGTCTAGTTTCCAATATGGGGTCACTTATGGGGGGTTTCTACTGTTTAGGTACATTAGGGGCTCTGCAAATGCAATGTGACGCCTGCAGACTATTCCACCTAAGTCCATCTAAGTCTGCATTCCAAATGGCACTCCTTCCCTTCTGAGCCCTCCCATGCGCCCAAATGGTGGTTCCCCCCACATATGGGGTATCAGCGTACTCAGGACAAATTGGACAACAAATTTTGGGGTCGAATTTCTCCTGTTACCTTTGGGAAAATACAAAACTGGGGGCTAAAACAAAATTTTTGTGGGAAAAAATTTTTATTTTCACGGCTCTGCTTTACAAACTGTAGTGAAACACTTGGGGTTCAAAGCTCTAAAAACACATCTACATGAGTTCCTTAGGGTGTCTAGTTTCCAAAATGGTGTCACTTGTGGGGGGTTTCTACTGTTTAGGTACATTAGGGACTCTGCAAATGCAATGTGACACCTGCAGACCATTCCATCTAAGTCTGCATTCCAAATGGAGCTCCTTCCTTTCCGAGCCCTCCCATGCGCCCAAACAGTGGTTCCCCCCACTTATGGGGTATCAGCGCACTCAGAACAAATTGGACAACAAATTTTGGGGTCGAATTTCTCCTGTTACCCATGGGAAAATACAAAACTGGGGGCTAAAAAATATTTTTTGTGGGAAAAAATTTTTGTTTTATTTTTACGGCTCTGCATTATAAACTTCTGTGAAGCACTTGGTGGGTCAAAGCGCTCACCACACATCTAGATAAGTTCCTTAGGGGGTCTACTTTCCAAAATGGTGTCACTTGTGGGGGGTTTCTTCTGTTTAGGTACATTAGGGGCTCTGCAAACGCAATGTGACACCTGCAGACCATTCCATCTAAGTCTGCATTCCAAATGGCGCTCCTTCCCTTCCGAGCCCTCCCATGCGCCCAAACAGTGGTTCCCCCCACATATTGTGCATAATCGCACTCAGGACAAATTGGGCAACAAATTTTCGGGTCCAATTTCTCCTGCTACCCTCAGGAAAATACAAAACTGGGGGCTAAAAAATAATTTTTGTGGGAACAAATTTTTGTTTTATTTTTACGGCTCTGCATTATAAACTTCTGTGAAGCCCTTGGTGGGACAAAGTGCTCAAAACACATCTAGATAAGTTCCTTAGGGGGTCTACTTTCCAAAATGGTGTCACTTGTGGGGGGTTTCAATGTTTAGGCACATCAGTGGCTCTCTAAACGCAACATGGCATCCCATCTCAATTCCTGTCAATTTTGCATTGAAAAGTCAAACGGCGCTCCTTCCCTTCCGAGCTCTCCCATGCGCCCAAACAGTGGTTTACCCCCACATATGGGGTATCAGCGTACTCAGGACAAATTGTACAACAACTTGTGGGGTCCAATTTCTTCTCTTACCCTTGGGAAAATAAAACATTGGGGGCGAAAAGATAATTTTTGTGAAAAAATATTATTTTTTATTTTTACGGTTCTGCATTATAAACTTCTGTGATGCACTTGGTGGGTCAAAGTGCTCACCACACCTCTAGATAAGTTCCTTAGGGGGTCTACTTTCCAAAATGGTGTCACTTGTGGGGGTTTCAATGTTTAGGCACATCAGTGGCTCTCCAAACGCAACATGGCATCCCATCTCAATTCCTGTCAATTTTGCATTGAAAAGTCAAACGGCGCTCCTTCCCTTCCGAGTTCTCCCATGCGCCCAAACAGTGGTTTACCCCCACATATGGGGTATCAGCGTACTCAGGACAAATTGTACAACAACTTTTGGGGTCCAATTTCTTCTCTTACCCTTGGGAAAATAAAACATTGGGGGCGAAAATATAATTTTTGTGAAAAAATATGATTTTTTATTTTTACGGTTCTGCATTATAAACTTCTGTGATGCACTTGGTGGGTCAAAGTGCTCACCACACCTCTAGATAAGTTCCTTAGGGGGTCTACTTTCCAAAATGGTGTCACTTGTGGGGGTTTCAATGTTTAGGCACATCAGTGGCTCTCCAAACGCAACATGGCATCCCATCTCAATTCCTGTCAATTTTGCATTGAAAAGTCAAACGGCGCTCCTTCCCTTCCGAGCTCTCCCATGCGCCCAAACAGTGGTTTACCCCCACATATGGGGTATCAGCGTACTCAGGACAAATTGTACAACAACTTTTGGGGTCCAATTTCTTCTCTTACCCTTGGGAAAATAAAACATTGGGGGTGAAAAGATAGTTTTTGTGAAAAAATATGATTTTTTATTTTTACGGTTCTGCATTATAAACTTCTGTGATGCACTTGGTGGGTCAAAGTGCTCACCACACCTCTAGATAAGTTCCTTAGGGGGTCTACTTTCCAAAATGGTGTCACTTGTGGGGGTTTCAATGTTTAGGCACATCAGTGGCTCTCCAAACGCAACATGGCATCCCATCTCAATTCCTGTCAATTTTGCATTGAAAAGTCAAACGGCGCTCCTTCCCTTCCGAGCTCTCCCATGCGCCCAAACAGTGGTTTACCCCCACATATGGGGTATCAGCGTACTCAGGACAAATTGTACAACAACTTTTGGGGTTCAATTTCTTCTCTTACCCTTGGGAAAATAAAACATTGGGGGCGAAAAGATAATTTTTGTGAAAAAATATGATTTTTTATTTTTACGGTTCTGCATTATAAACTTCTGTGAAGCACTTGGTGGGTCATACATCCTGCATGGAGGTCCACTCGTTGGTCAAGAAGTGGTATTGATCCACAAAGCGACTCACCTGTGAGTGCTATAGCTGAAACTCCAGTATCGCCTGCAGGAAGCCGGCTAATGTGCCTGCTATTAAAGATCAATGAATATTGACTGCTCTCCACTCCTATATTCCCGGCGTGGAGAGCAGTGAGAATTCCGATAGCTGTCCTCTGCTTGTAAGCAGCACATGATGTCCCTGCCATGTGCAGCTTGCAAGCCTAAATCAGCTGCTGGCATCAGAACAAGACACTGCAAGGGAGCACAGGGAAGGTGTTGTGAATTCTGCTCTTGGGTTCCCTTTAGTGGTTGTAGGTGGGAATGCAGTTGTCTCTGACTCGCAGTCCTGGCCAGGTGTATCGGATGATTACAATTCTGACTGGGATATTTAGGTGTGCAGGATCCTTTAGCCCTGGCCAGTTGTCAATGTTCCTTGTGAAGTGTTGGATCACTTTATGGCTTCTCCTGCTTGCTGCCAAATTCAGCAAAGATAAGTGTTTGGCTTTTTGTATCTGTGGCACAATGCTGTGTGCTTGTTTCAGTTTTATTCCTGCTCTGATTGTAGGATTCACTGGAGTTGCAGATTTACGCTCCTACATCTTTTAGTTAGATGTAGGAAGTTTTTTTTGTATTTTCTGCTGTGGATGATTTTGAAGGGTTTTAATACTGACCGCACAGACCTCTGTCCTATCCTGTCCTATCTAGCTAGGGTGGCCTGTTGTGAATTCTGTTATCGAACATCCTCCAGTGGTCATGAATGGTACTTCGGCGAGTTCTGTCCATGGACTCCCTCTGGTGGCTGTGAGTGGAGCTGCTGCTTCTGAGGTTCCTTCCACAGGTGACGTAGCTTATTCTTTGGCTGGCTGCTCTATTTAACTCCACTCAGATCGTTACTCTATGCCAGCTGTCAATGTTCTTGTACTGGTTCAGTTCGCTCTTGGATCTTTCAGGTGACCTGTCTACTCCAGCAGAAGCTAAGTTCCTGCTAGTTTATTATTTGTTCATTGTTCTTGTCCAGCTGGCTATCATGATTTTTCCTTGCTAGCTGGAAGCTCTGGGATGCAGAGTGGCACCTACGCACCGTGAGTCGGTGCGGAGGTCTTTTTGCACACTCTGCATGGTCTTTTGTAGTTTTTTGTGCTGACCGCAAAGATACCTTTCCTATCCTCAGTCTGTTTAGTTAGTCTGGCCTCCCTTTGCTGAAACTTGTTTCATTCCTGTGTTTGTGACTTTCATCTTAACTCACAGTCAATGTGGGGGGCTGCCTTTTCCTTTGGGGAATTTCTCTGAGGCAAGGTAGGCTTTATTTTCTATCTCTAGGGCTAGTTAGCTCTTAGGCTGTGAAGAGGCATCTAGGCCTGTTAGGTACGCTCCACGGCTATTTCTAGTGTGTGTGATAGGATTAGGGGTTGCGGTCAGCAGAGCTCCCACTTCCCAGAGCTTGTTCTTGTTAGTTTAACCATCAGGTCGTTCCAGGTGCTCCTAACCACCAGGTCCATAACAGTACAGCTGGCCCAAAGTATTAATGCATCTCAATAGAGGGATAAGAGAAGTTCTGAGACCATTTTTTTTTCTCTGCAGTGTGTTTTGTCTTTCTTTTCCCCTTAACCTCTGGGTGGTTCAGGGCACAGGTGTAGATATGGACATTCAAGGTCTGTCCTCTTGTGTGGATCATCTCACTGCAAGGGTACAAAACATTCAAGATTTTGTGGTTCAGAATCCTATGTTAGAGCCTAGAATTCCAATTCCTGATTTGTTTTCTGGGGATAGATCTAAGTTCCTGAATTTCAAAAATAATTGTAAACTGTTTCTTGCTTTGAAACCCCGCTCCTCTGTTGACCCCGTTCAACAAGTAAAAATCATTATTTCTTTGCTGCGTGGTGACCCTCAAGACTGGGCATTTTCCCTTGCGCCAGGAGATCCTGCATTGCGTGATGTAGATGCGTTTTTTCTGGCGCTTGGATTGCTTTATGATGAACCAAATTCAGTGGATCAGGCAGAGAAAATCTTGCTGGCTTTGTGTCAGGGTCAGGATGAAGCGGACGTATATTGTCAGAAGTTTAGAAAGTGGTCTGTGCTTACTCAGTGGAATGAGTGTGCCCTGGCAGCAATTTTCAGAAAGGGTCTTTCTGAAACCCTTAAGGATGTCATGGTGGGATTTCCCACGCCTGCTGGTCTGAATGAGTCTATGTCCTTGGCCATTCAGATCGATTGGCGCTTGCGGGAGCGCAAAGCTGTGCACCATTTGGCGGTATTCTCTGAGCATAGGCCTGAGCCTATGCAATGTGATAGGACTTTGACCAGTGCTGAACGGCAAGAACACAGACGTCGGAATGGGCTGTGTTTTTACTGTGGTGATTCCACATATGCTATCTTCGAGTGTCCTAAGCGCACTAAGCGGTTCGCTAGGTCTGCCACTATTGGTACGGTACAGTCTAAATTTCTTTTGTCCGTTACTCTGATTTTCTCTTTGTCGTCCTATTCTGTTATGGCATTTGTGGATTCAGGCACTGCCCTGAATTTGAGGGACTTGGAGTTTGCCAGGCGCGGTGGTTTTTTCTTGGAGCCCTTGCAGTATCCTATTCCATTGAGAGGAATTGATGCTACGCCTTTGGCCAAGAATAAGCCTCAGTACTGGACTCAATTGACCATGTGCATGGCTCCTGCACATCAGGAGGATATTCGCTTTTTGGTGTTGCATAATCTGCATGATGTGGTCGTTTTGGGGTTGCCATGGCTACAGGTCCATAATCCAGTATTGGATTGGAAATCTATGTCTGTGTCCAGCTGGGGTTGTCAAGGGGTACATGGTGATGTTCCATTGCTGTCAATTTCGCCTTCCACTCCTTCTGAAGTCCCTGAATTTTTGTCGGATTACCGGGATGTATTTGATGAGCCCAAATCCAGTGCCTTACCTCCTCATAGGGATTGCGATTGTGCTATTAATTTGATTCCTGGTAGTAAGTTTCCTAAGGGCCGACTGTTCAATTTATCTGTGCCAGAGCACTATGCGGAGTTATATAAAGGAATCCTTGGAGAAAGGTCATATTAGCCCGTCGTCATCACCGTTGGGAGCAGGGTTCTTTTTTGTGTCCAAGAAGGATGGTACTTTGAGACCTTGTATTGATTACCGCCTTCTTAATAAGATCACAGTCAAATTTCAGTACCCTTTGCCGCTGCTGTCTGATTTGTTTGCTCGGATTAACGGGGCTAGTTGGTACACCAAGATAGATCTTCGAGGGGCGTATAATCTTGTGCGTATTAAACAGGGCGATGAATGGAAAACAGCATTTAATATGGCCGAGGGCCATTTTGAGTACCTGGTTATGCCATTCGGACTTTCTAATGCTCCATCTGTATTTCAGTCCTTTATGCATGACATCTTCCGAGGGTACCTGGATAGATTCATGATTGTATATTTGGATGATATTTTGGTCTTTTCGGATGATTGGGAGTCTCATGTGAAGCAGGTCAGAATGGTGTTCCAGGTCCTTCGTGCGAATTCCTTGTTTGTGAAGGGGTCAAAGTGTCTCTTTGGAGTTCAGAAGGTTTCATTTTTGGGCTTCATTTTTTCCCCTTCTACTATCGAGATGGACCCTGTTAAAGTTCAGGCCATTTATGATTGGACTCAGCCGACATCTGTGAAGAGCCTGCAGAAGTTCCTGGGCTTTGCTAATTTTTACCGTCGCTTCATCGCTAATTTTTCTAGTGTGGTTAAACCGTTGACTGATTTGACCAAGAAAGGTGCTGATGTGGTCAATTGGCCCTCTGCGGCTGTAGAGGCTTTTCAGGAGTTGAAGTATCATTTTTCTTCTGCCCCTGTGTTGTGTCAGCCAGATGTTTCGCTCCCGTTTCAGGTCGAGGTTGATGCTTCTGAGATTGGAGCAGGGGCTGTTTTGTCGCAAAGAAGTTCTGATGGCTCGGTGATGAAACCATGTGCCTTCTTTTCTAGAAAGTTCTCGCCTGCTGAGCGCAATTATGATGTTGGCAATCGAGAGTTGTTGGCCATGAAGTGGGTATTCGAGGAGTGGCGACATTGGCTTGAAGGAGCCAAGCATCGCGTGGTGGTTTTGACGGATCACAAGAATTTGACTTATCTCGAGTCTGCCAAACGGTTGAATCCTAGACAGGCTCGATGGTCGCTGTTTTTCTCCCGTTTTGATTTTGTGGTTTCGTACCTTCCGGGCTCTAAGAATGTGAAGGCTGATGCCCTGTCAAGAAGTTTTGTGCCTGACTCTCCGGGTGTTCCTGAGCCGGCGGGTATTCTCAAAGAGGGGGTAATTTTGTCTGCCATCTCCCCTGATTTGCGGCGGGTGCTGCAGAAGTTTCAGGCTGATAGACCTCACCATTGTCCAGCGGAGAAACTGTTTGTCCCTGATAGATGGACTAGTAGAGTTATCTCTGAGGTTCATTGTTCAGTGTTGGCTGGTCATCCTGGAATCTTTGGTACCAGAGATTTGGTGGCTAGATCCTTTTGGTGGCCTTCTTTGTCGCGGGATGTGCGTTGTTTTGTGCAGTCCTGTGGAACCTGTGCTCGGGCTAAGCCCTGCTGTTCTCGTGCCAGTGGGTTGCTTGTGCCCTTGCCGGTCCCGAAGAGGCCCTGGACGCATATTTCCATGGATTTTATTTCAGATCTCCCTGTCTCTCAAAGGATGTCGGTCATTTGGGTGGTTTGTGATCGCTTTTCTAAGATGGTCCATTTGGTACCCTTGTCTAAATTGCCTTCCTCCTCTGATTTGGTGCCATTGTTTTTCCAGCATGTGGTTCGTTTGCATGGCATTCCGGAGAACATCGTCTCGGACAGAGGTTCCTAGTTTGTTTCGAGGTTTTGGCGGTCCTTTTGTGCTAAGATGGGCATTGATTTGTCTTTTTCTTCGGCTTTCCATCCTCAGACAAATGTCCAAACCGAACGAACTAATCAGACTTTGGAAACATATCTGAGATGCTTTGTTTCTGCTGATCAGGATGATTGGGTGTCCTTCTTGCCTTTGGCTGAGTTAGCCCTTAATAATCGGGCCAGCTCGGCTACTTTGGTTTCGCCGTTTTTCTGTAATTCTGGTTTTCATCCTCGTTTCTCTTCAGGGCAGGTTGAGCCTTCGGACTGTCCTGTTGTGGATAATGTGGTGGACAGGTTGCAGCAGATTTGGACTCATGTGGTGGACAATTTGACATTGTCCCAGGAGAAGGCTCAACGTTTCGCTAACCGCCAGCGCTGTGTTGGTCCCCGACTTCGTGTTGGGGATTTGGTTTGGTTGTCGTCTCGTTATGTTCCTATGAAGGTTTCCTCTCCTAAGTTTAAACCTCGTTTCATTGGTCCGTATAAGATTTCTGAAGTTCTTAATCCTGTGTCATTTCGTTTGGCCCTTCCAGCTTCTTTTGACATCCATAATGTGTTCCATAGGTCGTTATTGCGGAGATACGTGGCGCCTATGGTTCCCTCCGTTGATCCTCCTGCCCCGGTGTTGGTCGAGGGGGAGTTGGAGTATGTGGTGGAAAAGATTTTGGATTCTCGTATTTCGAGACGGAAACTCCAGTACCTGGTCAAGTGGAAGTGTTATGGTCAGGAAGATAATTCCTGGGTTTTTGCCTCTGATGTTCATGCTGCCGATCTAGTTCGTGCCTTTCATTTGGCTCGTCCTAATCGGCCTGGGGGCTCTGGTGAGGGTTTTGTGACCCCTCCTCAAGGGGGGGGTACTGTTGTGAATTCTGTTATCGAACTCCCTCCTGTGGTCATGAATGGTACTTCGACGAGTTCTGTCCATGGACTCCCTCTGGTGGCTGTCAGTGGAGCTGCTGCTTCTGAGGTTCCATCCACAGGTGACGTAGCTTATTCTTTGGCTGGCTGCTCTATTTAACTCCACTCAGATCGTTACTCTATGCCAGCTGTCAATGTTCTTGTACTGGTTCAGTTCGCTCTTGGATCTTTCGGGTGACCTGTCTACTCCAGCAGAAGCTAAGTCCCTACTAGTTTATTATTTGTTCATTGTTCTTGTCCAGCTGGCTATCATGATTTTTCCTTGCTAGCTGGAAGCTCTGGGATGCAGAGTGGCACCTCCGCACTGTGAGTCGGTGCGGAGGTCTTTTTGCACACTCTGCGTGGTCTTTTGTAGTTTTTTGTGCTGACCGCAAAGATACCTTTCCTATCCTCAGTTTGTTTAGTTAGTCTGGCCTCCCTTTGCTGAAACTTGTTTCATTCCTGTGTTTGTGACTTTCATCTTAACTCACAGTCAATATATGTGGGGGGCTGCCTTTTCCTTTGGGGAATTTCTCTGAGGCAAGGTAGGCTTTATTTTCTATCTCTAGGGCTAGTTAGCTCTTAGGCTGTGAAGAGGCATCTAGGCCTGTTAGGTACGCTCCACGGCTATTTCTAGTGTGTGTGATAGGATTAGGGGTTGCGGTCAGCAGAGTTCCCACTTCCCAGAGCTTGCTCTTATTAGTTTAACCATCAGGTCGTTCCAGGTGCTCCTAACCACCAGGTCCATAACAGTGGCCTCCTGTGCTAATTCCTGTTTTTCTGCCTGTGTATGTTTTTTCCTCTCCGACTCACCGCCAATATTTGTGGGGGGCTGTCTATCCTTTCGGGATTTTCTCTTGGGCAAGATAGTATTCCAATTTCCATCTTTAGGGTTATTTAGTTCTCCGGCTGTAACGAGGTGTCTAGGTGTGTTAGGTACACTCCACGGCTACTTCTAGTTGCGGTGTTAAGTTCAGGATTGCGGTCAGTATAGTGCCACCTTCTCCAGTGAAAGTTCTCATGCAGCTCCAAGGTCACCGGATCATAACAGGAAGGTAAGTATAATGGTTTATGAGGGGGTTATGCATACTAGGATAAGAATGAGGGGGGCATACATACCAGGATAGAGATGAGAGGGCCATGTGTACCTACATTGGGGATATATCTATACCAGGCAAAGGAATATCAGGTTTTTTATTCACTTTTTTTTCTATTTTCCTCCTCTAAAACCTAATGACTAGAATATGGAAACCTGGATATGGTGATATGACTACAATATGAGGAACTGTATATGGGGACATGACTACAATATGGGGACCGAGGTGGGGATATATCTACAATATGGGGACCTGAATGGGCCATAACTACAATAAGGAGTCATAGTTATAATATGAGGACCTGGATGGAGACATAGGTACAATATTGGGACATGGATATGGGGATATGACTGCAATATGAGAACCTGGATGGCGACAAAAGTACAATATGGGGACATAACTACAATATGAGGACCTAGATGGGGACAGAACTACAATATTTGGGCATAACTACAATATGAGGACCTGGATATGGGGGACATGACTACAATATGAGAAGCTGGATGGGGATATACCGTATATACTCGAGTATAAGCCGACCCGAGTATAAGCCGACCCCCCTAATTTTGCCACAAAAAACTGGGAAAACTTATTGACTCAAGTATAAGCCTAGGGTGGAAATGCAGCATTTACCGGTGAATTTCAAAAATAAAAATAGATCATTATTTCCCCATAGCTGTGCCATATAGTGCTCTGCACCGTTCATATTTCCCCATAGCTGTGCCCCATACAGTGCTCTGCACCGTTCATTTTGTCCCATATCTGTGCCCCATATACAATGCTCTGCACCGTTCATTTTGTCCCATAGCTCTGCCCCATACAGTGCTCTGCACCGTTCATTATTGCCCCATATCTGTGCCCCATATATGCTCTGCACCGTTCATTATTGCCCCATATCTGTGCCCCATGTATGCTCTGCACCGTTCATTATTGTCCCATATCTGTGCCCCATATATGCCCAGAACCGTTCATTATTGCCCCATATCTGTGCCCCATATATGCTCTGCACCGTTCATTATTGTCCCATAGCTCTGCCCCATATATGCTCTGCACCGTTCATTATTGTCCCATAGCTCTGCCCCATACAATGCTCTGCACTGTTCATTATTGTCCCATAGCTCTGCCCCATATATGCTCTGCACTGTTCATTATTGCCCCATATCTGTGCCCCATATATGCTCTGCACTAGGGTTGAGCGAAACGGGTCGAACATTTTCAAAAGTCGCCGACTTTTGGCTAAGTCGGGGTTTCATGAAACCCGATCCGACCCCTGTGCGGGGTCGGCCATGCGGTACGCGACTTTCGCGCCAAAGTCGCGTTTCAATGACGCGAAAAGCGCCATTTCTCAGCCAATGAAGGTAAACGCAGAGTGTGGGCAGCGTGATGACATAGGTCCTGGTCCCCACCATCTTAGAGAAGGGCATTGCAGTGATTGGCTTGCTGTCTGCAACGTCACAGGGGCTATAAAGAGGCGTTCCCGCCGACCGCCATCTTACTGCTGCTGATCTGAGCTTAGGGAGAGGTTGCTGCCGCTTTGTCAGAAGCAGGGATAGCGTTAGGCAGGGTCCATTAACCACAAAACCGCTTGTGCTGCAGCGATTTGCACTGTCCAACACCACCCTCGGTGTGCAGGGACAGTGGAAGTTTTTTTTTTTTTTTTTTCCCCTCAGCGCTGTAGCTCATTGGGCTGCCCTAGAAGGCTCCCTGATAGCTGCATTGCTGTGTGTACGCCGCTGTGCAAACCAACTGCTTTTTTCAAAGCACAAATCCTCTTGTTCCTTCCTTTCTGCACAGCTATCTTTTTTGTTTGTCCACACTTTTTATTTCATTTGTGCATCAGTCCACTCCTTATTGCTGCCTGCCATACCTGGCTGAGATTACTGCAGGCAGGGAGATAGTAGCTGCCTGCCATACCTGGCTGAGATTACTGCAGGCAGGGAGATAGTAATTGTAGGACATTCCCTGTTTTTTTTTTTTTTTTTTTTTGGTGGGAGATTAAGATTGGCAATTTGGCATTTCTGCTAGAGTGCCATCCCTGTGTGTGCCATCTCTCTCACATAGTGGGCCATAGAAAGCCTTTTCATTTTTCTGTATTTTTTTTTGTGGGGTGTATAAATTCTCCCTGATAAAAATACAGTGGGAGATTAATATTGGCCTTTGGGCTTGTGTGCCAGTCCTGAGTGTGCCATCTCTCTCACAAATAGTGGGCCATAGAAAGCCTATTTTATTTTTTTTTGGGTTTTATAAATTCTCCCTGAAAAAAAGGGAGATTAATATTGGCCTCTGGGCTTCTGTGCCAGTCCTGAGCGTGCCATCTGTGCCAGTCCTGAGCGTCCCATCTCTCTCACAAATAGTGGGCCATAGAAAGCCTATTTAATTTTTTTTTTGGTTTTATAAATTTTCCCTGAAAAAAGGGAGATTAATATTGGCCTCTGGGCTTGTGTGCCAGTTGTGAGCGTGCCATCTGTGCCAGTCCTGAGCGTGCCATCTCTCTCACAAATAGTGGGCCATAGAAAGCCTATTTAATTTTTTTTTTGGTTTTATAAATTTTCCCTGAAAAAAGGGAGATTAATATTGGCCTCTGGGCTTGTGTGCCAGTTGTGAGCGTGCCATCTGTGCCAGTCCTGAGCGTGCCATCTCTCTCACAAATAGTGGGCCATAGAAAGCCTATTTAAATATTTTTTTGGTTTTATAAATTCTCCCAGAAAAAAAGGGAGATTAATATTGGCCTCTGGGCTTCTGTGCCAGTCCTGAGCGTGCCATCTGTGCCAGTCCTGAGCGTCCCATCTCTCTCACAAATAGTGGGCCATAGAAAGCCTATTTAATTTTTTTTTTGGTTTTATAAATTTTCCCTGAAAAAAGGGAGATTAATATTGGCCTCTGGGCTTGTGTGCCAGTTGTGAGCGTGCCATCTGTGCCAGTCCTGAGCGTGCCATCTCTCTCACAAATAGTGGGCCATAGAAAGCCTATTTAAATTTTTTTTTGGTTTTATAAATTTTCCCTGAAAAAAGGGAGATTAATATTGGCCTCTGGGCTTGTGTGCCAGTTGTGAGCGTGCCATCTGTGCCAGTCCTGAGCGTGCCATCTCTCTCACAAATAGTGGGCCATAGAAAGCCTATTTAAATATTTTTTTGGTTTTATAAATTCTCCCAGAAAAAAAGGGAGATTAATATTGGCCTCTGGGCTTCTGTGCCAGTCCTGAGCGTGCCATCTGTGCCAGTCCTGAGCGTCCCATCTCTCTCACAAATAGTGGGCCATAGAAAGCCTATTTAATTTTTTTTTTGGTTTTATAAATTTTCCCTGAAAAAAGGGAGATTAATATTGGCCTCTGGGCTTGTGTGCCAGTTGTGAGCGTGCCATCTGTGCCAGTCCTGAGCGTGCCATCTCTCTCACAAATAGTGGGCCATAGAAAGCCTATTTAATTTTTTTTTTGGTTTTATAAATTTTCCCTGAAAAAAGGGAGATTAATATTGGCCTCTGGGCTTGTGTGCCAGTTGTGAGCGTGCCATCTGTGCCAGTCCTGAGCGTGCCATCTCTCTCACAAATAGTGGGCCATAGAAAGCCTATTTAAATATTTTTTTGGTTTTATAAATTCTCCCAGAAAAAAAGGGAGATTAATATTGGCCTCTGGGCTTCTGTGCCAGTCCTGAGTGTGCCATCTGTGCCAGTCCTGAGCGTCCCATCTCTCTCACAAATAGTGGGCCATAGAAAGCCTATTTTTTTTTTGGGGGGGGTTTTAGAAATTCTCCCTGGAAAAAAAAAGGGAGATTAATATTGCCCTTTGGGCTTGTGTGCCAGTACTAAGCGTTCCATCTCTCTCTCTCTCTCTTAGTCAGTGGGCCATAGAACGCCTATTTTTGGTTTTATTTGTTTTCTAAATTCTCCCTGAAAAAATCATTTTATTTTATTTGGTTTCTAAATTCTTCCTGATAAAATCATATTTTTTTTATTATTTTTTTTTCTAAAGTCTCCCTGAAAAAAAAACAAAAAAAAAAAAAACAGTGGGAGATTAATATTGGCCTTTCTGCTTGTGTGCCAGTCTTGACTCCTGGGTGTGCCATCTCTCTCTCTCTCTCTCTCTCTCTCTCTCTCTCTCTCCAATTGTGGTCCATAGAAAGCCTATATTTTTTTTCCTTGATTTGGGTTCCAAAATCTACCAGAGAAAATAACTCCATCAATCATTGGTAGAAAAATATTGGCCTCTGGGCTTGTGTGCCACTCCTGATTCCTGTGTGCGTCATCTCTCAGTCAGTGGGCCATAGAACGCCTATTTTTGGTTTTATTTGTTTTCTAAATTCTCCCTGAAAAAATAATTTTATTTTATTTGGTTTCTAAATTCTTCCTGATAAAATCATATTTTTTTTATTTTTTTTTTTCTAAAGTCTCCCTGAAAAAAAAAAAAAAAAAAAAAAAACAGTGGGAGATTAATATTGGCCTTTCTGCTTGTGTGCCAGTCTTGACTCCTGGGTGTGCCATCTCTCTCTCTCTCTCTCTCTCTCTCCAATTGTGGTCCATAGAAAGCCCATATTTTTTTTCCTTGATTTGGGTTCCAAAATCTACCAGAGAAAATAACTCCATCAATCATTGGTAGAAAAATATTGGCCTCTGGGCTTGTGTGCCACTCCTGATTCCTGTGTGCGTCATCTCTCACTCAGTGGCCCATAGAAAGCATATAGTTTGTTACATTTGTTTTCTAAATTCTCCCTGCAAAAATCAATTTTTTTTTTTTGGGGGGGTTTCTAAAGTGTTCCTGAAAAAAATAAAAATAAAAAACAAATAATAGTGTGACATTAATATTAACATTTGTGCTTCAGTGACAGTCCTGCGTGTGGGGCATCTCTCTAATTTGCAGCCACCAAAAAAAGAGTGTGTAACATTGTGCCTGATTTTCGCGGTGGTCTCACCAACCTGTAAAGGGGTAGCTAAATCATACTGAAGTTATAGCTCACCGTGTAAGTTGTGTGACTGCAACAAATAACGTTAGTTTGGTTACGTTTTTAAAACAATGAGGAAGTCTAGTGGAAGAGGTCGTGGCCGGGGGCGTTCATTGTCAGCTGGTAATGAGGGTAGTGGTAGTGGTGGAGCATCAGGTGGTCGTGGGGAAAAAAATATTGCACCTAAGTCTGGAGCTGTGGAGCCAGGTTCGTCGTCCGGCTACACAAGGCCTCGAACGCTCCCTTTTCTGGGATTAGGAAAACCGCTTTTAAAGCCGGAGCAGCAAGAGCAAGTTTTGGCTTATCTTGCTGACTCAGCCTCTAGCTCTTTTGCCTCCTCTCGTGAAACTGGTAAAAGTAAAAGCAGCGCGTCGTTAGTGGATGTTCACGGTCAGGGACAAGTCACTTCCTTGTCCTCTTCAGCAAAAACAACAACAGAGAAGAATGCAGCAGGCGACACAACGGGTTACTCCATGGAGCTCTTTACACATACCGTCCCTGGCTTAGAAAGTGAAGCAGTTAACAGTCCATGCCCATTACAAATTGAATCTGACATGGAGTGCACTGACGCACAGCCACAGCCAGACTACTATGCTGGTCCTTTGACTCAGACCACAACATTGCCCTCGCAGGGTGCTGATCAAGAATCAGACCCTGATGAGACTATGTTGCCCCATCACGAACACAGACGAAGTTGCGCAGGAGGTACAAGAAGAGTTATTAGATGACCCAGTTCTTGACCCCGATTGGCAGCCATTGGGGGAACAGGGTGCAGGCGGCAGCAGTTCTGAAGCAGAGGAGGAGGAGGGGCCGCAGCAGGCATCAACATCGCCACAGGTTCCATCTGCCGGGCCCGTATCTTGCCCAAAACGCGTGGCAAAGCCAAAACCTGGTGGAGGACAGCGTGGCCATCCGGTTAAAGCTCAGTCTGCAATGCCTGAAAAGGTATCCGATGCTAGAAAGAGTGCAGTCTGGCATTTTTTTAAACAACATCCAATTGATCAGCGCAAAGTCATCTGTCAAAAATGTTCTACTTCCTTAAGCAGAGGTCAGAATCTGAAAAGTCTCAATACTAGTTGCATGCATAGACATTTAACCACCATGCATTTGAAAGCTTGGACTAACTACCAAACGTCCCTTAAGGTTGTTGCACCCTCGGCCAATGAAGCTAGTCATCAACGCAACATCCCTTCCGGCAGTGTAGGACCACCATTTAGCGCACCACCTGCTGTATCTGTGCAGGTATCTTTGCCAGGCCAAAGCAGTCAGGGTCAGGGAATCACCAGTTTCGTAGTAGGAAACACTGCATCTAGGGCACCGGCGGCAACAATACCATCTCCCACCGTCTCTCAGTCTGCCATGTCCACCGGCACCCCCGCTAGTTCCACGATCTCCATCTCTCCAGTCCAGCTCACCCTACATGAGACTATGGTTAGAAAAAGGAAGTACTTAGCCTCGCATCCGCGTACACAGGGTTTGAACGCCCACATAGCTAGACTAATCTCGTTAGAGATGATGCCCTACCGGTTAGTTGAAAGCGAAGCTTTCAAAGACCTGATGGACTACGCTGTACCACGCTACGAGCTACCCAGTCGACACTTTTTTTCCAGAAAAGCCATCCCAGCCCTCCACCAGCATGTTAAAGAGCGCATCGTCCATGCACTCAGGCAATCTGTGAGCACAAAGGTGCACCTGACAACAGATGCATGGACCAGTAGGCATGGCCAGGGACGTTACGTGTCCATCACGGCACACTGGGTAAATGTGGTGGATTCAGGGTCCACAGGGGACAGCAAGTTTGGGACAGTTCTGCCTAGCCCACGGTCTAGTAAACAGTTGTCTGTAGCCGTTCGCACCCCCTCCTCCTCCTCCTCCTCCTCGTCCTCCTGCAGAAGCAAGAGCTCGTCCACAGACCGCAGTCGCACAAACACTCCATCCGCACCTGCCACTGTTGCACACCAGGTCTCCCATTATGGGGCAGCTACTGGCATACGTCAGCAGGCTGTATTGGCTATGAAGTGTTTGGGCGACAATAGACACACCGCGGAAGTTCTGTCCGAGTTCTTGCAGCAAGAAACGCAGTCGTGGCTGGGCACTGTAGATCTTGAGGCAGGCAAGGTAGTGAGTGATAACGGAAGGAATTTCATGGCTGCCATCTCCCTTTCCCAACTGAAACACATTCCTTGCCTGGCTCACACCTTAAACCTGGTGGTGCAGTGCTTCCTGAAAAGTTATCCGGGGTTATCCGACCTGCTCCTCAAAGTGCGTGGACTTTGCGCACATATCCGCCGTTCGCCTGTACACTCCAGCCGTATGCAGACCTATCAGCGTTCTTTGAACCTTCCCCAGCATCGCCTAATCATAGACGTTGCAACAAGGTGGAACTCAACACTGCACATGCTTCAGAGACTGTGCGAACAGAGGCGGGCTGTTATGTTTTTGTGGGAGGATACACATACACGGGCAGGCAGTAGGATGGCAGACATGGAGTTGTCAGGTGTGCAGTGGTCGAAGATTCAAGACATGTGTCAAGTCCTTCAGTGTTTTGAGGAATGCACACGGCTGGTTAGTGCAGACAACGCCATAATAAGCATGAGCATCCCCCTAATGCGTCTGCTGATGCAAAGTTTGACGCACATAAAGGATCAGGCGTCTGCACCAGAGGAAGAGGAAAGCCTTGATGACAGTCAGCGATTGTCTGGTCAGGGCAGTGTACATGACGAGGTACCGGGCGAAGAGGAGGTGGAGGATGAGGAGGATGATGGGGATGAGTATATTTTTAATGAGGAAGCTTTCCCGGGGGCACGGGAAATTGGTGGCGTGGCAAGGCCGGGTTCTGGTTTTTTGAGGGACACAAGTGACGTAGATTTGCCTGCAACTGCCCCTCAACCAAGCACAACCGCAGATTTGACAATGGGAACTTTGGCCCACATGGCGGATTATGCCTTGCGTATCCTCAAAAGGGACACACGCATTACAAAAATGATGAACGATGACGATTACTGGTTGGCCTGCCTCCTTGATCCTCGCTATAAAGGCAAATTGCAAAATATTATGCCACATGAGAACTTGGAACTAATATTAGCAACAAAACAATCAACTCTTGTTGACCGTTTGCTTCTGGCATTCCCTGCACACAGCGCCCGTGATCGTTCTCACACGAGCTCCAGGGGCCAGCAGACCAGAGGTGTTAGAGGGGCAGAAATCAGAAGTGGCGTTGGCCAGAGGGGTTTTCTGACCAGGTTGTGGAGTGATTTTTCTATGACCGCAGACAGGACAGGTACTGCAGCATCAATTCAAAGTGACAGGAGACAACATTTGTCCAGTATGGTTACAAACTATTTTTCATCCCTTATCGACGTTCTCCCTCAACCGTCATTCCCATTTGATTACTGGGCATCCAAATTAGACACCTGGCCAGAATTGGCAGAATATGCATTGCAAGAGCTTGCTTGCCCGGCAGCTAGTGTCCTATCAGAAAGAGTATTCAGTGCTGCAGGTTCAATACTAACAGAAAAAAGGACTCGTCTGGCTACCCAAAATGTAGATGATCTAACCTTCATTAAAATGAACCACAACTGGATTTCAAAATCTTTTGCCCCACCCTGCCCGGCTGACACCTAGCTTTCCTATGAAAAGGTCTTGCCTGTGGACTATTCTGAATGACTTTTCCAATCTCGTAATTTTCTTCACCTGATTGTCCAGCATACGACATGTTTCCACCTCACGAAATGGCCAAACTCCCCACACGGGGTCGTGCTATCGCCACTTTGCGCTTGGACCCTTGAGAGTGCTGTTTGTCTGAAGAGGTGGGTGTGGCCGCTTTTGGTCGACGGCACTGCCACTGGGTCCCTCATAGTACAATAAAGTGTCTCTGGCGGTGGTGGTGCGCACCCAACGTCAGACTCACCGTTGTAATATGAGGGGCCCTGTGCCTGTACCGCCGGCCACAAGCCAGTTCCCCCCCCCCCAGCTCAAACAGTGCTCTACCACTAGCAAAATTATCTCTCACAGCTTCACCAATGTGTAGTCTAGGCGCTGACATCCTTCAATGCCTGGCACTGACAATACCATTGTTTTGACATTTTTGTTATGTTAGGCCTTCGAAGCCTGTCTGCGGTCACTCCTTCCACTAGACTTCCACTGACCATACACTGCTGCCCATGTACCCCTGGAACCAATTTAAAGTGCCTACAGCCAGCCCAATTTTGTTATGTTAGGCCTTCGAAGACTGTCTGCCGTCACTCCTTCCACTAGACTTCCACTGACCATACACTGCTGCCCATGTACCCCTGGAACCAATTTAAAGTGCCTACAGCCAGCCCAATTTTGTTATGTTAGGCCTTGGAAGCCTGTCTGCGGTCACTCCTTCCACTAGACTTCCACTGACCAGACCACTGCTGCCCATGTACCCCTGGAACCAATTTAAAGTGCCTACAGCCAGCCCAATTTTGTTATGTTAGGCCTTGGAAGCCTGTCTGCGGTCACTCCTTCCACTAGACTTCCACTGACCAGACCACTGCTGCCCGTGTACCCCTGGAACCAATTTAAAATTGCCTACAGCCATGTGTTAATATTTTAGGCCTTCGATGCCTGTCTGTGGTCACTCCTTCCACTAGGCCTCCACTGACCACACCACTGCTGCCCGTGTACCCCTGGAACCAATTTAAAATTGCCTACAGCCATGTGTGATTATTTTAGGCCTTCGATGCCTGTCTGCGGTCACTCCTTCCACTAGGCCTCCACTGACCACACCACTGCTGCCCGTGTAACCCTGGAACCAATTTAAAATTGCCTACAGCCATGTGTTATTATTTTAGGCCTTCGATGCCTGTCTGCGGTCACTCCTTCCACTAGGCCTCCACTGACCACACCACTGCTGCCCGTGTACCCCTGGAACCAATTTAAAATTGCCTACAGCCAGCCCAATTTTTTTATTTTAGGCCTTCGATGCCTGTCTGCGGTCCATTCTTTCAACTACTACTACACTGACCAGGGCACTGCTGCCCAAGTACCCCTGGAACCAATTTAAAATTGCCTACAGCCATGTGTTAATATTTCAGGCCTTCGATGCCTGTCTGTGGTCACTCCTTCCACTAGGCCTCCACTGACCACACCACTGCTGCCCGTGTACCCCTGGAACCAATTTAAAATTGCCTACAGCCATGTGTGATTATTTTAGGCCTTCGATGCCTGTCTGCGGTCACTCCTTCCACTAGGCCTCCACTGACCACACCACTGCTGCCCGTGTAACCCTGGAACCAATTTAAAATTGCCTACAGCCATGTGTTATTATTTTAGGCCTTCGATGCCTGTCTGCGGTCACTCCTTCCACTAGGCCTCCACTGACCACACCACTGCTGCCCGTGTACCCCTGGAACCAATTTAAAATTGCCTACAGCCAGCCCAATTTTTTTATTTTAGGCCTTCGATGCCTGTCTGCGGTCCATTCTTTCAACTACTACTACACTGACCAGGGCACTGCTGCCCAAGTACCCCTGGAACCAATTTAAAATTGCCTACAGCCATGTGTTAATATTTTAGGCCTTCGATGCCTGTCTGTGGTCACTCCTTCCACTAGGCCTCCACTGACCACACCACTGCTGCCCGTGTACCCCTGGAACCAATTTAAAATTGCCTACAGCCATGTGTGATTATTTTAGGCCTTCGATGCCTGTCTGCGGTCACTCCTTCCACTAGGCCTCCACTGACCACACCACTGCTGCCCGTGTACCCCTGGAACCAATTTAAAATTGCCTACAGCCAGCCCAATTTTTTTATTTTAGGCCTTCGATGCCTGTCTGCGGTCCATTCTTTCAACTACTACTACACTGACCAGGGCACTGCTGCCCAAGTACCCCTGGAACCAATTTAAAATTGCCTACAGCCATGTGTTAATATTTTAGGCCTTCGATGCCTGTCTGTGGTCACTCCTTCCACTAGGCCTCCACTGACCACACCACTGCTGCCCGTGTACCCCTGGAACCAATTTAAAATTGCCTACAGCCATGTGTGATTATTTTAGGCCTTCGATGCCTGTCTGCGGTCACTCCTTCCACTAGGCCTCCACTGACCACACCACTGCTGCCCGTGTAACCCTGGAACCAATTTAAAACTGCCTACAGCCAGCCCAATTTTTTTATTTTAGGCCTTCGATGCCTGTCTGCGGTCCATTCTTTCAACTACTACTACACTGACCAGGGCACTGCTGCCCAAGTACCCCTGGAACCAATTTAAAATTGCCTACAGCCATGTGTTAATATTTTAGGCCTTCGATGCCTGTCTGTGGTCACTCCTTCCACTAGGCCTCCACTGACCACACCACTGCTGCCCGTGTACCCCTGGAACCAATTTAAAATTGCCTACAGCCATGTGTGATTATTTTAGGCCTTCGATGCCTGTCTGCGGTCCCTCCTTCCACTAGGCCTCCACTGACCTGTCTACTGCGGCCCGTGTACCCCTTGAACCAACCTAATAAAATATTTAAAAAATTAATTTGATTATAAAAAATAAGATCGTGTTGAGATCTCAAATGCAGACATTTTAACAATCAAAACAAACACACAACAAATATCTGGAACTGTACTACAAAGGTCCAACAGCTACAATTTCTTTCTCCTGCAAGAAGTTAACTGAAAGTTTTTTGGAGTTGTTAACACAGATATGGCATCCACCGAGTGTTGTCCTGTCGCGTCTCCTTTAAATTATTTCCAATAAGATGTTAAACTATTAATTTAATAAAATCAATAATTAAAAAAATTATTGAGTAAGTCAAAAGCACATTGCAAATAAACATTAATTACAAATCAAGAAGCATGGCGCGTCCGAGGGTGAGTAGATACCGAATAAGAATATAATCACCCTCGGACGCGCAATGCTTATTTACAACAGCCTTCCTTCCTAAGAATCAGCCCTTCCGTGGTGTAGAGAGAGGTTGTTGTTACACTCCAAGGTGTTCCCCAGGTTGCCTTTCCTGAGCTTCGATCTTCCGGCTCTCGTTTAGTAGCTGTTGGAAACTACGCTGCATTAGGCCTACTAATTGTGTATGGGTGAAACAGTGGCGCATCTGCGGTCCCTCCTTCCACTAGGCCTCCACTGACCTGTCTACTGCGGCCCGTGTACCCCTTGAACCAACCTAATAAAATATTTAAAAAATTAATTTGATTATAAAAAATAAGATCGTGTTGAGATCTCAAATGCAGACATTTTAACAATCAAAACAAACACACAACAAATATCTGGAACTGTACTACAAAGGTCCAACAGCTACAATTTCTTTCTCCTGCAAGAAGTTAACTGAAAGTTTTTTGGAGTTGTTAACACAGATATGGCATCCACCGAGTGTTGTCCTGTCGCGTCTCCTTTAAATTATTTCCAATAAGATGTTAAACTATTAATTTAATAAAATCAATAATTAAAAAAATTATTGAGTAAGTCAAAAGCACATTGCAAATAAACATTAATTACAAATCAAGAAGCATGGCGCGTCCGAGGGTGAGTAGATACCGAATAAGAATATAATCACCCTCGGGCGCGCAATGCTTATTTACAACAGCCTTCCTTCCTAAGAATCAGCCCTTCCGTGGTGTAGAGAGAGGTTGTTGTTACACTCCAAGGTGTTCCCCAGGTTGCCTTTCCTGAGCTTCGATCTTCCGGCTCTCGTTTAGTAGCTGTTGGAAACTACGCTGCATTAGGCCTACTAATTGTGTATGGGTGAAACAGTGGCGCATCTGCGGTCCCTCCTTCCACTAGGCCTCCACTGACCTGTCTACTGCGGCCCGTGTACCCCTTGAACCAACCTAATAAAATATTTAAAAAATTAATTTGATTATAAAAAATAAGATCGTGTTGAGATCTCAAATGCAGACATTTTAACAATCAAAACAAACACACAACAAATATCTGGAACTGTACTACAAAGGTCCAACAGCTACAATTTCTTTCTCCTGCAAGAAGTTAACTGAAAGTTTTTTGGAGTTGTTAACACAGATATGGCATCCACCGAGTGTTGTCCTGTCGCGTCTCCTTTAAATTATTTCCAATAAGATGTTAAACTATTAATTTAATAAAATCAATAATTAAAAAAATAATTGAGTAAGTCAAAAGCACATTGCAAATAAACATTAATTACAAATCAAGAAGCATGGCGCGTCCGAGGGTGAGTAGATACCGAATAAGAATATAATCACCCTCGGACGCGCAATGCTTATTTACAACAGCCTTCCTTCCTAAGAATCAGCCCTTCCGTGGTGTAGAGAGAGGTTGTTGTTACACTCCAAGGTGTTCCCCAGGTTGCCTTTCCTGAGCTTCGATCTTCATGCTCTCGTTTAGTAGGTGTCGGAAAGTAGGCTGCATTAGGCCTAAAAAATGGGGAATGGGGTGGAGAGAGATGGTGTGTTACACTCCAAGGTGTTCTCCAGGTTTCCTCGCCATTGCTTCGATCTTCCGACTCTCGTTTAGTAGTTGTAGAAAACTACACTGCATTAGGCCTACAAAATGGGTATCGGGTGGAGAGAGATGGTGTGTTACACTCCAAGGTGTTCCCCAGGTTGCCTTTCCTGAGCTTCTATCTTCAGGCTCTCATTAAATTGTGGTTAAATGGAACAACTGCATTTGGCGTACTAGTTGGTTTGGGGCCTACTATCGGTGTCTGCCACTCCTTGCTGTTCTCCTGGTTTCCTGTCCTGAAATTCCATTTTCAGCCTCTCGTTAAGTAGTTGTTAATGTTAGACTGCATTTGGCCTACTAGTTGGGTTGGGGCCTACTATCGGTGTCTGCCACTCCTTGCTGTTCTCCTCCACTGAACAAAGCTGTGCCGCCTGTTTACTACGGTTGCCAATTTTGAACTGCATTTCGACTACTTACTGATTTGGCCCTACTCTCTGTGTCAGCCTCTCATTCCAGTTGTCCTCCACTGCAATGCCCCCTGGTTATTCCTGTGTTACCAATTTTGAACTGCATTTAGCCCACTTTATTCTTTGGGCCTATATCTGTGTTTCCACTTCATCGTGCCCATTGCCCAGCCAGTGATAGATGAGTCTGCTGGTACATTGACCCATAACGCAACATTCCCCGTGCACGCTACACAACAACATTGTGACCCTGCTGAAAGTCAGGTTGCTCTTCCCGCATACCATACCACCTTACACGGGGACAAAGAGGAAGGTGCAGATGAAAGTGCAGGTTCCTTCATCAGGTGGGGGGAGGAATACTAGTTGGCGACGTCACTGGCACAGGGCCTCTCATAGTACGCAAAAGTGTTGCTGCCGGTGGGAGGCGCCCCCGCCGTGCAAACACACCGCTGTACTTTGAGGGGCCCTGTGCCAGTGCCAATGCCAACGAGTGGGCCCCCCCTGCTTGCTCAGGATCACAGCACTTGCAAAGTTGAAATACTTACCTCTCCCTGCTCCACTGCCGTGACGTGGTCCAGATTTACTGGGCCCACTAATTACTTGAACCAGCCCTACCCCCCACAACTTTAGCCAAATGACCCCCAATTTCAAATGCCTTCCAATTATTTTAAGGTAAATTACGCTTGACAAGCTTCATTAAGAAGAATGGATGGTTTTGACATTAAAATGGGCACTCTAGGTGTTTTCCTGGCCCCCACTCACTGCCGACTATGCTGCCCCATTGACTTGCATTGGGTTTCGTGTTTCGGTCGATCCCGACTTTACGTCATAATTGGCCGATTTCACTCGACCCGACTTTGGACATAGTCGGGTTTCGCAAAACCCGGCTCGACTCTAAAAAGGTCAAGGTCGCTCAACTCTACTCTGCACCGTTCATTATTGCCCCATATCTGTGCCCCATATATGCTCTGCACCATTCATTATTGTCCCATAGCTCTGCCCCATATATGCTCTGCACCGTTCATTATTGCCCCATATCTGTGCCCCATATATGCTCTGCACCGTTCATTATTGCCCATATCTGTGCCCCATATATGCTCTGCACCGTTCATTATTGTCCCATAGCTCTGACCCATACAATGCTCTGCACTGTTCATTATTGTCCCATAGCTCTGCCCCATACAATGCTCTGCACTGTTCATTATTGTCCCATAGCTCTGCCCCATATATGCTCTGCACCGTTCATTATTGCCCCATATCTGTGCCCCATATATGCTCTGCACCATTCATTATTGCCCCATATCTGTGCCCCATATATGCTCTGCACCGTTCATTATTGTCCCATATCTGTGCCCCATATATGCTCTGCACCGTTCATTATTGCCCCATATCTGTGCCCCATATATGCTCTGCACCGTTCATTATTGTCCCATAGCTCTGACCCATACAATGCTCTGCACTGTTCATTATTGTCCCATAGCTCTGCCCCATATATGCTCTGCACCGTTCATTATTGCCCCATATCTGTGCCCCATATAGTGCTCGGCACCGTTCATTATTGCCCCATATCTGTGCCCCATATATGCTCTGCACCGTTCATTATTGTCCCATATCTGTGCCCCATATATGCTCTGCACTGTTCATTATTGCCCCATATCTGTGCCCCATATAGTGCTCGGCACCGTTCATTATTGCCCCATATCTGTGCCCCATATATGCTCTGCACCATTCATTATTGCCCCATATCTGTGCCCCATATATGCTCTGCACTGTTCATTATTGTCCCATATCTGTGCCCCATATATGCTCTGCACCGTTCATTATTGCCCCATATCTGTGCCCCATATATGCTCTGCACCGTTCATTATTGTCCCATAGCTCTGACCCATACAATGCTCTGCACTGTTCATTATTGTCCCATAGCTCTGCCCCATATATGCTTTGCACCGTTCATTATTGCCCCATATCTGTGCCCCATATAGCGCTCGGCACCGTTCATTATTGCCCCATATCTGTGCCCCATATATGCTCTGCACCGTTCATTATTTCCCTATAGCTGTGCCCCATATATGCTCTGCACCGTTCATTATTGTCCCATATCTGTGCCCCATATATGCTCTGCACCGTTCATTATTGCCCTATATCTGTGCCCCATATATGCTCTGCACCGTTCATTTTGTCCCATAGATGCTCCACATAAATCTGTGCCATGGCCGCTGCTGCTGCAATAAAAAAAAAAAAACACATACTCACCTTTCTTGCTTGCAGCTCCCGGCGCCTCCATCTTCCCGGCGTCTCTGCTCTGACTGATCAGGCAGAGGGCGCCGCGCACACTATATGCGTCATCGCGCCCTCTGACCTGAACAGTCAGAGCGCAGACGCCGGGAAGATGGAGGCGCCGGGAAGATGGAGCGACGCCCGGCGGCTGGAACGCGGACAGGTGAATATAAAATACTTACCTGGTCCCAGCGATCCTGACGCTCCCTCTGCCTGTCACAGCTGTCTTCGGTGCCGCAGCCTCTTCCTCTATCAGCGGTCACCGGCACCGCTGATTAGAGAAATGAATAGGTGGCTCCACCCCTATGGGAGGTGGAGCCGCCTATTCATTTTTCTAATGAGCGGTCCCACGTGACCGCTGAAGAGGGGAAGAACTGCAGCACCGAAGACCGTGGGACGGCAGGGACAGCGCCAGGATCGCTGGGACTAGGTAAGTATACCTCAGCGCCCTCTCCCCCTCACCCGCCGACCACCTTGACTCGAGTATAAGCCGAGAGGGGCACTTTCAGCCCAAAAATTTGGGCTGAAAATCTCGGCTTATACTCGAGTATATACGGTAACTACAAAACAAGGATCTGGATGTGAACATATCTACAATATGGAGACATAAATGCAATATGAGGACAGGATGAGGACATAACTACAGTATGAGGGCCTGGATATGGGGAAATGGATATGGGGACATGACTACAGTATGAGAACCTGAATAGGGACATAACTACAATATGGAGACATAACTACAATATGGGGACCTGGATGGTGAAAGAACTACCATATGGAGACATAACTACAATATGATGACCTAGAAAGGGACATAACTACAATATGAGAGTAAATAAAATTTGGCATTCAACTCAAGAAAAGGGATTTTTTAGTGCAGTTAAAGAAGTTAAGTAAAAAAAATCCCATTTCTTCATACGTTGAGAAGTTGAGTGCCAAATTTTATTTACTATTGTTCTGTGTGGGAACCTACGTATTTGAGCATCAACACAGCTGTGCCACGATATACTTTACATAACTACAATATGAGGACCTGGATAGGGAGACATGACTAAAATATGAGAAGCTGGATGGGGATAAAACTACAATACGGGGATCTTTATGGGAACAGATCTACAATATGGAGACATATCTACAATATGTGGACCTGGATGGGGACATAACTACAATATGGGGACATAACAACAATGTGAGGACCAGAATGGGGACATGTCTACAATATGGAAACCTGGATATGGAGACATGACTACAATATGGGTCACCTGGATATTGGGACATGGCTACAATATGGGGATCTGGATGGGGACATAACTACAATATGGGGATCTGGATACAGGGACATGGATATGAGGACATGATCACAAAATGAAGACCTGGATAGGGATATAATGACAATATTGGGGCCTGCATATGGGGACATGACTTCAATATGAAGACCTGGATGGGGGCATAACTACAATATGAAGACCTGGATGGGCATATGACTACAATATGGAGACCTGGATATGGGGACATGACTACAATATGGGGACCAGGTGTCACGCTCGTGCCCAGATTGGTTGGCGCGGGCGTGTGGGGGTGTGGCCCCACTGGACCACAGACGAAACTTCCCTGGAAGGGGCGTAACTAAGTAGCTTCCTAGGTGTTCGCTGGAGCCTCTGATGGTGAGGTCAGACTTGTGCAATAGGAAGCTGTGGTTGCCGATCCCACTGGGGAATGGAACATAGACAGGCAAGCGAGCACGGCTGGCACTCTGGCAGACAGGCGGGCACGGCTGGGACACAGGCAGACAGATGGGTACAACAGAGACATTGGCAGGCAGGCGGGCACGGCTGGCTCTCTGGTAGGCAGGCAGGTACGGCTGGCTCTCTGGCAGGACAGGCAGACAAGGCTGGTACACTGGAAGAACCGGTAGGGACCGGTCTGCAGACAGGTATATAAAACAGGTCAGAACCTGTTCAGACAGGAGGACTTAAGAAAAGGTAGAGGAAGACCGCAAGAGCGGATGCAGAGTGAAAGCACAGGAGCTAGAGCCAATAACAAAAGCTATAGGCGGAGCCAAGAGCTGGAGGCAGAACCAAGTGCAGAAACGCAGGAGGCGGAGCCAAGTGCAGAAATGCAGGAGGCGGAGCCAAGTGTAGAAACGCAGGAGGCAGAGCCAAGAGCAGGAAGCGGAGCCAAGTGCAGAAACGCAGGAGGCAGAGCCAAGTGCAGAAACGCAGGAGGCGGAGTCAAGAGCAGGAGGCGGAGCCAAGAGCAGGAGAAGTAGAACCGCAAAGAGCTGAGCCAGGTAGAACTGCAAGGAGCGGAGCCACAGAGCGAAGCCACAGAGTGCAGAGCAAGGTCAGAGTGCAGAGCAAAGTTACTGAGAGCAGAGCTAGAGCTAAGCCACAGAGTGCAGAGCTGAGTGCAGAGCAAGACACAGAGTGCAGAGCCGACAGCAAAGCCACAGAGTGCAGAGCAAGGTAACAGAATGCAGAGCAAGGAGCAAAGCAAAGTGGCAGAGAGCGGAGCGAAAAGCAGAGCAAAGCAGGACACAGAGAACACACAGGAGGGAAAGGAAATCAAGACAGGGATATAAACGAACACAGGAACAGGACTAGACTAAGACAGAGTCGGGAACAAGACAAGGCACAGAGACATGGACACAAGCCAGGGTACGATGCCTCTCTGGGTGGCGGACCTATGCCAGGGTATGAAGCCCCGATGGGTGGCTACACAAGGACATAGGCCAGGGTACAAAGCCCCACTGGGTGGCTACACAGGACACAGACCAGGGTACAACGCCACCCTGGGTGGCGGAACACAAGAGTCACAGAGACATGGCCTGGCACTTCAGCAGCTAAGAACTGACTGAAGGAGTAAGCTGCACAGGCCCCCACCAATGGGTGGGGATGTCTTAAATACAGGAAGCCTCATGGCGATTGGCCAGGGACTCCTTAGCAAGGTGCACACAGTCTTTATAAGAAACAGGAGTTGCTGGTGCCGCCCCCCTATGCACACAGACAGAGCATGCACAGAGCAAACAGTAGACATGAGGCACACAGCATGGAGCTGGCAGCAGAGAGAAGTCACCACAAGGCCCAGAGAAGTGAGTGAGTTTGAGTGTAATGCAGGTGGGGGATGGGAGGCCATGCAGTGATGTCAGCAGGGTTGTTACACCAGGATGGGGATATATCTACAATATGGGGACCTGAATGGGGCCATAACTACAATATGGAGCCATAATTATAATATTAGGACCTGGATGGGGACATAGCTACAATATGGGGACTTAGATAAGGGAACATGGACATGGGGATATGACTACAATATGAGAACCTGAATGGGGCATAACTACAATATAAGGACCTGAATATGGGGACATGACTACAATATGAGAAGCTGGATGGGGATATAATTACAGTATGGGGATCTGGATTGGGACAGATCTACAATATGGAGACATAAATACAATATGAGGACCTGGATGTAGACTTGTCTACAATATGAGGACCTGGATAGATGGGGATTAGTGATGAGTGAGCACTTAAATGCTCGGGTGCTCATTGCTCGGGTATAGCAAATTGGAATACTCAGGTACTCGACCCGAGCAAAGAGCCCAGTGTAAGTCTATGGGAGACCTGAGTATTTTTACCCCATTCCCCAGGGGGTCCTTTTAAAGGGAAGGTGCCACCAGTTTTCTTGCATTTTGTTTTTTTGTGAAATTAAGCTTAAAATAGTAATTAAAATGTATTAATGCAATGTTTGCATTGTTTGCAAACATTTCTATATGAAAAATATTATATATTTTTCTACAAATATACATATTTACCACTAGGGGGAGCATTTTCCGTTTTAGACCTCAAGCAGCTATAGTAAGATTTAGCAGCTCTGCCCCAGGGATATTAGACCACCCAAAAGGGGAGGGAAATGGTGATATCAGCAGTTACTGCCCCAATTTTGCTTCTAACAGTAAGAATGAAGAGCAGCATCACAGGGCAGCACCATTTTGTGTGTGACTGCCCTGTGACCTGCTATCACCAGCAGTTACTGCATCAGAGGCACAGCTTTTTTACAGAGGAGCAGAACACAGTGGACCCAGCAGCATTTTTTGTGAATAACATTCTTGCCATCCCCCTTCCCCCACCTTAATCCCTGTCCTGTCAGCTGCCCTGCTCTCTCTCTCCAGGTGTCACCTTCCTCTCTGCAGGCTGTGAGTGCAGCTTACCAGGGGATCACAGGGACTGTGTGTTAGGGGGAGGGGAGACATGGCAGGAGAAACACACAGGGCAGCTTGTGAGGAGCAGAGGACCTGCCTGCCTGGAGTACAGAGGAGCAGTGAGGGCTTCTTCTGTCCTGCGATAGAGAGCACAGGGCTATAATAAAATGGCGGCTAGTCCCACCTACAGCAGTGAGTTGTGCAGCCCACAGAGGCGTGCCCAGCTCACTGCTAATGCTGCTGCAATGTTACAGATAGGGTCAGCGCCGGTCTATTATCTCCTATGTCCATGGGGTGCCGTAATCTGACACTGATAGTGCCCTGCTACTGCTGCAAAACCAAGATGTCAGCCCCCAATGCATTCTTTAAACTCATATAACACATGAAATCTGTTTCACATGCATTTCAAACTTGCTTATAGCAGCATGTTATGCTACATTACAGTGATTTATTAATGACCTACAAACGCGGTACCTTCCCTTTAAGCTGTAAAAACTTCTGAAAATGATGGAGACACTGCTCAAATAACACAGGGACATCACGGAGATTGCCCCTGGAAGCATTCCTGACTCCTAGATCACAGCTGTAAACACATTTTTTTTTCGTGATTCATGCCATTTTTCCCGATGCCACAAAAAACACACTAAAACAAAACCAAAACGGATTTTGCTGGGAAATATGTTAAGGTACATCCTTTGCAGGTTAATGACTTGCCTGTAAGGCCAATCTATTAACCACAGACCAAAAATTTCCTCCACCACTTGGGCTTAGTTCAGACACAGTGTTTTTGAAGCATTTTCCAACTTTAACATTGCTTTCAACCGCTACAAATGCATTCACTTGGAAATGTCATTGTAACATTAAACAACCCTAGCTGGCCATGTGGTGTGTGACACATAAGCAGACTCATCTCATTTCATTTATGAATGAGGGTCTCTAAAAGTCACAGAGCCTATTTGTACTAGTGCATCAGGTGGCATTAATCTTCTTAAAGGGCCATTATGAAACAGTGGGTCTCCTAAACTGTTGTAGCCTATGATGTGAGTGGATGGGCTGCCAAGAATTACGCTGCACCAAAATACCCCTTTCATAAGATGTCCAGGAGGGCCTCCAGAGAAAGTGTTGCATTGAAAATCCACCTCACAATATTAATTTTGTACTCCCGTACTCCTTTGTTTACACAATGACAGCAATGTCTGCCCTGCTGCATAGTTATATGCACCCCATTATGCCTTGGAACCCACATACTGGATGGGCCCATGAAAATCCACTTCACAATATTCATTTTGTACTCCTGTACTCCTTTGTTTTATACATTGGCAGCAAGGCCAGCCCTGCTGCATAGTCAGTCATATGCACCCCATTACGCCTTGGACCCACATACTGGATGAGCCCCTGAAAATCCACTTCACAATATGCATTTTGTACATCCATAAGTCGCCAATGATAGACATAAAAGGTCTAACTTAATCTACCCAAGTGATTATTAATGGGGCTTCAGTGTAAGATTTCAAACATATAAAAGTAAATGTCATTTCCATGCCAAAAAAATTAATTACACCTCCATACAAATTGTGCGTTTTCTCCACAGAAACACTTGAAGATCATGATATTTTTTTTTAACTGTTATTGTATCAGATAAAGAAAATAATGTTGCTTCCCTGAAATCGTCTTCTGATGGAAAAGAAAAGCATTCAGTGAACTGTTAAACTGTAGGTAAAGATCGTACATTGCAAGATGGTGGATGTTAAACAAGGCATTGTTCCAAAATTTATTTTTCAAATGTCAGAAAAATACATTCTTTCCCTACCAAATCCATTTCTCAATGTTCAAATTAAAAATCACATATAAAATCACAGAGAGTTAAAGGGACTCTGTCACCTGAATTTGGAGGGAACAATCTTCAGCCATGGAGGCGGGGTTTTTGGGTTTTTGATTCACCCTTTCCTTACCCGCTGGCTGCATGCTGGCTGCAATATTGGATTGAAGTTCATTCTCTGTCCTCCGTAGTACACGCCTGCACAAGGCAATCTTGCCTTGCACAGGCGTGTACTATGGAGGACAGAGAATGAACTTCAATCCAATATTGCAGGGGGTATGCAGCCAGCAGGTAAGGAAAGGGTGAATCAAAAACCCAAAAACCCCGCCTCCATGGCTGAAGATTGTTCCCTCCAAATTCAGGTGACAGTGTCCCTTTAAGGAGAACTGACTGCAATGAAAAAAAAGGAAAGGATTTTTTTATCTCTTCCACCAAAACTTGCTAACACTTCAGAGTTGTGGCTGATAAAAATATCACCAATCAATCCAAAAGCGAATGAAGCAGATTACTTTAAATCCTTGCAAGACTATACAGTTTACTAATGTGACACAAAATGATGTCTGTTTCCAGTTAAGCTTTTGAGAATACCCAATAATGCAGTCTGAATGACGTGATTGGAGAAAGGAGACTGTTACTTTGAAAAAAAAAAATTTGTGTACCATGAAACCTCAAGCTGTCAAACCCTTTCTTGGTTTTCAAATGGTAATGGAATCCCGACAATATGTTAAGAGCAGGATGCACTACATTGAAGGACAATCAACTTTTTATCTTTTTTAATGGTATAATGGTTCCTTCTTTGCAGAATGATTTACATGAGAATTTGGCAATTTTATTTGCCAAGTTTTTAACAATAAGGTTCATATATGGGTTTAAAGAAGGCGAATACTTGCAATACAATGCAATTTTAATTTCAAAGTACAAAATTCAAAGAATAATATGATTGAATAGTATGAGTGCGTACATTTTTGTATATGTTAATATACAAAGGTTAAGTATATATTTGGTTTAAATACATAAAATGATTAAGTATAAATAAAGATTAACTACATACAGTATACTTACATCATCACCAAGAGGTTTTTAAACATCATCTGGAATATCAGAGAAGCAACCCCAAGACAGAGCTTTGCTTTATCAAATTTACAGTTAGGGCCAGAAATATTTGGACAGTGACACAATTTTCGCGAGTTGGGCTCTGCATGCCACCACATTGGATTTGAAATGAAACCTCTACAACAGAATTCAAGTGCAGATTGTAACGTTTAATTTGAAGGGTTGAACAAAAATATCTGATAGAAAATGTAGGAATTGTACACATTTCTTTACAAACACTCCACATTTTAGGAGGTCAAAAGTAATTGGACAAATAAACATAACCCAAACAAAATATTTTTATTTTCAATATTTTGTTGCAAATCCTTTGGAGGCAATCACTGCCTTAAGTCTGGAACCCATGGACATCACCAAACGCTGGGTTTCCTCCTTCTTAATGCTTTGCCAGGCCTTTACAGCCGCAGCCTTCAGGTCTTGCTTGTTTGTGGGTCTTTCCGTCTTAAGTCTGGATTTGAGCAAGTGAAATGCATGCTCAATTGGGTTTAGATCTGGAGATTGACTTGGCCATTGCAGAATGTTCCACTTTTTGGCACTCATGAACTCCTGGGTAGCTTTGGCTGTATGCTTGGGGTCATTGTCCATCTGTACTATGAAGCGCCGTCCAATCAACTTTGCAGCATTTGGCTGAATCTGGGCTGAAAGTATATCCCGGTACACTTCAGAATTCATCCGGCTACTCTTGTCTGCTCTTATGTCATCAATAAACACAAGTGACCCAGTGCCATTGAAAGCCATGCATGCCCATGCCATCACGTTGCCTCCACCATGTTTTACAGAGGATGTGGTGTGCCTTGGATCATGTGCCGTTCCCTTTCTTCTCCAAACTTTTTTCTTCCCATCATTCTGGTACAGGTTGATCTTTGTCTCATCTGTCCATAGAATACTTTTCCAGAACTGAGCTGGCTTCTTGAGGTGTTTTTCTGCAAATTTAACTCTGGCCTGTCTATTTTTGGTATTGATGAATGGTTTGCATCTAGATGTGAACCCTTTGTATTTACTGTCATGGAGTCTTCTCTTTACTGTTGACTTAGAGACAGATACACCTACTTCACTGAGAGTGTTCTGGACTTCGGTTGATGTTCTGAACGGGTTCTTCTTCACCAAATTAAGTATGCGGCGATCATCCACCACTGTTGTCATCCGTGGACGCCCAGGCCTTTTTGAGTTCCCAAGCTCACCAGTCAATTCCTTTTTTCTCAGAATGTACCCAACTGTTGATTTTGCTACTCCAAGCATGTCTGCTATCTCTCTGATGGATTTTTTCTTTTTTTTCAGCCTCAGGATGTTCTGCTTCACCTCAATTGAGAGTTCCTTTGACCGCATGTTGTCTGCTCACAGCAACAGCTTCCAAATGCAAAACCACACACCTGGAATCCACCCCTGACCTTTTAACTACTTCATTGATTACAGGTTAACGAGGGAGACGCCTTCAGAGTTAATTGCAGCCCTTAGAGTCCATTGTCCAATTACTTTTGGTCCCTTGAAAAAGAGGACGCTATGCATTACAGAGCTATGATTCCTAAACCCTTTCTCCGATTTGGATGTGGAAACTATCATATTGCAGCTGGGAGTGTGCACTTTCAGCCCATATTATATATATAATTGTATTTCTGAACATGTTTTTGTAAACAGCTAAAATAACAAAACTTGTGTCACTGTCCAAATATTTCTGGCCCTAACTGTATATGAAGTGTATTGTGTCCAATGTGAGCAACCAGGCAACAAAAAAAGGAGCTTTTCAAGTGAGCTCTTTAAGGTACACAAATGTTATTAAGTCTTTGCAAACAAGGATGTGGTTTCTCTAATGGGGGGTACCTTTTTTAAAAATATACTGTTGCCATCAAAGCCCCTCTTGCCCAACATTTACTCACCTATAACAGTACAGAACATGTTCATCCAGGTCATGTAGTCGGAGATAAGGAAGAGACATTGCAAGCAGCCGAGTTAAAAAGTAGGCCTAATGTAGGGGTGTGGGTCTCTGAGACTTGTAATGGAGTGCATGAGCTGACAAACAATTCCCCAATGGGGGGGTAGTACCATTTTTAAAAATATACTATTGCCATCACAGCCCCTCTTGCCCAACATTCACCGGCCTATAACAGTACAGAACACATTCACTCAGGTCATGTAGTCGGAGATAAGGAAGAGACATTGCAAGCAACCGAGTTAAGAAGTAGGCCTAATGTAGGGGTGTGGGTCTTTGAGACTTGTAATGGAGTGCATGAGCTGACAAACAATTCCCCAATGGGGGTTACCATTTTTAAAAATATACTATTGCCATCAAAGCCCCTCTTGCCCAACATTCACCGGCCTATAACAGTACAGAACACATTCACCCAGGTCATGTAGTCAGAGATAAGGAAGAGACATTGCAGGAAACCGAGTTAAGAAGTAGGCCCAATGTAGGGGTGTGGGTCTCTGAGACTTGTAATGGAGTGCATGAGCTGACAAACAATTCCCCAATGGGGGGTATCTTTTTTAAATAAATTTAGGTAGTGCCATCACAACCCCCTTGCCCAAAATTCAGTGGCCTATAACAGTGCAGAGCTTGTTAACACTAGTGATCTAGTGGCAGGTAAGGAAGAGACTTTGCAGGAAACCGAGTTAAGAAGTAGGCCCAGTGTAGGGTTGTGGGTCTCTGAGACTTGTAATGTAGTGCATGAGCTGACAAACAATTCCCCAATGGGGGGTACCTTTTTTTAAAAATATACTATTGCCATCACAGCCCCTCTTGCCCAACATTCATCGGCCTATAACAGTACAGAACACGTTCACCCAGTTCATGTTTTCGGAGATAAGGAAGAGACATTGCAGGAAACCGAGTTAAGAAGTAGGCCCAATGTATGGGTGTGGATTTCTGAGACTTTTAATGGAGTGCATGAGCTGACAAACAATTCTCCAATGGGGTTATCTTTTTTTAATAAATAAACTAGTGCCATCACAACCCCCTTGCCCAAAATTCAGTTGCCTATAACAGTACAGAGCACATTAAACCAGGTGATCTAGTGGCAGGTAAGGAAGAGACATTGCAGGAAACCGAGTTAAGAAGTAGGCCCAATATCAGTACAGAGCACGTTAACCCTGGTTATCAAGTGGTTGTTGATGAGGATGAGGATAAGGAGGAGGATAACAACAAACAGACCACATCTGAAAGCTTATACCCATGTGTGGTTGTGAAGATGTGCATGAGAATACATCTCCCCAAAAAAGAGAATGTAATAGAGGTTATCTTTCGCTGTTTTCACTTGGTGGTGTACAGAAATCTTTCCCAATCCAGCCCTTGTTCATTTTTATAAGAGTCAGCCTGTCAACATTTTCAGTTGACAGGCAGATGCGCTTATCTGTTATAATTCCACTAGCGGCACTAAAAACTCGCTCAGACAGAACGCTAGCAGCAGGACAGGCCACGACCTCCAAGGCGTAGAGAGACAGTTCTTGCCACGTGTCAAGATTGGGTACCCAATAATTAAAATGCACAGAGGAATCCCGGGGATGTTTGTACGATCTGCAAGGTACCCCCTCAGCATCTTCCCAAACATTGCACTTCTTGTGACAGCACCCCTTGCCTCTGTTCCAGCACGATGGGAGGGTCTAAGAAAACTGTCCCAGAACTTTGCCATTGTTCCCCTGCTTGAGCTGGATTGTACTTCTGTCTCACTTGGACTCCTTGGTTGTACAACATACTCTGACGTCTGCTGCCAGCGTTCTCACATGGGAATTTTCTAAGTAATTCCGCTACAAGGGCCCTCTGGTACTGCAACATTTTAGTACACCTCTCTGCCTTTGGTAGAAGAGACTGAAAGTTCTCCTTGTAGCGTAGGTCTAGAAGTGTCACCAACCAGTAATTAGTATCACCAAAATTTTTTATAATGTGAGGGTCACGTGAAACGAAGAGCAACATGAAGTCAGCCTTGCATGCCAGACTGCTAACAGGCAAGACTTCTGTGTCCTCACCAACAGGATGATTGATCATGCTGTCCTCCTCCTTCTCATCCTTCTCCTCCCTGTCCTCAGGCCATCCCCGCTGAACAGACAGTATGACAGCTGTGCTTATAGTACTGTCTATAGCGCATGAAAGTAGCTCCTGTTCTTCCTCATCCTCCTCCTCATTGACTACCAATCCACGTTGGGAAGCCACGAGGTCGGGCTGAGTGTAATCCCCCTGTATGGTTCCTTTATCCATGTCCTCGTGCTCTGCCTGCAATGCATCCTCTTTAATTGTGAGCAGAGAGGTTTTCAGAATGCTGAGAAGCGGGATGGTGATGCTAATTATGGCGTCATCGCCACTCACCATTTTGGTGTAGTCCTCAAAGTTTTGTAGGATGGTACATATGTCTGACATCCATGTCCAGTCCTGAGAACTTATGTGTGGAGTCTGAACTGAATATCTACGGCCTTGTTGATGTTGGTAGTCAACAACTGCCCTCTTCTGCTCACAAATTCTTTCCAACATGTGCAGCGTAGAGTTTCAGCGCGTGTGGACATCACACACCAGTCAGTGAGCCGGAACCTGCAAATGCTGCTGAAGCACAGCAAGGGAGGCTGAAGCTGTAGCTGACTTTCTAAAATGGGCAGACAGACGGTGTACTTTCACTAGGAGATCCAGCAGCTCCGGGTAGCTTTTCAGAAAGCATTGAACCACGAGGTTAAGCACATGGGCCAAGGCGAGGTACGTGTGTGAGCTTACCTTGCCTCAGAGCCGCCACCAGGTTCCGGCCATTGTCACACATGACCATGCCTCGCTGTAGGTTCAGCGGTATCATCCAAATATCTGACTGCTCTTTCAGCGCTGTCCACAATTCTTCAGCATTGTGTAGTTTATCACCTATGCAGATTAGCTTCAGCACAGCCTGTTACCGCTTGTCCACGTGTCCGTGGTTAGATGGACTTTTCCTGTAACAGCATTGTTGAGGGCATGGGTAATGTTGTGGGACACATGCTGGTGTAATGCCGGTACGCCACATGGGGAGAAATAGTGGCGACTGGGGACCGAGTACCATGGGATGGCCGCTGTCATCAGGTTGCGAAAAGCTTCCGTCTCAATGAGCCTAAAAGGCAACATTTCGAGCGCAAGCAGAAGAGAAATGTTAGAATTTAGGACTGTGGCCTGTGGGGCATTGGCTGGTTATTTACGCTTGCATTCCAATGACTGGGGTATAGACAATTGAAGGCTGTGCTGGGACAAGGATATGGACGGGCTTGATGATGGTGCTGCTTGGCTGTGGGCAACAACAGGTGCAGGGCTAGAGGCATCTTCACATGCATGGTGGACCGAGGATTGGCCTCTACGCAAAACAGTGGAAGAAGCAGTGGTGTCACCTGCAGACAGTGTTCCTGAAGCCTAGAGTTCGGTCCACAAAGTTGGGTGCTATGATGCCATGTAGAGTAATATTGCACGCCCCACTTTTCAGTTTTTGAATTTCCACAAAAATTTAAAATAACCAATAAATTTCGTTCAACTTCACCAAAAAAATTACATTTGGTATCTTTATGTTTGAAGCATGATATGTGGGAAAAGGTTGAAAAATTCCAGGGGGCCGAATACTTTCGGAAGGCACTGTAGAATTATTATATTGCATACTTTTTTCCCCTCCCAAAACTTTTATCATAGTAAGGCTGTGTGCACACGTTCTGGATTATTTGCAGATTTTTCATGTTTTTTACGCATTTTTTTGCAACCAAAATGCTTAAAAAACACTTTAAAAACGCATACATATGTATCCCATCATTTATAATGGTTTCCGCAATTTTTGTGCACATGTTGTATATTTTTTCACGAAAAAAACACATGTGGAAAAATACGCAGCATGTTCAATAATTTTGTGGATTTTAAGCGGATTTCCCACGTGAAAAATCCGCACAGAAAACACACAAAATACACGATAAAAACACGACAAAAACACGTGCAGAATTCCTGCTGAAAACCTCAGGATTTTCTCAGGAAATTTCTGCATACTTTTCGGACGTGTGGACATACCCTAATACCACTGAACTCTTGCCCATCTGTTCCTTTTCCCAGGGTGATATTATATCCTCTTCATGGTCACCTTTTTTTTATTATGTGTGATTTTTGTATAAATTTAATTTTGTGATAAAAAAAATTATGCCAATTTGTGACATACATCTGAAGTCAGCAATCTAATTTCTTAGTTTTTTTATGCTTGCCTGATTTGCAAGGGGGTGAGGTGGAAGACAAATGCCAATAGGCCGTATGTGCAAAATCTGCTCTTTCAGCAAGGAACCAGATGAAAACAAAGCAAATGAACTGAAGGCACTCTCAGCCAACCAATCTACAACCACTCCTACTTGTTCTGGCCTCACCATTCCTCCAGTGGATCTCGTGTCTACGAAATTAAACAAGAAGGCCTGTCACTTGCATGCACCAGAAGAAGGTGTTCCAGTTGGCTTCATAGCAGTCATTGATTGACCACATTCTCTCTTTCCCTACTGCATCTACACCACCACCAACAGCAACACAGGCCACATTCCCTATTTGAGCTCTCCTCATTGTACCTCATTGTATATTGCCTTACCCAGATTGTTTTGGGGTTACAGTATACCAGGAGGGACCAAAGTATGGCTCATCCCAGGATACAATGATTGTTAGCTCTGAGGTTCTGTTGGTGAATCTACACCCTGAACAAGGAGCTGACAATAAGTACGTCTTTCAATGTTGCCACATAGGAGGCTTTTCAATTGGCAGATTTTGCATTTTAATAGCCACATAGGGTTCTGTGTAGATGGATGAACTGCCCAGAAGTGATGTACGTGTGCCACTGCCGGGTAATGCACTTCATACACCAGAAGTGATACTGCCACTCCTGGAAGTGATGCCGCTGTGAGCCATAAGTGCGACATCTTTAAAGATAAGACAGCACCAAACCACATTCACTTATACAGGCATCAGCGGTGACATGGTGATAGGACGTTGGGACAGTGTCCCACATCAGACATAATTCTCTCTTGAAGAATCTGCTGCCAGCGGAAACACGTTGGGAGTAGTCCACTGTACTCCATGCTCTGTGCATGACATCCTGAGAATGGTTCCTATGAAGGGGGCATGTCATACCAGACTACTTGACTCCTGCAAGCTGCAGGAGGGGTAACAGTGTTCCAAATCTGTTATATTACTATTGGAAAATGTTATCTCTCACTCCTAAACCAGAACAACTTTGAAGTCACATACCCATGAGCTGTAATACACGTCACTAGATCATTAGATAAGATGGGTGGCATTTGTGTTTTTTTGGACACATTGATAATACACATGTTTATGATATACCTTTATTTGAGTTTTGTTAGATGTATGTGTAGCCATATTGCTGGGAGATTAATCATACATGTTGGCTTATGGAAGGTAATTGACACCCGTACTTCTTGACTCACAGGTGTAGGAGTTTTTTTTTTTGCACTTTAAGTCCAGTTGGACTATATTTTAAGTGTGTGTTTTGCTTTTTTACTTAATCCAGATTAAAAGTTAAATTTTAGGTATCACATACTGCTACTGCATGTCTAGACATAGCGGTCTTCTCTCTAACCTTTTTGCTATTACTTGTCTTTGCAGCCCTTTATGGTTCATCCCTAGGATACAATGGCCCCTTTGCCCTCACTATGACCATTTTACAGCTATTTTAAAGACCGAAGTTTGGGTCCCCATTAACTACTATTGGACTCAGTTCTTGGTAAAGTTTGGGGTAATATTCAGATGCTGAACCCAACTTTGAAATACAATTCGGACGAACCCAAATATCCATGGGTTCGCTCATCTGTACTCACCTTCTTTATTATTTTTGGTGAAATAAAAAAAAATGTTTGTGCCTGCATCTATGGTGATTTGCACATATGTGGATCATGGACCCACTGTGCCACGAGCTGGGCTTATCCAGGACATTTGTAACTAAGCAGTCATCTGGTTTATGCTAGAGCTCTTGATGGTTGAGCTAGGCTTGCTCTGCAGGTTGCCACCAGGTACCACTCCTGGGCAGTCCCTGGTACTGCAGCACCTGACCCCAAGGGTCAGGTTCGCAGTGATGAACATGAACTTAGAGTCACTTGTACAGAATTCAGATACTTGTATAACTGATCTTGAAGCCAGTAGATGGTACTGATTCTGATTCTGGATCACCAGACAGGATGAACACTGGTTCTGGTTCAGACAACACTGGTTTAAGTAGCAAGTTCTGGTTCTGATGGCACTCAGCTCAAGGACAGGTTCAGGGTCAGACAACACAGGTTTCAGGAACAGGTTCTGGTTCAGACAACACAGGACTCAATTACATATTCAGGTTCAGGCAACACGGGTCTCAGGAACAGGTTCTGGTTCAGACAACATGGGACTCAAGGAAAGGACCTGGTAAATACTATTTGCACACACACGTAGGAAAACTACAGGAATTGCTCAGGCACCATCCTACTGGGGAGGGGGCCTTATGTTCCTGATGCCTTCCATCTTTTGGCTAAGGGCGTTTCTAAATCATGAGTGTTGCCCCTTTAAGATTCTGAGACGCATGCATACTCAGTCCCAGAGCAGCAGGAAGCCACAGCAGGCAATGAAGACACCGCCACATGGCCAGAGAAGTGAGAATGCCGACATTCCTGCTTGGTGGAGTGAGTGAGATATGCAGGGATGCCGGCATTGGCGCTACAGTACAGGATTCAACATTTGTGTTGGTGTTTGAAAAAACTGCAAAACATGATTTAAAAAAAAATGTATTTGGCTTTTGTGATGCAGTGACTGGTGTTACATGTGTTACATATGAGGGTCGCTGTTTGTTTCACCCAGAATGTGCATGGAGGCATATTGAGGCAATGGGAGTGCATTGCAGCCACAGGCGTAGCTGTGATTGCAATGCGGAATAAAAGTAAGTGCTAGTCTTGGGCAGAGCTGGACTGGCCATCTGGCAGTTCTGGCAAATGCCAGAAGGGCCTGTCTGGTCGTGGGCTTCCCTGTCTGCTACGCTGTTAGCAGAATCAGTGTTCTCAAGACACCCATACTGTTAAGAGTTGTGATCTAGCACAAAGTCGCTGATTCCGTCACTTACCCCAGCATGCCTCAGGTATCATATGAATTATTGTTCTTGTAGTAAATATTGCTTTCCTGCATCCAGGATAATATTAGTAATATATGCACAACTGGAGCTTGGGGATGGCGATAGCGTGGGCCTGTGTGATTTCAAATGCCAGGACTGAATTTCAGCCCCAGTCCGTACCTGGCCTTGGGCAAGCTATTTGTCCAAGACAGATTTAAGAAAACCTGCTCTGGGCTTTTGTATTTTGAAACGGACTACAGGACGGTAGTGGTGCAGTCCATTTCATTCCTGGCCCCGGTTTTCTATGTGGCCCAAGGCCACAGATTCTAGTTAAAAATCCTGCAGTAAAGGGCTTGGGTGTGTCAGGTTCAGTGTCAGGGTCAGTCTGTTGTTGGCAGGAGTACAGAGCAGGAGGCTCTTCAGAGCTCCACCTGTGTGAGGCAACACAGTCAAGCAGAGCCAAACAGCCAAGGCAGTTGAAAGGCCTGGCACCCACTGCATACACAGCGGTGCATTTGCCCTTGGCAACTGGTCTCAGAGGTGGACTGGCATGTTTATCGGCTGAAAACTGTAGGATATGGTTCCCGGCTGTGATCCGTAGGATATCATGTACTGTGTAGTGCTGTAGTTGAATATTAAGAAGGCGGTACAGTCGCCCATGGCAAAATGTCACGAAGGTGGATTGGCATGTTTATTGGCTGCAATCCACAAGATATTATTATTATTATTATTATTTATTATTATAGCGCCATTTATTCCATGGCGCTTTACATGTGAGAAGGGGTATACATAATAAAACAAGTACAATAATCTTGAACAATACAAGTCACAACTGGTACAGGAGGAGAGAGGACCCTGCCCACGAGGGCTCACAATCTACAAGGGATGGGTGAGGATACAGTAGGTGAGGGTAAAGCTGGCCGTGCAGCGGTTAGGTTACTGCAGGTTGTAGGCTTGTCGGAAGAGGTGGGTCTTCAGGTTCCTGGCAGCGATCTGGAGGTTATCGTGTGCTGTGTTTTTGTGAGTTGAACGTTAAAGAGACGTTTTGCTTTTAACTTCCATGGGTCACTGCACAGTGTGGATACTGCTGCACCACACTTTGTTTACTCCCAATTTTCATAACGTCTCTATCTCACCATCATTTTTGGCTTATATAAAAATGATGGCAAATACAGGTAGGTCCATATATATTTGGACAGAGACAACATTTTTCTAATTTTGGTTATAGACATTACCACAATGAATTTTAAACAAAACAATTCAGATGCAGTTGAAGTTCAGACTTTCAGCTTTCATTTGAGGGTATCCACATTAAAATTGGATGAAGGTTTTAGGAGTTTCAGCTCCTTAACATGTGCCACCCTGTTTTTAAAGGGACCAAAAGTAATTGGACAGATTCAATAATTTTAAATAAAATGTTCATTTTTAGTACTTTGGTTGAAAACCCTTTGTTGGCAATAACTGCCTGAAGTCTTGAACTCATGGACATCACCAGACGCTGTGTTTCCTCCTTTTTGATGCTCTGCCAGGCCTTCACTGTGGTGGTTTTCAGTTGCTGTTTGTTTGTGGGCCTTTCTGTCTGAAGTTTAGTCTTTAACAAGTGAAATGCATGCTCAATTGGGTTGAGATCAGGTGGCTGACTTGGCCATTGAAGAATATTCCACTTCTTTGCTTTAATAAACTCCTGGGTTGCTTTGGCTTTATGTTTTGGGTCATTGTCCATCTGTAGTATGAAACGACGACCAATCAGTTGGGCTGCATTTGGCTGGATCTGAGCACACAGTATGTCTCTGAATACCTCAGAATTCATTCGGCTGCTTCTCTCCTGTGTCACATCATCAATAAACACTAGTGACCTAGTGCCACTGGCAGCCATGCATGCCCAAGCCATCACACTGCCTCCGTCGTGTTTTACAGATGATGCGGTATGCTTTGGATCATGAGCTGTACCACGCCTTCTCCATACTTTTCTCTTTCCATCACTCTGGTAGAAGTTGATCTTGGTTTCATCTGTCCAAAGAATGTTCTTCCAGAACTGTGCTGGCTTTTTTAGATGTTTTTTTGCAAATTCCAGTCTAGCCTTTTTATTCTTGATGCTTATGAGTGGCTTGCACCGTGCAGTGTACCCTCTGTATTTACTTTCAGGCAGTCTTCTCTTTATGGTAGATTTGGATAATGATACGCCGGATATGTGTCCTGGATGGCGGGCTAAGTCGTTGCATTACTTATGTCACAACTCAACAATGTATCCAGATGTAGCAGAGTTGGGGATTGTCATGGGACATATGGATTATCACCACAGGTGTGATTATAACTTTCATTTTTTATTTTTACATGATACATGAGGGTCTGGGAGCGTTTATGTCAATTAAAGGACTTTTCTCTGTGTGTGTCTGTTAGGGGTCAAGTTCCCGCCTCTGCACAGGGGGAATCTCAGGCCATCTCCGCTGCGGTCTCCCATTCTTCTCCTGCCGCAGTGGAGCCTGCTCAGCGGAGACGTCAGTCCCAGCGTCTTGCTCAGTCCCACTCTGTACAAAAAGTTACTGCTGCTTTTCCTGCTTCTGCCTTTGAAGCCAGTGCTGAGCAGCGGCGAGCAGACGCTTCTAGGACTAAGTCCTGCTTTTCTCGTTCTGAGCATGCCCAGAGTAAGATCTCTCAGTGGAGATCGAGGGTCACATGGTCAGATACTGCAGCTAAGTCCATTGGTCCTTTCAGGAAGGTCCTGTGGGTGCTCTGGCTTTGTGGCAGCCTCTCATTGGTCCTTCTAAGAAGGTCTTGTACTTGCTGCAGCTATATAAGGCTCGCATTGCCGCACGGCCATGCGCTAGTATCAATCCAAATATGTGCTTTGCGCCAGTATGGTTATGCATGAATGTGTTCAGGGACCCGGCTGAAATAAGCCCCCTAGAATACCGGCACCTCCGGTGAGGAGATTGTGTGAATGTATTCAGGGACCCAGCTGAAATAAGCTCCTAGAATACCGGCGTGTGTGCATAACCACTGACTGCTATCAGTTCAGCAGTAAGCTTGTGCTCCTGTGAGGCTAACAGGGTGCAGTGCTTTCCTCTCACAGCTGCTCTGTGAGGTAACAGAGCTAGTCTATTCCGCCAAATAGTGCCACCATTCACTAGCAGCAGGTTCCTCCTGCACGGTGGACCCTGGGCTGCAAATGCACCATTTATAATAAACATCTATTTTTACTCGGTGCGTTCCGCTAGCCCTAACAGTGTCATTATTAAATTTGATATGAAAACAAAAAGGGGTTTCAGCCATTTTGGAAAATGTCATGTGATGGAAATGTGGATCGCCATTGGTGAATTCCCCCTATATTGAGGGGCATTTGCAGATATCAGTATTTCTTTGACAAAGATCGCTCTGATCGAAACGAGTTGCCTCTGGCCGTGTTTATGCATTTGTTCAAGGGAGAGCATGTTACCACGTGTATTTTTAATATAACCTAATAAAGAAGAATATTTTTTAAGGAGCTGGAACTACACATCATTTTTCATTAAATTTGACAACAGGGTTAGCATTGGTGGTGTCTTATAGGCATCTCTCCATTACTAACCCCTGGGTTTGATGTTAGCTGACACTGCACAGCTGACATCAACCCCAAAATTCTTACCCCACTTGCCATCACACCTGGTCAAGTAGGAAGAGTCTGGCAAGGCACCAGAATTGGTGCATGTAATGGATGCGGATGCGCCTATTCTGGGGCGGCTGTGGTCCTGTATTTTTATGTTGGGGAGAGCCAATATTCATGGCCCCTTCCCACTCTGAGAATACCAGCCACCAGTTGCCTGCTTTAGTTTGGCTAGTTATCAAAAATGGGGGGGGGCACCCCATGGCAATTTTAAAAATTATTTAAATAATTTAAAAAAACAGCATGGAGACCCCACTAAAGCTGACAGCTGGGGCTGCAACCCACAGCTGTCAGCTTTGCCTGCACAGGTTATCAAGAATAGAGGAGACCCCACAGTCTGATGGCCAATCACAGAAATTGGCAAAATTTGACATGGCTGTGATGGAGCCAGATGTGCCCACACAGGAAAGCTTGTTGATTGGCTGTACTGCAGCCTTTCAACAAACTTTATTCAGGATGCCAAACCCGAACAATAAACAATAAAACGGACGCCTGGGAGAAGTCCATGTTCGGGGTCCATGCACGGACACTGGGTCTCTGGTACCGACCCTGAACTTTAGCATTTGGGTTCGCCATCTCTAATCTTGATATTCCTTAAACAGGGAGAAGTTTTGAACCATCCCATGTGAAAAATAACCCAGACTTTTTCCTTTTGCACCTCCTCTGTATAAGTACCAGCAAGGCAGCTATCTGCCCACAAAAGAAGTATTAGACCATTTTTAAAATTCAGGTAGCTTAAAAAGTATGTAAAAGCAGTGTTTGTTGTTAAATAGGCTGCTGGTTATGACTAGTTAGAATCCAATTTCCCCATGCCAGGTAGGTTGAGGTCACTCAGCCTTTATACTCAGTACATTTTTAGGAGCTGTTACAGTGCTATACATTTATTGTATGAGAAATTAGAACCTTTCTGATGAGCAATCACTGATACATCCATGAGAAGGATTGTTGACTTACATTGTAGCTACACATGGATAAGACTTGTATAGGGTCCCTGTCACACAGATAGGCCAGCTTCACACTTGCGAGTTTTATGGACGTAAGTGCGCAGAAACTACGTCCGTAAAACTCGCAAAAAATACGGCACAATTATTCTCTATGCCCCTGCTCCTATCTGCCGTATTTTACTGATCAGTATTATACGGCTTTCTACGGCCGTACAAAATCGCAGCATGCTGCGTTTGTCACCGTACTGCGCAAGAAATACGCCAATGAAAGTCTATGGAAGCGTGAAAAATACGGATTACACACGGACAAGCAGTGTGACTTGCGAGAAATACGCAGCGCTGTTAGAGAGAAAAGCCGGTAATTCAGTGCGGTGTACATTAAAATCACACTGACAGCTTACAGTCCAATACGTAGAATAAATGTGTACACATAGAATAGGTATATATATATATATATATGTCAGTGAGACACATATATGTATATATATTAATATTTTTTCCAGCGCTATACAACTTGAAAGCCGGTAATTCAATTACCGGCTTTTTCTTTCTCCTTCCTAAACCCGACATGATTTGAGACATGGTTTACATACAGTAAACCATGTCTTCTCTCCATTTTTTTTGCAGATTCCACACTACTAATGTCAATAGTGTGTATCTGCAAAATTTGGCCGTTCTAGCTCTTAAAATAAAGGGTTAAATGGCGGAAAAAATTGGCATGGGCTCCCGCGCAATTTTCTCTTCCAGAGTAGTAAAGCCAGTGACTGAGGGCAGATATTAATAGCCTGGAGAGGGTCCACGGTTATTGGCCCCCCCCTGGCTAAAAATATCTGCCCCCAGCCACCCCAGAAAAGGCACATCTGGAAGATGGTTGTTGGAGTATTTTATTCTACGCCCAATCCAGTCACTGAAGACCCTCGTTCTGTAAGTAAAAAAACATAATAAACCAACAATATACTTACCCTCCGCAGATCTGTAACGTCCAACGATGTAAATCCTTCTGAAGGGGTTAAAACATTTTGCAGCAAGGAGTTCCGCTAATGCAGGCTGCTCCTTGCTGCAAAACCCCGGGGAATGAGGCTAAATATAGATCAATGATCTATATTTAGCTTCATTTGCGGTGAGGCGCCCTCTGCTGGATGTTCATAGATCGTGGGAACTTTCCTAGAAAGCCTGGGAGCTTTCTAGGTAAGTTCCCACGATCTATGAACAGCCAGCAGAGGGCGCCTCACCGCAAATGAAGCTAAATATAGATCATTGATCTATATTTAGCCTCATTCCCCGGGGTTTTGCAGCAAGGAGCAGCCTGCATTAGCGGAACTCCTTGCTGCAAAATGTTTTAACCCCTTCAGAAGGATTTACATCGTTGGACGTTACAGATCTGCGGAGGGTAAGTATATTGTTGGTTTATTATGTTTTTTTACTTACAGAACGAGGGTCTTCAGTGACTGGATTGGGCGTAGAATAAAATACTCCAACAACCATTGTTTTTATTTCATTAAAATAATTTTAAATAATGTGTTTGTGTTTTATTTAACCCTTTACTACAATTGGATTAATAATGGATAGGTGTCATAATTGACGCCTCTCCATTATTAATTAGGCTTAATGTCACCTTACAATAGCAAGGTGGCATTAACCCTTCATTACCCCATATCCCACCGCTACACGGGAATGGGAAGAGAGTGGCCAAGTGCCAGAATAGGCGCATCTTCCAGATGTGCCTTTTCTGGGGTGGCTGGGGGCAGATATTTTTAGCCAGGGGGGGCCAATAACCGTGGACCCTCTCCAGGCTATTAATATCTGCCCTCAGTCACTGGCTTTACTACTCTGGCGGAGAAAATTGCGCGGGAGCCCACGCCAATTTTTTCCGCCATTTAACCCTTTATTTTAAGAGCTAGAACGGCCAAATTTTGCAGATACACACTACTGACATTAGTAGTGTGGAATCTGCAAAAAAAATGGAGAGAAGACATGGTTTACTGTATGTAAACCATGTCTCAAATCATGTCGGGTTTTAGGAAGGAGAAAGAAAAAGCCGGTAATTGAATTACCGGCTTTCAAGCTGTATAGCGCTGGAAAAAATATTAATATATATACATATATGTGTCTCACTGACATATATATATATATATATATATATATATATATATATATATATAGACAGTATATATATATATATTTTTTTCTTTTTGGGACACATGGATCACTTCACTTCTATAGCGGTATGTTGGTTTTGCAAGCCTGCGAGAAAACCACGCAGTACGGATGCCATACGGATTACATACGGAGGATGCCATGCGCAAAAAACGCTGACACACCCTGCCTATGGAGGAGCTACGGACCACTATTTTCGGGACTTTTCAGCGTATTACGGCCGTAATATACGGACCGTATTTTCATACGCTGAGTGTGAAGCCGGCCATACATGTAATGCACCTGGCCGATTTACAGCTTATTGGTCGTATCCATACTATTAGTGCTGCCCAGTACTCCTTAAGTGTATCCTAAAAAGGACAGACACCCCAATTTTACAGGGATTGGCTACATTCTTTAGAGTATGCAAATCCTACCATGTCCATCTGAACCCTCAGACAGGAAATGGAGAAGCTATAAACCAGATACTTTTACACTTTATATTGCTTTCTTAGGACGCTAATGAATAAAACAGGTGGAAAATGCACACAAATTATCATTTAATAGTGATGTTAATTGAATTTTTCATTCCAATTATGTACAATTTTCAGACTAATGTTCTATTTGTTTTCATATACATCTAATTACTATGAGGAAATATATTTCTCTTTGTTCTAGCAGGTGCTCTATATATACAGATAAGTATTGATTGACAGCACATGAGCAGGAAAGCTGGGATTGCTCTTCTTGGTTTATTTAACTCCCTACTGACATTTGTTTTCCATTGATATGTTGTACTTCAGCTATTGAGTCATTTTCCATATGTAGAAGCATTCTTTTTGTTTACCCACTATAATATTGTTAAGGGGACATTTGAGGATGATATTTTTCTTCCTGGATCCATTAGAGATGAAATAACCTTCTGTTCTGCATCATAAGTGCCAGAAATAAAAAGAAAATCTATATCCGTTTGGTTTCTTGGTTAGATTACCATGTGCACCTGTTTCCTTATAGACATATTGTTACGTATTATACATTTATCATTTATTATTGACACTACTGTCATGGCTTACTTTAGTTTGGATAAATATGAAGATGTTTAAAGTTATGCTCATCAGGTGTACGGAGCCACAAAATGGTTCAGAAATGTCTAATTTACTAGAGAAATTATGATTCTTAAACTGAGGTCAAGAGCAGAAATAATCTCCTTTTCTACCCTTTTCAATGCTCCTGATTGGTGCTGATTTTTGCTTTGTGAATTGTAACTAAAGGGGTTGCCAAGGCAGAAATAAAAAGCCTACAGTGTCTGCAGAATGCCCAATGTGTGCATATTGTCACAATGTATATGTATTCTCCATGTGGGTCATGTGACTGCATGTATATGATTTGCATACTTGCGGTCGTGTGCCAACTAGACTAACCCATCTTCCTTCCCTAAATTGAAGATAACTGAGAAACGCAGTTTGGGGCTAGTCATCAAATCTCATGGATGCAGACTGCCCATTCACATGAGAAATACACAGGAGTCATGACTAGGGTTGAGCGACTTAGTTTTTCAGGGTCGAGCCGGTTTTCACAAAACCCGACTTTCTCAAAAGTCGGGTCGAGTGAAATCGGCCGATCCTATTGAAAAGTCGAGGTCGGGGATCGGCCGAAACTCAAAACCCAATGTAAGTCTATGGGTTTTTTTTTTTACATTTCCTTCAGGGCGATATAGCAGAAAAGCCGGTAATTCAATTACCGGCTTTTCATTTCTCCTGCCAAAACCCGACATGATATGAGAGATGGTTTACATACAGTAAACCATGTCATATCCCCCTTTTTTTAGGATATTCCGCACTACTAATGTTAGTAGTGTGTACATGCAAAATTTCGGCGCTCTAGCTCTTAAATATAGGGGTTAAATCACGGAAAAAATTGGCGTGGGCTCCCACGCAATTTTCTCCGCCAGAGTAGTAAAGCCAGTGACTGAGGGTAGATAATAATAGCCTGGAGAGAGTCCACGGTTATTGGCCCCCCCCCTGGCTAAAAACACCTGCCCCCAGCCACTCCAGAAAATGCACATCTGTAATATGCGCCTATTCTGGCACTTGGCCACTCTCTTCCCATTCCCGTGTAGCGGTGGGATATGGGGTAATGAAGGGTTAATGCCACCTTGCTATTGTAAGGTGACATTAAGCCAGATTAATAATGGAGAGGCGTCAATTATGACACCTATCCATTATTAATCCAATTGTATGAAAGAGTTAAAAAAAAACACAATATTAAAAAGTATTTTAATGAAATAAACACACCGGTTGTTTTAATATTTTATTGTACGCTCAATCCACTCGCTGAAGACCCTCGCTCTGTAACAAATAAAAAATAATAAACCAACAATATACATACCTTCCGTAGATCTGTAACGTCCCACGTTGTAAATCCATCTAAAGGGGTTAAAATATTTTACAGCCAGGAGCTCTGCTAATGCAGCGCTGCTCGTGGCTGTAAACCCCAGCGAATGAAGGTAATGTAGGTCAATGACCTGTAGTTACCTTCATTCGCGGTGATGCGCCTCCTGCTGGATGTCCCTGGAGCGTGGGAAAAGTTCCCAGGCTCGAGGTCATCTGAGGACATCCAGCAGGGGGCGCATCACCGCGAATGAAGGTAACTATAGGTCATTGACCTACATTACCTTCATTCGCTAGGGTTTACAGCCACAAGCACAGCTGTATTAGCAGAGCTTGTGGCTATAAAATATTTTAACCCCTTCAGATGGATTTACAACATGGGACGTTACAGATCTACGGAAGGTATGGATATTGTTGGTTTATTATTTTTTATTTGTTACAGAGCGAGGGTCTTCAGCGAGTGGATTGAGCGTACAATAAAATATTAAAACAACCGGTGTTTTTATTTCATTAAAATACTTTTTAATAATGTGTGTGTGTTTTTTTTAACCATTTAATGCAAATGGATTAATAATGGATAGGTGTCAGAATTGACGCCTCTCCATTATTAATCTGGCTTAATGTCACCTTACAATAGCAAGGTGACATTAACCCTTCATTACCCCATATCCCACCGCTACATGGGAATGGGAAGAGAGTGTCCAAGTGACAGAATAGGCGCATCTTCCAGATGTGTCTTTTCTGGGATAGCTGAGGGCAGATGTTTTTAGCCGGGGGGGGCCAAAAACCGTGGACCCTCTCTAGGCTATTAATATCTGCCCTCAGTCACTGGCTTTACTACTCTGGTGGAGAAAATTGCGCGGGAGTCCACGCCAATTTTTTTCAGCGATTTAACCCTTAAATTGCCTTTAACCCTTAAATTTAATAGCTTTCAGCAATTTAAGGGTTAAATCGCTGAAAAAATTGGCGTGGGCTCCCGCGCAATTTTCTCCGCCAGAGCAGTAAAGCGAGTGACTGAGGGCAGATATTAATATCCTAGAGAGGGTCCACGGTTTTTGCCCCCCCCCTGGCTAAAAACATCTGCCCCCAGCCACCCCAGAAAAGGCACATCTGGAAGATGCGCCTATTCTGGCACTTGGCCACTCTCTTCCCATTCCCGTGTAGCGGTGGGATATGGGGTAATGAAGAGTTAATGTCACCTTGCTATTGTAAGGTGACATTAAGCCAGATTAATAATGGAGAGGCGTCAATTCTGACACCTATCCATTATTAATCCATTTGCATTAAATGGTTAAAAAAAACACACACAATATTAAAAAGTATTTTAATGAAATAAAAACACCGGTTGTTTTAATATTTTATTGTACGCTCAATCCACTTGCTGAAGACCCTCGCTCTGTAACAAATAAAAAATAATAAACCAACAATATCCATACCTTCCGTAGATCTGTAACGTCCCACGTTGTAAATCCATCTGAAGGGGTTAAAATATTTTACAGCCACAAGCTCTGCTAATGCAGCTGTGCTTGTGGCTGTAAACCCCAGCGAATGAAGGTAATGTAGGTCAATGACCTATAGTTACCTTCATTCGCGGAGATGCTCCCCCTGCTGGATGTCCTCATATGACCTCGAGCCTGGGAACTTTTCCCACGCTCCAGCGACATCCAGCAGGAGGCGCATCACCGCGAATGAAGGTAACTACAGGTCATTGACCTACATTACCTTCATTCGCTGGGGTTTACAGCCACGAGCAGCACTGCATTAGCAGAGCTCCTGGTTGTAAAATATTTTAACCCCTTCAGATGGATTTACAACATGGGACGTTACAGATCTACGGAAGGTATGTATATTGTTGGTTTATTATTTTTTATTTGTTACAGAGCGAGGGTCTTCAGCGAGTGGATTGAGCGTACAATAAAATATTACAACAAACGGTGTGTTTATTTAATTAAAATACTTTTTAATATTGTGTGTGTTTTTTTTTAACTCTTTCATACAATTGGATTAATAATGGATAGGTGTCATAATTGACGCCTCTCCATTATTAATCTGGCTTAATGTCACCTTACAATAGCAAGGTGGCATTAACCCTTCATTACCCCATATCCCACCGCTACACGGGAATGGGAAGAGAGTGGCCAAGTGCCAGAATAGGCGCATCTTACAGATGTGCCTTTTCTGGGGTGGCTGGGGGCAGGTGTTTTTAGCCAGGGGGGGCCAATAACCGTGGACCCTCTCCAGGCTATTAATATCGGCCCTCAGTCACTGGATTTACTACTCTGGCGGAGAAAATTGCGCGGGAGCCCATGCCAATTTTTTCTGCGATTTAACCCTTAAATTTAAGAGCTAGAGCGCTGAAATTTTGCACATACACACTACTAACATTATTAGTTTGGAATATGCAAAAAAAAGGTGGATATGACATGGTTTACTGTATGTAAACCATGTCTCAAATCATGTCGGGTTTTGGCAGGAGAAATGAAAGTCGGTAATTGAATTACTATTGATTCCTCCTTGATAAGGGGACTCTAGATTTGCCTTCAGACCGGCCGGACTCTGTCTACCCTGTGGTCCCTACTCTGGACTGTGGACGCTGAAGCCTTCAGTAAAAGGTAAAAAGACTGCAACTCTGTGTCCTCGTTATTCACTGCGCCTTGCACCACCCATCATCTACACTTTGGGAAGCCCTGGGGACACACTTCACCTGTGGGAAGGTATACCATCTAGCTGCCATAACATCACCCCAGCGGACCCCTAAGCAGCATCGGTCACCCTGACCGAATACCACAGGTGGCGTCACAAACATTACCCCTTTAAAGACCTTTCCCCAATCCCCAACGGACGCTCCCCTAGGGCCACGGACCGGGTCAGGCCACCGTGACATCCCATTCCCCGAACCGAGGGACCCGGCTCCAAGGACCCCACAGCCCTTGGGGGCGATCCAACTTTTTTTGGCGTCACGAACAGTATCTACTTAAGCCTGAAATTCGGGTCATGTGCGCCTAAGAATTGTGCCAGAGCTTAATTGGAACTGTGGTTTATTGCAAGGACTATGTATTGCCATTTACCGCCAAAAATTACCACCAAAACTGCCGCCATTGCTGCGCCACGAGGAGTGCTGGAGAAGGAGGGCGTGCCATGGGAGACCGCGAAAGCGGCGCCAAAGGTAAAGTCCGTCCCCTCCGACTACAGCTACAGGATGATGAGCTCAGGAATGCGGAAGCTCAAACCCAGGAAAAGAAGGAGCAGCATGTGTGAGCGAACGAAGGTCCCGGAGCAGAGATGGCTACCGGCGGGGACCTAGTAGAGGGCGACCTGATTCATTGCGACCTCAAGTCATCAGAGGGGGAATACTCGGACATGCCGCCGCTAAAGGAAATCTATTTCGTACAGCTATGGGTAGAACAGCTGCATCGACTGCCATGGCACAGCAGCTTTATGGCATCAGGGGTGGAGAGACCTACCCTGCACCGGGAAAGCACCCAGGTGGGGCCGACGTCCGGGCAGTCAACGGTTCCTGCATCATGGACAGTGGAGCGGATCGGTGCCGAGGGGACCATATCCAGTGCAGGTATGAAGAACGTCGGCACCCCGGAGACCTGGCTGACTTCAGCGGTCGCTCGCCGCCCCCTTCTCATCTGTCCCCTGCGCCTCCGGTGCGATGGGGGGTGGTGGTAATTTCTCCCCACCTGACTGGAAAGGGCTTTATACAGGAGATACAGCCACCAGTCGGGGCCTCCGCCACCGGCCGAGGAAGACCATCTCCCGTGGAGACTGGCTCCATGGTGGTATGATCCGGTGGTTTGGACAAATAATGGACCAGATAGTTACTGATAATAAGGACGAGCTCTGGGACGTGGGAACTCTGCTGACCGCAATCCCTAAACCTATCAAAACACACTAGAAATAGCCGTGGATTGCGCCTAACACTCCCTATGCAACTCGGCACAGCCTAAGAAACTAGCTAGCCCTGAAGATAGAAAAATAAAGTCTACCTTGCCTCAGAGAAATTCCCCAAAGGAAAAAGCAGCCCCCCACATATAATGACTGTGAGTAAAGATGAAAATACAAACACAGAGATGAAATAGATTTAGCAAAGTGAGGCCCGACTTACTGAACAGACCGAGGATAGAAAAGGTTACTTTGCGGTCAGCACAAAAACCTACAAAAGACCACGCAGAGAGTGCAGGGAAAAATACCTTCCGCACCGACTCACGGTGCAGGAGGCGCCCCTCTGCGTCCCAGAGCTTCCAGCAAGCAAGGCAATATTGACAAAAGCAAGCTGGACAGAAAAAATAGCAAACAAGCAAAATAGCACAGAGGAACTTAGCTTCTGCTGGAGCAACAGAAACTCAGAACGATCCAGGAGTGAACTAGAGCCATAGTACAACATTGACAGCTGGCATGGGGCAAAGATCTAAGTGGAGTTAAATAGAGCAGCCCCACTAACGAATTAGCCTCGTCACCTGTGGAAGGAAACTCAGAAACACCCACAGGCACCAGAGAAAGCCCATGGACAAAACCAGCCGAAGCACCACCCACGACCACAGGAGGGAGCCTGACAACAGAATTCACAACAGTACCCCCCCCTTGAGGAGGGGTCACCGAACCCTCACGAGAGCCACCAGGCCGACCAGGATGAGCCAAATGAAAGGCACAAACCAGATCGGCCGCATGAACATCAGAGGCAAAAACCCAGGAATCATCCTCCTGAACATAACCCTTCCACTTGACCAAGTACTGGAGTTTCCGTCTCGAAATACGAGAATCCAAAATCTTCTCCACCACATACTCCAACTCCCCCTCAACCAACACCGGAGCAGGAGGGTCAACGGATGGAACCACAGGCGCCACGTATCTCCGCAATAACGACCTATGGAACACATTATGGATGGCAAAAGAATCTGGAAGGGCCAAACGAAATGACACAGGATTGATAACCTCAGAAATTTTATACGGACCAATGAAACGAGGCTTAAACTTAGGAGAGGAAACCTTCATAGGAACATAACGAGACGACAACCAAACTAAATCCCCAACACGAAGTCGGGGACCCACACAGCGCCGGCGGTTAGCGAAACGTTGAGCCTTCTCCTGGGACAATGTCAAATTGTCCACCACATGAGTCCAAATCTGCCGCAACCTATCCACCACAGTATCTACACCAGGACAGTCCGAAGACTCAACCTGCCCTGAAGAGAAACGAGGATGGAAACCAGAATTGCAGAAAAACGGCGAAACCAAAGTAGCCGAGCTGGCCCGATTATTAAGGGCAAACTCAGCCAACGGCAAAAAGGACACCCAATCATCCTGATCAGCAGAAACAAAGCATCTCAGATATGTTTCCAATGTCTGATTAGTTCGTTCGGTTTGGCCATTTGTCTGAGGATGGAAAGCCGAGGAAAAAGACAAATCAATGCCCATCCTAGCACAGAAGGATCGCCAAAACCTCTAAACAAACTGGGAACCTCTGTCCGAAACGATGTTCTCCAGGATGCCATGCAAACGAACCACATGCTGGAAAAACAATGGCACCAAATCAGAGGAGGAAGGCAATTTAGACAAGGGTACCAAATGGACCATCTTAGAAAAGCGATCACAAACCACCCAAATGACTGACATCTTTTGAGAGACGGGGAGATCCGAAATAAAATCCATAGAAATATGCGTCCAGGGTCTCTTCGGGACCGGCAAGGGCAAAAGCAAACCACTAGCACGAGAACAGCAGGGCTTAGCCCGAGCACAAGTCCCACAGGACTGCACAGAAGAACGCACATCCCGTGACAAAGACGGCCACCAAAAGGACCTAGCCACCAAATCTCTGGTACCAAAGATTCCAGGATGCCCAGCCAACACCGAACAATGAAGCTCAGAGATAACTCTATTAGTCCATTTATCAGGGACAAACATTTTCTCTGCTGGGCAATGGTCAGGTCTATCAGCCTGAAATTTTTGCAGCACCCGCCGCAAATCAGGGGAGATGGCAGACAAAATTATCCCCTTTTTGAGAATACCTGCTGGCTCAGAAACACCCGGAGAGTCAGGCACAAAACTCCTTGACAGGGCATCAGCTTTCACATTCTTAGAGCCCGGAAGGTACGAAACCACAAAATCAAAACGGGAGAAAAACAACGCCCATCGAGCCTGTCTCGGATTCAACCTTTTGGCAGACTCAAGATAAGTCAAATTTTTGTGATCTGTCAAGACCACCACGCGATGCTTGGCTCCTTCAAGCCAATGACGCCACTCCTCGAATGCCCACTTCATGGCCAACAATTCTCGATTACCAACATCATAATTGCGCTCAGCAGGCGAAAACTTTCTAGAAAAGAAAGCACATGGCTTCATTCCCGAGCCATCAGAACTTTTTTTGCGACAAAACAGCCCCTGCCCCAATCTCAGAGGCATCAACCTCAACCTGAAACGGGAGCGAAACATCTGGCTGGCACAACACAGGGGCAGAAGAAAAACGACGCTTCAATTCCTGAAAAGCATCCACGGCCGCAGAAGACCAATTGACCACATCAGCACCCTTCTTGGTCAAATCAGTCAACGGTTTAGCAACATTAGAAAAATTAGCGATGAAGCGACGATAAAAATTAGCAAAGCCCAGGAACTTTTGCAGGCTCTTCACAGATGTCGGCTGAGTCCAATCATGAATGGCCTGGACTTTAACAGGGTCCATCTCGACAGTAGAAGGGGAAAAAATGAACCCCAAAAATGAAACCTTCTGAACTCCAAAGAGACACTTTGACCCCTTCACAAACAAGGAATTAGCACGAAGGACCTGGAACACCATTCTGACCTGCTTCACATGAGACTCCCAATCATCCGAAAAGACCAAAATATCATCCAAATACACAATCAGGAATTTATCCAGGTACTCTCGGAAGATGTCATGCATAAAAGACTGAAATACTGATGGAGCATTGGAAAGCCCGAATGGCATCACCAGGTACTCAAAATGGCCCTCGGGCGTATTAAATGCTGTTTTCCATTCATCGCCCCGTTTAATACGCACAAGATTATACGCCCCTCGAAGGTCTATCTTGGTAAACCAACTAGCCCCTTTAATACGAGCAAACAAGTCGGACAGCAACGGCAAAGGATACTGAAATTTGACTGTAATTTTATGAAGAAGGTGGTAATCAATACAAGGTCTCAAAGAACCATCCTTCTTGGCCACAAAAAAGAAACCTGCTCCCAACGGTAATGACGATGGGCGAATATGGCCTTTCTCCAAGGATTCCTTTATATAACTCCGCATTGCGGCGTGTTCTGGCACAGATAAATTGAACAATCGGCCCTTAGGAAACTTACTACCAGGAATCAAATTAATTGCACAATCGCAATCCCTATGAGGAGGTAGGGCACTGGCTTTGGGCTCATCAAATACATCCTGATAATCCGACAAAAACTCCGGAACTTCAGAAGGAGTAGAAGACGAAATTGACAAAAATGGAACATCACCATGTACCCCCTGGCAACCCCAGCTGGACACAGACATAGATTTCCAGTCCAATACTGGATTATGGACCTGTAGCCATGGTAACCCTAAAACGACCACATCATGCAGATTATATAACACCAAAAAACGGATATCCTCCTGATGTGCAGGAGCCATGCACATGGTCAATTGGGTCCAGTACTGAGGCTTATTCTTGGCCAAAGGCGTAGCATCAATTCCTCTCAATGGAATAGGATGCTGCAAGGGCTCCAAGAAAAAACCACAGTGCCTAGCATACTCCAAGTCCATCAAATTCAGGGCAGCGCCTGAATCCACAAATGCCATAACAGAATAGGACGACAAAGAGCAAATTAGAGTAACGGACAAACGAAATTTAGACTGTACCGTACCAATGGTGGCAGACTTAGCGAACCGCTTAGTGCGCTTAGGACAATCGGAGATAGCATGAGTTGTCTTCCTGGAGCAGAACAATATTGTATCATACAATTATTAGGTTCTGTAGAAGGATGTAGATCTGGGGATTTATTATGATGGAATATAGGCTGAACTGGATGGACAAATGTCTTTTTTCGGCCTTACTAACTATGTTACTATGTTACTATGAGTCACCACAGTAAAAACACAGCCCATTCTGACGTCTGTGTTCCTGCCGTTCAGCTCTGGTCAAAGTCCTATCACACTGCATAGGCTCAGGCCCATGCTCAGATAGTACCGCCAAATCGTGCACAGTTTTACGCTCACGCAAGCGCCGATCGATCTGAATAGCCAAAGACATAGACTCATTCAGACCAGCAGGCATGGGAAATCCCACCATGACATCTTTAAGGGCTTCAGAGAGACCCTTTCTGAAGATTGCTGCCAGGGCACATTCATTCCACTGAGTGAGCACAGACCACTTTCTAAACTTCTGACAATATATCTCTGCTTCATCCTGACCCTGGCATAGAGCCAGCAAGATTTTCTCTGCCTGATCCACTGAATTAGGTTCATCATAAAGCAATCCGAGCGCCAGGAAAAACGCATCTAAATCACGCAATGCCGGGTCTCCTGGCGCAAGAGAAAATGCCCAGTCTTGAGGGTCGCCACGTAATAAGGAAATAATGATCCTTACCTGTTGAACAGGATCACCTGAGGAGCGAGGTTTCAAAGCTAGAAACAATTTACAATTATTTTTGAAATTCAAGAACTTAGATCTATCACCAAAAAACAAATCAGGAATTGGCATCCTAGGCTCTGACATCGGATTCTGAACCACAAAATCTTGAATGTTTTGTACCCTTGTAGTGAGATTATCCATCCAAGAGGACAGACCTTGAATGTCCATGTCTACACCTGTGTTCTGAACCACCCAGAGGTAAAGGGGAAAAGTGAGACAGAACACGCTGCAAAGAAAAAAAAATGGTCTCAGAGTTTCACTTATCCCTCTATTGAGATGCATCAATACTTTTGGCCAGCTGTACTGTTATGATCCGGTGGTTAGGACAAATAATGGACCAGATAGTTACTGATAATAAGGACGAGCTCTGGGACGTGGGAACTCTGCTGACCGCAATCCCTAAACCTATCAAAACACACTAGAAATAGCCGTGGATTGTGCCTAACGCTCCCTATGCAACTCGGCACAGCCTAAGAAACTAGCTAGCCCTGAAGATAGAAAAATAAAGCCTACCTTGCCTCAGAGAAATTCCCTAAAGGAAAAGGCAGCCCCCCACATATAATGACTGTGAGTAAAGATGAAAATACAAACACAGAGATGAAATAGATTTAGCAAAGTGAGGCCCGACTTACTGAACAGACCGAGGATAGAAAAGGTTACTTTGCGGTCAGCACAAAAACCTACAAAAGACCACGCAGAGAGTGCAGGGAAAAATACCTTCCGCACCGACTCACGGTGCGGGAGGCGCCTCTCTGCGTCCCAGAGCTTCCAGCAAGCAAGGCAATATTGACAAAAGCAAGCTGGACAGAAAAAATAGCAAACAAGCAAAATAGCACAGAGGAACTTAGCTTCTGCTGGAGCAATAGGAACTCAGAACGATCCAGGAGCGAACTAGAGCCATAGTACAACATTGACAGCTGGCATGGGGCAAAGATCTAAGTGGAGTTAAATAGAGCAGCCCACTAACGAATTAGCCTCGTCACCTGTGGAAGGAAACTCAGAAACACCCACAGGCACCAGAGAAAGCCCATGGACAGAACCAGCCGAAGCACCACCCACGACCACAGGAGGGAGCCCGACAACAGAATTCACAACACCATGGGCTATGAAGCGCAGAAGGGGGACATAGTCACGTACACCCGCTATTGGACAATTGATGGTAGGCGTGCCCGGGGTGTAAGGAAGAGTGATCCCCTAATGTTGTCGCCCAGTGTCTGGCAGACTGATCCGGCCACCCCCACAGCCGCGCAGGACATGGCAGCACAAGCTGATGCGGTGACCAATCTGCGCACTCAGATTTAGATTGCAGCCCCTGACTTGGCCGTGTCTGAGCAACTGATCCATGGGGTCGGGATCGACGAGGACATATACACAGAGGCCAAAGGTTACCAAATACCGTACCGGGCCCTGGATGCAACTACCTCCACAACTGGAATAAACCTCGGAAAACCGCAACCTGTAGATAGTTCTTTTAAAACTTTAACTGTTCTTTTGCTTCAAAACCCATCCAGGGTTAACACTTAAAGGGATCCCTATGTTTACCCGGGATCCCTATTGTTTCAAGTTTCATCACTGTTACACAAAAGAACATTGGAATCATGAAGTGTGCATGATTAGAACTTGGTTGTAAATAGTTTGCACCTTCTTAAAGGTGCTCTCTACTGGTTTTACAAGAAAGAAGACTTTGCGAAGAAACTGTTCCTGGTGACGACGTGAAAGTTTCTATTGTCTTAAAGTTTATAAGTGACTTGTTGATTGTTTGCACTACCTCAGGAAAAAAAACTTGAGTTTTACCTCTTAAAGGGAATGTTCATTTGTTGCACCTTAGTTAGATAGTCATAATGTTAGACAATCATAATGTTACCCCACAGCCCATGCTTGAAATCTAGCAGCTCCCAGGAGGAAATATGTTAATTTTTCCCCAGAAGCCACATTTTTCGTAATGCAGCCGGGTGAGATTATAAATACTATTTACCTGCAGATTAACCCTATATCTGCAGGTAAGTAGTGTCTTCTGAGAAACCAATTTCCCATTAAAGCAATGAGTGTACATCTTATATGAGGGTAGGGTCATCGTCACCTGTTTTGTATGTAACTTTCAGTGTATTACATCAATCGAATGTGAAGGTGAACCTATTGCTTAGAGGGAAGAGTACATCCTTGCCGATAGCTCTCTCTCTCTGTCAAAGTCTTTTAAAGCTGTAGTCGCTGTCGATCATGGCTTTACAAAAATCAAAAGACCTACACATTGATCAGTACACTGTACACCCAAATGATGTGTAGCAAAAGATTTTGTGATGTTTGCATTTGGGTGTGAAATTTCCTAATTAATGTATATACTGTATTATGGACTGTGTTACTCAGTGCAGCATATATTTTGCTGCACCTCGCTCATCTATTGGTAAGGCCTGTTATCATGGATTTCAGCTATTGACCATGGGTTTTATGAAGCTAACCATAACCACACTGATCTGAAACACTTATCCAGATGCTACTGTATATCCATACTTATGGCAGAGAGTAAGATGATTGAGGTGGGGAGTCTCACATTGCTTTTCCAAGTGAAACCAGCAGTTGGAAGGAAGCACGTCCTATAGAGCATAAAACCGTGAAGCACCATGAGAGGAGCATCTTGTTTTTTTCCATTTTTGCATTTTCATTTTTTACTCCCCTTCTTCCCAGAGCCATTACTTTTTTATTTTTCTGTCAATATGGCCATGTGAGGGCTTACTTTTTGCGGAATGAGTTGTAACTTTGAAAGACAGCATTGATTTTACAATATAGTGTATTGGAAAATGACAAAAAAAATTCCAAGTGCAGTGAAATTGCAAAAAAAAAATGCAATTCCACAATTGTTCACTAAACATGTTCACCAAACATGTTCGCCAAATGCTAATACTGACCTGCAATTATGATTCTATAGGTCATTACTAGTGTTGAGCATTCCGATACCGCAAGTATCGGGTATCGGCCAATATTTGCGGTATCGTCATTTCGATACCGAGTTCCGATACTTACCGCATATCGGATACCGGAATCGGAAGTGCCCAGAATTCAAACTGCAGGAATTCAGCCAATGAGGAATGATTACAAGTGTGGGCACATCATGTTCAGCATGGTGGGCATGTAACTACTGGCAAGGCTGTGATTGGCTGCTGAAATGATGTCATGATGCACTATAAAAAACGCTGCCGCCATTTTGCGCTCACTCTGTTGTGAACTCAGTTAGGCATAGGACGCTGTGTTGTGACTGAGGGCCAGTTGAGATAGCGATTTGCTTCATTGTGCTTTTCCCAGGCTAATTTAGCAACCGCTGTGTGTTCACCTTGCTTTTGCCTTGCAGCGCTGTTTTCACAGCGATCTCCAAGGTCTCTGTGTGTGTGTGAGTGCAGCCCACTCTGTAGTCTGTGTGCAGCCATAGCCGGTTGTATTCAGCTCAGGGTGGTTCACTGCCCCACACTGTTCTATCCATTATCCTTTTTTGCAAATAGTGCAGCCTGCTGCACATTTTTTCAAATAATTCCTATTAGTGGCTTTCCACCCGTATCCAGCCAAATAGTGAAAAAACACTACATAGGATATCGTAGAGGAGGTTTTTTGGGCCTTGCAGCACCGTTTACGGCTGTCTGCATGGTCTGCGTGTGAGTGCAGCTCGCCCTGTAGTCTGTGTGCAGCCACAGCCGGTTGTATCCAGCTCAGGGTGTGTCACTGCCTCACACCGTAAAATACATTGTCCTTTTTTGCAAATAGTGCAGCCTGCTGCACATTTTTTCAAGTAATTCCTATTAGTGGCTTTCCATCCGTATCCAGCCAAGTTGTGGAAAAACACTACATAGGATAACGTAGAGGAGGTTTTTTGGGCCTTGCAGCGCCGTTTACGGCTGTCTGCACAGTCTCCGTGTAAGTGCAGCTCGCCCTGTAGTCTGTGTGCAGCCACAGCCGGTTGTATCCAGCTCGGGGTGCGTCACTGCCTCATACCGTAAAATACATTGTCCTTTTTTGCAAATAGTGCAGCCTGCTGCACATTTTTTCAAATAATTCCTATTAGTGGCTTTCTGTTATGGACCTGGTGGTTAGGAGCACCCGGAACGACCTCATGGTTAAACTCACACAGGACAAGCTCTGGGAAGTGGGAGCTCTGCTGACCGCAACCCCTAATCCTATCACAACAACTAGAAATAGCCGTGGAGCGTACCTAACTCTACCTAGACGCCTCTTCACAGCCTAAGAGCTAACTAGCCCTAGAGATGAAAATAAAGCCTACCTTGCTTCAGAGAAATTCCCCAAAGGAAAAGGCAGCCCCCCACATATATAGACTGTGAGTTAAGATGAAAGTCACAAAGAAATGAAACAGGTTTCAGCAAAGGGAGGCCAGACTTACTAAACAGACTGAGGATAGGAAAGGTATCTTTGCGGTCAGCACAAAAAACTACAAAAAGACCACGCAGAGTGTGCAAAAAGACCTCCGCACCGACTCACGGTGCGGAGGTGCCACTCTGCATCCCAGAGCTTCCAGCTAGCAAGGCAAAATCATGATAGCAAGCTGGACAAGGAAACAATGAACAAATAATTAACAAGCAGGGACTTAGCTTCTGCTGGAGTAGACAGGTCACCAGAAAGATCCAAGAGAGAACTGAACCAGTACAAGAACATTGACAGCTGGCATGGAGTAACGATCTGAGTGGAGTTAAATAGAGCAGCCAGCCAAAGAATAAACTTTGTCACCTGTGGAAGGAACCCCAGAAGCAGCAGCTCTACTCACAGCCACCAGAGGGAGTCCATGGACAGAACTCGCCGAAGTACCATTCATGACCACAGGAGGGAGTTCGATAACAGCTTTCCACCTGTATCCAGCCAAATAGTGGAAAAACACTACATAGGATAACGTAGAGGAGGTTTTTTGGGCCTTGCAGCGCCGTTTACGGCTGTCTGCACGGTCCCTGTGTGAGTGCAGCTCGCCCTGTAGTCTGTGTGCAGCCACAGCCGGTTGTATCCAGCTCGGGGTGTGTCACTGCCTCATACCATAAAATACATTGTCCTTTTTTGCAATAGTGCAGCCTACTGCACATTTTTTCAAATAATTCCTATTAGTGGCTTTACACCCGTATCCAGCCAAATTGTGGAAAAACACTACACAGGATAACGTAGAGGAGGTTTTTTGGGCCTTGCAGCGCCGTTTACAGCTGTCTGCACGGTCTCCGTGTGAGTGCAGCTCGCCCTGTAGTCAGTTCTGCCAAAAAAATAAACAAATAATAAAGTTCACCAAACACACCACTTTACAGTTGTGTAGGCCACATTAGCTCATATTAAAGTCTAGTCCACACTTTAGAAAATTAGTGTTTCTTATACCTGTTAGGAGCTGCTCAGGAATAAGCACACTAAGCCCTTAGTACTTTTCTGCTTGTCTTTATCAGTCAACCAAGATGAAGAAGGCAGGGAGTAAGGCACGTGGGCGTGGGCGCGGAGCAGGGAGAGGACGTGGGGATTCTGTGCCTGCTGCGGGCACCGGTGACTCATCATCACCCAGTTTCAGCAGGGAACAGTCCTTCATGCGCAGCTTTGCAAGAGAGCGCCGTACACCGCTGCTGCGTGAAGATCAAATTGAAGCCATTGTTGGATGGATGGCAGCTAATGCATCGACTTCAATTAGCGCCACATCCTCTCAGGCACAGAGCACTGGAGAGCACCCATCTGTCTCTTCACCACCTGCCAAATTGCCCAGGCAGTCAGAGAGCCCAGGACAGGAGCTGTCTCTACTTCTGTTCTCTGAATCTTTTGGCTTGGAAACAGGGGGCCAGCCAAGCAGCATTGGAGAAATGGAAGAAGAGGCAGTGTGCAGTGATGCCCAAAAGCTTTGTCTCTCTGACTCTGAAGAGGCGGGTGGGCCAGTGCCTCCGGTCACCAGACCGCAGTACGCATCAGATGATGAGACTCAGGTGCCGCTTTCTGGTGCGTACTGTGCTGCTGAGACTATCCAGGAGGAGCAGTTGGTGGCAGAGGGTAGTGTAGATGATGAGGTCCTTGACCCATCGTGGCGTGAGGAACAGGAAGGTGGTGGGAGCAGCTCTGAGGAAGAGATTCCCCGAATGGGCCAAAGAGGGAGAGGGAGAAGACTGCGGAGCCTGTAGCCTCCACTTCGGCACCCGTTAGGAGCATGTCTCTTCCAAAAGCCAAAAAGGGCGCTCCCAAGACTTGCAGTGCCTGGTCCTTTTTTGACACAGTTGCAGATGACATTTTCTTTGTCAAATGCAAGATGTGTCATCAGAAAATCAAGAGGTAGAAATATCAGCAGCCTCAATACCTCAAATATGTGGAAACATCTGCGGACCAGGCACGCGGTGGAGTTACAAAAACACACTGAAGACCTAGGCTAACCAACAGCGGCAGCTACCACCTCTTCAGCTCGTGTTGCCTCTTCGTCCAGCTCACACACAGCTGGTTCGGCTTCCTCCCAGGATCACCATGGAAGAACCTCTGGCACTGTTGTCCAGAGACCCACTGTAATTCCACCCACAGCACCACGTTCCCAGTCATCCTCACACTCCCTGCCCAGTCTACAGCCATCGGTAGTACAGGCATGGGAGAAAAGGTGGCCATTCTCGAAAAACCACCCCCGAGCACAGGCTCTGAATGCAGGCATTGCCAAACTTCTGTCACTGGAAATGCTGTCATTCAGGCTGGTGGAGACTGACAGCTTCCGTGACTTGATGGCATTGGCAGTCCCACAGTACAATGTGCTCAGCCGCTTTTATTTCAGCAGGCAAGCTGTCCCTGCCCTGCACAAGCATGTGGAGGGACACATAAAACACGTGCTACTGAATGCCTTTAGTAGCAAGGTCCACCTCACCACCGATGCGTGGACCAGTCACCATGGACAGGGGTGATACCTTTCCCTCACTGCCCATTGGGTTAATGTTGTTGAGCCAGGTACAGATCGTGCGAGTGGGGCAGGACGTGTCCTGCCCACTCCAAGGATTGCAGGAATCCAGTCTGTACGCATTGATTCCTCCTCATACACAAGTTCCTCAGAATCATCGCTGCAGGAGCCATCACAGTCCACCTCCACATGGACCAGTGAACGTTTACCTATTACGACCGACATGAGCACAACCATGGCCAAACGTCAACAGGCCGTCTTGAAATTAATTTCTTTGGGTAATCGAAGCCACACAGAGCAGGAGCTCTGGAATGCCATCAAGCAGGAGAGCAATGTGTGGTTTGTGCCAGCAAATCTCCAGCCAGGCATGGTAGTGTGTGACAATGGCCGAAATCTGGTGGCAGCTCTGGGCCTCGGCAACCTCACTCACATCCCATCTCTGGCACATGTGCTCAACTTGGTCATGTTTTTTGAGGGACTATCCGGATCTTGATGCACTGCTGCACAAGGTCCGCCTAGAGTGTGCTCACTTGCGGCGTTCCAGCACAGCAAGATCGCGCATTGCAGCTCTGCAGCGCCGATTCCGCCTTCTGGAACATTGCATCATATGTGACCTACCTACCAGGTGGAATTCCACGTTACATATGTTGGAGCGGTTGTGTGAGCAGCAGCAAGCAGTAATGGAGTACCAGCTGCATCAGACGCAAAGAAGTCGCACTCCGCGCCGTTCAGACTTCACAACCACAGAGTGGGCCACTATGAAGGACGTCTGCCAGGTTTTGCATTCCTTCGATTATTCCACGCGGATGGCGAGTGCAGATGATGCACTAGTCAGCATGACTGTCCCCCTTATCTGCCTGCTTCAACAAACACTGCAAGCGCTATTGGATGATGTTGTGGAAGAGGTGGAGGATGAGGAGTCACCATTTCCATCAGCTTCTGGACAGTCAGCGTCACGTGGTTCCTCACAAACGCGTAGGCAGGGGACACTTTGTGAGGAGGATGAGGAGGAGTCAATGGAGGAGGAAGACATCCGTCCAGAGGAGGGAGTTACACAATTGTCCAGTAGTCAGTGTGTACAGCGAGGGTGGGGTGATGAAGAGCGGGCAGAGATCACGCCTCTTGCAGGGGACAGGGTTTCTTGGCCAGTTGGCAGTCTGCAGCACATGGTTGATTACATGCTGCAGTGCCTGAGAAATGACCGCCGCATTGCCCACATTCTCAACATGGCTGATTATTGGGTGTACACCCTCCTCGATCCTCGCTACTGGGACAACGTACAAAACCTCATCACACCGTTGACCCGGGAGTGTCCAACTAAGAGCACTGCTGCTAGTTCTTTACAAAGCAGCTCAGTGCGTCGAGGCAGTGGAGGAGGCTCTGCACAAAGAGGGAGCAGAAGCAGTGCCTCTGCCCAAGGCAAGAGGCTGGAGGGGGTATATGGTTGGGGGATAATTTTACTATCACGTACTGTTCACATTATGTAGATATATTATGCTATTTATAAACTGTAAAGTCTATTTTTAGATATTGCGTCACGATCAATACTTGTACACTTTCATATGAATATGATCACTGTCATTCGCTGTTTTGTACTGATATATACCCTGTAATAGGGTTCATAATCACTGTATCACCGGTATGCTCATATTGTGTCTACCCTACATAGTAATTTGCTGCTATGCGGTTTTTTCTTAGTATACTTTCTTTCTTTCTTTGTCTTATTATTTAGTTATTTATTTTTGTTCTCTTCTTTTTTTCCCATTCCCCTTTTTGTTCTGGTATAGTTCTGCCTTTTGATATGAGCTGTCGTATAATAGATATGCAGGGCTTATCTTGAGTCTTGTGTCCATATCATAGCGGTACTGGGATTCGATGTTATATACGTATGGCGAAATTAGTCACCATGCTCATTATTGATGGATTGTATTCAGTTCCATATATCTCATGGATTTCATGTATATCTATCCTTTGGATCCTACTACCGCTATTGGGTGATAGAATATTAGGTCACGCTGTGCACCGTTTAGATGCTGACACACAAAAAACCTAAAGATACGCAAGCGTTTAGTCATGTTTACTTCTGTTACCATAGCTACATACTGGAACTTGGCCGGATCCCGGACCCTTTCTTGTGCGCAGATGCGGCGTCCCTCCACCTGGGTCTCACATACTTCTGGAGTGGGAGGATCGCCCTGCTGGCCATCTGGGTGCTCGCAGTGCGCATGCGCTGCTCTATTTGCCCGGCACTGTCCTATCCCTATGGCGTCTTTGTCGTGTGCGGCGCGGATGTATACAGGTACCAATGGCGGATTTCCGCCCACACACGCGCCGCACAATGACGCATATGGGGAGCGGACTATTTGTTTGGTGCGGGTTTGAGATGTGCATGCGCCGTACATGTTGAAACACCCCATGTCCTATAAATAGTGCGGTAGCAGCTAGACACCCACGCCACTCCCTTTGAGAAAGCGATAGTGCGAAACGCGCGTCAGGGGTGCTGTGAAGGTCACACAGGCACTTTGATCTACTATGGGTAAGTTCAGCGTGACTTTTAGCTAAGTGTTACCTCAAGATAATATGGCACAACATGTGTCTTGATATGCCAGCCTCTCTGAGTATGTTCCCCCACTGTGGGAACATGATTTGCTAGTCATATGCGTGAGACTCTTTGCCCAGATCATATTATAGGTGTGTGCCCTTCTTGTCAGTGTACTGGTTGACTTTTCCTTTCCCCCACATGTTGGGATTATTTTATACATTTGTCTACTGTATTTTTTGGTTATCTTCGTTTGTTATTGTCTGTATTTATATATTAATAAAATTTCTATATTTTTTAATAAATCTTCAGTGTCTGGACTCCCTTTTCCGCTAGTATGATATGCATCCTCTTGGAAGTGATGCTTCTATATAATTAGACTTACACTGGGAGAGCTTTTCTCTAACATTAATTATGCTCTCAGCCACTTATAATGCATGCTTATTGATTTTCGTATATATAACAAAGGCAAGACCAGCATGGCCCAACTGTGGCACAGTTTTGTGTGCCCGCCCCAAATGTCTACACCATCACCGGCGGCTCCAGTCAGCAGGAGACAACGGTTCCGTCAGATGGTGACAGACTACATGTCTTGCCCTCTTACTGTACTCCCAGATGGCTCTTCCCCTTTCAAGTTTTGGGTCTCTAAGCTGGATAGATGGCCAGAGCTAAGCCAGTATGCATTGGAGGTGCTGGCTTGCCCTGCGGCTAGTGTATTATTGGAACGCGTCTTTAGTGCTGCAGGTGGTGTACTAACAGCCCGTTGCATGCGACTATCCTCCGATAACATTGACCGGCTTACTTTTCTGAAAATGAACCAGGCCTGGATCTTACAGGAATTTGCCACTCCTCTTTCTGATTAAATAATTGGGTGTCATCCAGGTCTCCTGATGTGTTCATCTTTCTACCACCTGAACTGTAATTCCTGGGCTCCAACACCGCCAGTTGAGGCTCAGAAATGCAGGCTGCACAGTCAAAACATACGACCCAGTGTTATTGGGTTTCAGTAACGTCAGCTGATCCCCAGCTGTGCAGCCGGCAATGTGTCCTGCGACCGCCATGCTGACACAACAACTGAAATGTAAGGGAAACTGTCCCCCCCAGGCATTTGTTACTGAAAGAGCCACCTTGTGCAGCAGTAATGCTGCACAAGGAAAATGTAGCTCTTTTAGTTTAGCTCCTTGCACACGCAGAACTTAACACTTATAAAATGTGTCCACTGATACCGTAAAACCGTCCCAGAGGTGGGACTTTCCTTTGTAATGTGACGCAGCACAGCCGTCATTCCTACCCCCTTGGTGCCGTGCACCGCCTCCTCAGCATTGTTTGAAGCTGTCCCAAAGCCTGCGCTGTTCTGTTATCCCTTGGCCATGCACACTTAGCGCTGCCCGTCTTCTGACATCATTTGGTGTCAGGCTGGCTGCGCCTGTGCGGCTGCGCTGCCTGATATCCCGCCTCGCAGTGTCTTCTGATTTAATAACACTGCGGGCCTGGGATCCATGGGCATGCGCAGTGCATATCTTCACCTCAGTCTCCCACTCATCTCCCTCTGCCTTCTTGAGACTGTGCGGCATCAGCTGATCCCTAATAGCATGCCACGGCCGTGACGCCGCACAGTCTGAAGAAGCCGGAAGGAGTGGAGTGAGAGGCGAGGATATGCACTGCGCATGCCCATGGATCCCAGGCCCGCAGTGGGATAACATTAGACGACACTGCGAGGTGGGATCTCGGGCAGCGTGGCTGCACAGGCGCTGCCAGCCTGAAACCTAAATGATGTCAGAAGACGGGCAGCGCTAAGTGTGCATGGCCAAGGGATAACATTACAGCACAGGCTCCGGGACAGCTTCAAACAACGCTGAGGAGGCGGCGCACGGCACCAAGGGGGTAGGAATGACGGCTGTGCTGCGTCCCATCACAAAGGAAATTCCCACCTCCGGGATGGTTTCACGGTATCAGGGGACACATTTTATAAGTGATTAGTTCTGTGTTTGCAAGGAGCATAATTAAAAGAGCCACCTTTTCCTTTTGCATCCTTAGTGCTGCACAAGATGGCTCTTTCAGCTACAATCGCCTTGGGGGGGTTAAAGGTTCCCTTTCAACTTGCTCCAATCAATCCTCCTGCTGTCCCTGGGCTCCAACACCACCAGTTGGTGCCTGGAAGTGCTGTCCGCACGGTCAACAGTCGCTCCTCTGTTATTGGGGTTCAGTAACGTCAGCTGTTCCCCAGCTGTGTGTGCGGCAATACCTCCAATCTGCTCCTCCTGCTGTCCCTGGGCTCTAACACCGCCAGTTGGTGCCTGGAAGTGCTGGCTGCACAGTTAACACTTGCTGCCATGTTATTGGGGTTCAGTAACGTCAGCTGCTTCCCTGCTGTGTATCCGGCAACGTGTCATGCGACCGCCACGCTGGCACACTAACAGACATTTACATGCCTCCAGTGCAGGCTTCGGCCTACACTCTGTTCCTCCTGCTGTCCCTGGGCTCCAACACTGCTGGTTGCTGCCCGGAAGTGCTGTTTGCACAGAGCCAAACACCTCGCCAATGTGTTAGTGGGGTTCAGTCATGCCTGCTGCTCCCCTGCTGTGTATCCGGCAACGTGTCATGCGACCGCCACGCTGGCACAACTAAAATTTAAGGGAACCTGTCCCTCCCGAGGCATTTGTTACTGAAAGAGCCACCTTGTGCAGCAGTAATGCTGCACAAGGAAAAGGTGCCATTTTCGTTGTGCTCCTTGCACACGCTGAACCTAACACTTATGAAATGTGTCTCCTCACACCGTTAAACCGTCCTGGAGGTGGGTCTTTCCTTTGTTATAAAGGCACAGATGATTGACCTCGTGGAGACCAAAACATCCAACACCGTGGAGACACCATCACGTGTTTCTCAACGCAGTGATCCAGAACACTGCCCCCAAATATGCAAATGCATTTAGACGAGCTGCGGAGACACCATCACGTGTTTCTCAACGCAGGCAGTGAATAGCCAGGCCTTTCCCCGGGAAGGAACAACCAAGGGAAGGGCAGCATCCAATAAAGGAAAACATCCAATAAAGGAAATTTGGATGTTTTCCTTTATTGGATGCTGCCCTTCCCTTGGTTGTTCCTTCCCGGGGAAAGGTCTGGCTATTCACTGCCTGCGTTGAGAAACACGTGATGGTGTCTCCGCAGCTCCTCTATATGCATTTGCATATTTGGGGGCAGTGTTCTGGATCACTGCATTGAGAAACACATGATGGTGTCTCCGCAGCTCCTCTACATGCATTTCCTTTGTTATGTGACGCAGCACAGCCGTCATTCCTACCCCCTAGGCGCCGTGCGCCGCCTCCTCAGCGTTGTTTGATTCTGTCACGGACCCTGCGCAGTTATGTTATCCCTTGGCCATGCACACTTAGCGCTGCCCATCTTCTGACATCATTTGGTGCCTCTTCAGACTGTGCGGCGTCAGCTGATCCCTAATAGCATGCCACGGCCGTGACGCCGCACAGTCTGAAGAAGCCGGAAGGAGGGGAGTGAGAGGCGAGGATATGCACTGCGCATGCCCATGGATCCCAGGCCTGCAGTTGGATTACATTAGACGATACGGCGAGGTGGGATCTCGGGCAGCGTGGCCGTACAGGCACAGCCAGCCTGACACCAAATGATGTCAGAAGACGGGCATGGCCAAGGGATAACATAACAGCGCAGGCTCCGGGACAGATTCAAACAACGCTGAGGAGGCGGTGCACGGCACCAAGGGGGTAGGAATGACGGCTGTGCTGCGTCACATTACAAAGTAAAGTCCCACCTTCGGGACGGTTTTACGGTGTGAGGGGACACATTTCATAAGTGCCTAGTTCAGCGTTTGCAAGGAGCATAATTAAAAGAGCCACCTTTTCCTTTTGCAGCATTTGTGCTGTACAAGATGGCTCTTTCAGCAACAAACGCCTGGGGGGGTTAAAGGTTCCCTTTCAACTTGCTCCAGTGCAGGCTTCGGCCTACACTCAGCTCCTCCTGCTGTCCCTGGGCTCTAACACCGCAAGTTGGTGCCCGGAAGTGCTAGCTGCACAGAGAAAAACACCCACCAATGTGTCAGTGGGGTTGTACAGCAGTAATGCTGCATTTGTACAGGGTGGCTCATTAAGTTATTCTCCTTGCACAGGTCGAACTCAACACGTAAAAAATGTGTCCCCTGAGACCATTAAACCGTCTCTGAGGTGTGACTTTCCTTTGTAATGACACGCAGCAACCCCCTTGGTAGCACTGCCCATCTTCTGACATCATTGGTTGGCTGGCTGTGCCTCTGCGTCCGCCCTGCCCGACACAACACCCCACGATGTCTTATTTATTTTGACTGCGAGGGTGTGATTGATGGGCATGAGCAGTGCATATCTTTGCCTTGCTGTCACCCATCTCCTTCCGCCTTCTTCAGACTGTGCGGCTTCATGGCCGTGGCATGCGATAAGGGATCAGCTGATGCCACCCAGTCTGAAGGAGGTGTAAGGACATGAGTGAGAGGTGAACATATTTACTGCACAAGGCCATGAATCCCAGACCCGCAGTGTGAATTAATGAAAAGACACTGCAGGGCTGGGATTCATGGGCATCGCTAACCGCACCGGCCAACATGAAATGAGGTCAGAAGACGGGCAGCGCTAACAGCGCATGGCCAAGGGAAAACACAACAGCGCAGACTCCTGTCCAGCAAATAACGACGCTCAGGAGGCTGCACCCAGCACCAAGGTGGTATTTTTGACAGCTGTGCTGCAACTCATTAAGAAGGAAAGTCACGCCTCCAAGACAGTTTGACTGTATAAGGGGCTACATTTTAGACGTGTTTGATTCAGCGTGTGCAAGGAGCAAAATTTAAAGAGCAACCTTTTACTTGTGCAGCATTACTGCTACACAAGGTGTGGCTCTTCTAGTTTGTAACACCTGAGGGGGGGTTAAAGGTTACCTTTGAAATTGGTTCATTTAGGCTTCGGCCTGCACTCTGCTCCTCCTGCAGACCCTGGGCTCTAACACCGCCAGTTGGTGCCCAGAAGTGCTGGCTGCACAAAGAAAAACACCCGCCAATGTGTCAGTGGGGTTGTACAGCAGTAATGCTGCATTTGTACAAGGTGGCTCATTAAGTTATTCTCCATGCACACGTCGAACTCAACACGTAAAAAATGTGTCCCCTGAGACCATTAAACCGTCTCTGAGGTGTGACTTTCCTTTGTAATGACACGCAGCAACCCCCTTGGTAGCGCTGCCCATCTTCTGACATCATTGGTTGGCTGGCTGTGCCTCTGCGTCCGCCCTGCCCGACACAACACCCCTCGATGTCTTATTTATTTTGACTGCGAGGGTGTGATTGATGGGCATGAGCAGTGCATATCTTTGCCTTGCTGTCACTCATCTCCTTCCGCCTTCTTCAGACTGTGCGGCTTCATGGCCGTGGCATGCGATAAGGGATCAGCTGATGCCACCCAGTCTGAAGGAGGTGTAAGGACATGAGTGAGAGGCGAACATATTTACTGCACAAGGCCATGAATCCCAGCCCCGCAGTGTGAATTAATGAAAAGACACTGCAGGACTGGGATTCATGGGCATCGCTAACCGCACCGGCCAACATGAAATGAGGTCAGAAGACGGGCAGCGCTAACAGCGCATGGCCAAGGGAAAACACAACAGCGCAGACTCCTGTCCAGCAAATAACAACACTCAGGAGGCTGCACCCAGCACCAAGGTGGTATTTTTGACAGCTGTGCTGCAACTCATTAAGAAGGAAAGTCACGCCTCCAAGACAGTTTGACTGTATAAGGGGCTACATTTTAGACGTGTTTGATTCAGCGTGTGCAAGGAGCAAAATTTAAAGAGCAACCTTTTACTTGTGCAGCATTACTGCTACACAAGGTGTGGCTCTTCTAGTTTGTAACACCTGAGGGGGGGTTAAAGGTTACCTTTGAAATTGGTTCATTTAGGCTTTGGCCTACACTCTGCTCCTCCTGCAGACCCTAGGCTCTAACACCGCCAGTTGGTGCCCGGAAGTGCTGGCTGCACAGAGAAAAACACCCGCCAATGTGTCAGTGGGGTACAGCAACGCCAGCTGTTCCCCTGCTGTGTAGCCGACAACGTGTCCTGCAAACGCCAGGCAGACACAACAGACCTAAAACTGCCTCCAGTGCAGGCTTCGGCCTACACTCTGCTCCTCTCCTCCTGCTGACCCTGGGCTCTAACACCGCCAGTTGGTGCCCAGAAGTGCTGGCTGCACAGAGCAAAACATCCGCCAATGTGTCAGTGGGGTTCAGCAACGCCAGCTGTTCCCCTGCTGTGTAGCCGGCATCGTGTCCTGCAAATGCCACGCAGACACAACAACTGAAATTAAAGGGAACCTGTCCCCCCCAGGCGTTTGTATGTATAACAGCCACCTTGTACAGCAGTAATGCTGCATTTGTACAAGGTGGCTCATTAAGTTATTCTCCTTGCACACGTCGAACTCACAACACGTATAAAATGTGTCCCCTGAGGCCACTAAACTGTCCCTGAGGTGTGACTTTCCTTTGTAATGACACGCAGCAACCCCCTTGGTAGTGCTGCCCATCTTCTAACATCATTGGTTGGCTGGCTGCGCCTCTGCGTCCACCCTGCCCGACACAACGCCCCTCGGTGTCTTATTTATTTTGACTGCGAGGGTGTGATTGATGGGCATGAGCAGTGCATATCTTCGCCTGGCTGTTACTCATCTCCTTCCGCCTTCTTCAGACTGTGCGGCTTCATGGCCGTGGCATGCGATAAGGGATCAGCTGACGCCGCCCAGTCTGAAGCAGGTGTAAGGACATGAGTGAGAGGTGAACATATTTACTGCACAAGGCCATGAATCCCAGCCCCGCAGTGTGAATTAATGAAAAGACACTGCAGGGCTGGGATTCATGGGCATCGCTAACCGCACCGGCCAACATGAAATGAGGTCAGAAGACGGGCAGCGCTAACAGCGCATGGCCAAGGGAAAACACAACAGCGCAGACTCCTGTCCAGCAAATAACAACGCTCAGGAGGCTGCACCCAGCACCAAGGTGGTATTTTTGACAGCTGTGCTGCAACTCATTAAGAAGGAAAGTCACGCCTCCAAGACAGTTTGACTGTATAAGGGGCTACATTTTAGACGTGTTTGATTCAGCGTGTGCAAGGAGCAAAATTTAAAGAGCAACCTTTTACTTGTGCAGCATTACTGCTACACAAGGTGTGGCTCTTCTAGTTTGTAACATCTGAGGGGGGGTTAAAGGTTACCTTTGAAATTGGTTCATTTAGGCTTTGGCCTACACTCTGCTCCTCGTGCAGACCCTAGGCTCTAACACCGCCAGTTGGTGCCCGGAAGTGCTGGCTGCACAGAGAAAAACACCCGCCAATGTGTCAGTGGGGTACAGCAACGCCAGCTGTTCCCCTGCTGTGTAGCCGACAACGTGTCCTGCAAACGCCAGGCAGACACAACAGACCTAAAACTGCCTCCAGTGCAGGCTTCGGCCTACACTCTGCTCCTCTCCTCCTGCTGACCCTGGGCTCTAACACCGCCAGTTGGTGCCCAGAAGTGCTGGCTGCACAGAGCAAAACATCCGCCAATGTGTCAGTGGGGTTCAGCAACGCCAGCTGTTCCCCTGCTGTGTAGCCGGCATCGTGTCCTGCAAATGCCACGCAGACACAACAACTGAAATTAAAGGGAACCTGTCCCCCCCAGGCGTTTGTATGTATAACAGCCACCTTGTACAGCAGTAATGCTGCATTTGTACAAGGTGGCTCATTAAGTTATTCTCCTTGCACACGTCGAACTCACAACACGTATAAAATGTGTCCCCTGAGGCCACTAAACTGTCCCTGAGGTGTGACTTTCCTTTGTAATGACACGCAGCAACCCCCTTGGTAGTGCTGCCCATCTTCTAACATCATTGGTTGGCTGGCTGCGCCTCTGCGTCCACCCTGCCCGACACAACGCCCCTCGGTGTCTTATTTATTTTGACTGCGAGGGTGTGATTGATGGGCATGAGCAGTGCATATCTTCGCCTGGCTGTTACTCATCTCCTTCCGCCTTCTTCAGACTGTGCGGCTTCATGGCCGTGGCATGCGATAAGGGATCAGCTGACGCCGCCCAGTCTGAAGCAGGTGTAAGGACATGAGTGAGAGGTGAACATATTTACAGCGCAAGGCCATGAATCCCAGCCCCGCAGTGTGAATTAATGAAAAGACACTGCGGGGCTGGGATTCATGGGCATCGCTAACCGCACCGGCCGACAAGAAATGAGGTCAGAAGACGGGCAGCGCTAACAGCACATGGCCAAGGGATAACGCAACAGCGCAGACTCCTGTCCAGCAAACAACAACGCTCAGGAGGCTGCGCCCAGCACCAATGCCAGCTGTTCCCCTGCTGTGTAGCCGGCAAAGTGTCCTGCAAACGCCACGCAGACACAACAGACCTAAAACTGCCTCCAGTGCAGGCTTCGGCCTACACGCTGCTCCTCTCCTCTTCCTGCTGACCCTGGGCTCTAACCGCCAGTTGGTGCCCGGAAGTGCTGACTGCACAGAGAAAAACACCCACCAATGTGTCAGTGGGGTTCAGCAATGCCAGCTGTTCCCCTGCTGTGTAGCCGGCATCGTGTCCTGCAAACGCCACGCAGACACAACAGACCTAAAACTGCCTCCAGTGCAGGCTTCGGCCTACACTCTGCTCCCCTGCTGACCCTTTGCTCCAACACCGCTAGTTGGGGCTCTAGGAAGACAAGCTTGAATAGGTCCCCATCCTGGTTCCAGTACCATCAGCTGGTTCTGGGTAGAGCCTTTGGCTTAGGTGCCTCCTTCTGGGTATCCGAGTTCCACCAACATCAGGTGGTCCTTGGTAGTGCTTTCAGGCACGGGTACCTCCTGCTTAGTAACCGGGTTCCAGTAACGTCAGCTGGTCCTCGGTAGTTCCATTGGCTCTTGGACCTTCGGCTACCCATCCGGGTTCCAGTACCGACAGCTGGTTCTCGGCAGTGTCTTTTGCTCTTGTACCTTCTGCTCCCCATCCTGGTTCCAGTACCATCAGCTGGTTCCGGGCAGAGCCTTTGGCTTAGGTGCCTCCTTCTGGGTATCAGAGTTCCACCAACGTCAGGTGGTCCTTGGTAGTGCTTTCAGGCACGGGTACCTCCTGCTTAGTAACCGGGTTCCAGTAACGTCAGCTGGTCCTCGGTAGTTCCATTGGCTCTTGGATCTTCGGCTACCCATCCGGGTTCCAGTACCGTCAGCTGGTTCTCGGCAGTGTCTTTTGCTCTTGTACCTTCTGCTCCCCATTCTGGTTCCAGTACCATCAGCTGGTTCCGGGCAGAGCCTTTGGCTTAGGTGCCTCCTTCTGGGTATCCGAGTTCCACCAACGTTAGGTGGTCCTTGGTAGTGCTTTCAGGCACGGGTACCTCCTGCTTAGTAACCGGGTTCCAGTAACGTCAGCTGGTCCTCTGTAGTTCCATTGGCTCTTGGACCTTCGGGTAGCCATTCCAGTTCCAGTTCCATCAGCTGGTTCTTGGCATTTTCTCAGCCTTCTTGTACCTTCTGCTACATTTCCAAGCTGAAGACCCTAAAGACGACGACCCGGAAGACCACCCCTAAGATGACGACGACACCAGAGACGACAACCACTGAGATGACGACGACCCTGGAGACGATGACCCTGAAGACCACCCCGATGATGACAACGACCCCGGAGACGACGACCCGGGAGATGACGACATGGAAGACCGAGAAGCAGAAGAACAAGAGGCTGAAGAATAAAGAGCAGAAGGACATTAAACATAAAACTAAACATCAGAGCAAAAGATATTATCTAAATTATAAGCAGAAGAAGACTAAGCAGTGTATGGGGGTGAGTCCGTTCCTCCTCGTGGTGCCCTTGGATAAAGCCTGCTGCTGCAGGCCAAACTGAATGCGGACAAATGTAACTATTTTGTGATAGGCAGAACGGAAGGTGTAATCTTCAAACTTTTATAGATAACAACTACAGGAATGCCCGTCACAAATAAGAATATGATGAAGAAGTAGAATATGAAGAAGAATAATAGTTGAATAAAAAGAATATGAAGAATGTAACAAAAAAAATAATAGGTAAAAGATGAAGAAGAAGATGAATATGGTAAAGAAGAAGTTGATGTCAAAGATGCTGCTGCTGAGGATGATGAAGAAGAAAGTGTGGGAGAAGTAAAAAAGAAGGTGAAGGGCGTGGAAGTAGTGAAACATCAATATCTGACAAAATAAAAAAAATCTTAACATAGTCAATATCTTTCTAACTCCAAACGTCTTAAAAAATTTTTTAAATTCATGCTATTCTATTTGAATGAGCTAAACCTCTATACCTTTAATGTCTCCGCCACCTCCCCCAATACATCCTACATTATTCTTAGTTGTTTTCCTTCATGTACAATGAACCGACAAGGAAAGAAAGGGTTTATTTTAATTCCGATATTTTCGTCCCATTGACTTGCATTGGTATCGGGTATCGGTATCGGCGAGATCCGATATTTTGCCGGTATCGGCCGATCCAATCATATACCGATACTTTCCGATATCGGAAGGTATCGCTCAACACTAGTCATTACAAGTTCGTAGATATCTAACATTCATAGGTTCTTTTTTATTTAAGTATAAGGTAATTTTCCGAGACCCATAGCGTCTCAATTTTTTGGGATGTGGGGCCGGTTGAGGACTTAATTTTTGCTGAAAGAGCTGAAATTTTTATGGATACCATTTTAGGATAGATATGATGTTTTGATCGCCTTTCATTGCACTTTATTGCAATGTTGCATTGACCAAAGAACCGTAATTCTGGCATTCTTATTTTTTTTCTTGTTATGTCGTTTGCCAATCGGATACATTTTTTTTATATTTTTATAGATCTGGCGTATCTGAGCATGGCAAAAACAGATAAGTGGATTTTTTATTTTTTTAATTGCTTTATTTGGAATGGGGCAAAGGTTTGAACTTTTAATTTTTTTAAAAACTTTTTTTTACATTTTACATGCTTGAGTGTATGTGCACACGCTGCGGATTTTGCTGCGGATCCGCAGCGTTTCCGCAGCTGCAGATCCACAGTGGTTTCCCATGAGTTTACAGTACCATGTTAACCTATGGCAAACGAAATCCACAGTGCACATGCTGCGGAAAAAAACACGCGGAAACGCGGCGGTTTACATTCCGCAGCATGTCAATTCTTTGTGCGGATTCTGCTGCGGTTTTACACCTGCTCCAATAGAAAACTGCATCTGTAAAGCCGCAGCGGAATCCGCAGTAGAAACCGCGATAAATCCGCAGGAAAAACCGCAGTGGTTTTGCACTGCGGTTTTTCCAAATCCGCTGCGGAAAAATCCGCAGTCCTCCAGAATACGTGTGCACATACCCTTAATAGTCTTTTTATGAGACTTGTAGTTGCGATCTTCTGATTGCGCCTGGTAGACATAGAGCTGGGCTGCAGTGTAGCAAAAATGCTCATGTGCTATCACCGCTGGCCACAGGGCAGAGTTCATAGCAATTCGGCAATGACAACCACAGGGGTCCCCTGCAGACTCCAAGTTGTCATGTCAACCCATCAACGCCCCACGACATGTGACAGGTGCGCCAATGGGAGGAGCTAATGATACACATCCGGTTTGCGTAAGTGAAATGCTGCTGTCAGAGATAGACAGCAGCATTTATATTTTAACAGCTGTGGGTGGATCACAATCAACCAACGTCTGTTAGGGGCACATGAACAGCTGATCAGATGTCATGTGCCGGAAAAGGTGCAGGCTTTGGCATTGAGAGGCGACCTATGACGTTCCTATACCTCATACTGTAGGTCTTAAAAGGGTTTTCCCATGAACAAAGTTAATTTTAATCAACATTTTAATCAATAGATCTTTAAATAATAATAAGTTCCACAATCAGATGGTTAAAAAAAATGTTCCAATGCTGAGATAATCATACCACATTTCCTGGTCATGGGAGGACACAAAAGAGTATACAGACAGGACTGCATGGAATCACAGCTGATTCTTTCTTTTGTTTAAAAATGGGCAGTGAAACGTTTTGTCACACAAAAAGAATAATGTGCAATCCTATGCTGTAATGTAGCTATGCTCTCTTTTGCCCAGGAGCTGTGGTATGATCAGACCATGTCCCTGTATGGTCAGACACAGAGATTTCACAGTACGCAACAGGGGCACATTTATAAGATTATCTCAGCATGTTTTATTAACATTAATCCAATTATTAACACATCCAATTGTGGAACTTATTTTTATTCCAAGATTTATTAATTAAAATGTACTTTGTTTTTGGGGCAACCCCTATAAGCACTGATCTAATTGGGGAAACCAGTGGCATACAGTAACTTGAAGTTGGTGGATTTTGATGTAAAATATCCATCAGCTACCATGGGTCTTTAATAGTACTGGCCTTCTCACATAAGCCAAAGGTACTTTCTGGGCCCCCTAGGCTCTAGTGTCTAGGTGCATCTGCAATCCCTACACCCTGTTTGAAACTGCAAAATGTGCATAGGACAGTTAAAAAAATAAGCATTTATTTTGGCATTGTCACATGTCTCTAATTCATTAAGTGTAAACCAAAGATATCCATTTACTGTACATTTGATAGCTTAAAGTGGTTGTGAAATGCACATGCAGTGAGGATTTTCCAGTGTTGGCACCGGGAAAGATGGTCTTGAGACCACGAGTAGGTGTTATGCAGTATCCCAGCCACATTCCAACCAGATGTATGGATCCTTCCACAATGCAAGGGTATTGAGTGAGTCCAGGAACAGTCTAGTTGTGTTAGGAGTCGAGTTCCCACCGCTGAACAGGGGTAATCTCGAACCATGTCTGCTGCGGTCTCCCATTCTGCATTGGTCGCAGTGGAGACTGCTCAGCGGAGACGTCGGTCCCAGCATCTCACTCAGTCTGGTATTGTGTAAAGGGTTACTGCTGCCTCTCCAGGCTCTACTATTGTACCCTGCACTGGTCTGCGGCGAGCAGGCTTTTCTGGGACTAAGTTCTGCTTTGCACACACTGAGCATGCCTAGGGTAAGATCTCTCAGTGGAGATCAAGGGTCACATGCTCATGTACTGCAGCAACTTCCATTGGTCCTCCAGGAAGGTCCCATACCTGATCAAGTTCTGTGGCAGCCTTCCATTGGTCCATCTTGGAAGGTCCTGTAGGTGCTACAGCTATAAAAGGTTCTCATGACCACAAGACCATGCGCTAGTATCAAATATGTACGAGCTAAGTGCCAGTGTGGTCATGTGTGTGGTCAGGGAACTGGCTGAAATAAGCCCCTAGAATGCTGGCACCTCTGGCGAGGAGTTTTGTGTATGCAGTCAGGAGTTTTGTGTATGCAGTACTAATTTGCTTCGCCGCCTTGCTTAGCAGCAGGTTCTTTCCTTGCACGGTGGATCCCGGGTTGCGAACGCACCTATCTCAGCTAATAAATATATTCAGTGCCTTCCGCCAACCCTAACAAGTTGGAATGTGGCCAGGAGTATGCTGTCACATGACCGCCACTCCCGGAACCAGCACTGGAAAAGCCTTACAGCATGCAGGCTTGTAGTTCAAGACTGGATAAATCCTAAAACATCTTGACATAGTTTAGCTTCCCATATACGGTGTCTTACTCTGGTCCTGTCCTGCTCTGCCCTTATTCACATTGATGTCATTTGACACATGGTAAGGTTTTAATACTAGATACATATCAAGGAGAAAAAGATCCAGCTCCCCATCATAGGATTCCCATATAGTTTGGAACATGAAGGGCATCTATGCCTGGACACAGTGAGCAGAAAAAGGTAGAAAATCCAGCTTCAATCTTTTTTTTTAAATATATTTTCTTTATTAATGAATACTAATAATCCAATAAAAAATTAGTTTTAATTCCAAATTCATAGCATGGATCCATGCATCCATGGAGAAGGCATACTAAAGAGCTATGCTTTAGGTATGTAGGCATGATCATGTTACACGCCTGAAACGCATAGCTTCATACTATGCCTTCTCCATGGATCTTGTAGCAATGCTATGAATTTGGAATTTAAATTATTTTTTTCACTGGATTACTAGTATTCACTAATAAAGAAAATATATTTTTTAAAAATGAAAAGTTTTTGATCAAAAAAGCGTTAAGTGCGGGGCGCATGCGAGGAGCTTGATGTCTGTGGTCGTGGGGCACTGAGCTCCTTTCCCTGTGGAGCTAAAATAAGCCCCATTCACCGCACAGATCACATCAGCACTTTTATCAGCGAACCCCTCACCTACCAGGGAACTCGGTGACCCACGATGCCAAAGAAAGGAGGTCCTGCACAGCCGGTAAGCCGCTCCATCGCTGATATTCTCACAGACGGCAATAACATCAAAATGGCCGCTGCCACCACAGCAGCCTCCTCACATGCTGCGCTGACGAGCGCTGTTGCAGTGTGTGAAGATCACTCCTTTACAGCTCACTCTTTGCTCCTCTGGAGAAAAGCTAGATTTAAATTTGGACTACAGTCAACTCCCTCCCCTATGACTAATCTTTTCTTTAATCCAATGTTTGCCTCTTCTCTTGGTGGATCTTAAAGGGATTTTTTACATTAAAACATTTGTGTTCACCATTTAATATATTATTAGATAGACAGGAGTTTATTCAAAAATATGAACCTCCAGTAAAAGAATTCTTACGAATGAACCAAATATTCCATTTTGCTAAGAGACTTATACCAAACAAAAACCCTCTTGGCATCTCCAGTTTTGAACAAAAATGTATCAGTGATCCTATGGGAAGAGGTACAATTTCTTTGATATATTCAATTATTGGTCCTCCTCATGATGAAAAAAAATTGAATTACATGATAAACTGGGAGAGGGACCTGAGTTTTGAATTATCTATGGAAGACTGGAGATATTGCTGTGATATATTATCTAAAGATAGTCATCAATCATCTCTGGTGGAGACCTCGTTAAAGGTCATTCATAGGACATATCTTGTTCCATCTAAACTACATAGCATGTATCCACATGTATCTGCTTTGTGTTTCCAAGCATGTAACCAACAAGTGGATATGATGCTTATATGGTGGACATGTCCCATGGTATTAGACCTCTTGCAAAAAGTAAAATTCCTGGTAGATCAAATGATTGGCAAAATAATTTGTTTGGATCCAGCTGTTTCCCTACTGGGGGCAAGACACCTATTACTCCATAAGGGTATGGATAAATTAGTAAACTTTCTATTTATGGCTATCAAAATTCATTTAGCTGCAAAATGGAAATCACCTTCGCTATCCATATCAGTTGTTAAGGAAAGAATGAATAATATTATGCTATCTGAACGTATTGAAGCAACCAGAGGTGATACTTGGGATCTCTTTTTCAAACTTTGGAGTCCTTGGATGGATCTGGAGCCAAATATCCAATTGGATCGGGTATTTCTCTCCATAATTCTTCCTATAATATGGTACATTTAGATTGACATACTCTTCAAGGATAAGTTAGTGCTACTTTATATGCTGTGGAATTTTCGTTTATCTCTTTCCCATTGTTTTATCCTTCCCCTGACTTTGTCTGGTTCCCCCTTATGTTAATTGCATTATTACTATTATTACAACTCATTGAAGTTCCCCTGCGAGGGAATAATATAACTTTTTTTTCCTTTTATGAAAACAATGTAAAGTTTAAACTGTTTAAATAAAATTGTATTGAAATTAAAAAAGCGTTAAGTGCCCTATGTTATTTACATGTACTATTTACCATTTACTGATTTACTTGCTGTAGGGAATATGCTTGTTTTGTTTTGTTTTATTGGGTTTTAGCTATGAAATGGCCACTGTGTGAACATGCTCTTATGCATTGCAGTAAGCTTACTTTATTTTTGTGTTTTTCTGCTATGAATGAGCAATGTAGCATAGCTTGCCATAACTATCAGGCATCATCTTGCTAACTTGTCTCAGAAGGTTCTCTCTCTTAAGAGGTTTTAGATAACATTGCACAAACCATTAACCAATGTTGAGTTGTCAAATTACAATATTTTTTGTTGTGATAAATCCAGTGCCGTGTTATCTGTGTTAAGATAATCTCTTTGCTATATCTGTAAAAAACAATGTGCCTTTGGGTACCGATGCACAATATTCCTTCTGGATATGGCTAGCACACAGACTCAACAAGCTAATTGGCAATCATGCATAATATTTCACTAATACTTTTGGATTGAGCTTGGAGTATGTAAAATCCATCTACAGAGTCCATAAACTTACCTTATAATTTTTATCAAGGGTATAATTTGAACAGACGGCAAAGTGTTTAAAATCAGAAATGCATTTTATTTTTATGTAAAATGTACAACATATGTTGTGTGTTTTACTGGAAACCATACAGTAGTTATAAACAGTTGGGAGAAATAAAGGACACGCATAACTTGACATTTTTGGAAATTTGAGAGAGCCCGCCATGCCGGGATTTGCTATAAATCGATTCCCATGTTAGTAGCTACTTTTGTGAATAATACAAGTACATCATGTTCATTTACAATGTGAACACAATTGAATGAAAACAAACTATAAAATATAAAATCATTCAACACAATAAATGTTCATCAAGCCTCTGCTGATATAGAACAGCCTGAGGCCTGTTTCACACGTCAGTGGCTCCGGTACGTGTGGTTTCCTCACGTATCGGAGACACTGACACACGTAGACACATTAAAGTCAATGTGTCTCTGCAGATGTCAGTTTTTTTTTGAGGACCGTGTGTCCGTGTGCAAAACACGGAGACATGTCAGTGTTCGTGGGAGCGCACGGATAACACGTACCCATTAAAGTCAATGGGTGCGTGTCAACATGTACTGCACACGGATGCCGTCCGTGTGCTGTCCGTGTGCTGTCCGTGTGCATTTTTAAAATTTGAGGGTTAACATTCGAAGCAATTGTATCAATACCAGACAGGTGTCTAGACATTGCTTGGGCCAAAGTTTACCATAAGTCTAGACATCATTTTAGGCTCTGAGGTGAAGTTGGCAAGTTATCAGAGTGCTGGCATCTTTATACTCTGCTGACTGGATAATATTATGGCCCCCTGTGTGGACATAGAGCGACTAATAAGTTTGGTGGAGCAACATCCTGAACTATGGGACACACGATGCGAAGGATACCATGACAGGCTGACGATTGAACGTGGTTGGTTTGCTGTAGCTGAGCAGCTGTACCCCAGTCCTGGTTGGTCCACATATTCACCAGCAAAGCAGGCAAAGTTTGGTAAGTTACCCCATAGATGTTCCTTATTTTATTTAACATGGAATTCATAGAAACATATGACACTACTTCATATTGTGCATTATATATGTTATGGTCCATGTTTTACCATCATAAGCATTCGGCTTATGTGTTCTTAAGCATTATATTTACATGGACCTTATCATATACACTTTACAATATTCTTAGTACTTTCAAGTATGTTCCCTGTGTTTTATTTTATAATTACTCATGAACCATGCTTGTTAGAAATTGCTAAAAAAAATTCAGTGTGTGTTTGTGGCAGCATTTTATTTCTTGTGTGTATCTTTATATTTTTAAAAGTGTTTTTTTCATGTTTGAAAACACTAATGAATACCTAGGTAACTCAAGGCCTTGTCTGGCATGTGCCCAACCTGCATTATTTGCCCACACTTCCCTGCCATAACAAAACGTGTTACATCATATTTTGCACTGTGAACTGTATTCAAGCATCTCTCCATAGATGTATAACATTATTTTCTCTTATGCTTAACAATGTTTTTTTTTTTATATCTGTTAATTGACCATTGTACTATATGCAAAAAGTTTTGCCCTTAAAGTCTCTGTTCCTTTTTTTGTAATTTAAATTTTAGAAAAAAAAATATAATGTTGAACATGTAAGGATCAACATGTGCTGACTGCTATTTTTAAACCAACATACACAAAAAATCTAACATAGTAGCTCCTTGGAGTGTTTGATTTTAACATGTCTTGCTGGGCACACCACAGTTTGTGTGTGACTGATTGAAATCAAATGTTTACACTTAATTAATGCCATCATACACAATTATTCACACAAGGCAAGCCCTTACATATGGCTAATGGTCATTGCTAAGTGTGGTAATGTTTGTGTTGTTATACCCAGACACAGTCATGCAGGCTATGTTTTGGCCAACAGTTTATAACAGTGCTCATGCTAGTAAAATCGTAATTTTCTACATTACAACATGGTGCTAAATGGTCACACAATTCTTAGTCTCAATGGCAAGGGATTATCATTTTTTTTATCAAAAATTATTTTGGTACCAGGCATGATGATCAAAAGCATAATACTTTTAAACTCTAACATAGCTGAACACATTGTGTTGTTTAATGAATATTTTGTTATTTGTGGGAATGTGACTTGTTGTGTCTCAACTTTTCCAACAGTTGATTTGGTTAAACGGTGATGGCGCACAGCGGGGGACCAGTTTAGGTGGGAATTTAATCCCCTACCCTCCACGTCAGGTGCTTCTAAAAAGCGGCAATATGTGTTCTCCAGAAACTTAGCCTTTCTTCGCCCAATCCTGGAGCTAAATCAGTAAGTGTCACTGTGTATGATTGTACAAACATATTAAACTAACTACACTGTATTTTAACCCATTTACAAATATTCAACATTTTAAAAAGTCAGGTAAATCTTTTATCAACAGTTATCTTTCCGAAGTACATTTGTGCTATCAATAATCCTCATGTTTATATGTTCAATTAACAAATACAAACATGTTCAAAATTTGACATGATTTGCGAAAAAAAAAGTGTTTTGTAATGTCATTTAGGATTAGTTTAGCATTGTGACATAAACTGTTAATGTTATTTTATACTAGGACTGATGACAACCTTGAGGACTCTGATGAATCGCCAACAACAGTAAGATCAGTATCATGTACCTCGGCATCGGAGACCGAAGCCCCAGCAGAACCCACTCCAACAACACAGCCTGATGAGCAGGTGTCTGATGCTGCTGAAACCTCCACTGATGCTGGTCCTGGAAGCACACAAACAACAGCCCTAACCACTTCACAAACAGCAGCCCCAGCACCACACGCAGCATCAACAGCCAATCTACCTCAGTATCTAACACACACTCTCTGAGATAGGTGAACCGGGAGACATGAACAGCCACGTATGCTGCCCGAGCTCATTGATGCTAGAGTTTTATCAATACTCAATTCCATGACACCAGAAGATTCTGTAGATAAGTTTTGTCGCTCCCTGTCTCCTTGCCTTGGCAAAGTTCCTGATGGAAGGCAGGAACGAGTACGTGCTGCAATCTTGACCCTCATTGCTGCAAGCCAAGGAGAGCAGGAACCAAACCAGGTGCTAGGGCCTATTGAACAATGGCGAGCTGCCCAGCAGCAAATACAGATGCCATCTGCTACCAATATACCAAATGCACAAAATGTAGGTACACAACAATCACAGGAAATGCCTGCACCCTCATCCATGCTTCCACCTCCTGCCGTAAGACATCATTATCCCCAAATGTCTGCTCCTGTTTGGTTTCCTCCTGCCCATTGCTACACCCATGATTATGGGCAAATGTCTGATCCTACCTCTGTGCCTTATGCCTGTGCCAGCAGCCAGCAATATGGGCAAATGTCTGATCCTACCTCTGTGCCTCATGCCTGTGCCAGTAGCCAGTTATATGGGCAAATGTTTGATCCTACCTCTCTGCCTCATGCCTGTGCCACAACGCAGAAATATTGGCAAAGTTCTGATGCAAGCAACACCTACAGCCAACATTCTGAATCAATGTCCTCCAGCATGTCTGTGGGTGATAGTAGTGGTGCTCATTTTGCTATTCCACAGCCCTACAATCTGCCATCAAGGCACCAGACACCTATGGTCACCCAATTTGTTCAGCCCAACCGTATGGCAAGAGGTGAGACCTATAGTAGTTCCCAATCATATGTGAGCCAGATTGGTCATTCACAACCTACTTTACCTCACCCAAAAAGTGTTTCTCAAACATTTTTGAATGAGTCTTACAAAACACAACCTTATACCCCATCTACATCTGTACCAGCATCAGTTTTGCACAATGAACCTCCTCAAACAACCACATGCCAGCCCACAGTGCCTACAGGACAAATGCCCACACCCTCAACCAGCCCCGAATGTGTCAGCGCAGAAAATACCACAGATGAATCTATCTCCAGTCATGGTGACTTTGTTGATTTATGATTAACCTAACTAAGTATGTTACCTTCATTTTGTTTTTTCAAAGTTAGCTTTATTTGTCCTACACAATCGGCTGACTAAATGTGTTGTCAGAAAAATAAAACACATTGTTAAAGTGTTAATATTAGGGTTGAGCGACTTTTTTAGGGTCGAGTCGGGTTTCGCGAAACCCGACTATCTCAAAAGTCGAGTCGAGTGAAATCGGACAATTATCGCAAAAAGTCGGGGATCGACCGAAACACGAAACCCAATGCAATTCAATGGGGAAGCTTAGTCGGCAGTGAGTGGAGGCCAGGAAAACACGTACAGTGCCCATTTTAATGGCAAAAACATCCATTCTTGTTACTCAAGCTTGTCAATCTTAATTTACCTTATAATAATAGTAAGGCATTGGAAATTGGGGGTCATTTGGCTAAAGTTGTGGGGGGGCTGGTTCAAGTATTTAGTGGCCCAGGAAATCTGGACCACATCACGGCAGTGGAGCAGGGAGAGGTAAGTATTTAAACTTTGCAAGTGCTGTGATCCTGAGCAAGCGGGGGGGGGGGGGGCCCACTCGTTGGCATTGGCACTGGCACAGGGCCCCTCAAAGTACGGCGGTGTGTTTGCATGGCGGGGGCGCCTCCCACCGGCAGCGACACTTTTGCGTACTATGAGGGGCCCTGTGCCAGTAATGTCGCCAACGAGTTTCCCCCCCCCCACTTGATGAAGGAACCTGCACTTTCATCTGCACCTTCCTCTTTGTCCCTGTGTATTGTGGTATGGTATGCGGGAAGGGGAACCTGACTTTCAGCAGGGTCACATTCTTGCTGTGTAGCGTGCACGGGGAATGTAGCGTTATGGGTCAATGTACCACCAGACTCATCTATCACTGGCTGGGCAATGGGCAGGATGAGGAGAAAACACAGATATAGGCCCAAAGAATAAAGTAGGCTAAATGCAGTTCAAAATTGGTAACAGGACTAACCAGGGGGCATTGCTTTGTTCAGTGGAGTACAACTGTAATGAGAGGCTGACACAGTGAGTAGGCCTAAATCAGGAAGTAGGCTAAATGCAGTTCAAAATTGGTAACAGAAGTAAACAGGCGGCACTGGTTTGTTCAGTGTAGGAGAACATCAAGGGGCGGAAGACACCGTTATTAGGGCCAACAAAACAAGTAGGCCAAATGCAGTGTTATATTAAAAACAATTTAACGAGAGCCTCAAGATAGAAGCTAGGGAAAGGCAACCTGGAGAACACCTTGGAGCGGAAGACACCGTTTGTAGAACCCAGACCCAACTTGTAGGCCTAATGCAGTGTTGTTTCAACAACTACTTAATGAGAGCTTGAAGATAGAAGCTAGGGAGAGGCAACCTGGAGAACACCTTGGAGCGGCAGACACCATCTCTACAACCCAGACCCAACTTGTAGGCCTAATGCAGTGTTGTTTCAACAACTACTTAACGAGAGCTTGAAGATAGAAGCTAGGGAGAGGCAACCTGGAGAACACCTTGGAGTGGCAGACACCGTCTCTACAACCAAGACCCAACTTGTAGGCCTAATGCAGTGTTGTTTCAACAACTACTTAACGAGAGCCTGAAAATGGAATTTCAGTACAGGAAACTAGGAGAACAGCACGGAGCGGCATACACCGTTAGTAGGCCCCAACCACACTAGTAGGCCAAATGCAGTGTAATATTAAGAACTACTTAATGAGAGCCTGAAAATGGAAGTTCAGGACAGGAAACCAGGAGAACAGCAAGGAGCGGCAGACACCGTTAGTAGGCCCCAACCCAACTAGTAGGCCAAATGCAGTTGTTCCATTTAACAACTATTTAACAAGAGCCTGAAGATAGAAGCTCAGGAAAGGCAACCAGGAGAACACCTTAGAGCGGCAGACACTGTTAGGCCCCAACCAAACTAGTAGCCCCACTGCAGTTGTAAAATTCCGATAGGCTGAAAACCTGATAATTGCAGGTATTTTTTTTTAAAGAGGACAGCTGTATTGAGTGGCGCTGCCAGACACTGTTAGTAGGCCTTACACCACAAAGTTGGCTCAACGCAGGTTTAAAAAAGGTTACATGGGTGCACGGCGTGGAGCATCCTATCTGCCATTATCTGGGTAAGGACAAATGGGCGTACTTTTTCCCGTAGTTTTTTCTGACTGTCTGTTTTTGAGCCTGTGCGCAGGGCTCGGCGTACCTGTCTATAGTAATTGACTCATGATTTTTTGTGGAAGCATTACAGTGCTTTGGTCCTGGGCCCATTTACTAGTTGCACTATGCACTTTAGATTAATATATTTGGCATTAGGATTATCCACGCCGTGTTTTTCCATCTCCTTGCTACCTTCACCCCTTTTTTTGCTTATAATTAATGTATATTGAATTATGATTCGTTAATATTCTTATGGTTAGGTTGTAATTTGTGTAACCAATAAAAATTGTTAATATTTATGGACATCAACTCCATTTTTTCTTCTTTATTGCTACATGGGTGCACGGTCTGCATTGGTGTGCTCAGTGGAGGACAATTGGAAGGAGGGACCGCGGAAACACTTAGTAGGCCTAAAATAAAAAAGTAGGCTCTATGCACTTTTAAATAGGTTCCAGGGGTACACAGGCAGCATTGGTGTGGTCAGTCGAGGACTATTGGAAGGAGGGACCGCAGACAGACTTAGTAGGCCTCAAATAACAAAATAGGCTCTATGCACATTTAAATAGGTTCCAGGGGTACACACGCAGCATTGGTGTCGTCAGTGGAGGACTATTGGAAGGAGGGACCACAGACAGACTTAGTAGGCCTAAAATAACAAAATAGGCTCTATGCAGCTTCGATTATGTGGCAACCTGGAGAACACCTTGGAGCGGAAGACACCGTTTGAAGAACGCATACCCAACTTGTAGGCCTAATGCAGTGTTGTTTCAACAACTACTTAACAAAAGCTTCAAGATAGAAGCTAGGGAGAGGCAACCTGGAGAACACCTTGGAGCGGCAGACACCGTCTCTACAACCCAGACCCAACTTGTAGGCCTAATGCAGTGTTGTTTCAACAACTACTTAACGAGAGCTTGAAGATAGAAGCTAGGGAGAGGCAACCTGGAGAATACCTTGGAGCGGCAGACACCGTCTCTACAACCAAGGCTCAACTTGTAGGCCTAATGCAGTGTTGTTTCAACAACTACTTAACGAGAGCCTGAAAATGGAATTTCAGGACAGGAAACCAGGTGAACAACACGGAGTGGCATACACCGTTAGTAGGCCCCAACCACACTAGTAGGCCAAATTCTGTGTAATATTAACTAATAACAACTACTTAACGAGAGCCTGAAAATGGAATTTCAGGACAGGAAACCAGGAGAACAACACGGAGCGGCATACACCATTAGTAGGCCCCAACCACACTAGTAGGCCAAATTCTGTGTAATATTAACTAATAACAACTAGTTAACGAGAGCCTGAAAATGGAAGTTCAGGACAGGAAACAAGGAGAACAGCACGGAGCGGCATACACCGTTAGTAGGCCCCAACCCAACTACTAGGCCAAATGCAGTGTAATATTAACAACTACTTAACGAGAGCCTGAAAATGGAAGTTCAGGACAGGAAACCAGGAGAACAGCAAGGAGCGGCAGACACCGTTAGTAGGCCCCAACCTAACTAGTAGGAAGTGCATTTGGACAGCAAGGTGGATTGCTGTTAAGGGAACTAGAGAAAAAAAAATCTTTAAATCTTCAGCAGAGCGAGTGTGAACGAGCTGAGTGTGATCTGAGTGTAAGTGTGAACGGCGGTAAGTGTGACTTGTGATTCAGTGACTTTGGAGTCAGGGAGTTTCCAAGGGAGGAAGTACTGAATTGCTGTCTGTTTTTTTTTTTTAATTAATACTTTGTATTTATTTTTATTTAACTGTTCTGTCTGGTGCAATCCCCATTAGGAAATGTGCTCCACTCTTGTTAATGCCATCCAGTGCACATCTTGCCACATGTATGCAGTCCTTGAGCAACCGATCGAGGGTGCATACTGCTGTGCGAGATGTGAGCACGTTGTGCATTTGGAAAATCAGATTCTGAATCTAAATGTGCAGCTGGCAACACTGAGATCCATAGACAATATGGAGAGGAGTCTTCTGCTCATGGAGCAGACGCTCAATGGGACAGATGGGGGGGGGATGGTGGGATGGAGCTGTAGGACGATGAAGTAGCAAGCTAGGTGACAGTTAGGAAGCGGGGTAGAGGGAAGACTGCCAGGGAGGCTAGTCCTGATCTGGAACACCCCAATAAGTTTGCTAAGTTGGCAAATGAGGGGGTGCCAGTACAGGGGTAGCACTGCTGCAGCCAGGCATGTCCTCTGAAAGCCGGAGGAGTGACTGCTCCAGTAAGGAGGGAAATAGGAGAGCAGGGCAGGCCAGACAGGTGCTGGTAGTGGGGGGACTAAATTATTAGGGGAACAGATAGGGCAATCTGTAACAAAGACAGGGATCGTCGAATGGTGTGCTGCCTTCCTGGCACTCGAGTCCGACACATTGCTGATCGGGTGGACAGATTACTGGGAGGGGCTGGTGAGGACCCAGCGGTCATGGTGCACATTGGCACTAATGACAAAGTTAGAGGTAGGTGGAAGGTCCTTTAAAGATGATTTCAGGGAATTAGGCTGCAAGATGAAAGCAAGGACCTCCAAGGTGGTATTTTCCGAAATACTGCCTGTACCACGTGCCATGCTAGAGAGGCAACGGGAGATTAGGGAGGTTAATAAGTGGCTCAAGAATTGGTGTAGGAAGGAGGGGTTTGGGTTCCTGCAGAACTGGGCCGACTTATCAGTTGGCTACAGGCTCTACGCTAGGGACGGGCTGCACCTCAATGGGGAGGGTGCAGCTGTGTTGGGGGAGAAAATGGCTAGAAGGTTGGAGGAGTGTTTAAACTAGGAATTGGGGGGAGGGTATTCATTTTATAGGAGGGGAAGATAGTGCAGATAGAGACCTGGGCACAAATAAGGAAGTTGGGGGTGGCGGTGGCATGGGGGGTGGGGTTAGAACAGTTAATAATTTAAGAAAGAATAGAGGTGCAGAGAGATACATAAAATGTATGTATACTAATGCCAGAAGCCTCGCCAACAAAATGGACGAATTAGAACTAATATTGTTGGAGCATAATTATGACATGGTGGGGATATCTGAGACATGGCTGGATGAGAGCCATGACTGGGCTGTTAACTTGCAGGGCTATAGCCTGTTCAGAAATGACCGTACAGATAAGCGAGGGGGTGTGGTGTGTCTATATGTAAAATCGTCCTTAAAACCCATCCTGCGTGATAATATAGGTGAATTTAATGAAAATGTAGAATCCCTGTGGGTGGAGGTAAGGGGAGGGGGAAAAAATAATAAATTACTGATAGGGGTTTGTTATAAATCTCCAAAAATAATGGAAGCAATGGAGAATATCCTTGTAAAGCAAATAGATGAAGCTGCGACTCAAGGAGCAGTCATTATTATGGGGGACTTCAACTACCCTGAAATAGATTGGGGAACAGAAACCTGCAGTTCCAGCAAAGGTAATCGGTTTTTGACAACTATGAGAGACAATTACCTTTCACAACTGGTTCAGGACCCAACAAGAAGGGGGGCACTGCTAGACCTAATATTAACCAACAGGCCAGACCGCATATCAAATATAAGGGTTGGGGGTCACTTGAGTAATAGCGATCACAAAATAATAAGTTTTCATGTATCCTTTAAAAAGATGTGTAATAGAGGGGTTACAAGGACACTAAACTTCAGGAGGGCAAATTTCCAACGGATGAGAGAGGATCTTGGTGCAATTAACTGGGACGATATCCTGAGACACAAAAATACACAAAGAAAATGGGAGACATTTACTAGCATCCTGGATAGGACCTGTGCACAGTATATACCGTATGGGAATAAACATACTAGAAATAGGAGGAAACCAATATGGCTAAATAGAGCTGTAAGGCGCGCAATAAGTGACAAAAAGAAAGCATTTAGAGAATTAAAGGAAGTAGGTAGTGATGATACATTAAATAAATACAGAAAATTAAATAAATTCTGTAAAAAGCAAATCAAGGCAGCAAAGATTGAGACAGAGAGACTCATTGCCAGAGAGAGTAAAAATAATCCTAAAATATTCTTTAACTACATAAATAGTAAGAAACTAAAAAATGATAGTGTTGGCCCCCTTAAAAATAGTCTGGGTGAAATGGTGGATGAGGATGAGGAAAAAGCCAATATGCTAAATGACTTTTTTTCATCAGTATTTACACAAGAAAATCCCATGGCAGACAAAATGACTAGTGATAAAAATTCCCAATTAAATGTCACCTGCTTAACCCAGCAGGAAGTGCGGCGGCGTCTAAAAATCACTAAAATTGACAAATCTCTGGGCCCGGATGGGATACACCCTCGAGTACTGCAGGAATTAAGTACAGTCATTGATAGACCATTATTTTTAATCTTTAAAGACTCCATAATAACAGGGTCTGTACTGGCGTATAGCAAATATGGTGCCAATATTCAAAAAGGGGACAAAAACAGAACTCGGAAATTATAGGCCAGTAAGCTGAACCTCTACTGTGGGTAAAATCCTGGAGGGCATTCTCAGGGATGCTATACTGGAGTATCTGAAGAGGAATAACTTCATGACCCAGTATCAGCACGGGTTTACTAGGGACCGTTCATGTCAGACTAATTTGATCAGTTTCTATGAAGAGGTAAGTTCCAGATTGGACCAAGGGAACCCAGTGGATGTAGTGAATATGGACTTTTCAAAAGCTTTTGATACGGTGCCACACAAAAGGTTGATACATAAAATGAGAATAATGGGGATAGGGGAAAATATGTGCAAGTGGGTTGAGAGCTGGCTCAGGGATAGGAAACAAAGGGTGTTTATTAATGGAGCACACTCGGACTGGGTAGCGGTTAGCAGTGGGGTACCACAGGGGTCAGTATTGGGCCCTCTTCTTTTTAACATATTTATTAATGACCTTGTAGGGGGCATTCAGAGTAGAATTTCAATATTTGCAGCTGACACTAAACTCTGCAGGGTAATCAATACAGAGGAGGACAATTTTATATTACAGGATTATTTATGTAAACTAGAAGCTTGGGCTGATAAATGGCAAATGAGCTTTAATGGGGATAAATGTAAGGTCATGCACTTGGGTAGAAGTAATAAGATGTATAATTATGTGCTTAATTCTAAAACTCTGGGCAAAACCGTCAATGAAAAAGACCTGGGTGTATGGGTGGATGACAAACTCATATTCAGTGGCCAGTGTCAGGCAGCTGCTACAAAGGCAAATAAAATAATGGGATGCATTAAAAGAGGCATAGATGCTCATGAGGAGAACATAATTTTACCTCTATACAAGTCACTAGTTCGACCACAGTTAGAATACTGTGCACAGTTCTGGTCTCCGGTGTATAAGAAAGACATAGCTGAACTAGAGCGGGTGCAGAGAAGAGCGACCAAGGTTATTAGAGGATTGGGGGGTCTGCAATACCAAGATAGGTTATTACACTTGGGGCTATTTAGTTTGGAAAAACGAAGACTAAGGGGTGATCTTATGTTAATGTATAAATATATGAGGGGACAGTGCAAAGACCTTTCTGATGATCTTTTTAATCATAGACCTGAAACCGGGACAAGGGGGCATCTGTTGTGAATTCTGTGGCTGAATTCACTCCTGTGGTCACAAGTAGTACTGCAGCTTCTGAGCTTCCTCCCTCAGGTGTTCTGGTGAGCTCGTTGGCTGCTTTGTTATTTAACTCCACCTGATTCTGTCTTCCTTGCTCCTTGTCAATGTTCCAGTGTTGGACCTGAGCTTCTGGATCTTTCCTGTGGCCTGCTGCTCTGCTTAGATAAGTGCTTCTTTGCTTTTGTTGCTACTTTTTCTGTCCAGCTTGTCTATTCGTTTTTGCTGGAAGCTCTGAGATGCAAAGGGTGCACCGCCGTGCCGTTAGTTCAGCACGGTGGGTCTTTTTGCCCCCTTTGCGTGGTTTTTTGCTTTAGGGTTTTTTGTAGACTGCAAAGTTCTCTTTGCTATCCTCGCTCTATCTAGAATATCGGGCCTCACTTTGCTGAATCTATTTCATCCCTACGTTTGTCTTTTCATCTTGCTAACAGTCATTATATGTGGGGGGCTGCCTTTTCCTTTGGGGTATTTCTCTGAGGCAAGTCAGGCTTGTTTTTCTATCTTCAGGCTAGTCAGCTCCTCAGGCTGTGCCGAGTTGCATAGGTAGTGACAGACGCAATCCACAGCTGCCTTTAGTTGTGTTTAGGATAGGTTCAGGTATTGCGGTCTACAGAGATTCCACGTCTCAGAGCTCGTTCTATTGTTTTTGGGTTATTGTCAGATCACTGCATGTGCTCTGATTGCTGGCACACTGTGTCCCTGGATTGCCTACATAACAGTACAAGGAGCCCACACTAATGATTCTCAATAGAGGGAAAAAAGAAGTTCTGACATCATTTTTTTTCTCTGCTCTGTGTTCAGTCTTTTTTTTCCCCTAGACATTTGGGTGTTTCAGGACACAGGTGTGGACATGGATATTCAGGGTCTGTGCTCTTCAATGGATCTCCTTACAAATGTACAAAGGATTCAAGATACTATTGATCAGAAATCTATGTTAGAACCAAGAATTCCTATTCCTGATTTGTTTTTTGGTGATAGAACTAAGTTTCTTAATTTCAAAAATAATTGTAAGCTATTTCTGGCCTTGAAACCTCATTCTTCCGGTAATCCTATTCAACAGGTTTTGATTATTATTTCTTTTTTGCGCGGCGACCCTCAGGACTGGGAATTTTCTCTTGCGCCAGGAGACCCTGCATTGAGTAGTGTCGATGCGTTTTTCCTGGCGCTCGGATTGCTTTACGATGAGCCTAATTCAGTGGATCAGGCTGAGAAAAATTTGCTGGCTTTGTGCCAGGGTCAGGAGGATATAGAAGTATATTGTCAGAAATTTAGGAAGTGGTCAGTACTCACTCTGTGGAATGAATCTGCGCTGGCAGCTTTGTTCAGAAAGGGTCTCTCTGAGGCTCTTAAGGATGTCATGGTGGGTTTTCCTATGCCTGCTGGTTTGAATGAGTCTATGTCTTTGGCCATTCAGATCAGTCGACGCTTGCGCGAGCGTAAATCTGTGCACCATTTGGCGGTATTATCTAAGATTAAACCTGAGCCTATGCAGTGCGATAGGACTATGACCAGAGTTGAACGGCAAGAACACAGACGTCTGAATGGTCTGTATTTCTACTGTGGTGATTCCACTCATGCTATTTCTGATTGTCCTAAGCGCACTAAGCGGTTCGATAGGTCTGCCGTCATTGGTACTGTACAATCCAAATTCCTTCTGTCCATTACCTTGATATGCTCTTTGTCATCGTATTCTGTCATGGCGTTTGTGGATTCAGGCGCTGCCCTGAATCTGATGGATTTGGATTATGCTAAACGTTGTGGGTTTTTCTTAGAGCCTTTGCGGTGTCCTATTCCGTTGAGAGGAATTGATGCTACACCTTTGGCCAAGAATAAACCTCAGTACTGGACCCAGCTGACCATGTGCATGGCTCCTGCACATCAGGAAGTTATTCGCTTTCTGGTGCTACATAATCTGCATGATGTGGTCGTGTTGGGGTTGCCATGGCTGCAAACCCATAATCCAGTATTGGATTGGAACTCTATGTCGGTATCCAGCTGGGGTTGTCGGGGGGTACATGGTGATGTTCCATTTTTGTCTATTTCGTCATCCACTCCTTCTGAGGTCCCGGAGTTCTTGTCTGATTTATCAGGATGTATTTGAAGAGCCCAAGTCCGATGCCCTACCTCCGCATAGGGATTGTGATTGTGCTATCAATTTGATTCCTGGTAGTAAATTCCCTAAAGGTTGATTATTTAATTTATCCGTGCCTGAACACGCCGCTATGCGCAGTTATGTGAAGGAATCCCTGGAGAAGGGACATATTCGCCCATCGTCATCACCACTGGGAGCAGGGTTCTTTTTTGTAGCCAAGAAGGATGGTTCGCTGAGACCATGTATTGATTACCGCCTTCTTAATAAGATCACTGTTAAATTTCAGTATCCCTTGCCATTGTTATCTGACTTGTTTGCTCGGATTAAGGGGGCTAGTTGGTTCACTAAGATAGATCTTCGTGGTGCGTATAATCTGGTGAGAATCAGGCAAGGAGATGAATGGAAAACTGCATTTAATACGCCTGAGGGTCATTTTGAGTATCTAGTGATGCCGTTCGGACTTGCCAATGCTCCATCTGTGTTTCAGTCTTTTATGCATGACATCTTCCGTGAGTATCTGGATAAATTCCTGATTGTTTACTTGGATGACATTTTGATCTTCTCTGATGATTGGGACTCTCATGTGAAGCAGGTCAGAATGGTTTTCCAGGTCCTGCGTGCTAATTCTTTGTTTGTGAAGGGATCAAAGTGTCTCTTCGGGGTGCAGAAAGTTTCATTTTTGGGGTTCATCTTTACCCCTTCTACTATCGAGATGGATCCGGTTAAGGTCCAAGCCATCCAGGATTGGACTCAGCCGACATCTCTGAAAAGTCTGCAAAAATTCCTGGGCTTTGCTAATTTTTATCGTCGCTTCATCTGTAATTTTTCTAGCATTGCCAAACCATAGACCGATTTGACCAAGAAGGGTGCTGATTTGGTTAATTGGTCTTCTGCTGCTGTGGAAGCTTTTCAGGAGTTGAAGCATCGTTTTTGTTCTGCCCCTGTGTTGTGTCAACCAGATGTTTCTCTTCCGTTCCAGGTCGAGGTTGATGCTTCTGAGATTGGAGCAGGGGTGGTTTTGTCACAGAGAGGTTCTGGTTGCTCAGTGTTGAAACCATGTGCTTTCTTTTCCAGGAAGTTTTTGGCTGCTGATCGTAATTATGATGTGGGCAACCGAGAGTTGCTGGCCATGAAGTGGGCATTCGAGGAATGGCGTCATTGGCTTGAAGGAGCTAAGCATCGCGTGGTGGTATTGACTGATCATAAGAACCTTACTTATCTCGAGTCTGCCAAGCGCTTGAATCCTAGACAGGCCCGTTGGCCGTTATTTTTTGCCCGCTTCGATTTTGTGATTTCGTACCTTCCGGGCTTTAAAAATGTGAAGGCGGATGCTCTGTCTAGGAGTTTTGTGCCCGACTCTCCGGGTTCATCTGAGCCGGCGAGTATCCTCAAGGAAGGAGTCATTGTGTCTGCCATCTCCCCTGATTTGCGGCGAGTGTTGCAAAAATTTCAGGCGAATAAACCTGATCGTTGTCCGGCGGAGAAACTGTTCGTCCCTGATAGGTGGACTACTAAAGTTATCTCTGAACTTCATTGTTCGGTGTCGGCTGGTCATCCTGGAATATTTGGTACCAGAGAGTTAGTGGCTAGATCCTTCTGGTGGCCATCTCTGTCACGGGATGTACGTACTTTTGTGCAGTCCTGTGGGATTTGTGCTAGGGCTAAGCCCTGCTGTTCACGTGCCAGTGGGTTGCTTTTGCCCTTGCCGGTCCCAAAGAGGCCTTGGACACATATTTCGATGGATTTCATTTCTGACCTTCCCGTTTCTCAAAAGATGTCAGTCATTTGGGTGGTCTGTGATCGCTTTTCTAAAATGGTCCATCTGGTGCCCTTGGTTAAATTGCCTTCCTCCTCTGATTTGGTGCCTTTGTTCTTCCAGCATGTGGTTCGTTTGCATGGCATTCCTGACAGAGGTTCCCAGTTTGTTTCGAGATTTTGGCGAGCCTTTTGTGGTAGGATGGGCATTGACCTGTCTTTTTCCTCGGCTTTCCATCCTCAGACTAATGGCCAGACCGAACGAACCAATCAGACCTTGGAGACATATCTGAGATGTTTTGTTTCTGCAGACCAGGATGATTGGGTGTCCTTTTTGCCGTTGGCTGAGTTCGCCCTTAATAATCGGGCCAGCTCGGCTACCTTGGTCTCTCCATTTTTCTGCAATTCTGGGTTCCATCCTCGTTTCTCTTCAGGACAGGTTGAGTCTTCGGACTGTCCTGGTGTGGATTCAGTGGTGGACAGGTTGCAGCAGATCTGGACTCAGGTAGTGGACAATTTGACCTTGTCCCAGGAGAAGGCTCAACTTTTCGCTAATCGCAGACGCCGTGTGGGTCCCCGACTTCGTGTTGGGGATCTGGTTTGGTTATCTTCTCGTCATATTCCTATGAAGGTTTCCTCTCCTAAGTTTAAACCTCGTTTTATTGGTCCGTATAGGATTTCTGAGATTCTCAATCCTGTGTCTTTTCGTCTGACCCTCCCAGACTCCTTTTCCATACATAATGTATTCCATAGGTCGTTGTTGCGGAGATACGTGGCACCTATGGTTCCATCTGTTGAGCCTCCTGCCCCGGTTTTGGTGGAGGGGGAATTGGAGTATATTGTGGAGAAAATTTTGGATTCTCGTGTTTCTAGACGGAAACTCCAGTATCTGGTTAAATGGAAGGGTTATGCTCAGGAAGATAATTCCTGGGTTTTTGCCTCTGATGTCCATGCTCCAGATCTTGTTCGTGCCTTTCATGTGGCTCATCCTGGTCAGCCTGGGGGCTCTGGTGAGGGTTCGTGACCCCTCCTCAAGGGGGGGGGTACTGTTGTGAATTCTGTGGCTGAATTCACTCCTGTGGTCACAAGTGGTACTGCAGCTTCTGAGCTTCCTCCCTCAGGTGTTCTGGTGAGCTCGTTGGCTGCTTTGTTATTTAACTCCACCTGATTCTGTCTTCCTTGCTCCTTGTCAATGTTCCAGTGTTGGACCTGAGCTTCTGGATCTTTCCTGTGGCCTGCTGCTCTGCTTAGATAAGTGCTTCTTTGCTTTTGTTGCTACTTTTTCTGTCCAGCTTGTCTATTCGTTTTTGCTGGAAGCTCTGAGACGCAAAGGGTGCACCGCCGTGCCGTTAGTTCAGCACGGTGGGTCTTTTTGCCCCCTTTGCGTGGTTTTTTGCTTTAGGGTTTTTTGTAGACTGCAAAGTTCTCTTTGCTATCCTCGCTCTATCTAGAATATCGGGCCTCACTTTGCTGAATCTATTTCATCCCTACGTTTGTCTTTTCATCTTGCTAACAGTCATTATATGTGGGGGGCTGCCTTTTCCTTTGGGGTATTTCTCTGAGGCAAGTCAGGCTTGTTTTTCTATCTTCAGGCTAGTCAGCTCCTCAGGCTGTGCCGAGTTGCATAGGTAGTGACAGACGCAATCCACAGCTGCCTTTAGTTGTGTTTAGGATAGGTTCAGGTATTGCGGTCTACAGAGATTCCACGTCTCAGAGCTCGTTCTATTGTTTTTGGGTTATTGTCAGATCACTGCATGTGCTCTGATTGCTGGCACACTGTGTCCCTGGATTGCCTACATAACAGGCATCCTCTGCGTTTGGAGGAAAAAAGGTTTAAGCATAATAACAGACGCGGATTCTTTACTGTAAGAGCAGTGAGACTATGGAACTCTCTGCCGTATGATGTTGTAATGAGTAGTGTTGAGCGATACCTTCCGATACCGGAAAGTATCGGTATCGGATTGGATCGGCCGATATTCAAAAAAAATCGGATATCGCCGATACCGATATGTATTTGGGGAGGTGGCGGAGACATTAAAGTCATAGAGGTTTAGCGCAATCAAATAGAATAGCCTTTTTTTTTTTTTTTAAAGACGTTTGTAGTGACAAAGATATTGACTATGTAATTTTTTTTTTATTTTGTCAGATATTGATGTTTCACTATTCCACGCCCTTCCCCTTTTTTTTTTTTTACTTTTCCCACACTTTCATCTTCATCATCATCAGCATCTTTGACATCAACTTCTTCACCTTATTCATCTTCTTCTTCATCTTCTACCTATTTTTTTTTTTATTACATTCTTCATATTCATTTTATTCAACTATTATTATTCTTCCTATTCTACATATTCATTTTATTCAACTATTATTATTCTTCCTATTCTACTTCTTCATCATATTCTCATTTGTGACAGGCATTCCCGTAGTTGTTATCTATAAAAGTTTGAAGATTACACCTTCCGCTCTGCCAGTCACAAAAGTTACATTTGTCCGCGTTCAGTTTGGCCTGCAGCATCAGGCTTTATCCAGGGGCACCACGAGGAGGAACGGACTCACCCCCATACACTGCTTAGTCTTCTTCTGCATATAATTTAGATAATATCTTTTGCTCTGATATTAAGTGTTATGCTTAATGTTCTTCTGCTCTTTGTTCTGCAGCCTCTTGTTCTTCTGCTTCTCGGTCTTCCATGACATCGTCTCCAGGGTCGTCGTCTCCAGGGTCGTCGTCTACGCCGTCATCGTCTCCGCCGTCGTCGTCGTCATCGGGGTGGTCTTCCGGGTCGTCGACTTTAGGGTCTTCAACTTGGAAATGGAGCAGAAGGTACAAGAAGGCTGAGAAAATGCCAAGAACCAGCTGATGGAACTGGAACTCGGATGGCTACCCGAAGGTTCAAGAGCCTATGGAACTACCGAGGACCAGCTGACGTTACTGGAACCCGGTTACTAAACAGGAGGTACCCATGCTAAAAAGCACTACCAAGGACCGCCTGACGTTGGCGGAACTCGGATACCCAGAAGGAGGCACCTAAGCCAAAGGCTCTGCCCGGAACCAGCTGACGTTACTGGAACCAGGATGGGGAGCAGAAGGTACAAGAGCAAAAGACACTGCCGAGAACCAGCTGACGGTACTGGAACCCGGATGGGTAGCCGAAGGTCCAAGAGCCAATGGAACTACCGAGGACCAGCTGACGTTACTGGAACCCGGTTACTAAGCAGGAGGTACCCGTGCCGGAAAGCACTACCAAGGACCACCTGACGTTGGTGGAACTTGGATACCCAGAAGGAGGCACCTAAGCCAAAGGCTCTGCCCGGAACCAGCTGACGGTACTGGAACCAGGATGGGGAGCAGAAGGTACAAGAGCAAAAGACACTGCCGAGAACCAGCTGACGGTGCTGGAACCAGGATGTGGACCCGAAGGTCCACAGGAGAGGAGAGAACAGCTAGGCCGCGAGGCAGCCGCAGTTACCGAACCCCAACAGTCCTACAGGGGGAGCTTGGCCTACTGGCACTACAGAACCAGCCTTGACTACCAATTCACGCAGCCCACATAGGAAGCTCCTAAACTGGAGGCACCCTGGAGTTGGCTAACCCGACCACAACACGACGGGGCAAGCATAGGTGTCTCAGTGAGCTTGACACTACCCGGAAACAGCTGACGGTGCTGGAACCAGGCTGGGCACGAGGGAGTACCCGTGACAAAAACACTGCCGAGAACCAGCTGGCGGTGCTGGAACCCGGATGCGTTGCCCCAGTGTGCAAGAGCCAATGGCACAACCGAGGACCAGCTGACGGTGCTGGAACCCGGTTACTAAGCTGTAGGTGCCCGCGCTTAAAAGCACTACCAAGGACCGCCTGACGTTGGCGGAACTCGGATACCCAGGAGGAGGCACCTAAGCCAAAGGCTCGGCCCGGAACCAGCTGACGGTGCTGGAACCAGGTGGTGGACCCGAAGGTCCACAGGAGAGAAGAGAACAGCTAGGCCGCGAGGCAGCCGCAGTTACTGAACCCCAACAGTCCTACAGGGGGAGCTTGGCTTACTGGCACTACAGAACCAGCCTTGACTACCAATTCACGCAGCCCACATAGGAAGCTCCTAAACTGGAGGCACCCTGGAGTTGGCTAACCCGACCGCAACACGACGGGGCAAGCATAGGCGTCTCAGTGAGCTTGACACTACCCGGAAACAGCTGACGGTGCTGGAACCAGGCTGGGCACGAGGGAGTACCCGTGACAAAAACACTGCCGAGAACCAGCTGGCGGTGCTGGAACCCGGATGCGTAGCCCCAGTGTGCAAGAGCCAATGGCACGACCGAGGACCAGCTGACGGTGCTGGAACCCGGTTACTAAGCTGTAGGTGCCCGCGCTTAAAAGCACTACCAAGGACGGCCTGACGTTGGCGGAACTCGGATACCCAGGAGGAGGCACCTAAGCCAAAGGCTCGGCCCGGAACCAGCTGACGGTGCTGGAACCAGGTGGTGAACCCGAAGGTCCACAGGAGAGGAGAGAACAGCTAGGCCGCGAGGCTGCCGCAGTTACCGAACCCCAACAGTCCTACAGGGGGAGCTTGGCCTACTGGCACTACAGAACCAGCCTTGACTACCAATTCACGCAGCCCACATAGGAAGCTCCTAAACTGGAGGCACCCTGGAGTTGGCTAACTCGACCGCAACACGACGGGGCAACGCATAGGTGTCTCAGTGAGTTTGACAGTACCCGGAAACAGCTGACGGTGCTGGAACCAGGCTGGGCACGAGGGAGTACCCGTGACAAAAACACTGCCGGGAACCAGCTGGCGGTGCTGGAACCCGGATGCGTTGCCCCAGTGTGCAAGAGCCAATGGCACGACCGAGGACCAGCTGACGGTGCTGGAACCAGGTGGTGGACCACAAGGTCCACAGGAGAGGAGAGAACAGCTAGGCCGTGAGGCAGCCGCAGTTACCGAACCCCAACAGTCCTACAGGGGGAGCTTGGCCTACTGGCACTACAGAACCAGCCTTGACTACCAATTCACGCAGCCCACATAGGAAGCTCCTAAATTGGAGGCACCCTGGGGTTGGCTAACTCGACCGCAACACGACGGGGCAACGCATAGGTGTCTCAGTGAGTTTGACAGTACCCTGGAAACAGCTGACGGTGCTGGAACCAGGCTGGGCACGAGGGAGTACCCGTGACAAAAACACTGCCGGGAACCAGCTGGCGGTGCTGGAACCGGGATGCGTTGCCCCAGTGTGCAAGAGCCAATGGCACGACCGAGGACCAGCTGACGGTGCTGGAACCCGGTTACTAAGCTGTAGGTGCCCGCGCTTAAAAGCACTACCAAGGACCGCCTGACGTTGGCGGAACTCGGATACCCAGGAGGAGGCACCTAAGCCAAAGGCTCGGCCCGGAACCAGCTGACGGTGCTGGAACCAGGCTGGGCACGAGGGAGTACCCGTGACAAAAACACTGGCGAGAACCAGCTGGCGGTGCTGGAACCCGGATGCGTTGCCCATTAAAGATTGTCTTCCTAGAGCCCCAACTAGCGGTGTTGGAGCAAAGGGTAAGCAGGGGGAGCAGAGTGTAGGCCGAAGCCTGCACTGGAGGCAGCTTTGTGTCTGCGTTGCGTTTGCAGGACACTTTGCCGGCTACACAGTGGGGGAACAGCTGGCGTTGCTGAACCCCACTGACACAATGGCGGGTGTTTTTCTCTGTGCAGCTAGCACTTCCGGGCAAAAACTAGCGGTGTTAGAGCCCAGGGGCAGTAGGAGGAGGAGAGGAGCAGAGTGTAGGCCGAAGCCTAGTTGAACCAATTTCAAAGGAAACCTTTAACCCCCCCCTCAGGTGTTACAAAGTACAAGAGACACACCTTGTGCAGTATTAATGCTGCACAAGTCAAAGGTTGCTCTATTAATTTGTCTACTTGCACACGCTGAATGAAAGACGTACACAATTTAGCCCATTCTACAGTCAAACTGTAGTGGAGGCGTGACTTGTCTTTTTAAGGAGACGCAGCACAGGTGTCAAAATTTACACCTAGGTGCTGGGCGCAGCTTCCTGAGCGTTGTTATTTGCAGTACAGTAGTCTGCGCTCTTGTGTTATCCCTTGGCAATACCCTGTTAGTGCAGCCCGTCTTATGACCTCATTTCATGTTGGCCGGTGCGGTTAACGATGGCCATAAATCCCAGACCCACAGTGCCTTTTCATAAAGTCACACTGCGGTGCTGGGATTCGTGGCCTTGAGCAGTAAATATTTTCGCCGCTCGCACACGTCCTTACACCTGCTTCAGACTGGGCGGCCTTTGCTGATCCCTTCTCGCATTCCGCGGCCATGAGGCTGCACAGTCTGAAGAAGGCGGAAGGAGATGAGTGACGACAGGCGAACATATGCACTGCTCGTGCCCATAAATCACACCCTCACAGTCAAAATATATGAGACAACGAGGGGCGTTGTGTCGGGCAGGGCGGACGCACAGGCACAGCCAGCCAACCAATGATGTCAAAAGACGGGAAGCGCTACCAAGGGTGGTGCTGCGTATCATTAAAAAGGAAAGTCACACCTCAGGGACAGTGGAATGGTCTCAATGAGACACATTTTGTACGTGTTGAGTTCCACGTGGGCAAGTAGAAAAAGTCAGACACCTTGTACAAATGCAGCAGTACTGCTGTACAAGGTGGCTGTTATACATAGAAACACCTGGGGGTGGGGGGCAGGCTCCCTTCAATTTCAGTTCATGTGCCTGCGTGACGTTTGCAGGTCACGTTGTCGGCTACACAGCAGGGGAACAGCTGGCGGTGCTGAACCCCACTAACACATTGGCTGGTGTTTTTCTCTGTGCAGCTCGCACTTCCGGGCAAAAACTAGCGGTGTTTGAGCCCAGGGGCAGCAGGAGGAGGAGAGGAGCAGAGTGTAGGCCGAAGCCTGCAATGGTGGCAGCTTTTGGTCAGTTGTGCCTGCGTGGCTTGTGCTGGACACGATGCCGGCTACACAGCAGGGGAACAGCTGGCGGTGCTGAACCCCACTAACACATTGGCTGGTGTTTTTCTCTGTGCAGCTCGCACTTCCGGGCAAAAACTAGCGGTGTTTGAGCCCAGGGGCAGCAGGAGGAGGAGAGGAGCAGAGTGTAGGCCGAAGCCTGCAATGGTGGCAGCTTTTGGTCAGTTGTGCCTGCGTGGCTTGTGCTGGACACGATGCCGGCTACACAGCAGGGGAACAGCTGGCGGTGCTGAACCCCACTAACACATTGGCTGGTATTTTTCTCTGTGCAGCTAGCACTTCCGGGCAAAAAACTAGCGGTGTTTGAGCCCAGGGTCAGCAGGAGGAGGAGAGGAGCAGAGTGTAGGCCGAAGCCTCCACTGGTGGCAGCTTTTGGTCGGTTGTGCCAGCGTGGCTTGTGCTGGACACGATGCCGGCTACACAGCAGGGGAACAGCTGGCGGTGCTGAACCCCACTAACACATTGGCTGGTGTTTTTTTCTGTGCAGCGCGCATTTCCGGGCAAAAACTAGCGGTGTTAGAGCCCAGGGTCAGCAGGAGGAGGAGAGGAGCAGAGTGTAGGCTGAAGCCTAGTTGAACCAATTTCAAAGGTAATCTTTAACCCCCCCTCAGGTGTTGCAAGGTACAAGAGCCACACCTTGTGCAGCATTAATGCTGCACAAGTCAAAGGTTGCTCTCTTAATTTTGCTCCTTGCACATGCTGAATAAAACACGTACACTATTTAGCCCATTATACTGTCTTACAGTAGTGGAGGCGTGACTTGTCTTTTTAAGAAGACGCAGCACAGGTGTCAAAATTTACACCTAGGTGCTGGGCGCAGCTTCCTGAGCGTTGTTATTTGCAGTACAGTAGTCTGCGCTCTTGTGTTATCCCTTGGCAATACCCTGTTAGTGCAGCTCATCTTATGACCTCATTTTATGTTGGCCGGTACGGTTAACGATGGCCATAAATCCCAGACCCACAGTGCCTTTTCATAAAGTCACACTGCGGTGCTGGGATTTGTGGCCTGGTGCAGTAAATATGTTCGCCGCTCACACATGTCCTTACACCTGCTTCAGACTGGGCGGCCTCAGCTGATCCCTTATCGCCTGCCACGGCCATGAGGCCGCACAGTCTGAAGAAGGCGGAAGGAGGGGAGTGAAGATAGGCGAAGATATGCACTGCACATGCCCATCAATCACACCCTCACAGTCAAAATATATGAGACAACAAGGGGCGTTGCGTCGGGCAGGGCGGACGCACAGGCACAGCCAGCCAACCAATGATCTCAGAAGACGGGCAGCGCTAACAATGGGGGTGCTGCGTGTCATTAAAAAGGAAAGTCACACCTCAGGGACATTGTAATGGTCTCTAATGAGACACATTTTGTACGTGTTGAGTTCCACGTGGGCAAGGAGAAAAAGTCAGCCACCTTGTACAAATGCAGCAGAACTGCTGTACAAGGTGGCTATTATACATAGAAACACCTGGGGGTGGGGGGCAGGCTCCCTTCAATTTCAGTTCATGTGCCTGCGTGGCATTTGCAGGTCACGTTGTCGGCTATACAGCAGGGGAACAGCTGGCGGTGCTGAACCCCACTAACACATTGGCTGGTGTTTTTCTCTGTGCAGCTCGCACTTCCGGGCAAAAACTAGCGGTGTTTGAGCCCAGGGGCAGCAGGAGGAGGAGAGGAGCAGAGTGTAGGCCGAAGCCTGCAATGGTGGCAGCTTTTGGTCAGTTGTGCCTGCGTGGCTTGTGCTGGACACGATGCCGGCTACACAGCAGGGGAACAGCTGGCGGTGCTGAACCCCACTAACACATTGGCTGGTGTTTTTCTCTGTGTAGCTAGCACTTCCGGGCAAAAAACTAACGGTGTTTGAGCCCAGGGTCAGCAGGAGGAGGAGAGGAGCAGAGTGTAGGCCGAAGCCTCCACTGGTGGCAGCTTTTGGTCGGTTGTGCCAGCGTGGCTTGTGCTGGACACGATGCCGGCTACACAGCAGGGGAACAGCTGGCAGTGCTGAACCCCACTAACACATTGGCTGGTGTTTTTTTCTGTGCAGCGCGCATTTCCGGGCAAAAACTAGCGGTGTTAGAGCCCAGGGTCAGCAGGAGGAGGAGAGGAGCAGAGTGTAGGCTGAAGCCTAGTTGAACCAATTTCAAAGGTAATCTTTAACCCCCCCTCAGGTGTTGCAAGGTACAAGAGCCACACCTTGTGCAGCATTAATGCTGCACAAGTCAAAGGTTGCTCTCTTAATTTTGCTCCTTGCACACGCTGAATAAAACACGTACACTATTTAGCCCATTATACTGTCTTACAGTAGTGGAGGCGTGACTTGTCTTTTTAAGAAGACGCAGCACAGGTGTCAAAATTTACACCTAGGTGCTGGGCGCAGCTTCCTGAGCGTTGTTATTTGCAGTACAGTAGTCTGCGCTCTTGTGTTATCCCTTGGCAATACCCTGTTAGTGCAGCCCATCTTATGACCTCATTTTATGTTGGCCGGTGCGGTTAACGATGGCCATAAATCCCAGACCCACAGTGCCGTTTCATAAAGTCACACTGCGGTGCTGGGATTTGTGGCCTGGTGCAGTAAATATGTTCGCCGCTCACACATGTCCTTACACCTGCTTCAGACTGGGCGGCCTCAGCTGATCCCTTATCGCCTGCCACGGCCATGAGGCCGCACAGTCTGAAGAAGGCGGATGGAGGGGAGTGAAGATAGGCGAAGATATGCACTGCACATGCCCATCAATCACACCCTCACAGTCAAAATATATGAGACAACAAGGGGCGTTGTGTCGGGCAGGGCGGACGCACAGGCACAGCCAGCCAACCAATGATCTCAGAAGACGGGCAGCGCTAAGAATGGGGGTGCTGCGTGTCATTAAAAAGGAAAGTCACACCTCAGGGACATTGTAATGGTCTCTAATGAGACACATTTTGTACGTGTTGAGTTCCACGTGGGCAAGGAGAAAAAGTCAGCCACCTTGTACAAATGCAGCAGTACTGCTGTACAAGGTGGCTATTATACATAGAAACACCTGGGGGTGGGGGGCAGGCTCCCTTCAATTTCAGTTCATGTGCCTGCGTGGCGTTTGCAGGTCACGTTGTCGGCTACACAGCAGGGGAACAGCTGGCGGTGCTGAACCCCACTAACACATTGGATGGTGTTTTTCTCTGTGCAGCTAGCACTTCCGGGCAAAAACTAGCGGTGTTTGAGCCCAGGGGCAGCAGGAGGAGGAGAGGAGCAGAGTGTAGGCCGAAGCCTCCACTGGTGGCAGCTTTTGGTCGGTTGTGCCAGCGTGGCTTGTGCTGGACACGTTGCCGGCTACACAGCAGGGGAACAGCTGGCGGTGTTAAACCCCACTAACACATTGGCTGGTGTTTTTCTCTGTGCAGCGCGCATTTCCGGGCAAAAACTAGCGGTGTTAGAGCCCAGGGTCAGCAGGAGGAGGAGAGGAGCAGAGTGTAGGCCGAAGCCTAGTTGAACCAATTTCAAAGGTAACCTTTAACCCCCCCTCAGGTGTTGCAAGGTACAAGAGCCACACCTTGTGCAGCATTAATGCTGCACAAGTAAAAGGTTGCTCTATTAATTTTGCTCCTTGCACACGCTGAATAAAACACGTACACTATTTAGCCCATTATACTGTCAAACAGTAGTGGAGGCGTGACTTGTCTTTTTAAGGAGACGCAGCACAGGTGTCCAAAATAACACCTTGTTGCATGGGCGCAGCTTCCTGAGCGTTGTTATTTGCTGTACAGGAGTCTGTGCTCTTGTTATCCCTTGGCCATGCGCTGTGAGCGCTGCCTGTCTTCTGACCTCATTTCATGTTGGCCGGTGCGGTTAGAGATGGCCATGAAACCCAGACCCGCAGTGTGTTTTCTTTAAGTCACACTACGGGGCTGGGATTCGTGACCTTGTGCAGTAAATTTTTTTCGCCTGTCACTCATGTCCTTACACCTGCATCAGACTGGGCGGCCTCAGCTGATCCCTTCTCGCATGCCGCGGCCATGAGGTCACACAGTCTGAAGAAGGCGGAAGGAGATGAGTTAAGACAGGCGAAGATATGCACTGCTCGTGCCCATCAATCACACCCTCGCAGTCAAAATAAGTAAGGGTCACTGCGTGGCTGGGATTCGTGCCCTGGTGCAGTAAATATGTTTGCCGCTCACACATGTCCTTACACCTGCTTCAGACTGGGCGGCCTCAGCTGATCCCTTATCGCCTACCACGGCCATGAGGCCGCACAGTCTGAAGTAGGCGGAAGGAGATGAGTTAAGACAGGCGAACATATGCACTGCACATGCCCATCAATCACACCCTTGCAGCCAAAATATATGAGACAACGAGGGGGGTTGTGACGGGCAGGGCGGACGCACAGGCACAGGCAGCCAACCAATGATGTCAGAAGACGGGCAGCGCTACCAAGGGGGGTGCTGCATGTCATTAAAAAGGAAAGTGCACCTCAGGGACATTGTAATGGTCTGTAATGAGACACATTTTGTACGTGTTTTAATTCAACGTGGGCAAGGAGAACAAATCAGCCACCTTGTACAAATGCAGCAGTACTGCTGTATAAGGTAGCTGTTATACATAGAAACACATTGGGGTGGGTGGCAGTGTCCCTTTAATTTCAGTTCATGTGCCTGCGTGGCGTTTGCAGGTCACGTTGCCGGCTACACAGCAGAGGAACAGCTGGCGGTGCTGAACCCCACTAACACATTGGCAGGTGTTTTTCTCTGTGCAGCTAGCACTTCCGGGCAAAAACTAGCGGTGTTTGAGCCCAGGGTCAGCAGGAGGAGGAGAGGAGCAGAGTGTAGGCCGAAGCCTGCACTGGTGGCAGCTTTTGTTCTGTTGTGCCAGCGTGGCTTGTGCTGGACACGTTGCCGACTACACAGCAGGGGAACAGCTAGTGTTTTTTCCAAGGTGGCAACTGACAGTGTTGAAACCCAGGGAATCAAAGAGGAGCAGAGTGTAGGCCGAAGCCTGCAGTGGAGCAAGTTGAAAGGGAACCTTTAACCCCCCCCCCAGGCATTTGTTGCTGAAAGAGCCATCTTGTACAGCAGTAATACTGCACATGGAAAATGGTGACTCCTAAAATTATGCTCCTTGCAAACGCTGAAGTACACACTCATATAATGTGTCCCCTCACACCGTCAAACCGTCCCGGAAGTGGGACTTTCCTTTGTAATGTGACACAGCACAGCCGTCATTCCAACCCCCTTGGTGCCGTGCGCCACCTCCTCAACGTTGTTTGGTTCTGTCACGGAGCCCGCGCTGTAATGTTATCCCTTGGCCATGCACAGTTAGCGGTGCCCGTCTTCTGACATCATTTAAGTGTCAGGCTGGCAGTGCCTGTGCGTCCAAGCTGCCCGAGATCCAACCTCGCAGTGTCATCTAATGTAATCCCACTGCGGGCCAGGGATCCATGGGCATGCGCAGTGCATATCATCGCCTCTCACTCACCTCCTTCCTGCTTCTTCAGACTGTGCGGCGTCACGGCCGTGGCATGCTATTAGGGATCAGCTGACGCCGCCTAGTCTGAAGAAGCGTGAAGAAGGGGAGTAAGAGGCTAGTATATGCACTGCGCATGGCCATGGATACCAGGCCCACTGTGGGATCACATTAGACGACACTGCGAGGTTGGATTTCGGGCAGCGTGGACGCACAGGCGCAGCCAGGACGACAACAAATGATGTCAGAGGACGGGCAGCGCAAACTGTGCATGACCAAGGGATAACATAACAGCGCAGGGTCCATGACGGAATCAAACAACGCTAAGGAGGCAGCGCACGGTGCCAAGGGGGTAGCAATGACGGCTGTGCTGCGTCACATTACAAAGGAAAGTCCCACCTCCGGGACGGTTGGACGGTGTGAGGGGGGACACATTACATGAGTGTGTAGTTCAGCGTTTGCAAGGAGCATAATTTCAAGAGCGACCTTTTCCTTGTGCAGTATTAGTGCTGCACAAGGTGGCTCTTTCAGTAACAAACGCCTAGGGGGGGTAACAGGTCCCCTTACATTTTAGTTGTGCCAGCGTGGCGGTCGCATGACACGTTGCCGGACACACAGCTGGGGATCAGCTGACGTTACTGAACCCCAATATCAGAGGAGCGACTGTTGACTGTGCAGACAGCACTTCCAAGCACCAACTGGCGGTGTTAGAGCCCAGGGACAGCAGGAGGAGCAGATTGGAGGTATTGCCGCACACACAGCTGGGGATCAGCTGACGTTACTGAACCCCAATAACAGAGGAGCGACTGTTGACTGTGCAGACAGAACTTCCAGGAACCAACTGGCGGTGTTAGAGCCCAGGGACAGCAGGAGGAGCAGATTGGAGGTATTGCCGCACACACAGCCGGGGATCAGCTGACGTTACTGAACCCCAATAACAGAGGAGCGACTGTTGACTGTGCAGACAGCACTTCCAGGCACCAACTGGCGGTGTTAGAGCCCAGGGACAGCAGGAGGAGCAGAGGAACAGAGTGTAGGCCGAAGCCTGATTGGAGCAAGTTGAAAGGGAACCTTTAAACCCCCTCCCCCCCAAAATGTTTGTAGCTGAAAGAGCCATCTTGTGCAGCACTAAGGATGCAAAAGGAAAAGGTTGCTCTTTTAAATATGCTCCTTGCAAACACAGAAGTAAACACTAAAAATGTGTCCCCTTATACCGTAAAACCGTCCCGGAGGTGGGGATTTCCTTCGTAATGGGACGCAGCACAGCTGTCATTCCTATCCCCTTGGTGCCGTGCGCTGCCTCCTCAGCGTTGTTTTAAGCTGTCACGGAGCCTGCGCTGTTCTGTTATCCCTTGGCCATGCCCAATTTGCGCTGCCTGTCTTCTGACATAATTTGGTGTCAGGCTGTCAGTGCCTGTGCGTCCACGCTGCTCCAGATCTCACCTCGCAGTGTCGTCTATTGTAATCCCACTGCGGGCCTTGGATCCATGGACATGCACAGTGCATATCCTCGACTCTCACTCCCCTCCTTCCCTCTTCTTCAGACTGGGCGGCGTCACGGCCGTGGCATGCTATTAGGGATCAGCTGACGGCGCACAGTCTAAAGAAGGTGGAGGGAGATGGGCGAGAGCCCGAGGTGAAGATATGCACTGCGCATGCCCATGGATCACAAGGCTCGCAGTGTGATTCAATCAGAAGACACTGCGAGGTGGGTTCTCGGGCAGCGCGGGCGCACAGGCGCAGCCATCCTGACACCAAATTATGTCAGAAGACAGGCAGCGCAAACTGGCCATGGCCAAGGGATAACAGAACAGCGCAGGCTCCGTGACAGCTTAAAACAATGCTGAGGAGGCAGCGCTTGGCACCAAGGGGGTAGGAATGACGGCTGTGCTGCATCACATTATGAAGGAAAGTCCCAGCTCCGGGACGGTATAACGGTATCAGTGAACACATTTTATAAGTGTTAAGTTATGCGTGTGCAAGGAGCTAAAATAAAAGAGCTACCTTTTCCTTGTGCAACATTACTGCTGCTTACTGCTGCACAAGATGGCTCTTTCAGTAACAAACGCCGAGGGGGGGGGGGACAGGTTCCCTTACATTTAGGTTGTTGTGCCAGCGTGGCGGTCGCAGGACACATTGCCAGCTACACAGCTGGGGATCAGCTGACGTTACTGAAACCCAATAACACTGGGTTGTATGTTTAGACTGTGCAGCCTGCACTTCTGAGCCGCAACTGGCGGTGTTGGAGCCCAGGAATAGCAGTTCAGGTGGTAGAAAGATGAACACATCAGGAGACCTGGATTACACCCAATTACTTAATCAGGCAGAGGAGTGGCAAATTCCTGCGAGATCCAGGCCTTGTTCATTTTCAGGAAAGTAAGCCGGTCAACGTTATCGGAGGATAGTCGCATGCGACGGTCTGTTAGTACACCACCTGCGGCACTAAAGACACGTTCCGATAAGACACTAGCCGCAGGGCAAGCCAGCACCTCCAATGCATACTGGCTTAGCTCTGGCCATGTATCCAGCTTAGAGACCCAAAACTTGAACGGGGAAGAGCCGTCTGGGAGTACACTAAGAGGGCAAGCCATGTAGTCTGTCACCATCTGACGGAACCGTTACCTCCTGTTGACTGGAGCCGCCGGTGATGGTGTAGACATTTGGGGCGGGCACACAAAAGTTTTCCACAGTTGTGGCATACTTGGCTTGCCTTGGGCAGAGGCACTGCTTCTGCTCCCTCTTTGTGCAGAGCCTCCTCCTCCACTGCCTCGACGCACTGAGCTGCTTTGTAAAGCACTAGCAGCACTCCTCTCAGTTGGACTGGATAAGATGATGGAATTCACCAGTGTGTCGTGGTACTCCCGCATTTTACGCTCCCGTGTCAACGCCGGGATGAGGTTTTGGACATTGTCACGGTAGCGAGGATCGAGGAGGGCGTACACCCAATAATCAGGCACGTTGAGAATGTGGTCGATGCGGCGGTCGTCTCTCAGGCACTGCAACATCAACTCAACCATGTGCTGCAGACTGCCAACTGGCCCAGAAACGCTGTCCCCTGCTTGAGACATGATCTCTGCCCGCTCTTCATCACCCCACCCTCGCTGTACACACTGACCACCGGACAATGGTGGAACTCCCTCCTCTGGACGTAGCTCTTCCTCGTCCATTGACTCCTCCTCATCCTCCTCACAAAGGGTCCCCTGCCGACCCCTTTGTGAGGAACCACGTGGCGCTGACTGTCCAGAACCTGATGGAAAAGGTGACTCCTCATCCTCCACCTCTTCCACATCATCCCTTATCCCTTGCAGGGTTTCTTGAAGCAAGCAGATAAGGGGGACAGTCATGCTGACTAGTGCATCATCTGCACTTGCCATCCGCGTGGAATAATCAAAAGGACGCAAAACCTGGCAGACGTCCTTCATAGTGGCCCACTCTGTGGTTGTGAAGTCTGAGTGGCGCTGACTGTGACTTTTTTGCGCCTGATGCAGCTGGTACTCCATTACTGCTTGCTGCTGCTCACACAACCGCTCCAACATATGTAACGTGGAATTCCACCTGGTAGGTAGGTCACATATGATGCGATGTTCAGGAAGGTGAAACCGACGCTGCAGAGCAGCAATGCGGGATCTTGCCAAGCTGGAACGCCGCAAGTGAGCACAGTCTAGGCGGGCCTTGTGCAGAAGTGCATCAAGATCCGGATAGTCCCTCAGAAAACTCTGCACAACCAAATTGAGCACATGTGCCAGACATGGGATGTGAGTGAGGTTGCCAAGGCCTAAAGCTGCCACCAGATTTCGGCCATTGTCACACACTACCATGCCTGGCTGGAGATTCGCTGGCACAAACCACACATCGCTCTCCTGCTTTAGGGCATTCCAGAGCTCCTGCGCTGTGTGGCTTTGATTCCCCAAAGAAACTAATTTCAAGACGGCCTGCTGACGTTTGGCCACGGCTGTGCTCATGTCAGTCGTAACAGGTAAACGTTCACGGGTCCATGTGGAGGTGGACTGTGACGGATCCTGCAGCGAGGAATCTGAGGAACTGGTGTAAGAGGAGGAGTCAATGCGTACAGACTGGATTCCTGCAATCCTTGGAGTGGGCAAGACACGTCCTGCGCCACTCGCACGGTTTTTACCCGGCTCAGTAACATTAACCCAATGGGCAGTGACGGAAAGGTATCGCCCTGTCCATGTTGACTGGTCCACACATCGGTGGTGAGGTGGACCTTGCTACTGACGGCGTTCAGTAGCGCATGTTTTATTTGTCCCTCCACATGCTTGTGCAGGGCAGGGACAGCTTGCCTGCTGAAGTAAAAGCGGCTGGGCACCTGGTACTGTGGGACTGCCAATGCCATCAAGTCACGGAAGCTGTCAGTCTCCACCAGCCTGAATGAGAGCATTTCCAGGGACAGAAGTTTGGCAATGCCTGCATTCAGAGCCTGTGCTCGGGGGTGGTTTGCCGAGAATGCCCGCCTTTTCTCCCATGCCTGTACTACCGATGGCTGTAGACTAGGCTGGGAGTGTGAGGATGACTGGGAACGTGGTGCTGTGGGTGGAATTACACTAGGTCTCTGGACAACAGTGCCAGAGGTTCTTCCATGGCGATCCAAGGAGGAAGCCGAATCAGCTGTGCGTGAGCTGGAGGAAGAAGCAACACAAGCTGAAGAGGTGGTAGCTGCCGCTGTTGGTTGGCCTAGGTCTTCAGTGTGTTTTTGGAACTCCACCGCATGCCTGGTCCGCACATGTTTCCACATATTTGTGGTATTGAGGTTGCTGACACTTTTACCTCTTTTTACTTTCTGATGACACAGCTTGCATTTGGCAAAACAAATGTCATCTGCAACTGTGTCAAAAAAGGACCAGGCACTGCAAGTCTTGGGAGCGCCCTTTTTGGCTTTTGAAAGAGACAGGCTCCTAACTGGTGCCAAAGTGGAGGCTACAGGCTCCGCAGTCTTCCCCCTCCCTCTCCCTCTTTGGCCCATTAGGGGAATCTCTTCCTCTGAGCTGCTCCCACCACCTTCCTGTTCCTCACGCCACGATGGGTCAAGGACCTCATCATCTCCACTACCCTCTGCCACCAACTGCTCCTCCTGGGTAGTCTCGGCAGCACAGTACGCACCAGAAAGCGGCACCTGAGTTTCATCATCAGATGCGTACTGCGCTGTGGTCACCGCAGGCACTGACCCACCCGCCTCTTCAGAGTCAGAGAGACAAAGCTGTTGGGCATCACTGCACACTGCCTCTTCTTCCATTTCTCCAATACTGCTTGGCTGGCACCCTGTTTACAAGCCAAGAGATTCAGAGAACAGAAGTAGAGACTGCTCCTGTCCTGGGCTCTCTGACTGCCTGGCCAATTTGGCAGGTGGTGAAGAGACAGATGGCTGCTCTCCAGTGGTCTGTGCCTGAGAGGATGTGGCACTAATTGAAGTCGATGCGTTAGCTGCCATCCATCCGACAACGGCTTCAATTTGATCTTCACGCAGCAGCGGTGCACAGCGCTCTCCAACAAAGCTGCGCATGAAGGACTGTTCCCTGCTGAAACTGGGTGATGGTGAGTCACCGGTGCCCGCAGCAGGCACAGAATCACCATGTCCTCTCCCTGCTCCTCTCCTTGCTCCACGCCCGCGCCCACGACCCTTGGTTGACAGATAAAGATAAGCAGAAAAGTACTAAGGCCTTAGTGTGCTTATTCCTGAAATGCTCCTCCTAGCAGGTGTAAGAAACACTAATGTTGTAAAGTGTGGACTAGACTTTATTATTGATAAAATGTGGCCTACACAAGTGTTAAGTGGTGTTTGGTGAACTTAACTTTTTTTTTTTGTGCAGATCGGGCTACAGAGCGAGTTTAACTCACACGGAGACCGTGCAGACAGCCGTAAACGGCGCTGCAAGGCCCAAAAACCTCCTCTAGGTTATCCTATCTAGTGTTTTTCCACTATTTTGCTGGAGACGGGTGGAAAGACACTAATAGGAAATTGTTTAAAAAATTTTCAACAGGCTGCACTAGTTGAAAAAAAATGAAAAGTTATTTAACGGTATGAGGCAGTGACAAACCCTGAGCTGAATACAACGGGCTGTCGCTGCACACAGACTACAGGGCGAGCTGCGCTCACACAGAGACCGTGCAGACAGCCGTAAACGGCGCTGCAAGGCCCAAAAACCCTCCTCTAGGTTATCCTATCTAGTGTTTTTCCACTATTTAGATGGAGACAGGTGGAAAGACACTAATAGGAATTTTATAAATAATTTGTAAACAGGCTGCACTAGTTGAAAAAAAGGAAAAGTTTTTTAATGGTATGAGGCAGTGACAAACCCTGAGCTGAATACAACGGGCTGTGGCTGCACACAGACTACAGGGCGAGCTGCGCTCACACGGAGACCGTGCAGACAGCCGTAAACGGCGCTGCAAGGCCCAAAAACCCTCCTCTAGGTTATCCTATCTAGTGTTTTTCCACTATTTTGCTGGAGACGGGTGGAAAGACACTAATAGGAAATTTTTAAAAATTTTTTCAACAGGCTGCACTATTTGAAAAAAGGACAAGTTATTTTACAGTATGAGGCAGTGACAAACCCCTGAGCTGAATACAACCGGCTGTGGCTGCACACAGACTACAGGGCGAGCTGCGCTCACACGGAGACCGTGCAGACAGCCGTAAACGGCGCTGCAAGGCCCAAAAACCCCCCTCTAGGTTATCCTATCTAGTGTTTTTCCACTATTTGGCTGGAGATGGGTGGAAAGACACTAATAGGAAATTTTAGAAAAAATGTGCAGCAGGCTGCACTATGAGCAAAAAAGGACAATGGATAGAACTGTGTGAGGCAGTGTGAACCCCCCTGAGCTGAATACAACCTGGTATGTGGCTGCACACAGACTACAGAGTGAGCTGCACACACACACACACACTGAGACCTTGCAGAACGCTGTTAAAACAGCGCTGCAAGGCAAGAGCAAGGTGAACTGAACAGTGAACACAGCGTTTGCTAAATTAGCCTTGGAAAAGCAAAATAAAGCAATTAGCTATCTCAACTGGCCCTCAGTTAGAACACAGCGTCCTGTCCCTAACTGAAATCACAGCAGAGTGAGCGCAAAATGGCGGCAGCGTTTTTTATAGTGCAGAGTGACATCATTTCAGCAGCCAATCACAGCCTTGCCAGTACTTACATGCCCACCATGCTAAACAGGATGTGCCCACACTTCCATTCATTCCTCATTGGCTGCTGCGTTCAGTTTGAATTCTGGGAACTTCCGATTCCGGTATCCGATACCCGGGAAGTATCGGAATTCCGATACCGCAAGTATCGGCCGATACCCGATACTTGCGGTATCGGAATGCTCAACACTAGTAATGAGTGATTCATTACTAAAATTTAAGAGGGGACTGGATACCTTTCTGGAAAAGTATAATGTTACAGGGTATATACACTAGATTCCTTGATAGGGCGTTGATCCAGGGAACTAGTCTGATTGCCGTATGTGGAGTCGGGAAGGAATTTTTTTTCCCCAATGTGGAGCTTACTCTTGCCACATGGTTTTTTTTGCCTTCCTCTGGATCAACATGTTAGGGCATGTTAGGTTAGGCTATGGGTTGAACTAGATGGACTTATAGTCTTCCTTCAACCTTAATAACTATGAAATGCAGTTGTTCCATTTAACAACTATTTAACAAGAGCCTCAAGATAGAAGCTCAGGAAAGGCAACCAGGAGAACACCTTGGAGCGGCAGACACTGTTAGTAGGCCCCAACCAAACTAGTAGCCCCACTGCAGTTGTAAAATTCCGATAGGCTGAAAACCTGATAATTGCAGGTAATTTTTTTAAAGAGGACAGCTGTATTGAGTGGCGCTGCCAGACACTGTTAGTAGGCCTTACACCACAAAGTTGGCTCGACGTAGGTTTAAAAAAGGTTACATGGGTACACGGTCTGCATTGGTGTGCTCAGTGGAGAACAATTTGAAGGAGGGACCGCAGACACACTTAGTAGGCCTAAAATTTAAAAAAATAGGCTCAAAGCAGTTTGAATTATCTTGCAGGGGTACACAGGCAGCATTGGTGTGGTCAGCGGAGGGACCGCAGACACACTTAGTAGGCCTAAAATAAAAAAAAATAGGCTCAAAGCACCTTCGATTATGTGGCAGGGGTACACAGGCAGCATTGGTGTGGTCAGCGGAGGACGATTGGAAGGAGTGTCTGACACAGTTAGTACTCCCCCCAAAAAAATAGATGTTAATGTCTCGCAAAACAGCAAAACAAAAAAAAAAGGGTGGCATACTTAGGTACAGGGGTGGGCTCCTCTGCTGAGTTTCAGACATAGTAATTTGGCGCTAAGTATTTACTGGTGTCAATATAGGACACTGACCCTAACTATTTTAACTAGCATCATACATGTCAACAAATTGGTATTGTCAGTGCCAGGCATTGAAGGATGTCAGCGCATAGACTAAACATTGGTGGAGCTGTGAGAGATAATTTTGCAAGTGGTAGAGCACTGTTTGAGCAGGGGTGGAACTCACTTGCGGCCGGCGGTACAGGCCCAGGGCCCCTCATGTTACAACGGTGTGTCTGACGTTGGGTGCGCGCCACCACCGCCAGAGACACTTTATTGTACTAGGAGGGACCCAGTGGCAGTGCCGTCGACCAAAAGCGGGCACACCCACCTCTTCAGACAAACGGCACTCTCAAGTGGCGAGACCAATGCCCCGTGGGAGAGTTAGCTTATTTAGGGAGGTCAAGGGCAACCACAACCAAAGTATAGACCAGTACCAGGTAAGACACCAAGCAGAGAGTAGGTATAAAATGCCTTTATTATATATGATTGGCAAATAAATATATTTTCAAAACATAATTTGTGCACACAACAGGACAAAGAAAATTATTAAACTAGTAATATAAAAACAATGTATATATATATATATAAATATATATGTATGTAAAAAATGAAAATAAAAAAGGAGGAAGATGGTAAGGACTGACCCAAAAATAAATAAAGGTAGGAGCGACCCCTAAAAATAACCACACACAAATATAAATATATCGCAATACACCCCTAAAAATAACCACACATAAATATAAATATATCGCAATACACACATAAAATACCCGAAAAATAAATATGATGCCAAAAATTAGTGATGAAAAATGAAAGGTAACAAAAAGAGGGAGATAAAATATAAAAAAGAGAGAGGAATTCCAGAGGTAGTATATTGGAAACAACCGCCCTAAAGTGCAACGTGACAATAATAAAATGTTTTATATAAAAAGTGCACAAATGGAAAAACGTGCAAAAATGAGCGATATTTGGATATGAATTATCATTCACACAAAATTGTATAAGACAAAGTGGATTGGTGCAAAATAGCAAAAGACCAAAAGGTGCACTAAATGGCGGTACATATAGCCTCAACTAAACCATCCGGCCAAAAAATATATCCTGATGTCAACAGACAATCAGCTGAATAACCAGGTAGGGCAATAATAATAATAATAATAATAATAATAATTTTTATTTATATAGCGCCAACATATTCCGCAGCGCTTTACAAATTATAGAGGGGACTTGCACAGACAATAGACATTACAGCATAACAGAAATACAGTTCAAAACAGATACCAGGAGGAATGAGGGCCCTGCTCGCAAGCTTACAAACTATGAGGAAAAGGGGAGACACGAGAGGTGGATGGTAACAATTGCTATAGTTATTCGGACCAGCCATAGTGTAAGGCTCGGGTGTTCATGTAAAGCTGCATGAACCAGTTAACTGCCTAAGTATGTAACAGTACAGACACAGAGGGCTATTAACTGCATAAAGTGAATGAGAACATTTTTTTTTTTTTTTTTAATAGGGCACACAGGGATCGTTACGTTAATGCATTGAGGCGGTAGGCCAGTCTGAACAAATGAGTTTTTAGGGCACGCTTAAAACTGTGGGGATTGGGGATTAATCGTATTAACCTAGGTAGTGCATTCCAAAGAATCGGCGCAGCACGTGTAAAGTCTTGGAGACGGGAGTGGGAGGTTCTGATTATTGAGGATGCTAACCTGAGGTCATTAGCGGAGCGGAGGGCACGGGTAGGGTGGTAGACTGAGACCAGAGAGGAGATGTAGGGTGGTGCTGAGCCACAGGGAAAGTGCCATCACATAGTGCAAAAAAATGTAATTGATAAAGAAAAGCACACCATGCCTATAAATAAGGTCCAACCAGAAAATGTATGCTGGTGTCAGCAAAGAGATCTGCTGGGACACCACATGCAGCTACAGGAGAAATCCGGCAAAAAGGAGTCACACCACGAAGTGCAAAAGATATAATTAGTAGGGAGGCACACTATACCTTATAATAAAATAATGAGGGTCAGCCTGGTCCTTGTGAGAGCGCACCCCGATACATTTATACATCCAGCATGCATGTGTGTATATATACTAACCAGCCGTGTGCATTCCTCAAAACACTGAAGGACTTGACACAGGTCTTGTACCTTCGACCACTGCACACCTGACAACTCCATGTCTGCCATCCAACTGCCTGCCCGTATATGTGTATCCTCCCACAAATACATAACAGCACGCCTCTGTTCGCACAGTCTCTGAAGCATGTGCAGTGTGGAGTTCCACCTTGTTGCAACGTCGATGATTAGGCGATGCTGGGGAAGGTTCAAAAACCGCTGATGGTTCTGCATATGGCTGGAGTGTACGGGCGAACCGCGGATATGCGAGCAAAGTCTGCGCACTTTGAGGAGCAGGTCGGGTAACCCCGGATAACTTTTCAGGAAGCACTGCACCACCAGGTTTAAGGTGTGAGCCAGGCAAGGAATGTGTTTCAGTTGGGAAAGGGCTATGGCAGCCATAAAATTCCTTCCGTTATCACTCGCTATCTTGCCTGCCTCAAGATGTACACTGCCCAGCCATGACTGAGTTTCTTGCTGCAAGAACTCGGACAGAACTTCTGCGGTGTGTCTGTTGTCGCCCAAACACTTCATTGCCAATACAGCCTGCTGACGCTTGCCACTAGCTGTCCCATAATGGGACACCTCGTGTGCAACAGTGGCAGCTGTGGATGGAGTGCTCGTGCGACTGTGGTCTGTGGATGAGCTCTCGCTTCTGCAGGAGGATGAGGAGGAGGGGGGGCGAACGCCTACAGCCAACTGTTTCCTAGACCATGGGCTAGGCAGAACTGTCCCAATATTGCTGTCCCCTGTGGACCCTGCATCCACCATATTAACCCAGTGTGCCGTGATGGACACGTAACGTCCCTGGCCATGCCTACTGGTCCATGCATCTGTTGTCAGGTGCACCTTTTATACTCACAGATTGCCTGAGTGCATGGACGATGCGGTCTTTTACATGCTGGTGGAGGGCTGGGATGGCTTTTCTCGAAAAGAAGTGTCGACTGGGTAGCTCGTAGCGTGGTACAGCGTACTCCATCAGGGCTTTGAAAGCTTCGCTTTCAACTAACCGGTAGGGCATCATCTCTAACGAGATTAGTCTAGCAATGTGGGCGTTCAAACCCTGTGTACGCGGATGCGAGGATGAGTACTTCCTTTTCCTAACGAGAGTCTCATGTAGGGTGAGCTGGACTGGAGAGCTGCAGATCGTGGAACTTGCGGGGGTGCCGGTGGACATGGCAGACTGAGAAAGGGTTGGAGATGGTATTCTTGCTGGTGCCCTACATGCAGTGTTTACTACCACGAACCTGGTGATTCCCTGACTGCTTTGGCCTGGTGACGAAACCTGCACATTTACTGCAGGTGGTGCGGGAAATGGTGGGCTTACAGTGAGGGAAGGGATGTAGCGTTGCTGACTAGCTTCATTGGCCGAGGGTGCTACAACCTTATGGGACGTTTGGTAGTTGGTCCAGGCTTGCAAATGCATGGTGGTTAAATGTCTACGCATGCAACTTGTATTTAGACTTTTAAGATTCTGACCTCTGCTTAAGGTAGTTGAACATTTTTGACAGATGACTTTGCGCTGATCATTTGGATGTTGTTTAAAAAAATGCCAGACTGCACTCTTTCTACTATCGGATACCTTTTCAGGCATTGCAGACTGAGCTTCTTTAACCGGATGTCCAGACTGTCCTACAACTGGTTTTGGTTTTGCCACACGTTTTTGGCCAGATACGGGCCTGGCAGATGGAACCTGTTGCGATGTTGATGCCTGCTGCGGCACCTCCTCCTCCGCTTCAGAGCTACTGCCGCCTGCACACTGTTCACCAATGGCTGCCAATCGGGGTAAACAACTGGGTCATCTATGACCTCCTCTTCTATCTCGTGTGCAACTTCGTCTGTGTCACCATGTAAGCCGGTGGTATAGTATTCGTGACGGGGCACCATAGTCTCATCAGGGTCTGATTCTGGATCAGTACAATGCGAGGGCAATGTTCTGGTCTGAGTCAAAGGAACAGCATAGTAATCTGGCTGTGGCTGTGCATCTGTGCACTCCATGTCCGATTCAACTTGTAATGGGCATGGCCTGTTAACTATTTCACTTTCTAACCCAGGAACAGTATTTGTAAAGAGCTCCATGGAGTATGTTGTGAATTCCGCTCTTGGGCTCCCTCCGGTGGTTGTAAGTGGCACTTTTGTGAGTTCTGCTCTTGGGCTCCCTCTTGTGGTTTCAAGTGGTATGGCTGCTCCTTGGAGTTAGCTGTCATCAGCTGCCTCCACTTATCGTCTCTTCTGCTCTGCTATTTAGGCCTGGCTCTTTCCTTCATCCAGTGCCACTTGTAAATGGTTCCTGGTTGGATTCACATCTCTTTGGATTTCCCTGTTATCCTGACCAGTTCAGCAAAGCTAAGTTTTTGCTTGCTCTTTTCTGTCCATAGATTGTGGACTTATCCGTTCTGTGCTTTCTTTGTTTGTCCAGCTTATCAGTATGAATTAATTATGTCTTGCTGGAAGCTCTGGGAAGCAGATTTACCTTCCACACCTTTAGTCAGGTGTGGAGATTTTTGTAAACTCTGCGTGGATTTTTTGTAGTGTTTTATACTGACCGCACAGTATTCCATCCTGTCCTATCTATTTAGCTAGACTGGCCTCCTGTGCTCATCCTGGTTTCATTCTGTGTATGTCTTTTCCCTCTCCACTCACAGTCATTATTTGTGGGGGGCTAATCTATCCTTTGGGGATTTTCTCTGAGGCAAGATAGCTTTCCTGCTTCTATCTTTAGGGGTAGTTAGCTCTTAGGCTGTGACGAGATGCCTAGGGAGAGTTAGGAGCATTCCACGGCTACTTCTAGTGTTGTGTTCAGCTTAGGGACTGCGGTCAGTACAGTTACCACTTCCTTCAGAGCTCATTCCATGTTGCTCCTAGACCACCGCATCATAACAGTACAAGTGGCCAAAAATGAATTAAATGCATCTCAAAAGAAGGAAAAGAAAGTTCTGAACCATTTTTTTTTCTGTGCTCTGGTTTGTCTTTTTTTTTTCTCTTGATATCTGGGTGGTTCAGGATATATGCTTTGGCATGGATGTTCAGGGTTTGTTTTCTCGTGTGGATCAACTTGCTGCAAGAGTACGGAGTATCCAGGACTATGTTGTCCAGACTCCGGCTTTAGAGCCTAGAATTCCTACTCCTGATTTGTTTTTTGGAGACAGATCCAAGTTTTTGAACTTTAAAAATAACTGCAAATTGTTTTTTGCGTTGAAACCCCGTTCTTCTGGTGATCCCATTCAGCAAGTAAAAATCATCATATCCTTGCTGCGTGGTGACCCTCAAGACTGGGCTTTTTCTCTTGAAACAGGGGATCCGGCATTATTGAATGTTGATGCATTTTTTCAAGCGCTCGGATTATTGTATGATGAACCTAATTCTGTGGATCATGCAGAAAAAACCCTGTTGGCCTTGTGTCAAGGTCAGGAAGCGGCAGAGTTATACTGCTAGAAATTTAGAAAATGGTCTGTGCTCACTAAATGGAATGAAGAGGCTCTGGCTGCTATTTTCAGAAAAGGTCTTTCTGAAGCCCTTAAAGATGTTATGGTGGGCTTTCCTACGCCTGCCGGTTAGAGCGAATCTATGTCTCTAGCCATTCAGATTGATCGGCGTCTGCACGAGCGCAAAGCTGTGCACCATATGGCAGTATCCTCTGAGCAGAGTCCTGAACCTATGCAAGGTGATAGGACTAGAACAGAACGGCAGGAATTCAGACGTCAGAATAGGCTGTGTTTTTACTGTGGTGATTCTGCTCATGTTATCTCTGATTGCCCTAAGCGTACTAAGAGAGTCTCTAGGTCTGTTACCATTAGTACTGTACAGCCTAAATTTCTCTTATCTGTGACCATGATTTGCTCATTGTCGTCCTTTTCTGTCATGGCATTTGTGGATTCAGGCGCTGCCCTGAACTTAATGGACTTAGAATTCGCCAGGCGCTGTGGTTTTTCCTTGCAGCCTTTGCAGAGCCTTATTCCTTTGAGGGGTATTGATGCTACACCCTTGGCCAAGGATAAACCTCAGTACTGGACACAGATGACTATGTACATGGCTCCTGCACATCAGGTAGATTGCCGTTTTCTGGTGTTGCATAACCTGCATGATGTTGTTGTACTGGGTTTTCCATGGTTACAGGAACATAATCCGGTGCTGGATTGGAAAACTATGTCGGTGACTAGTTGGGGTTGTCGAGGAGTACATAGTGACGTTCCTTTGATGTCAATTTCCTCTTCCCCCTCTTCTGAGGTCCCTGAGTTTTTGTCGGATTTCCAGGATGTATTTGATGAGCCCAAGTCCAGTTCCCTTCCTCCACACAGGGACTGTGATTGTGCTATTAACTTGATTCCTGGTTGCAAGTTCCCTAAGAGCCGACTTTTCAATCTGTCTGTGCCAGAGCATGCCGCCATGCGGAGTTATGTTAAGGAATCTTTGGAGAAGGGGCATATTCGGCCCTCTTCTTCACCATTGGGAGCGGGTTTCTTTGTTGTTGCTAAGAAGGATGGCTCCTTGAGACCCTGTATTGATTATCGTCTTCTTAATAAAATCACGGTCAAATTCCAATACCCCTTGCCTTTGCTTACTGATTTGTTTGCTCAGATTAAAGGGGCTAGTTGGTTTACTAAGATTGACCTCCGAGGGGCATATAATCTTGTTCGTATTTAACAGGGTGACAAATGGAAAACTGCATTTAATACGCCCGAAGGCCATTTTGAATACCTTGTGATGCCATTTGGGCTCTCTAATGCTCCATCTGTGTTCCAGTCTTTCATGCATGATATTTTCCGCAATTATCTTGATAAATTCATGGTCGTATATTTGGATGATATTTTGATTTTTTCCGATGATTGGGAGTCTCATGTGAAGCAGGTCAGGATGGTGTTCCAGATCCTTCGTGATAATGCTTTGTTTGTGAAGGGGTCTAAGTGCCTATTCGGAGTTCAGAAGGTCTCTTTTTTGGGTTTTATTTTTTCTCCCTCGTCTATAGAAATGGATCCTGTTAAGGTCCAAGCTATTCATGACTGGATCCAACCCACATCTGTGAAAGGCCTTCAAAAATTTTTGGGTTTTGCTAATTTCTATCGCCGTTTCATTGCCAACTTTTCCAGTGTGGTTAAGCCCCTTACTGATTTGACGAAGAAAGGCGCTGATGTGACGAATTGGTCCTCTGAGGCTGTTGAGGCCTTTCAGGAGCTTAAGCGCCGATTTACTTCTGCCCCTGTGTTACGTCAGCCGGATGTTTCTCTTCCTTTTCAGGTTGAGGTCGACGCTTCTGAGATTGGGGCAGGGGCCGTTTTGTCTCAGAGGGAGTCTGATGGTTCTTTGATGAAACCGTGTGCTTTTTTTCCAGAAAGTTTTCGCCTGCGGAACGCAATTATGATGTCGGCAATCGGAAGTTGTTGGCTATGAAGTGGGCGTTTGAGGAGTGGCGACATTGGCTTGAGGGAGCTAAACACCGCGTTGTGGTCCTGACCGATCATAAGAATCTGATTTACCTCGAGTTGGCCAAGCGGCTGAATCCTAGACAGGCTCGATGGTCCCTGTTTTTCTCCCGTTTTGATTTTGTGGTCTCGTATCTTCCGGGATCTAAGAATGTTAAGGCTGATGCCCTCTCTAGGAGATTTTCGCCTGATTCTCCTGGAGTCCTTGAGCCGGTTGGCATTCTTAAGGAGGGGGTGATTCTTTCTGCTATCTCCCCTGATTTGCGGCGGGTGCTTCAGGAATTTCAGGCTGATAGGCCTGACCGCTGTCCAGTGGGGAAGCTGTTTGTTCCTGATAGATGGACTAGTAAGGTAATTTCTGAGGTTCATTGTTCAGTGTTGGCTGGTCATCCTGGGATTTTTGGTACCAGAGATTTGGTTGCTAGGTCCTTTTGGTGGCCTTCCTTGTCGCGCGATGTGCGTGCTTTTGTGCAGTCCTGTGGGACTTGCGCCCGGGCCAAGCCTTGCTGTTCCCGCGCTAGTGGGTTTCTTTTGCCTTTGCCGGTCCCTGAGATGCCCTGGATGCATATTTCCATGGATATTATTTCGGATCTTCCTGTTTCCCAGAAGATGTCTGTTATCTGGGTTGTTTGTGACCGGTTCTCTAAAATGGTCCATCTGTTGCCTTTGCCTAAGTTGCCTTCCTCCTCAGATCTGGTTCCATTATTTTTTCAGCATGTGGTTCGTTTGCATGGCATTCCGGAGAATATTGTGTCTGACAGAGGTTCTCAGTTTGTCTCTAGATTTTGGCGGGCCTTTTGTGCTAGGATGGGCATTGATTTGTCTTTTTCTTCGGCGTTTCATCCTCAGACTAATGGCCAAACTGAGCGAACTAATCAGACCTAGGAGACCTATTTGACATGCTTTGTGTCTGCTGATCAGGATGATTGGGTGTCTTTCTTGCCGTTGGCCGAGTTTGCCCTTAATAATCGGGCTAGTTCGGCTACTTTGGTTTCACCTTTCTTTTGTAATTTTGGTTTTCATCCTCGTTTTTCTTCTGGGCAGGTTGAGCCTTCTGATTGTCCTGGTGTTGATTCTGTGGTGGACAGGCTGCAGCAGATTTGGACTCATGTGGTGGAAAATTTGACGTTGTCTCAGGAAAGGGCTCAACGTTTTGCTAACCGCCGTCGGTGTGTTGGTCCCCGGCTTCGTGTGGGGGATTTGGTTTGGTTGTCTTCTCGTCATGTTCCTATGAAGGTTTCTTCCCCTAAGTTTAAGCCTCGGTTTATTGGCCCTTACAAAATTTCTGAAATTATTAATCCGGTGTCTTTTCGTTTGGCTCTTCCAGCCTCTTTTGCCATTCATAATGTTTTCCATAGATCTTTGTTGCGGAGATATATGGTGCCTGTTGTTCCCTCGGTTGACCCTCCTGCCCCGGTGTTGGTTGAGGGAAAGTTGGAATATGAGGTTGAGAAGATTTTGGATTCTCGTTTTTCAAGGCGGAGGCTTCAGTATCTTGTCAAGTGGAAAGGTTATGGCCAGGAGGATAATTCTTGGGTTGTTGCCTCCGATGTCCATGCCACCGATTTGGTTCGTGCTTTTCATTTGGCTCGTCCTGAACAGCCGGGGGGCTCTGGTGAGGGTTCGGTGACCCCTCCTCAAGGGGGGGTACTGTTGTGAATTCCGCTCTTGGGCTCCCTCCGGTGGTTCTAAGTGACACTTTTGTGAGTTCTGCTCTTGGGCTTCCTCTTGTGGTTTCAAGTGGTATGGCTGCTCCTTGGAGTTAGCTGTCATCAGCTGCCTCCACTTATCGTCTCTTCTGCTCTGCTATTTAGGCCTGGCTCTTTCCGTCATCCAGTGCCACTTGTAAATGGTTCCTGGTTGGATTCACATCTCTTTGGATTTCCCTGTTTTCCTGACCAGTTCAGCAAAGCTAAGTTTTTGCTTGCTCTTTTCTGTCCATAGATTGTCGACTTATCCGTTCTGTGCTTTCTTTGTTTGTCCAGCTTATCAGTATGAATTAATTCTGTCTTGCTGGAAGCTCTGGGAAGCAGATTTACCCTCCACATCAGGTGTGGAGATTTTTGTAAACTCTCCGTGGATTTTTTGTAGTGTTTTATACTGACCGCACAGTATTCCATCCTGTCCTATCTATTTAGCTAGACTGGCCTCCTGTGCTCATCCTGGTTTCATTCTGTGTATGTCTTTTCCCTCTCCACTCACAGTCATTATTTGTGGGGGGCTAATCTATCCTTTGGAGATTTTCTCTGAGGCAAGATAGCTTTCCTGCTTAAATCTTTAGGGGTAGTTAGCTCTTAGGCTGTGACGAGATGCCTAGGGAGAGTTAGGAGTAGGGTTGAGCGACCTTTACTTTTATAGGATCGGGTCGGGTTTCACAAAACCCGACTTTTTCAAAAGTCGGGTCGAGTGAAATCGGCCGATCCCATAAAAAAGTCGGGGTCGGCTGAAACTCAAAACCCAATGCAGTGCATTGGGTTTCCAATGGTTCCCAGGATCTGAAGGAGCGGAAACTCTCCTTCAGGCCCTGGGATCCATATTTAAGTGTAAAATAAAGAATAAAAATAAAAAATATCGCTATACTTACCCTCTGACGCGCCCTGGTACTAACCGGTAACCTTCCTTCCTTCGAATCAGCGCTTTCAGGACCTTGCGGTGACGTCGCGGCTTGTGATTGGCCGCGCGACCGCCCATGTGACCGCAGCGCGACCAATCAGAAGCCGTGACGTCACCGCGACGTCACCGAAGGTCCTGGAAGCGCTGATTCTTAGGAAGGAAGGCTGCCGGAAAGAAGCAGGGCGCGTCCGAGGGTGAGTATATTCCTATTAGGTATATACTCACCCTCGGATGTGCCTAAACAATGGAAACCCCCCACAAGTGACACCATTTTGGAAACTAGACCCCTTAAGGAACTTATGTAGGGTGAGTACTTTGAACCCACAAGTGTTTCACAGAAGTTTATAAAGTAGAGCCATGAAAATAAAAAATCACATTTTTTTTACACAAAAATTATCATTTCGCCCACAAATTCTTATTTTCACAAGGGTAACAGTAGAAATTAGACCATGAAAGTTGTTGTGCAATTTGTCATGAGTACACCGATACCCCATATGTGGGGGTAAACCACAGTTTGGGCGCATGGCAGAGCTTGGAAGAGGAGTTCCGTGTGACTTTTTCAATGCAGAATTGGCTGGAATTGAGATCGGATGCCAGAGCTCAGAAGGGAGGGAGCACAATTTGACTTTTTGAGCGCAAAATTGCCTGATGCGTTTGGAGACCCCCTGATGTACTTAAACAGTGGAAACCCCCCATTTCTAACTCCAACTCTAACCCCAACACGCCCCTAACCTTAATCCCAACCCGATCCATAATCCTAATCACAACCCTAACCATAACCCTAATTACAACCCTAACCCCAAAACACCCCTAACCCTAATCCGAACCCTAACCATAACCCTAATCAAAACCCTAAGCCTAACACACCCCTAATCATAATCTCAACCCTAACCTCAAACCTAACCCTAATCCCAACCCTAATCCCAATACACCCCTAACCCTAATACCATCCCTAAACTTAACCCTAATTCCAAACCTAACCCTAATTCCAAACGTAACCCTTATGCCAACCCTAATGCCAACCCTAACCTTAATACCAACTCTTACCCTAATCCAAACCCTATTCCCAACCGTAACCCTAATCCAAACCCTAACCCTAACTTTAGCCCCAACCCTAAACCTAACTTTAGCCCCAACCCTAACCCTAATTGGAAAATGGAAATACATATGCAACGCCCCAGAGACCTGGTCGTTGCAGTATGGCACTCTGCCGCTAAGGAGAGTGGCGGTACCTCTGATGGCACTAAGGAGTTCTCCTGACCAGGTATCACCAGAACACATTACACTTCAAACTAGGGGGAGAAAAAGGCTTTATTTATTCGGCCACTCCTCACATTGGTAAAACTAGGGGCTGGGGAGGAGGTTAGTGAGAAGCTGACTGGGTTGGATTCAGGCAACATCCCGTGGCAGGGGGTGTTGCAGGGAGAAGGCACAAGGGGGTCCCTGTCAGGCGTGGGAACCTGGCAGGTGCCTAGCGAACAGAACGTAACGGAACCGCACCTGCACACCCTGCGGCAGTATCCAGGAGAGAGACACGAAGGGAAGGATATTGTGGAACAGTGTAAACGAGATCAAGCACAAAGGAGAGCCAGTAGGAGTCGTGCCGAGAGACAGAGGCAACATCTTACTGAGGCGCGTAGTCGGTGGCCGGAACACCGCAGGAGTAACTGACTTCAGGCCTTACTTCAAACTCTGCCGGACAGTTAATTATAGGTTGGCTGTCTACCTTACTACACCTACGAAGACATAGGGGCAACGCGTGGAGAGGGGCGTCTCTAGGGTCCCGGAAGAGCTCCGAGCCTTCCCGTCATACGGGTGGCGTCCTAGCCATAACATACCTGGGGGACGTTAGAAACTAGTAACATCTGGAACCAAAGAACGAGAGAGCTGTAGAGAATGAACGAATGAGAACAGCAGTTGTGAGGACTATTCCGAATGCTCAGCAGGGTAGGACTACAACACACAGGCGCTAGTGGTAGGCAACGATTTCCATCTGCGAAGGAAACTCTGGATGTGCCCATCGGACCGGCCGGTCTCAGATAGCCCTGTTAAGCTTGTCCTGGATTGTGGATCCTGAAGTCTACAGTAAAGAGGTAAAGAGACTGCAACCCTGTGTCCTCGCTATTGCCTGCACCTCACACCATCACCATCCACCTTACTGGGAAGCCCTGGGGACATACTTCACCTGTGGGAAGTTATACCATCCAGCTGCCATTCCATCACCCCAGCGGACCCCACAGCAGCGTCGGTCACCCTGACCGAACACCACAGGTGGCGTCACGAACCCCTGACAGACTGTACCACCACCTTCATTGGACACCCCTTAGCAGGGTCGCGGACCAGGTCTAGCCACTGTGACAGCCTCAGAACCGAACCAGAGAGGCCCGGTACCGAAACGCGTGGCCCTGTGCCTGGGGGGCGCTCCACATACTTTTTTTATTTTATTGTTTTTTCCTAACTAAGGGGGTGATAAAGGAAGGGGTTATTTATTATTTTTTCTATTTTGATCACTGTGATAGGATCTCACAGTGACCAAAATAAAACAAGAGGAAAAATCTTCCTCTGCCGGCCGGCAGATCACGGCAGGCGCACTGCACATACACCCGCCATTTTCTTGCCAGAGGAAGATGCCGGCGGCCAGGAGGGGATGCAGGAGGACCCAGGAACACCATTAAGTATAACAGGGTCCCCGAACCCTCTATTTCTCTGTCCTCTGATGCGCGATCACAGAGGACAGAGAATGACAGACCGCTTTTTTTTTGCGGTCACCAGTAAATGGTTAATTACCAGCGATTGCAAAACAGGGGTTGGTAAAAACCGACCCCGATCATGTTCTTTGGGGTCTCGGTAACCCCCAGCAGCCGAGACCCCAAAGATCTGATGGGTGCCGGCCGGTGGGCGCACTGCGCATGCGCCTGCAATTTTTTTCCTGGAAGAAGATGGCGGCACGCATCGGGAGCCACGATGAACATCGGGGGGGGACACGGGTAAGTATATGGGGGTGATCAGGGACCCCATTTCTCTGTCCTCTGATGTGCGATCACATCGGAAGACAGAGAAATTAAATGGGAAATCACTTTTTTTTGCGGCCGCCGGTAAACGGTTAACTACCGGCGATCACAACTCGGGGTCGGTAAAACCGACCCGAATCATGTTCTCTGGGGTCTTGGCTAACCCTGGCAACCGAGACCCCAGAGAAAATCCAACTCTTGTGGGCGCTATACACTTTTTCCATAGCGCCGTTAATTAACGTTGCTGTGGTTTAAGTACCCTTAACTGCCGCCGTTAGAAGGCGTATTGGCGGTCATTAAGGGGTTAAACATCATCAACATAGAGATTGAATACATACCGTAACTTAAGAATAAGATGCTCCTCTGCAGAAATACACTTGTGCATCCTGGTGTACTTAAAGGTGATCCTTGGGCGCACTCCAACAACATGTCAAATGTTGCAAGCCTCATCCAACAATATTGGAAGAACTTGTTCGGATGGCTACGCAGAGTTGCCTAGAGACGGTGGCAATGGCCTTTATTGATCCGTTGCCTCAAAAGTGGATGGACCCCACATTTATCTCTGCCTCCTCGGATCCACAATCACTGGGTATGGCTCCCCAAAACATTGGGACAAGACCCAGTTGTAAAGCACCCCCTCTGTTGTATTAAAAGTAAGTCTGACATATTACTCACAAAGCAGAAATACCCCAACACAAGCACAGACTCTACTGCATAGATTGGTGCTGCCACCTGTTGTAGGGCCAATAAATAGGGTTCTTGATGATGATTTCAATTACTTTCAGGCCGAAAAACTGTTATATGTCCATTTTGCAAGCCAGCAAGAAAATCTCGCCATACGGATGTCACACGGATGTCACACGGATACTTTGATGCGAGGAAATCGCATCCTTGCACTGCACACAGATGACATACGGATCACTGTTCAGGGAACATTTCTGCAATTCTTGTCCGTGTAAAATGGACTGATTTTTTTATACGTTGTGTGTGACGCCGGCCTTATTGTTGTTGTTCGTGGAGGTGTATGGGATATTGGGCAATTTTATCTTCTCATATGAGCATCCCTGATTGTTCTGTATTTTTCTAAATCCATGGAAAAAAATTACAAATACATTATGTGCAAAATAAAACAATCCGTGTAAACTGCAATTAAAACACCATTTACGTTAGAATGTGATAATGCCCATTTTCTAGAGTGAGCATCTATAAATATATTTAGGAACAACTACATCAGCCTAATTTAGTCAAAAGACTATTCAGCAAACCCTAATCTGAATCTCTCTGGTGTTTACTGACAAAGAGCTAACCTTTTCTGCACAGGCAGCTGTTGATTTGTAAGCATGGCTCATTTTTTTGTTTAATGAGTTGTGTGTCATGAAGTGGAACTCACTTTCCCTCAGGACTGTCTGCTGTCACTTTTATTAATTTATTTGATACAGCAAACAATGTTTCGGATAACGTATATAACCTGCCAGAACAGTGTGGATTACATGAGCATTGCCTAATGCTGGAACAACCTATTGACATTGAGGTCTTGGATTCAGTTCTTGAGCAGTAAAACTGATCGAACTAATGACGTTTAACTTCTGTTTGTAAAACTACTTGGATGAGAACAGGAAAGAAGTGCCACCGCTGCATATTGTACAAATTCTAGTTTTTTGTTACTGTCTCTTTCAAACATCATCGTTGCTATGACAACTCTAGCTAAATTACCCATTTGGGAAAATACTTGTACCCAGCACTCTATTACCTGTCATTCAATAATTTCATGTTCGTAATAACTGGAAATCAATGGCTTTCCTCAGAGACAGCTTGTTGAAAGGGCAGGTGTACTGTGGCAGTACACAACTAATATTTGTTTCTGTTTGATGCAGCTTCAAACATAAACTATAGGGATGTTTTAAAGTGGATTCAACATATAAATAAAACTTTAAAGTTTAACATGATGTAACTAACCCCAGAGTAGCTGCTGTAACTTTTTCTGTTAGCGTAATGACAAGCAATCAATGCATCGGTGGACACAGACAGAAAAGAGTCTCTGCAAAAGAACATTATATGGGCCCTCTGCAGCCCAATAGCTCATCATTATTCACAATTCCACCTGCATTGGCGGTAGAAATAGACTCCTTACATTTTGGGCCAATGAACTTCAATAATAGTTTACTAGGACCATTATTTGGCTTAGGTCACGTTAACACGTTCAGTATTTCAGTGTCAAACATGTAATAATATAGAGCCCTAATAATAAAAGGCGGCCAAGTTGGGCGCTCAAGTTGGGCGCAGACCTGCAAGTCCTCCCACTGTACCAACAACATCAGCTTGTACAGCTATGATTTCAGGCATATCACAGAAGCCCCAGACCACTGAGAGTGCAGACTATTGACAGCATTGCAGTTGCAGCATGTTGTCTATTTAAAGTGTTTAATCACCATTGCTAATACCAATTTTTTGCGATGTCAACACATGCCTCTTCCCGTGTGGACATACACATCAATGTCATTGTTCCCGATGGGAATACACAAGTATGACTTGTTGATGCACTAATTAGAACGCAACATTGTAATCAAGGCCACAGGGTGGCCAAAACATCGAATATTACCTGTCACTTATCACCAATAAATAAATAATTTCACTTGAAGCAAAATTTCCTGATATGAGTGCAGTGATTATAGACTTTGCCTACTTAGGGGATCATTGATTCCGTTCACTAGCACCATACATTCAAAATCAAGTTGTTTGCTAGCCATTCGTTTCTTCTGCACCTCTATGGAGTGTACAGCATATTGTAGTTGCATGGATAGAAACTGTAGTCTATGCTTGGGAACTCTGCAGCTGCTCCAGGGTTACCTTTAGTCTCTATGCTGTCTCTCTGATTAATGCCCTGATTTCCTGGATTGAGAGTTTTGGTGGGCAGCCCTCTCTTGTCAGGTTTGCTGTGGTACCATGATCTTTCCATTTGATGATAATGGATTTGATGGTGCTCCGGGGGATACTCAGAGATATAGATTTTTTTTAATAACCCAACCATAACTTGTATTTCTCAAAAACATTGTCCCTGACTTGTCTGGTGATCTCCTTTGTCTTCATAGTGATGTTTAGTTAATGGTTACAGATGGATGAACCCGAACAGTAAAGTTCGGCATCACCTACTTTTCGGCACAGTCACTTAACATGAACTTCACCAGGAAGTCTGTGTTACTGTTCAGGTTCGGCCCCCTGAACACAGGGTGTTTGTAGTGCAGTCATGTGCATGACAGCGCTGCAAATGTTGCTTCTGATTGGTGGTAAAATCATCACTGCCCATCAGACAGCCGTGGTTCCCATGCTGTTACAAGACAGCTGTGATCGGAGGTAATAACAGTGAGAGCAGGAGCAGCTGATGGGAGTATTCATCAGTTGGTGCCTGTGCTATAAATAAATAATTTTAAAAAAATCGCTGTGGGTTACCCTATATTTTGGTAACCAACAAGGCAAAACACACAGCTTGGGCTGGTAATCAAGAATATAGTGGTCCTCACTTTGATTTTTTTAATTATTTAAATAAATTATCTAGAAAAAATATGTGGGGTCCCTCATTTTTGACAACTAGCCTTGCTAAAGCAGACAGCTGGGGGCTGCTTTTCTTAGGCTGGTAAGGGGCCATGGATATTGACCCCTTCAGCCTAAAAATAGTGGCCTGCAGCCACCCAGAAAAGGTACATCTATTAGATGCACCTATTCTAGCACTTTGCCCAGCTCTTCCCACTTGCCCTGTAGCAGTGGCAAGTGGGGTTCATATTTGTGAGGTTGATGTCACCTTTCTATTGACAGGTGAAATCAAACCCACAGATTACTAATGGAGAGGCACGTATAAGACAACCATCCATTACTAATTCTATAGTTATATGATAAATAAAGACACAGCCACAGTAAAGTATTTTATTTGAAATAAAAAAAAACAGTTTTAGTAGTGGTTAGTGATGAGCGATTGTACTTGTTACTCGAGATTTCCGAGCATGCTCGGGTGTTCTCAGTGTATTTGGGGCATGCTTGTGTTTTATGTCTGTGTTCCTGCAGCTGTATGATTTGCAATATAGAAAAATCAGCCGCACTCTTATGGTATATCTTTGCAAAAATTTGATGTCTTTATTCACATGTGTTGAGACAAAAATTATATATACACACACACAGCAGGGAGTATAAACGGAGTAGTAACATTTCGACCCTGCCTCGGGTCTTTCTCAAACTGCATCTTCTAGATAGTGTGCAAAATTAGAAGTGTGGTCCCTTTAATGGCTCCAATTGTTGTGGTGTCAGGATGTCCTGCTTCTGTGGGCGTGTGTGCTGCATGATTTGCGGCTGCTGGATAGCCTGAATACATGTGGGCATTCACTATCAAAGAGGCAATCCCCAAATGGATTCAGGAGATCTAGCAGCCACAAATCATGCAGCTGCGGGAACACAAACATAAAACCCGAGCACGCCCCAGATACTCGGAGAACATCCGATCATGCTTAGAAATCTCAAGTAATGAGCACATTCGCTTATCACAAGTAGTGGTGCCTCTTGCTTAATGGTGTTGCAGCCTCTGTGGCCTTTCAGAAAAGGTGTGTATATACTGACAGACATGTGACACTAGATTGCACACAGGTGAACTTCCTTTCACTAAGTATGAGACTTATGCAGGTAATTGCTTGTACCCAAAATTTTTAGGGGCTTCTTTAGTTATTTGATCACATACATTTAATTTATGCCTATATTTTTTTCACTTCACCAACTTAGATTATTTAGTGCTGATGCATCACACACAAATTGGATTACAAATAGATTTAAACAGGTAATGTAACAAAATAGTTAAAAACCCAAGGGAGTGAATACTTTTGCAGGCCACTGCATGTTTGCACCTTCACAGCTTTTTTTGTTTGCACCATATTCAACTTTACATTTGTGCCTTTTTTAAAGGTCCTTCTTGATATCTTTGTGGGATTTCTTTAGTTCATCACTGTGGATGAAATTTAAAGTTTCCAGATGTTTTTGCCTAACTTATCATTTGTGACTTTACAAAAAGTTGCAAATGTACTCTTGTCACCCCTCGAGAGATTTTTTTGTATGTATGAAATTTAGCTGCAATTTTTGAATATTCTGCAACATTCGTTAGCTAAAAATTTGCAAAACAGGTTAAGGATAGAGCATTTTTTATTTATTTTTTAAATTCATGAACCACATGTGCCATTTTGATGAATTTGACTCAAAAAACATTAGTGAATGCCACAAGACAAGAATTAAATTTTACAGAAAAAAGAATCACAAAATGATTAATTGGACCCTTTTATTATATAGATATTTAGGCTTTAGGGTCAGATCAATTATTTTGCATTTTTTGTAATTTTTTCTTTTTTGTCTTGTGGTATTTGTTGATGCTTCAAAATCGAGCACATGATTCATAAATTTTGCACAAAATAAAATATGCTCTTTATTTCAGTATTTTAAATTTTTGCACATTTTTTGCGCAAATTCTCTTTCACTAAAATATTGCAAAATTTGCGCAAAAATTTCAGGAAGAAATACAATCTTACCAGGAGGAGGATTGAAGTGCCATTGTGCGCGCCTCCTAATAAATCAGGAACATTTGAATCCAACATGAATAGGGAATCAATATGTTCAAATTGCAATTCTATCCCCATGGCCATTAAGTCTTTAATACTTCCTGTGATGTCCCGTTTCCAAACTATACCCTATATTTCTGGTCAGTGTTGGGTTCAGCACATCGCAAGTCACATGTTTCCAAGAGGGAGGACATGTTAGGTTGATTGAGTATAGGGGACTGCAAAGTTCAAGCTAAACATATCTGGGCAGTTGTATAGCAGAAAGTTGAGAAGGAGATATACTTTTTTGGAGTAAGCCAATTTAATGTTAAGTGCAAAATGTGTGCCAATTATCTATGTACTTTTTAGGCTGCCGTCACACTAGCAGTATTTGGTCAGTATTTTACATCAGTATTTGTAAGCCAAAACCAGGAGTGGGTGATAAATGCAGAAGTGGTGCATATGGTTCTATTATACTTTTCCTCTAATTGTTCCACTCCTGGTTTTGGCTTACAAATACTGATGTAAAATACTGACCAACTACTGCTAGTGTGACGGCAGCCTTATTGTTCATGCTTGTTTTCAGGGCCGGACTGGCCATCTGGCAAATGCCAGAAGGGCCTGTCTGGTCATGGGCTGCCTTGTCTGCTATGTTGTTAACAGGATAGGTGTTCTCAAGACATCCATATTGTTAAGAGTTGTGACAGAGCAAAAAGTCACTTATTCCTGCAGGCCTCTGGTATCATTAGAAATATTGGCTTTGTAGAAAATCTTCCTTTCCTCCATCCAGGGTAATATTAGTAATATATCCCATCTGGTTCATGGGGACGGGGACAACATGGGCCTGTGTGACTTCAAACGCCAGGACTGAATTTCAGCCCCAGTCCGTACCTGCTTGTTTTGATGAGGGACCCTGTTGGCATCAGACCCACTTGTCTCTTAATAAAGCAGTCATTTGAAACAAGCCAAGCACCTCATCACAAATCTTACTCCACTTACTCCACTATGAGACCAGAGTAAGATTTCTGACATAATGTATGCCACAGCTCATCATGAATTAGAAGAGCTCATGCACCCATCTGCCCCAGATCCCGTCTTAGCTTTGTGATAGAAATATTTATATCATGTAGATCTCACTTGCATGTATACTCCTCTATAATCATATATACTCATATACTCACAGCTAATATATACATTATAATCAATGGCTTAAAATGGCTGACATAAACTGATATAAGCCAGACAAACTGTATGGGGTTTTCCAAGCAAAAAACAGGAACTTAGGCCAGATGTCCTGAAGTAATGTCTAGAATATCGCTGAATCTTGCTGAATCTTGCTGAAATGGCAGATCAACAGTGCCAGATGTATTAAGTGCTGATCAGATGTCTCAACTTTGTCCTAAATGCCGAGAGCTACATTTTAGTTGCTTAATCAGCAATCATATGTGCATTAATCACAATATTCCATATATATTCAGATAACCAATAACAGAGGAGCTAGACAATATGGTAATTAAGTCACCACCCCTAACCACTCCTTTCTATATGCAACTATAAAACTATGTATGTACAATAAAGTGTCAGTATTGATGAAATGCTTTTCTGTCACAATGGTGTACAGTCCATTCTTGATGAGCGCTCAAAATACTTAGTCTTATTGGGAACGGCCGCAGCACACACAGGGATAAATTTATCCAAACCAAATTTCCATATCAAATGGCACCCAACAGCGAGGCGTGGACGAAACACATGGCGACCTCGCTGACCGGAGAGACGGAGGTGTTGGCCACGGCCTTGGTTCACGGGACGGAGACTGCGCAGCTCCATAACTAAGGTAAGAAAATGTTATCATCTTACCTGAAAGTCCCCTGTGCCCAGTCCGGGTCTATACCTCTTGCCGGTCAGGTGTGGTCACCACCGCATTCCCAGGTAGTGTAAAAAGTCCAAAGCCTGTATCCAAATACTGGGATCAAGGTGTCTGCTGTGTGCCGTGTATGTGTTCTGTGTTTGTGTAAGATCCGGGAGACAGTTGGATGGAACAGTGGCTGTTTTGCTTGTGGTTGCAGGGTAACAGACCGCAGGAGGTCAAATCGCTCGATAAGTTATTGCAGGATTCCCGTGCATAGGAGGAACAGGTAGTTCTGGGGCAGGTGGCTCCAGGCACGGGTAGTGATAACTTAGAGGGCTACTGCAGATTCCCGTAGTGCCGGCAAGCTAGTCAGGATGACCGGACCGGGGTGGTAGATTTCCCGCTTGTTGTGTTTCTCACTCAGACCTCCCGGGCACAGGTGTGCCCAGTGCGATTGGCAGTAGTCTGTTCCCAGCGCAACCTGCACGTGTCACAGAATAATTAAAAGGGCATCTTCCGGACGTCTGCATCTGTTCTGTCCATGTCACGTATTGCTGTATTGCTGCTTTAAGTGCATACAATTGTAATGGAAAGGTTTTTTTTTCTCTTTTTCGGAACTTCTATTTTTTCTGCCACTGGCAAAGATATATGCATTGTAAATCACACTGTCACATCTGTTTTTCTTTTTATCTGCAATCTGGCTATGGTATAGCATTTATTTGAAGAAGAAGTGAAACTAAATGGTATCTATTATTTTTGCTGTGAGCTACTTGTTTTAGATACATGATTTTGGTATCTTTCGATACAGCAGCATAAGAAAAGGGGAAATGTGTATCTCTTACTCCATTTGAGTGCAGACAGTTTAGGAAAAAAAAAAGAGTAGCTGTTTTAACTCTTTATTCTTTTGAATGTTTTTTTTCTCTTTCCTTCTGTCTTTTTTTTTACATTTTAAAGCTTTTAAAGTTTTTTAAGTTTTGTTTAAAAAAAGTTTTTCCTTTTGTATAAAGATCCTGAGTTTTGGATTGTGTACCGAGTTTTTGATGGTATTCTTTTGTTTTGGTTTCAACTTCTTGCATCTATTTTTTGAAAGCTTACTTTTCCTTTCATTTTTTGTTTTTATATATCAATCTTTCTGAAGTTTTTTGCTGGTTTTTTTCCTTTTTTTGTTTGTTTTTCATTTTTATTTTTGCCACGGGGAATAAGGTGGCCAAGCAACAGGAGGGTCTTTAACTTCCTGATGAGAAAACGGCCCCCCAGATAGTGGTAGAACACGAAGGTGTTAAGTATGTGAATAATTTTAGAAGGTATAGAGTATGTGAAATCCATAAGAATGGCAGACTTCAAGCTGCGGAATGGTATGATATGAAAAGGAAAATAAGGGAAGTTAGCTGATGTTAAATTGCTGAATGCTGATACATGGTATACAGTAGCAGCAGAGCTTACATCGTTTAGGTGGTACAGAGAGATATGTGAGCAAACCAGGAAGTGATTTTTATGTGTATAAATGGGGAAAGGTATTAAGCCATAAGCGCCTCCCCATGCTCTCAACAGATTCCATGGGATAGGGAGTTTTTGCACAGTACGTGCACCCAACCTTTGTACATGGAGATGACGCTGTTGCTCTGACCATGCAGTCTCAGGCTGCATCAAAGAAGAAAGAATTTTCTTTTTCTCTTTCTCCTCCATCTTTCTTCTCTCTATCCTCCTTTTTCTCTGTCACACTTTCTCTCCTCCTTCTCCTCTCTCACTCTCTTTTCCTCTCCCTCTCTCCCTCTCTTTCTCCTCTACACATCTACTCCTCCTTCTTCTCCACACCTCTTTCCTCCTTCACTCACCCTCCTTCTCTCCTCCTTCTTCACTCCCCCACCACACCTATCTCCTCCTCCTCTCTCTCCTCTACACCACCCATCTTCTCCCTCTGTTCCTTTTTCCTCACTCCTCACCTCCTCCCCACACCTTTCATCAACCCCTCCTTCGTCTTCATCTCCTCTTTCTTCTCTGCCCCATACATCTCCTCCTGTTTCAGACACTTCTCCTTTTGTGCTGCTGGCTGGGCCAATGCCCAATCCAAACAATGTGGTGCTTGCTGGCAACCCTTCTATGTCCCTGGCACAGTCCAGCCATTGCCAGTTGTGATATCGGGGAAAGAGGGTAAAAATTCCCCTACACACAATGCAGTGGGCAGCCCCCAGACACATCAAGCAGCAGACAGCTCAGCCCTGGGTGCAGAGGGGGGAAGACTGACATCATCATCATCATCATCTGCTGATAATGTACCACTTCAGCACAGGTCAGAGCTGCCTACATTCACACCAACATAGAACTATAAGCCTATGCTTCAGCAAGGGGGGTGACATACTCACATATAAAGGCAACTTCTAAGTCCAAAATCAGCCAGTGTATGACCCCAGCACATGCTATCACAAGTATTCCTCTGATGAAGATGAAGAGGGAACATCATACATTCTGTCCAGTACTAGGAAAAGAAACCCACATGCACCAAGAATGCAGGGGCAGATAGAGGCACCACCATTACACTATGTGCACTTCAAGTCAGGTGACAATCTTCCAGACCCAGGGATGCATCCCATGCCATTTTACTGAAGAATGTAGCAGAACCAGCAAACATATATAGCCACCTGTAATGATCTATGGGCCATAAATGGAACTGAAAAACAGGTGATGCACTCGGCCAATCGTGAAGGAACAATTCAAACTTCCAGCAGAATTAGATGTACACGCTTGGGAGTCAGGGCCACAGCTAATTGAACAGCTCAGAGTGTGAGCCAAAGGCAGATTGGCAGGACAAGCCCTCAGCTTACATGACATGAGCCAAGACAAGACAGAGTCTGTAAAGAAGTTTAATGGCAGAGTAGTGCAAGTATTCCAAGACTTGGGCTTCACAATTCATGACCAGATACACAGGCAAATGTTGGCAGAGTCCTTTGTGCATGGACTGAGACAGGCAATCAGGAAACCACTGATAGTAGCTAGGCCCGAGAACAGGTCAATAGCATTGGACTGACCCAGCAAAACGGGTTATGTGAACCTGGGAGACTGTTTATTGCCAATTGTCGCCAAAACTGATGCCATTATAGCGCCACAAAGAGCACGAAGAAGGAAACGGGTGCCGTGCTGCTGAGAACACCGGAAGGGGAGCCAGAAGTGAAGACGCTGCAAAGTGTCAAGCGACACGCCGGAAGAACCGCTGCAGACTCCGGAGAGGAGACATCGACCTCAATAAGGTTAGCAAAGGGGAGAAGCTATGTCAAAGCAGGGGGAAGAAGTGATGGCAGATGCAGCCGCAGCCCCTGTAATGCCCCAAGACCTTGGGTTGGATGCAGCCGCCGGTCTCATGGCACCACCGGGCCTCGCCACGGACACACCTGCAGGCCCCATCTTACACCGCAGTTTCAATCAGCAGGCCGGACCCCGCTGCCGCTACAGTGTCCATCATGCCGTTGTCCACAGTAGCCAAAGGGATTGAGTCCCAACCAGGAGTGCAGAAGACAGCCCCTCTCATGGTGACCACTGACCTGGAAGCGCAACCACCCTACAAAGACAGAAGAAGTGTCAAATGTTACATCTATGGCAAGTTTGGCCATTTCTGGAACCAGCTTGAGCACCCATGCAACCTAAGAGTTGGTCCAGAGAAACAGGTCAAGGAAGAAGTACTGAAGGCAGTGAAGTACCCCGTCCATGGGACAGGGGTAAACAAGCCAGGTCTGCAAGACACTACGCTCCTGACATGTAAAACCCCACCTGCAGGACCAATACCTCAAATTGCCCTGAAAGTGGATGGCATTGTCAGATCTTTTCTTCTGCACACCGGTGCAACCAGAAGTATGATGAGACCTGTTGAACTCCCCGATCCCACCTGCCTATCAGAATCCTCTGTGTCTCGCATAGGCATTGATGGTCAAGTCAGACATTCTCAGCTTACAAAGCCTCTGAGCGTGTGCATTCAGCCAGGACACTCTATCCTGTCCCAGTTTGTGGTATCAAGAACCTGCCACTCAACCTGCTGGGAGCGGACCTACTGCAGAAGCTGAAGGCAACCACAGTGGTCAAGGAAGATGGGACGTGACACTTTCTTCATCCCTGACCCAAGAAAAATCATGGTCATGCTGGCTGCCCTACAAGAACCTCAAACAACCGACAGAGGCCTACCCAAGGAGGTACTGGACGTAGTACCAGAAAGTCTATGGTCTAAGGGACCCCAGGATGTGGGGAAACCTCAAGTTGCCCCAGTACGGGTGTCACTCAAGCCAGGTACCCCGTACCCTTGTAAGGCCCAGGCCAGGCCTAGAGTCAAGCTGCCTCTGACCAACTAAAGGTCTACCTGGAAATAGGAATTATTGTTCCTTGCACATCGCCTTGCAATACCCCGCTTTTCCCAGTCAAGAAAAAAAAGACTGTAAAAGGAGAGCCAGCCAAGTTCAAAATGGTACATGACCTGAGAGATGTGAATGACGCCCTCCTGGACAGGACTACTCAGGACAACCCGTCCGCTCTACTCCCACTCCCAAGGGGGGATACAGATATGGACACTCAGATCAAAATTCTGATCAAAATCTGCATGATACCTTCTGTGACAGGTGACCATGATTGCTTCAGCATCATGCAACAGGAAACAGTAGGACTGCCCAAGGTGGCAGAAGAGCCACTGACCAACCCTGTTGCTCTTGTTGATCCTCCACATGGATGGCTCCAGATTGGATATAGCAGCCAAAGAAGCAGTCAAAGGATGGCAAAATGGAGAAGTGGGAGAGGTCGCAGAGCCGGACGGCTACTACATGATGAATGAAGACAAGAAACCTGACCAGATGACATCCTGGGATCCACTCAAAAAGCTGCAAGAGCAGCAAAAAAGGACAAGAAGGAATGCTGGATGTGGAAGGGAGCAACTCATGAAGAAGGAAGGGTTTACACAATGGACTACAAACCCTGTTCATCCTGAAGCATGTATCCTATGGTGGTCCAGTGGGCACATGGGTCCACACACAGATCAAAGACACAGATGAATGATCTGATAGGTGCTTACTGGTTTGCTCCAGGGATCTCCACCCTAACAGCCAAGTTCACTAGCAGCTGTCTGACCTGCGGCAAATGCAACCCTGGAAGAATGGAGAAAGTTCCCACACATCATCTTGCCAGACCGCTGTACCCCTTCCAGAGGATCCAGATAGACCACATCCAGATGCCGCCAAGTGGAGGATTCGAATATGCTCTTGTGGTCGTGGACGTGTTCTCAGGATGGCCAGAAGCTTTCCTAGTGAGGAACCAGTCAGCAAAGACTACTGCAAAGAAGCTACTCTTAGAGATGAGATTAACAGATATGGGGTCCCAGAAGTGATAGGCAGTGACCAGGGACCCGCATTCACAGCAAATCTCACACGGGAGATCTGGTCAGCAGTAGGGTCAGACTTAGGCCTATGCACTACCTACAATCCCCAGAGTAGGGAGAAAGTGGATAGACTGAATGGGACACTTAAGAGCAGGATGTTGAAAGTTGCCCAAGAGACACGCAAACCATGGAATGAGACACTCCCAATCACACTACTTAGTGTAAGGCACACTTCCAGAGGCCCAGAAAAGCTGTCACCATATGAAATTTTGTTTGGGTCTAGCCCCAGTTTAGGGGTATTCTTTCCCTCAGCAGCTGATTATACAATATGATGCTTTGTCTGCTTATGTAATTGAACTCACCAAGAAACTTGCTAATATCCATTCTCGAGTTTTTTCTTCATTGCCAGATCCAGATACAGTGTCCGGTATACACTCCTTGAAGCCAGGAGACTGGGTGTTGGTGAAAAAAGTTTGTAAGGAGAACAGCACTCGATCCCAGATCTGATGGTCCTGTCCAAGTGCCGCTGATGACTCCAACCTCTGTGAAGATGGAGGGAAGACCCACTTAGATCCACGCATCACATTGTAAGAAAGCTCCCCTACCAGAAGTTGACACCCAAGCCAAAATGATGTTGTGAGTGCCCTGCCTGACCGAATAGATGCCCTATCTGATAAAGAATGCACTACACATGCTTTTGACTAAGAGACTGATTGCAACAAACCCCCGTTAGGGACAGATCTCCTGACCGCCCATTTGCGAAAAGTCTGTACGGAGTGGGGCGTAGGCACTAGGCTTGCGTCAGTTCACCGACAGCACAAAAGAGTTGCAGCGCTTTGGGACAGGAGGCTAGGTTTAGGGGAAGTGATATCTAAGGGGGGCTTGTGATAGAAATATTTATATCATGTAGATCTCACTTGCATGTATACTCCTCTATAATCATATATACTCATATACTCACAGCTAATATATACATTATAATCAATGGCTTAAAATGGCTGACATAAACTGATTTAAGCCAGACAAACTGTATGGGGTTTTCCAAGCAAAAAACAGGAACTTAGGCCAGATGTCCTGAAGTAATGTCTAGAATATCGCTGAATCTTGCTGAAATGGCAGATGAACAGTGCCAGATGTATTAAGTGCTGATCAGATGTCTCAACTTTGTCCTAAATGCCGAGAGCTACATTTTAGTTGCTTAATCAGCAATCATATGTGCATTAATCACAATATTCCATATATATTCAGATAACCAATAACAGAGGAGCTAGACAATATGGTAATTAAGTAACCACCCCTAACCACTCATTTCTATATGCAATTATAAAACTATGTATATACAATAAAGTGTCAGTATTGATGGAATGCTTTTCTGTCACAATGGTGTACAGTCCATTCTTGATGAGCGCTCAAAATACTCAGTCTTATTGGGAACGGCCGCAGCACACACAGGGATAAATTTATCCAAACCAAATTTCCATATCAGCTTCACCCACTTTGATGGTGTTTAGTAAAAGTGGCATGGAAATCCAAAAGTAAAAACATTTTTGACCAACCACAAGTTGCAATAAAACACTGATGAATCAGGGTAATTGTGTAGTGATTGCTAGATAATATGTATTTTATTAATCATAGTGCGATTCATTTTACTCTTCAGCCCCTTAGTATTGTCCTCTATATTTGGATAATCTACAGATGTACAGTTTTTAACAGTCGATTGGTCATCATAGGTAGAGATGGGCGGGCCCGTGGATGTTCGGGTGCTTCTGGTTCTTCTGAACATTATAAAAAAGTTTGGTTCGGGTACCAGAATGGCAAAGTTAGAAATATGTCAGTGAGATATATAATTATTTCAGTGTGTGTGTAGCTTACTGTACATGTATTTAGCTAATCAATAAAGAAATAAAAAATGGCTTGGGGTCCTCCTTGTTTTTAATACCCAGCTGAGGGAAAGCAGACAGCTGGGGGCTGATGTTAATATTTTGGTATGAGGACAATATCCATGAAGCTTGTTATGCTGTTAATATGTGCTCGGATATATCTGTGTAGCCTTTACTGGTTACTAAAATTGGGGTGACCCCCAAAAATGATGTGGGCTCTCAGGACTGCAGCTGCTGATTTTCGCTGACACTGATTAGGGCTATATTCAGACACACCGGTCTTGAATGCTGGATCGGGGAATTGTTGGACCAGGGGATAATGTCCAGGCACTGGCCACAATGGGACAAGGAGACTTCAGGAACAGGACTGGATGCATCTGGACCAGGGGACTTCTGATTTAGGACTGGCCACTCCAGGACCAGGGGACAATGTTCAGGCACTGGCCACAATGGGACCAGAGGACTTCGGAAACAGGATTGCCCGCAGTGGAACAGGGATTCGAGTTCAGGATGCTTGCTGCTCTTGAACTTTGGTTTCAGGACTCTAGCTGCTCCAGGACCAGGGAACGTCACAACTGGTAGAATACCAGATTCCTATCGACTCAACTTAATGCTTGGCGACGCCCTAAGGGAGAGGGAGTTTTTTTATACAGGATGACTTCCACAAATGCCTGGGTGCCATCTTGCAGGTACTCACATTATATTAAATGCCACTCAGCTACAAGCTAAGGGCTTTTACTATATGTGCTTACTGCCCTTTTAAGAGTGGGGGAGCACACGCACACTAGGTGCGCTGCCAGCAGCTGCGGCAGGCGCACAGGGCCGGAAGCATGCCAGTGACTGTACCAAGATGGCCAGAGCGGTGAGTAAGCCAAGTTGCAGCATGGAGGAAGCAGGGGGCACCATTCAAGGGCACCAGACATAGCGCTACATTAACAACACAGAAATAACAATAAAGTAAAGATATGTAGTTAAAAAAGCAAAATAGGTTTTGTCTGCAAATTGACTGATCTTTGTAAGCTATACTAGCATTAGTGTTTGTTGAAAGCAAGAAGTACTGCATTTACCAAATGCCCATAATTGTTTAAGTGGTTATGTCATATTTTTTTCTGTTGCTCCAGTGTTGGACAATTGCTGTGTAATAGGACTTTATAAAGAGAATAATCCAGAACGCTAAAATGAGGAGCGTAAAAATCATTAATGATCATTCAATAGACCTTTTTCTGCTTGACCCTTAGGTTGCTAATTTTGTGAAAAAAAGAAGCTCTCATCTCTGGTTCATGAACAGCGGGAGTGGTGCAATACTAGTCCATTAAATAAAAGCATGAACAGATGTTGTTAGCAACTATACCCTCTGTTTGTGTTAGTAGAGAGCCTGCATTAGAAAACGTTGTCCAAATTTTAGAACTTAATATCTGTGGCACTAAACATCTTTTGTTTCAATGTTTAAGTAAAAATATAACTTTGATCATAGATTGGGATCCACATTAGACCTTTGAGTACTCTATGTTGCCTTTTTTGATCTGAGATGAAAAGAAACAATTCGGATCACAACTATAATAATGGTGGTCGCTATACTTTTGAAAGTTTTAGCCATATATAGTTTAGATATCTGCAGATATAGCAATACATCACAATGCAGAATATTAATATTTAACATTAGAAGAGTCATTAAATTTTTACAGTTTGTTGCTACAATTTTCTGCATCGGGATATCTTTCCTTATCATATCTTTGTAACTTTTAGGCTATGTGCACACGTTGCAGATTATTTGCAGTTTTCTAGCGTTTTTGTGCTATAAAAACGCTATAAAACCGCAAATAATCTGCATACATTAAGCATCCTATCATTTTTAATGAAATCCGCAATTTCTGTGCACATGATGTGCGTTTTTCCGCATGAAAAACGCATTGCGGAAAAATAATGAACCTGCTCATTAATTTTGTGTTTCTTTCGCGGTTTTCCCACTGTCTAATGCATTGGGAAATGTCCGGAAAAAAACACGCAAAAACCGCGTCAAAACCGTGCAAAAAACGCGCAAAAAAACGCATGCGGATTTCATGCGGAAATCTGCCAGAAATGTCCGGATTTTCACAGGAATTTTCTGCATGAATTCCTGAACGTGTGCACATAGCCTAAGAAAGATTACATCTGTGGCCAGCAAACAAACACCTATCTCACATGAATAAAATAAAAATTTACTACAAACCAAAATGTTCAAATGCATGTGATTTGTCAAAGTGGATGTTGCTGATTAGAAGTATTGAGCACATCTAGAAAGACTTTCCCTTGCCAAAACCTCAGTAGTGAGGCAGCGAAATAACTGTTCGCTTGTTGGCTTTTGAGCTGATTCTTAGACCAGGTGCATGCACAAGAGATGGAAGCTCATTTGTCATTTTGTTCTAGATTACAGTTTTTGGCAACTTCTATTTAACTACTTCCTTCATGAAAAAAATAAAGCTTTTCTTGCCCACATTTTTTTTTACAGTTCTTATAAGCTGCAATTAAAGTTATTTCCAAACTTAGATTTATTGATTACATTTTTTAATCTTACTTATACTTCACTCTGCTTTTCACTTAGCCTTTATTTATCCTTAACATTCTTTAAGCATGAAACTAAAAGGATTGGTTCCTCCAGTTTTTAGTCAAGTATAGTAAATGTAAGCGCAGAAGTAACATTACTGACTTGTCTCCCACCACAAAGTCTGAGGCGTCTATATCGACAACAAATGGCATTTCAGGATTTGAATGTACAGAAGTAAAAAGAGTCTTTAGTTTGTCAAAAGCCACTTGTGCCTCTGAAGACCAGGAAACACTTTGGATTTGTTTGTGAGTGATGTAATTGGTAAAATGATTTTTGAAAAGTTTTTAATGAATCTTCTGTAGAAATCTGCAAATCGTATAAAGCACTTTATGTCTTTTAAATTTGTTGGGGTAGGCCAGTCAACTACTACTCCGATTTTACTGGGATCAATGCTTAAACCTTCTGGGGAGATGATATATCCCAGAAATTGAGTCCTGGTTTGTTAAAATTCATATTTTTAGAGTTTGATATAGAGATGGTTCTCCTGTAGACTTTCCAGGACTAACTAGACATGCCTGTGATGCTCCTAAAAAGAATCTGATAATATAAGAATGTCAATGAGATAAACAACAACAAATCAATCCAAAAAAATCTCTAAAAAACATAATTAATTAAGTGCTGAAAGGTGACAGGGACGTTCCTAAGGCCAAAAGGCTTAACCAGATTTTCAAAATGTCTGTATCTATTTCTAAAGGCAGTTTTACAGTCATCTCCCAGGCGGATTTGTATGAGATTATAAGCCCCTCTTAGACCTAGTTTGGTAAAAATCTTGGCAGTACGCAGTCTCTCCAGCAACTCAGGAATAAAGGGGAGTGGGTAGCGATTTTTAATGGTAATCTTGTTTATTTCCCTGTAATCAATACTTTGCCGCAGGGTTGAGTCCTTTGTTTCGACAAAAAACAAGGGTGCTCCAGCTGGCGAAGAAGAAGGTTGAATGAAGTCTTTATCTAAATTTTCATCCAGATATTCTTTTAGTACTTTGAATTCTGGCTTAGAAAAATTGTAAATTCACCAAACAGAATTGATGCTCCAGGAAGCAACTGAATGGGACAGTCGTAGGAACAATGAGGAGGTAGTTGATCGTCTTTATTCTCACTGCAGACCTCACTGGACTGTTGGTACTGAGGTGGTAGTTTATCATCATTCTGATGAGAAATCTTGGATGCTTGTATTTGTTTGGAAACAGACAAATCAACATGACAATAGTTCTTACAGTACTCAGAGGAAAAGGTGGAAATAGTCCTTGATGCCCAGTTGATAGAAGGGTTATGGATAGTGTTGAGCATTCCGATACTGCAAGTATCGGGTATCGGCCGATATTTGCTGTATCGGAATTCCGATACCGAGTTCCGATATTTTTGTGATATCGGAAATCGGAATCGGAGTGTGCGGTGCATATGGTTCCCAAGGAGAGGAAACTCCTTCAGGCCCTGGGATCCATATTAATGTAAAAAATAAAGAATAAAAATTAAAAATATGGATATACTCACCCCTCGGACGAACCCTGGCTGTCACCGCTGCAAGCGTCTGCCTCCGTTCATGAGAATGTAGTGAGAGAAGGACCTTCGATAACGTCGCGGTCAGGTGAGCGGTCACGTAAGCGGTCAGGTGACGACGTCATCGAAGGTCCTTCACTCTCTGCATTCTCAGTAACGGAGGCGGACGCTTGCAGTGGTGACAGCCAGGGTTCGTCGGAGGGGTGAGTATAGCCATATTTTTTATTTTTATTCTTTATTTTTTACATTAATATGGATCTCAGGGAGTTTCCTCTCCTTCAGACCCTGGGAACCATCTAGGATACATTCCGATATTTGTGTCCCATTGACTTGTATTGGTATCGGGTATCGGTATCGGCGAGATCCGATATTTTGCCGGTATCGGCCGATACCATCCGATACTGATACTTTCAAATATCGGAAGGTATCACTCAACACTAGTTATGGATCAAAAACCAGGGAATTCCTTGAATAACTGGTAATTTTGAAGAAGAAATAAGATGAAAACTAACCATGTCATGATGATTCCGTTCAACACAGATTTCAAGTTCAATGGTCTCAAGAGTAACAGGCCGGAGGTATATTCAGCTACAGAGTGTTGGCCTTGACTTAGGCAATTTGATTTCAGCTGTAGCAAAATGATTCAGGTCATCAAGCACTTGATCCATAGCTGTGATGAAGGAAACTAAGTTATTAACCCCTTAATGACCAAGGATATTTCAGTTTTTGAATTTCTGTTTTTTGCTCTCCTTCTTCCCAGAGCCATAACTTTTTTAGTTTTTGGTCAGTATGACCATGTGAGGGCTTGTTTTTTGAGGGACAAGTTTTACTTTTGAACAGCTCCATTGGTTTTAACTTATCTTGTACTGGAAAACAGAAAAAAAATTTGATGATGAAATTTCAAAAAAAGTGCAATTCTACAGTTGTTTTTTTTACCATGCTCACTAAATGCTAATACTGACCTGCCATTATGATTCTCCAGTTCACACTAAAAGCGGATAGGACCAGGCTCAACCACTGTTGGGTGCTCAGGGGTAAAATGGTAAGACAATACAAAAGATCTAACCCCGGCACACTCCAAAAACATGAAGACAGAACTGTTGCTTTCAAAGTTTTTTTTAATATATCTTGTGCAAAAGAGAATGGTTTCAAACGTTTCAGCTCAGGCATGATCCTTCATCAGGAAGAAAATCATATGGTAGATATATTGTATGTAGGTCCTGGGCTCTCAGATTGCCCTATGGAAGTCTGTGAAAAGTGGTCTTGATTGGCCAGCAGAATGGAATTAAATGAAACTGTTCACACCCATAGTGGACTATCCTTTGTTATCAATTGCTAGGAATACAAATGTGTTGAGGTAGACCTAGCCTTTGTATCTGTCAAAAGTAATGGGATGCGCATAAAGTATTGTAAGAGGTAGTTAGACCACAATGAGCTGTATTCACTGTTCATAGGGAAGGCTGCAGCTGGCATGTGGCTCCCATCCTGTGTCCTTGTTAGGCTACGTTCACATAAGAGTTGTGCGCCGCTGCGTCGGCGACGCAACGCACAACGCACGCAAAAACGCTGCGTTTTGCGATGCATGCGTCGTTTTTTGCCGAAATTTGGACGGAAGAAAAATGCAACTTGTTGCGTTTTCTTGGTCCGACGCTTGCGGCAAAAAAGACGTATGCGTCGCACAACGCAGCACAAAAAGACGCATGCGTCCCCCATGTTAAATATAGGGGCGCATGACGCATGCGTCGCCGCTGCGTCGCCCGACGCAAACACGACGCAAAACGGGAAACGCTAGTGTGAACGTAGCCTTAGTGACTGCTTCACTGTGGAGGCAAGGAGCCTACATACGATATAACCACCATAAAATTGTCTTCCTGATGAAGGCTTGTGCCTGAGCCGAAACGTTGTAAACCATTCTCTTTTGCACAAGATATATTAAAATAACTTTGACTGCAACAGTTCTGTCTTCACATTACAAGTTCACAGACACCAAATATGTATAAGTTTTATTACATATAATTATTAATTCAACATAACTACAAAAATTAACAAAAGTTAATTAGTAATAACTGCAGGGGTATTGGGTTCCCTGTCACACATGGAAATATTAACAGTGACAGAAAAAAAGCGAGCATAAGACCTATAAATCCTTACTAAGATGAATACTGAAGTAGTAATATGGGCACCTACACATAGCATGTAAGCATAATACAATAATAACAATTGTAAGTGCTAGCATAGGTGTTCATGAATGAATCAATTCATAGGCTCACAGTGAATGAAACATCTGCACAAGTATCATAGGTACTGATGAAAGCACATGTTGTCATAGAATATTATATTTGGATGGGCAATGAATTACCTGTGGCCATGTTAAGCAGGATATATGGTCTGTGACCACACCTGACGTGTGTTTCACAGCCTGTGCAGCTTGGTCAGGAAGTGACAAAGCATTATACCGTATATACTCGAGTATAAGCCGAGATTTTCAGCCCATTTTTTTGGGCTGAAAGTCCCCCTCTCGGCTTATACTCGAGTCATACCCAGGGGTCGGCAGGGGAGGGGGAGCGGGGGCTGTCTAGTTATACTTACCTACTCCCGGCGCGGTCCCTGCAGTCCCTGGCTTCCCGGGCGCTGCAGCTTCTTCCTGTACTGAGTGGTCACATGGTACAGCTCATTACAGTCATGAATATGCGGCTCCACCTCCCATAGGGGTGGAGCCACATATTCATTGCTGTAAATGAGCGGTAACTGTGCCTGCTCAATACAGGAAGAAGATGCAGCGCCGGGAGAAGCAGGGACCGTGCCGGGAGCAGGTAAGTATACGGGTAGGGGAGAGCTGCGCGATATTTACCTGCTCCTCGTTCCGGTGCGGCTCCGTCTTCATCGTCCTCTGGCTGTGACGCTCAGGTCAGAGGGCGCAGTGACGTAGTCAGTGCGTGCCCTCTGCTGAGCATCAGTGCTGGAGACGGAGCCGCACAAGGAGCAGGTAAATATTGAAAGCACCGGCGTCCTGAGCGAAGAGAGGTGAGTATGTGATTTTTTATTTTATTGCAGCAGCAGCAGCATTATATATGGAGCATCTATGGGGCACAGCTTTCTATGGGGCATTTATGGGGCAATAATGAACGGTGCAGAGCATTCAATATGGCACAGATTTCTATGGAGCATCTATGGGGCAATAATGAACGGTGCAGAGCATTCTATATGGCACAGATTTATATGGAGCATCTATTGGGCCATAATCAACGGTGCAGAGCAATATATATGGGGCACAGCTTTATGTGGAGCATCTATGGGGCCATAAAAAAGGGTGCAGAGCATTATATATGGCTCAGCTGTATGTGGAGCATCTATGGGGCCATAATGAACGGTGCAGAGCATTATATGTGGGGCACAGCTTTATGTGGAGCATCTATGGGGCAATAATGAATGGTGCAGAGCATTGTATATGGGGCACAGCTTTCTATGGAGCGTCTATGGGGCCATAATGAATGGTGCAGAGCATTATATGTGGCACAGCTTTATATGGAGCATCTATGGGGCCATACTGAACGGTGCAGAGCATTATATGTGGCACAGCTTTATGTGGAGCATCTATGGGGCCATAATGAATGGTGCAAAGCAATATACAGTTAGGTCCATATATATTTGGACAGAGACAACATTTTTCTAATTTTGGTTATAGACATTACCACAATGAATTTTAAACAAAACAATTCAGATGCAGTTGAAGATCAGACTTTCAGCTTTCATTTGAGGGTATCCACATTTAAATTGGATGAAGGGTTAGGAGTTTCAGCTCCTTAACATGTACCACCCTGTTTTTAAAGGGACCAAAAGTAATTGGACAATTGACTCCAAGGCTATTTCATGGACAGGTGTGGGCAATCCCTTCGTTATGTCATTCTCAATTAAGCATATGAAAGGCCTGGAGTTGATTTGAGGTGTGGTGCTTGCATTTGGAAGGTTTTGCTGTGAAGTAAACATCTGGTCAAAAGAGCTCTCCATGCGGGTGAAACAAGCCACCCTTAAGCTGCGAAAACAGAAAAAACCCATCCGAGAAATTGCTACAATATTAGGAGTGGCAAAATCTACAGTTTGGTACATCCTGAGAAAGAAAGAACGCACTGGTGAACGCATCAATGCAAAAAGACCTGGGCGCCCACGGAAGACAACAGTGGTGGATGATCACAGAATAATCTCCATGGTGAAGAGAAACCCCTTCACAACAGCCAACCAAGTGAACAACACTCCCCAGGAGGTAGGCGTATCAATATCCAAATCTACCATAGAGAGAAGACTGCATGAAAGTAAATACAGAGGGTTCACTGCACGGCGCAAGCCACTCATAAGCATCAAGAATAAAAAGGCTAGACTGGACTTTGCTAAAAAGCATCTAAAAAGCCAGCACAGTTCTGGAAGAACATTCTTTGGACACATGAAACCAAGATCAACCTCTATCAGAATGATGGAAAGAGAAAAGTATGGTGAAGGTGTGGTACAGCTCATGATCCAAAGCATACCACATCATCTGTAAAACACGGCGGAGGCAGTGTGATGGCTTGGGCATGCATGGCTGCCAGTGGCTCTGGGTCACTAGTGTTTATTGATGATGTGACACAGGACAGAAACAGCCAAATGAATTCTGAGGTATTCAGAGACATACTGTGTGCTCAGATCCAGCCAAATGCAGCCAAACTGATTGGTCGTCGTTTCATACTACAGATGAACAATGACCCAAAACATAAAGCCAAAGCAACCCAGGAGTTTATTAAAGCAAAGAAGTGGAATATTCTTGAATGGCCAAGTCAGTCACCTGATCTCAACCCAAATGAGCATGCATTTCACTTGTTAAAGACTAAACTTCAGACAGAAAGGCCCACAAACAAACAGCAACTGAAAACCACCGCAATGAAGGCCTGGCAGAGCATCAAAAAGGAGGAAACACAGCGTCTGGTGATGTCCATGAGTTCAAGACTTCAGGCGGTCATTGCCAACAAAGGGTTTTCAACCAAGTACTAAAAATGAACATTTTATTTAAAATTATTGAATCTGTCCAATTACTTTTGGTCCCTTTAAAAACAGGGTGACACAAGTTAGGGAGCTGAAACTCCTTAAGCCTTCATCCAATTTTAATGTGGATACCTTCAAATGAAAGCTGAAAGTCTGAACTTCAACTGCATCCTAATTGTTTTGTTTAAAATTCATTGTGGTAATGTCTATAACCAAAATTAGAAAAATGTTGTCTCTGTCCAAATATATATGGACCTAACTGTATATGGGGCAGCTTTATGTGGAGCATCTATGGGGCAATATGAACGGTATGGAGCATCTATTTTTATTTTTGAAATTCACCGGTAGCTGCTGAATTTCCCACCCTAGGCTTACACTCGAGTCAATAAGTTTTCCCAGTTTTTTGTGGCAAAATTAGGGGGTCGGCTTATACTCGGGTTTGCTTATACTCGAGTATATACGGTATATTAAAACGTATATAGCATTATACTTTTGATCATGTTGATCCTTTTATGTTGCATTTGGTTTCATGTTATTAGGTTTTGAAGGTATCTATATTTCTTTTTGATGATTAGTATTGGCTACAACCAAGCATATATAGTGTTGTGAATTCTGTTGTCGGGCTCCCTCCTGTGGTCATGAATGGTACTTCGGCTGGTTCTGTCCATGGACTTCCTCTGGTGGGTGTTTCTGAGTTCCACAGGTGACTAGGTTAATTCGTTAGCTGCTGCTCTATTTACTCCACTTAGATCTTTGCTCTATGCCACCTGCCAATGTTCCAGTATTGGTCTAGTTCACTCCTGGATCGTTCTTGTGACCTGTCTTCCCATCAGAAGCTAAGTTCCAGCTTGTATTTCTTTGGTTTTCTATTTTTCTGTCCAGCTTGCTATTTAATTTGTTGTCTTGCTTGCTGGAAGCTCTGGGACGCAGAGGGAGCGCCTCCGCACCGTGAGTCGGTGCGGAGGGTCTCTTTGCGCCCTCTGCGTGGTCTTTTTGTAGGTTTTTGTGCTGACCGCAAAGTAACCTTAACTATCTTCGGTCTGTTCAGTAAGTCGAGCCTCACTTTGCTAAATCTATTTCATCTCTGTGTTTGTATTTTCATCTTTACTCACAGTCATTATATGTGGGGGGCTGCCTTTTCCTTTGGGGAATTTCTCTGTGGCAAGGTAGGCTTTATTTTTCTATCTTCAAGGCTAGCTAGTTTCTTAGGCTGTGCCGAGTTGCATAGGGAGCGTTAGGCGCAATCCACGGCTATTTCTAGTGTGTTTGATAGGTTTAGGGATTGCGGTCAGCAGAGTTCCCACATCCCAGAGCTCGTCCTTATTATCAGTAACTATCAGGTCATTCCGTGTGCTCTTAACCACCAGGTCCATTATTGTCCTGACCACCAGGTCATAACAGTACAGGTGGCCCAAAGTACTAATGCATCTCAATAAAGGGATAAGAGAAGTTCTGAGACCATTTTTTTTTCTTTGCAGTGTGTTTTGTCTCTACTTTCCCCTTTACCTCTGGGTGGTTCAGGACACTGGTGTAAACCTGGACATTCAAGGTCTGTCCTCTTGGATGGATAATCTCACTACAAGGATACAAAACATTCAAGATTTTGTGGTTCAGAATCCGATGTCAGAGCCTAGGATTCCAATTCCTGATTTGTTTTTTGGTGATAGATCTAAGTTCTTGAATTTCAAAAATAATTGTAAATTGTTTCTTGCCTTGAAACCTCGCTCCTCAGGTGATGCTGTTCAACAAGTAAAGATCATTATTTCTTTGTTACGTGGTGACCCTCAAGACTGGGCATTTTCCCTTGCGCCAGGAGATCTGGCATTGCGTGATGTTGATGCATTTTTCCTGGCGCTTGGATTGCTTTATGACGAACCTAATTCAGTGGATCAGGCAGAGAAAATCTTGCTGGCTCTGTGTCAGGGTCAGGATGAAGCGGAGATATATTGTCAGAAGTTTAGAAAGTGGTCTGTGCTCACTCAGTGGAATGAATGTGCCCTGGCAGCAATCTTCAGAAAGGGTCTGTCTGAAGCCCTTAAGGATGTCATGGTGGGGTTTCCCATGCCTGCTGGTCTGAATGAGTCTATGTCCTTGGCCATTCAGATCGATCGACGCTTGCGTGAGCGTAAAGCTGTGCACCATTTGGCGGTACTATCTGAGCATGGGCCTGAGCCTATGCAATGTGATAGGACTTTGACCAGAGCTGAACAGCAAGAACACAGACGTCGAAATGGGCTATGTTTTTACTGTGGTGATTCCACTCATGCTATCTCCGATTGTCCTAAGCGCACTAAGCGGTTCGCTAGGTCTGCCACCATTGGTAAGGTACAGTCTAAATTTCTATTGTCTGTTACTCTGATTTGCTCTTTGTCATCCTATTCTGTTATGGCATTTGTGGATTCAGGCGCTGCCCTGAATTTGATGGACTTGGAGTATGCTAGGCGCTGTGGTTTTTTCTTGGAGCCCTTGCAGTATCCTATTCCATTGAGAGGAATTGATGCTACGCCTTTGGCCAAGAATAAGCCTCAGTACTGGACCCAATTGACCATGTGCATGGCTCCTGCACATCAGGAGGATATCCGCTTTCTGGTGTTGCATAATCTGCATGATGTGTGTTATGATTAGGTAATTCAGTACCACAATGGACATAGAAGTCAGAGCACATACAGTAACCTGACAATAACCCAAAAACATAGAACGAGCTCTGAGACGTGGGAACTCTGCTGACCGCAATCCCTAATCCTCCCCAACCACACTAGAGGCAGCCGTGGATTGCGCCTAACGCTCCCTATGCAACTCGGCACAGCCTGAGAAACTAGCTAACCTGAAGATAGAAAATAAGCCTACCTTGCCTCAGAGAAATACCCCAAAGGAAAAGGCAGCCCCCCACATATAATGACTGTGAGTTAAGATGAAAAGACAAACGTAGAGATGAAATAGATTTAGCAAAGTGAGGCCCGACTTTCTGAACAGAGCGAGGATAGGAAAGGTAACTTTGCGGTCAACACAAAACCCTACAAACAACCACGCAAAGGGGGCAAAAAGACCCTCCGTACCGACTAATGGCACGGAGGTACACCCTCTGCGTCCAAGAGCTTCCAGCAAGCAAGAAAAACAAAATAAACAAGCTGGACAGAAAAAACAGAAAACAAAAATAACACAAGAGCAACTTAGCTATGAGAGCAGCAGGCCACAGGAACGATCCAGGAGGAAGCAAGTCCAATACTAGAACATTGACTGGAGGCCAGGATCAAAGCACTAGGTGGAGTTAAATAGAGCAGCACCCAACGACTTCACCACATCACCTGAGGAAGGAAACTCAGAAGCCGCAGTACCACTTTCCTCCACCAACGGAAGCTCATAGAGAGAATCAGCCGAAGTACCACTTGTGACCACAGGAGGGAGCTCTGCCACAGAATTCACAACTGATGTGGTCGTTTTGGGGTTGCCATGGCTACAGGTTCATAATCCAGTATTGGACTGGAAATCTATGTCTGTGTCCAGCTGGGGTTGCCAGGGGGTACATGGTGATGTTCCATTTTTGTCTATTTCATCTTCCACTCCTTCTGAAGTTCCAGAGTTTTTGTCGGATTATTGGGATGTATTTGATGAGCCCAAAGCCAGTGCCCTACCTCCTCATAGGGATTGCGATTGTGCAATTAATTTGATTCCTGGTAGTAAGTTTCATAAGGGCCGATTGTTCAATTTATCTGTGCCAGAACACGCCGCTATGCGGAGTTGTATGAAGGAATCCTTGAAGAAAGGCCATATTCGCCCGTCGTCATCACTGTTAGGAACAGGGTTCTTTTTTGTGGCCAAGAAGGATGGTTCTTTGAGACCTTGTATTGATTACCGCCTTCTTAATAAAATTACAGTCAAATTTCAGTATCCTTTGCCGCTGCTGTCTGATTTGTTTGCTCGGATTAAGGGGGCTAGTTGGTTCACCAAGATAGATCTTCGAGGGGCGTATAATCTTGTGCGTATTAAACAAGGCGATGAATGGAAAACTGCATTTAATACGCCCGAGGGCCATTTTGAGTACCTGGTTATGCCATTCGGGCTTTCCAATGCGCCATCAGTATTTCAGTCCTTTATGCATGACATCTTCCGAGAGTACCTGGATAAATTCCTGATTGTGTATTTGGATGATATTTTGGTCTTTTCGGATGATTGGGAGTCTCATGTGAAGTAGGTCAGAATGGTGTTCCAGGTCCTTCGTGCGAATTCCTTGTTTGTGAAGGGGTCAAAGTGTCTCTTTGGAGTTCAGAAGGTTTCATTTTTGGGGTTCATTTTTTCCCCTTCTAGTATTGAGATGGACCCTGTTAAAGTCCAGGCCATTTACCATTGGACTCAGCCGACATCTGTGAAGAGCCTGCATAAGTTCCTGGGCTTTGCTAATTTTTATCGGCGCTTCATCGCTAATTTTTCTACTGTTGCTAAACCGTTGACTGATTTGACCAAGAAGGGTACTGATGTGGTCAATTGGTCTTCTGCGGCTGTAGAGGCTTTTCAGGAGTTGAAGCGTCGTTTTTCTTCTGCCCCTGTGTTGTGCCAGCCAGATGTTTCGCTTCCGTTTCAGGTTGAGGTTGATGCTTCTGAGATTGGAGCGGGGGCTGTTTTGTCGCAAAGAAGTTCTGATGGCTCGGTGATGAAGCCATGTGCTTTCTTTTCTAGAAAGTTTTCGCCTGCTGAGCGTAATTATGATGTTGGTAATCGAGAGTTGTTGGCCATGAAGTGGGCATTCGAGGAGTGGCGTCATTGGCTGGAAGGAGCCAAGCATCGCGTGGTGGTCTTGACAGATCACAAGAATTTGACTTATCTTGAGTCTGCCAAACGGTTGAATCCGAGACAGGCTCGATGGTCATTATTTTTCTCCCGTTTTGATTTTGTGGTTTTGTACCTTCCGGGCTCTAAGAATGTGAAGGCTGATGCCCTGTCAAGGAGTTTTGTGCCTGACTCTCCGGGTGTTCCTGACCCGGCGGGTATTCTCAAAGAGGGGGTAATTTTGTCTGCCATCTCCCCTGATTTGCGGCGGGTGCTGCAAAAATTTCAGGCTGATAGACCTGACCGTTGCCCAGCGGAGAAACTGTTTGTCCCTGATAGATGGACTAGTAGAGTTATCTCTGAGAAACATTGTTCAGTGTTGGCTGGGCATCCTGGAATCTTTGGTACCAGAGATTTGGTGGCTAGATCCTTCTGGTGGCCGTCTTTGTCGCGGGATGTGCGTTCTTTTGTGCAGTCCTGTGGGACTTGTGCTCGGGCTAAGCCCTGCTGTTCTCATGCCAGTGGGTTGCTTTTGCCCTTGCCGGTCCCGAAGAGGCTCTGGACGCATATTTCTATGGATTTTATTTCGGATCTCCCCGTCTCTCAAAAGATGTCGGTCATTTGGGTGGTTTGTGATCGCTTTTCTAAGATGGTCCATTTGGTACCTTTGTCTAAATTGCCTTCCTCCTCTGATTTGGTGCCATTATTTTTCCAGCATGTGGTTCGTTTACATGGTATCCCGGAGAACATCGTTTCTGACAGAGGTTCCCAGTTTGTTTCAAGGTTTTGGCGATCCTTTTGTGCTAGGATGGGCATTGATTTGTCTTTTTCCTCGGCTTTCCATCCTCAGACAAATGGCCAAACCGAACGAACTAATCAAACTTTGGAAACATATCTGAGATGCTTTGTTTCTGCTGATCAGGATGATTGGGTGTCCTTTTTGCCGTTGGCTGAGTTCGCCCGTAATAATCGGGCCAGCTCGGCTACTTTGGTTTCGCCATTTTTCTGCAATTCTGGTTTCCATCCTCGTTTCTCTTCAGGGCAGGTTGAGTCTTCAGACTGTCCTGGTGTAGATACTGTGGTGGATAGGTTGCAGCAGATTTGGACTCATGTGGTGGACAATTTGACATTGTCCCAGGAGAAGGCTCGACGTTTCGCTAACCGCCGGCACTGTGTGGGTCCCGACTTCGTGTTGGGGATTTGGTTTGGCTGTCGTCTCGTTATGTTCCTATGAAGGTTTCCTCTCCTAAGTGTAAGCCTTGTTTCATTGTTCCGTATAAGATTTCTGAGGTTATCAATCCTGTGTCATTTCGTTTGGCCCTTCCTGCTTCTTTTGCCATCCATAATGTGTTCCATAGGTCGTTATTGCGGAGATACGTGGCGCCTGTGGTTCCATCCGTTGATCATCCTGCCCCGGTGTTAGTTGAGGGGGAGTTGGAGTATGTGGTGGAGAAGATTTTGGATTCTCGTGTTTCGAGACGGAAACTCCAGTACCTGGTCAAGTGGAAGGGTTATGTGTTGTGAATTCTGTGGCAGAGCTCCCTCCTGTGGTCACAAGTGGTACTTTGGCTGATTCTCTCTGTGAGCTTCTGTTGGTGGAGGGAAGTGGTACTGCGGCTTCTGAGTTTCCTCCCTCAGGTGATCTGGTGAGGTCGTTAGGTGCTTCTCTACTTAACTCCACCTAATGCTTTGATCCTGGCTTCCTGTCAATGTTCCAGTGTTGGACTTGCTTTTCCCTGGATCATTCCTGTGGCCTGCTGCTCTGCATAGCTAAGTTCTTCTTTGCTATTTGTTTGCTATTTTTTCTGTCCAGCTTGTCTAATTTGTTGCTGGAAGCTCTGGGACGCAAAGGGTGTACCTCCGTGCCGTTAGTTCGGTACGGAGGGTCTTTTTGCCCCCTTTGCGTGGTTTTCTTAGGGGTTTTGTGTAGACCGCAAAGTTACCTTTTCTATCCTCGATCTGTTAAGAAAGTCGGGCCTCACTTTGCTGAATCTATTTCATCTCTACGTTTGTCTTTTCATCTTAACTCACAGTCATTATATGTGGGGGGCTGCCTTTTCCTTTGGGGTATTTCTCTGAGGCAAGGTAGGCTTATTTTCTATCTTCAGGCTAGTTAGTTTCTCAGTCTGTGCCGAGTTGCATAGGCAGAGTTAGGCGCAATCCACGGCTGCCTCTAGTGTTGTTTGGAGAGGATTAGGGATTGCGGTCTGCAGAGTTCCCACGTCTCAGAGCTCGTTCTATGATTTTGGGTTATTGTCAGATCACTGTATGTGCTCTGACCGCTATGTCCATTGTAGTACTGAATTGCCTTTCATAACAGTACAGGAAGCCAAAAGTACTAATGATTCTCAATAGAGGGAAAAAAGAAGTTCTGAGACCATTTTTTTTTCTTTGCACTGTGTTTTGCCTTTTTTTCCCCTAGACATTTGGGTGGTTCAGTACACAGGTGTAGCGATGGACATTAGAAGTCTGTCTTCATTTGTGGATCAGCTCTCGGCAAGAGTACAAAAGATTCAAGACACTATTGATCAGAAAGCTATGTTGGAACCAAGAATTCCTATTCCTGATTTGTTTTTTGGAGATAGAACTAAGTTTCAGAGTTTCAAAAATAATTGTAAATTATTTCTGGCCTTGAAACCTCGCTTCTCTGGTGATCCAGTTCAACAGGTTTTGATTGTTATTTCTTTTTTGCGCGGCGACCCTCAGGACTGGGCATTTTCTCTTACGCCAGGAGATCCTGCATTGAGTAATATCGATGCGTTTTTCCTGGCGCTCGGATTGCTGTACGATGAACCTAATTCAGTGGATCAGGCAGAGAAAAATTTGCTGGCTCTTTGTCAGGGTCAGGATGAGATAGAGGTATATTGTCAGAAATTTAGAAAGTGGTCCGTGCTCACTCAATGGAATGAATCTGCGCTGGCAGCTATGTTCAGAAAGGGTCTCTCTGAAGCCCTTAAGGATGTCATGGTGGGATTTCCTATGCCTGCTGGTTTGAATGAGTCTATGTCTTTGGCCATTCAGATCGGTCGACGCTTGCGTGAGCGTAAATCTGTGCACCATTTGGCGGTATTACCTGAGCTTAAACCTGAGCCTATGCAGTGCGATAGGACTTTGACCAGAGATAAACGGCAACAACACAGACGTCTGAATGGGCTGTGTTTCTACTGTGGTGATTCCACTCATGCATTCTCTGATTGTCCTAAGCGCACTAAGCGGTTCGCTAGGTCTGCCACCATAGGTACGGTACAGTCAAAATTTCTTCTGTCCATTACCTTGATCTGCTCTTTGTCATCATATTCTGTCATGGCATTTGTGGATTCAGGCGCTGCGCTGAACTTGATGGACTTGGAGTATGCTAAGCGTTGTGGGTTTCTCTTAGAGCCCTTGCAGTGTCCTATTCCATTGAGAGGAATTGATGCCACGCCTTTGGCCAATAATAAGCCTCAATACTGGACTCAGCTGACCATGTGCATGGCTCCTGCACATCAGGAGGTTATTCGCTTTCTGGTGTTGCATAATCTGCATGATGTGGTCGTGTTGGGGTTGCCCTGGCTACAAGCCCATAATCCAGTATTAGATTGGAAATCCATGTCGGTGTCTAGCTGGGGTTGTCAGGGGGTACATGGTGATGTTCCGTTTCTGTCAATTTCGTCATCCACCCCTTCTGAGGTTCCATAGTTCTTGTCTGATTACCGGGATGTATTTGATGAGCCCAAGTCCGATGCCCTACCTCCGCATAGGGATTGTGATTGTGCTATCAATTTGATTCCTGGTAGTAAATTCCCAAAAGGTCGACTGTTTAATTTATCCGTGCCTGAGCACGCCGCTATGCGCAGTTATGTGAAGGAATCCCTGGAGAAGGGGCATATTCGCCCGTCATCGTCACCATTAGGAGCAAGGTTCTTTTTTGTAGCCAAGAAGGATGGTTCGCTGAGACCTTGTATAGATTACCGCCTTCTAAATAAGATCACGGTTAAATTTCAGTACCCCTTGCCATTGTTATCTGATTTGTTTGCTCGGATTAAGGGGGCTAGTTGGTTCACCAAGATAGATCTTCGTGGTGCGTATAATCTGGTGCGAATCAGGCGAGGAGATGAATGGAAAACTGCATTTAATACGCCCCAGGGTCATTTTGAGTATCTAGTGATGCCATTCGGACTTGCCAATGCTCCATCAGTGTTTCAGTCCTTTATGCATGACATCTTCCGAGAGTACCTGGATAAATTCCTAATTGTGTACTTGGATGACATTTTGATCTTCTCGGATGATTGGGAGTCTCATGTGAAGCAGGTCAGAACAGTTTTTCAGGTCCTGCGTGCTAATTCTTTGTTTGTGAAGGGATCAAAGTGTCTCTTTGGTGTGCAGAAGGTTTCATTTTTGGGGTTCATTTTTTCCCCTTCTGCTATCGAGATGGATCCTGTTAAGGTCCAAGCCATCCATGATTGGACTCAGCCGACATCTCTGAAAAGTCTGCAAAAGTTCCTGGGCTTTGCTAATTTTTATCGTCGCTTCATCTGCAATTTTTCTAGTATTGCCAAACCATTGACTGATTTGACCAAGAAGGGTGCTGATTTGGTCAATTGGTCTTCTGCTGCTGTGGAAGCTTTTCAAGACTTGAAGCGTCGTTTTTCTTCTGCCCGTGTTGTGTCAACCAGATGTTTCTCTTCCGTTCCAGGTCGAGGTTGATGCTTCTGAGATTGGAGCAGGGGCTGTTTTGTCGCAGAGAGGTTCTGATTGCTCAGTGATGAAACCATGCGCTTTTTTTTCCAGGAAGTTTTCGCCTGCTGAGCGAAATTATGATGTGGGCAACCGAGAGTTGCTGGCCATGAAGTGGGCATTCGAGGAGTGGCGTCATTGGCTTGAAGGAGCTAAGCATCGCGTGGTGGTCTTGACTGATCATAAGAACTTGACTTATCTTGAGTCTGCTAAGCGGTTGAATCCTAGACAGGCTCGCTGGTCGCTGTTTTTTGCCCGTTTTGACTTTGTGATTTCGTACCTTCCGGGCTCTAAAAATGTGAAGGCGGATGCTCTGTCTAGGAGTTTTGTGTCCGACTCTCCGGGTTTGTCTGAGCCGGCGGGTATCCTCAAGGAAGGAGTAATTGTGTCTGCCATCTCCCCTGATTTGCGGCGGGTGCTGCAAAAATTTCAGGCTAATAAACCTGATCGCTGTCCAGCGGAGAGACTGTTTGTCCCTGATAGGTGGACCAATAAAGTTATCTCTGAGGTTCATTGTTCGGTGTTGGCTGGTCATCCTGGAATCTTTGGTACCAGAGAGTTGGTGGCTAGATCCTTTTGGTGGCCGTCTCTGTCGCGGGATGTGCGTGTTTTTGTGCAGTCCTGTGGGATTTGTGCTCGGGCTAAGCCCTGCTGTTCTCGTGCCAGTGGGTTGCTTTTGCCCTTGCAGGTCCCGAAGAGGCCTTGTACACATATCTCTATGGATTTTATTTCTGATCTTCCCGTTTCTCAAAAGATGTCAGTCATTTGGGTGGTCTGTGATCGCTTTTCTAAGATGGTCCATCTGGTACCCTTGTCTAAATTGCCTTCCTCCTCTGATTTGGTGCCATTGTTCTTCCAGCATGTGGTTCGTTTACATGGCATTCCAGAGAATATCGTTTCTGACAGAGGTTCCCAGTTTGTTTCAAGGTTTTGGGGAGCCTTTTGTGGTAGGATGGGCATTGACTTGTCTTTTTCCTCGGCTTTCCATCCTCAGACTAATGGCCAGACCGAACGAACCAATCAGACCTTGGAAACATATCTGAGATGCTTTGTTTCTGCCGATCGGGATGACTGGGTGTCCTCTTTGCCTTTGGCTGAGTTCGCCCTTAATAATCGGGCCAGCTCGGGTACCTTGGTTTCGCCATTTTTCTGCAATTCTGGGTTCCATCCTCGTTTCTCTTCAGGACAGGTTGAGTCTTCGGACTGTCCTGGTGTGGATACTGTGGTGGACAGGTTGCAGCAGATTTTGACTCATGTAGTGGACAATTTGACCTTGTCCCAGGAGAAGGCTCAACGTTTTGCTAATCGCAGACACCGTGTGGGTCCCCGACTTCGTGTTGGGGATCTGGTTTGGTTATCTTCTCGTCATATTCCTATGAAGGTTTCCTCTCCTAAGTTTAAACCTCGTTTCATTGGTCCGTATAGGATTTCTGAGGTTCTTAATCCTGTGTCTTTTCGTCTGACCCTTCCAGATTCTTTTTCCATACATAACGTATTCCATAGATCATTGTTGCGGAGATACGTGGCACCTAAGGTTCCATCTGTTGATCCTCCTGCCCCGGTTTTGGTGGAGGGGGAGTTGGAGTATATTGTGGAGAAGATTTTGGATTCTCGTGTTTCTAGACGGAAACTCCAGTATCTGGTTAAATGGAAGGGTTATGCTCAGGAAGATAATTCCTGGGTTTTTGCCTCTGATGTCCATGCTCCCGATCTTGTTCGTGCCTTTCATGTGGCTCATCCTGGTCGGCCTGGGGGCTCTGGTGAGGGTTCGGTGACCCCTCCTCAAGGGGGGGGTACTGTTGTGAATTCTGTGGCAGAGCTCCCTCCTGTGGTCACAAGTGGTACTTCGGCTGATTCTCTCTGTGAGCTTCTGTTGGTGGAGGGAAGTGGTACTGCGGCTTCTGAGTTTCCTCCCTCAGGTGATCTGGTGAGGTCGTTAGGTGCTTCTCTACTTAACTCCACCTAATGCTTTGATCCTGGCTTCCTGTCAATGTTCCAGTGTTGGACTTGCTTTTCCCTGGATCATTCCTGTGGCCTGCTGCTCTGCATAGCTAAGTTCTTCTTTGCTATTTGTTTGCTATTTTTTCTGTCCAGCTTGTCTAATTTGTTGCTGGAAGCTCTGGGACGCAAAGGGTGTACCTCCGTGCCGTTAGTTCGGTACGGAGGGTCTTTTTGCCCCCTTTGCGTGGTTTTCTTAGGGGTTTTGTGTAGACCGCAAAGTTACCTTTTCTATCCTCGATCTGTTAAGAAAGTCGGGCCTCACTTTGCTGAATCTATTTCATCTCTACGTTTGTCTTTTCATCTTAACTCACAGTCATTATATGTGGGGGGCTGCCTTTTCCTTTGGGGTATTTCTCTGAGGCAAGGTAGGCTTATTTTCTATCTTCAGGCTAGTTAGTTTCTCAGTCTGTGCCGAGTTGCATAGGCAGAGTTAGGCGCAATCCACGGCTGCCTCTAGTGTTGTTTGGAGAGGATTAGGGATTGCGGTCTGCAGAGTTCCCACGTCTCAGAGCTCGTTCTATGATTTTGGGTTATTGTCAGATCACTGTATGTGCTCTGACCGCTATGTCCATTGTAGTACTGAATTGCCTTTCATAACAGTACAGGAAGCCAAAAGTACTAATGATTCTCAATAGAGGGAAAAAAGAAGTTCTGAGACCATTTTTTTTTCTTTGCACTGTGTTTTGCCTTTTTTTCCCCTAGACATTTGGGTGGTTCAGTACACAGGTGTAGCGATGGACATTAGAAGTCTGTCTTCATTTGTGGATCAGCTCTCGGCAAGAGTACAAAAGATTCAAGACACTATTGATCAGAAAGCTATGTTGGAACCAAGAATTCCTATTCCTGATTTGTTTTTTGGAGATAGAACTAAGTTTCAGAGTTTCAAAAATAATTGTAAATTATTTCTGGCCTTGAAACCTCGCTTCTCTGGTGATCCAGTTCAACAGGTTTTGATTGTTATTTCTTTTTTGCGCGGCGACCCTCAGGACTGGGCATTTTCTCTTGCGCCAGGAGATCCTGCATTGAGTAATATCGATGCGTTTTTCCTGGCGCTCGGATTGCTGTACGATGAACCTAATTCAGTGGATCAGGCAGAGAAAAATTTGCTGGCTCTTTGTCAGGGTCAGGATGAGATAGAGGTATATTGTCAGAAATTTAGAAAGTGGTCCGTGCTCACTCAATGGAATGAATCTGCGCTGGCAGCTATGTTCAGAAAGGGTCTCTCTGAAGCCCTTAAGGATGTCATGGTGGGATTTCCTATGCCTGCTGGTTTGAATGAGTCTATGTCTTTGGCCATTCAGATCGGTCGACGCTTGCGTGAGCGTAAATCTGTGCACCATTTGGCGGTATTACCTGAGCTTAAACCTGAGCCTATGCAGTGCGATAGGACTTTGACCAGAGATAAACGGCAACAACACAGACGTCTGAATGGGCTGTGTTTCTACTGTGGTGATTCCACTCATGCATTCTCTGATTGTCCTAAGCGCACTAAGCGGTTCGCTAGGTCTGCCACCATAGGTACGGTACAGTCAAAATTTCTTCTGTCCATTACCTTGATCTGCTCTTTGTCATCATATTCTGTCATGGCATTTGTGGATTCAGGCGCTGCGCTGAACTTGATGGACTTGGAGTATGCTAAGCGTTGTGGGTTTCTCTTAGAGCCCTTGCAGTGTCCTATTCCATTGAGAGGAATTGATGCCACGCCTTTGGCCAATAATAAGCCTCAATACTGGACCCAGCTGACCATGTGCATGGCTCCTGCACATCAGGAGGTTATTCGCTTTCTGGTGTTGCATAATCTGCATGATGTGGTCGTGTTGGGGTTGCCCTGGCTACAAGCCCATAATCCAGTATTAGATTGGAAATCCATGTCGGTGTCTAGCTGGGGTTGTCAGGGGGTACATGGTGATGTTCCGTTTCTGTCAATTTCGTCATCCACCCCTTCTGAGGTTCCATAGTTCTTGTCTGATTACCGGGATGTATTTGATGAGCCCAAGTCCGATGCCCTACCTCCGCATAGGGATTGTGATTGTGCTATCAATTTGATTCCTGGTAGTAAATTCCCAAAAGGTCGACTGTTTAATTTATCCGTGCCTGAGCACGCCGCTATGCGCAGTTATGTGAAGGAATCCCTGGAGAAGGGGCATATTCGCCCGTCATCGTCACCATTAGGAGCAAGGTTCTTTTTTGTAGCCAAGAAGGATGGTTCGCTGAGACCTTGTATAGATTACCGCCTTCTAAATAAGATCACGGTTAAATTTCAGTACCCCTTGCCATTGTTATCTGATTTGTTTGCTCGGATTAAGGGGGCTAGTTGGTTCACCAAGATAGATCTTCGTGGTGCGTATAATCTGGTGCGAATCAGGCGAGGAGATGAATGGAAAACTGCATTTAATACGCCCCAGGGTCATTTTGAGTATCTAGTGATGCCATTCGGACTTGCCAATGCTCCATCAGTGTTTCAGTCCTTTATGCATGACATCTTCCGAGAGTACCTGGATAAATTCCTGATTGTGTACTTGGATGACATTTTGATCTTCTCGGATGATTGGGAGTCTCATGTGAAGCAGGTCAGAACAGTTTTTCAGGTCCTGCGTGCTAATTCTTTGTTTGTGAAGGGATCAAAGTGTCTCTTTGGTGTGCAGAAGGTTTCATTTTTGGGGTTCATTTTTTCCCCTTCTGCTATCGAGATGGATCCTGTTAAGGTCCAAGCCATCCATGATTGGACTCAGCCGACATCTCTGAAAAGTCTGCAAAAGTTCCTGGGCTTTGCTAATTTTTATCGTCGCTTCATCTGCAATTTTTCTAGTATTGCCAAACCATTGACTGATTTGACCAAGAAGGGTGCTGATTTGGTCAATTGGTCTTCTGCTGCTGTGGAAGCTTTTCAAGACTTGAAGCGTCGTTTTTCTTCTGCCCGTGTTGTGTCAACCAGATGTTTCTCTTCCGTTCCAGGTCGAGGTTGATGCTTCTGAGATTGGAGCAGGGGCTGTTTTGTCGCAGAGAGGTTCTGATTGCTCAGTGATGAAACCATGCGCTTTTTTTTCCAGGAAGTTTTCGCCTGCTGAGCGAAATTATGATGTGGGCAACCGAGAGTTGCTGGCCATGAAGTGGGCATTCGAGGAGTGGCGTCATTGGCTTGAAGGAGCTAAGCATCGCGTGGTGGTCTTGACTGATCATAAGAACTTGACTTATCTTGAGTCTGCTAAGCGGTTGAATCCTAGACAGGCTCGCTGGTCGCTGTTTTTTGCCCGTTTTGACTTTGTGATTTCGTACCTTCCGGGCTCTAAAAATGTGAAGGCGGATGCTCTGTCTAGGAGTTTTGTGTCCGACTCTCCGGGTTTGTCTGAGCCGGCGGGTATCCTCAAGGAAGGAGTAATTGTGTCTGCCATCTCCCCTGATTTGCGGCGGGTGCTGCAAAAATTTCAGGCTAATAAACCTGATCGCTGTCCAGCGGAGAGACTGTTTGTCCCTGATAGGTGGACCAATAAAGTTATCTCTGAGGTTCATTGTTCGGTGTTGGCTGGTCATCCTGGAATCTTTGGTACCAGAGAGTTGGTGGCTAGATCCTTTTGGTGGCCGTCTCTGTCGCGGGATGTGCGTGTTTTTGTGCAGTCCTGTGGGATTTGTGCTCGGGCTAAGCCCTGCTGTTCTCGTGCCAGTGGGTTGCTTTTGCCCTTGCAGGTCCCGAAGAGGCCTTGTACACATATCTCTATGGATTTTATTTCTGATCTTCCCGTTTCTCAAAAGATGTCAGTCATTTGGGTGGTCTGTGATCGCTTTTCTAAGATGGTCCATCTGGTACCCTTGTCTAAATTGCCTTCCTCCTCTGATTTGGTGCCATTGTTCTTCCAGCATGTGGTTCGTTTACATGGCATTCCAGAGAATATCGTTTCTGACAGAGGTTCCCAGTTTGTTTCAAGGTTTTGGGGAGCCTTTTGTGGTAGGATGGGCATTGACTTGTCTTTTTCCTCGGCTTTCCATCCTCAGACTAATGGCCAGACCGAACGAACCAATCAGACCTTGGAAACATATCTGAGATGCTTTGTTTCTGCCGATCGGGATGACTGGGTGTCCTCTTTGCCTTTGGCTGAGTTCGCCCTTAATAATCGGGCCAGCTCGGGTACCTTGGTTTCGCCATTTTTCTGCAATTCTGGGTTCCATCCTCGTTTCTCTTCAGGACAGGTTGAGTCTTCGGACTGTCCTGGTGTGGATACTGTGGTGGACAGGTTGCAGCAGATTTTGACTCATGTAGTGGACAATTTGACCTTGTCCCAGGAGAAGGCTCAACGTTTTGCTAATCGCAGACACCGTGTGGGTCCCCGACTTCGTGTTGGGGATCTGGTTTGGTTATCTTCTCGTCATATTCCTATGAAGGTTTCCTCTCCTAAGTTTAAACCTCGTTTCATTGGTCCGTATAGGATTTCTGAGGTTCTTAATCCTGTGTCTTTTCGTCTGACCCTTCCAGATTCTTTTTCCATACATAACGTATTCCATAGATCATTGTTGCGGAGATACGTGGCACCTAAGGTTCCATCTGTTGATCCTCCTGCCCCGGTTTTGGTGGAGGGGGAGTTGGAGTATATTGTGGAGAAGATTTTGGATTCTCGTGTTTCTAGACGGAAACTCCAGTATCTGGTTAAATGGAAGGGTTATGCTCAGGAAGATAATTCCTGGGTTTTTGCCTCTGATGTCCATGCTCCCGATCTTGTTCGTGCCTTTCATGTGGCTCATCCTGGTCGGCCTGGGGGCTCTGGTGAGGGTTCGGTGACCCCTCCTCAAGGGGGGGGTACTGTTGTGAATTCTGTGGCAGAGCTCCCTCCTGTGGTCACAAGTGGTACTTCGGCTGATTCTCTCTGTGAGCTTCTGTTGGTGGAGGGAAGTGGTACTGCGGCTTCTGAGTTTCCTCCCTCAGGTGATCTGGTGAGGTCGTTAGGTGCTTCTCTACTTAACTCCACCTAATGCTTTGATCCTGGCTTCCTGTCAATGTTCCAGTGTTGGACTTGCTTTTCCCTGGATCATTCCTGTGGCCTGCTGCTCTGCATAGCTAAGTTCTTCTTTGCTATTTGTTTGCTATTTTTTCTGTCCAGCTTGTCTAATTTGTTGCTGGAAGCTCTGGGACGCAAAGGGTGTACCTCCGTGCCGTTAGTTCGGTACGGAGGGTCTTTTTGCCCCCTTTGCGTGGTTTTCTTAGGGGTTTTGTGTAGACCGCAAAGTTACCTTTTCTATCCTCGATCTGTTAAGAAAGTCGGGCCTCACTTTGCTGAATCTATTTCATCTCTACGTTTGTCTTTTCATCTTAACTCACAGTCATTATATGTGGGGGGCTGCCTTTTCCTTTGGGGTATTTCTCTGAGGCAAGGTAGGCTTATTTTCTATCTTCAGGCTAGTTAGTTTCTCAGTCTGTGCCGAGTTGCATAGGCAGAGTTAGGCGCAATCCACGGCTGCCTCTAGTGTTGTTTGGAGAGGATTAGGGATTGCGGTCTGCAGAGTTCCCACGTCTCAGAGCTCGTTCTATGATTTTGGGTTATTGTCAGATCACTGTATGTGCTCTGACCGCTATGTCCATTGTAGTACTGAATTGCCTTTCATAACAGTACAGGAAGCCAAAAGTACTAATGATTCTCAATAGAGGGAAAAAAGAAGTTCTGAGACCATTTTTTTTTCTTTGCACTGTGTTTTGCCTTTTTTTCCCCTAGACATTTGGGTGGTTCAGTACACAGGTGTAGCGATGGACATTAGAAGTCTGTCTTCATTTGTGGATCAGCTCTCGGCAAGAGTACAAAAGATTCAAGACACTATTGATCAGAAAGCTATGTTGGAACCAAGAATTCCTATTCCTGATTTGTTTTTTGGAGATAGAACTAAGTTTCAGAGTTTCAAAAATAATTGTAAATTATTTCTGGCCTTGAAACCTCGCTTCTCTGGTGATCCAGTTCAACAGGTTTTGATTGTTATTTCTTTTTTGCGCGGCGACCCTCAGGACTGGGCATTTTCTCTTGCGCCAGGAGATCCTGCATTGAGTAATATCGATGCGTTTTTCCTGGCGCTCGGATTGCTGTACGATGAACCTAATTCAGTGGATCAGGCAGAGAAAAATTTGCTGGCTCTTTGTCAGGGTCAGGATGAGATAGAGGTATATTGTCAGAAATTTAGAAAGTGGTCCGTGCTCACTCAATGGAATGAATCTGCGCTGGCAGCTATGTTCAGAAAGGGTCTCTCTGAAGCCCTTAAGGATGTCATGGTGGGATTTCCTATGCCTGCTGGTTTGAATGAGTCTATGTCTTTGGCCATTCAGATCGGTCGACGCTTGCGTGAGCGTAAATCTGTGCACCATTTGGCGGTATTACCTGAGCTTAAACCTGAGCCTATGCAGTGCGATAGGACTTTGACCAGAGATAAACGGCAACAACACAGACGTCTGAATGGGCTGTGTTTCTACTGTGGTGATTCCACTCATGCATTCTCTGATTGTCCTAAGCGCACTAAGCGGTTCGCTAGGTCTGCCACCATAGGTACGGTACAGTCAAAATTTCTTCTGTCCATTACCTTGATCTGCTCTTTGTCATCATATTCTGTCATGGCATTTGTGGATTCAGGCGCTGCGCTGAACTTGATGGACTTGGAGTATGCTAAGCGTTGTGGGTTTCTCTTAGAGCCCTTGCAGTGTCCTATTCCATTGAGAGGAATTGATGCCACGCCTTTGGCCAATAATAAGCCTCAATACTGGACCCAGCTGACCATGTGCATGGCTCCTGCACATCAGGAGGTTATTCGCTTTCTGGTGTTGCATAATCTGCATGATGTGGTCGTGTTGGGGTTGCCCTGGCTACAAGCCCATAATCCAGTATTAGATTGGAAATCCATGTCGGTGTCTAGCTGGGGTTGTCAGGGGGTACATGGTGATGTTCCGTTTCTGTCAATTTCGTCATCCACCCCTTCTGAGGTTCCATAGTTCTTGTCTGATTACCGGGATGTATTTGATGAGCCCAAGTCCGATGCCCTACCTCCGCATAGGGATTGTGATTGTGCTATCAATTTGATTCCTGGTAGTAAATTCCCAAAAGGTCGACTGTTTAATTTATCCGTGCCTGAGCACGCCGCTATGCGCAGTTATGTGAAGGAATCCCTGGAGAAGGGGCATATTCGCCCGTCATCGTCACCATTAGGAGCAAGGTTCTTTTTTGTAGCCAAGAAGGATGGTTCGCTGAGACCTTGTATAGATTACCGCCTTCTAAATAAGATCACGGTTAAATTTCAGTACCCCTTGCCATTGTTATCTGATTTGTTTGCTCGGATTAAGGGGGCTAGTTGGTTCACCAAGATAGATCTTCGTGGTGCGTATAATCTGGTGCGAATCAGGCGAGGAGATGAATGGAAAACTGCATTTAATACGCCCCAGGGTCATTTTGAGTATCTAGTGATGCCATTCGGACTTGCCAATGCTCCATCAGTGTTTCAGTCCTTTATGCATGACATCTTCCGAGAGTACCTGGATAAATTCCTGATTGTGTACTTGGATGACATTTTGATCTTCTCGGATGATTGGGAGTCTCATGTGAAGCAGGTCAGAACAGTTTTTCAGGTCCTGCGTGCTAATTCTTTGTTTGTGAAGGGATCAAAGTGTCTCTTTGGTGTGCAGAAGGTTTCATTTTTGGGGTTCATTTTTTCCCCTTCTGCTATCGAGATGGATCCTGTTAAGGTCCAAGCCATCCATGATTGGACTCAGCCGACATCTCTGAAAAGTCTGCAAAAGTTCCTGGGCTTTGCTAATTTTTATCGTCGCTTCATCTGCAATTTTTCTAGTATTGCCAAACCATTGACTGATTTGACCAAGAAGGGTGCTGATTTGGTCAATTGGTCTTCTGCTGCTGTGGAAGCTTTTCAAGACTTGAAGCGTCGTTTTTCTTCTGCCCGTGTTGTGTCAACCAGATGTTTCTCTTCCGTTCCAGGTCGAGGTTGATGCTTCTGAGATTGGAGCAGGGGCTGTTTTGTCGCAGAGAGGTTCTGATTGCTCAGTGATGAAACCATGCGCTTTTTTTTCCAGGAAGTTTTCGCCTGCTGAGCGAAATTATGATGTGGGCAACCGAGAGTTGCTGGCCATGAAGTGGGCATTCGAGGAGTGGCGTCATTGGCTTGAAGGAGCTAAGCATCGCGTGGTGGTCTTGACTGATCATAAGAACTTGACTTATCTTGAGTCTGCTAAGCGGTTGAATCCTAGACAGGCTCGCTGGTCGCTGTTTTTTGCCCGTTTTGACTTTGTGATTTCGTACCTTCCGGGCTCTAAAAATGTGAAGGCGGATGCTCTGTCTAGGAGTTTTGTGTCCGACTCTCCGGGTTTGTCTGAGCCGGCGGGTATCCTCAAGGAAGGAGTAATTGTGTCTGCCATCTCCCCTGATTTGCGGCGGGTGCTGCAAAAATTTCAGGCTAATAAACCTGATCGCTGTCCAGCGGAGAGACTGTTTGTCCCTGATAGGTGGACCAATAAAGTTATCTCTGAGGTTCATTGTTCGGTGTTGGCTGGTCATCCTGGAATCTTTGGTACCAGAGAGTTGGTGGCTAGATCCTTTTGGTGGCCGTCTCTGTCGCGGGATGTGCGTGTTTTTGTGCAGTCCTGTGGGATTTGTGCTCGGGCTAAGCCCTGCTGTTCTCGTGCCAGTGGGTTGCTTTTGCCCTTGCAGGTCCCGAAGAGGCCTTGTACACATATCTCTATGGATTTTATTTCTGATCTTCCCGTTTCTCAAAAGATGTCAGTCATTTGGGTGGTCTGTGATCGCTTTTCTAAGATGGTCCATCTGGTACCCTTGTCTAAATTGCCTTCCTCCTCTGATTTGGTGCCATTGTTCTTCCAGCATGTGGTTCGTTTACATGGCATTCCAGAGAATATCGTTTCTGACAGAGGTTCCCAGTTTGTTTCAAGGTTTTGGGGAGCCTTTTGTGGTAGGATGGGCATTGACTTGTCTTTTTCCTCGGCTTTCCATCCTCAGACTAATGGCCAGACCGAACGAACCAATCAGACCTTGGAAACATATCTGAGATGCTTTGTTTCTGCCGATCGGGATGACTGGGTGTCCTCTTTGCCTTTGGCTGAGTTCGCCCTTAATAATCGGGCCAGCTCGGGTACCTTGGTTTCGCCATTTTTCTGCAATTCTGGGTTCCATCCTCGTTTCTCTTCAGGACAGGTTGAGTCTTCGGACTGTCCTGGTGTGGATACTGTGGTGGACAGGTTGCAGCAGATTTTGACTCATGTAGTGGACAATTTGACCTTGTCCCAGGAGAAGGCTCAACGTTTTGCTAATCGCAGACACCGTGTGGGTCCCCGACTTCGTGTTGGGGATCTGGTTTGGTTATCTTCTCGTCATATTCCTATGAAGGTTTCCTCTCCTAAGTTTAAACCTCGTTTCATTGGTCCGTATAGGATTTCTGAGGTTCTTAATCCTGTGTCTTTTCGTCTGACCCTTCCAGATTCTTTTTCCATACATAACGTATTCCATAGATCATTGTTGCGGAGATACGTGGCACCTAAGGTTCCATCTGTTGATCCTCCTGCCCCGGTTTTGGTGGAGGGGGAGTTGGAGTATATTGTGGAGAAGATTTTGGATTCTCGTGTTTCTAGACGGAAACTCCAGTATCTGGTTAAATGGAAGGGTTATGCTCAGGAAGATAATTCCTGGGTTTTTGCCTCTGATGTCCATGCTCCCGATCTTGTTCGTGCCTTTCATGTGGCTCATCCTGGTCGGCCTGGGGGCTCTGGTGAGGGTTCGGTGACCCCTCCTCAAGGGGGGGGTACTGTTGTGAATTCTGTGGCAGAGCTCCCTCCTGTGGTCACAAGTGGTACTTCGGCTGATTCTCTCTGTGAGCTTCTGTTGGTGGAGGGAAGTGGTACTGCGGCTTCTGAGTTTCCTCCCTCAGGTGATCTGGTGAGGTCGTTAGGTGCTTCTCTACTTAACTCCACCTAATGCTTTGATCCTGGCTTCCTGTCAATGTTCCAGTGTTGGACTTGCTTTTCCCTGGATCATTCCTGTGGCCTGCTGCTCTGCATAGCTAAGTTCTTCTTTGCTATTTGTTTGCTATTTTTTCTGTCCAGCTTGTCTAATTTGTTGCTGGAAGCTCTGGGACGCAAAGGGTGTACCTCCGTGCCGTTAGTTCGGTACGGAGGGTCTTTTTGCCCCCTTTGCGTGGTTTTCTTAGGGGTTTTGTGTAGACCGCAAAGTTACCTTTTCTATCCTCGATCTGTTAAGAAAGTCGGGCCTCACTTTGCTGAATCTATTTCATCTCTACGTTTGTCTTTTCATCTTAACTCACAGTCATTATATGTGGGGGGCTGCCTTTTCCTTTGGGGTATTTCTCTGAGGCAAGGTAGGCTTATTTTCTATCTTCAGGCTAGTTAGTTTCTCAGTCTGTGCCGAGTTGCATAGGCAGAGTTAGGCGCAATCCACGGCTGCCTCTAGTGTTGTTTGGAGAGGATTAGGGATTGCGGTCTGCAGAGTTCCCACGTCTCAGAGCTCGTTCTATGATTTTGGGTTATTGTCAGATCACTGTATGTGCTCTGACCGCTATGTCCATTGTAGTACTGAATTGCCTTTCATAACAGTACAGGAAGCCAAAAGTACTAATGATTCTCAATAGAGGGAAAAAAGAAGTTCTGAGACCATTTTTTTTTCTTTGCACTGTGTTTTGCCTTTTTTTCCCCTAGACATTTGGGTGGTTCAGTACACAGGTGTAGCGATGGACATTAGAAGTCTGTCTTCATTTGTGGATCAGCTCTCGGCAAGAGTACAAAAGATTCAAGACACTATTGATCAGAAAGCTATGTTGGAACCAAGAATTCCTATTCCTGATTTGTTTTTTGGAGATAGAACTAAGTTTCAGAGTTTCAAAAATAATTGTAAATTATTTCTGGCCTTGAAACCTCGCTTCTCTGGTGATCCAGTTCAACAGGTTTTGATTGTTATTTCTTTTTTGCGCGGCGACCCTCAGGACTGGGCATTTTCTCTTGCGCCAGGAGATCCTGCATTGAGTAATATCGATGCGTTTTTCCTGGCGCTCGGATTGCTGTACGATGAACCTAATTCAGTGGATCAGGCAGAGAAAAATTTGCTGGCTCTTTGTCAGGGTCAGGATGAGATAGAGGTATATTGTCAGAAATTTAGAAAGTGGTCCGTGCTCACTCAATGGAATGAATCTGCGCTGGCAGCTATGTTCAGAAAGGGTCTCTCTGAAGCCCTTAAGGATGTCATGGTGGGATTTCCTATGCCTGCTGGTTTGAATGAGTCTATGTCTTTGGCCATTCAGATCGGTCGACGCTTGCGTGAGCGTAAATCTGTGCACCATTTGGCGGTATTACCTGAGCTTAAACCTGAGCCTATGCAGTGCGATAGGACTTTGACCAGAGATAAACGGCAACAACACAGACGTCTGAATGGGCTGTGTTTCTACTGTGGTGATTCCACTCATGCATTCTCTGATTGTCCTAAGCGCACTAAGCGGTTCGCTAGGTCTGCCACCATAGGTACGGTACAGTCAAAATTTCTTCTGTCCATTACCTTGATCTGCTCTTTGTCATCATATTCTGTCATGGCATTTGTGGATTCAGGCGCTGCGCTGAACTTGATGGACTTGGAGTATGCTAAGCGTTGTGGGTTTCTCTTAGAGCCCTTGCAGTGTCCTATTCCATTGAGAGGAATTGATGCCACGCCTTTGGCCAATAATAAGCCTCAATACTGGACCCAGCTGACCATGTGCATGGCTCCTGCACATCAGGAGGTTATTCGCTTTCTGGTGTTGCATAATCTGCATGATGTGGTCGTGTTGGGGTTGCCCTGGCTACAAGCCCATAATCCAGTATTAGATTGGAAATCCATGTCGGTGTCTAGCTGGGGTTGTCAGGGGGTACATGGTGATGTTCCGTTTCTGTCAATTTCGTCATCCACCCCTTCTGAGGTTCCATAGTTCTTGTCTGATTACCGGGATGTATTTGATGAGCCCAAGTCCGATGCCCTACCTCCGCATAGGGATTGTGATTGTGCTATCAATTTGATTCCTGGTAGTAAATTCCCAAAAGGTCGACTGTTTAATTTATCCGTGCCTGAGCACGCCGCTATGCGCAGTTATGTGAAGGAATCCCTGGAGAAGGGGCATATTCGCCCGTCATCGTCACCATTAGGAGCAAGGTTCTTTTTTGTAGCCAAGAAGGATGGTTCGCTGAGACCTTGTATAGATTACCGCCTTCTAAATAAGATCACGGTTAAATTTCAGTACCCCTTGCCATTGTTATCTGATTTGTTTGCTCGGATTAAGGGGGCTAGTTGGTTCACCAAGATAGATCTTCGTGGTGCGTATAATCTGGTGCGAATCAGGCGAGGAGATGAATGGAAAACTGCATTTAATACGCCCCAGGGTCATTTTGAGTATCTAGTGATGCCATTCGGACTTGCCAATGCTCCATCAGTGTTTCAGTCCTTTATGCATGACATCTTCCGAGAGTACCTGGATAAATTCCTGATTGTGTACTTGGATGACATTTTGATCTTCTCGGATGATTGGGAGTCTCATGTGAAGCAGGTCAGAACAGTTTTTCAGGTCCTGCGTGCTAATTCTTTGTTTGTGAAGGGATCAAAGTGTCTCTTTGGTGTGCAGAAGGTTTCATTTTTGGGGTTCATTTTTTCCCCTTCTGCTATCGAGATGGATCCTGTTAAGGTCCAAGCCATCCATGATTGGACTCAGCCGACATCTCTGAAAAGTCTGCAAAAGTTCCTGGGCTTTGCTAATTTTTATCGTCGCTTCATCTGCAATTTTTCTAGTATTGCCAAACCATTGACTGATTTGACCAAGAAGGGTGCTGATTTGGTCAATTGGTCTTCTGCTGCTGTGGAAGCTTTTCAAGACTTGAAGCGTCGTTTTTCTTCTGCCCGTGTTGTGTCAACCAGATGTTTCTCTTCCGTTCCAGGTCGAGGTTGATGCTTCTGAGATTGGAGCAGGGGCTGTTTTGTCGCAGAGAGGTTCTGATTGCTCAGTGATGAAACCATGCGCTTTTTTTTCCAGGAAGTTTTCGCCTGCTGAGCGAAATTATGATGTGGGCAACCGAGAGTTGCTGGCCATGAAGTGGGCATTCGAGGAGTGGCGTCATTGGCTTGAAGGAGCTAAGCATCGCGTGGTGGTCTTGACTGATCATAAGAACTTGACTTATCTTGAGTCTGCTAAGCGGTTGAATCCTAGACAGGCTCGCTGGTCGCTGTTTTTTGCCCGTTTTGACTTTGTGATTTCGTACCTTCCGGGCTCTAAAAATGTGAAGGCGGATGCTCTGTCTAGGAGTTTTGTGTCCGACTCTCCGGGTTTGTCTGAGCCGGCGGGTATCCTCAAGGAAGGAGTAATTGTGTCTGCCATCTCCCCTGATTTGCGGCGGGTGCTGCAAAAATTTCAGGCTAATAAACCTGATCGCTGTCCAGCGGAGAGACTGTTTGTCCCTGATAGGTGGACCAATAAAGTTATCTCTGAGGTTCATTGTTCGGTGTTGGCTGGTCATCCTGGAATCTTTGGTACCAGAGAGTTGGTGGCTAGATCCTTTTGGTGGCCGTCTCTGTCGCGGGATGTGCGTGTTTTTGTGCAGTCCTGTGGGATTTGTGCTCGGGCTAAGCCCTGCTGTTCTCGTGCCAGTGGGTTGCTTTTGCCCTTGCAGGTCCCGAAGAGGCCTTGTACACATATCTCTATGGATTTTATTTCTGATCTTCCCGTTTCTCAAAAGATGTCAGTCATTTGGGTGGTCTGTGATCGCTTTTCTAAGATGGTCCATCTGGTACCCTTGTCTAAATTGCCTTCCTCCTCTGATTTGGTGCCATTGTTCTTCCAGCATGTGGTTCGTTTACATGGCATTCCAGAGAATATCGTTTCTGACAGAGGTTCCCAGTTTGTTTCAAGGTTTTGGGGAGCCTTTTGTGGTAGGATGGGCATTGACTTGTCTTTTTCCTCGGCTTTCCATCCTCAGACTAATGGCCAGACCGAACGAACCAATCAGACCTTGGAAACATATCTGAGATGCTTTGTTTCTGCCGATCGGGATGACTGGGTGTCCTCTTTGCCTTTGGCTGAGTTCGCCCTTAATAATCGGGCCAGCTCGGGTACCTTGGTTTCGCCATTTTTCTGCAATTCTGGGTTCCATCCTCGTTTCTCTTCAGGACAGGTTGAGTCTTCGGACTGTCCTGGTGTGGATACTGTGGTGGACAGGTTGCAGCAGATTTTGACTCATGTAGTGGACAATTTGACCTTGTCCCAGGAGAAGGCTCAACGTTTTGCTAATCGCAGACACCGTGTGGGTCCCCGACTTCGTGTTGGGGATCTGGTTTGGTTATCTTCTCGTCATATTCCTATGAAGGTTTCCTCTCCTAAGTTTAAACCTCGTTTCATTGGTCCGTATAGGATTTCTGAGGTTCTTAATCCTGTGTCTTTTCGTCTGACCCTTCCAGATTCTTTTTCCATACATAACGTATTCCATAGATCATTGTTGCGGAGATACGTGGCACCTAAGGTTCCATCTGTTGATCCTCCTGCCCCGGTTTTGGTGGAGGGGGAGTTGGAGTATATTGTGGAGAAGATTTTGGATTCTCGTGTTTCTAGACGGAAACTCCAGTATCTGGTTAAATGGAAGGGTTATGCTCAGGAAGATAATTCCTGGGTTTTTGCCTCTGATGTCCATGCTCCCGATCTTGTTCGTGCCTTTCATGTGGCTCATCCTGGTCGGCCTGGGGGCTCTGGTGAGGGTTCGGTGACCCCTCCTCAAGGGGGGGGTACTGTTGTGAATTCTGTGGCAGAGCTCCCTCCTGTGGTCACAAGTGGTACTTCGGCTGATTCTCTCTGTGAGCTTCTGTTGGTGGAGGGAAGTGGTACTGCGGCTTCTGAGTTTCCTCCCTCAGGTGATCTGGTGAGGTCGTTAGGTGCTTCTCTACTTAACTCCACCTAATGCTTTGATCCTGGCTTCCTGTCAATGTTCCAGTGTTGGACTTGCTTTTCCCTGGATCATTCCTGTGGCCTGCTGCTCTGCATAGCTAAGTTCTTCTTTGCTATTTGTTTGCTATTTTTTCTGTCCAGCTTGTCTAATTTGTTGCTGGAAGCTCTGGGACGCAAAGGGTGTACCTCCGTGCCGTTAGTTCGGTACGGAGGGTCTTTTTGCCCCCTTTGCGTGGTTTTCTTAGGGGTTTTGTGTAGACCGCAAAGTTACCTTTTCTATCCTCGATCTGTTAAGAAAGTCGGGCCTCACTTTGCTGAATCTATTTCATCTCTACGTTTGTCTTTTCATCTTAACTCACAGTCATTATATGTGGGGGGCTGCCTTTTCCTTTGGGGTATTTCTCTGAGGCAAGGTAGGCTTATTTTCTATCTTCAGGCTAGTTAGTTTCTCAGTCTGTGCCGAGTTGCATAGGCAGAGTTAGGCGCAATCCACGGCTGCCTCTAGTGTTGTTTGGAGAGGATTAGGGATTGCGGTCTGCAGAGTTCCCACGTCTCAGAGCTCGTTCTATGATTTTGGGTTATTGTCAGATCACTGTATGTGCTCTGACCGCTATGTCCATTGTAGTACTGAATTGCCTTTCATAACAGTTATGGTCAGGAAGATAATTCCTGGGTTTTTGCCTCTGATGTTCATGCTGCCGATCTGGTTCGTGCCTTTCATTTGGCTCATCCTGGTCGGCCTGGGGGCTCTGGTGAGGGTTCGGCGACCCCTCCTCAAGGGGGGGGTACTGTTGTGAATTCTGTTGTCGGGCTCCCTCCTGTGGTCATGAATGGTACTTCGGCTGGTTCTGTCCATGGACTTCCTCTGGTGGGTGTTTCTGAGTTTCACAGGTGACTAGGTTAATTCGTTAGCTGCTGCTCTATTTACTCCACTTAGATCTTTGCTCTATGCCACCTGTCAATGTTCCAGTATTGGTCTAGTTCACTCCTGGAACTATCTTCAGGCTAGTTAGTTTCTCAGGCTGTGCCGAGTTGCATAGGCAGAGTTAGGCGCAATCCACGGCTGCCTCTAGTGTTGTTTGGAGAGGATTAGGGATTGCGGTCTGCAGAGTTCCCACGTCTCAGAGCTCGTTCTATGATTTTGGGTTATTGTCAGATCACTGTATGTGCTCTGACCGCTATGTCCATTGTAGTACTGAATTGCCTTTCATAACAGTTATGGTCAGGAAGATAATTCCTGGGTTTTTGCCTCTGATGTTCATGCTGCCGATCTGGTTCGTGCCTTTCATTTGGCTCATCCTGGTCGGCCTGGGGGCTCTGGTGAGGGTTCGGCGACCCCTCCTCAAGGGGGGGGTACTGTTGTGAATTCTGTTGTCGGGCTCCCTCCTGTGGTCATGAATGGTACTTCGGCTGGTTCTGTCCATGGACTTCCTCTGGTGGGTGTTTCTGAGTTTCACAGGTGACTAGGTTAATTCGTTAGCTGCTGCTCTATTTACTCCACTTAGATCTTTGCTCTATTGTTATGTTTGCTAATGACAGGTGTTATGAAGGCAATCCAGAAACACAGTGTGCTTAGCGATCAGAGCGCACACAGTGATCTGACAAATACCCAAAAATACAAGAACGAGCTCTGAGACGTGGAAACTCTGTAGACTGCACACCTGATCCTATCCTAAACACAACTAAAAGCGGCTGTGGATTGCGCCTAACAACTACCTAGGCAACTCGGCACAGCCTAAGAAACTAGCTAGCCTGAAGATAGAAAAATAGGCCTGACTTGCCCCAGAGAAATTCCCCAAAGGAAAAGGCAGCCCCCCACATATAATGACTGTGAGTAAGATGAAAAGACAAAACGTAGGGATGAAATAGATTCAGCAAAGTGGGGCCCGATATTCTAGGACAGAGCGAGGACAGTAAAGCGAACTTTGCAGTCTACAAAAAACCCTAAAGCAAAACCACGCAAAGGGGGCAAAAAAAACCCACCGTGCCGAACTAACGGCACGACGGTACACCCTTTGCGTCTCAGAGCTTCCAGCAAAACAAAAGACAAGCTGGACAGAAAAAAAGCAACAAAAAAGCAAAAAGCACTTAGCTATACAGAGCAGCAGGTCACAGGAACAATCAGGAGAAGCTCAGATCCAACACTGAAACATTGACAAGGAGCAAGGATAGCAGCATCAGGCGGAGTTAAGTAATGAAGCAGTTAACGAGCTCACCAGAACACCTGAGGGAGGAAGCTCAGAAGCTGCAGTACCACTTGTGACCACAGGAGTGAATTCAGCCACAGAATTCACAACAGTACCCCCCCCTTGAGGAGGGGTCACCGAACCCTCACCAGAGCCCCCAGGCCGACCAGGATGAGCCGCATGAAAGGCACGAACAAGATCGGAAGCATGAACATCAGAGGCAAAAACCCAGGAATTATCTTCCTGAGCATAACCCTTCCATTTAACCAGATACTGGAGTTTCCGTCTAGAAACACGAGAATCCAAAATCTTCTCCACAATATACTCCAATTCCCCCTCCACCAAAACCGGGGCAGGAGGCTCAACAGATGGAACCATAGGTGCCACGTATCTCCGCAACAACGACCTATGGAATACATTATGTATGGAAAAGGAGTCTGGGAGGGTCAAACGAAAAGACACAGGATTGAGAACCTCAGAAATCCTATACGGACCAATAAAACGAGGTTTAAATTTAGGAGAGGAAACCTTCATAGGAATATGACGAGAAGATAACCAAACCAGATCCCCAACACGAAGTCGGGGACCCACACGGCGTCTGCGATTAGCGAAAAGTTGAGCTTTCTCCTGGGACAAGATCAAATTGTCCACTACCTGAGTCCAGATCTGCTGCAACCTATCCACCACAGAATCCACACCAGGACAGTCCGAAGACTCAACCTGTCCTGAAGAGAAACGAGGATGGAACCCAGAATTGCAAAAAAATGGAGAAACCAAGGTAGCCGAGCTGGCCCGATTATTAAGGGCGAACTCAGCCAACGGCAAAAAGGACACCCAATCATCCTGGTCTGCAGAAACAAAACATCTCAGATATGTTTCCAAGGTCTGATTGGTTCGTTCGGTCTGGCCATTAGTCTGAGGATGGAAAGCCGAGGAAAAGGATAGGTCAATGCCCATCCTACCACAAAAGGCTCGCCAAAACCTTGAAACAAACTGGGAACCTCTGTCAGAAACAATATTCTCAGGAATGCCATGCAACCGAACCACATGCTGAAAGAACAAAGGTACCAAATCAGAGGAGGAAGGCAATTTAGCCAAGGGCACCAGATGGACCATTTTAGAAAAGCGATCACAGACCACCCAAATGACTGACATCTTTTGAGAAACGGGAAGGTCAGAAATGAAATCCATCGAAATATGTGTCCAAGGCCTCTTTGGGACCGGCAAGGGCAAAAGCAACCCACTGGCACGAGAACAGCAGGGCTTAGCCCTAGCACAAATCCCACAGGACTGCACAAAAGTACGTACATCCCGTGACAGAGATGGCCACCAGAAGGATCTAGCCACTAACTCTCTGGTACCAAAGATTCCAGGATGACCAGCCAACACCGAACAATGAAGTTCAGAGATAAGTTTATTAGTCCACCTATCAGGGACGAACAGTTTCTCTGCTGGACAACGATCAGGTTTATTCGCCTGAAATTTTTGCAGCACCCGCCGCAAATCAGGGGAGATGGCAGACACAATGACTCCTTCCTTGAGGATACCCGCTGGCTCAGATAAACCCGGAGAGTCGGGCACAAAACTCCTAGACAGAGCATCCGCCTTCACATTTTTAGAGCCCGGAAGGTACGAAATCACTACGTCGAAGCGGGCAAAAAATAACGACCAACGGGCCTGTCTAGGATTCAAGCGCTTGGCAGACTCGAGATACGTCAAGTTCTTATGATCAGTCAATACCACCACGCGATGCTTAGCTCCTTCAAGCCAATGACGCCACTCCTCGAATGCCCACTTCATGGCCAGCAACTCTCGATTGCCCACATCATAATTACGCTCAGCGGGCGAAAACTTCCTGGAAAAGAAAGCACATGGTTTCATCACTGAGCAATCAGAACCTCTCTGTGACAAAACCGCCCCTGCTCCAATCTCAGAAGCATCAACCTCGACCTGGAACGGAAGAGAAACATCTGGCTGACACAACACAGGGGCAGAACAAAAACGACGCTTCAACTCCTGAAAAGCTTCCACAGCAGCAGAAGACCAATTAACCAAATCAGCACCCTTCTTGGTCAAATCGGTCAATGGTTTGGCAATGCTAGAAAAATTACAGATGAAGCGACGATAAAAATTAGCAAAGCCCAGGAACTTTTGCAGACTTTTCAGAGATGTCGGCTGAATCCAATCCTGGATGGCTTGGACCTTAACTGGATCCATCTCGATCGTAGAAGGGGTAAAGATGAACCCCAAAAATGAAACTTTCTGCACACCGAAGAGACACTTTGATCCCTTCACAAGCAAAGAGTTAGCACGCAGGACCTGAAAAACCATTCTGACATGCTTCACATGAGACTCCCAATCATCTGAGAAGATCAAAATGTCATCCAAGTAAACAATCAGGAATTTATCCAGATACTCACGGAAGATGTCATGCATAAAAGACTGAAACACAGATGGAGCATTGGCAAGTCCGAACGGCATCACTACATACTCAAAATGACCCTCGGGCGTATTGAATGCAGTTTTCCATTCATCTCCTTGCCTGATTCTCACCAGATTATACGCACCACGAAGATCTATCTTAGTGAACCAACTAGCCCCCTTAATCCGAGCAAACAAGTCAGATAACAATGGCAAGGGATACTGAAATTTAACAGTGATCTTATTAAGAAGGCGGTAATCAATACACGGTCTCAGCGAACCATCCTTCTTGGCTACAAAGAAGAACCCTGCTCCCAGTGGTGATGACGATGGGCGAATATGTCCCTTCTCCAGGGATTCCTTCACATAACTGCGCATAGCGGCGTGTTCGGGCACGGATAAATTAAATAATCGACCTTTAGGGAATTTACTACCAGGAATCAAATTGATAGCACAATCACAATCCCTATGCGGAGGTAGAGCATCGGACTTGGGCTCTTCAAATACATCCTGATAATCAGACAAGAACTCTGGGACCTCAGAAGGGGTGGATGATGAAATCGACAAAAATGGAACATCACCATGTACCCCCTGACAACCCCAGCTAGACACCGACATGGATTTCCAATCTAATACTGGATTATGGGCTTGTAGCCATGGCAACCCCAACACGACCACATCATGCAGATTATGCAACACCAGAAAGCGAATAACTTCCTGATGTGCAGGAGCCATGCACATGGTCAGCTGGGCCCAGTATTGAGGTTTATTCTTGGCCAAAGGTGTAGCATCAATTCCTCTCAATGGAATAGGACACCGCAAAGGCTCCAAGAAAAACCCACAACGTTTAGCATAATCCAAATCCATCAGATTCAGGGCAGCGCCCGAATCCACAAACGCCATGACAGAAAACGACGACAAAGAGCATATCAAGGTAATGGACAGAAGGAATTTGGACTGTACAGTACCAATGACGGCAGACCTAGCGGACCGCTTAGTGCGCTTAGGACAATCAGAAATAGCATGAGTGGAATCACCACAGTAGAAACACAGACCATTCAGACGTCTGTATTCCTGCCGTTCAACTCTAGTCATAGTCCTATCGCACTGCATAGGCTCAGGTTTAACCTCAGGCAGTACCGCCAAATGGTGCACAGATTTACGCTCGCGCAAGCGTCGACCGATCTGAATGGCCAAAGACAAAGACTCATTCAAACCAGCAGGCATAGGAAATCCCACCATGACATCCTTAAGAGCCTCAGAGAGACCCTTTCTGAACAAAGCTGCCAGCGCAGATTCATTCCACTGAGTGAGTACTGACCATTTCCTAAATTTCTGACAATATACTTCTATATCATCCTGACCCTGGCACAAAGCCAGCAAATTTTTCTCAGCCTGATCCACTGAATTAGGCTCATCGTACAGCAATCCGAGCGCCAGGAAAAACGCATCGACACTACTCAATGCAGGGTCTCCTGGTGCAAGAGAAAATGCCCAGTCTTGAGGGTCGCCGCGCAAAAAAGAAATAATAATCAAAACCTGTTGAATAGGATTACCAGAAGAATGAGGTTTCAAGGCCAGAAATAGCTTACAATTATTTTTGAAACTTAGAAACTTAGTTCTATCTCCAAAAAACAAATCAGGAATAGGAATTCTTGGTTCTAATATAGATTTCTGATCAATAGTATCTTGAATTTTTTGTACATTTATAACGAGATTATCCATTGAAGAGCACAGACCCTGAATATCCATGTCCACACCTGTGTCCAGAATCACCCAAATGTCTAGGGGAAAAAAAAAAAGTGAACACAGAGCAGAAAAAAAAAAAAAAATGATGTCAGAACTTTTTCTTTCCCTCTATTGAGAATCATTAGTTAGGCTCCTTGTACTGTTATGTTTGCTAATGACAGGTGTTATGAAGGCAATCCAGAAACACAGTGTGCTTAGCGATCAGAGCGCACACAGTGATCTGACAAATACCCAAAAATACAAGAACGAGCTCTGAGACATGGAAACTCTGTAGACTGCACACCTGATCCTATCCTAAACACAACTAAAAGCGGCTGTGGATTGCGCCTAACAACTACCTAGGCAACTCGGCACAGCCTAAGAAACTAGCTAGCCTGAAGATAGAAAAATAGGCCTGACTTGCCCCAGAGAAATTCCCCAAAGGAAAAGGCAGCCCCCCACATATAATGACTGTGAGTAAGATGAAAAGACAAAACGTAGGGATGAAATAGATTCAGCAAAGTGGGGCCCGATATTCTAGGACAGAGCGAGGACAGTAAAGCGAACTTTGCAGTCTACAAAAAACCCTAAAGCAAAACCACGCAAAGGGGGCAAAAAAAACCCACCGTGCCGAACTAACGGCACGACGGTACACCCTTTGCGTCTCAGAGCTTCCAGCAAAACAAAAGACAAGCTGGACAGAAAAAAGCAACAAAAAAGCAAAAAGCACTTAGCTATACAGAGCAGCAGGTCACAGGAACAATCAGGAGAAGCTCAGATCCAACACTGAAACATTGACAAGGAGCAAGGATAGCAGCATCAGGCGGAGTTAAGTAATGAAGCAGTTAACGAGCTCACCAGAACACCTGAGGGAGGAAGCTCAGAAGCTGCAGTACCACTTGTGACCACAGGAGTGAATTCAGCCACAGAATTCACAACACTCTATGCCACCTGTCAATGTTCCAGTATTGGTCTAGTTCACTCCTGGATCGTTCTTGTGACCTGTCTTCCCATCAGAAGCTAAGTTCCAGCTTGTATTTCTTTGGTTTTCTATTTTTCTGTCCAGCTTTCTATTTAATTTGTTGTCTTGCTTGCTGGAAGCTCTGGGACGCAGAGGGAGCGCCTCCGCACCGTGAGTCGGTGCGGAGGGTCTTTTTGCGCCCTCTGCATGGTCTTTTTGTAGGTTTTTGTGCTGACCGCAAAGTAACCTTTCCTATCTTCGGTCTGTTCAGTAAGTCGGGCCTCACTTTGCTAAATCTATTTCATCTCTGTGTTTGTATTTTCATCTTTACTCACAGTCATTATATGTGGGGGGCTGCCTTTTCCTTTGGGGAATTTCTCTGAGGCAAGGTAGGCTTTATTTTTCTATCTTCAGGGCTAGCTAGTTTCTTAGGCTGTGACGAGTTGCATAGGGAGCGTTAGGCGCAATCCACGGCTATTTCTAGTGTGTTTGATGGGTTTAGGGATTGCGGTCAGCAGAGTTCCCACGTCCCAGAGCTCGTCCTTATTATCAGTAACTATCAGGTCATTCCGTGTGCTCTTAACCACCAGGTCCATTATTGTCCTGACCACCAGGTCATAACAATATAGGTTCTTTTTATTTAAGTGGTGAAAATGTTTTCCAAAATTCCCCCCCCCCCCAAAAAAAAAAAGGCCTCCATATTCCGAAACCTGTAGCATCTCTATTTTCATGATCTGGGACTAGTTGAGGGCTTATTTTTTGCATGCCAAGCTGACACTTTTATTGATACCAATTTGACATAAATAAGATCTTTTGATTGCCTGTTATTGCATTTTATTGCAATATAGTGGCGACTAAAAAACCGCAATTCTATCTTTTTGAATTTTTTTCTCGTTTTGCGATTGTGTTGATTCTTTTTATAATGATAAATCGGTTGATGTGCATATTTGATTTTGTTATTGTTTTATTTTGAATTGAGGCAAAGGGGGTGATTTGAACTTTTATATTTTTTTATTCTTTTTTTATTCTTTTAATATTTTTTTTAACTTTTTGCACACTTTGATTATATCTTCATGGGAGACTAGAAGCTGCAGTACTTTGATCGCTTCTGCTACACATAGGCAATAATCATGTTGCCTGTGTGTTGCAGAAATATTCACTTGCTATGAGTACCGACCACGGGGTGGCGCTCATAGCAATCTGGCAATGATAATCACAGAGGACCTGCTGTGGACATCTGGTTGTCATGCCGACCCATCAGTAATCCATGATCATGTGATGGGGTAACTGATGGGCAGGATTAGGGATGCGCTTCCGTTAAGCACGAGTTAAATGCACCTGTCAGAGATTGACAGAGGCATTTAACTAGTTAATAGCCATGAGTGAATAGCCATTCTACCCATTGCTGTGGCGGGCATATGTCAGCTGTACATGTGTCATGTGCGCAGAAAGGAGAAGGCTCAAGGCCGGAGTCCACAAAAAAACATTGGGAGATTGACATGGGCATACTAATACACCCAATGTCAGAAAAGGGTTAAGGAGGTCAGAATTGTTTCCCACATAGGGTGAGGCCCATGGAAGAGCCTCATCAGTCCGGAGATTAATGATGATCAAAACCTTTTTCCTATCATTTGTAAATGGAGAAGGTTGTGTCTGAAAATAGATACGGCGTTGATTAAGGTATCGATGGTAATAACGATCCCCACTGAACTTTGCGGGCAGCGGTATGCGTGCATTTGATTCCAGGCCTGAATTGTGAAAATTCAGAAGTTGCCTATAATTTCTTTTTGCTGACCCAAAAGCTGTGCTTGCAACTTACAAAAAGTTTCTTGGTATGTGGCACCAAAATTCTGAAGTTGAGCAACTTGTTGCATGAGGGTGGCTGTGGCTGCAACAGACTCCATTTTGTGTACAATATTATTCTGTTATGGACTGACCTGGGTTGGAGTAGTGGTACTTCAAATACTAGGGGCCATACCAGCAGGTAGTGTAGTCAGGAAATGCCAGAGGTTGGTACACAGTAGCAGCACTATAATCTTGACTGGTATTCTGCTACAGATGGATCTGGATAGGTTGGAAACCTGGGCTGAAAGGTGGTAGATATGGTTTGAAAATGATAAATGTAAGGTTATACACACAGGAAGAAGGAATCAATATCACATTACACACTGAATGGGAAACCACTGGGTAAATCTGACATGGAGAAGGACTTGGGGATCCTAGTTAATGATAAACTTACCTGGAGCAGCCAGTGCCAGGCAGCTGCTGACAGGGCAAACAGGATCATGGGGTGCATTAAATGAGGTCTGGATACACATGATGAGAGCATTATACTGCCTCTGTACAAATCCCTGGTTAGACTGCACATGGAGTACTGTGTACAGTTTTTGGCACCAGTGCTCAGGGAGGATATAATGATAATAATCTTTATTTTGATATAGCGCTAACATATTCTGCAGCGCTTTACAGTTTGCACACATTATCATCACTGTCCCCGATGGGGCTCACAATCTAAAATCCCTATCAGTATGTCTTTGGTATGTGGGAGGAAACCGGAGTGCCCAGAGGAAACCCACGCAAACACGGGGAGAACATACAAACTCCTTGCAGATGTTGTCCAAGGTGGGATTAGAACCCAGGGCCCCAGCGCTGCCAGGCTGCAGTGCTATCCACTGAGCCACATTGCTGCCCTTAAAAATGGAACTAGAGCGAGTACAAAGGAGGGCAACAAAATTAATAAAGGGAGATCTACAATGCCCAGATAGATTAGCAAAATTAGGATTATTTAGTCTAGAAAAAACACGACTGAGGGGCGATCTAATAACCATGTATAAGTATATAAGGGGACAATACAAATATCTCGCTGAGGATCTGTTTAAACCAAGAAAGGTGACGGGCACAAGGGGGCATTCTCTGCATCTGAAGGAGAGAAGGTTTCTCCACCAACATAGAAGAGGATTCTTTACTGTTAGGGCAGTGAAAATCTGGAATTCCTTGCCTGAGGAGGTGGTGATGGCGAACTCAGTCGAGGGTATTTAAGAGAGACCTGGATTTCTTCCTGAAGCATAACAATATTGTATCTTACAGTTATTAGGTTCTTTAGAACAGGGGTCCCTAACTCCAGTCCTCAAGGCCCACCAACATGTCATGTTTGCAGGATTTCCTTAGTCTTGCCCAGGTAATAATTGCATCACCTGTGCAATGCAAAGGAAATCCTGAAAACATGACCTGTTGGTGGGCCTTGAGGACTGGAGTTGGGGACCTCTGCTTTAGAAGGACACAGATCTGGAGATTTATTCTGACAGAATATAGGCTGAACTGGATGGACAAATGTCTTTTTTCGGCCTTGCTAACTATGTTAACTTTACTTAACATCAGATGTTCAATGGAAGTTATAGCACAGCACATTTCCACTATGTCCATTTTTCCAGCTGGAGCTCTCCCTTCATTTTTTGGTACCTCTGTCCCCTGAGACACTATCCGGCTCCGCAGCTCCCATGCTCGCTGGACCACTTCTCTGACCACGTTTCCCATCTGGCTTTTCTTTCTGGAAAGTGAATAAGGCACCCGCTTTCGTGCCTAATTCAGGCTGTAGGGTCCGGATATCCTGGAAAGGACTGCTGACATTAGAGGTGGTCATCTGCATGTTTCTCCCAGATGTTCTATGCTCTCCATGCTTCTCAGCCATTGCCTTTCATCTAATTTTTCACTATCTACTATATAATTGTCTAAGGGTCACTTCCGTCTGTCTGTCTGTCATGGATATTCATTGGTCACGGCCTCTGTCTGTCATGGAAATCCAAGTCGTTGATTGGTCGTGGCAAAACCCCCACGACCATTGCCACGACCAATCAGCAACGGGCACAGTCTGGCGGCAAAATGGCTGCTCCTTCCTCCCCGCAGTCAGTGTCCGCTCCATACTCCACTCCAGTCAGCCCTCACACAGGGTTATTGGCAGCATTAACAGACCGCGTTATGCCACGGTGTAACGCACTCCGTTATGCAGCTATTAACCCTGTGTGACCAACTTTTTACTATTGATGCTGCATATGCAGCATCAATAGTAATATTATCTAATGTGACAAATAATAATAAAAAAAAGGTTATTCTCACCCTCCGACGTGGCGTGCTCTCCTCGGCAGTGCAAGCGGCAGGTTCCGGTGTCCAGGATGCTATGCGAGAAGGACCTGCCATGACGTCAGGGTCATGTGACCACGATGTCATCACAGGTCCTGCGCTCATACGAACCCTGGGACTGGAAGCTGCCACATGCACCGCACACAGGTGCCAGGACTTTATGAGGCCTTCGGAAGGTGAGTATATATTTATTTTTTATTTTAAGTCTTTTTTAACCACGCATATAGTGCCCACATTGCTATATACTACGTGGGCTGTGTTACATACTGCATGGGCTCTGTTATACACTACGTAGTTGTGCAATACACTATGTGACTGTTATATACTATGTGGGCTGTGCAATATACTACGTGCCTGTGCAATATACTACGTGGCTCTACAATATACTACGTAGTTGTGCTATTTACTACGTGGCTGACCAATATACTACGTACCTGTGCAATACACTACGTAGCTGTGCATTACACTATGTGGCTATGTTATATACTACGTGGCTATGTTATATACTATGTAGCTCTGCTATATACTACGTATGCTGTGTTACATACTACATAGCTCTGTTATATACTATGTCGGTTGTGTTATATACGACGTCACTGTGCAATATAGTACATAGCCTGTACTATATACTACCTACATATTCTAGAATACCTGATACGTTAGAATCGGGCCACCATCTAGTCTTATATATGCATCTGTCTCCAACTCTATCTAATCTACATCTCTTCCCAAGTAACTAAACCAAGAAGTGTCCTACTCTTTTAACTACTCCTACCCCAACCACCTGGACGAAATTCCCTCAAGCCTTAACTGTTTCTATACTAGACCTATCCAACTTCCTGAACTATAGTGCCCTCCACTATACTTCCCAATTACTACCAATACTTATCCCTATATCTAAATCCTATATCTACAGTATATCCTAATTTCTTATTCTATTACTTTTCCTAACCTTAGCACATTAGTGCACTGTTATCAAAACCGTTATCAAAATATATAAACATTCTACAGAATCATCCATGTTATAGCAAAATAACTTACCCATTTTATTAGGAAGCGACGAAGAGCATGCTCGCCCCTGACATACTCTTACAAAAATGAAGCAGAAAAATGTTTCTATTACTTCACCTTCAAGCACATTTATTAAAGATGAAATACAATTCAATTTCTTACTGAATTCACAGTTGACAATTTACATTCAATTTTCCAGGTAGATTCTATTAATAATTTTGGCTATTTATTTTCCACTCTTCAGATTGCACAATGTTATAAACAATGTAAATGCTTTCTCTAGGGAACCTTCCTATTTTTACCCAATGCACAAATTGGTTCTGCAGACGTAAAGGCAGATATTTATTATTTCACTCTTTTCCTTATTCTTTCCCAAGTATTTATCAGTAACTGCTGCATTATGTCTCTTGTAAGAAGATGTAAAATATATTACCCCATTACAGCAACATACGTCTATGCATAAGTGATGACATTCCATCAGTTTATGGAAATGTTTGGGACACAAATTTCTAATTTCTACAATACTCTCTCTGTCAAGCAGTCATTTTATTTTAACTGTCTGCAACCAAGTATCTGTCATGTGATATTCTTTAACCTGATCCTCTTCCTTGTATAGAAGAAATATATCTTGAGAAGAAATATATCTTGATCTTCAGAGTAATTGAAACATTGATCAGTTTGAATGTGTGAATGTTATCCCATGCATGAAAGGCAGAAAAATCAATGTTATCTGTAATACAGACGTTGTAGGGTTTGCACAAATTACTCAAATATCAACTTAGAATTCACATGGTCAACTACTGTCACTTCCTAGGTTAATTAAATTTGTGAACGTTTCTCACGAAAGGAAAGTCAATGATATAAAAGGTAAACTATGTTTGGAGAATGTAAACATTTGCCTTCTAATTTATTTCAATTTTTTCTTTGGGGAGTTTTGGGAGCACAAGAAGCTGTTTGTCATGGCAACCTTATCTAGTGCTAGCAGTATTTTTGGAATGGCTAATTTATCATGGAAAGTATGTGTCAGATGTCGCTGCCAGTCTATTTGTATTGATAAGGGAGAACTTGATATGTTTGCTCCAAGTCCAAGGATATATTGGAGGGATTGTCTTGCCCTCGAGTAGAGAAGGTGCTATAAAGCATCGTTGGCATATTATTGGAAATTAAATTGTGATGATTGTAAATAACAAAAAGATTTTAGAGGCTAATTTGTCTATTTGACCATGATATGGTGTAAATGACTATGTTGTCCTGTAATATCACTTTCAACTTTTGAATCTTTGGATAACATTAATTTGCCTCTTTAGTGGTGAAAACCTGTAAATGTTAAATAAACAGATAATTAAGGGCTGACTCGAATCATGCATTTGCTTTTTTATTGGCATTTGCACAATATTTTTTACTTAATACCAAATATTAACTTTTCATTTAACCAATTTCTATGCAGTGCAATATATTACAATTTACTGCAAGTAAACAACCAGACAAAACAAACAATTAGTAAAGAATATACTTACTGCTATAATTGCTTTAATATCTTAAAGGGGCTGTCCACAACTTAAATACTATATTCCTCAAAGTAAAATAAAAATAACAGATTCTCACCTCCCACATTGGAGTCTGCTATCATACTGCAGTTCTCACACTTTCTTCGGACATCTGAGTCCAAATGTCAAAATGAAGTGTGAGCAAAACAAACAATCAGCGACAGATTATTGGCAGCAATGCTTTTTTGGCAAGACAATGTCACATGCACCCTGGGAAACCCATAGCCAGCCTTACTGGTGATGGAGGAGAATATCATTTTTTTTTAGTTTACACTGGGGAATACAGTATTTAAGAAGTAGTCATCCAAGTAGTGGACAACCACTATAATATTGAGTATACAGTATGTCAAAATATGTTTTTGCCTAAATCAAACCAAGATGTACACTGTTTGCACATGGCTATACTACAAATAATACTTTTGTACATTCTACTTGAACTTAATATAGAATGCATGCAGTAAAACATTACTATTATGAGGTCTTGCAACATCAACATTACATATAATTAATGTTTAAAATGTTACTGTTAGTGATTTGCTCTTATGTACTAATTTATTATCATTGTTCAGAAATTGTGTGGGCACAAGAATTGTGCCCACTTCATCAATTACAGGTGTCAGGTGTTATCTAGGGCAATCTTGTAATGGCCAGTAGATAACTGAAATCCTCATAATGTAATAACTCAAAAGGGTTCCCTAGAATCAACAAAAACTTGCCACATAAGGATACTACCATGACCTTGTTTTAGTGTAGGCACCATGCATTTTTCTTTGTAAGACTCAGCTTTGCCATACCATACAGTTTTGAAGCCACGATTTCCCAAAATATTTGTCTTAATCCCATTTTGGTCTACTGGGTCAGTCACTAGTCTTTGCAGTGATCACATCAATTTAAATGTTTTTGAACTGTATGGTGTAGTGAAAGAGAAGAGTACAAAGAAAAATGCATGGTGCCTACAGTGAAACGTGGTGGTGGCAATGTCATTATGTGGGGCTGCATGAGTGGTGCTACATATCATTGATAATGTCATGAATTCACAAATGATGGCTCTCTACTGAAAGAGAAGATGCTACCATTACTCCGTGCCCTTGGTAGATGTGAACTTTTCCAACATGACAATGATCCAAAATGCGCATCTAAGGCCACTGTTGTATTTCTGAAGAACAAGGTGAAAGTAATTCAGTGGTGAAGTATGTCTCCTGATCTGAACTCAATCAAACAACTGTGAATAATTCTGAAGAGAAAAATTGAGCATCACTATCCATCCAGTATCCAGGCTGTAAAAGAGGTCATTCTTGAAAAATGGAAAACTATGTTGCAATTTGTTGCCAACTTGGTAATTCCATGTCTAGAAGACAGAATACCTCCATGGGTTTTTTGTTATGTGTGAGTGTATTCATTTATGCATCAATTAACTTAAGTAAAACTGAAGGTTTGGAAATTTTCAAAATTTTCAAAGGGGGTGTATTCATTTATGCTGAGCAAAGTATATATATATATATATATATATATATATATATATATATATATATATAGTACAGACCAAAACCTTGGACACACTTTCTCATTTAAAGATTTTTCTGTATTTTCATGACTATGACAATTGTACATTCACACTGAAGGCATCAAAACTATGAATTAACACATGTAGAATTATATACTTAACAATAAACTGTGAAACAACTGAAAATATGTCTTATATTCTAGGTTCTTCAAAGTTGCCACCTTTTGCTTTGATGACTGCCTTGCAAACTCTTGGCATTCTCTTGATGAGCGTCAAGAGGTAGTCACCGGAAATGGTTTTCACTTCACAGGTGTGCCCTGTCAGGTTTAATAAGAGGGATTTCTTGCCTTATAAATGGGGTTGGGAGCAATAGTTGTGTTGTGCAGAAGTCTGGTGGATACACAGCTGATAATCCTACTGAATAGACTGTTAGAATTTGAATTATGGCAAGAAAAAAGCAGCTAAGTAAAGAAAAATGAGTGGCCATCATTACTTTAAGAAATGAAGGTTAGTCAATCTGAAAAATTGGGAAAACTTTGAAAGTGTCCCCAAGTGCAGTTGCAAAAACCATCAAGCGCTACAAAGAAACTGGCTCAAATGAGGACCGCCCCAGGAAAGGAAGACCAAGAGTCATCTCTGCTTCTGAAGATAAGTTTATCCGAGTCACCAACCTCAGAAATCACAGGCTAACAGCAGCTCAGATTAGAGACCAGGTCAATGCCACACAGAGTTCTAGCAGCAGACACATCTCTACAGCAACTGTTAAGAGGAGACTTTGTGCAGCAGGCCTTCATGGTAAAATAGCTGCTAGGAAACCACTGCTAAGGACAGGCAATAAGCAGAAGAGACTTGGTTGGGCTAAAGAACACAAGGAATGCACATTAAACCAGTGGAAATCTGTGCTTTGGTCTGATGAGTCCAAATTTGAGATCTTTGGTTCCAACCAACATGTCTTTGTGAAAAGGTGAACGGATGGACTCTACATGCTTGGTTCCCACCGTGAAGCATGGAGGAGGAGGTGTGATGGTGTGGGGGTGCTTTGCTGGTGACACTGTTGGAGATTTATTCAAAATTAAAGGCATACTGTACAAGCATGGCTACCATAGTATCATGCAGCGGCATGCTATTCCATCCGGTTTGCGTTTAGTTAGACCATCATTTATTTTTCAATAGGACAATGACCCCAAACACACCTCCAGGCTGTATAAGGGCTCTTTGACCAAGAAGGGGAGTGATGGGGTGCTACACCAGATGACCTGGCCTCCACAGTCACCAGGCCTGATCCAAATCGAGATGGTTTGGGGTGAACTGAACTGCAGAAGGCAAAAAGGCCAACAAGTGCTAAGCATCTCTGGGAACTCCTTCAAGATTATTGGAAGACCATTTCCGGTGACTACCTCTTGAAGCTCATCAAGAGAATGCCAATAGTGTGCAAAGCAGTCATCACAGCAAAAGGTGACTACTTTGAAGAACCTAGAATATAAGACATAATTTCAGTTGTTTCACACTTTTTTGTTAAGTATATAATTCCACCTGTGTTAATTCATAGTTTTGATGCCTTCAGTGTGAATGTACAATTTTCATAGTCATGAAAATACAGAAAGATCTTTAAATGAGAAGGTGTGTCCAAACTTTTGGTTATATATATTATATTGGTTATATATAAATATTTGTATATGTATATATATAATTACTTTTTTTCTGTTTTTTCTGCTGAAGCTAGAAAACATTTCTAATTTTCTTCTTTGCAATTAGTGTACTGAAATGAAGTATCTTATACACAGAATTCTGTAATCTTTTTAAGTACCTGTACAATATAGTAACATCTGGTGTAGGCTCCAGACAGTACGTTTAGTACAGCATGTTGAGACTTGGGCTCTGCCCAGACAATGAGCTTGGTCAGCATCGTGCAGACCTAAGCACCTCTTAGACAGCTGGCATAGTAACAAAATACCAGCCAATCTTGAGTAAAGACACATTTAATAACATTAATTTCCTTCTGTAGCAGAAGGCGAGGAAACAAAAGCCTGGTTGATTGGACAGCAGTGGAACGTTAAGCTAATGATGTCTTGGCAATGTACAGAATTTGTTCAAAATGGAAGTGATATTTAAAGTAAACCATTGCTGCTATGGGATTACTTTAGGATGGGCACATTAGATTTACATTATTAGAGAATGTTTTGCAGACAAGAATTTGAAGTACATTGTTGTATTAAATATCTCAGATTATAGTTTATACAGTCACTATATGCAGATGATATAATGCTTTCATGTTGATAGTTTATTCAAATTTCTCTTACGAAGAAGTAGAAAAGCATGTTTATTAAAGCAATCAGAAACTGTCATTACTAAAACCCAAAAGAAGGTGATAATTGTTAGCTGAAAATTCAAATATACATGCATTTTAGCAGTAGACAGTGTAAAACCATTGCTTCACAATTTTTATATTTAGGACCTATTTGAAAAGTTAACAATATCAGATCAATGGGGGTTCAGCACTCAGAACCCCACTCATCAGCTTTTCTCAGTGCCAGTGGCTGCAAATTGTTAGTAGTTGTTGAGATGAACAACACATCCCCATCAATGATGCAGCAACGTCTGCTGGGTACTGTATATCCACCCCTATTTGAATCTATGGGATCAATCATCAATATAAAAGTTATGCAGAAACCCTTCAATTGTTTAGAATCATTAGAAAAAGGTGTTTGAGTTGTTTTTTCAGTCCAAACCAACCTTGAGATTAATTCCAAACCCAGATGGTTTATCGGGTGATGCAGAATTCATACATTTGCGAATATAATTTTTGTTAACCACAAAGTAGTGCCTTATATAGGAGCTATCCAATCATCGTTGTGACTCACAGTCTATTCCCCACAAATGGGCAGAAATATTTGTGTTGTTGGGCAAGTTTTATTACCTTATGGATTGTGGAATGTGGAAAATAAAAAAACCCTTCACTTACAAATTGATAATAAACAAATCCTATAGCAGCTAAATTTACTATTTTTAGATATACAATGAATTGTAATGAAAATCATGTATTCTTTATGACATTTTTTCTATTCTTCTATTCTTTTCTCTAGAAAATTCACAATGTCTGCTATAATCTTTAGAAAGGGAAAAAAATAATATAATGGTTTCTTACATTTATCATAGCTCTATCAACAATATATACCCAATGTCATGTGTTAGTAAAATTTTTCAGAATTAAATTTACATTTTCTGGAGTCTAGTGACTTAAAATTAAGATTTTCTTGTCCCTTGTAACATAGTAACATAGTAACATAGTTAGTAAAGCCGAAAAAAGACATTTGTCCATCCAGTTCAGCCTATATTCCATCATAATAAATCCCCAGATCTACGTCCTTCTACAGAACCTAATAATTGTATGATACAATATTGTTCTGCTCCAGGAAGACATCCAGGCCTCTCTTGAACCCCTCGACTGAGTTCGCCATCACCACCTCCTCAGGCAAGCAATTCCAGATTCTCACTGCCCTAACAGTAAAGAATCCTCTTCTATGTTGGTGGAAAAACCTTCTCTCCTCCAGACGCAAAGAATGCCCCCTTGTGCCCGTCACCTTCCTTGGTATAAACAGATCCTCAGCAAGATATTTGTATTGTCCCCTTATATACTTATACATGGTTATTAGATCGCCCCTCAGTCGTCTTTTTTCTAGACTAAATAATCCTAATTTCGCTAATCTATCTGGGTATTGTAGTTCTCCCATCCCCTTTATTAATTTTGTTGCCCTCCTTTGTACTCTCTCTAGTTCCATTATATCCTTCCTGAGCACCGGTGCCCAAAACTGGACACAGTACTCCATGTGCGGTCTAACTAGGGATTTGTACAGAGGCAGTATAATGCTCTCATCATGTGTATCCAGACCTCTTTTAATGCACCCCATGATCCTGTTTGCCTTGGCAGCTGCTGCCTGGCACTGGCGCTCCAGGTAAGTTTATCATTAACTAGGATCCCCAAGTCCTTCTCCCTGTCAGATTTACCCAGTGGTTTCCCGTTCAGTGTGTAATGGTGATATTGATTCCCTCTTCCCATGTGTATAACCTTACATTTATCATTGTTAAACCTCATCTGCCACCTTTCAGCCCAAGTTTCCAACTTATCCAGATCCATCTGTAGCAGAATACTATCTTCTCTTGTATTAACTGCTTTACATAGTTTTGTATCATCTGCAAATATCGATATTTTACTGTGTAAACCTTCTACCAGATCATTAATGAATATGTTGAAGAGAACAGGTCCCAATACTGACCCCTGCGGTACCCCACTGGTCACAGCGACCCAGTTAGAGACTATACCATTTATAACCACCCTCTGCTTTCTATCACTAAGCCAGTTACTAACCCATTTACACACATTTTCCCCCAGACCAAGCATTCTCATTTTGTGTACCAACCTCTTGTGCGGCACGGTATCAAACGCTTTGGAAAAATCGAGATATACCACGTCCAATGACTCACCGTGGTCCAGTCTATAGCTTACCTCTTCATAAAAACTGATTAGATTGGTTTGACAGGAGCGATTTCTCATAAACCCATGCTGATATGGAGTTAAACAGTTATTCTCATTGAGATAATCCAGAATAACATCCCTCAGAAACCCTTCAAATATTTTACCAACAATAGAGGTTAGACTTACTGGCCTATAATTTCCAGGTTCACTTTTAGAGCCCTTTTTGAATATTGGCACCACATTTGCTATGCGCCAGTCCTGCGGAACAGACCCTGTCGCTATAGAGTCACTAAAAATAAGAAATAATGGTTTATCTATTACATTACTTAGTTCTCTTAGTACTCGTGGGTGTATGCCATCCGGACCTGGAGATTTATCTATTTTAATCTTATTTAGCCGGTTTCGCACCTCTTCTTGGGTTAGATTGGTGACCCTTAATATAGGGTTTTCATTGTTTCTTGGGATTTCACCTAGCATTTCATTTTCCACCGTGAATACCGTGGAGAAGAAGGTGTTTAATATGTTAGCCTTTTCCTCGTCATCTACAACCATTCTTTCCTCACTATTTTTTAAGGGGCCTACATTTTCAGTTTTTATTCTTTTACTATTGATATAGTTGAAGAACAGTTTGGGATTAGTTTTACTCTCCTTAGCAATGTGCTTCTCTGTTTCCTTTTTGGCAGCTTTAATTAGTTTTTTAGATAAAGTATTTTTCTCCCTATAGTTTTTTAGAGCTTCAATGGTGCCATCCTGCTTTAGTAGTGCAAATGCTTTCTTTTTACTGTTAATTGCCTGTCTTACTTCTTTGTTTAGCCACATTGGGTTTTTCCTATTTCTAGTCCTTTTATTCCCACAAGGTATAAACCGCTTACACTGCCTATTTAGGATGTTCTTAAACATTTCCCAGTTATTATCTGTATTCTCATTTCTGAGGATATTGTCCCAGTCTACCAGATTAAGGGCATCTCTAAGCTGTTCAAACTTTGCCTTCCTAAAGTTCAATGTTTTTGTGACTCCCTGACAAGTCCCCCTAGTGAAAGACAGGTGAAACTGCACAATATTGTGGTCGCTATTTCCTAAATGCCCAACCACCTGCAGATTTGTTATTCTGTCAGGTCTATTAGATAGTATTAGGTCTAAAAGTGCTGCTCCTCTGGTTGGATTCTGCACCAATTGTGAAAGATAATTTTTCTTGGTTATTAGTAGAAACCTGTTGCCTTTATGGGTTTCACAGGTTTCTGTTTCCCAGTTAATATCCGGGTAGTTAAAGTCCCCCATAACCAGGACCTCATTATGGGTTGCAGCTTCATCTATCTGCTTTAGAAGTAGACTTTCCATGCTTTCTGTTATATTTGGGGGTTTGTAACAGACCCCAATGAGAATTTTGTTACCATTTTTCCCTCCATGAATTTCAACCCATATGGACTCGACATCCTCATTCCCTTCGCTAATATCCTCCCTTAAAGTGGACTTTAGACAAGACTTTACATAGAGACAAATCCCTCCTCCTCTCCGATTTTTACGATCCTTTCTAAACAGACTGTAACCCTGTAAGTTAACTGCCCAGTCATAGCTTTCATCTAACCATGTCTCGGTTATTCCCACTATGTCAAAGTTACCTGTAGATATTTCTGCTTCTAGTTCTTCCATCTTGTTTGTCAGGCTTCTGGCGTTTGCGAGCATGCAGTTTAGAGGATTTTGTTTTGTTCCAATCTCCTCACTGTGGATTGTTTTAGAAATGTTCTTACCTCCCTTCTGAGTATGTTTTCCTGGGTCGTCTTTGTTCGAGTCTAATGTTTTTCTTCCCGTCCCCTCTTCTTCTAGTTTAACGCCCTCCTGATGAGTGTAGCGAGTCTTCTGGCGAATGTGTGTTTCCCAGGTTTGTTGAGGTGTAGTCCGTCTCTGGCGAGGAGTCCATCATACCAGTAATTCACACCGTGGTCCAGGAATCCAAATCCTTGTTGTCTGCACCATCGTCTTAGCCAGTTGTTTGCATCAAGGATCCTGTTCCATCTCCTGGTGCCATGCCCGTCTACTGGAAGGATAGAAGAAAAAACTACCTGTGCATCCAGTTCCTTTACTTTCTTCCCCAACTCTTCAAAGTCCTTGCAGATTGTCGGTAGGTCCTTCCTTGCCGTGTCATTGGTGCCAACATGTATCAGAAGAAATGGGTGGACGTCCTTGGAGCTGAAGAGCTTTGGTATCCTATCGGTCACATCCTTGATCATCGCACCTGGAAGGCAGCATACTTCTCTTGCAGTTATGTCCGGTCTGCAGATGGCTGCTTCTGTGCCTCTCAGTAGTGAGTCTCCCACCACCACCACTCTTCGTTGCTTCTTGGCTGTACTTTTTGCTGTCACTTGTTGCTGTGTGCCCTTTTCTTTTTTGCTTGCTGGTATTGCTTCATTCTTAGGTGTGCCATCTTCATCCTCTACAAAGATTTGATATCGGTTCTTCAGTTGTGTGGTTGGTGATTTCTCCATGGTCTTCTTGCTTCTTTTGGTCACATGCTTCCACTCATCTGCTTTTGGAGGTTCTCTGACACTTTTTGCACCTTCTGTGACCAGTAGAGATGCTTCTGTTCTGTCTAGAAAGTCTTCATTCTCTTTGATGAGTTTCAAAGTTGCTATTCTTTCTTCCAGACCCCGCACCTTTTCTTCTAAAAGGGCCACTAGTCTACACTTCTGACAGGTGAAATTGGATTCTTCTTCTGGTCGATCTGTGAACATGTAGCACATGCTGCAGCTCACCATGTAGGTTGTCACATCTGCCATGTTGCTCCTAGATCCTGCTGACTTGCTGTGTGTTTTCCTTCTTGTGTAATCTACTCAGCCAAGCTCTCTTGCAATAATGTCCTACAGGCAAAAATTCTTTCTAAGCAGCTGGTCCCGGCTGTACCCAACGATCTTCTAGCTTAGGGAGACTTCGCTTCTCCCAGAAGGCACCTGGAATATGCAAATTAGCCTCCTGAAGCTTGAATCCCTGGTTTGGTGATGCTTTCAAAGCAGCTGGTCCCGGCTGTACCCAACGATCTTCTAGCTTAGGGAGACTTCGCTTCTCCCAGAAGGCACCTGGAATATGCAAATTAGCCTCCTGAAGCTTGAATCCCTGGTTTGGTGATGCTTTCGAAGCAGCTGGTCCCGGCTGTACCCAACGATCTTCTAGCTTAGGGAGACTTCGCTTCTCCCAGAAGGCACCTGGAATATGCAAATTAGCCTCCTGAAGCTTGAATCCCTGGTTTGGTGATGCTTTCGAAGCAGCTGGTCCCGGCTGTACCCAACGATCTTCTAGCTTAGGGAGACTTCGCTTCTCCCAGAAGGCACCTGGAATATGCAAATTAGCCTCCTGAAGCTTGAATCCCCAATACATATTAGAAACAATACAATATTTTAATGCATAAATGAATATTAAATATACATAACATTTCATGGCTTTAGTCAACCCCCTTACACAGTGACCAATGGGCCAGAGATGCTTAGAAAAGCAAACAGTGGGCAGGAAGCAGTGGGGTGCTCAGTGAGTTAAGTATACATTTTTTTAAAAAATAAGGAAAAAAAAATACTCCCCTCCTTTCTCCCCTTTCTGGCCACCCCCTCTGCTCCCTTTTCTGTACCACATCCATCACACTGCAGCTTAGGCCTGGTTTTCTCTCCGGAGTAGACCCCAGAACATAAGAGAAAACATTTCATTTACAGACAATAATTTACCTGTAAATCAAATTTACCAATTAAATCACAATTTGAAAATTTGAATTTTGTTAGATTATATTACATTTATTTCAGAGATTTGTGCAAATAAAAAACAGTTCTGTTGAACTTGGGTTGTTTCTGCAGCAAGTCTGCAGTTTGTGAATATACTTCTATTGCCAAAAAATAATCTTTTGAAATTTTCTATGCAATGCAACCCCTTTTCGTGTAATGCCTCACATATTTTAATGCATCCTGCAATTTTTTTTGTTAAAAAACTATTTTAGATTATGAATACATTTTAAGACATTCAGACATTTTGACATCCCATGCTGTTTAATTCCTTGATCTGATTTCATACCTCAGAATTAGCACATCTGACAATTTTCTCACAGTCTCTCGCGACACCATCCCTTCAAAGGCAAATGCTTTTTGCATTTTCCGTATGCATTTAATCTGGGTGAATATGAGTTCATTTTGAAACTGAAGATCTTCTAAAAACTGAAGTGGCATTTGTGCCAGCCATGGATTAAATGATTGCTCTAAGGAAAAATACATCTTATACAACCACAATTTCCAAAAAAGTTTTTACAAAGTTCTACATGATGGTTAAAATATTATCTGTTTAATTCTGTCTTAAGGTACTGTCACACTAGACGATATCGCTAGCGATCCGTGACGTTGCAGCGTCCTCGCTAGCGATATCGTCCAGTGTGACAGGCAGCAGCGATCAGGCCCCTGCTGGGAGATCGCTGGTCGGGGAAGAAAGTCCAGAACTTTATTTCGTCGCTGGACTCCCCGTAGACATCGCTGAATCGGCGTGTGTGACACCGATTCAGCGATGTCTTCACTGGTAACCAGGGTAAACATCGGGTAACTAAGCGCAGGGCCGCGCTTAGTAACCCGCTGTTTACCCTGGTTACCAGCGTAAAAAAACAAACAGTACATACTTACATTCAGCTGTCTGTCCCTTGCCGTCTGGTTCCTGCACTGACTGCTGGCCGTAAAGTGAAAGCACAGCCACAGCGGTGAGTCACCGCTGTGTGACTCACCGCTGTGCTGTGCTTTCACTTTCACTTTACGGCCAGCAGTCAGTGCAGGAACCAGACGGCAAGGGACAGACAGCTGAATGTAAGTATGTACTGTTTGTTTTTTTACGCTGGTAACCAGGGTAAACATCGGGTTACTAAGCGCGGCCCTGCGCTTAGTTACCCGATGTTTACCCTGGTTACCGGGGACCTCGGGATCATTGGTCGCTGGAGAGCTGTCTGTGTGACAGCTCTCCAGCGACCAAACAGCGACGCTGCAGCGATCCGGATCGTTGTCGGTATCGCTGCAGCGTCGCTAAGTGTGACGGTACCTTTAGTCTGGTCTTTCTAAATTTGTTTGATCCCTGATCCTTAAAAGCCAAATATATGTTTTCAACATGAGCTACTGCACAAGTCTGTATGCTACTTTTTATTTGTTTTCTTCTATAACTAAATGATTACTGGTCTTTGAGGGACCAGGTCTTAGTATTGTTGAGATGCTCTTAGAAGTATCCAATTTGCTAACAATTATCACTCATTAAATTAATTTGTGCTGCAAACATTAGAGAAAAGTAATGTATCCACTGTGATTTTACACTCAAGAGGTCAATTGTGATTAGTTCCCTGATTGTAGAAAGACATTGATTAGATGTGTATTGTGTCTTTTAAAGGCTCTTTGTTCCAAATAATTAAGATAAAAGTCATTCATTTACATTCATGCTTTAAAGTTTGGGAACCCTTCAGAATTTTCTCATGTCTGAATTATTACGGCTTAAAACTAGATAAATGTATATAAAGAGAAGCAAATCAAACAAATGGATAAACATATTATACTGCATTTATAGAGGAAGATAATCCAATAACACATGTTTATGAGTGGTAAATGTATGTGAACCTTTGCATTCAGTATAAGGCGGCCGTCACACTCAGCGTAAGGAAATACAGTCCATATTTTACATACGTAATACGCAGAAATGATTCCAAAACAGTGATCCATATGTCAGCAGTAGGCAGGGTGTGCCTGCATATTTTACGCTTGTTAACCTCCGTATGTAATCCGTATGGCATCCGTAATGCGTTTTTTTCACGCAACCATACAAAATGGACATTTAACGGTTTTGAGGCCTGGAATTAATTTAAATCATCAGCATAATCCTATTTAATGCCTCTACAACAGGTGAAACCCTCCCATATGGCCATTTTGTTGCTGTGCTTGTGTAGGTGTTTTGGTGGTAGGTGGGCAACATGTGTGACCTCCTGCAATTCACACTAACTCAGCGGGTGTTATTTAATTGGGTCTTGTCACGCCGCTTTGGCCACCCATACCCCGTGATAGTTGATCCACGAAGGAGGAGAAGAAGAATGTGGGTGCATCCACTTTTGCAGCAACACCTCACTAAAGGCCATTTTCACAGGCTATATTCAGCTCTGCGGACACATCCGGAGAAATTCTTCCAGTACTGTCGCATGACAATACCCACATTTGATATCTTGTTGGAGACAGTACGTCCTGAAATCACTTATCAGGATACAAGGATGCGGAAATGTATATATGCAGAGGAGCATCTTCTACTTACCTTACGATATGTATTCATCATACTCACACACCGTATGCAGATGATGTTTTAGGTACTATTTTTATTTTCATACCATCTGATTTAAATTATATCATTAAATTTTTAAGAAAGCATATCTAAATATGTAGTAAATGTTAAATGTTAGTATCCATTGTAAATTTATGAAGGTACACTGATCTCCTGCCTTTTGTTTTCCTCATAATACTTTTGTCTACTAGGGTTTTAGAAAAGCATTGTTACTTAGCTAATTTTTGTTTTTTGTGTGCTTTCAGATTCCTGTCAACTGGTTTATCTTATGCGGGACTACATCTTGAATTTCTCATAGGACGTTCCACTATTTCAGGCATAGTGCGGAATACATGTGTGCAAATATGGGACAAACTACATGAACTTGTGATGCCTGAGCCCAAAATGGAGGATTGGCTGATAATAACCTGTGGTTCTTCTGACTGTTGTCAATTTCCACACTGTATTGGAGCCCTGGATGGGAAACATATCAGGGTACGTAAGCCGCCAAACTCAGGCATCCAATTCTATAATTTTAAGCAGTTTTTCTCTGTAGTTCTGTTAGCTGTAGTTCACAGTAACTACAGGTTTATAATTGTAGATATTGGGGCCTAGGGGTGAACTGGAGACTCTAGAGTCTTCAATGCGTCCATTATGGGTCGGTGGCTATGTGAAAACCTTATGGACCTCCCACCACCACGACAACTCCCAGGCTCCAATGCTGAAGCCGTCGCATATGTTCTTGTTGCAGATGAGGCTTTCTAATTGAGCAGGAATGTCATGAGGCCTTATCACCAGAACAACCTGGACCACCGGCGGCGTGTTTTTAATGTCAGACTTTCACGGGCATGGCGACTGGTGGAGTGCGCCTTTGGCATTATGGCATCCAAATGGCGTGTTCTCCAGTCTGCCATTCAGCTGAGTGAGCAAAATGTAAATTAAGTAAGTGAAGCTTGTGTTGTTCTTCACAAGAATTCATGAGTGTTCCTCAGCTGACTGCGTTGAAGGCATTTTTGATAATGTGGGTAGGCCTACAACACAAGTCCTTCCTCCGCGGCGTCCCCTTTCTGGCTTAAAAGTTAGGGATATTTTTACAAATTATTTTGTTTCTCCTCATGGAGCTACTCCCTGGCAAGATAATGCTGTTTCTTTGTTGTAATGTATATATATATATATATATATATATATATATATATATATATATATATATATATATATATATATATATTTATAAATATATATATGTATCTTCTTATTTTTTTGGTCATAATGCAAAAATTACTTAAATTAGTTAACTATGTGTGTTTCTTTGATTTATTTGTCTGATTTTTATTAACTGAGTAATTGAGTATGATGTTGTAATGATTGGTCCAACAACATAAAATTGACTTTTGAATATATTTGTTTACTTATATCAAAAGCCTTTTTTTGTCAAACACCATATTCATATCATATGGTTTTATATCAAAATGTAAGCATCAAGAAACCATTTTGAAACAAAAACATACCAAAGTGCTATCACAACAGAATAACATACAAATATTTTTTACAAAAAAATATAAAACCAAGCCTCAGAAACCAATTTGCATTACAGATTTCTGTAAGTTGGTGGAGGTGATGGCGGAAACTCAGGGTCCTGGTCAGGTGGCCTTTGTTGGGCCAATTGTACATCATCCTGGGAGTATGATGTATGACCCTGCTCTAAATGATGCCCTTGCTCATATTGGGCAGTTGTGTGTTGGCTCGAATAATAAGGGTTTTGACTATGGCCCTCATGATGTTGGAAATAAGGCCTTGCCTCATAACCCCCACAAATATGACCATGTCGTCCAAACCCAGGTTGATACCAGCCTCCAGCACTGGGTCTGGACAAGTGGCCATATTGGGAAGGTTGATGGTATGATGGCATATGGTAATGTGCTGGCCTTGGTGGGTTTTGGGTGGGAAGGGGTAGAGGTGTAGGCACAGGTGGAGGGGGTGCTTCAAATAATTGTTGAGCATGCACCTGTTGAGATGATGGAAGGCAGGACGTTACGTGCTGACAAAGGCCATCTCTCAATGAACTCAAACAATTCATAAGGTTCATTTGGTGTGGTACATGCATAAATAAGTATTTGAAAACACCCTCTCACATATAGCCCCACCTCACGGGGTATGGGATGGAGGTACCGGGCCAAGCTCCTCGCATAGGCCTTCTCACCATCATCCTGTGCAGCCTTGGCCAAATAATTAAGGACTCCAATGTCCACATTCCTGCGATATTCTTGCAGCTCTCTCCTTCTGCGGCCTCTGTGGGAAATTACAGCAGGCTTTGGGGATGTCTCCAGTGGAACAGTAGGGCTGTTACTGTTTCCTTGATCTTCTTGGCTTACTGGATGTGGTCTTGCTGTGGGTGGTGGAGCAGCTTCTTAGCCAGTTGTTGCCGGATGTTGTGGTGCAACTGAAGTTGATGCAGGAGTGATGTGACTAGAAGGATGTGAAGATGGGCCAGCCACCTCTTCTCCTTCCCCAACCGGATCTCTCAGGGCCTCCGAGTCTGAGCCGGTCTCCCTCTCAGTGAGGTTGGACTGTGTTCTGTTTGTAAAGTTTATGAATATTTTTGTAAAATTTACAATTTTACCTTTATTAAAGATATGTGTTATGTTTTATGATGTTTTTACTTACGGTCTCAGATCCATACTGGGGTCCAAAAAGGAAAATTGGTCATAATATATATATTTTTTCTTTTTGGAAGGCGCTGCTGACCCACTCCTGGCCCGCTGCTGTCTTTCACGCCTATATTTGTCGCGTATGCTGCGCCATCATCTCATAACATCTTTCACAGCAATGAAAGGGCAAAAAATAATGTATAAAGTCATTGTGCACAGTGGTACCACAATGTGTCAGTGATATTACAGATTTTAATGTGACCTAGTAACCTGCATTTTTCCAAAAAGATCATCAACATAAATATTGTAACCTCCAGCAGCACAATATGATATAATGGAAAATATATAGATTTTCCTGCCATAAGGACAGGGTCCTCTTCTCTCTGTAGCAGTATGTCATTGTAAATTTTGAAAATGTAAACGACATGTAAACAAATATGAACGTAACCCCTTTCTCATGTCCAGCACCATGTAATTAATGGTGCTGGATAAATAAATTGGATTAATCTTAATTTAAAGAACATTATGACCAGATTCCTGTTGGTAATGCAGTTTGCAATATTATTCAGAGTGTGAGAAACATAAGTGTACTTATTTATCTGCCTCTGGACCTCACGTGGCCGCTGCCCATATTCTGGGAAAGGGATCCCATATATGCTCCTCCATGCCGCATCTTTTCTGGCCCGGTTGGAGTAATGGGCATCTCTCTGATCCCAAATTTCGGACCTCTCTTGCACCATGACCAGCAGCATTTCCACATTTATAATATTGGCCATGATGGTAAAGACTCCGTGGAGGCGTGCGGCAGACTTCTGGGATGTCTGTCTGGCTTTTTCAGCTAATTAGCATGTCTGAGCTTCCTGATTGAGGGCTTGGAACATTTTCTGTCACCTGCTGTACTCGCGTATTTTACGCAAGTCACACTGTTGGTCCGTGTGTAATCTGTATTTTTCTCGCCCCCATAGACTTTCATTGGCGTATTTTTTGCGCAATATGCTGACAAACGCAGCATGCTGCGATTTTGTACGGCTATTAAATACGGATGCGTAATATATGCCAGATAGAAGTTTCCCCATAGAGAATCATTGGTCCATGTGCAATGCGTAGTTTTTGCACATCTCATTCGTCCGTAAAACTCGCTAGTGTGACACCGGAATAAGAATTGACCCCTCTTACGCAGCAATACAGTAACTGTATCTAAACGCTTCGGGTACTTGTTGAATAGTTCTCAACATCAACTTTGAGGAATTTTTGCCCATTCCTCCCTATAGAACAGCATGAAATTTGTGATGTTGGCTGTTTTGCTCTCATGAACTGCTTGTATTAGGTGTTAGGTGTCGAGTTTCTGCCAGTGCACAGGGGGAATCTCAATCCATGTCCACTGCGGTCTCCCATTCTCCTCCAGCTGCAGCAGAACATGCCCAGCAAAGATGTCGATCCCAGCATCTGGCTCAAGTTGATTGTGTGCGCTTGGTTACTGCTGCCTTTCCAGGCTCAGCCCTTGTAGCCAGCACTGATCAGTGGCAAGCAGACATTCCAGAGACTATGTCCTGCTTTTCCCCTACTGAGCATGCCCACGGGTTGACCTCCCATTGGAGGCCAGTGTGCTATACATCTTGAGCTCCTGGCTGCACGTTTTCTCACGGAGCAGGCTAAGGTGGGATTTATTATATCCCTCTTGTCGGACAGGACGTTGCAGTTGGCTACGCCACTGTGGGAACGCAACAATCATTTAGTGCAGAGTGCTCCATGGTTCTTCAGCACTCTGAAGCAGGTCTTTTTGGGACCTCGTGTCACCCATGATACGGCGCTCCAACTGCTGGCATTGACAGAGGTTTCGTCCATGGTCAGCCATTTTGCTGTCCACTTCCGGACTTTGGTATCTGAGCTGGAGTGGCCAGAAAAAGTCCTCATCCCTGTATTCTGGAGGGGACTAGCTGACTATGTGAAGGATGCCTTGGCCACTAGGGAGATTCCTGCCACACTGGAAGAGCTAATAGCAATATCTACCCGCATCGACCTTCGTTTTAACGAGCAAAGTTTGGAGCAAGCCCAGTGTAGGCAGAAGTTTCGGCTGGCTCTCATCTTCACCAAACCTCCAGAATCTCTGGTCTAGGCATCTGAGCCACATGAGGCCATGGAGGTGAAACGAGCGGGGTCTAAGTCCCGGACGGCTCGTGTACTCAAGGTCTGTCCTGTCTGCCAGCAGTCAGGACATTATGCCTATGCCAGAAAATGTCAGCATCTAGTGGTTATAGGAGCAGGTACACTAGACACGGCGACTTTTTCCTCCAAATTGTCCTTCAAGGGGACAATTACCTTAGGCCCATCCATTCTTATGGTAGAGCTTTGTGTGGATTCTGGGGCAGAGGTCAACTTCATGTCTTCTGCCTTCACTCAATGGCACGCAATACCCCTGGAGATGCTCGCTAAACCAGTGACCGTACGAGTGGTGAATGTGTCGACACTGCCCTCACAGATAACATACAAGACTATCCCATTTACTCTTTCTATGTCGCCATCCCATCAGGAGATTATCTCTTTTCTTGTCATTCCCGAGGGAATTGATGAGGTCCTGTTAGGGATACCTTGGCTATGGTACCACTCCCCTCATATTGAGTGGTCCACAGGGAGAATTTTGGGATGGAGTGAATCTTGTGAGGGTAGATGTCAGAGGTAGAGTTGAGCGACCTTGACCTTTTTAGAGTCGAGCCGGGTTTTGCGAAACCCGACTATGTCCAAAGTCGGGTCGAGTGAAATCGGCCGATTATGACGTAAAGTCGGGATCGACCGAAACACGAAACCCAATGCAAGTCAATGGGGCAGCATAGTCGGCAGTGAGTGGGGGCCAGGAAAACACCTAGAGTGGCCATTTTAATGTCAAAACCATCCATTCTTCTTAATGAAGCTTGTCAAGCGTAATTTACCTTATAATAATTGGAAGGCATTTGAAATTGGGGGTCATTTGGCTAAAGTTGTGGGGGGTAGGGCTGGTTCAAGTAATTAGTGGGCCCAGGAAATCTGGACCACGTCACGGCAGTGGAGCAGGGAGAGGTAAGTATTTCAACTTTGCAAGTGCTGTGAACCTGAGCAAGCAGGGGGGGCCCACTCGTTGGCATTGGCACTGGCACAGGGCCCCTCAAAGTACAGCGGTGTGTTTGCACGGCGGGGGCGCCTCCCACCGGCAGCAACACTTTTGCGTACTATGAGAGGCCCTGTGCCAGTGACGTCGCCAACTAGTATTCCTCCCCCCACCTGATGAAGGAACCTGCACTTTCATCTGCACCTTCCTCTTTGTCCCCGTGTAAGGTGGTATGGTATGCGGGAAGAGCAACCTGACTTTCAGCAGGGTCACAATGTTGTTGTGTAGCGTGCACGGGGAATGTTGCGTTATGGGTCAATGTACCAGCAGACTCATCTATCACTGGCTGGGCAATGGGCACGATGAAGTGGAAACACAGATATAGGCCCAAAGAAGAAAGTGGGCTAAATGCAGTTCAAAATTGGTAACACAGGAATAACCAGGGGGCATTGCAGTGGAGGACAACTGGAATGAGAGGCTGACACAGAGAGTAGGGCCAAATCAGTAAGTAGTCGAAATGCAGTTCAAAATTGGCAACCGTAGTAAACAGGCGGCACAGCTTTGTTCAGTGGAGGAGAACAGCAAGGAGTGGCAGACACCGATAGTAGGCCCCAAACCAACTAGTACGCCAAATGCAGTTGTTCCATTTAACCACAATTTAATGAGAGCCTGAAGATAGAAGCTCAGGAAAGGCAACCTGGGGAACACCTTGGAGTGTAACACACCATCTCTCTCCACCCCATACCCATTTTGTATGGCCTAATGCAGTGTACTTTTCTACAACTACTAAACGAGAGTCGGAAGACCGAAGCAATGGCAAGGAAACCTGGGGAACACCTTAGAGTGTAACACACCCTCTCTCTACACCCCATACCCAATTTGAAGGCCTAATGCAGTGTAGTTTCCAAGAACTACTAAACGAGAGCCGGAAGATCGAAGCTCAGGAAAGGCAACCTGGGGAACACCTTGGAGTGTAACACACCCTATCGCTACACCCCATACCCAATTTGAAGGCCTAATGCAGCGTAGTTTCCAACAACTACTAAACGAGAGCCGGAAGATCGAAGCTCAGGAAAGGCAACCTGGGGAACACCTTGGAGTGTAACAAACCCTCTCTCTACACCCCATACCCAATTTGTAGGCCTAATGCAGCGTAGTTTCCGACAACTACTAAACGAGAGCATGAAGATCGAAGCTCAGGAAAGGCAACCTGGGGAACACCTTGGAGTGTAACACACCCTCTCTCTACACCCCATACCCAATTTGTAGGCCTAATGCAGCGTAGTTTCCGACAACTACTAAACGAGAGCCGGAATATCGAAGCTCAGGAAAGGCAACCTGGGGAACACCTTGGAGTGTAACACACCCTCTCTCTACGCCCCATACCCAATTTGTAGGCCTAATGCAGCGTAGTTTCCGACAACTACTAAACGAGAGCCGGAATATCGAAGCTCAGGAAAGGCAACCTGGGGAACACCTTGGAGTGTAACACACCCTCTCTCTACACCCCATACCCAATTTGAAGGCCTAATGCAGTGTAGTTTCCAAGAACTACTAAACGAGAGCCGGAAGATCGAAGCTCAGGAAAGGCAACCTGGGGAACACCTTGGAGTGTAACACACCCTCTCGCTACACCCCATACCCAATTTGAAGGCCTAATGCAGCGTAGTTTCCAACAACTACTAAACGAGAGCCGGAAGATCGAAGCTCAGGAAAGGCAACCTGGGGAACACCTTGGAGTGGAACACACCATCTCTCTACACCCCATACCCAATTTGAAGGCCTAATGCAGAGTAGTTTCCAAGAACTACTAAACGAGAGCCGGAAGATCGAAGCTCAGGAAAGGCAACCTGGGGAACACCTTGGAGTGTAACACAACGTCTCTCTACACGACGGAAGGGCTGATTCTTAGGAAGGAAGGCTGTTGGAAATAAGCATTGCGCGTCCGAGGGTGATTATATTCTTATTAGGTATATACTCACCCTCGGACGCGCCCTGCTTCTTTATTTGGAATGAATGTTTATTTGCAATGTGGTGTTGACTTTCTCTATTATTTTGGTAATTAATGATTTTATTATTTTCATTATTTTGCATCTTCTCGGCAATAATATAAAGAAGACGCGACAGGACAACACTCGGTGGATGCCATATGTGTGTTTTCAATTTAAAAAAACTTTCAGTTAACTACTTGCAGGAGAAAGTAATTGTAGCTGGTGGCCATTTTTAGTACTGTACCAGATTAGAGTTGTGTGTTTGTTTTTAATGTTAAAATGTCTGCATTTGATATCTCACCAGTATTTTCTTTTTTATAAGCAAAATACTTATTTTTATATTTTCTGATGTTGGTTCCAGGGGTACACGGCCAGCAGTGCCCTGGTCAGTGTAGTAGTAGTTGAAAGAATGGACCGCAGACAGGCATCGAAGGCCTAAAATAATAACACATGGCTGTAGGCAATTTTAAATTGGTTCCAGGGGTACACGGACAGCAGTGGTGTGGTCAGTGGAGGCCTAGTGGAAGGAGTGACCGCAGACAGGCATCGAAGGCCTAAAATAATAACACATGGCTGTAGGCAATTTTAAATTGGTTCCAGGGGTACACGGGCAGCAGTGACCTGGTCAGTGTAGTAGTAGTTGAAAGAATGGACCGCAGACAGGCATCGAAGGCCTAAAATAAAAAAATTGGGCTGGCTGTAGGCAATTTTAAATTGGTTCCAGGGGTACACGGGCAGCAGTGGTGTGGTCAGTGGAGGCCTAGTGGAAGGAGTGACCGCAGACAGGCATCGAAGGCCTAAAATAATAACACATGGCTGTAGGCAATTTTAAATTGGTTCCAGGGGTACACGGGCAGCAGTGACCTGGTCAGTGTAGTAGTAGTTGAAAAAATGGACCGCAGACAGGCATCGAATGCCTAAAATAATAACACATGGCTGTAGGCAATTTTAAATTGGTTACAGGGGTACACGGACAGCAGTGACCTGGTCAGTGTAGTAGTAGTTGAAAGAATGGACCGCAGACAGGCATCGAAGGCCTAAAATAAAAAAATTGGGCTGGCTGTAGGCAATTTTAAATTGGTTCCAGGGGTACACGGACAGCAGTGGTGTGGTCAGTGGAGGCCTAGTGGAAGGAGTGACCGCAGACAGGCATCGAAGGCCTAAAATAATAACACATGGCTGTAGGCAATTTTAAATTGGTTCCAGGGGTACACGGACAGCAGTGGTGTGGTCAGTGGAGGCCTAGTGGAAGGAGTGACCGCAGACAGGCATCGAAGGCCTAAAATAATAACACATGGCTGTAGGCAATTTTAAATTGGTTCCAGGGGTACACGGACAGCAGTGACCTGGTCAGTGTAGTAGTAGTTGAAAGAATGGACCGCAGACAGGCATCGAAGGCCTAAAATAAAAAAATTGGGCTGGCTGTAGGCAATTTTAAATTGGTTCCAGGGGTACACGGGCAGCAGTGGTGTGGTCAGTGGAGGCCTAGTGGAAGGAGTGACCGCAGACAGGCATCGAAGGCCTAAAATAATAACACATGGCTGTAGGCAATTTTAAATTGGTTCCAGGGGTACACGGACAGCAGTGGTGTGGTCAGTGGAGGCCTAGTGGAAGGAGTGACCGCAGACAGGCATCGAAGGCCTAAAATAATAACACATGGCTGTAGGCAATTTTAAATTGGTTCCAGGGGTACACGGACAGCAGTGACCTGGTCAGTGTAGTAGTAGTTGAAAGAATGGACCGCAGACAGGCATCGAAGGCCTAAAATAAAAAAATTGGGCTGGCTGTAGGCAATTTTAAATTGGTTCCAGGGGTACACGGACAGCAGTGGTGTGGTCAGTGGAGGCCTAGTGGAAGGAGTGACCGCAGACAGGCATCGAAGGCCTAAAATAATAACACATGGCTGTAGGCAATTTTAAATTGGTTCCAGGGGTACACGGACAGCAGTGGTGTGGTCAGTGGAGGCCTAGTGGAAGGAGTGACCGCAGACAGGCATCGAAGGCCTAAAATAATAACACATGGCTGTAGGCAATTTTAAATTGGTTCCAGGGGTACACGGACAGCAGTGACCTGGTCAGTGTAGTAGTAGTTGAAAGAATGGACCGCAGACAGGCATCGAAGGCCTAAAATAAAAAAATTGGGCTGGCTGTAGGCAATTTTAAATTGGTTCCAGGGGTACACGGGCAGCAGTGGTGTGGTCAGTGGAGGCCTAGTGGAAGGAGTGACCGCAGACAGGCATCGAAGGCCTAAAATAATAACACATGGCTGTAGGCAATTTTAAATTGGTTCCAGGGGTACACGGGCAGCAGTGACCTGGTCAGTGTAGTAGTAGTTGAAAAAATGGACCGCAGACAGGCATCGAATGCCTAAAATAATAACACATGGCTGTAGGCAATTTTAAATTGGTTACAGGGGTACACGGACAGCAGTGACCTGGTCAGTGTAGTAGTAGTTGAAAGAATGGACCGCAGACAGGCATCGAAGGCCTAAAATAAAAAAATTGGGCTGGCTGTAGGCAATTTTAAATTGGTTCCAGGGGTACACGGACAGCAGTGGTGTGGTCAGTGGAGGCCTAGTGGAAGGAGTGACCGCAGACAGGCATCGAAGGCCTAAAATAATAACACATGGCTGTAGGCAATTTTAAATTGGTTCCAGGGGTACACGGACAGCAGTGACCTGGTCAGTGTAGTAGTAGTTGAAAGAATGGACCGCAGACAGGCATCGAAGGCCTAAAATAAAAAAATTGGGCTGGCTGTAGGCAATTTTAAATTGGTTCCAGGGGTACACGGGCAGCAGTGACCTGGTCAGTGTAGTAGTAGTTGAAAGAATGGACCGCAGACAGGCTTAGAAGGCCTAACATAACAAACTTGGGCTGGCTGTAGGCACTTTTAAATTGGTTCCAGGGGTACACGGGCAGCAGTGGTCTGGTCAGTGGAAGTCTAGTGGAAGGAGTGACCGCAGACAGGCTTCCAAGGCCTAACATAACAAACTTGGGCTGGCTGTAGGCACTTTTAAATTGGTTCCAGGGGTACACGGGCAGCAGTGGTCTGGTCAGTGGAAGTCTAGTGGAAGGAGTGACCGCAGACAGGCTTCCAAGGCCTAACATAACAAACTTGGGCTGGCTGTAGGCACTTTTAAATTGGTTCCAGGGGTACACGGGCAGCAGTGGTCTGGTCAGTGGAAGTCTAGTGGAAGGAGTGACCGCAGACAGGCTTCCAAGGCCTAACATAACAAACTTGGGCTGGCTGTAGGCACTTTTAAATTGGTTCCAGGGGTACACGGGCAGCAGTGGTCTGGTCAGTGGAAGTCTAGTGGAAGGAGTGACCGCAGACAGGCTTCCAAGGCCTAACATAACAAACTTGGGCTGGCTGTAGGCACTTTTAAATTGGTTCCAGGGGTACACGGGCAGCAGTGGTCTGGTCAGTGGAAGTCTAGTGGAAGGAGTGACCGCAGACAGGCTTCGAAGGCCTAACATAACAAAATTGGGCTGGCTGTAGGCACTTTAAATTGGTTCCAGGGGTACATGGGCAGCAGTGTATGGTCAGTGGAAGTCTAGTGGAAGGAGTGACGGCAGACAGTCTTCGAAGGCCTAACATAACAAAATTGGGCTGACTGTAGGCACTTTTAAATTGGTTCCAGGGTAACACGGCCAGCAGTGGCCTGGTCAGTGTAGTAGTTGTAGAAAGAAGGGACCGCAGACAGGCTTCGAAGGCCTAACATAACAAAAATGTCAAAACAATGGTATTGTCAGTGCCAGGCATTGAAGGATGTCAGCGGCTAGACTACACATTGGTGAAGCTGTGAGAGATAATTTTGCTAGTGGTAGAGCACTGTTTGAGCTGGGGGGGGGAACTGTCTTGTGGCCGGCGGTACAGGCACAGGGCCCCTCATATTACAACGGTGTGTCTGACGTTGGGTGCGCACCACCACCGCCAGAGACACTTTATTGTACTATGAGGGACCCAGTGGCAGTGCCGTCGACCAAAAGCGGCCACACCCACCTCTTCAGACAAACAGCACTCTCAAGGGTCCAAGCGCAAAGTGGCGATAGCACGGCCCCGTGTGGGGAGTTTGGCCATTTCGTGAGGTGGAAACATGTCGTATGCTGGACAATCAGGTGAAGAAAATTACGAGATTGGAAAAGTCATTCAGAATAGTCCACAGGCAAGACCTTTTCATAGGAAAGCTAGGTGTCAGCCGGGCAGGGTGGGGCAAAAGATTTTGAAATCCAGTTGTGGTTCATTTTAATGAAGGTTAGATCATCTACATTTTGGGTAGCCAGACGAGTCCTTTTTTCTGTTAGTATTGAACCTGCAGCACTGAATACTCTTTCTGATAGGACACTAGCTGCCGGGCAAGCAAGCTCCTGCAATGCATATTCTGCCAATTCTGGCCAGGTGTCTAATTTGGATGCCCAGTAATCAAATGGGAATGACGGTTGAGGGAGAACGTCGATAAGGGATGAAAAATAGTTTGTAACCATACTGGACAAATGTTGTCTCCTGTCACTTTGAATTGATGCTGCAGTACCTGTCCTGTCTGCGGTCATAGAAAAATCACTCCACAACCTGGTCAGAAAACCCCTCTGTCCAACGCCACTTCTGATTTCTGCCCCTCTAACACCTCTGGTCTGCTGGCCCCTGGAGCTCGTGTGAGAACGATCACGGGCGCTGTGTGCAGGGAATGCCAGAAGCAAACGGTCAACAAGAGTTGATTGTTTTGTTGCTAATATTAGTTCCAAGTTCTCATGTGGCATAATATTTTGCAATTTGCCTTTATAGCGAGGATCAAGGAGGCAGGCCAACCAGTAATCGTCATCGTTCATCATTTTTGTAATGCGTGTGTCCCTTTTGAGGATACGCAAGGCATAATCCGCCATGTGGGCCAAAGTTCCCGTTGTCAAATCTGCGGTTGTGCTTGGTTGAGGGGCAGTTGCAGGCAAATCTACGTCACTTGTGTCCCTCAAAAAACCAGAACCCGGCCTTGCCACGCCACCAATTTCCCGTGCCCCCGGGAAAGCTTCCTCATTAAAAATATACTCATCCCCATCATCCTCCTCATCCTCCACCTCCTCTTCGCCCGGTACCTCGTCATGTACACTGCCCTGACCAGACAATCGCTGACTGTCATCAAGGCTTTCCTCTTCCTCTGGTGCAGACGCCTGATCCTTTATGTGCGTCAAACTTTGCATCAGCAGACGCATTAGGGGGATGCTCATGCTTATTATGGCGTTGTCTGCACTAACCAGCCGTGTGCATTCCTCAAAACACTGAAGGACTTGACACATGTCTTGAATCTTCGACCACTGCACACCTGACAACTCCATGTCTGCCATCCTACTGCCTGCCCGTGTATGTGTATCCTCCCACAAAAACATAACAGCCCGCCTCTGTTCGCACAGTCTCTGAAGCATGTGCAGTGTTGAGTTCCACCTTGTTGCAACGTCTATGATTAGGCGATGCTGGGGAAGGTTCAAAGAACGCTGATAGGTCTGCATACGGCTGGAGTGTACAGGCGAACGGCGGATATGTGCGCAAAGTCCACGCACTTTGAGGAGCAGGTCGGATAACCCCGGATAACTTTTCAGGAAGCACTGCACCACCAGGTTTAAGGTGTGAGCCAGGCAAGGAATGTGTTTCAGTTGGGAAAGGGAGATGGCAGCCATGAAATTCCTTCCGTTATCACTCACTACCTTGCCTGCCTCAAGATCTACAGTGCCCAGCCACGACTGCGTTTCTTGCTGCAAGAACTCGGACAGAACTTCCGCGGTGTGTCTATTGTCGCCCAAACACTTCATAGCCAATACAGCCTGCTGACGTATGCCAGTAGCTGCCCCATAATGGGAGACCTGGTGTGCAACAGTGGCAGGTGCGGATGGAGTGTTTGTGCGACTGCGGTCTGTGGACGAGCTCTTGCTTCTGCAGGAGGACGAGGAGGAGGAGGAGGAGGGGGTGCGAACGGCTACAGACAACTGTTTACTAGACCGTGGGCTAGGCAGAACTGTCCCAAACTTGCTGTCCCCTGTGGACCCTGAATCCACCACATTTACCCAGTGTGCCGTGATGGACACGTAACGTCCCTGGCCATGCCTACTGGTCCATGCATCTGTTGTCAGGTGCACCTTTGTGCTCACAGATTGCCTGAGTGCATGGACGATGCGCTCTTTAACATGCTGGTGGAGGGCTGGGATGGCTTTTCTGGAAAAAAAGTGTCGACTGGGTAGCTCGTAGCGTGGTACAGCGTAGTCCATCAGGTCTTTGAAAGCTTCGCTTTCAACTAACCGGTAGGGCATCATCTCTAACGAGATTAGTCTAGCTATGTGGGCGTTCAAACCCTGTGTACGCGGATGCGAGGCTAAGTATTTCCTTTTTCTAACCATAGTCTCATGTAGGGTGAGCTGGACTGGAGAGCTGGAGATCGTGGAACTAGCGGGGGTGCCGGTGGACATGGCAGACTGAGAGACGGTGGGAGATGGTATTGTTGCCGCCGGTGCCCTAGATGCAGTGTTTCCTACTACGAAACTGGTGATTCCCTGACCCTGACTGCTTTGGCCTGGCAAAGATACCTGCACAGATACAGCAGGTGGTGCGCTAAATGGTGGTCCTACACTGCCGGAAGGGATGTTGCGTTGATGACTAGCTTCATTGGCCGAGGGTGCAACAACCTTAAGGGACGTTTGGTAGTTAGTCCAAGCTTTCAAATGCATGGTGGTTAAATGTCTATGCATGCAACTAGTATTGAGACTTTTCAGATTCTGACCTCTGCTTAAGGAAGTAGAACATTTTTGACAGATGACTTTGCGCTGATCAATTGGATGTTGTTTAAAAAAATGCCAGACTGCACTCTTTCTAGCATCGGATACCTTTTCAGGCATTGCAGACTGAGCTTTAACCGGATGGCCACGCTGTCCTCCACCAGGTTTTGGCTTTGCCACGCGTTTTGGGCAAGATACGGGCCCGGCAGATGGAACCTGTGGCGATGTTGATGCCTGCTGCGGCCCCTCCTCCTCCTCTGCTTCAGAACTGCTGCCGCCTGCACCCTGTTCCCCCAATGGCTGCCAATCGGGGTCAAGAACTGGGTCATCTAATAACTCTTCTTGTACCTCCTGCGCAACTTCGTCTGTGTCACCGTGTCGTTCGGTGGTATAGCGTTCGTGATGGGGCAACATAGTCTCATCAGGGTCTGATTCTTGATCAGCACCCTGCGAGGGCAATGTTGTGGTCTGAGTCAAAGGACCAGCATAGTAGTCTGGCTGTGGCTGTGCGTCAGTGCACTCCATGTCAGATTCAATTTGTAATGGGCATGGACTGTTAACTGCTTCACTTTCTAAGCCAGGGACGGTATGTGTAAAGAGCTCCATGGAGTAACCCGTTGTGTCGCCTGCTGCATTCTTCTCTGTTGTTGTTTTTGCTGAAGAGGACAAGGAAGTGACTTGTCCCTGACCGTGAACATCCACTAACGACGCGCTGCTTTTACTTTTACCAGTTTCACGAGATGAGGCAAAAGAGCTAGAGGCTGAGTCAGCAAGATAAGCCAAAACTTGCTCTTGCTGCTCCGGCTTTAAAAGCGGTTTTCCTAATCCCAGAAAAGGGAGCGTTCGAGGCCTTGTGTAGCCGGACGACGAACCTGGCTCCACAGCTCCAGACTTAGGTGCAATATTTTTTCCCCCACGACCACCTGATGCTCCACCACTACCACTACCCTCATTACCAGCTGACAATGAACGCCCCCGGCCACGACCTCTTCCACTAGACTTCCTCATTGTTTTAAAAACGTAACCAAACTAACGTTATTTGTTGCAGTCACACAACTTACACGGTGAGCTATAACTTCAGTATGATTTAGCTACCCCTTTACAGGTTGGTGAGACCACAGCGAAAATCAGGCCCAATGTTACACACTCTTTTTTTGGTGGCTGCAAATTAGAGAGATGCCCCACACGCAGGACTGTCACTGAAGCACAAATGTTAATATTAATGTCACATTATTATTTTTTTTTTATTTTTATTTTTTTCAGGAACACTTTAGAAACCCCCCCAAAAAAAAAAAATAGATTTTTGCAGGGAGAATTTAGAAAACAAATGTAACAAACTATATGCTTTCTATGGGCCACTGAGTGAGAGATGACGCACACAGGAATCAGGAGTGGCACACAAGCCCAGAGGCCAATATTTTTCTACCAATGATTGATGTAGTTATTTTCTCTGGTAGATTTTAGAACCCAAATCAAGGAAAAAAAATATAGGCTTTCTATGGACCACAATTGGAGAGAGAGAGAGAGAGAGAGAGAGAGAGAGAGAGAGAGAGAGATGGCACACCCAGGAGTCAAGACTGGCACACAAGCAGAAAGGCCAATATTAATCTCCCACTGTTTTTTTTGGTTGTTTTTTTTTTTTTTTTTTTCAGGGAGACTTTAGAAAAAAAAATAATAAAAAAAATATGATTTTATCAGGAAGAATTTAGAAACCAAATAAAATAAAATGATTTTTTCAGGGAGAATTTATAAAACAAATAAAACCAAAAATAGGCGTTCTATGGCCCACTGACTGAGAGATGACGCACCCAGGAGTCAAGACTGGCACACAAGCAGAAAGGCCAATATTAATCTCCCACTGTTTTTTTTGGTTGTTTTTTTTTTTTTTTTTTCAGGGAGACTTTAGAAAAAAAAATAATAAAAAAAATATGATTTTATCAGGAAGAATTTAGAAACCAAATAAAATAAAATGATTTTTTCAGGGAGAATTTATAAAACAAATAAAACCAAAAATAGGCGTTCTATGGCCCACTGACTGAGAGATGACGCACCCAGGAGTCAAGACTGGCACACAAGCAGAAAGGCCAATATTAATCTCCCACTGTTTTTTTTTTTTTTTTTCAGGGAGACTTTAGAAAAAAAAATAATAAAAAAAATATGATTTTATCAGGAAGAATTTAGAAACCAAATAAAATAAAATGATTTTTTCAGGGAGAATTTAGAAAACAAATAAAACCAAAAATAGGCGTTCTATGGCCCACTGACTGAGAGATGACGCACACAGGAGTCAGGAGTGGCACACAAACCCAGAGGCCAATATTTTTCTACCAATGATTGATGTAGTTATTTTCTCTGGTAGATTTTAGAACCCAAATCAAGGAAAAAAAATATAGGCTTTCTATGGACCACAATTGGAGAGAGAGAGAGAGAGAGAGAGAGAGAGAGATGGCACACCCAGGAGTCAAGACTGGCACACAAGCAGAAAGGCCAATATTAATCTCCCACTGTTTTTTTGGTTGTTTTTTTTTTTTTTTTTTCAGGGAGACTTTAGAAATAAAAATAATAAAAAAAATATGATTTTATCAGGAAGAATTTAGAAACCAAATAAAATAAAATGATTTTTTCAGGGAGAATTTAGAAAACAAATAAAACCAAAAATATGCGTTCTATGGCCCACTGACTGAGAGAGAGAGAGAGATGGAACGCTTAGTACTGGCACACAAGCCCAAAGGGCAATATTAATCTCCCTTTTTTTTTCCAGGGAGAATTTCTGAAACCCAAAAAAAAAATAAAATAGGCTTTCTATGGCCCACTATTTGTGAGAGAGATGGGACGCTCAGGACTGGCACAGATGGCACGCTCAGGACTGGCACAGAAGCCCAGAGGCCAATATTAATCTCCCTTTTTTTCTGGGAGAATTTATAAAACCAAAAAAATATTTAAATAGGCTTTCTATGGCCCACTATTTGTGAGAGAGATGGCACGCTCAGGACTGGCACAGATGGCACGCTCACAACTGGCACACAAGCCCAGAGGCCAATATTAATCTCCCTTTTTTCAGGGAGAATTTCTAAAACCCAAAAAAAAAATAAAATAGGCTTTCTATGGCCCACTATTTGTGAGAGAGATGGGACGCTCAGGACTGGCACAGATGGCACGCTCAGGACTGGCACAGAAGCCCAGAGGCCAATATTAATCTCCCTTTTTTTCTGGGAGAATTTATAAAACCAAAAAAATATTTAAATAGGCTTTCTATGGCCCACTATTTGTGAGAGAGATGGCACGCTCAGGACTGGCACAGATGGCACGCTCACAACTGGCACACAAGCCCAGAGGCCAATATTAATCTCCCTTTTTTCAGGGAAAATTGATAAAACAAAAAAAAAAATTAAATAGGCTTTCTATGGCCCACTATTTGTGAGAGAGATGGCACGCTCAGGGCTGGCTGGCACAGATGGCACGCTCAGGACTGGCACACAAGCCCAGAGGCCAATATTAATCTCCCTTTTTTTCTGGGAGAATTTATAAAACCAAAAAAATATTTAAATAGGCTTTCTATGGCCCACTATTTGTGAGAGAGATGGCACGCTCAGGACTGGCACAGATGGCACGCTCACAACTGGCACACAAGCCCAGAGGCCAATATTAATCTCCCTTTTTTCAGGGAAAATTGATAAAACAAAAAAAAAAATTAAATAGGCTTTCTATGGCCCACTATTTGTGAGAGAGATGGCACGCTCAGGGCTGGCTGGCACAGATGGCACGCTCAGGACTGGCACACAAGCCCAGAGGCCAATATTAATCTCCCTTTTTTTCTGGGAGAATTTATAAAACCAAAAAAATATTTAAATAGGCTTTCTATGGCCCACTATTTGTGAGAGAGATGGCACGCTCAGGACTGGCACAGATGGCACGCTCACAACTGGCACACAAGCCCAGAGGCCAATATTAATCTCCCTTTTTTCAGGGAAAATTTATAAAACAAAAAAAAAAATTAAATAGGCTTTCTATGGCCCACTATTTGTGAGAGAGATGGCACGCTCAGGGCTGGCACAGATGGCACGCTCAGGACTGGCACACAAGCCCAGAGGCCAATATTAATCTCCCTTTTTTTCAGGGAGAATTTATAAAACCAAAAAAAAAAATAAATAGGCTTTCTATGGCCCACTATTTGTGAGAGAGATGGCACACTCAGGACTGGCACACAAGCCCAAAGGCCAATATTAATCTCCCACTGTATTTTTATCAGGGAGAATTTATACACCCCACAAAAAAAAATACAGAAAAATGAAAAGGCTTTCTATGGCCCACTATGTGAGAGAGATGGCACACACAGGGATGGCACTCTAGCAGAAATGCCAAATTGCCAATCTTAATCTCCCACCAAAAAAAAAAAAAAAAAAAAAACAGGGAATGTCCTACAATTACTATCTCCCTGCCTGCAGTAATCTCAGCCAGGTATGGCAGGCAGCTACTATCTCCCTGCCTGCAGTAATCTCAGCCAGGTATGGCAGGCAGCAATAAGGAGTGGACTGATGCACAAATGAAATAAAAAGTGTGGACAAACAAAAAAGATAGCTGTGCAGAAAGGAAGGAACAAGAGGATTTGTGCTTTGAAAAAAGCAGTTGGTTTGCACAGCGGCGTACACACAGCAATGCAGCTATCAGGGAGCCTTCTAGGGCAGCCCAATGAGCTACAGCGCTGAGGGGAAAAAAAAAAAAAAAAAAACTTCCACTGTCCCTGCACACCGAGGGTGGTGTTGGACAGTGCAAATCGCTGCAGCACAAGCGGTTTTGTGGTTAATGGACCCTGCCTAACGCTATCCCTGCTTCTGACAAAGCGGCAGCAACCTCTCCCTAAGCTCAGATCAGCAGCAGTAAGATGGCGGTCGGCGGGAACGCCTCTTTATAGCCCCTGTGACGTCGCAGACAGCAAGCCAATCACTGCAATGCCCTTCTCTAAGATGGTGGGGACCAGGACCTATGTCATCACGCTGCCCACACTCTGCGTTTACCTTCATTGGCTGAGAAATGGCGCTTTTCGCGTCATTGAAACGCGACTTTGGCGCGAAAGTCGCGTACCGCATGGCCGACCCCGCACAGGGGTCGGATCGGGTTTCATGAAACCCCGACTTAGCCAAAAGTCGGCGACTTTTGAAAATGTTCGACCCGTTTCGCTCAACCCTAGTCAGAGGGAGTGCATTCAGGTTGCTACTACTGAGGTAACCGCAGATCTTTCCTCTCTCCCCAAGCACTATTGACCCTATGCGGACGTGTTCTCCAAGAGGGATGTGAAGACTCTTCTGCCTCACCACCCCTAAGACTGTCCTATTGACCTCTTGCCTGGTGCTGAGCCTCCCCAGGGTCAAGTCTATCCGTTATCTCTTCTGGAGATGGAGGCAATGTCTCAGTACATCCAGGAGAATCTGGCAAAAGGATTCATTAAGAAGTCAGTGTCACCTGCAGGGGCTGGAATCTTCTTCGAGCAGAAGAACAGAGAATTACGTCCCTGCATAGACTACAGGGGTGTTAACGCCATAACTTTTAAGAATAAGCACCTCTGCCACTTATATCTGAGCTCTTCGATAGGTTTCGGGGGGCGAGGGTATTTACTAAGCTTGATCTGCAGGGTACTTACAACCTGATTCACATCCGTGAGGGAGACGAATGGAAGATGGCATTTAACACCAGGGACGGGCACTATGAATACCTGGCAATGCCCTTCGGGCTCTGTAATGCTCCTGCCATTTTCCAAGACTTTGTGAACAATATCTTCCAGGATATGCTCACCACCTCGGTCTGAATGATATTCTCATCTACCCTCCAGATATAGGCTCCCACCGGAGAGATGTTTGCAAGGACTCCGACCTCAGGGCAAACTCCCTATATGCCAAGTTGGAGAAGTGTGTGTTTGAGCAGGAGTCCTTGCCTTTCCTGGGTTATATCATCTCAGCTATGGGTCTTGCCAAGCTACAGGCTGTGATGGACTGGCAGGAACCCCATTCTCTCAAAGTGGTGCAGAGTTCATTCCCCACTTCTCAACCTTAGTAGCTCCCCTGGTTGCTCTCACCAAGAACGGAGCTCATCCCAAATTGTGGTAGGAGGAGGTCTCCAAGGCCGTCCTCTCTATCAAGTCACACTTCGCTAGAGCTTCCTATTGTAGAAACTCGAGGATTCTGGTAGCGTGGGGCAAAGAACAGACAGAGATGGGTTTCTTTATTACAAATAGTGTATTTGTACAACAGCAATAACAGCCAAAACAATATACTGATAACCCGCAATGAAACAAGTCCTTGAAACATATACAGCAAATCGGCAGAGTTCTTAAGGCAGAGTCCTCGGCAAGGTGATCAAAAGGTGAGTGTGACAGGTGACGTGGTGCAGATCCAAAACACTGTCGATGCAGAAAGAGTCAAATCCAGGTATGTAGTAAACACAGGGAAGTTCAGAACAAGTCCACAGGTTAATCCCAGGTGTGGCATGAACACGGGTAAGTCCAGAAACTAGTTCACAAGTTGATCTCAGTTGTGGCATAAACACGGGTAAGTCCAGAAACAAGTTCACATTAAAGTATTATACTGGTGTTGTTTCCAAAGAATAGTAACACCTTTCAGGGTAAAATATATTTATATCAATAAATGTGAGATATAATATTTTATAAAATAGAACCACCTGATGTACTATAAAGAAATAGAGTACAAAAATACTCACAACTAGAGTTGAGCGACCTTGACCTTTTTAGAGTCGAGCCGGGTTTCGCGAAACCCGACTATCTCAAAAGTCGGGTCGAGTGAAATCGGCCGATTATGACGTAAAGTCGGGATCGACCGAAACACGAAACCCAATGCAAGTCAATGGGGCAGCATAGTCGGCAGTGAGTGGGGGCCAGGAAAACACCTAGAGTGCCCATTTTAATGTCAAAACCATCCATTCTTCTTAATGAAGCTTGTCAAGCGTAATTTACCTTATAATAATTGGAAGGCATTTGAAATTGGGGGTCATTTGGCTAAAGTTGTGGTGGGTAGGGCTGGTTCAAGTAATTAGTGGGCCCAGGAAATCTGGACCACGTCACGGCAGTGGAGCAGGGAGAGGTAAGTATTTCAACTTTGCAAGTGCTGTGAACCTGAGCAAGCAGGGGGGGCCCACTCGTTGGCATTGGCACTGGCACAGGGCCCCTCAAAGTACAGCGGTGTGTTTGCACGGCGGGGGCGCCTCCCACCGGCAGCAACACTTTTGCGTACCATGAGAGGCCCTGTGCCAGTGACGTCGCCAACTAGTATTCCTCCCCCCACCTGATGAAGGAACCTGCACTTTCATCTGCACCTTCCTGTTTGTCCCCGTGTAAGGTGGTATGGTATGCGGGAAGGGGGACCTGACTTTCAGCAGGGTCACAATCTTGCAGTGTAGCGTGCACGGGAAATGTTGCGTTATGGGTCAATGTACCAGCAGACTCATCTATCACTGGCTGGGCAATGGGCAGGATGAGGAGGAAACACAGATATAGGCCCAAAGAATAAAGTGGGCTAAATGCAGTTCAAAATTGGTAACACAGGACTAATCAGGGGGCATTGCAGTGGAGGACAACTGGAATGAGAGGCTGACACAGAGAGTAGGCCCAAATCAGTAAGTAGTCGAAATGCAGTTCAAAATTGGCAACAGCAGTAAACAGGCGGCACAGCTTTGTTCAGTGGAGGAGAACAGCAAGGAGTGGCAGACACCGATAGTAGGCCCCAACCCAACTAGTAGGCCAAATGCAGTCTAACATTAACAACTACTTAACGAGCGCCTGAAAACGGAATTTCAGGACAGGAAACCAGGAGAACAGAAAGGAGCGGCAGACACCGATAGTAGGCCCCAAACCAACTAGTACGCCAAATGCAATTGTTCCGTTTAACCACAATTTAATGAGAGCCTGAAGATAGAAGTTCAGGAAAGGCAACCTGGAGAACACCTTGGAGTGGAACACACCATCTCTCTACACCCCATACCCAATTTGTAGGTCTAATGCAGCGTAGTTTCCAACAACTACTAAACGAGAGCATGATGATCGAAGCATTGGCGAGGAAACCTGGGGAACACCTTGGAGTGGAACACACCATCTCTCTACAGTGGAACACACCATCTCTCTACACCCCATACCCAATTTGTAGGCCTAATGCAGCGTAGTTTCCAACAACTACTAAACGAGAGCCGGAAGATCGAAGCTCAGGAAAGGCATCCTGGAGAACACCTTGGAGTGTAACACACCATCTCTCTACACCCCATACCCAATTTGTAGGCCTAATGCAGTGTAGTTTCCAACAACTACTAAACGAGAGCATGAAGATCGAAGCAATGGAGAGGAAACCTGGGGAACACTTTGGAGTGGAACACACCATCTCTCTACACCCCATACCCAATTTGTAGGCCTAATGCAGCGTAGTTTCCAACAACTACTAAACGAGAGCATGATGATCGAAGCATTGGCGAGGAAACCTGGGGAACACCTTGGAGTGGAACACACCATCTCTCTACAGTGGAACACACCATCTCTCTACACCCCATACCCAATTTGTAGGCCTAATGCAGCGTAGTTTCCAACAACTACTAAACAAGAGCCGGAAGATCGAAGCTCAGGAAAGGCAACCTGGGGAACACCTTGGAGTGGAACACACCATCTCTCTACACCCCATACCCAATTTGTAGGCCTAATGCAGCGTAGTTTCCAACAACTACTAAACGATAGCCGGAAGATCGAAGCAATGGAGAGGAAACCTGGGGAAAACCTTGGAGTGTAACACACCATCTCTCTACACCCCATACCCAATTTGTAGGCCTAATGCAGCGTAGTTTCCAACAACTACTAAACGAGAGCATGAAGATCGAAGCAATTGAGAGGAAACCTGGGGAACTGTTGTGAATTCTGTGGCTGAGTTCACTTCTGTGGTCACAAGTGGTATTGCAGTCTCTGGGCTTCCTCCCTCAGGTGTTTTGGTGAGCTCGTTGGCTGCCTTGCTATTTAGCTCCACCTGAGTCTGTCTTCCTTGCTCCTTGTCAATGTTCCAGTGTTGGATCTGAGCTACTGCATCTTTCCTTGGGCCTGCTGCTCTGCTAGATAAGTGCTTCTAGTTTGTTTTCTGTTTTTTCTGTCCAGCTTGCTATTAACTTTTGCTGGAAGCTCTGAGAAGCAAAGGGGTGCACCGCCGTGCTGTTAGTTCGGCACGGTGGGTCTTTTTGCCCCTTTGCGTGGTTTTCGTTTTAGGGTTTTTTGTAGACTGCATAGTTCTCTTTGCTATCCTCGCTCTGTCTAGAATATCGGGCCTCACTTTGCTGAATCTATTTCATTCCTACGTTTGTCTTTTCATCTTGCTAACAGTCATTATATGTGGGGGGCTGCCTATTCCTTTGGGGTATTTCTCTGAGGTAAGTCAGGCTTGTATTTCTATCTTCAGGCTAGTCAGCTCCTCAGGCAGTGCCGAGTTGCATAGGTAGTTGATAGGCGCAATCCACTGCTGCTTATAGTTGTGTGAGGATAGATCAGGTACTGCAGTCTACAGAGATTCCACGTCTCAGAGCTCGTCCTATTGTTTTTGGTTATTGCCAGATCTCTGTATGTGCGCTGATTACTGCACGCTGTGTTGCCTGATTGCCATCCATAACAGTACAAGGAGCCACCAATGATTTCCAATAGAGGGAAAAAAGAAATCCTGACATCATTTTCTTTTCTTAGCTCTGTCTTCAGTCTTTTTTTTCCCCTAGACATTAGAGTGCTTCAGGACACAGCTGTGGACATGGATATTCAGGCTCTGTGCTCCTCAATGGATAATCTCGTTGTAAATGTACAAAAGATTCAAGATACTATTGATCAGAAATCGATGCTAGAACCAAGAATTCCGATTCCTGATTTGTTTTTTGGTGACAGAACTAAGTTCCTGAGCTTCAGAAATAATTGTAAGCTATTTTTGGCCTTGAAACCTCATTCTTCTGGTAATCCTATTCAACAGGTTTTGATTATTATTTCTTTTTTGCGCGGCGACCCACAGGACTGGGCGTTTTCTCTTGCACCAGGAGATTCTGCATTGAGTAATGTTGATGCATTTTTCCAGGCGCTGGGATTGCTTTACGATGAGCCTAATTCAGTGGATCAAGCTGAGAAAAATCTGCTGGCTTTATGCCAGGGTCAGGATGATGTAGAAGTATATTGTCAGAAATTTAGGAAATGGTTAGTACTCACTCTGTGGAATGAATCTGCACTAGCGGCTTTGTTCAGAAAGGGTCTCTCTGAAGCTCTTAAGGATGTAATGGTGGGATTTCCTATGCCTGCTGGTTTGAATGAGTCTATGTCCTTGGCCATTCAGATCGGTCGTCGCTTGCGCGAGCGTAAATCTGTGCACCATCTGGCGGTATTGTCTGAGAGTAAGCCTGAGCCTATGCAGTGCGACAGGACTATGACTAAAGTAGAACGGCACGAACACAGACGTCTGAACAGACTGTGTTTCTATTGTGGTGATTCTACTCATGCTATTTCTAATTGTCCTAAACGCACTAGGCGGTTCGATAGCTCTGCCGTTATTGGTACTGTACAGTCCAAATTCCTTTTGTCCATTACCTTAATGTGCTCTTTGTCATCATATTCTGTCATGGCGTTTGTGGATTCAGGCGCTGCCCTGAATCTGATGGATTTGGATTATGCTAAACGTTGTGGATTTTTCTTGGAGCCTTTGCGGTGTCCTATTCCGTTGAGAGGAATTGATGCTACACCTTTGGCCAAGAATAAGCCTCAGTACTGGGCCCAGCTGACCATGTGCATGGCTCCTGCACATCAGGAAGTTATTCGCTTTTTGGTACTGCATAATTTGCATGATGTGGTCGTGTTGGGGTTGCCATGGCTACAAACCCATAATCCAGTATTGGATTGGAACTCTATGTCGGTAACCAGCTGGGGTTGTCAGGGAGTACATGGTGATGTTCCATTTTTGTCTATTTCGTCATCCATTCCTTCTGACATCCCAGAGTTCTTGTCGGACTTTCAGGATGTATTTGAAGAGTCCAAGTCTGATGCCCTACCTCCGCATAGGAATTGTGATTGTGCTATCGATTTGATTCCTGGTAGTAAATTCCCTAAGGGTCGTTTATTTAATTTGTCCGTACCTGAACACACCGCTATGCGCAGTTATGTGAAGGAGTCCCTGGAGAAGGGACATATTCGCCCATCGTCGTCACCATTGGGAGCAGGGTTCTTTTTTGTAGCCAAGAAGGATGGTTCGCTAAGACCGTGTATTGATTACCGCCTTCTTAATAAGATCACTGTTAAGTTTCAGTATCCCTTGCCATTGATTTCTGACTTGTTTGCTCGGATTAAGGGGGCTAGTTGGTTTACTAAGATTGATCTTCGTGGTGCGTATAATCTGGTGAGAATCAGGCAGGGAGATGAATGGAAAACGGCATTTAATACGCCCGAGGGTCATTTTGAGTATCTGGTGATGCCGTTCGGACTTGCCAATGCTCCATCTGTTTTTCAGTCTTTTATGCATGACATTTTCCGTGAGTATCTGGATAAATTCTTGATTGTTTACTTGGATGACATTTTGATCTTCTCAGATGATTGGGAGTCTCATGTGAAGCAAGTCAGAATGGTTTTCCAGGTACTGCGTGCTAATTCCTTGTTCGTGAAGGGATCAAAGTGTCTCTTCGGTGTGCAGAAAGTTTCATTTTTGGGGTTCATCTTTTCCCCTTCTACTATCGAGATGGATCCGGTTAAGGTTCAGGCCATCCAGGATTGGACTCAGCCGACATCTCTAAAAAGTCTGCAGAAATTCCTGGGCTTTGCTAATTTTTATCGTCGCTTCATCTGTAATTTTTCTAGCATTGCCAGACCATTGACCGATTTGACCAAGAAGGGTGCTGATTTGGATAATTGGTCTTCTGCTGCCGTGGAAGCTTTTCAGGAGTTGAAGCGTCGTTTTTGCTGTGCCCCTGTGTTGTGTCAACCTGATGTTTCTCTTCCGTTCCAGGTCGAGGTTGATGCTTCTGAGATTGGTGCAGGGGCGGTTTTGTCACAGAGAGGTTCTGGTTGCTCAGTGTTCAAACCATGTGCTTTCTTTTCCAGGAAATTTTCTGCTGCTGAGCGTAATTATGATGTGGGCAACCGAGAGTTGCTGGCCATGAAGTGGGCATTCGAGGAGTGGCGTCATTGGCTTGAGGGTGCTAAGCATCGCGTGGTGGTTTTGACTGATCATAAGAACCTTACTTATCTTGAGTCTGCCAAGCGCTTGAATCCTAGACAGGCCCGTTGGTCGTTATTTTTTGCTCGTTTTGATTTTGTGATTTCATACCTTCCGGGCTCTAAAAATGTGAAGGCGGATGCTCTGTCTAGGAGTTTTGTGCCCGACTCTCCGGGGTTATCTGAGCCGGCGAGTATCCTCAAGGAAGGAGTCATTGTGTCTGCCATCTCCCCTGATTTGCGGAGAGTGTTGCAGAAATTTCAGGCTAATAAACCTGATCGTTGTCCGGCCGAGAAACTGTTCGTCCCTGATAGGTGGACTAGTAAAGTTATCTCTGAACTTCATTGTTCGGTGCTGGCCGGTCATCCAGGAATCTTTGGTACCAGGGAGTTGGTTGCTAGATCCTTCTGGTGGCCATCTCTGTCACGGGATGTGCGTGCTTTTGTGCAGTCCTGTGGAATTTGTGCTAGGGCTAAGCCCTGCTGTTCACGTGCCAGTGGGTTGCTTTTGCCCTTGCCGGTCCCGAAGAGGCCTTGGACACATATTTCGATGGATTTCATTTCTGACCTTCCCGTTTCTCAAAAAATGTCCGTCATTTGGGTGGTCTGTGATCGCTTTTCTAAAATGGTCCATCTGGTGCCCTTGGTTAAATTGCCTTCCTCCTCTGATTTGGTGCCTTTGTTCTTCCAGCATGTGGTTTGTTTACATGGCATTCCTGAGAATATTGTTTCTGACAGAGGTTCCCAGTTTGTCTCGAGGTTCTGGCGAGCCTTTTGTGGTAGGATGGGCATTGACCTATCTTTTTCCTCGGCCTTCCATCCTCAGACTAATGGCCAGACCGAACGAACCAATCAGACCTTGGAAACATATCTGAGATGTTTTGTTTCCGCTGACCAGGATGATTGGGTGTCATTTTTGCCGTTGGCTGAGTTCGCCCTTAATAATCGGGCCAGCTCGGCTACCTTGGTCTCTCCATTTTTCTGCAATTCTGGGTTCCATCCTCGTTTCTCTTCAGGACAGGTTGAGTCTTCGGACTGTCCTGGTGTGGATTATGTGGTGGACAGGTTGCAGCAGATCTGGACTCAGGTAGTGGACAATTTGACCTTGTCCCAGGAGAAGGCTCAGCTTTTCGCTAATCGCAGACGCCGTGTGGGACCCCGACTTCGTGTTGGGGATCTGGTTTGGTTATCTTCTCGTCATATACCTATGAAGGTTTCCTCTCCTAAATTTAAACCTCGTTTTATTGGTCCGTATAGGATTTCTGAGATTCTCAATCCGGTGTCTTTTCGTCTGACCCTCCCAGACTCCTTTTCCATACATAATGTATTCCATAGGTCGTTGTTGAGGAGATACGTGGCACCTATGGTTCCATCTGTGGAGCCTCCTGCCCCTGTTTTGGTGGAGGGGGAATTGGAGTATATTGTGGAGAAGATTTTGGATTCTCGTGTCTCTAGACGGAAACTCCAGTATCTGGTCAAATGGAAGGGTTATGCTCAGGAAGATAATTCCTGGGTTTTTGCCTCTGATGTCCATGCCCCAGATCTTGTTCGTGCCTTTCATGTGGCTCATCCTGGTCGGCCTGGGGGTTCTGGTGAGGGTTCGGTGACCCCTCCTCAAGGGGGGGTACTGTTGTGAATTCTGTGGCTGAGTTCACTTCTGTGGTCACAAGTGGTATTGCAGTCTCTGGGCTTCCTCCCTCAGGTGTTTTGGTGAGCTCGTTGGCTGCCTTGCTATTTAGCTCCACCTGAGTCTGTCTTCCTTGCTCCTTGTCAATGTTCCAGTGTTGGATCTGAGCTACTGCATCTTTCCTTGGGCCTGCTGCTCTGCTAGATAAGTGCTTCTAGTTTGTTTTCTGTTTTTTCTGTCCAGCTTGCTATTAACTTTTGCTGGAAGCTCTGAGAAGCAAAGGGGTGCACCGCCGTGCTGTTAGTTCGGCACGGTGGGTCTTCTTGCCCCTTTGCGTGGTTTTCGTTTTAGGGTTTTTTGTAGACTGCATAGTTCTCTTTGCTATCCTCGCTCTGTCTAGAATATCGGGCCTCACTTTGCTGAATCTATTTCATTCCTACGTTTGTCTTTTCATCTTGCTAACAGTCATTATATGTGGGGGGCTGCCTATTCCTTTGGGGTATTTCTCTGAGGTAAGTCAGGCTTGTATTTCTATCTTCAGGCTAGTCAGCTCCTCAGGCAGTGCCGAGTTGCATAGGTAGTTGATAGGCGCAATCCACTGCTGCTTATAGTTGTGTGAGGATAGATCAGGTACTGCAGTCTACAGAGATTCCACGTCTCAGAGCTCGTCCTATTGTTTTTGGTTATTGCCAGATCTCTGTATGTGCGCTGATTACTGCACGCTGTGTTGCCTGATTGCCAGCCATAACAGGGAACACCTTGGAGTGGAACACACCATCTCTCTACACCCCGTACCCAATTTGTAGGCCTAATGCAGCGTAGTTTCCAACAACTACTAAACGAGAGCATGATGATCGAAGCATTGGCGAGGAAACCTGGGGAACACCTTGGAGTGGAACACACCATCTCTCTACAGTGGAACACACCATCTCTCTACACCCCATACCCAATTTGTAGGCCTAATGCAGCGTAGTTTCCAACAACTACTAAACGAGAGCCGGAAGATCGAAGCTCAGGAAAGGCAACCTGGGGAACACCTTGGAGTGGAACACACCATCTCTCTACACCCCATACCCAATTTGTAGGCCTAATGCAGCGTAGTTTCCAACAACTACTAAACGAGAGCATGAAGATCGAAGCAATGGAGAGGAAACCTGGGGAACACCTTGGAGTGGAACACACCATCTCTCTACACCCCATACCCAATTTGTAGGTCTAATGCAGCGTAGTTTCCAACAACTACTAAACGAGAGCATGATGATCGAAGCATTGGCGAGGAAACCTGGGGAACACCTTGGAGTGGAACACACCATCTCTCTACAGTGGAACACACCATCTCTCTACACCCCATACCCAATTTGTAGGCCTAATGCAGCGTAGTTTCCAACAACTACTAAACGAGAGTCGGAAGATCGAAGCTCAGGAAAGGCAACCTGGGGAACACCTTGGAGTGGAACACACCATCTCTCTACACCCCATACCCAATTTGTAGGCCCAATGCAGCGTAGTTTCCAACAACTACTAAACGAGAGCCGGAAGATCGAAGCTCAGGAAAGGCAACCTGGGGAACACCTTGGAGTGTAACAAACCCTCTCTCTACACCACGGAAGGGCTGATTCTTAGGAAGGAAGGCTGTCGGAAAGAAGCAGGGCGCGTCCGAGGGTGATTATATTCTTATTAGGTATATACTCACCCTCGGACGCGCCCTGCTTCTTTATTTGTAATGAATGTTTATTTGCAATGTGGTTTTGACTTACTCTATTTTTTTGGTAAATAATGATTTTATTATTTTCATTGTTTTGCATCTTCTTGGCAATAATATAAAGAAGACGCGACAGGACAACACTCGGTGGATGCCATATCTGTGTTTAAAATTGAAAAAACCTTTCAGTTAACTACTTGCAGGAGAAAGTTATTGTAGCTGGTGGCCATTTTTAGTACTGTACCAGATTTTTGTTGTATGTGTTTGTTTTTAATGTTAAAATGTCTGCATTTGATATCTCTCCAGTATTTTCTTTTTTATAAGCAAAATACTTATTTTTATATTTTCTGATGTTGGTTCCAGGGGTACACGGGCAGCAGTGGTGTGGTCAGTGGAGGCCTAGTGGAAGGAGTGACCGCAGACAGGCATCGAAGGCCTAAAACAATAACACATGGCTGTAGGCAATTTTAAATTGGTTACAGGGGTACACGGGCAGCAGTGGTGTGGTCAGTGGAGGCCTAGTGGAAGGAGTGACCGCAGACAGGCATCGAAGGCCTAAAATAATAACACATGGCTGTAGGCAATTTTAAATTGGTTCCAGGGGTACACGGGCAGCAGTGGTGTGGTCTGTGGAGGCCTAGTGGAAGGAGTCACCGCAGACAGGCATCGAAGGCCTAAAATAATAACACATGGCTGTAGGCAATTTTAAATTGGTTCCAGGGGTACACGGGCAGCAGTGGTGTGGTCAGTGGAGGCCTAGTGGAAGGAGTGACCGCAGACAGGCATCGAAGGCCTAAAATAATAACACATGGCTGTAGGCAATTTTAAATTGGTTACAGGGGTACACGGGCAGCAGTGGTGTGGTCAGTGGAGGCCCAGTGGAAGGAGTGACCGCAGACAGGCATCGAAGGCCTAAAATAATAACACATGGCTGTAGGCAATTTTAAATTGGTTCCAGGGGTACACGGGCAGCAGTGGTGTGGTCAGTGGAGGCCTAGTGGAAGGAGTCACCACAGACAGGCATCGAAGGCCTAAAATAATAACACATGGCTGTAGGCAATTTTAAATTGGTTCCAGGGGTACACGGGCAGCAGTGGTGTGGTCAGTGGAGGCCTAGTGGAAGGAGTGACCGCAGACAGGCATCGAAGGCCTAAAATAATAACACATGGCTGTAGGCAATTTTAAATTGGTTCCAGGGGTACACGGGCAGCAGTGGTGTGGTCAGTGGAGGCCTAGTGGAAGGAGTGACCGCAGACAGGCATCGAAGGCCTAAAATAATAACACATGGCTGTAGGCAATTTTAAATTGGTTCCAGGGGTACACGGGCAGCAGTGGTGTGGTCAGTGGAGGCCTAGTGGAAGGAGTGACCGCAGACAGGCATCGAAGGCCTAAAATAATAACACATGGCTGTAGGCAATTTTAAATTGGTTACAGGGGTACACGGGCAGCAGTGGTGTGGTCAGTGGAGGCCTAGTGGAAGGAGTGACCGCAGACAGGCATCGAAGGCCTAAAATAATAACACATGGCTGTAGGCAATTTTAAATTGGTTCCAGGGGTACACGGGCAGCAGTGGTGTGGTCAGTGGAGGCCTAGTGGAAGGAGTGACCGCAGACAGGCATCGAAGGCCTAAAATAATAACACATGGCTGTAGGCAATTTTAAATTGGTTCCAGGGGTACACGGGCAGCAGTGGTGTGGTCAGTGGAGGCCTAGTGGAAGGAGTGACCGCAGACAGGCATCGAAGGCCTAAAATAATAACACATGGCTGTAGGCAATTTTAAATTGGTTCCAGGGGTACACGGGCAGCAGTGGTGTGGTCAGTGGAGGCCTAGTGGAAGGAGTGACCGCAGACAGGCATCGAAGGCCTAAAATAATAACACATGGCTGTAGGCAATTTTAAATTGGTTACAGGGGTACACGGGCAGCAGTGGTGTGGTCAGTGGAGGCCTAGTGGAAGGAGTGACCACAGACAGGCATCGAAGGCCTAACATAACAAAAATGTCAATACAATGGTATTGTCAGTGGCAGGCATTGAAGGATGTCAGCGCATAGACTAAACATTGGTGGAGCTGTGAGATAATTTTGCAAGTGGTAGAGCACTGTTTGAGCTGGGGTGGGGGGAAACTGTCTTGTGGCCGGCGGTACACGCCCAGGGCCCCTCATATTACAACGGTGTGTCTGACGTTGGGTGCGCACCACCACCGCCAGAGACACTTTATTGTACTAGGAGGGACCCAGTGGCAGTGCCGTCGACCAAAAGCGGGCTCACCCACCTCTTCAGACAAACTGCACTCTCACGGGTGCTGTCGCCAAGTGTCGATACCACGGCCCCGTGTGGGGAGTTTGGCCATTTAGTGAGGTGTAAACATGTCGTATGCTGGACAATCAGGTGCAGAAAATTATGAGATTGGAAAAGGCATTCAGAATAGTCCACAGGCAAGACCTTTTTATAGGAAAGCTAGGTGTCAGCCGGGCAAGGTGGGGCAAAAGATTTCGAAATCCAGTTGTGGTTCATTTCAATGAAGGTTAGATCATCTACATTTTGGGTAGCCAGACGAGTCCTTTTTTCTGTTAGTATTGAACCTGCAGCACTGAATACTCTTTCTGATAGGACACTAGCTGCCGGGCAAGCAAGCTCCTGCAATGCATATTCTGCCAATTCTGGCCAGGTGTCTAATTTTGATGCCCAGTAATCAAATGGGAATGACGGTTGAGGGAGAACATCGATAAGGGATGAAAAATAGTTTGTAACCATACTGGACAAATGTTGTCTCCTGTCACTTTGAATTGATGCTGCAGTACCTGTCCTGTCTGCGGTCATAGCAAAATCACTCCACAACCTGGTCAGAAAACCCCTCTGGCCAACGCCACTTCTGATTTCTGCCCCTCTAACTCCTCTGGTCTGCTGGCCCCTGCAGCTCGTGTGAGAACGATCACGGGCGCTGTGTGCAGGGAATGCCAGAAGCAAACGGTCAACAAGAGTTGATTGTTTGGTTGCTAATATTAGTTCCAAGTTCTCATGTGGCATTATATTTTGCAATTTGCCTTTATAGCGAGGATCAAGGAGGCAGGCCAACCAGTAATCGTCATCATTCATCATTTTAGTTATGCGTGTGTCCCTTTTGAGGATACGTAAGGCATAATCCGCCATGTGGGCCAAAGTTCCAGTTCTCAAATCTGCGGTTGTGCTTGGTTGAGGGGCAGTTTCAGGCAAATCCACGTCACTTGTGTCCCTCAAAAAACCAGAACCCGGCCTTGCCGCGCCACCAATTTCCAGTGGCCCCGGAAAAGCTTCCTCATTAAAAATATAATCATCCCCATCATCCTCCTCGTCCTCCTCCTCCTCTTCGCCCGCTACCTCGTCCTGTACACTGCCCTGGCCAGACAATGGCTGACTGTCATCAAGGCTTTCCTCTTCCTCAGCTGCAGACGCCTGATCCTTTATGTGCGTCAAACTTTGCATCAGCAGACGCATTAGGGGGATGCTCATGCTTATTATGGCGTTGTCTGCACTAACCAGCCGTGTGCATTCCTCAAAACACTGAAGGACTTGACACATGTCTTGAATCTTCGACCACTGCACACCTGACAACTCCATGTCTGCCATCCTACTGCCTGCCCGTGTATGTGTATCCTCCCACAAAAACATAACAGCCCGCCTCTGTTCACACAGTCTCTGAAGCATGTGCAGTGTTGAGTTCCACCTTGTTGCAACGTCTATGATTAGGCGATGCTGGGGAAGGTTCAAAGAACGCTGATAGGTCTGCATACGGCTGGAGTGTACGGGCGAACAGCGGATATGTGAGCAAAGTCCACGCACTTTGAGGAGCAGGTCGGATAACCCCGGATAACTTTTCAGGAAGCACTGCACCACCAGGTTTAAGGTGTGAGCCAGGCAAGGAATGTGTTTCAGTTGGGAAAGGGAGATGGCAGCCATGAAATTCCTTCCGTTATCACTCACTACCTTGCCTGCCTCAAGATCTACAGTGCCCAGCCACGACTGCGTTTCTTTCTGCAAGAACTCGGACAGAACTTCCGCGGTGTGTCTGTTGTCGCCCAAACACTTCATAGCCAATACAGCCTGCTGACGTTTGCCAGTAGCTGCCCCATAATGGGAGACCTGGTGTGCAACAGTGGCAGCTGCGGATGGAGTGGTTGTGCGACTGCGGTCTGTGGACGAGCTCTCGCTTCTGCAGGAGGACGAAGAGGAGGAGGAGGGGGTGTGAACGGCTACAGCCAATTGTTTCCTAGACCGTGGGCTAGGCAGAACTGTCCCAAACTTGCTGTCCCCTGTGGACCCTGCATCCACCACATTTACCCAGTGTGCCGTGATGGACACGTAACGTCCCTGGCCATGCCTACTGGTCCATGCATCTGTTGTCAGGTGCACCTTTGTGCTCACAGATTGCCTGAGTGCATGGACGATGCGCTCTTTAACATGCTGGTGGAGGGCTGGGATGGCTTTTCTGGAAAAAAAGTGTCGACTGGGTAGCTCGTAGCGTGGTACAGCGTAGTCCATCAGGGCTTTGAAAGCTTCGCTTTCAACTAACCGGTAGGGCATCATCTCTAACGAGATTAGTCTAGCTATGTGTGCGTTCAAACCCTGTGTACGCGGATGCGAGGCTAAGTACTTCCTTTTTCTAACCATAGTCTCATGTATGGTGAGCTGGACTGGAGAGCTGGAGATCGTGGAACTAGCGGGGGTGCCGGTGGACATGGCAGACTGAGAGACGGTGGGAGATGGTATTGTTGCCACCGGTGCCCTAGATGCAGTGTTTCCTACTACGAAACTGGTGATTCCCTGACCCTGACTGCTTTGGCCTGGCAAAGAAACCTGCACAGATACTGCAGGTGGTGCGGAAAATGGTGGCCCTACACTGCCGGAAGGGATGTTGCGTTGCTGACTAGCTTCATTGGCCGAGGGTGCTACAACCTTAAGGGACGTTTGGTAGTTAGTCCAGGCTTGCAAATGCATGGTGGTTAAATGTCTATGCATGCAACTTGTATTGAGACTTTTCAGATTCTGTCCTCTGCTTAAGGTAGTTGAACATTTTTGACAGATGACTTTGCGCTGATCAATTGGATGTTGTTTAAAAAAATGCCAGACTGCACTCTTTCTAGCATCGGATACCTTTTCAGGCATTGCAGACTGAGCTTTAACCGGATGGCCACGCTGTCCTCCAACAGGTTTTGGCTTTGCCACGCGTTTTGGGCAAGATACGGGCCCGGCAGATGGAACCTGTTGCGATGTTGATGCCTGCTGCGGCCCCTCCTCCTCCGCTTCAGAACTGCTGCCGCCTGCACCCTGTTCCCCCAATGGCTGCCAATCGGGGTCAAGAACTGGGTCATCTATTACCTCTTCTTGTAGCTCGTGTGCAACTTCGTCTGTGTCACCGTGTCAGTCGGTGGTATAGCGTTCGTGATGGGGCAACATAGTCTCATCAGGGTCTGATTCTTGATCAGCACCCTGCGAGGGCAATGTTGTGGTCTGAGTCAAAGGACCAGCATAGTAGTCTGGCTGTGGCTGTGCATCAGTGCACTCCATGTCAGATTCAACTTGTAATGGGCATGGACTGTTAACTGCTTCACTTTCTAAGCCAGGGACGGTATGTGTAAAGAGCTCCATGGAGTAACCCGTTGTGTCGCCTGCTGCATTCTTCTCTGTTGTTGTTTTTGCTGAAGAGGACAAGGAAGCGACTTGTCCCTGACCGTGAACATCCACTAACGACGCGCTGCTTTGACATTTACCAGTTTCACGAGAGGAGGCAAAAGAGCTAGAGGCTGAGTCAGCAAGATAAGCCAAAACTTGCTCTTGCTTCTCCGGCTTTAAAAGCGGTTTTCCTACTCCCAGAAAAGGGAGCGTTCGAGGCCTTGTGTAGCCAGACGACGAACCTGGCTCCACAGCTCCAGACTTAGGTGCAATATTTTTTTTCCCACGACCAGCTGATGCTCCACCACTACCACTACCCTCATTACCAGCTGACAATGAACGCCCCCGGCCACGACCTCTTCCACCATACTTCCTCATTGTTTTAAAAACGTAAACAAACTAACGGTATTTGTTGCTGTCACACAAATTACACGGTGAGCTATAACTTCAGTATGATTTAGCTACCCCTTTACAGGTGAGTGAGACCACAACGAAAATCAGGCACAATGTTACACACTCTGTTGTTGGTGGCAACAAATGAGAGAGATGCCACACACGCAGGACTGTCACTGAAGCACAAATGTAAATATTAATCTCCCACTGATTTTTTTTTTTTTTTTTTTTTTTTAAGGGAGACTTTAGGAAAAAAAAATAATAGAATAAAATGATTTTTTCAGGAAGAATTTAGAAACCAAATAAAATAAAATGATTTTTTCAGGGAGAATTTAGAAAACAAATAAAACAAAAAAAGGCTTTCTATGGCCCACTGAGTGAGAGATGACGCACACAGGAGTCAGGAGTGGCACACAAGCCCAGAGGCCAATATGTATCTCCCACTGATTGATGTAGTGATTTTTTCAGGTAGATTTTGGAACCCAAATCAAGCTAAAAAAATAATAGGCTTTCTATGGCCCACAATTGGAGAGAGAGAGAGAGATGGCACACCCAGGAGTCAAGACTGGCACACAAGCAGAAAGGGCAATATTAATCTCCCACTGATTTGTTTTTGTTTTTTTGTTTTTTCAGGGAGACTTTAGGAAAAAAAAAAATAGAATAAAATGATTTTTTCAGGAAGAATTTAGAAACCAAAGAAAATAAAATGATTTTTTCAGGGAGAATTTAGAAAACAAATAAAACAAAAAAAGGCTTTCTATGGCCCACTGAGTGAGAGATGACGCACACAGGAGTCAGGAGTGGCACACAAGCCCAGAGGCCAATATTTATCTCCCACTGATTGATGGAGTGATTTTTTCAGGTAGATTTTGGAACCCAAATCAAGCTAAAAAAAATAATAGGCTTTCTATGTCCCACAATTGGAGAGAGAGAGAGAGATGGCACACCCAGGAGTCAAGACTGGCACACAAGCAGAAAGGGCAATATTAATCTCCCACTGATTTGTTTTTTTTTGTTTTTTTTTTCAGGGAGACTTTAGGAAAAAAAAAATAGAATAAAATGATTTTTTCAGGAAGAATTTAGAAACCAAAGAAAATAAAATGATTTTTTCAGGGAGAATTTAGAAAACAAATAAAACAAAAAAAGGCTTTCTATGGCCCACTGAGTGAGAGATGACGCACACAGGAGTCAGGAGTGGCACACAAGCCCAGAGGCCAATATTTATCTCCCACTGATTGATGTAGTGATTTTTTCAGGTAGATTTTGGAACCCAAATCAAGCTAAAAAAATAATAGGCTTTCTATGGCCCACAATTGGAGAGAGAGAGAGATGGCACACCCAGGAGTCAAGACTGGCACACAAGCAGAAAGGGCAATATTAATCTCCCACTGGTTTTTTTTTTTTTTTTTTTCAGGGAGACTTTAGGAAAAAAAAAATAGAATAAAATGATTTTTTCAGGAAGAATTTAGAAACCAAAGAAAATAAAATGATTTTTTCAGGGAGAATTTAGAAAACAAATAAAACAAAAAAAGGCTTTCTATGGCCCACTGAGTGAGAGATGACGCACACAGGAGTCAGGAGTGGCACACAAGCCCAGAGGCCAATATTTATCTCCCACTTTTTTTTTTTTGTTCCAGGGAAAATTTATAAACCCAATAAAAAAAATAATAAATAGGCTTTCTATGGCCCACTATCTGAGAGACAGAGAGAGATGGCACGCTTAGGACTGGCACACAAGCCCAAAGGCCAATATTAATCTCCCTTTTTTTTTTAAGGGAGAATTTATAAAACCAAAAAAAAATAAATAAATAGGCTTTCTATGGCCCACTATTTGTGAGAGAGATGGCACGCTCAGGACTGGCACACAAGCCCAGAGGCCAATATTAATCTCCCACTTTTTTTTTTTTTCCAGGGAAAATTTATAAACCCAATAAAAAAAAAAAAAAATAAATAGGCTTTCTATGGCCCACTATCTGAGAGAGAGAGATGGCACGCTTAGGACTGGCACACAAGCCCAAAGGCCAATATTAATCTCCCACTGATTGATTTATTGATTTTTTCAGGTAGAATTTAGAACCCAAATAAAGCAAAAAAAAAAAAAAAAAGGGCTTTCTATGGCCCACTGAGTGAGTGATGATGCACACAGGAGTCAGGAGTGGCACACAAGCCCTGAGGCCAATATTTTTCTCCCACTGATTGATGTAGTGATTTTTTCAGGTAGATTTTAGAACCAAAATCAAGCAAAAAAATAAATAGGCTTTCTATGGCCCACTGAGTGAGTGATGATGCACACAGGAGTCAAGAGTGGCACACAAGCCCTGAGGCCAATATTTTTCTCCCACTGATTGATGTAGTGATTTTTTCAGGTAGATTTTATAACCCAAATCAAGCAAAAAAATAAATAGGCTTTCTATGGCCCACTGAGTGAGAGATGACACAGACAGGGATGGCACTCTAGCAGAAATGTCAATCTTAATCTCCCACAAAAAAAAAAAAAAAAACAGGGAGTGTCCTTCAATTACTATCTCCCTGCAGTAATCTCAGCCAGGTATGGCAGGCAGCAATAAGGAGTGGACTGATGCACAAATTAAATAAAAAGTGTGTACAAACCAAAAAGATAGCTGTGCAGAAAGGAAGGAACAAGAGGATTTGTGCTTTGAAAAAAGCAGTTGGTTTGCACAGCGGCGTACACACAGCAATGCAGCTATCAGGGAGCCTTCTAGGGCAGCCCAATGAGCTACAGCGCTGAGGGGGGAAAAAAAAAAATGTAGCTTCCACTGTCCCTGCACACCGAAGGTGGTGTTGGGCAGTGGAAATCGCTACAGCACAAGCGGTTTGGTGGTTAATGGACCCTGCCTAACGCTATCCCTGCTTCTGACGAAGCGGCAGCAACCTCTCCCTAAGCTCAGATCAGCAGCAGTAACATGGCGGTCGGCGGGAACGCCCCTTTTTAGCCCCTGTGACGCCGCAGACAGCAAGCCAATCACTGCAATGCCCTTCTCTAAGATGGTGGGGACCAGGACCTATGTCATCACGCTGCCCACACTCTGCGTTTACCTTCATTGGCTGAGAAATGGCGCTTTTCGCGTCATTGAAACGCGACTTTGGCGCGAAAGTCGCGTACCGCATGGCCGACCCCGCACAGGGGTCGGATCGGGTTTCATGAAACCCGACTTTGCCAAATGTCGGCGACTTTTGAAAATGAACGACCCGTTTCGCTCAACCCTACTCACAACATGCAGGAAACCAACACTTCGGAAAGACCATAAAAGTGCCCAGACAATAGAGATAATGATATTAAAATTGTCTTTATTGATACAAATGACAGTAGTATAATAATATAAAATAAGCTAAAAAAGTGTGCGCACAAACAAAAATAAATTTCAACCAGATTTTTTTGCACATTTTGCACACTTTTATATTTATATATATATTTTTATATTCCTCATTGGTACTTTCTTTCCTGGTTTTTAATTTTTTGAGCATTAATTGCGTTACACTTTTTTCAGATATGGAAAATAATTGATTAGGTTGGCACCTTGTTGGTTATATATTTTATTTGCACAATTTGCACATTTTTAATTATATAATTTTCCCATAGCACATTTTTTTTACTGCCTATTATATTCTAATCAGTGTTGCTATATATACTTTTGATATACCTTTGGTCCAAAAAGTTATACCTTGTTTGGTTGTGATATATATTACCTCATTTTATTCTATTTTTAATCTGGTTGAAATTTATTTTTGTTTGTGCCCACACTTTTTTAACTTATTTTATATTATTATACTACTGTCATTTGTATCAATAAAGACAATTTTAATATCATTATCTCTATTGTCTTGGCACTTTTATGGTCTTTCCGTGGTGTTGTTTCCAACAGCTCCCACCGGAGGGAGTAAATGAAGGATTAAGTAGCAAAACACAGTCCAGCAACTTAGTTCAAAAACACAGTTCAGAAACAGAGTTCTTACCAGGAGGAGCGAGCCAAAGGTTTAGTTCCAAAGTCAACAGACTAAGGATAACTTAGAGAGTGTAGCTTACATGCGCAGAGAATGTCCAGAGCCACGGGTAGAAGCACAGTAGAACAAGCAGCTGATCTGAAGGGGAACGGAAGCAGAATACTCCAGCAAGGAAGCTGACATCTGAGCTGGGTTTTAAACAAACAAACAGGAAATAGGGCAGACAAAAACAGCAAACTCCAACTTAACAAAGGGCAAGATCATTCCCAAGGTGACTTGGAAAACCCAGAATACTGACATTACTCCCCCCAGAAACGGCCTCAGGACGATCCTAGACCAGGCTTGTCTAAGTATCTATGATGAAACTGAGCAATCTTCAGGGGAGCATTGATGTTACTTACTGGTTCCCAAGAATCTTTTTTAGGAGTGTAACCCTGCCATCTAACTAGATACTGAAGCCAGTCCCTATGAAGTCTTGAATCAATAATGTCCTGTACCACAAATGGTTCTTCGCCATCAACCAATACTGGTGGAGGAGGAGGTACGATACGTCCCTGAAATGTGTTAAGAGAAACCGGTTTTAATAAAAAAAATGAAATACTGGGTGTACCTTTAGAGTTCGTGGTAGCTTCAGCTGACAAGCAACAGAGCTCACAATCCCGGTGATCTTGAATGGTCCGATGAACTTCTGTCACAGTTTCTGCAAAGGAACACCCAATCTTAGATTCTTTGCAAACAACCAAACCAAGTCTCCTACCTTATACAAAGGTGCCGGTTTCCGGAATCTATCGGCCGACTTCTTGTAATGCTCCTGTGCTACGGTCAGGGAGTCTTTCAAAACTTCAAGATTACTTTGCAACACCGTGTTAGGGGTCGAGTTCCCACCTCTGCACAGGGGGAATCTCGGGCCATCTCCGCTGCGGTCTCCCATTCTTATTCTGCCGGAGTGGAGCCTGCTCAGCGGAGACGTCAGTCCCAGGGTCTTGCTCAGTCTCACTCTGTGCAAAGGGTTGCTGCTGCTTTTCCAGCTTCTGCCATTGAAGCCAGTGCTGGGCAGCGGCGAGCAGATGCTTTTCCCCTTCTGAGCATGCCCATGGCAAGATCTCTCATTGGAGATTGAGGGTCACATGCTCAGATACTGCAGCAATTCCCATTGGTCCTTCAGGAAGGTCCTAAAGGTGCTCAACTTCTGTGGTAGCCTCCCATTGGTCCTTCTGGGAAGGTCCTGTACATGCTGCAGCTATAAAAGGTTCACATGACCGCACAGCCATGCGCTAGTGTCAATTTATGTATGAGCTCAGCGCCAGTGTGGTCGTGTTTGTATGCAGTCAAGGACCCGGCTGAAATAAGCCCCTAGAATGCTGGCACCTCCGGCGAGGAGTTTCGTGTGTGTGTATTCAGGGACCCGACTGAAATAAGCCCCTAGTATGCTAGCACCTCCGGTGAGGAGTTTCATGTCCATGGATTCAGGGCTGGCGTATAGCCATTAGAAATCCGGCTCCACCAGAGAAGAGCTGCATGTTTGCATTTGACTGCATGACCACTGTTGTGAATTCTGCTCTTGGGCTCCCTCCGGTGGTTATGAGTGGTAGTGCTGCGGTAGTTGGATCGCAGCATTTATCAGGTGTATCTATTTTTTGCAATTTGGGCTGGGCTATATAGCCTTGCTTGTTCCTTTAGTCAGTGCCAGTTGTCCATTGTTTTTGGAGGATTCACATCCCTTCTGGTCTCTCCTGTTCGCTGTGCTTTTCTTCAAAGATAAGTCCTGGCTTTGTTTTTGCTGTCCACCTGCTGTGGACCTTATAGTTCTGTGCATTTTTCATGTTTTGTCTTGTCCAGCTTTGTTGTGAAGGATTTTTTGCAGCCTAGCTGTGTCTCTAGAGATGCAGATATACCCTCCATGTCTTTAGTCAGATGTGGTGTTTTGAATTTTCAGTGGTGGATATTTTCTAGTGTTTTATACTGACCGCATAGTACTCTGTTCTATCCTTTCTTTTTAGCTAGTATGGCCTCCTATGCTAAATCCTGATTTCATGTCTGCGTATGTTATTTCCTCTCCTCTCGCAGTCAATATTTGTGGGGGGCTGTCTATCCTTTGGGGATTTTCTCTGAGGCAAGATAGGTTTCCTGTTTCTGTCTTTAGGGGTAGTTAATTCTTAGGCTGTGTCGAGGGGTCTAGGGAGCGTTAGGTACCCCCCACGGCTACTTCTAGTTGCGCTGCTACGTTCAGGGTTTGCGGTCAGTGCAGGTGCCACCTTCTCCAGAGTACGTTCATATGCTGCTCCAAGGCCACCAGATCATAACAGTACAACTGGCCAACAATGAGTTAATTGCATCTCAAAAGAAGGGAGGAATGGTCTTGAGCCATTTTTTTTCCTTAGCCTGTTCCTCCCTCTTAATCTCTGGGTGGCTACGGAACCTAGTAATAACATGAGTGTTCAGGAGTTAGTTTCTCGTGTGGATCAGCTTGCTGCTAGGGTACAGGGTATTTCAGATTATATAGTTCAGAGTCCTGCCTTATAACCTAGGATTCCCACTCCTGATTTATTCTTTGGTGACAGATCCAAATTTTTGAGTTTCAAAAATAACTGTAAACTGTTTTTTGCATTGAGCATTCCCATTCAGCAGGTTAAAATCATCATATCCCTGCTGCGTAGTGACCCACAGGATTGGGCATTTTCCCTGGAAACTGGCAAACTTGCTTTGCTTAATGTTGATTCTTTCTTTCAAGCATTGGGGTTATTGTATGATGAGCCTAATTCTGTGGATCAAGCTGAGAAAATCTTGCTAGACCTGTGTCAAGGTCAAGAAGCGGCAGAATCGTATTGCCAAAAATTTAGAAAATGGTCTGTACTGACTAAATGGAATGAGGATGCCTTGGCGGCAATTTTCAGAAAGGGTCTTTCTGAATCCGTTAAAGATGTTATGGTGGGGTTCCCCACGCCTGCTGTTCTGAGTGATTCTATGTCTCTGGCCATTCAGATTGATCGGCGCTTGCGCGAGCGCAGAGTTGTGCACACTATGGCGTGGTCCTCTGAGCGGAGCCCTGAGCCTATGCAGTGTGATAGGATTTTGTCTAGAGCTGAACGACAAGGATTCAGGCGTCAGAATAGGTTGTGTTTTTACTGCGGCGATTCTGCTCATATTATTTCTGATTGCCCTAAGCGTACAAAGAGAATCGCTAGTTCTGTTACCATCAGTACTGTACAACCTAAATTTCTGTTATCTGTGACCTTGATCTGCTCATTATCATCATTTTCTGTCACGGCATTTGTGGATTCCGGCGCCACTCTGAACTTAATGGACTTAGAATTTGCCAGACGTTGTGGTTTCCCCTTGCAGCCTTTGCAGAACCCTATTCCTTTAAGGGGCATTGATGCTACACCGTTGGCTAAAAATAAACTTCAGTTTTGGACACAGCTGACCAAGCGCATGGCACCAGCCCATCAGGAAGATTGTCGTTTTCTGGTGTTGCATAATTTGCATGATGATATTGTGCTGGGTTTTCCATGGTTACAGCTACATAATCCGGTGTTAGATTGGAGATCTATGTCTGTGACTAGTTGGGGTTGTCAGGGGGTTCATGGTCACGTTCCTTTAATGTCAATTTCCTCTTCCCCCTCTTCTGAAAATCCTGAGTTTTTGTCAGACTTCCAGGATGTATTCGATGAGCCCAAATCCAGTTCCCTTCCACCGCACAGGGACTGTGATTGTGCTATTGACTTGATTCCAGGTTGTAAGTTCCCTAAGGGCCGACTTTTCAACCTGTCGGTGCCAGAACATGCCGCCATGCGGAGCTATATTAAGGAGTCTTTGGAGAAGGGGCATATTCGGCCATCTTCTTCACCATTGGGAGCAGGTTTTTTTTGTTGCCAAGAAGGATGGCTCCTTGAGACCCTGTATTGATTATCGCCTCTTGAATAAGATCATGGTCAAATTTCAATACCCCTTGCCTTTGCTTACTGATTTGTTTGCTAGGATTAAGGGGGCTAGCTGGTTTACTAAGATTGACCTTCGAGGGGCATATAATCTTATTCGTATTAAGCAGGGTGACGAGTGGAAAACTGCATTTAATACGCCCGAAGGCCATTTTGAATACCTTGTGATGCCATTCTGACTCTCTAATGCCCCATCTGTGTTCCAATCCTTCATGCATGATATCTTTCGGAGTTATCTTGATAAATTCATGGTTGTATATTTGGATGATATTTTGATTTTTTCCGATAATTGGGTGTCTCATGTGAAACAGGTCAGGATGGTATTTCAGATCCTCCGTAATAATGCTTTATTTGTGAAGGGGTCAAAGTGCCTCTTTGGAGTGCAGAAGGTTTCTTTTTTGGGTTTCATTTTTTTTCCCTCATCTATAGAAATGGATCAAGTTAAGGTTCAGGCCATTCATGATTGGATTCAGCCCACATCTGTGAAGAGCCTTCAGAAATTCTTGGGCTTTCCTAATTTTTATCGTCGTTTCATTGCCAACTTCTCCAGTGTGGTTAAACCTCTGACCGATTTGACGAAGAAAGGCGCTGATGTGAGGAATTGGTCCTCTGCGGCTGTTTCTGCCTTTCAGGAGCTTAAACGCCGATTTACTTCTGCCCCTGTGTTGCGTCGGCCAGATGTTTCTCTTCCATTTCAGGTTGAGGTTGACGCGTCTGAGATTGGGGCAGGGGCCGTTTTGTCTCAGAGGAATTCTGATGGTTCCTTGATGAAACCGTGTGCCTTCTTTTCTCGGAAGTTTTTGCCTGCGGAACGCAATTATGATGTCGGCAATCGGGAGTTGTTGGCTATGAAGTGGGCATTTGAGGAGTGGCGACATTGGCTTGAGGGGGCCAAGCACCGTATTGTGGTCCTTACCGATAATAAGAATCTGATTTACCTAGAGTCTGCCAAACGGCTGAATCCTAGACAGGCTCGATGGTCCCTGTTTTTCTCTCGTTTTGATTTTGTGGTCTCGTACATTCCTGGTACTAAGAATGTTAAGGCGGATGCCCTCTCTAGGAGTTTTTTCCTGATTCCCCTGGGGTTCTTGAGCCGGTCGGCATTCTGAAGGAAGGGGTGGTTCTTTCTGCCATCTCCCCTGATTTACGACGGTTTCTTCAGGAATTTCAGGCTGTTAAACCTGACCGCTGTCCAGTGGGGAAACTGTTTGTTCCTGATAGATGGACTAGTAAAGTGATTTCTGAGGTTCATTGTTCTGTGTTGGCTGGCCATCCTGGGAATTTTGGTACCAGAGATTTGGTTAATAGGTCCTTTTTGTGGCCTTCTTTGTCGCGGGATGTGCGTTCTTTTGTGCAGTCCTGTGGGATTTGCGAGCGGGCTAAGCCTTGCTGTTCCCACGCTAGTGGGTTGCTTCTGCCTTTGCCGGTCCCTGAGAGACCTTGGACGCATATTTCTATGGATTTTATTTCAGATCTTTTGGTTTCCCAGAGGATGTCGGTTATCTGGGTGGTTTGTGACCGGTTTTCTAAGATGGTTCATTTGGTACCTTTGCCTAAATTGCCTTCCTCTTCTGATTTGGTTCCGTTGTTTTTTCAGCATGTGGTTCGTTTGCATTGCATTCCGGAGAATATTGTGTCCGATAGAGGTTCCCAGTTTGTTTCTAGGTTTTGGCGGGCCTTTTGTGCTAGGCTGGGCATTGATTTGTCTTTTTCTTCCGCATTTCATTCTCAGACAAATGGCCAGACCGAGCGAACTAATCAGACTTTGGAAACTTATTTGAGATGCTTTGTGTCTGCTGATCAGGATGATTGTGTGGCTTTCTTGCCATTGGCCGAGTTTGCCCTTACTTATCGGGCTAGTTCTGCTACCTTGGTTTCGCCTTTTTTTTGTAATTTTGGTTTTCATCCTCGTTTTTCTTCAGGGCAGGTTGAGCATTCTGATTGTCCTGGTGTGGATTCTGTAGTTGACAGGCTGCAGCGGATTTGGGCTCATGTGGTGGACAATTTGGTGTTGTCTCAGAAGGAGGCTCAGCGTTTTGCTAACCATCGTCGGTGTGTTGGTTCCCGGCTCTGGGTTGGGGATTTGGTCAGGTTGTCTTCCCGTCATGTTCCTATGAAGGTTTCTTCCCCTAAGTTCAAGCCTCGGTTTTTTGGTCCTTATAGGATTTCTGAGATTATCAATCCAGTGTCTTTTCGTTTGGCCCTTCCAGCCTCTTTTTCCATCCATAATGTGTTTCATAGATCTTTGTTGCGGAAGTATGTGGTGCCCGTTGTTCCCTCTGTTGATCCTCCGGCCCCGGTGTTGATTGATGGGGAGTCGGAGTATGTGGTTGAGAAGATTTTGGATTCTCGTTTTTCGAGGCGGAAGCTTCAGTATCTGGTCAAATGGAAGGGATATGGCCAGGAGGATAATTCTTGGGTTGTTGCCTCCGATGTTCATGCTGATGATTTGGTTCGTGCCTTTCATTTGGCTCGTCTTGATCGGCCTTGGGGCTCTGTTGAGGGTTAGGTGATCCCTCCTCAAGGGGGGTACTGTTGTGAATTCTGCTTTTGGGCTCCCTCCGGTGGTTATGAGTGGTAGTGCTGCGGTAGTTGGATCGCAGCATTTATCAGGTGTATCTATTTTTTGCAATTTGGGCTGGGCTATATAGCCTTGCTTGTTCCTTTAGTCAGTGCCAGTTGTCCATTGTTTTTGGAGGATTCACATCCCTTCTGGTCTCTCCTGTTCGCTGTGCTTTTCTTCAAAGATAAGTCCTGGCTTTGTTTTTGCTGTCCACCTGCTGTGGACCTTATAGTTCTGTGCATTTTTCATGTTTTGTCTTGTCCAGCTTTGTTGTGAAGGATTTTTTGCAGCCTAGCTGTGTCTCTGGAGATGCAGATATACCCTCCATGTCTTTAGTCAGATGTGGTGATTTGTATTTTCTGTGGTGGATATTTTCTAGTGTTTTATACTGACCGCATAGTACTCTGTTCTATCCTTTCTTTTTAGCTAGTATGGCCTCCTATGCTAAATCCTGATTTCATGTCTGCGTATGTTATTTCCTCTGCTCTCGCAGTCAATATTTGTGGGGGGCTGTCTATCCTTTGGGGATTTTCTCTGAGGCAAGATAGGTTTCCTGTTTCTGTCTTTAGGGGTAGTTAATTCTTAGGCTGTGTCGAGGGGTCTAGGGAGCGTTAGGTACCCCCCACGGCTACTTCTAGTTGCGCTGCTAAGTTTAGGGTTTGCGGTCAGTACAGGTGCCACCTACTCCAGAGTACGTCTCATGCTGCTCCAAGGCCACCAGATCATAACAGACCACTAACTGCTCTACTAAGTAGCTGTGTTTCTCTGTGAACTAAACAGGACACAGCGTTCTCTTTGCTAACAGACTCTGAAGTAACAGAGTTTGTTTATAGTACTATATTGTACCGCCATATCTAGCAGCAGGTTCAGGTTCTTTCCTGCACGGTGGATCCCGGGTTGTGAACGCACCTACTACTACTAATAAAAATATATATTCGGTGCATTCCGCCAACCCTAACACACCGCCACTCTGTCTTGAACTGCCATTACTGAAGTCGGATTTGGAGACCGAGGCAAAATATTTGGATGATGTCCTAGATTGGCGAAAAAGGTGTTACCATTGTGGAACTGCTCTGTGAGTTGTAATACAAAAATTCCACTAACGGAAGTAGCTTCAGCCAATCATCCTGCTTATGACTGACATAACAGCGTAGATATTGCTCCAAGGTTTGATTGGTTCATCTGGTCTGCCCGTTGGTCTGAGGATGGTATGCAGAAGGCAAGCAAACATTAACCCCTTCATGACCCAGCCTATTTTGACCTTAAAGACCTTGCCGTTTTTTGCAATTCTGACCAGTGTCCCTTTATGAGGTAATAACTCAGGAACGCTTCAATGGATCCTAGCGGTTCTGAGATTGTTTTTTCGTGACATATTGGGCTTCATGTTAGTGGTAAATTTAGGTCAATAAATTCTGTGTTTATTTGTGATAAAAACGGAAATTTGGCGAAAATTTTGAAAATTTCGCAATTTTCACATTTTGAATTTTTATTCTGTTAAACCAGAGAGGTATGTGACACAAAATAGTTAATAAATAACATTTCCCACATGTTTACTTTACATCAGCACAATTTTGGAAACAAAATTTTTTTTTGCTAGGAAGTTATAAGGGTTAAAATTTGACCAGCGATTTCTCATTTTTACAACGAAATTTACAAAACCATTTTTTTTAGGGACCACCTCACATTTGAAGTCAGTTTGAGAGGTCTATATGGCTGAAAATACCCAAAAGTGACACCATTCTAAAAAATGCACCCCTCAAGGTGCTCAAAACCACATTCAAGAAGTTTATTAACCCTTCAGGTGCTTCACAGCAGCAGAAGCAACATGGAAGGAAAAAATGAACATTTAACTTTTTAGTCACAAAAATGATTTTTCAGCAACAATTTTTGTATTTTCCCAATGGTAAAAGGAGAAACTGAACCACGAAAGTTGTTGTCCAATTTGTCCTGAGTACGCTGATACCTCATATGTGGGGGTAAACCACTGTTTGGGCACACGGCAGGGCTTGGAAGGGAAGGAGCGCCATTTGACTTTTTGAATGAAAAATTGGCTGCACTCTTTAGCGGACACCATGTCAAGTTTGGAGAGCCCCCGTGTGCCTAAAAATTGGAGCTCCCCCACAAGTGACCCCATTTTGGAAACTAGACGCCCCAAGGAACTTATCTAGATGCATAGTGAGCGCTTTAAACCCCCAGCTGCTTCACAAATTGATCCGTAAAAATGAAAAAGTACTATTTTTTCACAAAAAAAAATTCTTTTAGCCTCAATTTTTTCATTTTCACATGGACAACAGGATAAAATGGATCCTAAAATTTGTTTGGCAATTTCTCCTGAGCACACCGATACCTCACATGTGGGGGTAAACCACTGTTTGGGCACATGGTAAGGCTCGGAAGGGAAGGAGCGCCATTTGACTTTTTGAATGAAAAATTATCTCCATCGTTAGCGGACACCATGTCGCGTTTGGAGAGACCCTGTGTGCTTAAACATTGGAGCTCCCCCACAAGTGACCCCATTTTGGAAATTGGACCCCCCAAGGAACTTATCTAGATGCCTAGTGAGCACTTTAAACCCTCAGGTGCTTCACAAATTGTTCCGTAAAAATGAAAAAGTGCTTTTTTTTTCACAAAAAATTTCTTTTCGCCTCAATTTTTTCATTTTCACATGGGCAATAGGATAAAATGGATCCTAAAATTTGTTGAGCAATTTCTCCCGAGTACGCCGATACCTCACATGTGGGGGTAAACCACTGTTTGGGCACACGGCAGGGCTTGGAAGGGAAGGCGCGCCTTTTGACTTTTTGAATGGAGAATTAGCTCCATTTGTTAGCGGACACCATGTCGCATTTGGAGAGCCCCTGTGTGCCTATGCAATGGAGCTCCCCCACAAGTGACCCCATTTTGGAAACTAGACCCCCCAAGGAACTTATCTAGATGCATACTGAGCACTTTAAACCCCCAAGTGCTTCACAGAAGTTTATAATGCAGGGCCATGAAAATAAAAAATAATTTTTCTTTTCTCAAAAATGATTTTTTAGCCTGGAATTTCCTATTTTGCCAATGGTAATAGGAGAAATTGGACCACAAATGTTGTTGTCCAGTTTGTCCTGAGTATGCTGATACCCCATATGTGGGGGTAAACCACTGTTTGGGCGCACGGGAGGGCTCAGAAGGGAAGGCACGCCATTTGGCTTTTTAAATGGAAAATTACCTCCAATCATTAGCGGACACCATGTCGCGTTTGGAGAGCCCCTGTGTGCCTAAACATTAGAGATCCCCCACAAATGACCCCATTTTGGAAACTAGACCCCCAAAGGAACTAATCTAGATGTGTGGTGAGCACTTTTAACCCTCAAGTGCTTCACAGAAGTTTATAACGCAGAGCCATGAAAAAAAAAAAAAATCTTTTCTCAAAAATGATTTTTTAGCCCGCAATTTTTTATTTTCCCAAGGGTAACAGGAGAAATTTGACCCCAAAAGTTGTTGTCCAGTTTCTCCTGAGTACGCTGATACCCAATATGTGGGGGTAAACCACTGTTTAGGCACATGCTGGGGCTCGGAAGTGAAGTAGTGACGTTTTGAAATGCAGACTTTGATGGAATGCTCTTCGGGCGTCACGTTGCGTTTGCAGAGCCCCTGATGTTGCTAAACAGTAGAAACCCCCCACAAGTGACCCCATTTTGGAAACTAGACCCCGAAAGGAACTTATCTAGATATGTGGTGAGCACTTTCAACCCCCAAGTGCTTTACAGAAGTTTATAACACAGAGCCGTGAAAATAATAAATACGTTTTCTTTCCTCAAAAATAATTTTTTAGCCCAGAATTTTTTATTTTCCTAAGGGTTACAGGAGAAATTGGACCCCAAAAGTTGTTGTCCAGTTTCTCCTGAGTAAGCTGATACCCCATGTGTGAGGGTAAACCACTGTTTGGGCACACGTCGGGGCTCAGAAGGGAAGTAGTGACTTTTGAAATGCAGACTTTGATGGAATGGTCTGCGGGCGTCACGTTGCGTTTGCAGAGCCCCTGGTGTGCCTAAACAGTAGAAACCCCACACAAGTGACCCCATTTTGGAAACTAGACCCCCCAAGGAACTTATCTAGATATGTGGTGAGCACTTTGAACCCCCAAGTACTTCACAGACGTTTACAACGCAGAGCCGTGAAAATAAAAAATCATTTTTCTTTCCTCAAAAATGATGTTTTAGCAAGCAATTTTTTATTTTCTCAAGGGTAACAGTAGAAATTGGACCCCAGTAATTGTTGCGCAGTTTGTCCTGAGTATGCTGGTACCCCATATGTGGGGGTGAACCACTGTTTGGGCACACGTCGGGGCTCGGAAGTGAGGGAGCACCATTTGACTTTTTGAATACAAGATTGGCTGGAATCAATGGTGGCGCCATGTTGCGTTTGGAGACCCCTGATGTGCCTAAACAGTGGAAACCCCTCAATTCTAACTCCAACACACCCCTAACCCTTATCCCAACTGTAGCCATAACCCTAATCACAACCCTAACCCCAACACACCCGTAACCCCAACACACCCCTAACCCTAACCACAACCCTAATTCCAACCCAACCCTAGCCCTAAGGCTATGTGCCCCCGTTGTGGATTCGTGTGAGATATTTCCGCACCATTTTTGAAAAATCCGCGGGTAAAAGGCACTGCGTTTTACCTGCGGATTTACCGCGGATTTCCAGTGTTTTTTGTCCGGATTTCACCTGCGGATTCCTATTGAGGAACAGGTGTAAAACGCTGCGGAATCCGCACAAAGAATTGACATGCTGCGGGAAATACAACGCAGCGTTTCCGCGCGGTATTTTCCGCAACATGGGCACAGCGGATTTGGTTTTCCATATGTTTACTTGGTACTGTAAACCTGATGGAACACTGCTGCGAATCCGCAGTGGCGAATCCGCAGCGGCCAATCCGCAGCCAAATCCGCACCGTGTGCACATAGCCTAATTCTAAAGGTATGTGCACACGCTGCGGAAAACGCTGCGGATCCGCAGCATTTTCCCATGAGTTTACAGTTCAATGCAAACCTACGGGAAACAAAAATCGCTGTACACATGCTGCAGAAAAACTGCACGGAAACGCAGCGGTTTACATTCCGCAGCATGTCGCTTCTTTCTGCGGATTCCGCAGCGGTTTTACAACTGCTCAAATAGAAAATCGCAGTTGTAAAACCGCATTGAAATGCGCAGAAAAAACATGGTAAATCCGCCATAAATCCGCAGCGGTTTAGCACTGCGGATTTATCAAATCCGCAGCGGAAAAATCCGCAGAGGACCAGAATACGTGTGCACATACCGAAACCCTAACCCTACCCCTAACCCTACCCCTACCCCTAACCCTAACCCTACCCCTAACCCTACCCCTAACCCTAACCCTACCCCTAACCCTACCCCTAACCCTAACCCTACCCCTAACCCTACCCCTAACCCTACCCCTAACTCTAACCCTAGTTCTTACCCCAACCTTAGTGGAAAAAAAAAAAAAAAAATTATTGTCCCTACCTATGGGGGTGACAAAGTGGGGGGTGTCATTTACTTTTTTTTTTATTTTGATCACTGAGATAGATTATATCTCAGTGATCAAAATTCACTCTGGAACGAATCTGCCGGCCGGCAGATTGGGCGGGTGCACTGCACATGCGCCCGCCATTTTGGAAGATGACGGCGCCCAGGCAGAAGACGGACGGGACCCCGGCTGGATCGGTAAGTATGATGGGGTGGGGGGGACCACGGGGGGGGGGCGTCGGAGCACGGGGGGGTGGATCGGAACATGGGGGGGGGGTGGATTGGAGCACGGACTGGGGGAACGCTGTGCGGGCAGGCGGATCGGAGCACGGGGGGGGGATCGCTGTGCGGGGGGGGTGATCGCTGTGCGGGGGGTGATCGGAGTGCGGGGGGGTTTGATTAGAGCACGGGGGGTGTGATTGGAGCACGGGGGGAGCGGGCAGGAGGACGGGGGAGCGGAGCACAGGACCGAGGAGAGCGGACCACAGATCGGGGGGCTGGGGGGGCGATCGGAGGAGTGGGGTGGGTGCACATTAGTGTGTCCAGCCATGGCCGATGATATTGCAGCATCGGCCATGGCTGGATTGTAATATTTCACCATTTTTTTAGGTGAAATATTACAAATCGCTCTGATTGGCAGTTTCACTTTCAACAGCCAATCAGAGCGATCGTAGCCACGAGGGGGTGAAGCCACCCCCCCTGGGCTAAACTACCACTCCCCCTGTCCCTGCAGATCGGGTGAAATGGGAGTTAACCCTTTCACCCGATCTGCAGGGACGCGATCATTCCATGACGCATATGCTGCGTCATGGGTCGGAATGGCACCGACTTTCATGACGCAGCGTATGCGTCAAAGGTCGGGAAGGGGTTAATGTAGAGCGCAAAACAAAATCCTTTCCAAAACCTAAAGGTAAATTGTATTCCCCGGTCAGAAATAATCTCATCTGGTACCCCATGCAGCTGGAAAACATTCTGGATAACCAGATCCACTGTCTCTGTAGCTGAGGGAAGACTGGTACAGGGAATAAAATGAGCAGCCTTCGTTAAACAGTCCACTACCACCAAAATAATAGTTTTACCGTCAGACGTGGGTAACTCCACAATAAAGTCCATTGAAATAGACCCCCAAGGGCAAGATGGTATGGGTAGCGGCTTTAAAAGGCCAGTAGGTGAAACACGAGGAACTTTGTACTGGGCACAAACCTCACAAGAGCGGACATAGTCATTCACATCTTTCAAGCAGGTAGGCCACCAGAAAAAATGACTTAAAAATTCCTGCATCTTCTGTACTCCCTGATGACAGCCAATATGGAGTCATGGACCAATTTGAGAATTCGAAGACTCAGAGCCTCAGGGACATAAATGCATCGATCTCTAAGCCACACACCATTCTGAAAGACAAGATTCACATTGTCAAGTGTGGCAGCAAGAAATACGTCACCATCATAGGCCAGCTTGATCTCCTCCCACAAGTCCTGGTCCTGAAGCACTCCTATGAAATTGTCATCAGACATAATGGTCTTAGACGGAGTCCCAGGCACGGAGTCCATCGTGTGGATTCGGGATAATGCATTGGCTATCCCATTATGTGAACCTGGGCGGTACGAGATAATAAAATCAAACTGGTTCAAGAACAAACTCCACCTAGCTTGTCGAGGAGAGAGACATCTAGCGGACTTAAGGAATTCCAAATTACGGTGATCTGTGAGCACTACTACCTGTTGAGTTGCTCCCTGCAAATGGTGTCTCCATTCCTTAAAGGCATAGATCAGTTCAGCAGATGATAACCTGTGAGAAAAGAAGGCACACGGGTGCAGCAAACCTTTGTCTCCGGTTCGTTGTGAGAGGATTGCTCCCAGTGCACAGTCAGAAGCATCCACCTCCACGACAAAAGGCAGTGCAGGATCCTGGTTGTGTCAATATCGGAGCCATGGTAAAACAAACCTTGAGGTGGTCAAATGCTCCCTGGGCTTGTGAAGACCATTCAAACTTCTTCCCCTTCTTAGTGAGGAGAGCGATAGGACGGACAATTTCCAAAAAAGTCCTGTTAAAGCGTCTATTTAAGTTAGCAAACCCAATGAATCGTTGTACCTCTTTAATGTTTCCTGGTACCGGCCAATTTACGATCGCCTGGATCTTGCTGGACTCCATATTCAATCCCTGGGGAGAAATAACATAGCCTAAAAATTGAATTTTGGAGCAATGAAATTCACACTTTTCGAGTTTGATGTGCAAATGATTATCTCTCAAACGTCTGAGCACGGTCTTGACATGTTCCTGATGTTCCTGTAGGGAATCAGAGAAAATCAAGATGTCATCCAGGTAAATTACTATATAATGATCCAGTAAATCCCTGAAAATATCGTTGGCTAAGTGTTGGAAAGCAGCAGGAGCATTACAGAGTCCGAATGGCATCACAAAATATTCAAAATGTCCATACCGGCATCTGAAAGCTGTCTTCCATTTGTCTCCGGGACGTATACGGAGTAATTTATATGCCCCGCGAAGATCTAATTTGGTAAATATTTTAGCTTGATAAACTCTCTCCAACAATTCAGGAATTAGTGGCAACGGGTACCTGTTATGAATGGATACCTTATTTAGCTCCCGGTAGTCAATGCAAGGTCTTAGAGTCCCATCTTTCTTCTTTATAAAAAATATGGGGCTCTCGCTGGTGAAGGAGATGGTCAGATAAATCCCTTGGCTTAATTCTCATCTATATATTCTCGTAATGTCTTTAATTGGCCGAAAGGAATCGCTGCCCCATGAAGCAGTTCTATGGGGCAGTCATATGGTCTATGTGGAGAGAGTTGGTCTGCCTTCCCCTTGTCACAAACGACCGAGAATTCCTGGTAAACCAGAGGGAGAGTAGATACCTGTATTGTTTCCTCCAAATTCTGGGTAACTGGATCCGTTACCGTTGGACTGATGGTAGGACTACACTTCGGGAGGATGGATATCTCCTTGGTTTCCCAATTGATGTTTGGATTTTGTGACCATAACCAGGGAATTCCTAATATTACAGGAAAATGAGGAGAAGATATTAACATAAATGAAAGGGTTTCCTGATGGTCTGGTTCCATCTTACACTTCAGAAGCACCGTCTCCCGGTCTACTGGTCCGGAAACTAACGCGGAGAACCATCCACCGTTTCCATGGTGACTGATGAGGCTCTTAGTTGTGTCTTAATACCATGTTCCCTGGCAAAAGAAGAATCCATGAAATTCCCACCTGATCCAGAGTCTATCATAGCAGAACTTGATATGCACTGTCCCTCCCACTGAATCTGAATAGGAAGAGAACAATGTGAATATTTCTCCCCTTGATCTTTAGGGGAAGTCAACATCACTGTTAGGGGAACCACAGCATCTAGATGTAAACTGGTCTCCGAAACCTCTGACTCAGTGTCCGTATTGTCATAATCCCCTACTGCCACCAACACCTTAATAGGTCACCTGGGACATTTAGGACTATTAATGAGGAAATGATCCAATTGACCTCAGTAAAAACATAAGCACTCACGAAAACGATATTCACAGCATTCATTATTCTCACATGTTTGTAGTGAGTCCACTTGCATAGCACCTCCTCAGCCTCCCACGGGTTCTTGCTGGTAGTTTCCCTAGACAGAAGAGCAAAATAAGTGATGCGATTTAAAGCTGCCCATTTCTCTTGTCTGCGATCAGATAGGCGGATAACAATACGCACACAGTGTTGAAAAAATAATTCAAACTCCTGTGGAGACTCTGAACGAGCTAGCTCATCCATGATTGTACTGGACAACATTTCTTAACAATTGGCAATAAGGCATTGTTATCCCAGTTGGTATCCAGTACTAACCTCTTAAATTAAAGGGAACCTGTCACCCCGTTTTTTCAGATTGAGATATAAATACTGTTAAATAGGGCCTGCGCTGTGCGTTACAATAGTGTATGTAGTGTACCCTGATTCCCCACCTATGCTGCGAAATACATTACCAAAGTCGCCTTTTTTGCCTGTCAATCAGGCTGGTCTGGTCAGGTGGGCGTGGTGACATCGCTCTTTTCTCCCCCAGCTTTCCGTTGGTGGCGTAGTGGTGTGCGCATGTCGCAGTGACGAATCCACTGCGCGCACGTGAAGAAGCAGCGCGCGATCTGCGCTATTACCCCCTGTCATCGGTGGGGGCGGCCATCTTCCTGGGGTGACAGGTTCCCTTTAAGTAATATATTCTATGACTGACAGTTTCCCCTGGCGTAAGGAAAGCAAGGCAGTTTCAGCGGAGGTACAGCGATTGGGATCATTAAACATTTGCGCCATATCTGCCAGAAAATCATCCAAATTATTTAGACGGACATCGCAACTTTCAACCATAGGATTTGCCCAAGCTAGTGCCCATGATGTCAACAACATAATAATACATAGTACCTTAGATCTATCAGACTGATAGTAGGAGGCATGTACATCAAAGAATAATATGCACTGATTAACAAACCCACGGAATTGACTTCGATCACCATTAAACCGGAATGGAGGCAATTTAGGCATACTGGTGGGTGGTGTATGCCGAGCAGGTGAGGTCTCCTGAGCTTCCATTAAAGTATGCAAATCTTTGAGAGCCTGATCAAACACCTGCACATTGTGGCCAGCCCGGGAGTCCATTGCTCTAATCTTATTTTGTACAACCTCCACTTTCTACTGCGAGGAGTTAATCATAGCAAACAAATTGTCTACCCGTGTCTCAGTCATTGCCCCAGCAGAATCCTCTGTAGGCTGGAGTATCTTGTAATACTATTGTAGGAACTCGATGATTCTGGTAGCATGGGACAATGAACAGAAAGACGGGTTTCTTTAGTGCAAATAGAGTATTTGTACAACAACTATAACACCCAAAACAATATACTGATAACCCGCAATGAAACAAGTCCTTGAAACATATACAGCAAATCGGCAGAGTTCTTAAGGCAGAGTCCTCGGCAAGGTGATCAAAAGGTGAGTGTGACAGGTGACGTGGTGCAGATCCAAAACACTGTTGGTGCAGAAAGAGTCACATCCAGGTATGTAGTAAACACAGGGAAGTCCAGAACAAGACCCAGGTGTGGCATGAACACGGGTAAGTCCAGAAACAAGTTCACATTAAAGTATTATACTGGTGTTGCTTCCAACAGTTCCCACTGGGGGGAGTAAATGAAGGATTAAGTAGCAAAACACAGTGCAGCAACTTCGTTAAAAAACACAGTTTCAGAAACAGAGTTCTTACCAGGAGGAGTGAGCCAAGGGTTAAAGGGACTCTGTCACCTGAATTTGGCGGGACTGGTTTTGGGTCATATGGGCGGAGTTTTCGGGTGTTTGATTCACCCTTTCCTTACCCGCTGGCTGCATGCTGGTTGCAATATTGGATTGAAGTTCATTCTCTGTCCTCCATAGTACACGCCTGCGCAAAGCAATCTTGCCTTGTGCAGGCGTGTACTATGGAGGACAGAGAATGAACTTCAATCCAATATTGCAGCCAGCATGCAGCCAGCGGGTAAGGAAAGGGTGAATCAAACACCCGAAAACTCCGCCCTTATGACCCAAAACCAGTCCCGCCAAATTCAGGTGACAGGTTCCCTTTAAGTTCCAAAGTCAACAGACTAAAGATAACTTAGAGAGTGTAGCTTACATACGCAGAGAATGTCCAGAGCCACAGGTAGAAGCCCAGTAGAGCAAGCAGCTGAGCTGAAGGGGAACGGAAGCAGAATACTCCAGCAAGGAAGTTGACACCTGAGTCGGGTTTTAAACAAACGACCAGGAAATAGGGCAGACAAAAACAGCAAACTCCATCTTAACAAAGGGCAAGATCATTCCCAAGGTGACTTGGAAAACCCGGAATACTGACACCCATTTTACATCGCCCCGATATTGATAAACCATTTATCATGGAGGTGGATGCCTCTTTTGTCAGTGCTGGAGCAGGCCTCTTCCAGAAGGATGCTCAAGGTCGGAAGCATCCTTGCTTCTTCTTCTCCAAGACCTTCTCACCGGCATAGAGGAATTATTCCATCATGGACAGAGAGCTGCTGGCCATGAAGTTGGCATTTTTGGAGTGGAGACACCTCCTGGAGGGGGCTCGCTATCCCTTCCAAGTATTCACTGACCACAAAAATTTGGTATATTTACAAACCACCCAGCGGCTAAACTCTCGCCAGGTCAGATGGTCCCTGTTCTTCTCCCAGTTCCACTTCACCCTCCATTTTCTTTCCAGGGAGAAGAACACTCGTGCTGACGCTCTCTCCCACTCCTTAGTTTCATCAGAGGAGGAGGAGTCTCAGCTTATTGTCCCTTCTGAGAGCCTGAGAATGGTGGCCCCTGGCTTCACTAGAGTCTGTGCCTCCAGGCAAGACTTTTGTTCCACCTAGTTTGTGACCAGAGGTTCTCTCTTGGGCCTACTCCTCCACAGTGGGTGGACATTTTGGGACTAAGAGGACATCTGAGCTCCTGGCGAGGACGTACTGGTGGCCGCATATGGCCTGTGACGTCGGAGACTATATTTGGGCGTTTGTCTCCTGCGCCAAGAATAAGTCTCCTCGACAATGGCCAGCTGGGTTACTTTACCCCCTTCTAGTGGCGGACAGGCCCTGGGAAATGGTCAGGATGGACTTCGTGGTGGGTTTACCCATATCCCGTAGCTGCACCATTATTTGGGTAGTCGCTGACCATTTTTCCAAAATGGTGCACTTGGTGCCTCTTCCACAGCTACCTTCTGCAGCTTTGTCGTCTACTCAGCACCGAGCTGAATCTCTTTTCAGCATACCATCCCGAGACGAATGGGTTGGTAGAGAGGGCCAACCAGACCCTGGTCACATACCTGCGAAATTTTGTTTCAGCTAGGCAGGATGACTGGATATTCTTGCTACCGTGGGCAGAGTTCGCACTGAACAACACTGGAGCCGACTCCACTGGGCAGATCCCATTTCTCCTTAACTACGGCCAGCATCCGTGGATTCCGGTACCCATGCCTGTGTCTTCCACCGACTCCAGGGTGGCAGACTGGGCTGTGGAGGCACGTGACATTTGGGACCGCACACAGGATGCCATCCTGGCCTCCAAGGAGAGAATGAGGTCCTCCGTCGATGCACATCGGCACCCCGCTCCGACCTATGCTCTTGGCGACTTAGTGTGGCTCTCCGCCCATAATATCAGGCTGCGAGTTGAGTCCACTAAGTTTGCACCTCGCTACTTAGGCTTCAAGGTTCTGGAACAGGTTAACCCTGTGGTCTATCGTCTGGCCCTTCTTCCATGCCTGGGTATCACTGACACCTTTCATGTCTCCCACCTAAAGCCCCTTCACATGTCCCGGTTTGCTGAGTCATCTGCCGGGACATTGAGTTCGTGCACGAATGAGTATAAGGTGAACGCTATCATGGGGTGTAAGGTAGTATGTGGCAAAAAATTCTATTTGGTGGATTGGAAGGGTCATGGCCCAGGGGACAGGTCCTGGGAGCCTGTTGAGCACATTCGGACTCCGCAGCTCATTGCTGCCTTCGAGCATAGCAAAGCCCAAGGAAGGGGGGACATGTTAGTTGTCAAGTTCCCGTCGCTGCACAGGGTAAATCTCAAACCATGTCCATCACGGTCTCCCATTCTCCTCCAGCCACAGCAGAAACTGTTCAGCAGAGACATTAATCCCAGGGTCTGGCTCGAGCTGATACTGTGTGCTTGGTTACTGCTGCCTTTCCAGGCTCAGCCCTTGTAGCCAGAACTGATCAGTGGCGAACAGACATTCCAAGGACTATATTGTTAGGCGTCGAGTTCCCGCCTCTGCACAGGGGGAATCTCGAACCATCTCCGCTGCGGTCTCCCATTCTTCTCCAGCCGCAGTGGAGTCTGCTCAGTGGAGACGTTGGTCCCAGCGTCTGGCTTAGGCTGATACTGGACGACTGGTTACCACTGCCCTTCCAGGCTCTGTTCTTGTAGCCAGCAATGTTCAGCAACGAGCAGGTCTTTCTGGGACTAAGTCCAGATTTTCCCTTTCTGGGCATGCCCACAGGATGACCTCCCATTGGAGGTCGGGTGTCACATGCTTAGATACTGCAGCTAATCCCATTGGTCCTCTAGGAAGGTCCTAAAGGTGTTCTTCTTCTGTGGCAGACTCCCATTGGTCCTTCTCGGAAGGTCTTGTACTTGCTGAGGCTATAAAAGGTTTGCATGGCCGCACGGCCATGTGCTAGTATACAATTGTTATTGTGTGTGTGTTGATGAGTACAAGTCATTCCTTAAAAAACCCATCCCTTGTGTATGACTGTTCGTGTAAGGTGTATGGCTGCAATCCAGTGCTAAGCTGAACTTACAGCTTTAACACACAAAACAGCGTCTAACTGCTGTGACCGCCAGTGCAGCGCCGTGCGCTATTAGAGCGCTTACCATACCCAAGTCTGGGTAGTTAGTGGCGTCCGCTAGTGTAGCACAGCATGCACTTCTGTGCATATTAGTTTCTTCTGATACTCCAATTGTGGTGTCGATCGCAAGAGGTCTAAACTAACTCTAATCCTGTGTCCTGGGATAGAGTTCTGTGGTTCCTTGCTTGCGCTCTCTGTGCGGTACCGCGACCCTGTGACTTAACAGGGATCGCTTTCTTCATACAGGGTGAAGTTAACACATGTGTGTATCCTCATTGTACAGCCATATAGTCCATCATTACTTAGCAGCAGGTTCCATCTCTGCACGGTGGACCCCGGACTGTGAACGCACCTTATTATATCTAATTATTTGGTGCATTCCGCTAGCCCTAACATTATACTAGCGCCAGGGTCTGGCTAGGAATGACGGACAAACAGCAATCTTTGCAGTACATCCAGCAGCTGGAGGGTAGGTTGGCGGCTCTTGAGGGCACTACCTCAGCTGTGAATGTAACCGCAGTTGCTGTTCAGGCTGCTAGCGTGGCAGCAGCAACCTTGTCCACTGCCACCCCTGTTCCGACTCTATCTCGCCTCCAGCTGCCAGAAAAATTTTCTGGTGATAGTAAATCTAGTAGGGGTTTCGTGAGTCAGTGCTCTATTTATCTCAAGCTTCTGGCTGCACGTTTCCCACAGAGCGGGCTAAGGTGAGATTTATTGTGTCTCTCGTGTTGGACAGGGCATTGGAGTGGGATACGCCGCTATGGGAGCGTGGCGATCATGTGGTGCAGAATGCTCCGTTGTTTCTGAGCACTCTGAAACAGGTCTTTTTAGGACCTCATGTCACCCATGATACGGCACTCCAACTGTTGGCATTAACTCAGGGCTCGTCCTTGGTCAGCCATTTTGCCGTCCACTTTCGCACACTAGAATCTGAGCTGGAGTGGTCGGATAAAGCCCTTATTCCGATTTTTGGAGGGGGCTGTCTGACCACATGAATTATGCTCTGGCCACTAGGGAGATTCCAGCCACACTGGAAGAGTTAATAGCAGTGTCCACTCGTATTGACCTCCGTTTTCATGAGCGGAGGTTACAGCGAGCCCAGTGTAGTCAGAGGTTTCGGCTGGCTCCTACCTTCGCCAAACCTTTGGAATCTCCAGTCCAGGCCCCTGAGTCCCATGAGCCTATGGTAGTGTCTCGAGCGGGATCTAAGTCCCGGACCGCTCGTGCACTCCAGGTCTGTCATGCTTGCCAGCAGTCAGGACATCTTGCCACCAGATGTCCCCAGCGGTTGAGGAAACGTCAGCGTCTAGTGGTAGTAGGTGGAGGTACACTAGACACGGCGACGTTTTCCTCCAAATTGTCCTACAATTACTATAGGCTCATTTTCCCACTCGGTAGAGCTCTGCGTGGATTCTGGGGCGGAGGGCAATTTTATGTCATCTGCCTTTGCCCAATGTCATGCAATTCCCCTGGTAATGTTAGCTCAACCAGTAACTGTACGAGTGGTAAATGGGTCGACACTGCCCTCACAGATAACACACCAGACCATCCCTTTCACTCTGTCTATGTCGCCATCTCATCAGGAGATTATATCTCTGCTTGTCATTCCTGAGGGAATTGACAAGGTCCTGTTGGGGATTCCTTGGCTACGGTACCACTCTCCTCATATTGAGTGGTCCACAGGCAGAATTTTGGGATGGGGTGAATCTTGTGGGGGTAGATGTCAGATGGAATGTGTTCAGGTTGCTACTACTGAGGTACTTGCAGATCTATCCTCTCTCCCCAAGCAATATTGGCCCTATGCAGACGTGTTCTCCAAAAGAGCTGTGGAGACCCTTCCGCCTCACCACCCCTATGACTGTCCTATTGACCTCTTGCCTGGTGCTGAGCCTCCCCGGGGTCAAGTCTATCTGTTATCTCTTCCGGAGACGGAGGCAATGTCACAGTACATCAAGGAAAATTTGGCAAGAGGATTCATTAGGAAATCAGTGTCACCTGCAGGGGCTGGGTTCTTCTTCGTGCAGAAGAAGTATGGGGAACTACGTCCATGCATAGATTACAGGGGTCTTAACGCCATCACCGTTAAGAATAAGTATCCTTTGCCCCTGATATCTGAGCTCTTTGATAGGCTTCGGGGAGCAAGGGTATTTACAAAATTAGATCTGCGGGGTGCTTACAACCTGATTCTCATTCATGAGGGGGACGAATGGAAGATGGCTTTTAACACCAGGGATGGGCACTATGAATATCTGGTGATGCCCTTCGGGCTCTGTAATGCCCCAGCCGTTTTCCAAGACTTTGTGAATGACATCTTCCGGGATATGCTCTCCACCTCGGTCGTAGTCTATATGGAGGATATTTTCATCTACTATCCAGATATTGACTCCCACCGGAGAGATGTTTGCAAAGTCTTCAACTTCCTACAGGCAAACTCCCTTTATGCCAAGTTGGAGAAGTGTGTGTTCGAGCAGGAGTCCCTACCTTTCCTAGGCTATATCATCTCCGCCCAGGGATAGGCTATGGATCCTGCGAAACTACAGGCTGTGATGGACTGGCAGGAACCCCATTCTCTTAAAGCGGTGCAGCACTTTATGGGGTTCATTAATTACTATCGCCAGCTCATTCCACACTTCTCAACTTTGGTAGCTCCCTTGGTTGCCCTCACAAAGAAGGGAGCAAATCCCAAATTGTGGTCTGAGGAGGTCTCCAAGGCCTTTCTCTCCATTAAATCTCACTTCGCTAGGGCTCCCATCCTACATCACCCCGATGTAGATAAGCCATTTATAATGGAGGTGGATGCCTCATCTGTTGGTGCTGGAGCAGTCCTTTTCCAAAGGGATGCTCAACGTCGGAAGCATCCTTGCTTCTTCTTTTCTAAGACCTTCTCACCAGCAGAGAGAAATTATTCCATCAGGGACAGGGAGTTGCTAGCCATGAAGTTGGCCTTCACGGAGTGGAGACATCTCTTGGAGGAAGCTCGTTTTCCCTTCCAAGTATTCACAGATCACAAGAATTTGGTGTACCTGCAGACAGCCCAGCGGTTAAATTCTCGCCAGGCCAGATGGTCCTTGTTCTTCTCCCAGTTTCATTACACCCTTCATTTTGTTTCCAGGGAGAAGAACATTCGTGCCAATGCTATCTCTCGCTCCATTGTATCATCTGTGGAGGAGGAAGAGGAGCCTCGGCTTATTGTCCCCACTGAGAGCCTGAGGACTGTGGCCCCGGTTTCACTAGAGTCTGTGCCTCCGGGCAAGACTTTTGTACCATCCAGTTTGCATCCGGAGGTTCTCTCTTGGGCTCATTTGTCCAGGGTGGGTGAACATTTTGGGTCCAAAAGGACATCTGAGTTACTGGCGAGGACATACTGGTGGCCGCATATGGCTTGTGATGTCGCAGACTATGTTCGGGTGTGTCTCTTGCACCAAGAACAAGTCTCCTCGGCAACGGCCAGCTGGATTGCTTTACCCCCTGCCGGTGGCGGACAGGCCCTGGGAGATGGTCAGGATGGACTTTGTGGTGGGCTTACCCAAGTCTCGTAGCTGCACCATTATCTGGGTGGTCACCGACCATTTTTCCAAAATGGTTCATTTGGTGCCTCTTCCACGGCTAACTTCTGCACGGATTCTGGCAGCGTTGTTCATCAGGCATATCTTTCGCCTACACGGTATGCCGGACAAAATTGTCAGTGACCGGGGTCCCCAGTTTGCGTCTCGATTCTGGAGAGAGCTTTGTCGTCTACTCAGTATTGAGTTGAATCTCTCTTCGGCATATCATCCCAAGATGAATCGGTTGGTTGAGAGGGTCAACCAGACCCTGGTCACATATTTATGACATTTTGTTTCTGCCAGGCAGGATGACTGGGCATCCTTGCTACCATGGGCAGAGTTTGTGCTTAACAACGCCATAGCCGACTCCACCGGTCAGACTCCATTCCTCCTAAATTACGGCCATCATCCGCGTGTCCCTGTGCCCATGCCTGTGTCTTCCACTGACTCCAGGGTGGCAGACTGGGCTGTGGAGGCACAGGACATTTGGGACTGCACTCAGGATGCCATTCGGGCCTCCAAGGAGAGAATGAGGACCTCCGCCGATGCACATCGGCGCCCCGCTCCGACTTTTGCTCCTGGCGACTTGGTGTGACTCTCCGCCCGTAACATCAGGCTGCGCGTTGAGTCCACTAGGTTTGCACCTCGCTACTTGGGTCCCTTCAAGGTCCTCGAACAGGTTAATCCTGTGGTCTACCATCTGGCCCTTCCTCCACGCCTGGGTATCACCGATACCTTTCATGTGTCCCTCTTGATGCCCGTATACATGTCCCGGTTTTCCGAGTCATCTGCCGGGACATCGGGTTCGTCTACGGACGATTACGAGGTGAACACTATTTTGGGGTGCAAGGTGGTACGTGGCAAAAAATTCTATTTGGTGGATTGGAAGGGTTATGGCCCAGAGGACAGGTCCTGGGAGCCTGCTGAGCACATTCGAGCTCCACAGCTCATTGCAGCCTTTGAGCATAGTGAGGTCTAAGGAGGGGGGCCCTAGGAGGGAGGTAATGTTAGGTGTCGAGTTCCCGTCTCTGCACAGGGGGAATCTCGAACCATCTCCGCTGCGGTCTCCCATTCTTCTCCAGCCGCAGTGAAGTCTGCTCAGCGGAGACGTCGATCCCAGCATCTGGCTCAGGCTGGTACTGGATGACTGGTTACTACTGCACTTCCAGGCTCTGTTCTTGTAGCCAGCAATGTTCAGCAATGAGCAGGTCTTTCTGGGACTAAAGAAAAAAGGAATGTAGTCAGCTTACCAGTCTTAGACGAAATCCCCAGACCTGCCTACACCTATTGTCTAATAAAGTCTCACAAAGTCTGAACTGCCTCCACCTCCAGCTGGATCATTTCTCTTTTTGTCTTCATTTTCTGGGACTAAGTCCAGATTTTCCCTTTCTGAGCATGCCCACGGGATGACCTCCCATTGGAGGTCGGGTGTCACATGCTTAGATACTGCAACTAATCCCATTGGTCCTCTAGGAAGGTCCTAAAGGTGTTCTTCTTCTGTGGCAGACTCCCATTGGTCATTCTTGGAAGGTCTTGTACTTGCTGCAGCTATAAAAGGTTTGCATGGCCGCACGGCCATGTGCTAGTATACAATTGTTATTGTGTGTGTGTTGATGAGTGCAAGTCGTTCCTTAAAAAACCCATCCCTTGTGTATGACTGTTCGCATAAGGTGTATGGCTGCAATCTAGTGCTCGGCTGAACTCACAGCTTTAACACACGAAACAGCGTCTAACTGCTGTGACCGCCAGTGCAGCGCTGTGCGCTATTAGAGCGCTTACCTTACCCAAGTCTGGGTGGTTAGTGGCATCCACTAGTGTGGCACGGCATGCACTTCTGTGCATATTAGTTTCTTCTGATACCCCAATTGTGGTGTCGATCACAAGAGGTCTAAACTAACTCTAATCCTGTGTCCTGGGATAGAGTTCTGTGGTTCCTTGCTTGCGCTCTCTGTGTGGTACCGCGACCCTGTGACTTAACAGGGATCGCTTTCTTCATACAGGGTGAAGTTAACCCATGTGTGTATCCTCATTGTACCGCCATATAGTCCGTCATTACTTAGCAGCAGGTTCCATCTCTGCATGGTGGACCCCGGGCTGCGAACGCACCTTATTATATCTATTTCATTATTTGGTGCGTTCCGCTAGCCCTAACATTTATCCTGTTTTTCCCCTACTAAGCATGCCCTCCAGGTCAACCTCTCATTGGAGGTTGAGGGTCACATGCTCAGGTCCTGTAGCCGCTCCTATTGGATCACTAGGAAGGTCCTGGAGAGCTACGGCTATAAAAGGTTTGCATGGCCGCATGGCCATGTGCTAGTATAAAACCTGTAATCGTGTGTGTGTATGCCTGTTCTGGTGATTGCTCCTTAATCATTTCCATTCCTAGAGTTGTTGAATGTTCGCGAATGTTGGAGCTACCTAGCGCCTGACAGTGTTATCCTTAACACAAGAGCACGATCCTTACTGCACCTAACCAGCAGCTACCGCCAGTGCGGCGCCATGCGCAATTAGAGCGCTTTCCTAACCCTTGTAAGAGTGGTTAGTGGCATCCACCAGAGCGGCGCTGTATGCACTCTGTGCAGTAATCTTTAATTAGTCCTGACAACTAATCAGTGTAGGGTGGGAAATCCCGTTTTATCTCATCATCTGACTCAGGGCGTCCTCAGGCGCGGGCTCAAAAGCCACCAAGAGTCAGAGCGGGATCAATCACCAGCATAGTGGGGGTGAATTTCAGGGATCACACTAGCGTCCATCTGCTACACCCTGTGACTGCTAACAGGGCACAGCGTTTCCTTAGTTTCCCTGTGACTCTGTGAAGCAACAGAGTTCGCATCAGTTCATACCGGGTGACAGAACTCGAGTTTAGTCTGGCGTAGTACCGCCATATAGTGCCGCCACTACCTAGCAGCAGCTTCCATCTCTGCACAGTGGACCCTGGGCTGCAAACGCAGCTTTTACTATCTTTACATTTATTCAGTGCGCTCCGCCAGCCCTAACATCAGGTCCTTCCACAACATTTCTACAAGATTATGTTAGATCATTTTAAAGCTTTAACTTCTTCAAGCATTCTTTTGTAGAATGACTTGTAGTTGTCTTGCTACATGACCCCGCATTCTCTTGAGAATCAGCTCATGGATTGATGTACTCACATTTTCTTTTAGCATTTGCTGGTATAGTTCAGAATTCATTTTTTAATCAATGATGAAAAACCATCCATACCCAGATACAGCAAATGAAGTCAAAACCATGATGCTATTACTACCAAGTTCCACAAATGGTATGAGTTTATTTGTTGTAATCCATTATTTTTTTTTCTCCAATCATAACACTTCTAATTTAACACCTTGACGACATACAGTGACATGTAAACGTTTGGGCACCCTTGGTCAAAGTTACTGTTATTGTGAACAGTTAAGAACGTTAAAGATTAAATGATTGCTAAAAGGGCTACAGTTAAAGATGACACATTTCCTTTGTATATCAGGCAAAAACAAACAAATGTATTTTAATCTTTTACATTTTAAAAATTGCAAAAGGGAAAATGGGCCAAAGCAAATTTTTGCGCACCCTGCATGATTAGTACCTAGTACCACAAGATTTTATAAGTATCACAGTATGTAAATGCTTTTTGTAGTCAGACAAGTGTCATTTAATTCTTGTTGAGGATTTTCACACATTCTTCCTTGGAAAATTCTTCCAGTTCTGTGAGACTCCTGGGTCATCTTGCATGCACTGCTCTTTTCTGGTCTAGCCACAGATGTTCCCAGAGCTCTCAACATGGCTGATTAACCACTGTACTGCCAAAATAAATTTACACCATTTAAAAAGAAGGAGATGAGCTTCTTTTCAGTGCAGTAGAAGCCATCAGACGCTGCGGTCGTCTGGCTCCTCTCTGTTGTGTAACACCGTGACAGCTCTATTTTACCTTCATTGGTTAACAGAATTTGTTTTTAAAATATATCAGGCTTGTTTTGATGTTCTTTTGCATACTTCTGATGCTGCTTTTTATGGTGAGGACGCAGGAAAGGTTTTCTTCTGATGACTTTTCCATTAAGGCCATATTTGTGCAGGTGTCTTTAAACAGTAGAAAAATGAAGCACAAGTCCATAGTCTTCTAAATTTGAAGGTCTTCTGCAGTCAAGCGGGATCTAGGATTTGCCTCTCTTGTAATCCTACAAGCAGCTCTTACTGAAATTTTGCTTGGTCTTACAGACCTTATCTTGAACTCCACTGTTCCTGTTAACAGCTACTTCTTAATTACATTTTGAACTGAGGAAAGGGCAACTTGAAAATTACAGTGCATTGCAAAAGCATTCGGTCCCCTGGAACTTTTCAACCTTTTCCCACATATCATGCTTCAAACATAAAGATACCAAACGTAAATTTTTGGTGAAGTATCAGCAAGTGAAACACAATTGTGAATTTGAACAACATGTTTTGGTTATTTTACATCTTTGTGGAAATTTAAAAACTGAAAAGTGGGGCGTGCAATATTATTCGGCCCCTTTACTTTCAGTGCAGCAAACTCACTCCAGAAGTTCATTGTGGATCTCTGTATAATCCAATGTTGTCCTAAATGCCTAATGATGATAAATATAATCCACCTGTGTGTAATTAAGTCTTCATATAAATGCACCTGCTCTGTGATAGTCTAAGGGTTCTGTTTGAAGCACAGAGAGCATCACGAAGACCAAGGAACACAACAGGTAGGTCTGTGATACTGTTGTGGAGAAGTTTAAAGCCGGATTTGGTTACAACATGATTTCCAAAACTTTAAACATCCCAAGGAACACTGTGCAAGCAATCATATTAAAATGGAAGGAGTATCATACCACTGCAAATCTACAAAGACCCTGCGTCTCTCTAAACTTTCATCTCAAATAAGGAGAAGACTGGTCAGAGATGCAGCCAAGGGGCCCATGATCACTCTGGATGAACTGCAGAGATCTACAGCTGTGGTGGGACAGTCTGTCTATAGGACAACAATCAGTCATACACTGCACAAATCTGGCCTTTATGGAAGAGTGGCAAGAAGAAAGCCATTTCTCAAAGATATCCATAAAAAGGGTTGTTTAAAGTTTGCAACATGCCACCTGGGAGACACAGCAAATTTTGGAAGAAGGTTCTCTGGTCAGATGGAATCAAAATCAAACTTTTTGGCAACATTGCCAAACAATATGTTTGGCGTAAAGGCAACATAGCTCATCACTGTGAATACACCATCCCCACTGTCAAACACGGTGGTGGCAGCATCATGGTTTGGACCTGCTTTTCTTCAGCAGGGACAGGGAAGATGGTTAAAATTGATGGGAAGATGGATAGAGCCATTCTTGAAAAAAAACCGATTGGAGTCTGCAAAAGACCTGAGACTGGGACTGTTTACAAATAAATGTATCCAGGTGTTAGAATGGCCAAGTCAAAGTCCAGACCTCAATCCAATCGAGAATCTGTGGAAAGAGCTGAAAACTGCTGTTCACAAATGATTTCCATCAAACCTCACTGAGCTCGAGTTGTTTGCCAAGGAAGAATGGGTAAGAATGTCAGTCTCTCGATGTACAAAACTGATAGAGACATACCCCAAGTGACTTGCAGCTGTAATCGCAGCAAAAGGTGCGCAACAAAGTATTAAGTTAAAGAGGCCGAATAATATTGCACGCCCCAATTTTCAGTTTTTGAATTTCCACAAAAACTTAAAATAACCAATAAATTTCGTTCAACTTCACAATTGTGTTCCACTTGTTGTTGATTCTTCACCCAAAATTTATATTTGGTATCATGATATGTGGGAAAAGGTTGAAAATTTCCAGGGGGCCGAATACTTTCAAAAGGCACTGTATTTGCTATCTTCTCGCAGACTCTTCCACTTTTGTACGACTCACCATTTTAATCTTCAAAGTGCTAGGTGCTTAGAAGAACCCATGGCTGCCAAGGTCTGAAACCTTGGTCAAAGTTATCTGAGCAGACAAATCTCCAAGAGCGCCCAAACTTTTGTAATAGTAAAAAAAATGTAAAATATGAAAATATATTTTTTGTTTTTATCTAAAATGCAAAGGAAATGTGTCATCTTTAATTATAGGCCTTTTAGAGATCATTTAATCTTCATCTTGCTTAACTGTTCACAATAACAGTAATTTTGACCAGGGAGTGCCCAAACTTTTACATGCCACTGTGCAGAGTACATCATATGCCTTTTCCCTGTCTCTGATGCAGGTTCGCAAGCCAAGCCTGCATCATTGCCAGCAGATGATATTCAACCATCATCTGCCTATGTAACAGCCATGGGTGGAGCGGAGCTCTGTTCATGGCTGTTATCCTGTCAATTTAGGACAGCAGCATTGCCAGCATGCTGCATGGGGAAGCGCTGTTCTATGCGCCTATCGGAGCACCTGTGACATGATCCTGGGTCGCCAATAGTTTGCTATGACAGCCAGGGGAATGTTGAAGTCCCCTATTCATGTTATGATGGTTCTACTGTAGCTAGCGTTCATAGGTGACTATGATTTTTGCTATATACAGATGATCGTAGTTTCAAGTGAAATACAGTGAAAGGTGAAGTGTGACCTGGGCGTAAGTGTGAACAACGGTAAGTGTGTGACTTGAGATTCTGTGACTTTGGATTCAGGGAGTTTCCAAGGGAGGAATTACTAAATTGCTGTCTGTATTTTTATTGATACTTTGCATTTATTTTTTATTTAACTTTTCTGTCTGGTGCAATCCCCATTAGGAAATGTGCTCCACTATTGTTAATGCCATCCAGTGCACATCTTGCCACATTTATGCAATCCTTGATCAGCCGGTCAAGGGTGCATACTGCTGTGCGAGATGTGAGCACATTGTGCATTTGGAAGCCCAGATTCTGAATCAAAATGTGCAGCTGGCAACACTGAGATCCATTGACTATATGGAAAAGAGTCTTCTGCTCACTGAGCAGATGCTCAATGGGATAGATGAGTGGGGATGGTGATGTTATAGAAATTTGGTTTGGATAAATCTATCCCTGGGTGTGCTGCGGCCCTTCCCAATTAGACTGAGTATGTTGAGCGCTCATCAAGAATGGGACTGTACACCATTGTGACAATAACATTCCACCAATACTGATGATTTATTGTACATACATGGATTTATAATTGCATATAGAAGGGGGTGGTTAGGGGTGGTTAGTTAATTACCATATTGTCAATCTCCTCTGTTATTGGTTATCTAAATATATATGGAATATTGTAATTAATGCACATATGAATGCTGATTAAGCAACTAAAGTGTTGCTGTCTGCATCTAGGAAAAAGTTGAAACATCTGATCAACACTTAATACATCTGGTACTGTTCCGCTTTTCTCTGGAAAGTAGAAACAGTCTGTCTGGCTTATATCAGTTTATGTCAGCCATTTTAAGCAATTGATTATAGTATACTAGATGGCAGCCCGATTCTAAAGAATCGGGAGTCTAGAATCCATATATACTTTATTTATTCAAATGTAAAAATAATACAATTAATAAATAATAGTAAGAAAGAACAAAAAATGGCTGCACTCACCAGCTCTTGACAATTCTTGTTATTTAAGGTACAGTTACACAGGATCCATGAACATGCTTATGAGGGGAGGGATGAAAGACATCAGACGACAACTTTGCGTGTTGTGGCAAATGCCACAACAACGGTTCTTTGCTTAAGAACAATGTCAGGTAGTAGGAAAATAGCCAGTTAATAATAGGCAATAGTTCTTTGCAGGAATGCAGATATTAATAAATAGGCAGTTTATATTGCAGAGAAATTGCTGGGCAATAATGGACAATGTCCTTATGTGGCAAATAATAGAGCAATATACCCAATGTGGCAAAGAAGAGGTTAATAAACGGCAGTCTCTCAGTATAACAGTCAGTGAATAATAGGCAGTATATGGAGAAAACACCAAACAAAAGTTCAAAATTGGTGTGAAAATGTCACTGAACCACTTCACAACTAAATATATATAGTTTTGGTAAATGGTATTATCATTTTTTTGACGAAATTCGGCAGGAGCTTGAAGAGCAACGTCACTGGGCCCGCCTCCACGCAGTAGAAACTTGCTGTGAGGTAAAAATTTAAAAAATCACACCAAAATGGCGGGCGGAGTGTGTCACAGTACGGCACGTTTCTGATTGGTCGCTCGCAGCAGGCGGCAACCAATCAGACACTGGACACTGTTGACGTCACTTATCTCCGGACATTAGCTCCGGACATTATCTCCGGACATTAGCTCCGGACAGGAAGTTGGCACAAATTGCAGGAAGTAGTATTCTAGGCAATTATATATTAGATAAATTAGCTGTGGATATATGAGTATATATAATTATATAGGAGTATATATGCAAGTGAGATCTATATGATATATATTTCCATCACAATCCCCCCTTAGATATCACTTGCCCTAATCCTAGCCTCCTGTCCCAAAGCGCTGCAACTCTTTTATGCTGCCGGTGAGCTGACGCATGCCTAGGACATACACCCCCTGGTACAGACTTTTCGCAAATGGGCGGTCAGGAGATCTGTCCCTAACGGGGGTTCGTTGCAATCAGTCTCTTAGTCAACAGCATGTGTAGTGAGCGGTGTGTATTCTTTATCAGGTAGGTCATCTATTCGGTCAGGCAGGGCATCCACAACATCATTCTGGCTTGGGTGTCATCCTCTGGTAGGAGAGCTTTCTTGCAATGCGATGAGTGGATCCAAGTGGGTCTTCCCTGCAGCTTCACAGAGGTTGGTCAATTCAGCGGCACTTGGACAGGACCATCAAGTCTGGGATCGAACAGTGTTCTCTTTACAAGCTTTTTCACCAACACCCACTATCCAGGCTTCAGGGAGTGCATACCGGATACTGAATCTGGATCTGGCAATAAAGAAAAAACTTGAGAATGGATATTAGCAAGTTTCTTGGTGAGTTCAATTACATAAGCAGACAAAGTATCATATTGCATAGTCAGCTGCTGAGGGAAGAATATCCCTAACTTGAGACTAGACCTAAACAAAATTTCATATGGTGACAGCTTTTCTGGGCCTCTGGGAGTGTGTCTAATACTAAGTAGTGTGATTGGGAGTGTCTCCTGCCATGGTTTGTTTGTCTCTTGGGCAACTTTCAGCATCCTGTTCTTAAGTGTCCCATTCAGTCTTTTTACTTTCTCGCTACTCTGGGGATTGTAGGGAGTGTGTAGGCCTAAGTCTGACCCTACTGCTGACCAGAGCTCCCATGTGAGATTTGCTGTGAATGCGGGTCCCTGGTCACTCTCTATCACTTCTGGGACCCCATATCAGCATACTATCTCTGAGAGTAGCTTTTTTGCAGTAGTCTTTTCTGACTGGTTCCTCACTGGGAAAACTTCTGGCCATCCTGAGAACACGTCCACGACCACAAGGGCATATTTGAATCCCCCACTTGACGGCGTCTGGATGTGGTCTATCTGGATCTTCTCGAAGGGGTACAGTGGTCTGGTAAGATGATGTATGGGAACTTTCTCCATTCTTCCAGGGTTGCATTTGACGCAGGTCAAACAGCTACTAGTGAACTTGGCTGTTAGGGTGGAGATCCCTGGAGCAAACCAGTAAGCACCTATCAGATCATTCATCTGTGTCTTTGATCTGTGTGTGGGCCCATGTGCCCATTGAACCACCATAGGGTACATGCTTTGGGGTAAACAGAGTTTGTAGTCCATTGAGTATACCCTTCCTTCTTCATGTGTTGCTCCCTTCTGCATCCAGCATTCCTTCTTGTGCTTTGGGACTTGCTCTTGCAGTTTTTTGAGCAGATCCCAGGACGTCATCTGGTCAGGTTTCTCGTCTTCAGTCGTCATTTAGTAGCCGTCCGGCTCTACGACCTCTCCCACTTCTCCATATTGTCTTACTTTGGCTGCTTCTTTGGCTGCCATATCCTCCATGTTATTGTCCCGTGCCTCTACTGTGTTAAAGGGAACCTGTCACCCCGTTTTTTGAGATTGAGCTATAAATACTGTTAAATAGGGCCTGCGCTGTGTGTTCCTATAGTGTATGTAGTGTACCCCGATTCCCCATGTATGCTGAGAAATAACTTACCAAAGTCGCCGTTTTCGCCTGTCAATCAGGCTGGTCAGGTCGGGAGGGCGTGGTGACATCGGTGGTTCTTCCTCAGCTTTACGTTGGTGGCGTAGTGGCGTAGTGGTGAAGACACAGCGCGCGATCTGCGCTGTAATCCCTTGCATCGGTGGGGGCGGCCATCTTCCTGGGGCCGCGCGTGCGCAGATCGAGTGCTCTGCTGCACGGGGCTTCAGGAAAATGGCCGCGGGATGCCGCGCGTGCGCATTAGAGATCGCGGCGGCCATTTTCCCAAAGCCGAGTTTGCATCTCGGCTTTGGGAAAATGGCCGCCGCGATCTCTAATGCGCACGCGCGGCATCCCGCGGCCATTTTCCTGAAGCCCCGTGCAGCAGAGCACTCGATCTGCGCACGCGCGGCCCCAGGAAGATGGCCGCCCCCACCGATGCAAGGGATTACAGCGCAGATCGCGCGCTGTGTCTTCACCACTACGCCACTACGCCACCAACGTAAAGCTGAGGAAGAACCACCGATGTCACCACGCCCTCCCGACCTGACCAGCCTGATTGACAGGCGAAAACGGCGACTTTGGTAAGTTATTTCTCAGCATACATGGGGAATCGGGGTACACTACATACACTATAGGAACACACAGCGCAGGCCCTATTTAACAGTATTTATAGCTCAATCTCAAAAAACGGGGTGACAGGTTCCCTTTAAATTTTCCATGTGCTTTGACCTTTAGTACTGCCACCATTTTTGGTAGTTGGAGTTCATCCAGCAGGTCCTTGATGGCTCCATGATGCTTCACAGTTGTTACGCTGGCTGTGATAAAGTCCCTTGCAGCCCAGATGGGTCCAAAGTCATGTGCAATGCCATACGAGTACCTTGAATCAGTATATATGTTCACAGTCTTGTCTTCTGCCATCTGGCAGACCTTCGTCAGCGCTATCAGTTCTGCTTCCTGGGCTGACAGACTAGGCAGCAGACTTCTAGACCACAGGATCTCTTGATTGCTGGTCACTGCACATCCCGTGTGGAATCTTTCTTCATCATCTGCAAATCTGGAGCCATCCACATAGAGGATAAACTCTGGGTTGGTCAGTGGCTGTTCTGCCACATTGGGTAGTCCTGCTGTTTCCTGTTGCATGATGCTGAAGCAATTATGGTCATCTGTCCAGATTTTGATCAGAATTTTGATCTGAGGGTCCATTTCTGTATCCCCCCTTGTGAGTGGGAGTAGATTGGATGGGTTGAGGACCGGGCATCTGGAGATGGTGACATTGTCGGGCAGGAGTAGAGAGCACTGGAGGCAAAGATGCCTGGCGGTGAAGAGATGTTTTGGTTCGGTTTGTTGAGGATTGCTGAGATGTCATGTGGAGCCAGGATTTCCAATGGATATCCAAGAATGATGTCAGCAGTCCTGTCCAGGAGGGCGTGTGCTGTAAATGCTGCTCTCATACAGGAGGGGGCTCCCCTTGCAACGGGATCCAGGTGAGCTGAAATGTAGCCTAAAGGTCTCTGCTTTCCCCCCTGAAGCTGCGTCAGGACTCCAGCAACAAGGCCTTCTTTTTCCATCAGGTAGAGACAGAACGGCTTCTCGTAGTCAGGTAGGCCTAGTGCTGGCACTAAGACTACAGAGCCTTTTAACTTCTTGAACGAGCTGAAGGCTGCATCTGTCAGGAGGAACAGGGTTACGTTGATGCAATCATACAGAGGCTGCATTAGGACTGACGCATCAAAGATCCAGGCTCTGCAATACGAAACTAGACCAAGGAAGGCCTGTAGCGCTTTGGAGTTGTTGAAGGAACGATCTTCTCCACTGTGGTCTTCTGGTCATCTGTCAGGTGTTTCGTCTGGTGAGCAATACAGTGTCCCTGGAACTTAACTTGCTTCAGACACCACTGGACTTTGTTCTTTGAGATCTTTCAGTGCTGCTCCGCCAGGTAGAGTAGGAGAGACAAGTAATGGGCTTTACACGTGTCAAAGTCAACTGCACTAAGGAGTAGATCATCCACGTTTTGTAGCAGGGTTACTTCTGCATGTTCTGTGACCCAGTTGGTGAGGACTGTGGACATTGCTTTGGTGAACTGTGAAGAGCTGTTCTGGGCCCGCTGTGGCACCACTGTCCATGTGTGCTGTGTTCCCTGGTGGGCTAAGGCAAACAGGATCTGGTCTTCCAGATGAAGGGTAACACTGGCGAAAGCATTAGCCAGGTTGGTCACTGTGAACACTTTTGCTGTGGAAGGCACATTTGAGAGTAGAGTGTGCGGATTCGGCACAATTGGAGTTTCAAACACCGTGGCGTCATTCACAGCTCTCAGGTCATGTACCATTCTGAACTTGGCTGGCTCTCCTTTTACAGTCTTTTTCTTGACCGGGAAAAACGGGGTATTGCAAGGCGATGTGCAAGGAACAATGATTCCTATTTCCATGAACACCTTCAATTGGTCTGAGACAGGTTCACTCATCTCTATTTATAACCCCAGATGATGTCATACTGCCAGCCAACCACAGTAATGCCACTACCAAGTTGGCTGCAGCATTACAGTGACTAGCAGGAAATACCCACATGCTTATTGGCTGTGTAACAAGCTCCAAACTGCAGGGAGGGGATTCAAGTTTGAAATCGAGCCCCGGCTAATGCTCGATGAGTAACAAGCACATCCAAGCACCCAGATTTGAGTACATCCGAGCATCAAGATACTTGAGTGCTATCCCAGTATCACCGAGCATATTTGCTCATCCCTAGTTAATAGTCATCCCTTGCACTCTTCTAATGGTGCCAGAGAAAGCAGTCAAGTGAGAGACACAAATGCAATAATGATGACTTAATAATAAATATTGCAATTGTATACATTCATTGACATATTTCAAAGAAGCAGAAAAAAAACACAACTTTATTTGCCTAACTTGAAGAACAAAAGCTTAATGATTACTGTTTTCCTGTGCAAAGCCTAGCAGTGTTGTATTGTGAAGTATTTTACTGCTACTCAGTATAGGTCAGCTAGGGGGCCACACACACTATTAAATGCAGCTAGAGACTGCAGGTCAATGTATGTGTACTTAAGAAATCACAGACGAGTTCCATGATGGTAAAAAAAGGATTCTAATATTTATTTTTAATACATTTGTAGACATTTTAGTTTGGTTCACATTTATGTACCCCCGAGGTTGTTTGTGACACTAAGAAATCATCAGACTTGGCATGATGAATAGAACAGCTTGTTTGAATAAAATGTTTATTTTTAAAATGTCTTTATCTTATTCCTAAATGAAGGCAACTATGATGAGAAAAATGGGAAAGTAATGGTAGGACAGCAATGATTGTAAGCTGTATTAATGTAGGATGCACGCTGGCAATATGTAGGTGAAATCTGTATAATGAAGCACGGCAATTAGCACCCATATCAGGAAAATGCTACATTTTTCAGTAGTCAATATTGGTGAGTAAGGGGAGTCGTAATTCACGTGGAAATCATTCACTTTTGCTTACATACTGGCTGTGCAAAGTTGGATGGTGTCACATATTTGGTTCACACATAAGCATTGACTTTCATGGGTGTTTGGTATTTCTGCACATGACAAATTGACTTGCGCTGAGCCTGTAATTGTTAACAGCTATTTGCAAAGATATAGGAAAAAGAGAAGTAGCACTGCAAATGCATTGTGTAAGAGACTGTGACGGCGGGGATATTCTACAGTATATATGTGAATACATGTGAGAATCCTGACACTTTTCAAGACAAAACATTTGCAGTTATTTAAAAGGTGTCATTTCAAGGCCCTAATTAAAATAAAAACAATGTATACTCACCTCCTGCACCAGCGATGTTCCAGCAATGTCAGCGCCTTTATATCTAGTAACAATATGAAAAAAGAAGAACTGCGGCAGCACTCACCAGATTGCGTAGATCAAACCTTTATTGAAGGTAAAAAATCCATCATGACGTGTTCACGGCTCGGGGGAGTGCGGACATAGTGGAAGTGAGCAGGGGAAGACTGTTAACAGCTGTTTCGCGCTCTACCAGCGCTTCTACAGGTCTAGCAAACTGGGAAGTGACGCCGGCTGAAGTAGGTGAGTCACAAATGGACCCTCCCACTTAAACCATGCACACCAGATCCAGTAATTGCCAGGTACACCTTTGTGAAAAGACAAACACATGACTACATCAATTACATCATGTTACAAAACACATTTACAATAAAAACAAATGTACAGAAGACACCTGAATAAAATTAGTACAACCAATAAGAGGACCAACTGATGAAAAATCATCTTTCCCTATAAAACAGTCTGGAACTAATCTAAAATAATTATAAGCATTAGAAGGGATAATAATGAACCCGAATACAAAGGACAATCTTCCTCCTGACTAGCCTAGTTTCAATGAATATTCTATGAAAATGCTGCGCAGAGACACTATGCATTTGGTAGCAGTCATTTGTGTTTGTATTTATCTGCTCACACACAAGAGGCAAACTAGACAACATGAAGCGGCCAGGAAAAAAAAAAAAAAAACCTTTTTCCAGCAAAGTAGCAATGTACGGCACCAATCATAAGAACACCGACAGGTCAGTTCTTTCATTCAGCCCGGCAGCACCTGCTGCTTGTGTCTGTAGGATCCACCATGCTTCACGTCTCAGGAGAAGTCTATGGAGCTCACCACTTCGAGCAGGTAATTTAACCCTTTCTATCCCCGCAAAAGTGAGGACCTCAGACTTACCATCATGTGTGTCCCTAATATGGTCAATCAGCCGAGGTACCCCCTTACCTGTCCGGATAGATCTAAGGTGCTCTCTAAAGCGCACAAACATCGGGCGTTTAGTTTTTCCCACATAAAATCTCCTGCAAGGACAGAAAATGACGTAAACAACATAGTCCGTCCTGCATGAGATGAATTGTTGAACTGTGTGTTGTACCGGACCCACACTAATAGTACGCCCAGTAATATGGCAACTGCAATAGTTGCAATGGCCGAAACGAAAATTGCCTTTAGGAGGCAATTGTTCCAACCAATTAGACCGTGTATCTGACAACCGATTATGGACCAATATATCCCTGATCCGAGTGCTCCTTCTGTTAGAGATCAAAGGACCCCCTACAGCCTTCCCCGCAAGATCTTTATCTCGTTCTAAAATGTGCCAATGCCTACGGAACGAGGCTCGTAGTGCTTGATCTAATGGGCCATACCTAAAACAAAAATTGAACCGTGGTTCATTACTTTTTTTATAAATGTGGGCTTGTGAGCCCTCTTGCACCCGGCTCCTAGCATCTTGTAACAAAGACTCCGGATAACCTCTTTCTCGGAATCTTTGGCACAATTCCTCAGACTGTTGTTCGAAACCTTCTTGTGTGCTATTTATTCTCCGTGTCCGGAGTAGTTGACTAAAGGGTAAGGCACGTTTAGTGTGGGCAGGATGATAACTGTTAAAATGCAGGAGGGCATTGGAGGCAGTTGGTTTTCGATAGATGGATGTACATAAATCCCCATCCTGAATTGTGACCGACACATCTAGAAATTCTAATTTATCTACCCCAAACACGGAGGTGAAACGCATCCCCATATTGTTGGTGACATTAAGATAATCCACAAACTCTCCAAAAACCTCCTCGGTCCCGTCCCACACCAGGAACACGTCGTCGACATATCTTAAGAAAAGTTTTATGTGTTTCAGGAAGGCATTCCTTTTAGAGTAAACAAAATCTTCCTCAAAAACCGCCAAATATAAATTAGCGAAAGTGCACACAACCGGGGTCCCCATGGCAGTCCCAGTGGTCTGGAGATACCAATTCTCCAAAAAAGTAAAAGCATTGTGAGTGAGGATGAAGGTTAACCCCCCACACACAAAGTCAATAAAGGCACCACTCCTATCAGTCGTGTTCAGAACACGCCTGATAGTGTCCACCCCCAGACGCTGTGGAATGCTAGTGTACAAATTGACCACATCAATGGATGCCATGGAGAACCCCGGCTGCCATGCAAAATCGCGGATATGTTTCAAAAACGAGTCAGTGTCCCTGATGTAGGACGGGACAGAGTGAAGCAAAGGATGCAAAATCCATTCTAAATATTGGGAGAGTGGTTCGGTCAGGGAACCCAGACCCGACACAATAGGTCTGCCTGGGGGTTGGGTGACTGATTTGTGTACCTTTGGGAGGTAATACCAGTACGGTTTGGTAGGGAATTGTGGAAAAAGTTTTTCAGCTTTTTTCTGGGTTATAATTCTCTTTTCAACAGATACCCTAAGAAAAGACTGTAGTTCTTTTTTGAATTTGTTAATAGGGTCGCTAGGCAATCTTTGGTAGATATCACCATCCGAGAGTTGCCGACCAGCTTCCATTAAGTATGCCTCCCTTGGTAACAAAACTGTCTTTCCACCCTTGTCGGCCGGACGTATAATGGTATCGGACCAACTTGCCATCTCCTTCAATGCTGCCCTTTCTGCACCATCCAGATTATGTGGTGCTCTTTTATACACTAATGCCTCCATATCCTTCAGAACTAGAGTCTCAAACAGGTCTATCATATTGCCTGGAGATGTCTGTGGCATATATGTGGATGGAACCCCCCCTAAAAACGGGGTCGAAGTTTCAGGCAAAACTACACTAGATGGAATGACCTGCTCCCCCAAGCTCATAAGTAAAGCGGCATCCTCATGAAAATCAGCGAGTGCTTCTTCAGTAGATCCTGCAAGGAAGCCTAAAGGTCCTATTTTACAAGGTTGTTCCCCTTCTAACACAGTGTTATTACTAGTACCATTAAGAAAAGCCTTATACAAATGTATTTTTCTAATGCCTTTAAATAGATCTATCTGAAATTCTGAGAAATTAAATTTCTCAGGGACACAATAATTTAAGCCTTTTGCTAATAATTCTGATTGCGCTGGTGTTAAAACGCGGTCCGTTAAATTGATGATACATTCCTCCACTGGTATGGATACTACTGCCCCTGTCTCCAGGAGACGTTCTTTCTTTTGTACCTCCCGGTGGGAACATAATCTCTGTTTTCTCTTCCCCCGACGAGTGCGCCTCCTAAAGGGAGGGCCGTAGTTGCTGAAGCCTCTGTGGTAGATCCTTCTGTTTGTTCCAAACCCGTAGCTCCTCCTTCGCTCAGACTGGAGTCCGACTCTGTTGTTAAATAATCTTTGCGGCGATATTGGTTCCGCTTTTTGTGTCTACGTCTCTTGTTGTTTGATTGACTTATATTAGAGGAAAAAGTCCGACTCTCCCTTTGTTGCTTATGCCAAGAAAAGACTTGTCCTGCATCATAGTCACTTTTATCTCTTAAGAATTTGTCTCTTTTTTTCTGCTTAATCTCCGCTTGGAGTGGAATGAGTTTCCCATCCAGTTTCTTTGTAAATGACGCCCATTGACTCTCAGTAAGTCTGCTTTTCAATTCAGACTGAGTTTTCACAATCTCTGTATTCAAAACCTCATAGTTCTGGATGTTAGATTTCAAGACTAACGCCAGTAACTCCTGAGAGCTCTTTAACATTATCTGCTCCCATTCAGACTTGAAAGTGGCATCGTGATTGAAGTGGGATATCTCCTTCCACACCCGAAGTCCTCTAGGGACCCAGTCATTGTCCACATAAGACTGCAGAGAATTGTTGGTCCAAAAAAGCCGAATTTCTCTTTCAGATAAATTAATTAATTTGTATTCCAGGGCCTTGGTACTTAGCATCTGTACCTGATCCGCCTGCTCACATTCCTTAAAATAACCGGCTACATCCTCCCGGCCGGCTAGTAGACCCACATACACTGAAGAAACCTCAGGGTCCATGACACAGCAATCACTGTATATCAATGGACACACAACCCACTCAGTTCAAAACCAGGCGTGCTAGCCCAAAAACAGCATGAAAATCCAATCAATGAAGAGAAAAAAAAGTATTGCTGCACAGCCTGAATGTAACGTACTGGTAAGAACACAGTCACTTGTGGGTGTAGGGCTTCAGTAACTGGAGGTGCTCGCATACGAAAAAACAAACAATCCAGTATAAATATGAAAAAAGAAGAACTGCGGCAGCACTCACCAGATTGCGTAGATCAAACCTTTATTGAAGGTAAAAAATCCATCATGACGTGTTCCCCTGCTCACTTCCACTATGTCCGCACTCCCCCGAGCCGTTTTTTCTCTTCATTGATTGGATTTATATCTAGTAACGTTACTTGTTGTGTCACGTGCAGGCTGCAGCCAATGAGTGATCGCGTGTAAAGTGCGGCTTTTCCTATTTCATCAAAGCTGACATCTGCTCTCATGTAGAAACTGCTAAATGATTGCAGCCTGCACGTGACACAATAATAAGTATTTATGTTCATGATATACATACAGCTCTGGCAAAAATTAAGAGACCACCACATCAAAACCCTGTCATGGGCAGCCCAATCTCCAGACCTGAACCCCATTGAAAACCTCTGGAATGTAACCAAGAGGATGTTGGATAGTCACAAGCCATCAAACAAAGAAGAACTGCTTACATTTTTGCGCTAGAAGCAGTGTGAAAGACTGGTGGAAAGCATGCCAAGACGCATGAAAGCTGTGATTAAATATCATGGTTATTCCACAAAATATTGATTTCTGAACTCTTCCTGAGGTAAAACATTAGTATTGTTGCTTCTAAATGATTATGAACTTGTTTTCTTTGCATTATTTGAGGTCTGAAAGCACTGGGTTCTTTCTCTAATTTTGACCATTTCTACTTTTCAGAAAAAAATACAAAATCTATTGCTTGGAAATTCGGAGGCATGTTGTCAGTAGTTTATAGAATAAATGAAAAATTTACATTTTACTCAAAATATACCTATAAAAAGAGAAAAATCAGACAAACTGAACATTTTGCATTGGTCTCTTAATTTTTGCTAGAGCATACGCAAATAAGCAGTCTGTGCATGAGACTTCAGGGATCTCATTCACTTTTCCTGTACTGTAAACCTTCTACATTTTCCGTGTGCACATAGCCTTACAGGTAATTGGGGAGAGTCACAGACTAAATAATTTATATTAGGCAGCACGGTGGCGCAGTGGTTAGCACAGCAGCCTTGCAGCGCTGGAGTCCTGGGTTCAAGCCCCACTAAGGACAACATCTGCAAAGAGTTTGTATGTTCTCTCCGTGTTTGCGTGGGTTTCCTCTGGTTTCCTCCCACATCCCAAAGACATAGTGATAGGGAATTTAGATTGTGAGCCCCAATGGGGACAGTGATGATAATGTGTGCAACCTGTAAAGCGCTGCGGAATATGTTAGCGCTATATAAAAATAAAGATTATTATTATAAGATTATTATTATTGGGAGGCAGAGATAATAGTTAATGGGGGCAAACTGCTGCTTATCACCTTATATTTTTAATGGTGGGATACATATCTGTATTGAGGGGATAGACACAAGTATGAATACAATGTATGTGACCTTGTTATTTTCAGGGCTGCGATGATCATTGTGACAAGATTAGTCATGGCTGGGGGATGTCGACATGAAGGTCTGACCAGATGGAGAAGAAACAGGAGAAAGTGGCTCTACTCAGAAAAGACATCAGCGGTAAGTGCCTGGATGTAGATATTATTCTGTATCTGTTCTGTGTGACTTGGAGTAATAATGTTATCTGTAATATCCCTTATTCTACATTCTCATATTTGTGTGAAATGTCCGGCTGCCTCCAGATTTTTTTTTATCGGACGGCACACGGACTCATAGTTTTATAGGTCCATTCACACATACATGAAAATCATGGATCTGAGAATGTTTTGTTCAGATCCGATTTTGAGGATCAGCATTGGACATTCTCAATGCGTCTGTAAAAGTGCACAGCACACCAACACTGTACACAGATACAGGAATGTAGCCTTATTATTTATAGCACAGTCCCTTAGTGTATAGTGTACTCACTTATTATGTATAGCACAGTCCCTTTGTATATATTTTACTCACTTATTATATTTAGCGATGTCCTTAGTAATGTAGTTTGCTCTTTTATTATGTATAGCACAGTCCCTTATTACGTACCATCCTCTCTAGTTATATATGGTGCCGTCCCTTATTACATAACTTCCTGTTGTAATGTACAGCACTGTCTCTTACATAGTGTATTCTTGTTATTTTTGTTATTCACAGCACCCTCATTTGTTACATAGTTCCCTCTCTTAAATATAAAATGACGACTGATGGAGTAACCGGTGACTGGACGACCAGTCCATCAGCTCCTCCATTAGAAAAGAAGCTTTCCTGTGGTACATCAGCCGTCATTGCATTATATACAGTATCTAAAAAGAGAGGATAGAATCTAATAAAGACAGGGCTCTATATAATCCGATATGTAAGGGACGGAGGTGTACATATCAAGAGAGGGCACTGTGAAATAAGAGATGGCAATATACATAATAAAGGAGACAATGTAAGATATACACAGTACAGACCAAAAATTTGGACACACCTTCTCATTTAAAGATTTTTCTGTATTTTCATCACTATGAAAATTTTACATTCACACTGACACTATGAATTAACACATGTGGAATTATATACTTAACAAAAAAGTGTAAAACAACTGAAATTATGTCTTATATTCTAGGTTCTTCAAAGTAGCCACCTTTTGCTGTGATGAATGCTTTGCACACTCTTGGCATTCTCTTGATGAGCTTCAACTTAAACCTCAACTTAACTTAATACTTTGTTGCGCCACCTTTTGCTGTGATTACAACTACAAGTCGCTTGGGGTATGTCTCTATCAGTTTTGTACATCGAGAGACTGAAATTCTTGCCCATTCTTCCTTGGCAAACAGCTCGAGCTCAGTGAGGTTTGATGGAGAGCGTTTGTGAACAGCAGTTTTCAGCTTTTTCCACAGATTCTCGATTGTATTGAGGTCTAGACCTTGACTTGGCCATTCTAACACCTGGATACATTTATTTGAGAACCATTCCATTGTAGATTTTGCTTTATGTTTGAGATCATTGCCTTGTTGGAAGACAAATCTCTGTCCCAGTCTCAGGTCTTCTGCAGACTCCAACAGGTTTTCTTCAAGAATGGTCCTGTATTTGGCTCCATCTTCCCATCAATTTTAACCATCTTACCTGTCCTTGCTGAAGAAAAGTAGGCCCAAACCATGATGCTGCCACCACCATGTTTGACAGTGGGGATGGTGTGTTCAGGGTGATGAGCTGTGTTGCCTCTGCAGCAAACATATCGTTTGGCATTGCTGCCAAAAAGTTCAATTTTGGTTTCATCTGACCAGAGCACCTTCTTCCACATATTTGGTGTGTGTCCCATGTGGCTTGTTGCAAACTTTAAATGACACTTTTTATGGATATCTTCTTGCCACTCTTCCATAAAGGCAAGATTTGTGCAGTGTATGACTGATTGTTGTCCTATGGACAGACTGTCCCACCTCAGCTGTAGATCTCTACAGTTCATCCAGAGTGGTCATGGGCCTCTTGGCTGCATCTCTGATCAGTCTTCTCCTTGTTTGAGAAGAAAGTTTAGAGGGACGGCCGAGTCTTGGCAGATTTGCAGTGGTATGATACTCCTTCCATTTCCATATGATCGCTTGCATAGTGCTCCTTGGGATGTTTAAAGCTTTGGAAATCATTTTGCATCCAAATCTGGCTTTAAACTTCTCCATAATAGTATCACGAACCTGCCTATTGTGTTCCTTGGTCTTCATGATGCGCTCTGTGCTTCAAACAGAACCCTGAGACTATCGCAGAGCAGGTGCATGGCCCTATTTGCCACTAGGCACTTGAGGGCACGTGCCTAGGGCGGGGCAATGTGAGGGGGCGACACCTGAGCAAGTTTAAAAAAATATATATTTTTTTTTTTTAAGGTTCGGGGGTCACCCCCCCCACCCACCTACCTCAGCCACGGCTGCTGCAGGGGGAGGGGGTCTCGGGCGCACGGCCGCCCGCTATCCGGGCATTACTTGTTAGGGTGCATCTGGCGTCCAGAAATGGGTGCTGTACCTTTAAGCAGCAGGCAGGCCCAAGTGCATCATGGTCCTGACGCCGGTCATGTGACATGCTGCGTGCTCTTCTTAATGTAGAAGCACTGGAGCAGACTGCAGAGCTGAGCAGCATGCCATGTTTGTGGGAGAAAATACTGAAGTCGGCGGTGAGCAGGGAGAGGAGGCGGGCAGTGTGAGAGGAAGCTGCAGAGAGGAGTGAGGTGAGAGAGGAGACGGGAGTCTGCTGATGTGAGTGAGGAGAGGCTGCAAAGGAGAGGAGATGAGAGGCTGCAAAGGGGAGCGGAGAGCCTGGTGAGGGGAGGCTGCTAAGGGGGAATATGAGAGGCTGGAGAGGAGATGAGAGGGGAGGCTGCTAAGGGGAGAGGAGAGGCTGGTGAGGGGAGGCTGCTAAAGGGGAGGATATGAGGAGATGAGAGGGGAGGCTGCTAAGGGGAGAGGGGAGGCTGCTAAGGGGAGAGGAGAGGCTGGTGAGGGGAGGCTGCTAAGGGGAGGATATGAGTGGCTGCTGAGGAGAGGACATGAGAGGCTGGAGAGGAGAGGCTGGAGAGGGGAGGCTGCTAAGGGGAGAGGAGAGGCTGGTGAGGAGAGGCTGCTAAGGGGAGAGGAGAGGCTGGAGAGGGGAGGCTGCTAAGGGGAGGGGAGAGGCTGGTGAGGGGAGGCTGCTGAGAGGAGAGGCTGGTGAGGGGAGGCTGCTAAGGGGAGAGGAGAGGCTGGCGAGGGGAGGCTGCTAAGGGGAGGATATGAGTGGCTGCTGAGGAGAGGAGATGAGAGGCTGGAGAGGAGAGGCTAGAGAGGGGAGGCTGCTAAGGGGAGAGGAGAGGCTGGAGAGGGGAGGCTGCTAAGGGGAGAGGAGAGGCTGGAGAGGGGAGGCTGCTAAGGGGAGGGGAGAGGCTGGTGAGGGGAGGCTGCTGAGAGGAGAGGCTGGTGAGGGGAGGCTGCTAAGGGGAGAGGAGAGGCTGGTGAGGGGAGGCTGCTAAGGGGAGGATATGAGTGGCTGCTGAGGAGAGGAGATGAGAAGCTGGAGAGGGGAGGCTGCTAAGGGGAGAGGAGAGGCTGGTGAGGGGAGGCTGCTAAGGGGAGGATATGAGTGGCTGCTGAGGAGAGGAGATGAGAGGCTGGAGAGGAGAGGCTGGAGAGGGGAGGCTGCTAAGGGGAGAGGAGAGGCTGGAGAGGGGAGGCTGCTAAGGGGAGAGGAGAGGCTGGAGAGGGGAGGCTGCTAAGGGGAGGGGAGAGGCTGGTGAGGGGAGGCTGCTGAGAGGAGAGGCTGGTGAGGGGAGGCTGCTAAGGGGAGAGGAGAGGCTGATGAGGGGAGGCTGCTAAGGGGAGGATATGAGTGGCTGCTGAGGAGAGGAGATGAGAGGCTGGAGAGGAGAGGCTGGAGAGGGGAGGCTGGAGAGGGGAGGCTGCTAAGGGGAGAGGAGAGGCTGGAGAGGGGAGGCTGCTAAGGGGAGAGGAGAGGCTGGAGAGGGGAGGCTGCTAAGGGGAGGAGGAGAGGCTGGTGAGGGGAGGCTGCTGAGAGGAGAGGCTGGTGAGGGGAGGCTGCTAAGGGGAGAGGAAAGGCTGGTGAGGGGAGGCTGCTAAGGGGAGGATATGAGTGGATGCTGAGGAGAGGAGATGAGAGGCTGGAGAGGGGAGGCTGCTAAGGGGAGAGGAGAGGCTGGTGAGGGGAGGCTGCTAAGGGGAGGATATGAGTGGCTGCTGAGGAGAGGAGATGAGAGGCTGGAGAGGGGAGGCTGCTAAGGGGAGAGGAGAGGCTGGAGAGGGGAGGCTGCTAAGGGGAGGGGAGAGGCTGGTGAGGGGAGGCTGCTGAGAGGAGAGGCTGGTGAGGGGAGGCTGCTAAGGGGAGAGGAAAGGCTGGTGAGGGGAGGCTGCTAAGGGGAGGATATGAGTGGATGCTGAGGAGAGGAGATGAGAGGCTGGAGAGGGGAGGCTGCTAAGGGGAGAGGAGAGGCTGGTGAGGGGAGGCTGCTAAGGGGAGGATATGAGTGGCTGCTGAGGAGAGGAGATGAGAGGCTGGAGAGGAGAGGCTGGAGAGGGGAGGCTGCTAAGGGGAGAGGAGAGGCTGGAGAGGGGAGGCTGCTAAGGGGAGAGGAGAGGCTGGAGAGGGGAGGCTGCTAAGGGGAGGGGAGAGGCTGGTGAGGGGAGGCTGCTGAGAGGAGAGGCTGGTGAGGGGAGGCTGCTAAGGGGAGAGGAGAGGCTGGTGAGGGGAGGCTGCTAAGGGGAGGATATGAGTGGCTGCTGAGGAGAGGAGATGAGAGGCTGGAGAGGGGAGGCTGCTAAGGGGAGAGGAGAGGCTGGTGAGGGGAGGCTGCTAAGGGGAGAGGAGAGGCTGGTGAGGGGAGGCTGCTAAGGGGAGGATATGAGAGGCTGGAGATGAGAGGGGAGGCTGCTAAGGGGAGAGGAGAGGCTGGTGAGGGGAGGCTGCTAAGGGGGGATATGAGAGGCTGGAGAGTAGATGAGAGGGGAGGCTAAGGGGAGAGGGGAGGCTCCTAAGGGGAGGATATGAGAGGCTGGAGAGGAGATGAGAGGGGAGGCTGCTAAGGGGGGATATGAGAGGCTGGAGAGGAGATGAGAGGGGAGGCTGCTGAGAGGAGAGGCTGGTGAGGGGAGGCTGCTAAGGGGAGGATATGAGAGGCTGGTGAGGAGATGAGAGGGGAGGCTGCTGCTGAGGAGATGAGAGGCTGGTGAGGAGAGAGAAGGTTGGTGAGGAGAGGGGAGGTTGGTGAGGAGAGGGGAGGCTGGTGAGGAGATGAGGGAGGCTGCTGAGGAGGGAGGCTGCTGAGAAGAGGGGAGGCTGCTAAGGGGAGAGAGGAGGCTGCTAAGGGGAGGATATGAGAGGCTGGAGAGGAGATGAGAGGGGAGGCTGCTAAGGGGAGAGGAGAGGCTGGAGAGGGGAGGCTGCTAAGGGGAGGATATGAGAAGCTGGAGAGGAGATGAGAGGGGAGGCTGCTAAGGGGAGAGGAGAGGCTGATGAGGGGAGGCTGCTAAGGGGAGGATATGATAGGCTGGAGAGGAGATGAGAGGGGAGGCTGCTAAGGGGACTGGAGAGACTGGTGAGGGGATGCTGCTAAGGGGAGGATATGAGAGGCTGGAGAGGAGATGAGAGGAGAGGCTGGTGAGGAGACGAGAGGGGAGGCTGCTGCTGAGGAGATGAGAGGCTGGTGAGGAGAGGAGAGGGGAGGCTGGTGAGGAGAGGGGAGGCTGGTGAGGGGAGGCTGCTGAGGGGAGGCTGCTGAGAGGGGAGGCTGCTGAGAGGGGAGGCTGGAGAGGAGAGGCTGGTGAGGAGAGGGGAGGCTTTTGAGGAGAGGAAAGGCTGCTGGTGAGGAGAGGAGAGGCTGCTGGTGAGGAGAGGGGAGGCTGGTGAGGAGAGGAGAGGCTGGTGAGGAGAGAAGAAGGGAGGCTGGTGAGGAGAGGGGAGGCTGGAGAGGGGAGGCTGGTGAGAGGGGAGGCTGGTGAGGAGATGAGAGGCTGCTGAAGAGAGGCTGGTGAGGAGATGAGAGGCTGTTGAGGAGAGGAGAGGCTGCTGGTGAGGAGAGGAGAGGCTGCTGGTGAGGAGAGGGGAGGCTGGTGAGAGGAGAGGCTGGTGAGAGGGAAGGCTGGTGAGGAGAGAAGGGAGGCTGGTGAGGGGAAGAGAGGCTGGTGAGGAGAGGAGAGGCTGGTGATGGGAGGAGATGGGAGGCTGGTGAGGAGATGGGATGCTGCTGAGGAGATGAGAGGCTGCTGAGGAGATGAGAGGCTGGTGAGGAGAGGAGATGAGAGGCTGGAGAGGAGATGAGCGGCTGGTGAGGGGAGGCTGCTGAGGAGAGGTGAGGCTGGTGATGGGAGGCTGGTGAGGAGATGAGAGGCTGGTGAGATGAGAGGCTGCTGAGGTGGCTGCATCTGGCAGGTGGAGGCTGCATCTGGCAGGTGGAGGCTGCTTACGGGAGTGAGGAGAGGCTGCTGAGGGAAGTCTGCGTCCTGCATCCAACAGGGTGAGGCTGAAGAGGGGGTTCCCTTTAGAATTCTGTCAAACCTTGCAACCATGGCAGAATCAACTGACCATGTAATGTGTATGAGATTCACCAGATTCTCACATGACAACTGGAAAGGTTTGCTAAGGCTACTTTCACATCAGCAATTTTCTCCGTTCGCGGCAGATACTGCAGTTTTTCCGCATCTGCCGCGTAACGTATCAGTTACGGGCCGGCAACTCTGCGTTCGGCTTCATTCATTCCCTATGGGACTTGCGGACATGTGCGGCACTTGAGGTTTTGCACTTGAGGTGAGACAAAAAAACACGGCTAGCAGCATTTTTTTTCCCTGTTGCTGCAAGTACCGCATTTGCCGGATCGCGGCAAAACCGCAAGTGCCGCGCCGCACATGTCCAAGTCCCATAGGGAAAGAATGAGGCCGAACGCACTGTTGCCGTAAGTGATCCGTTACAGATGCGGAAAAACTGCCGCAAATGTCAAAAATCGCTGATGTTAAAGTAGCCTAAGTCACTGCCGATAGTGTCATACTCACCAATGGGGGAGGCAGCACGAAAAGTGCCTAGGGCAGCAGAAACTCTAAATACGGCCCTGAGCAGGTGCATTTATATGGAGACTTGATTACACACAGTTGGATTATATTTATCATCATTAGTCATTTAGGACAACATTGAATCATTCAGAGATCCACAATGAACTTCTGGAGTGAGTTTGCTACACTGAAAGTAAAAGGGCCGAATAATGTGGCTTGCCCCACTTTTCAGTTTTTGAATTTCCACAAAAATGTAAAATAACCAATAAATTTCGTTCAAGTTCACAATTGTGTTCAACTTGTTGTTGATTCTTCACCAAAAATTTACATTTGGTATCTTTATGTTTGAAGCATGATATGTGGGTAAAGGTTGAAAAGTTCCAGGGGGCTGAATACTTTTGCAAGGTACTGTATATAGATAGATACAGTCATGGCCAAAAGTATTGACACCCCTGCAATTCTGTCAGATAATACTCGTTTTCTTCCTGAAAATGATTTCAAACACAAATTATTTGGTATTATTATCTTCATTTAATTTGTCTTAAATGAAAAACACAAAAGAGAATGAAGCAAAAAGCAAAACATTGATCATTTCACACAAAACTCCAAAAATGGGCCAGACAAAAGTATTGGCACCCTCAGCCTAATACTTGGTTGAACAACCTTTAGCCAAAATAACTGCAACCAACCGCTTCCCGTAACCATCAATGAGTTTCTTACAAAGCTTTGCTGGAATTTTAGACCATTCTTCTTTGGCAAACTGCTCCAGGTCCCTGATATTTGAAGGGTGCCTTCTCCAAACTGCCATTTTTAGATCTCTCCACAGGTGTTCTATGGGATTCAGGTCTGAACTCATTGCTGGCCACCTTTGAAGTCTCCAGTGCTTTCTGTCAAACCATTTTCTAGTGCTTTTTGAAGTGTGTTTTGGGTCATTGTCCTGCTGGAAGACCCATGACCTCTGAGGGAGACCCAGCTTTCTCACACTGGGCCCTACGTTATGCTGCAAAATTTGTTGGTTGTGTTCAGACTTCATAATGCCATGCACACGGTCAAGCAGTCCAGTGCCAGAGGCAGCAAAGCAACCCCAAAACATCAGGGAACCTCCACCATGTTTGACTGTAGGGACCGTGTTCTTTTCTTTGAATGCCTCTTTTTTTCTCCAGTAAACTCTATGTTGATGCCTTTGCCCAAAAAGCTCTACTTTTGTCTCATCTGACCAGAGAACATTCTTCCAAACCGTTTTAGGCTTTTTCAGGTAAGTTTTGGCAAACTCCAGCCTGGCTTTTTTATGTCTCGGGGTAAGAAGTGGGGTCTTCCTGGGTCTCCTACCATACAGTCCCTTTTCATTCAGATGCCGACGGACAGTACGGGTTGACACTGTTGTACCCTCGGACTGCAGGGCAGCTTGAACTTGTTTGGATGTTAGTCGAGGTTCTTTATCCAACATCCGCACAATCTTGCATTGAGATCTCTTGTCAATTTTTATTTTTCGGCCACATCTAAGGAGGTTAGCCCCAGTGTCATGGGCTTTATACTTCTTGATGACACTGCGCATGGTAGACACAGGAACATTCAGGTCTTTGGAGATGAACTTGTAGCCTTGAGATTGCTCATGCTTCCTCACAATTTGGTTTCTCAAGTCCTCAGACAGTTCTTTGGTCTTCTTTCTTTTCTCCATGCTCAATGTGGTACACACAAGGACACAGGACAGAGGTTGAGTCAACGTTAATCCATGTCAACTGGCTGCAAGTGTGATTTAATTATTGCCAACACCTGTTAGGTGCCACAGGTAAGTTACGTGTGCTGTTAATTACCCAAATTAGAGAAGCATCACATGATTTTTTGAACAGTGCCAGTACTTTTGTCCACCCCTTTTTTATGTTTGGTGTGGAATTATATCCAATTTGGCTTTAGGACAATTCTTTTTGTGTTTTTTCAGTTAAGACAAATTAAATGAAGATAATAATACCAAATAAATTGTGTTTGCAATCATTTTCAGGAAGAAAATGAGTATTATCTGACAGAATTGCAGGGGTGTTAATACTTTTGGCCATGACTGTAGATAGATAGATAGATAGATAGATAGATAGATAGATAGATAGATAGATAGATAGATAGATAGATGTATATACTGCTCCAAAAAATAAAGGGAACACTAAAATACCACATGCTACGCAGATATCACTTAATGAAATATTTCAGTTGCAAATATTTATTCATTACATAGTGGAATGTGCTGAGAACAATAAAACATAAAAATGATCACTGTAAATCAAATGAATACCCCATGGAAGTTTGGATGAGGAATGATACTTAAAATCAAAGTGGAAAATCAAACTACAGGCTGATCCAACTTCAGTGGAAATGCCTCAAGACAAGGAAATGATGTTCAGTTGTGTGTGTGCTGCCTCCATGAGCCTGTATGACCTCCCTGCAATGCCTGGGCATGCTCCTGATGAGGCAGCAGATAGTCTCCACGGGGATCTCTTCCCAGACCTGGACTAAAGCATCCGCCAACTCCAGGACAGTCTGTGGGGCAATGTGACATTGGTGGATGGTGCGAGACATGATGTCCCAGATGTGTTCAATCAGATTAAAGTCTGGGGAATGGGCGGGACAGTACGTAGCTTCAATGCCATCATCTTGCAGGAACTGCTGACACACTCCAGCCACATGAGGTCTGGCATTGTCCTGCATTAGGAGGAACCCAGGGCCATCCACACCAGCATATGGTCTCACAAGGGGTCTGAGGATCTCATCTCAGTACCTAATAGCAGTCAGGATACCTCTGGCGAACACATGGAGAGCTGTGTGGCCCTCCAAAGAAATGCCACCCCACACCATTACTGACCCACTGCCAAACCGGTCATGCTTAAGGATGTTGCAGGCAGCAGATCACTCTCCATGGAGTCTCCAGTCTCTGTCACGTCTGTCACATGTGCTCAGTGTGAACCTGCTTTCATCTGTGAAGAGCAAAGGGTGACAGTGGCGAATTTGCCAATCCTGGTATTTTGTGACAAATGCCAGTCGTCCTGCACGGTGTTGGGCTGTGAGCACAAACGCCATCTGTGGACGTCGGGCACTAAGACCATCCTCATGGAGTTGGTTTTTAACCTTTTATGCAGACACATGCACATTTGTTGCCTCCTGGAGGTCATTTTGCAAGTCTCTGGAAGTGCTCCTCCTGTCCCTCCTTGCACAAAGGCTGAGGTAGCGGTCCTTCTGCTGGGTTGCTGCCCTCCTACAGCCCCCTCTACATCTCCTGGTGTACTGGCCTGTTTCCTGGTAACGCCTCCAGCCTCTGGACACTACGCTGACAGACACAGCAAACCTTCTTGCCACAGCTCGCATTGATGTGCCATCCTGGATGAGCTGCACTACCTGAGCCATTTGTGTGGGTTGTAGAGTCGGTCTCATGCTACTATGAGTGTGAAAGCACAATCAACATTCAAAAGTGATCAAAACATCAGTTAGAAAGCATTGGTACTGAGATGTGGTCTCTGGTCCCCATCGAATTATGGAGGATGTTAGTCTTAGGTCAGTTTCAGAACAGAGGGAATGTGTAGGGTAATAGACAGAGAACAATGATACCTATGAGAATGTCACGTCACTCTCCAAAAAAGTGACATCGCTGGAACTGCACCACTGCAGGAGGTGAGAAGAGACTGCTTTATTTTAATTGGGGCCCTGAAATGACTAAGCATTGGTAAATTGGTAGTTGGAAACTAATCTGCTTAATACTTCTTATCACCATAAGAAAATATACAAGCGTCTCATATAGCCCCTTCAACTATCCACTCCCAATAATCAGAGGTAATTGATGTTGTCCTGTACTTCCTCGCGTTTAAAGAGAAAGCGTCTCTTCTACTTATTTTACATTCACCCCTGCTGAATTGTTGTATTTAAAAAAAGGAAACATTTTAATGGGTCAATTCCCCCAAGTTTCTGGACTTTATATCTCACCTAAGGATTTGCACCTCTATGCCGGAAGTGTGCAGCTTGTTTGACTGACAAATGTTAACCTCTTCTCACCAGTAAACCAAACTGCTCTGATTTGATCCTCACAAGATCTCCTTCTCTACTCCTCTCTTATTTCCGTTTCCCACAATCGCACACAAGATTTTTCCCTCCTACTCTGGAACTCTCTACCCCAACATACCAGACTCTCCGGTACCATGGAAACCTTCAAAAGCGACAAGCCTACAACATTCAGTAACCGTCATTCCACTATACAACTGCACGACCAGCTCTACCCTAACCTACTGTATCCATTCCTCACCCATCCCTGGTAAGCTGTCACCGATCGTGGGAAGGGTCCTCTCTCCTCCTGAACCAGTCAGTGACTTGTATTGTTCATCAATACTTTACTTGATTTTTATCATGCATAACCCTTTTCACATGTAAAGAGCCATGAAATAAATGGTGCAACAACAATAAATAATGCTAATAATTGTTCAAGCATGTGTGTATTTCAAAGGGCAGCAAGGGATAAGCTGCTGCCAGACACCTTTGGCAGCAGTGTTCTCAAAGGGGAGCAAATAAATGAACAGGTTGATATCCAACATTTTTTTAATTTTTTTACCAATTGCAGTTGCCAGTTAAGGACTCAGACAAAATCTGCCATTTTTTTTGTTTATTTCACACAACTTAGGTCTATTTCATCACAATAAATCATTAAACATATGTGCACTTATGTAATCTTATGTATACTTTGTATCCATGCTCATTTAGTCTGCAATATTTCTTCAGTGGAGCTTCTCCAAATGATTACCTCTTTTAGACGACCACTCTCCTTTCTAATATATAAAAAATAGCAACACTTCAAAGGAATAAATTATTGGTATCTTCATTAGTGCATTACGAAAATGGATAAAAAACCTTTGCAGAGAATAATGTTCAAATGATAACCATGAAAGGCTGACACGTTTCAACGAACTTACTCAAAGTCTGATTATTGGCTGTGAGTAAGGACGTTATTGTTGATCCAGTCTTTCATGGCTATCATGTCAACCTCATCCATTGTAAAGGTTTTTTAAACATGTTTGTAATGCAATAAAGAAGATTTTATTAATTTATACCTTGGAAGTGCTGCTCTTTTTCTCTATTTTGGGGAAAGGGATGGCCTCTTGGAGCACTGGCACAAATATACACTAACTCAGGAAATCCTATATGGGCCACAAATATAGTGAGCTCTCATATCAAATCCTCTGTTTTACCCTCTTTTCTGGACCGCATTTCTTGTTATAGCTTTTCATGGTATACCTATACAGTATAATGGATGGTGGTCATCTACTTTGAGAAGACCATTTTTTCAGTAGGAAGTTGTTTCAAAGAGGCTTTAATGTACATAATAAAGATGACTTTATGAATTGCCTGCAAAAATCTAATATTTTCTCTTGTTAATTTCAGCCTCGGTCCCTTTTGACAGTTGCCAAATATTAGACAGCTGATCTCTTTAGTTGTGACTCATGGTAGGTTACCTTTCAGACGCAAGTATAATAGTAGATCCACACGAGTGATCTATGCGTAACAGACAGCTCTTTAATGTCAGCGTCTCTGCCAGCCTAATTGAACAGCCCATCCAAACTATGAATAATATGTACGTATGTCACTTTCTCTATTCCCATATCCTGTATATGCATTTAATGTTATTTATGCTGTCTCTTAGAACAATATACCGATATTCATGCTTTCATTAGAAAAATTCATTTTGGAATTCTGCGACAACATGAAAAAGATATGCCATAATTTTACAAATAGCTTCTTCAGCCTCTTAAATTTACAACCCTTCAGTGGTATGTAGAAAATTAGCATAATGGATAGTAGATGCAAGCAATGTAATTGATTAAATGGATGGTCAAGTATATTATAATCTTCCATATCAACCCCGTATCCCTATAGCATGGCATATATTGACACAAGGGTATTCTGTTTAACCACACTACATTTGCTTGTTAATTAGTGAATATTCATCTGTCATCAGCCTCGGCTATGACACTCCTCCCTATTAACATGGTCTGCCATAAATAATCCATGAGCCCGTATTAATATTCATGAGCTGAAATCTGTGTAGTCATGTGCAGTGATGCAGAGACTGGGGGAGTGTTGCCATGAGTCGGAGCAGTGCGAATGTAAGATACTTAGAGGAGGCAGGAGCAGCATGGTACACTCACTACCTTGGTCTATGCTCGCAGCTAACAGTGGTGTGCCTGTGTCTATGCGCTGGAGTGACTGATGAACAACAGTAGTCAAGCCGGGAGGGTGATTCCCTGTCAAAGCTTTTCTTATTCACAGAAAGGGGAATTTGAAACCACTCAGAATTCTTGCAAATTACAATGGGCTGCAATCTGTGCACTTTCCAGAAGAGAGAGGAGCACTACAAACTGCTATATGAAGTTTCCCAGGTGAGTGCCTTCACCATTCATGACCCTAAAGGTGTGGGATCGCGTGACAACGTAATGCTATGCTTGTGCGACTTTTCCGTTTCCGCAATTTGTCATTTTCCTCGTGTGCGTTGCAAATAGAGATGATCAAATCTTTCAAAATATCTCTCCATCAAACGTTATTGAAATATTGAATGTTGGAGAATCCATTTAAACATTTCTATAAATGATCAAATTGATATTTTCTTTAAATTCTCAGTATTTGAATGAGTTGAATTCAGTGCGAATCTCAAACTTGGCAAGTGTCATTCCTGGTTGTAACTTTTTACAAATTCCTAATCCTATGTTTGGATGGCTAATACATAGTGCTACATTTCAGTATATAAGGACGTTAAATGAAGATGACTGGGAAAGTGAAGCTGCGGGTAATAAGGGTCCAGCTCTCTGTCTGATTTTGTTACTAACTAAATTGTCCATTCTCGAGAAAAAAAATCGACATTGGAAGCAGCGATTGTGTCTCTGTAAGCTTGGGTTGCTCTTGTATTAGATTGTTGCGGATATGACAAATTGTTGCTGACAGCTGCTGAGCTGCAGCAGGTTAAGCAGTATTGGCGATGACACCGCTCAGAGAGGTGTTGGTGGTCTTCCTGGCACAGTACACTGCACTGAGCTCACTGGCTTCCTTCAATTTCTCCCTGATGCGATTCATTTCACAGCCGGCTAATTAGAAAGTGGACTGTGTACATGGATCTGCCTCCTCTGTTGAAGCCTTAATGTACGTTTTCATGCTAATGTGATCAGAGGCTCATTATCCCATTTCCAAAATGAACTTGGGCATTAATTAAATAGAGAAAATGCTCTCTTTATCATTGTTGAAAGGAAAGACAGATTAACATTGTTAATTACTGCTGGGGACAATCCTTCTGGTTCCAGTCTTAACATTGACCTTAAAAACACAGCATGGGTCCTGTCAACTGTTCAAGGCACTTTTCTTGACTTTTATGATGCTTTTGTCATTTAGTCCAGGTATGAATATATCGGTGCTTGTGCACGTGTACATCACCAATCAATCTAGGCAACAATAAAACCATGCGGATTAATAAGATACATATCACATATTCGGCTTGGAAATATATTTTTCTATAAATACAACGGCTGAGTAGTATATTTGACATATTGCTCTTCAGCTGTGGCTACTGTATGGATTAATGTAGATGGAGATTGTGCTTTCACCTTGCTTCTGCTGCTTTTCTGATACCCTTTAATCCCTTGAAAAATGTAAGCTATTTTCTACTGTAATATGCACTCAGCATCCGGTCCTGCAGAGCGTATTGTTGGCTTTTTGTCACTGATAAGGGATCAAAGAATGGGGGCAGTAATGTGCATGTGACACCTACTCCTCTCCTGAACCTGCGCAGACATACAAGAGCTTCCTTTAGCCTGATACGTCCCTTACAGTGTATTATGTTTCACAGCAGCCAGTCAGGGGTTAATACTAGCATCAAACACCTCTAACTCCCCTAAAGAGTAAAACTTATCAAACAAGCTGCTAATATCATTCGCGGATTGGTATTTATTAATTTGGAAATATATAGATGTATATATATGTATATATATATATATACATATATATACTGTATACATATATATATATATACATATATATATATATCTGCCAAAAAAACCAGTTAGTAACCAAATCTGATGGTTGGAAATGTATTAGTCTGTTCAAACATTACCACTTGACTGGATCAAATCCCTTTAATTTTACGCTCTTGTAATTCAGAGTTGGCAACCTTGTTTGATCCATCTCGGTCTTCCTTCTTTTAAAGGGCAGCGGATCATCTTCTAACAAATCTGCTAACAGCGAGAGCTTGCATTTCTCATAGTTCACTTCACATAATATAATTGATATTTTACCCAGCCTTCATCGTGTGTCCTTACAGGCAGTAAATGAAGAAGGAAAGTTAGAAATGCATTTTGGGAGGATGAGTGGCAGGGACTAAAGTACAATAAGTGCGGCAGATTCTATTTTCTAGTCCAGGCTAAATCCCATGGCTGGGCCTGGCAGGTGTTCATTTATGACTTTTTTATCTTCCTTTGTGGCCAGCTGTTGGTAAGGTATCTAGGAGGTAACTACTGGTTGTGAGCCAATTTTCTCAGTTAATTGTTTGTCTTTATTGAAGAGATTCTGGAAGATGCGCAAATAAAAGCCAACATGTTACACGTAATTATATGCCAGGATTTCATTCATCATTGTGTATATAAAATTACAGTAGCGATGTGTGGGCTCATTGCAGAATACTGTGGCATTGTCTTGACGTACAGGTGCATTTTGCCTTACAGCCATCATAGATGGGGTCAAATATGTATCATTCTACTTTGTTTTCGCGCAAACCCACGTGAGGCTCCAGGTATTTCCAAAGCTGGTGACCCATGTTTTGTTCCTTTAGGACGGCCTTTCACATCAGTCATTCGCTTTATTTAGAAGCGCAGCTGGATCTGCACAAACAGCCCCGAATAATACGGGAAGATTGCAGAAGTCATGGCAGTGAAAAGATATGTTCGAAGCCGAGAGATAGATTCATTCACTACAGTGTGCTAAATACACAGAATGAGCCCACAAAAGGCCGGTTCTGACGTAATGTGCCATGTAACAATACAGCCCCGTGCCAACACTGGCAGAAAGAAAACCTAGAATGAGAGCTGTCTGCATGGTGCACGGAGAGAAATCGCAGGAGACACGTAGCATGACTCTCCAAACACAAGATGTAGCTGACACCTATGGATCACAGAGGAAGTTCCTGGTATTTAGTAGGAAACTGATCTTTACAAATTCTCTATCATCTGCCTATCTAACATATATCTATCTATTTTTCTATTATCTATCTATCTCCTATCTATCTATCTATCCATCTATCTATCTATCTATCTATCATATTTTTGTCTATCTATCTATTATCTATCTTTTTCATTCCTTCTATCTATCTATCTATCTATCTATCTATCTCTCTATCTATCATCTATCTATCTATCTATCTATCATATTTTTGTCTATCTATCTATTATCTATCTTTCTCATTCCTTCTATCTATCTATCTATCTATCTATCTATCATATTTTTGTCTATCTATCTATTATCTATCTTTCTCATTCCTTCTATCTATCTATCTATCTATCTATCTATCTATCTATCTATCTATCTATCTATCTATCTATCTACCTATCCCTATCATCTACCTAGATATCTATCTATCTATCTATCTATCTATCTATCTATCTATCTATCTATCTATCTATCTATCTATCTATCTATCTATCCCTATCATCTACCTAGATATCTATCTATCTATCTATCTATCTATCTATCTATCTATCTATCTATCTATCTATCTATCTACCTATCCCTATCATCTACCTAGATATCTATCTATCTATCTATCTATCTATCTATTTTCTATCTATCTATCTATCTATCTATCTATCTATCTATCTATCTATCTATCTATCTATCTACCTATCCCTATCATCTACCTAGATATCTATCTATCTATCTATTTTCTATCTATCTATCTATCTATCTATCTATCTATCTATCTATCTATCTATCTATCTATCTATCTATCCCTATCATCTACCTAGATATCTATCTATCTATCTATCTATCTATCTATCTATCTATCTATCTATCTATCTATTTTCTATCTATCTATCTATCTATCTATCTATCTATCTATCTATCTATCTATCTATCTATCTATCTATCCATCTATTATGTATCTATCTACCTATCTTATGTATTTATCTATCTATCCTTCCCAAAGTATACAAATACTCAAATAATGTATTAAGTATTGCTCAATTTGCATTGGCAGTGAAAGAGTTGCTGCTGTTGGCAAGAGAAAGTGGCTGGCACAGACTGCAATGGACTGTTAATGAAAGAAATGTCATCCAGTCAGGGCTCAGATAGACTGCAGTTGCCAAAATCTAAATCTGAATGCCAAACCAGGTTTATCATCCAGACCATATACACTGCATTTCCTCTGTCTGAGTAGTATATAAAAGAGTACTATTGTCTGCAGTCCAAGGGAGAACTGAAGGGGGTCATGGAAGCGTGGTACCCTTAATTAGATGCATTAATTAGCAAATGATTACTGATGAGGAGAAAATATCTTGGCAGGTAAGGTTTTGATTAGGAGAGTTCACCTTGGACATTTAACAGTGTAATTGCAGAGTGTAATCACCAGGTGGGTGTTAGTTTTGATTAAAAAACATTTTTTAATCTTCTTCTGAGAAAAGTCCTGAATAATACATTTAAGAGAAAACTGATGCGTCTGTTCTGCTTTTGAAAATCGTCTCTTCAGAGAGGAAGAGAACTAGAGCTCGAGTGCCACCTATAGGAAGTAGTAATCCTAACAGTCAATGTGGACCCTCTAATGAGGCTTGCCACATCGCTTATAATAAAAGCCAAAACCAAAATCTCAATTTGCAGACACTGTGTTTCGGGGTACTGCCCCTGGTGTAAAGTGTGAGATCTGGTTTGGCTGTATGAGAGGCGTCTGACCGGGATCCAAGGTGTAATGTTTCTCCTTGCGGAGAGTGACATGTCAAGCCTGATATGCCAAGGTGAGGAGACTTTAAAGGGACACTGTCACCTGAATTTGGAGGGAACAATCTTCAGCCATTGAGGCGGGGTTTTTGGGTTTTTGATTCACCCTTTCCTTACCCGCTGGCTGCATGCTGGCTGCAATATTGGATTGAAGTTCATTCTCTGTCCTCCGTAGTACATGCCTGCACAAGGCAATCTTACCTTGCTCAGGCGTATACTATGGAGGACAGAGAATGAACTTCAATCCGATATTGCAGCCAGCATGCAGCCAGCGGGTAAGGAAAGGGTGAATCAAAAACCCAAAAACCCCGCCTCCATGGCTGAAGATTGTTCCCTCCAAATTCAGGTGACAGTGTCCCTTTAAAGCCTTGCAATGCTCCTCTGGTAAAGCATGTCTTCAGTGGGTCATCTGTTTTACACATACGCATGTATTGTCATCTGTTTGCAGCCCTGTGTCAATATTTTATGTCCGTGTGACATCTGTATTGACACATTCAAATTTTAAAATGTACATGATCAGATACAGTTTTCAAGGATAATTATGGCAATGTACTTGTAAAAAGTGGATGCTATACAGATGAGCCACATGGATTCTTTTCGTGTCCCCTTATGCTTGTATAGGTGAGACTCATTCGAGATGCAGAAGAGTATATTGAATGCTGCATATTTTTTCACATTGACTCTTGGTCTATTGGAAGAAACTGCTATCTGAACCGCCCTAGTAAACATATTTGGTCAGTACATTGTCTGATTTTTATTAGGAGAGCACATGTTCATATCACACACCAGTCTGAATGATCCCTAAAAGTAAGAATGAAGAACATTGCACTAGATCATTGAAGGGAATCCGTTAGCAGATTTTCCCCATATAAAGTATGACCAGCACCTTTTAAGACCTCTTTTTCAGCATTCTAATATGCTGCAAATGTCCACAATCCCCTTTGTAAGGCACAAAAACATCTTTTATTATACTCACAGATGGCGCGATGATGTCCAAAGGGTATCTCTGGTCTTGATCTGGCTCTTCTTCTCTACTTACACTGTCCTCCTTCCCTATCCTATGTGGATGACACATCTTATGTCCTCCACAGAGTCCTCCATGACACTTCTGCGCAGGCGCACTTTTCTCTGTCCTGCCGCGAGCAGAGCAAAACAATGTATAGTGCGCATGTAGCGGCTTTAAGTCATCGGCAATCTTTGGCCTTCCCCAGCACATTCATACAACAATACTTTTTATTACATAAAATTATAAAAACTATATAAAATGGAATATTCTATGTGCTTCAATAACTCATGTCGCTCCCAAACTTGTGTCTAGCTGTAAAATGACTACCTGAAGAAGAAGCCTCCCCCTATTCTACCTTTTCCCCAATAACTAGGAAATCTAAAGCCAATCTCTTGGTCATAATCCTTATGTGTCAAATAATATACTCAATGCTGAAAATTATATCAGTCAGAGAGCAGGCTCATGACTTCAGGTTTGGCAAAGTGGATTTCCCCAAAATGATTCACAGCTATCACACCACTTGGTCTTGCACAGACATTCCGGGGGGACTATCACAGCCATGATAATAACTTGAGCGTAGGAAATGCAAAGTCCATCATTACAGATAGGAGATTACAACTCATCATTACAGATAGGGAATATAAAGGGCAAAATCTGATTGTTTTGTAATTTTGCAGTACTGAAAAACATTGAAAATGGAAGTAGTAATCTCAGTCTGTAAATAATAATATAGAGATTCAAAAGATATGGAGGTGCTGAACCTGCAGAGTCAGTGTGACCGTTTAATTGATTTATCCTTGGTATACTGCATATACCATAATAATACTATTTTTATTATTCTTGATGCACTGCAAACAAGTAGGGCAGATTTAAACTTATCTCACCTAATTTTGTGTTTGATTTAAAGAGATCAATCAGAGTTTTACACATGTCTTTTCTAGGCAATAAGAAACTTTATAGCATTGAAAAAAATTTGCCGAAAATTGAATTTTTGTGTGAAAATTCGGCGGACCTGGTAAACTTGAATGTAAAAAGATTCACTCAAATCTACTTCCAGTAGGATCTTTTCTGGAAATATTGACTAAAATATGCCTGCAGTGCTTTACAAGAACAATTGAATTTCACTGTCAGCAATTAAGTCACTTATAGGTTTCTAATTAAATAGATGTTCTGTCATTGTAAAGGATTAATATCAGATAAATGACAAAAACATTCAGATGACTTGAAGATAATTAGGTGATTATCAATGAAATGTGTTATTATGGACCATTGGGTTCACTGGATGGGGGATTATACCAAGTTAGATGTCACAAACAAATATACAACTTCTGCTTTCAAATATCCAACAATGAACTATCCATCTGTTTTATACATTTTTAATGCATATGAATGTTTTTTCAAGTTTCCAATGCTAAATGCATCTAAAATAAAATATTTGCAGCTGGTTTTGGTTATATATATTTTAACATTTTGCATCTGAAGATGTTAAGGTAATTGTACTGTGCTAGCAAGATGTGAGGGACCTATTCACAAACACTATGCATCAGCTCACTGCAAATAATGCACACACGAATGTCACTATTGCTGTACATGTAAAAAAACATGAGATAATAAGTTAACATTTTGTGATAAAAAAGCAGAAAAATCTATCCACACAAAAATATACGTCAGTGTGGTTGGATCCTAACTCTAATGAGTCATCTCTCTATGTGTTCAGACATGGAGAATTGAGAGTTTACTGATAGTGACCATCCATATGAGGTCACCTTGTTGTGGTAGGACCGTAACTGTAATGACACCTCTCCATGTGTTCAGATAGGCATCAAATGAAATGAGGAAGACATAGGAACCAGGCTTAGCTCATGAAACCTTGCTTGGGAAAGATGGGTGTATAAGGTGCCACAGCATGGGAGGCAGTCACACCTCTAAATGCATACTATAAGGACCTCTATTGCTATACACGTAAAGACGTGAGGTACCTAGTTAACATTTTTTTACAAATAGTGTAAAAGCCATCCTACCACAACAAGTTTGCTATGTTTTCCCCATTTCATTTGATGCCTGTCTGGGCGCAGAGAGAAGTGAGACTTTTCTGATTGGGACCATCCAAATGTGGCCTCCTTGATATGGTTGGATGGCTTTTGATCAAAAATATTAATTAAGTATCACAATTTTTTACATGAACAGCAATAGAGGCATTCAGGTATTCACTAATCATAGTGTGCTGATGCATCGTCAGATAAATTTAAAACTTAAGGTGTGTGTGTAAGCAGGTTGCGGGATGCAGCGACAGACAGAAGGCAGACCAAGGGTTAACAAATATAGCAGTTTTCATTTAACAGGGGGTTAACTCCTTGCAGGGAGCTGCAGGGATAAATGGGGAGAATAACAGTCCAATTGTAAAGGATATGCAGAGTTAGGGAACAATGAATTACATAACGGCAGTTGTTGTGAATGCTGCAGGGGAGTCAATAGCGCTACAATGGCTGGCGCGGTGCTGGTAAAAGACGGTTCAGCTGGTAATGTTGGTCCATCATCTGGCGGCAGCAGTCGGTCTCCGGTATCTTTCACTGAGCCCCTAATCCATGAACATATGCGGCTGGAGCAAACAAGGCCACAGTACGATCAGGGTCTCCCGTGGGAGGGAAGGTATATGCTGGTAAGCATCTGTTAAGTACCCTCTTCTCTCTTTGCGGCACATGTGCTCTACTCACGGTCATGAAGCATACAGCACCTTGCTCTCTGCAAGCTACTAGGTGCGCTGCACGTCTCTCTCTGTACTGTGCGCTGCCTGTTCCCATCAAGACTGAAGCTCCAACAGCTGGCGCGATGCTTCTCCAACGAGGTCCTGCAGACCACGGTCCGACGACGAGGGCAGCGGCGAACAGTTCTAAACTCTGCCCTGGCTCTTAGGCTGGCATGCGATGCTTAGCTGAACAGGGCTCCCGACTCTTTCCATAATACTGTGGTTGGCTCTGGCAGTGTCCCGGCATCGGATCGGCCACATGTCGTTGCGGCCAGTCTGCGCACCCCCAGAACCCGCTGAGCACACACCTTGCCTCTGTCACTGCTGATGGGAAACTGCCCGACGCTGCACGTGCTTTTACTTATAACCGCGCCCCCAGCTTCCAGGTCAGGAAACCTGTTTGGGCCTTTTTGCCTTACCCCGGCAACATGGGACGCAGCCTCAGCAATTCCGGACCCAGTCTGGCACAGGTACCCGCCGTCTGGTCTTCCTTCTTACATGAGGACCAATTTGCAAGATAAGTGATAGGTTTGACATTAACTTTTAACAATAAAAATTAAGTAATCCAAGAAAGAAGGAAGTACTGTGAAACTTATTTAAACAGTACATCTTTTCCTTATATCTGCAGATGAAAAAAATTAAAGTCATGTCCTTTATCCAAGCCCTTCATATTTGGACAACCCTTTTAATAACTTTAATTGAAATCTGTCAGTAGGATCAACCATCTAAAGCCATTTATATTAGCATGCAGGTACCAGAGAGTTGTATAAAATGATACCCTGATATCTACGATCTGAACTGTCCAGGATTATGGGCCGGACACTGATCTGCATGGGAATCTGCCCCCAGAGATTATTATATATGAAAGGGGCATTACCATTGTGATCGGTATTGGTTTGCCTCTCCTCCCCTAATTATAACTGAGACAATACAGAATTTCACAAATCTGAAGGATCCTCTCTGTGCTTCAGCTTCCATCCCATAGGTCCAATAGGCAGACAGGGTTGTGATAGTCTTGTAACACAGCAAAGTTGTGAGAGCTGCAGCGAATATGTTTGTGAGGAGACAAGGTTCAGTTCTACTATTCCGTGATAGTTACATGTCTCACACTGGTAATGCCCCCTTATATATAAAACTAGCTGAAGAGCCCGGCGTTGCCTGGGCATAGTAAATATCTGTGGTTAGTTATAGCACCTCACTTCTCTTATTTTCACATCACGCCTCTCATTTTCCCAATCACATCTTTCATTTTCCCCCTCACATCTCTCATTTTCTCCCTCACACCTCTCATTTTCTCCCTCACTCCTCTCATTCCCCCCTAACACTTGTCATTTCAACCTCACATCTGTCATTTTCTGATCACTACACTATTTTTCCTCACTCCTCTCATTTTGCACTCACACCTTTTCATTTTCACCTCACACCTCTCATTTTCAACTCATCACCTCAGTATATACATGTTTGTCATCTCCCTTATATATAGTATACATCTGTATGTCATCTCCTGTATATAGTATATACCTGTATGTCATCTCCCCTGTATATAGTATATACCTGCTGTGTGTCATCTCCCCGATATATAGTATATACCTGAATGTCATCTCCTTCTATATATAGTATATACCTGTATGTCATCTCCTCCTGTATATAGTATATACCTGTGTGTCATCTCCCCTGTATATAGTATATATCTGAGTGTCATCTCCTCCTGCATATAGTATATACCTGCATGTCATCTTCTATATATAGCATATACCTGTATGTCATCTCCTCCTGTATATAGTATATACCTGTGTGTCATCTCCCCTGTATATAGTATATATCTGAGTGTCATCTCCTCCTGCATATAGTATATACCTGCATGTCATCTTCTATATATAGCATATACCTGTATGTCATCTCCTCCTGTATATAGTATATACCTGTATGTCATCTCCTCCTGTATATATATGTACCTATATGTCATCTCCTCCTCTATATAGTATATACCTGTGTGTCATCTCTCCTGTATATAGTATATATCTGTGTGTCATCTCCCCTGTATATAGTATATACCTGTGTGTCATCTCCTCCTGTATTAGACCTCGTTCACACGTTATTTGCTCAGTATTTTTACCTCAGTATTTGTAAGCTAAATTGGCAGCCTAATAAATCCCCAGCCAACAGGAAGCCCTCCCCCTGGCAGTATATATTAGCTCACACATACACATAATAGACAGGTCATGTGACTGACAGCTGCTGTATTTCCTATATGGTGCAATTGTTGTAGTTTGTCTGCTTATTAATCAGATTTTTATTTTTGAAGGATAATACCAGACTTGTGTGTGTTTTAGGGCGAGTTTCATTTGTCAAGTTGTGTGTGTTGAGTTGCGTGTGGCGACATGCATGTAGTGACTTTTGTGAGATGAGTTTTGTGTAGCAACATGCGTGTAGCAACTTTTTGTGTGTCGAGTTACATGTGACAGGTTAGTGTAGCAAGTTGTGTGCAGCAAGTTTTGCGCATGGCGAGTTTTGCGCATTGCGAGTATTATGTGTGGTGCCTTTTGAGTATGTGCAAGTTTTGTGTGAGGCAACTTTTGCATGTGTTGCAACTTTTGTGCATGTGGCAATTTTTCCGCGTGTGCAAGTTTTGCGTGTGGCGAGTTTTTCATGAGGAGAATTTTGCACTTGTGGCGAGTTTTGCAAGAGCCTAGTTTTTGCATGTGGTGAGTTCTGCGCGTGGCGAGTTTTGAGTGGCGACTTTTGTGTTTTGACTTTTATGTGGCGAGGTTGGTGTATTTGTGGTGAAATGTGTGCTGAGGGTAATATGTGTTCAAGCACGTGGTAGTGTGTGGCGCATTTTGTGTGTGTTCATATCCCCGTGTGTGGTGAGTATCCCATGTCGAGGCCCCACCTTAGCAACTGTACGGTATATACTCTTTGGCGCCATCGCTCTCATTCTTTAAGTCCCCCTTGTTCATATCTGGCAGCTGTCAATTTGCCTCCTACACTTTTCCTTTCATTTTTTCCCATTATGTAGATAGGGGCAAAATTGTTTGGTGAATTGGAAAGCGCGGGGTTAAAATTTCACCTCACAACATAGCCTATGACGCTCTCAGGGTCCGGACGTGTGACTGTGCAAAATTTTGTGGCTGTAGCTGCGACGCTTCCAACACTTTTCCTTTCACTTTTTCCCCATTATGTAGATAGGGGCAAAATTGTTTGGTGAATTGGAACGCGCGGGGTTAAAATTTCACCTCACAACGAAGCCTATGACGCTCTCAGGGTCCCGACGTGTGACTGTGCAAAATTTTTGTTTCTGTAGCTGCGACGCCTCCAACACTTTTCCTTTCACTTTTTTCCCCATTATGTAGATAGGGGCAAAATTGTTTGGTGAATTGGAAAGCGCGGGGTTAATATTTCACCTCACAACGTAGCCTATGATGCTCTCGGGGTCCAGACGTGTGACTGTGCAAAATTTTGTTGCTGTAGCTGCGACGGTGCAGATGCCAATCCCGGACATACACACACACACATACACACATTCAGCTTTATATAGTAGATAATCTCTGGAGGCAGATTCTCATGCAGATCAGTGTTTGGCTCATAGTTCTTAACAGCAATTTACATATAAGAAAAAAATGAATTTCTTGGGTATAAGAAATCAGATCACAAATGTCAAGGTATCATTTTATTTAGCTTCATGTAACCTAAATGCCTATATTCATGGATTAAGATGGTTAATTCTTCTTACAAATTCCCTTTAAACAAACAGAAAAATGCTGCATTTTGATTTGCACAGGTTCTGGCAAATATTCCTGAATATCTGTTTGATGACAGTCCTATTGTTTTGGTCACCAATTTTTTAAAACTAATTTCCAAGGTGCTTAGCCTCATTTTTCAATCCTCTAGAAAACCTGCATGACAAACTAGAGACTTTACGGAAGCCGGAGTGACACATGGGCTGTAGTGTGCATCAGTTATTTAAATGCCCCACTCACCTCAATCATAAAAGAAAAATCATTACAGAGCCAATAACGATCCACACAAATTGAAAAACATTGGTATAAATCCCCTGGAGAACAACTTTTTGTTTTTTTGTCTCTTATTCATTTTAGTCTCCAGTGCATTTCAGACAATAATAGTTCTTAGGTTTGAAGGCTTTAAGGGTATGTGCACACAATGCGGATTTTGCTGCGGATCCGCAGCGTTTCTGCAGCTGCGGATCTGCAGCAGTTTCCCATGAGTTTACAGCACCATGTTGACCTATGGGAAACAAAATCCACAGTGCACATGCTGCGGAAAAAAACGCGCGGAAACGCAGCGGATTATTTTCCGCAGCATGTCAATTCTTTTTGTGGAATCCGCAGCATTTTTACATCTGCTCCAATACAAAACTGCAGATGTAAAACCGCAGCGGAATCCGCAGTAGAAACCGTGATAAATCCGCAGGAAAAACTGCAGCGGTTTTGCACTGCGGATTTATCAAATCCGATGCGGAAAAATCCGCAGAGGAGCTTTCTACATGTGCACATACCCTAAATATAGGCTATAAAGGAAAGCATATACATGGTTATCTGAAAAGACATGTTTTTGCTTAGTTAATAAGTGTCTTGTGAAGAGTCCTGAAGACTGTATTTTCTACATAGCTATATTTTAGCTAACCACCGAACATATATTTATAAGCAGCTACAAAACATGGCAGGAAATCCTGCGAACTTAATGGCATTTTAAGAGACGCAGTATTTTGTTTAAGTGAAAGATCAATATTAAAGGCCGGTAGTAAACCTCAACAATATTGCCAAGGGTCACATATTGCTTTATATGCGTACACTGACTTAAAAGAAGCGATACAAAGCATGACTTGCACAAAAAAACCCAGAAACTTTAAGCTAGTTATAAGGTTTTGTGAACAAATAGTTTTGAAAATGTAGCCTCACTCAGTCCTCTACAGATATTATACTGTTCTTGCTACATGTAAGCTAGATGCTTTATTGAACCATTAAGATATGTGCTGAATAATGGATACCCCATGGAAAATAAAAACATAAAACCCAGTGTTACAATTAAAATAAAAGATGGCTTTAAACAAGAATTGATAAAACAATATAAAGCTCTGTACAGGATATATATAATTGGCAGTAGGTGAACATTTCACCTCCTGGCCAACCATAAGGCTTCAAGGTTACAGTGTAATGATAGAAACAATAGAATGTAGTGCTGGTGGTGAATGTAAAACCTTGATGGAATATGCTTTAAAAGTGCTCTTTATTTTAGTTGAACATTAAGAGTAGATATAAATTATGGTGGTCCATTACACATTCACTTTTAATAATAAATGTAAATGCCACTATTTGCAATCAAAAGCCTGGATTTAGGCCCCTAATACTCAAGTGTGTATAACTCGTCAAACAGCCACACCACCATATCTACAGTACATGCATTACCAAAGTATTACTTGTAGCCATCTAATATTACAAAATTATTGCAATATATAATGAGAACTTAATTCCGGTTTCAAAATACACTTCAAAAATACACTATTAGGCTATGTTCACACGTTGCATTTTTTGTGGATTTCTTCCAGAGGTAAAACCTACTCTCTTGGGAGTAAGAAACTTGCTGGAAAAAGCACGTTTTGCTCATTTTTTATTGGGTCTTTTGCTGCTTTTTTCCTGCATTTTTGTAATAGTACATTTGTGTATTGTGCATGCTGGCTTACTAGAGAAAAACCCTTATAAAAAGTAATTTCAATAAGTCCCAAACAAAAAAAGAAGGTGCAAAGTGCAAAAGTTTACTGAGGGCTGCAGGTTGACAGGGGGCAGGCTAGTGTGGTGGATACAGTCCTAGGACTACACTATCGTGTCTAAAGAGGTAAAGATAAGAGTGATATCTTGGTACCTCCGTTCAAGTGTCGGCTTTGTTTGACTTGAGAGATAAAGCCCTAGTCAATGAAATATAGAAGTCGACAATGGACCAACAGAGAAAACCTCGCCTGAGGAAATAAATGAGGCACCACCACACCCAATGTGTGTTTCGCATTCACGTGTGTTGGTTGTGGTAGGTGCCTGGATTACTCTGACCCTTATACGTAATATGTATGGCTTTCTTGTTTATGGTGTTGGGGATATGCATTTTTATTGATTACATTGACACTAGTGGGCAGGATATATGTACATACTATTATCTATGATTACCCTGGTACCATGTTGTCAATTATATGTGACATTTATTTTAGTGAAGAGATCATGCCATTTTGATAGCCATACTCCTATTAGTATGTTTATATTGTCTAATAAAGTACATTTGGCATTTTCTATTTTTTTATTTTCTTTTGCGTTTATTCATTGATTTCTTATTGTATAGATGTATTTACATTCAACTCTGCAAAAACTCTGACTGTTGCTCTTATTCTTTCTCATCTGGACTATTGTAACTCTTTACTAAAAGCCAAACTTACCAAACTTTTCCCTTTGCAATCTGTCTTGAATGCTGCAGCCAGGATCATATTCCTCACCAATCATTATACCGATGCCTCTGCCTTGTACCAGCCTTTGCACTGGATATACATCCACTCCAGAGTTTAATATAAACTTATCACTCTCACCCACAAAGCGCTCCATGGCTCAGCACCACCCTACCTCTCCTCCCTGGTCTCAGTCTACCACCCTACCCGTGACCTTCGTTCTGCTAATGACCTAATATTAACATCCTCAATAATCAGAACCTCCCACTCCTGTCTCCAAGACTTCTCACGTGCTGCGCCAAATCTTTGGAATGCACTACCCTGGATAATTTGATTAATCCCCAATACCCACAGTTTTAAGTGTGCGCTAAAAACACATTTCTTCAGACTATCCCTGTGTTGCCCATTCAAAATTTTCTTCATAAATCAGGACCCTTGTATCATATTCTAACACGCTTTATTCATTTAATGTTTCTGTACTTTTACACATTCTGGCTGATAACCGTTTCATGCAGCATTAAATGAACACCCGATTTATTACATTATGGCTGGACCTTATAATTAAAGTAATTGTTACCATCCACCTTTCGTGTCCCCCCTTTTTCTTCGTAGTTTGTAAGCTTGGTCCTCTTGGTATCTGTTGATTTATGTATTATTATTATGCTGTAATGTCTTTTATTGTCTGTACAAGTCGCCTCTAAAATGTAAAGTGCTGCAAAATATGTTGGCGCTAAAGAAATCAAATTATTATTATTATGCAAATTGCCTCTTCAGAGAAAAAGAGGACTTAAACTCTATAGCGCCACCCATTATGTTATCAGATTATAATTAGCATTACACAAATCACACATATTTTACAGAAGAATTTGATCTGCAGCAAATTTATTCTCTTAGAATTGAAGGTCCTTATTTTGTTCTGGTGCCTAAACTGATCCCAGGGCATAATAAACATAAGTTGGAGACAAAAAAAAACAATTAATACTCACCTCATTGCTTATACAGGTCCTTCTCAAAAAATTAGCATATAGTGTTAAATTTCATTATTTACCATAATGTAATGATTACAATTAAACTTTCATATATTATAGATTCATTATCCACCAACTGAAATTTGTCAGGTCTTTTATTGTTTTAATACTGATGATTTTGGCATACAACTCCTGATAACCCAAAAAACCTGTCTCAATAAATTAGCATATTTCACCCATCCAATCAAATAAAAGTGTTTTTTAATAACAAACAAAAAACCATCAAATAATAATGTTCAGTTATGCACTCAATACTTGGTCGGGAATCCTTTGGCAGAAATGACTGCTTCAATGCGGCGTGGCATGGAGGCAATCAGCCTGTGACACTGCTGAGATGTTATGGAGGCCCAGGATGCTTCAATAGCGGCCTTAAGCTCATCCAGAGTGTTGGGTCTTGCGTCTCTCAACTTTCTCTTCACAATATCCCACAGATTCTCTATGGGGTTCAGGTCAGGAGAGTTGGCAGGCCAATTGAGCACAGTAATACCATGGTCAGTAAACCATTTACCAGTGGTTTTGGCACTGTGAGCAGGTGCCAGGTCATGCTGAAAAATGAAATCTTCATCTCCATAAAGCATTTCAGCCGATGGAAGCATGAAGTGCTCCAAAATCTCCTGATAGCTAACTGCATTGACCCTGCCCTGATGAAACACAGTGGACCAACACCAGCAGCTGACATGGCACCCCACACCATCACTGACTGTGGGTACTTGACACTGGACTTCAGGCAATTTGGCATTTCCTTCTCCCCAGTCTTCCTCCAGACTCTGGCACCTTGATTTCCGAATGACATGCAAAATTTGCTTTCATCAGAAAAAAGTACTTGGGACCACTTAGCAACAGTCCAGTGCTGCTTCTCTGCAGCCCAGGTCAGGCGCCTCTGCCGCTGTTCATGGTTCAAAAGTGGCTTTACCTGGGGAATGCGGCACCTGTAGCCCATTTCCTGCACACGCCTGTGCACGGTGGCTCTGGATGTTTCCACACCAGACTCAGTCCACTGCTTCCTCAGGTTCCCCAAGGTCTGGAATCGGTCCTTCTCCACAATCTTCCTCAGGGTCCGGTCTCCTCTTTTCGTTGTACAGCGTTTTCTGCCACATTGTTTCCTTCCAACAGACTTACCATTGAGGTGCCTTGATACAGCACTCTGGGAACAGCCTATTTGTTGAGAAATTTCTTTCTGGGTCTTACCCTCTTGCTTGAGGGTGTCAATGATGGCCTTCTTGACATCTGTCAGGTCGCTAGTCTTACCCATGATGGGGGTTTTGAGTAATGAACCAGGCAGGGAGTTTATAAAAGCCTCAGGTATCTTTTGCATGTGTTTAGAGTTAATTAGTTGATTCAGAAGATTAGGGTAATAGGTCGTTTAGAGAACCTTTTCTTGATATGCTAATTTATTGAGACAGGTTTTTTGGGTTATCAGGAGTTGTATGCCAAAATCATCAGTATTAAAACAATAAAAGACCTGACAAATTTCAGTTGGTGGATAATGAATCTATAATATATGAAAGTTTAATTGTAATCATTACATTATGGTAAATAATGAAATTTAACACTATATGCTAATTTTTTGAGAAGGACCTGTATCTGCTGTTCATTGTTTCCCATACATTTTTTGCATAACATCTTACCCCTCGCCGTCTGCTGCATCTTCATGGTAGGCAAGGATTCCGGCCATAGCTAAGCCCAAAGGACCATCCAAGGCCTAGTTGCAGCTAAAAGTCCAGGCCTAGAGTGTTAACTGCGTGGTCACATTGCACATCATAACTGTTATGAATTCTGTGGCCAAGCTCCCTCCTGTGGTCGAGAGTGGTACTTCGGCTGGTTCTGTCTATGAGCTTCCTTTGGTGGATGAGAGTGGTACTGCGGCTTCTGAGTTTCCTTCCTCAGGTGATGAGGTTAAGTCGTTAGGTGCTGCTCTATTTAACTCCACCTGGTGCTTTGATCCTGGCCTCCAGTCAATGTTCTAGTGTTGGTCTTGCTTCCTCCTGGATCGTTCCTGTGGCCTGTCTATCCTGCATAAGCTAAGTTTTGCTTGTGTTATTTTTGCTTGCTATTTTTTCTGTCCAGCTTGCTTAATTGGTTTTTCTTGCTTGCTGGAAGCTCTGAGACGCAGAGGGAGCACCTCCGTACCGTTAGTCGGTGCGGAGGGTCTTTTTGCCCCTCTGCGTGGTTGTTTGTAGGTTTTTGTGTTGACCGCAAAGCTATCTTTCCTATCCTCGGTCTATTCAGTAAGTCGGGCCTCACTTTGCTAAATCTATTTCATCTCTGTGTTTGTATTTTCATCTTACTCACAGTCATTATATGTGGGGGGCTGCCTTTTCCTTTGGGGAATTTCTCTGAGGCAAGGTAGGCTTATTTTTCTATCTTCAGGGCTAGTTAGTTTCTCAGGCTGTGCCGAGTTGCATAGGGAGCGTTAGGCGCAATCCACGGCTACCTCTAGTGTGGTGTGTTAGGATTAGGGATTGCGGTCAGCAGAGTTTCCACGTCTCAGAGCTCGTCCTTTGTTTTTGGTATTTGTCAGGTCACTTTTTGTGCTCTGAACTTCAATGTCCATTGTGGTTCTGAATTACCTGTTCATAACACATAACCTCAGGATGTCCCGTAGTTCAAGAAGTGAGCGGTAAGGTAAATATTAGTCTCTTTCTTCTTTTTTGTCATCTTTTTCCTGCCCTTTAAGGTTCAGCATAATAACATCAAGCTAGCCACCGTTTTGCTGAATTCACCTGGAGAATTGCAAGAAGTACATATTTTGGAGAAAATAGACTTTTGTAAACTTTGGTTTAGATTTTGTTTATCTAATGTATATGGAACCATTAATTCCTCAGCACTTTACAGACATCATCATTGCTGTCACCATTGGGGCTCACAATCTAAAGTCCCTATCAGTATGTCTTTTTAGAAAACCGGATTACCCAGAGGAAACGCGCAAACACAGGGAGAACATACAAACTCCTTGCAGATGTTGTCTTGGTGGGAAATGATCCCAAGAACCCAACGCTGCAAGGCTGCAGTACTAACCACTGAGCCACCATGCTGCAATATATAGAATTAACCCTTTTTGTATAGAGTTTAGTGCTGTACTCATCTACTGCCCCAAAATATCAGATGGAAGATAATATGAAGATATTCCTGAGTAATATATTTTAGATTACGACTAGTGTTGAGCATTCCGATACCGCAAGTATCGGGTATCGGCCGATACTTGCGGTATCGGAATTCCGATACCGAGATCCGATACTTTTGTGGTATTGGGTATCGGTATCGGATACATAGAGATGTGTAAAATAAAGAATTAAAATAAAAAATATTGATATATTTACCTCTCCGGCGGCCCCTGGTGAGTCCGCGGGTAACTGGCAGGCTTCGTTGTTCAAAATCAGCGCTTTTAGGACCTGAGAAACACGTCCCGGCTTCTGATTGGTCGCGGGCCGCCCATGTGACCGCCACGCGACCAATCACAAGCCGCGACGTCACCGCAAGCTATTAGCGCGCTCATTTTTGAAAAATGAGCGCGTTAATGACTTTCAAAGACGTTGCGGCTTGTGATTGGTCGCGGCCACGCGACCAATCACAAGCCGCGACGTCACCGCAAGCTATTAGCGCGCTCATTTTTGAAAAATGAGCGCGTTAATGACTTTCAAAGACGTAGCGGCTTGTGATTGGTCGCGGCCACGCGACCAATCACAAGCCGCGACGTCACCGCAAGCTATTAGCGCGCTCATTTTTGAAAAATGAGCGCGTTAATGACTTTCAAAGACGTAGCGGCTTGTGATTGGTCGCGTGGCCGCGACCAATCACAAGCCGCGACGTCACCGCAAGCTATTAACGCGCTCATTTTTAAAAATGAGCGCGTTAATGGCTTTCAAAGCCAATCACAAGCCGCTACGTCTTTGAAAGTCATTAACGCGCTCATTTTTCAAAAATGAGCGCGCTAATAGCTTGCGGTGACGTCGCGGCTTGTGATTGGTCGCGGCCACGCGACCAATCACAAGCCGCTATGTCTTTCAAAGCCATTAACGCGCTCATTTTTAAAAATGAGCGCGTCAATAGCTTGCGGTGACGTCGCGGCTTGTGATTGGTCGCGGCCGCGACCAATCACAACCCGCTACGTCTTTGAAAGCCATTAACGCGCTCATTTTTAAAAATGAGCGCGCTAATAGCTTGCGGTGACGTCGCGGCTTGTGATTGGTCGCATGGCGGTCACATGGGCGGCCCGCGACCAATCAGAAGCCGGGACGTGTTTCTCAGGTCCTAAAAGCGCTGATTTTGAACAAAGAAGCCTGCCGGTTACCCGCGCTGAGTTCAGGGGCCGCCGGAGAGGTAAATATATCAATATTTTTTATTTTTATTCTTTATTTTACACCTCCCTATGGATCCCAGGGCCTGAAGGAGAGTTTCCTCTCCTTCAGACCCTGGGAACCATGAGAATACCTTCCGATACTTGATGTCCCATTGACTTGTATTGGTATCGGATATCGGTATCGGCGATATCCGATATTTTTCGGGTATCGGCCGATACTATCCGATACCGATACTTTCAAGTATCGGACGGTATCGCTCAACACTAATTACGACACTTTAAGCCACCTTCACAAAGGAACTCTAAATCGAACCAGACTTTCTTATATCCTTTGTCTTTATAAATATTAAATAATAAAATGTTTATAGTCTCGCCCCATAGAAATGTATTTCTTTTCCATAACCCACGCAGAGAAGCGGATGTTGCCTTTTACCCCATTTTTAACGCTTTCACAGACGCTGACTTGAGTCATTGCCTGCACTTGCATCTTCTGTATCCATAATTACATTGATTCCTCCATGCACGGTGACTGGCATAGAAGATAAAATATATGAGTACGAGCCAATGACACTTGCACATACCATGTAGCACAGAGTGTTGTTTTGTAAATATTATTTGAGCTGTGCCGCTGAGCCCTCCAGTGCTGATAGTCACCTCATCAGGATGTTTTCTGTCCCGTGACTGGTACTTTCAAATGTACTCATCCATCTTCTTGTCCCATTACATTTTGTTTGAATGATGCTCTATACCCATTAAAATTGATGGAAAAGAACAAAGGGAAGAAAAATGTGTCCTTCAATTGATTGTGTCTTTCAGAGAGCAAATGAGGCTACTGAGATTTCAAGAAAAAAAGGGAGATTATTTTGGTTTGCTTATTGCCATTCTGAACAATGCTTCCTGGAATTGATTTCAATCACGAAATGTAGAACTCTGTAACCTGGCTACAAATATTGTATTATATAATTAATAACTTATCTTCTATAAAAAATAAGTATTTGCATATTTCTGGTATTATGTGTATGTAGCAATATATATCAAACTATTGGGTTATATATCCTACTAGCTGAAGAGCCCGGCGTTGCCTGGGCATAGTAAATATCTGTGGTTAGTTATAGCACCTCACTTCTCTTATTTTCCCATCACGCATCTCATTTTCCCAATCACATCTTTCATTTTCCCCCTCATATCTCTCATTTTCTCCCTCACTCCTCTCATTCCCCCCTAACACTTGTCATTTCAACCTCACATCTGTCATTTTCCGATCACTCCACTATTTTCCCTCACTCCTCTTTCGACCTCACATCTGTCATTTTCCGATCACTCCACTATTTTCCCTCACTCCTCTCATTTTGCACTCACACCTTTTCATTTTCACCTCAGTATATACATGTTTGTCATCTCCCTTATATATAGTATACACCTGTATGTCATCTCCTGTATATAGTATATACCTGTATGTCATCTCCCCTGTATATATAATATACCTGCTGTGTGTCATCTCCCCTGTATATAGTATATACCTGTATGTCATCTCCTCCTATATATATATTATATACCTGTATGTCATCTCCTATATATAGTACATATCTGTATGTCATCTCCTCCTGTATATAGTATATACCTGTGTGTCATCTCCCCTGTATATAGTATATATCTGTGTGTCATCTCCTCCTGTATATAGTATATACCTGTATGTCATCTTCTATATATAGCATATACCTGTATGTCATCTCCTCCTGTATATAGTATATACCTGTAGGTCATCTGCTCCTGTATATAGTATATACCTGTGTGTCATCTCCTCCTGTATATAGTATGTACCTGTATGTCATCTCCTCTATATAGTATATACCTGTGTGTCATCTCTCTTGTATATAGTATATATCTGTGTGTCATCTCCCCTGTATATAGTATATACCTGTGTGTCATCTCCTCCTGTATTAGACCTCGTTCACACGTTATTTGCTCAGTATTTTTACCTCAGTATTTGTAAGCTAAATTGGCAGCCTGATAAATCCCCAGCCAACAGAAAGCCCTCCCCCCTGGCAATATATATTAGCTCACACATACACATAATAGACAGATCATGTGACTGACAGCTGCCGTATTTCCTATATGGTACATTTGTTGCTCTTGTAGTTTGTCTGCTTATTAATCTGATTTTTATTTTTGAAGGATAATACCAGACTTGTGTGTGTTTTAGGGCGAGTTTCGTTTGTCAAGTTGTGTGTGTTGAGTTGCGTGTGGCGACATGCATGTAGCGACTTTTGTGAGATGAGTTTTGTGTGGCAACATGCGTGTAGCAACTTTTTGTGTGTCGAGTTGCATGTGACAGGTTAGTGTAGCAAGTTGTGTGCAGCAAGTTTTGCGCATGGCGAGTTTTGCGCATGGTGAGTTTTATATGTGGTGCCTTTTGAGTATGTGCAAGTTGTGTGTGAGGCAACTTTTGCATGTGCTGCAACTTTTGTGCATGTGGCAATTTTTCCGCGTGTGCAAGTTTTGTGTGTGGCAAGTTTTCCATGAGGTGAGTTTTGCACTTGTGGCGAGTTTTGCGTGAGCCTAGTTTTTGCATGTGGCGAGTTTTGCGCATGGTGAGTTTTATGTGTGGTGCCTTTTGAGTATGTGCAAGTTGTGTGTGAGGCAACTTTTGCATGTGCTGCAACATTTGTGCATGTGGCAATTTTTCCGCATGTGCAAGTTTTGCGTGTGGCGAGTTTTCCATGAGGTGAGTTTTTTTCACTTGTGGCGAGTTTTGCGTGAGCCTAGTTTTTGCATGTGGCGAGTTTTGCGCGTGGCGAGTTTTGAGCGGCGACTTTTGTGTTTCGACTTTTATGTGGCGAGGTTGGTGTATGTGTGGTGAAATGTGTGCTGAGGGTAATATGTGTTCAAGCACGTGGTAGTGTGTGGCGCATTTTGTGTGTGTTCATATCCCCGTGTGTGGTGAGTATCCCATGTCGGGGCCCCACCTTAGCAACTGTACGGTATATACTCTTTGGCGCCATCGCTGTCATTCTTTAAGTCCCCCTTGTTCACATCTGGCAGCTGTCAATTTGCCTCCAACACTTTTCCTTTCACTTTTCCCCATTATGTAGATAGGGGCAAAATAGTTTGGTGAATTGGAAAGCCCGGGGTTAAAATTTCACCTCACAACATAGCCTATGACGCTCTCAGGGTCCAGACGTGTGACTGTGCAAAATTTTGTTGCTGTAGCTGCGACGCCTCCAACACTTTTCCTTTCACTTTTTCTCCATTATGTAGATAGGGGCAAAATTGTTTGGTGAATTGGAAAGCGCGGGGTTAAAATTTCACCTCACAGCATAGCCTATGATGCTCTCAGGGTCCAGACGTGTGACTGTGCAAAATTTTGTGGCTGTAGCTGCGACGCCTCCAACACTTTTCCTTTCACTTTTTTCCCCATTATGTAGATAGGGGCAAAATTGTTTGGTGAATTGGAACACGCGGGGTTAAAATTTCGCCTCACAACATAGCCTATGACGCTCTCGGGGTCCAGACGTGTGACTCTGCAAAATTTTGTGGCTGTAGCTGCGACGGTGCAGATGCCAATCCCGGACATACACACATACATACACACACACACACACACATACACACACATTCAGCTTTATATATTAGATGTCTCTGTAAAGGATGCTACATTTTTACTATGGATATTTTACATTTTGTTTCTTGATTTACACATTAGGGCTCAAGATAGTTATGTATTAATCGACAAAAAGTCAAGAAATGAAACAAGGCATAAATTTGACTGAGTTTAGAATGGATGCATATTACTGTCAGAATATGTTCTGTTCATCATTTGGACATTCATCTAGTATACTCCATATATGAGAATGTACATGCGTCATCAAAAACATATTTCCAATTAATTTAAACAAATTAGAAAAAATGGAAAAAATGTGCATCAGCAGTTCAACCCAGTCCATTTATAATGCTAAAAGACGTTGCTATTATTTACATGTAGTCTGTTTTTCTATATGCTTTTAAATATATCTTTTTTTGGAAAGAAGGGTATTTTTTTTTTTCTTTTTTTTTCTTTTGTCTCAGGATATGGTCAGACATATTTGACTTAAAGAAGCACTCCTACGAAATGTGTAATGCTCTAAACCCATGTAAATGTATAGGTAAGTGTGTTAATATTCTTACCGATTGTCGTGTTTCTCAGTTTCCAGCACCGTTCAGGTCCTCTTCTCATGGATGTAACTGCAATTCTAACGTGCTGGATCAAATGGATTTGTGTGCGAGAAGGAAGTGGCTGTAGTAATGTACGTCTATGGAGCCTTATTCTGACTCTTCATAAGCTTATATTGCAAAGTCACTTTTGGCTCACACATAAATCCCAATGAGTCAATCAGTCAAAATAGGATCTGAGCATCACTGGAATCCGGAAAGACAGTGATCGGTATGTACATTGATGCAATTCCCTGTATGACATATACATTTACACAGGTTTGATAAAGCAGCTAATCATTATGCAGATTTTCTGAATACCCAAAGGACTTCTGGGTTAAATTTGGGTCAGATATTCAAGGATTAAACCTCAGATTTCGGTAGCAGAAATCCAAGTTGGATTTTAACTTGACGAGTGGACATACCCTAATGTTGGTATGAAAATACAATCTTGTAAATACAATGGTCAACAATGAAATTGCAACATCAAGAAGGAAAAGGTATAGAATTATGGAAATCATGGGATTAATAGACAAGCTAATGTTATTGATACGGAAATTATGAAAAAATGGAAACAAAATTTCAAAACATTTTGTTTTATTCAGTATCGAGCATGAGCATGATATTCAGAAATACACATACTTATTGGGCAGGCTATCTACTATTGTCTGAGGGATATACTGCTTCTACTCAATACACTTTGGCATGGAAATCATCAACATCTACTGCTGACATCTCCCTTTGCAATTACTGATCAATAACATTCCTGATATACTTGAAGGAAGACAAGTCCTGAGACACTGCAAGCCGTGGTAGCACGTGTAGGTGACATAAGCTGATCACAGCATCACGAGCAACATGTGACCTGGCATAGTTTTGTTAATAAATGAAAAAATGACTGTATCACTGGTACCATGGCCAAAACGATGTAACCTTGAGGTGTTAATGTGACTGGAAGGGTCAGACTACCATACATCATGCCACCTCACACCTAAATCCTGAGAGTAGGACCAGTGTGACATTCCCTTGTGAATGCTAATACATGGCATTTAGCACAGTTGGTAGTTACATTGGTTTTGTGATGGAATAACCATTTCTACCGAGCAAGGAGCCATTTACCAACACTACTTCGCCAAGCCGCATGTTGCTCTTTCTACTGTGAGCAGCAAACGTGACCTAAACATCATTGGTCAGCAATTGCATAGGTAGCAGCCAGCAGAGGATCTTGATAATTTGTGTGCCCAACTGCATTCAGCATGGAGGAACATTTGTCAAACAAACATTAATAGCCTCATTGATAGCATGCCAAGAAGTGTAAGTGCGGGCATTTCTGCATGCAGTGCTCATACTCTGTCCTGAATATAGCAACATGTTTTGAAAACATTGCTTTCATTTTTTCATCACTTGCATAGCATTTCATGTCCATTGGTCTTGTGATGTCCATAATTCCATGATATTTCCTACTCAGTATTACAATTTTAATGTTAAGGAATATATTTTGCCATATGTTTTAGATAAAAGAGAGCAAAACATATGCACTATATTTTCTGATTTTGTAATAGGTATAATATTCTTTACCTGTGTAATTCTTTGGTGGTTTTTTTTACTTTTTTCCCGTACATTTTAACTTGATTTTTTTACATTCTGCAATGGTGGTATCCCGCAAACCAACAGCTGGATAATTATAGTTTGGCAATGTAAACTTCCAAGCATATAACACAATGCACCAAAAGTAATGGGATCATATAACTCCTATGAAGGGCAAACCAGTGTGTATACCTGTATTGCTTTATCACTACTACTGTGAGTTTGATTAGAACACACTGTGCACATCCGAGACCCACGCTTGTTGAATATATTAAAAATGACTGGAATCTCTCATATAATTTCCCTTGTGTAACAAACTCCTGTGTAGAGTATAAGCTTTCGACCTTTAGGTCATGATCTGTCTTGAGGCCATATCGAGGTTGGCAAATCTTTATATCTATTTTCCCATGAGACAGGTCCAATAGATGAGAAAAGGAAGAAAAGACAAAAAAAAAAGAAATACATTGTTTGTACCCTTTTATGTTATAGTCATTCATTTCCTAAGTGTATATTGAACTGTGACGTGTATATTCTTCAGAAGGAGGGTAGTAGGTTCTTCTACTGCATTGCTTTGGTTTGATGAGCAAGGCTTATTACTAAGAGTACTGTGAACTCTTGACCCAGAATTTTTCTAGCTTCTAGTATCCAAGTGTAGCAGTGCTTAGTCATTTCACTCAACTGACTATGCAATTATTTTGTTGATTTTGCATAGGACTGCTGCTTAACCTACTTCATTACCTTAAAGGAACTAACCACCTAGGCCATTCCTTTACATTTGCTCCTATAAGTAAAAGAGAGTTAATAGTAGGAGGTTTCAGTTATGAGACAGTATTAAAAATGGGTCCTAGTTCCCATTACATTTTTATCACCAGTACGGTCTGCATGCAACTTTTCTTAGTAGTGATGAGCGAACATATACGTCTTATCCAAACATGCTCGGTGTCCTATCCGAACATGCTCGGGTGTTATCCAAGTATTTTGGGCGTGCTCATATATTATGTTTGAGTCCCCATGGCTGCATCATTAGACAGTCTCAGCACATGTGGGGATTCTGTAACAAACAGGCAACCCCCACATGTGTTGAGGCTGTCGAACATTATGTTCGAGTCCCCATGGCTGCATGATTTGCAGGTGTTGAACAGCCTCATCACACACGGGGGTTGCCTGTTTGTTAGAGAATTGTCACATGTGTTGAGACTGTCTAACAGCCTCAAATCATACAGCCGCAGGGACTCGAACATAATATATGAGTACGCCTAAGATACTCGGAAAACACCTGAGCATAAGATGTTATCAGAGCACGTTTGCTCATCACTATTCCTTAGCTATTAACATGCAAACAAGGCAGTCCAGAAAGTTCTAAGACATGATAGATATATCACAATTTAAAAGCCCAATTAAATGACTTTCCCATACATATGAATGCTTAAGTGAGAGTTCCTGTGTTCTGAGTCAGAGTCACTTCCATACTCATCTAACAGCTGCTTATGTCCATGCAGAACAAAAGGATCGGCCATATAGATTCAGCTGGATCCCTCTTCCGACATCATCTTTTGGGTGCCAATCAGTAGGCCCCCATACACATTAGATGGGTTCTGCAAAAAAGCTTGGTTCACATCTGTATTGGAAGCTCCATTGGTAGCCTCTGTGGCATAAGTATGCTCACTTTTACTGGTTAAATTACTACATTTTTTCAGAACGCTAACACACGCTATTAAAGTGAAAGGGGTATGTTGAGTGCTGTTTTGTTTCCTGATGTGTATTAAATGCCATTTTTCTACACATTCAGATGCGACCCCAACCTTTTTATATTTTATATTAACATAGTAACATAGTAACATAGTTAGTAAGGCCGAAAAAAGACATTTGTCCATCCAGTTCAGCCTATATTCCATTATAATAAATACCCAGATCTACGTCCTTCTACAGAACCTAATAATTGTATGATACAATATTGTTCTGCTCCAGGAAGACATCCAGGCCTCTCTTGAACCCCTCGACTGAGTTCGCCATCACCACCTCCTCAGGCAAGCAATTCCAGATTCTCACTGCCCTAACAGTAAAGAATCCTCTTCTATGTTGGTGGAAAAACCTTCTCTCCTCCTATCTTTAAAAAAAAGTAACTACATTGTGCACATCTGACAAACACAACGAACATTTAGCCCATCCTTTGCTCAAATTAACACTCGTAATCTATAGTAATATATTGATACTTTGAATCATAACATGGAAATAAAATGTAGAGTAATTTTTGTTTGAATTGTGGATCTGGCCAGCTTCCACTGTCTCTTTGGCATTGCCTACCTTTAAAGCAAAAGGCAGGCAACTACTACTAGCAACTACTAGCTTTTAATGCTTTTAAAGCCATTTTAGCATTTAATAAGTACATATATTAATTCAATCTGCTACAATGTGTGAAACAGATTAATTCCCAAGCCTGAAAGATGAGAGCCCTCCATCACCTTAGTCCTAAATGTAAATGTAATTCCCATTTAATGAACATTAATTTTAGAAAAATGAAACTTACAGTACAATTACAGCTTGCCGCTTGTGCAGAGGCCAACTCCCCTCCACCCTCCATAATTACCTCTGCTCCTCGTTATGTGATAGAAACAAGACTGTTCAGTGTGTGACATCAAGAAGCTGCAAATGACTTGCTCTTGAGTGATGGTATGCAAGTGATTTTAGTTCTGCTTCATTACCCGTTTATGAACGAGTGGTAATCTGTTCCTCCTTATACCTCCCTTTTCACGGGATCATGCACACAGGCCAAGTTGGTCATGTTCTCTGAAGCAGTTCCTTACACGTTTGTTGTGCTTTTGATGAATAGTTTATGCGCTTTCCTGACAAATATTTTTCACATCTATGAATTTGCATTAGCCCTGGTTAATTATGCATTTAGTGTTGAGTTCCTTCTAAAGATACAGCAAGATCTTTATTTCATTCCCTACAGTGCGCGTAGGATGTGTGATTATCCTTGGAGAGAAAACATTTCCAAACTTGTGATTTTTATTTGTAATAAATGAAATGAGACAAAAAGAAAAATATGTTTTATGTTTTCGTGTTGGAAGAAACCAATCATGTTAACATCTGTAAATATGTTAAAATGTCTATTCACGGAACTTATGTACCACATATTTTACATGACGACAGAGATAGAAAACTAATAAGGTCAATAATGATAATAGTGTCTTCAACTGATACTAAAATGTCTACATGATTCAGAGAACTGTCTAGGTCTAATGGCCAGGGGCCATAAAGGTTACCAAATGGTTCATTGCTGATCTGCAAAATCAATACTAAATATACTTGTGTTAATATAATATGACTTATTAACTATGGTTAACAGCCCAAAGATTTAAAGGGAACCCTTTATTAGATTCATGCTGCCCTAATTATGGGCAGAAGAAATCAGAGCTTGGCAGCTTTACTGCAGACAATAATTTCTTTTTCTGAAATGGATATAAGTGAAAACAATTTATAAGTATGCATGTACATATGGAAGAAGATACATAGGAGAGACCTGTCAATCAACTGGAGTGGGACAGGTAGAAGCCGGCTGAGGGCCACACTGGATTAGTTTTGTCTCTGCTATGGTTTCCAGACAGAATTTTTCACTATATTTTCTTTGAAACATTGCAGCATTTCAGAGAAAGATATACATGACTGTAACCATGTGGCCAAGCTCTCATTCATGCTGCTCATAATTTGGACAGGAGCCTAGAGAGTAGGAGAGGGTGGTCAACAGTGTCAAAAGCTGCAGAAAGTTCGAGGAAAATGAGCAGATAGTGGTCACCATTACATTTTGCTGTCAGAAGGTTGATGGTCACATTGATGCATGCAGTTTCTGTAGAATGTAGGGGGCGGAAAATGGACTATGAAGGGTCTAGGAGGAAATGAGTGGAGAGGTAATGGGTAAGGAGGAAGTAGACCAGGCACTCCAAGAGTTTAGAGATGGGGGAGATTAGAGTCTGGTCTGCAGTTGTTTGTGCAGGATGGGTCGAGGATGGGTTTCTTTAATAATGGAGTAATGATAGAGTGTTTGAAGGAGGAGGGGAAAATGCCAGAGGAGAGGGAGAGATTAAAGATTGCAGTTAGATGAGTTGTGATGACTGGAGAGACTAGAGGAGATATGAGGGAATGGGGTCAGTAGTGCATGTAGTTGGACGAGAAGAAGAGATGAGCTTGGAGACTTCTTCTGTGAAGGGATCAAATGTGGAGAGTGAGCCAGGGGAAATGCAGGGAGGGATGGGAGTCACTGCACTTGGTGGCTGGGAGCAGATCTCCTGATGGATATTATCTATTTTCTCTATAAAGTGGGAGGCCAGGTCATCAGCACAAATATCTGTGATAGGGGCTTGTGCTTTTGGCCTGAGGAGGGAGTGAAAGGTGTCAAAAAGTTTCTTGGGTTGTTGGACAGTGAGGAGATCAGGGTGGTGAAGTAGATCTGTTTGGCAAGGTGAAGGGCAGACTTATAAGTTCTTAACATAAATTTAAAGTGGATGAAGTTTTCTGGTGTGTGAGTTTTTGTCCATTATCATTCAGCACACCCAGATCATCGCTGGAGAGATTGGGTTTGCGATGTGAGCCAGGGCTGTTTTATTCTGTTTTTGGATGTTCTGAGGATGAGGGGAGCTAATTGGTCAATGGTGCTTCTAAGAGTGTCGTTGTAGTGATGTACAATCATACAGGACAGGAAAAGAGGAGATTGGGGACAGTGATGAGTGTAGGGAGTCTGAAAGTGTATGAGGGTTAATGGCTTGTAGATTTCTGAATGTGTGGTAGGTAAGAGTGTGCTGGGGTGGGAAAGGATTTGTGAGCGTGAAGGAGAGAATGTTGTGGTCAAAGAGGGGAAGTAGTGAGTTGTCTAGGTAGGAGATTGAACAGAGCCGGACAAAGACCAGGTCAAGAGTGTTACCGTCTTTGTGTGTTTTAGAGGTTGAGAGCTGTGAGAGGCCTAGAGAAGTGCTTAGTGATAGAAGCTGGGATGCAGATGTGGAAGTGGGGCTGTTAATGGGGATGTTGAAGTCTCCCAGTATAAGGGTTGGTAGTTCTGAGGACATGAAGTGTGGCAGTCAGGCAGAGAAATGGTCCAGGAACTGGGTGGGTGAGCCTTGCGGCGGTCAGTATATGACCGCTTCTCTGAGGGAGAGGGGATGGAAGAGCCTGATGGTGTGGACCTCAAATGAAGGGAATGAGAGTGATGGAACTGGGGTTGACCTGGAAAGTGCATTGTGGGGACAGGAGTATGCTGACTCCACTACCATGTCTTTTTGTGGGTCTCGGGGAATGTGATAATTTTAAGCCACCATGGGAAATGGCAGCAGGGGAGACTATGTCAGAATCCTGGATCCAGGTTTCCGCGAGGGCCAACAGATTAAGAGAGTTGTTCAGAAAGTAATTGTGTATGAAAGGAAGCTTGATACATACAGACCGTGGACTCCAAAGGGCACAATTAAAAGAAGGAGCTGAAACAGTGCAGCTAATATTAAGAAGGTTAGTGAGGTTTCGATGTGAGGTAGGGTAGGGATTGAGATTGGGGGCATGGTGGACCGGAGTTGGGGGAGATGTCATCTGAAATCAGTAGGAGTAGGAAGATAAAGAGTAGGTAGTTTTTGGAATTGTAAGAAATTCTTTTGTGCGATGCGTCTGGGCAAGATGGGCTGAGGTTTTACAGGAAGGTGAAAAGTGTATGGGAGCTGTACATGGGAGAGGGAAGGAGAGAGGGGCTGATGTGTATGAGTCATGCTGGAGAAGGGATGGGGCAGAGAATTTGGATGGCAAGGGAACATAGGAGGATAGAAATAAAGCACATGAATAGAAGGAAAACAAAGTGTGGGTAAGGCTACTTTAACATAGTAACATAGTAACATAGTTAGTAAGGCCGAAAAAAGACATTTGTCCATCCAGTTCAGCCTATATTCCATCATAATAAATCCCCAGATCTACGTCCTTCTACAGAACCTAATTGTATGATACAATATTGTTCTGCTCCAGGAAGACATCCAGGCCTCTCTTGAACCCCTCGACTGAGTTCGCCATCACCACCTCCTCAGGCAAGCAATTCCAGATTCTCACTGCCCTAACAGTAAAGAATCCTCTTCTATGTTGGTGGAAAAACCTTCTCTCCTCCAGACGCAAAGAATGCCCCCTTGTGCCCGTCACCTTCCTTGGTATAAACAGATCCTCAGCGAGATATTTGTATTGTCCCCTTATATACTTATACATGGTTATTAGATCGCCCCTCAGTCGTCTTTTTTCTAGACTAAATAATCCTAATTTCGCTAATCTATCTGGGTATTGTAGTTCTCCCATCCCCTTTATTAATTTTGTTGCCCTCCTTTGTACTCTCTCTAGTTCCATTATATCCTTCCTGAGCACCGGTGCCCAAAGCTGGACACAGTACTCCATGTGTGGTCTAACTAGGGATTTGTACAGAGGCAGTATAATGCTCTCATCATGTGTATCCAGACCTCTTTTAATGCACCCCATGATCCTGTTTGCCTTGGCAGCTGCTGCCTGGCACTGGCTGCTCCAGGTAAGTTTATCATTAACTAGGATCCCCAAGTCCTTCTCCCTGTCAGATTTACCCAGTGGTTTCCCATTCAGTGTGTAATGGTGATATTGATTCCATCTTCCCATGTGTATAACCTTACATTTATCATTGTTAAACCTCATCTGCCACCTTTCAGCCCAAGTTTCCAACTTATCCAGATCCATCTGTAGTAGAATGCTATCTTCTCTTGTATTAACTGCTTTACATAGTTTTGTATCATCTGCAAATATCGATATTTTACTGTGTAAACCTTCTACCAGATCATTAATGAATATGTTGAAGAGAACAGGTCCCAATACTGACCCCTGCGGTACCCCACTGGTCACAGCGACCCAGTTAGAGACTATACCATTTATAACCACCCTCTGCTTTCTATCACTAAGCCAGTTACTAACCCATTTACACACATTTTCCCCCAGACCGTTTCACACCAGCGTTAACTGCAATCCGTCACAATGCGTCGTTTTGCAGAAAAAACGCATCCTGCAAAAGTGCTTGCAGGATGCGTTTTTTCCCCATAGACTTGTATTGACGACGCATTGCGATGGATTGCCACACGTCGCATCTGTCATGCGACGGATGCGTCGTGCTTTGGCGGACCGTCGGGATCAAAAAACGCTACATGTAACGTTTTTTGCTCCTGACAGACCGCTTTTTCCGACCGCTCATATGCGGCCGGAACTCCGCCCCCACCTCCCCACACCTCACAATGGGGCAGCGGATGCGCCGGAGAAATGCATCCGCTGCCTCCGTTGTGCAGTGCGTTAAACGCTAGCATCGGAATCTCTGCCCGACGCATTGTGACGGGGAGATTCCGACGCTAGTGTGAAAGTAGCCTTACCTGACTCCTGCCCTATCTAACATGGAATAACTGCTTTATCTTGATGCTTATCTTCTGGAACAGGCTCAGGAGAGATGGAATGTGGGAGCTGGTTTGGGATAATTTGGCAGCTGGGGCCAGCACACCAGGGGGTGGTTAGATGATCAAAGACATTGGGCCTGGCTACATCTCAGATGACAGAGAGCAAACAGCAAGCAGAGATAGTATCATTAGAAGCTGCTTGCTGACATAGAATAGAGTGAATACATGCAGGATCAATACAGGAGTTGAATGAGCTGGATACCTGTGTGAAGAGAGAAAATGGGTGTTAGTTTGTTACCATGGAATAACTGCTTTATCTTGATGCTTATCTTATGGGATGCTTTGCTTATTACTTCTTTTCTCATAACATTTTGAGAAATATAAACATTATGACTTTATGCTAGATCATGTTTCATCATTTAAAGTTAGGCTTCTGCTCAAAACATTTAGTAGCTGTCATCACCACAATAAATCTACTAAAAAATAAATCTAAATTACATTATGTCAAACCAATCCCACCTAATCTATTCTATTTTATAGAAAGAAAATGATTTGACAAAGTTGATCTTTTATTCTTTCCTCTAAAAGAGTCTATGATTGACACCCTCTTGTTTTTAACGCCTTCATTTTACGCATACTGCACAATGTCCCCTGCCTTAATTACTATCTTTTCTCACTCTATGTGGGCGCCAAAAGTTCAGTCATTGTTATCTTGTTCTTCTCCTAAAGCAGGGCAAGGTCAGCTCATTAAATAATAACTAAATCCTGATGAACAAAAATCTCCTTAAATTCATAAAGCCAGACTATGGGTGTACTAAATGCACTAATTAAAGGGTTATCAAGTGTGAAGATATTGATGACATATGAGTAAGATGATTGATCAGTACCCCCATTGATCAGCATTTATATGTCCTCAATGTATAGAGGCTACTGGATATTGCAGAACAGCCCATATTGTCAGCTACAGCACTGTTAGATAGGAGCTGTCCTGACATACCCATCAGCAGTCACTACATACTGAATGGTGCTGCGCATTTCATCTCCAGTCAATGTCTTGATATCCAATCTTATACCAGCTGATCAAGTGGTTGAGGGGTGTCAGATTCCCACCTATCCAAAGGATAGGTCTCCAATATATACTGCCCGGAAGAGCCCTTGTTACTACAAGTTAATTTACTGTCTATGGCTCATCCTTAGCCCTCGTTCACATGTCTATTTTAATACACGTACATGGAAAATTGGTACCAGTGTCATCAATGTTTTGGACAAGTTTCATCAGTGTATGGTCAGTGTGTTCATTTTAACCATCAGTGTGTTATCAGTGTTTTTCATTGATTAATAGAAAAATAAATTACAAAGATTCTCCGGACAGCACAATGATTCCATCCTTGTGTTTTTCATGGACCCATAGACTTGTATTAGCACTTTTCATCAGTGATACCGGGTAAAAATGGACATGTCTCCGTGTGTTTTGCATGGGTACATGGACTGTGAAAAAACATGAATATGTGAATGGCCCAGTAGACTACATTGGCATGCAAAAGTATTTACACTCGTGGCATTTTTCATGTTTTGCTACCTTACAATCTGGAATTTCACAAATTTTTTGGAGCGTTTGCATTAGTTCATGTAAAAAACATGACTACAACAATCAATCAACATTTGGTTTTCTTTTTTTTGTGAAGTAAACATCAAATAGGACAAAATAATTGAGAACTTCAGTGTGCATAACTATTCACTTCCCTACAGTCAGTACTTTGTAGAGCCTTCCTCTCTGGCAATTACATCTGCAAGTTGCTTTGGATAAGTCTCTATGAGCTTTCCACATCTTGCCACTGGGATTTTCGCCGATTCCTCAAGGCAAAGCTGCTTCAGTTCCTTCAAGTTACTGTAGATGGTTTCCTCTGGTGAACAGCGATCTTCAAGTCTGACCACAGATTCTCAATTGTATTAAGGTCTGCTTTTTGAATAGGCCAATTCAAAACATTTACACATTTCCCCTTAAATCACTTGAGTATTGCTTTAGCAGCATGGGACATTGTCTTGTTGGAAGGTGAACCTCCATTCCAGTCTCAAATCACTCACAGACATTGAATTTCAACATCTGATCCTTTTTTTCCCTTGGGAAATAAGGCACTTCCATAGGTGTTCAGCAGTGGCTCACACCCCTTAGGTACTTGGAAATTAATGAATGTCTGGTTGAATAACATGTGCCTTTGCTACGGGGGGATCAGGAGTAAAACTTGACCGTCTAACAAGCATTGTAAGGTAGATATTGTTGGCTTTAAATATAATGAAAAGAAAAATTACATTAACAAAAAAATGCTTCCTGTATACAGTTATACACATATCCCTTATATAATTACTTCTATCCCACATCTATACTAATGGTACAATTGTTTAAATGAAGAGCACAGATTTTTCAAAAAATACAATGAGACTGGTTTATAAACAAAGGTCTCCTTTGTTTCATTCAATTAAATTGTTACATTGCAGAATTGCACTTTATATCCTTAGCTTATTAAATGCCTCCTTTTATTTGGCTTGAATTATATCTCTGTTACCCTCTGAACAGTAAAATGAATCGGTTAGTACAGTCAGCACAAAAGCCTGTCTCTTGAGGACAGTGAAATATACAGGACTTGGTTAAGAAGCGCTGCTATAAAGAATCCCTTGTGTCTGTTTGGATTCCCGGCTCTGTTTCTTCTTTTCTACCATCGTCAATATTATTCTCAATCTTTTACCTTCCTCTGTGAGCTTTACTAGAATACTGATCCACAAGCATTATTGAGAGCATAAAAAAACAAACAAAAATAGCTTCCTGGGGAGTTTGACAAAGTTCTTTCATACGAGTGAATAGTTGGTGACGAGGAAAGAAGAGTTGCAGTGTTCTTGAGAGCGTCTTGGTACTGAGATTACTCTAGATGTAGGAGTCTGCAGAAGCTAAGTAGAAAGACAGATCATATAATGAGGACAAAGAATCCGGATTCCCACAAAAGGATTGTGAAGCCGAGAGGATGGTTGCGCCTTGGCAGGTCATCCCCATCGCACCCTGCTAGGACTGATAAGCATGTGCTTGACAGTGTCTGATACTGATGTTAGCACACCTCTCTGCTCACTGCAGAGGCACTAGGCTTTGGGAATGGATTGATAAGAAACACAATGAATAAATAAATAACAAAGCCCACTCAGTGAATTTAGTCATTTGCATTGCATTACTAAATAACTATGCTCCCACTGACATCCATCTGATTGGAAACGGCATGTTTAAAGGGCTAGTAAGATTTATTGTTCTCATTTTATCAGTCTTCTGTTAGCTAAAAGCCTAATCGCTTTATATAATATTCTAACATTTTAAAAAAGAAATATGCTGTTAGGGCTGGCGGAACGCACCGAGTAAATAGAGAGATGATATTTGGTGCGTTTGCAGCCCGGGGTCCACCGTGCAGGAGAGAACCTGCTGCTGGCAAATGGCGGCACTATATGGCGGTAGAAGCAAACTCTGTTACTTCACCGAGTCGCCTATAAAGAAAGCACTGTGTCCTGTTTAGCTCACAGGAGTACACAGCAACTGCCGAGCAGATAGCAGTTTGTGGTCACACAGTCAAAGAGGCAATCATACAATCTCCTCACTGGAGGAGCCTGTATTCTAGTGGCTTATTTCAGCCGGGGCCCTGAATGCATACACACAATCTCCTCACCGGAGGTGCCGGTATTCTAGTGCCTTATTTCAGCTGGGGCCCTGAATACACACATGTATGACCACATTGGCGCAAAACTCATGACATGAATTGATACTAGCGCATGGCCGAGAGGTCATGCGAACCTTTTATAGCTGCAGCAAGTACAGGACCTTCCCAGAAGGACCAATCGGAGGCTGCCACAGAAGTTGAGCACCTTCAGGACCTTCCTAGAGGACCAATGGGATTTGCTGCAGTATCTAAGCATGTGACCCTTGATCTCCAACGAGAGATCTTACCCTGGGCATGCTCAGAAGGGGAAAAGTAGGACTTAGTCCCAAAAACCTCTGCTCGCCGCTGCCCAGTACTGGCTACAATGGCAGAAGCTGGAAAGGCAGCAGTAACCCTTTGCACAGAGTCAGACTGAGCAAGACGCTGGGACCGACGTCTCCGCTGAGCAGGCTCCACTGCGGCAGGAAAAGAATTGGAGACCACAGCAAAGATGGCCCAATATTCCCCCTGTGCAGAGGTGGGAACTCGACCCCTAACATATGCAGGGTCAAATTTATTTAACCATATCAAAAAATAACATCATACCATTTTTTTTTTACGAAAGGCTACACAAACGCCAAGAGGGTTATGATAGTTTAGAAAATATCTCTTCTATTACCCAAAACCCATATTCCTATAAATGCAATATTCTTATGTCCTTGTCAAAGTTCAGAATTACAGAAACACTTTGCTTTGAGCTATGAATATATAGTACATGTACAAGTACAGATGAAGACATTAAAAGGGGTTTTCAAAATACAAAGAATAAAGTTAATGGGACTGTACTCATATTTTGTGATATGTATTAATGTCGCTATTTTACCAAGTAGAGCATGTCATATAGGTCTACTGTCTAATGGTGCTTATGCCATTGTTTATAGTCCATCTATCTACAAATTATTATTGTAAATGTTGTAAGCATTCATTCTAACACACTATTTTCTTGACACCATAACTTTTTGCACACTATCTAGTTGAATATTCTTTAATGGATCTAAAGTACAAGGAACCTAGAATTTTATATTTAGTTCAAGAGATAAAATTGTAAAATAAAACAAAATAATAAAGGATGAATGTCAAAGCATTGGGCAAACCATACAGCATCAGTATCAAAGAGCCTACGGTTTATAGCTCTGGCATGCGTTATTGTCTGGTCTGCAGATTAATCTTCAGCACTTTCTGGTAAAGTCACTAATGGAAATCAAAGAGTATTATTGTGCCTCAAAACATAAAATAGACTCCACTCAACACTATGAGCTTTGCAAAATACAATTGACATTTATTGACTTTAAAATGGTATTCTATCTACAAACATTTATCACATATCCAACAATCATCAGTTTCTATAACCCTTAACCCCTTTACCCCCAAGGGTGGTTTGCACGTTAATGACAGGGCCAATTTTTACAATTCTGACCACTGTCCTTTTATGAGGTTATAACTGTGGAACACTTTAACGGATTCCAGTGATTCTGACATTGTTTTCTCGAGACATATTGTACTTCATGATAGTGGTAAAAATTCTTTGATAGTACCTGTGTTTATTTGTGAAAAAAACGGAAATTTGGCGAAAATTATGAAAATTTCGCAATTTTCCAACTTTGAATTTTTATGCAATTAAATCACAGAGATATGTCACACAAAATACTTAATAAGTAACATTTCCCACATATCTACTTTACATCAGCACAATTTTGGAACCAAAATTTTTTTTTGTTAGGGAGTTATAAGGGTTAAAATTTGACCAGCAATTTCTCATTTTTACAACACCATTTTTTTTTAGGGACCACATCTCATTTGAAGTCATTTTGAGGGGTCTATATGATAGAAAATACCCAAGTGTGACACCATTCTAAAAACTGCACCCCTCATGGTGCTCAAAACCATATTCAAGAAGTTTATTAACCCTTCTGGTGCTTCACAGGAATTTTTGGAATGTTTAAATAAAAATGAACATTTAACTTTTTTTCACACAAAATTTATTTCAGCTCCAATTTGTTTTATTTTACCAAGGGTAACAGGAGATTATGGACCTCAAAAGTTGTTGTACAATTTGTCCTGATTACACCGATACCCCATATGTGGGGGTAAACCACTGTTTGGGCGCATGACAGAGCTCGGAAGCGAAGGAGCGCCGTTTGACTTTTCAATGCAAAATTGACTAGAATCGAGATGGGACACCATGTTGCGTTTGGAGAGCCCCTGATGTGCCTAAACATTGAAACCCCCCACAAGTGACACCATTTTGGAAAGTAGACCCCCTGAGGAACTTATCTAGAGGTGTGGTGAGCACTTTGACCCACCAAGTGCTTCACAGAAGTTTATAATGCAGAACCGTAAAAATAAAAAATCATATTTTTTCACAAAAATTATTTTTTCGCCCCCAATGTTTTATTTTCCCAAGGGTAAGAGAAGAAATTGGACCCCAAAAGTTGTTGCACAATTTGTCCTGAGTACGCTGATACCCCATATGTGGAGGTAAACCACTGTTTGGGCGCATGGGAGAGCTCAGAAGGGAAGGAGCGGCGCCGTTTGACTTTTCAATGCAAAATTGACAGGAATTGAGATGGGACGCCATGTTGCGTTTGGAGAGCCACTGATGTGCCTAAACAGTGAAAACCCCTACAAGTGACACCATTTTGGAAAGTAGACCCCCTAAGGAACTTATCTAGAGGTGTGGTGAGCACTTTAACCCACCAACTGCTTCACAGAAGTTTATAATGCAGAACCGTAAAAATAAAAAATCATATTTTTTCACAAAAATTATATTTTCGCCCCTAATTTTTTATTTTCCCAAGGGTAAGAGAAGAAATTGGACCCCTACAATTGTTGTACAATTTGTCCTGAGTACGCTGATACCCCATATATGGAGGTAAACCACTGTTTGGGCGCATGGGAGAGCTCGGAAGGGAAGGAGCGTCGTTTGACTTTTCAATGCAAAATTGACAGGAATTGAGATGGGACACCATGTTGCGTTTGGAGAGCCACTGATGTGCCTAAACATTGAAAACCCCCACAAGTGACACCATTTTGGAAACTAGACCCCCTAAGGAACTTATCTAGAGGTGTGGTGAGCACTTTGACCCACCAAGTGCTTCACAGAAGTTTATAATGCAGAACCGTAAAAATAAAAAATAATATTTTTTCCCACAAAAATTATCTTTTCGCCCCCAATGTTTTATTTTCCCAAGGGTAAGAGAAGAGATTGGACCCCAAAAGTTGTTGTACAATTTGTCCTGAGTACGCTGATACCCCATATGTGGGGGTAAACCACTGTTTGGGCGCATGGGAGAGCTCGGAAGGAAGGAGCGCCGTTTGACTTTTCAATGCAAAATTAACAGGAATTGAGATGGGACGCCATGTTGCGTTTGGAGAGCCACTGATGTGCCTAAACATTGAAACCCCCCACAAGTGACACCATTTTGGAAAGTAGACCCCCTAAGGAACTTATCTAGATGTGTTTTGAGCGCTTTGACCCACCAAGGGCTTCACAGAAGTTTATAATGCAGAGCCGTAAAAATAAAACAAAACTTTTTTTCCACAAAAATTATTTTTTAGCCCCCAGTTTTGTATTTTCCTGAGGGTAACAGGAGAAATTGGACCCCAAAATTTGTTGTCCAATTTGTCCTGAGTGCGCTGATACCCCATAAGTGGGGGGGAACCACTGTTTGGGCACATGGGAGGGCTCGGAAGGGAAGGAGCTCCATTTAAAATGCAGACTTAGATGGAATGGTCTGCAGGTGTCACATTGCGTTTGCAGAACCCCTAATGTACCTAAACAGTAGAAACCCCCCCACAAGTGACACCATTTTGGAAACTAGGCACACTAAGGAACTCATCTAGATGTGTTGTTAGAGCTTTGAACCCCCCAAGTGTTTCACTACAGTTTGTAATGCAGAGCCGTGAAAATAAAAAAAAAACTTTCCCCCAAAAATTATTTTTTAGCCCCCAGTTTTGTATTTTCCCGAGGGTAAGAGGAGAAATTCGACCCCAAAAGTTGTTGTCCAATTTGTCCTGAGTACGCTGATACCCCATATGTGGGGGGAACCACCGTTTGGGCGCATGGGAGGGCTCGGAAGGGAAGGAGTGCCATTTGGAATGCAGACTTAGATGGAATAGTCTGCAGGCGTCACATTGCGTTTGCAGAGCCCCTAATGTACCTAAACAGTAGAAACCCCCCACAAGTAACCCCATATTGGAAACTAGACCCCCCAGGGAACTCATCTAGATGTGTTGTGAGAACTTTGAACCCCCAAGTGTTTCACTACAATTTATAACGCAGAGCCGTGAAAATAAAAAATCTTTTTTTTTCCCACAAAAATTATTATTTAGCCCCCAGTTTTGTATTTTCCCAAAGGTAACAGGAGAAATTGGACCCCAAAAGTTGTTGTCCTATTTGTCCTGAGTACGCTGATACCCCATATGTTGGGGTAAACCCCTGTTTGGGCACACGGGAGAGCTCGAAAGGGAAGGAGCACTGTTTTACTTTTTCAACGCAGAATTGGCTGGAATTGAGATCGGACGCCATGTCGTGTTTGGAGAGCCCTGATGTGCCTAAACAGTGGAAACCCCCCAATTATAACTGAAACCCTAATCCAAACACACCCCTAACCCTAATTCCAACAGTAACCCTAACCACACCTCTAACCCTGACACACCCCTAACCCTAATCCCAACCCTATTCCCAACTGTAAATGTAATCTAAACCCTAACCCTAACTTTAGCCCCAACCCTAACTGTAGCCCCAACCCTAACCCTAGCCCTAACCCTAGCCCTAACCCTAGCCCTAACCCTAGCCCTAACCCTAACCCTAACCCTAGCCCTAACCCTAACCCTAGCCCTAACCCTAACCCTAGCCCTAACCCTAGCCCTAACCCTAGCCCTAGCCCTAACCCTAACCCTAGCCCTAATGGGAAAATGGAAATAAATACATTTTTTTAATTTTTCCCTAACTAAGGGGGTGATGAAGGGGGGTTTGATTTACTTTTATAGCGTTTTTTAGCGGATTTTTATGATTGGCAGCCGTCACACACTGAAAGACGCTTTTTATTGCAAAAAATATTTTTTGCGTTAACTTACCACATTTTGAGAGCTATAATTTTTCCATATTTTGGTCCATAGAGTCATGTGAGGTCTTGTTTTTTGCGGGACGAGTTGACGTTTTTATTGGTAACATTTTCGGGCACGTGACATTTTTTGATCACTTTTTATTCCGATATTTGTGAGGAAGAATGACCAAAAACCAGCTATTCATGAATTTCTTTTGGGGGAGGCGTTTATACCGTTCCGCGTTTAAAATTGATAAAGCAGTTTTATTCTTCGGGTCAGTACGATTACAGCGACACCTCATTTATATCATTTTTTTATGTTTTGGCGCTTTTATACGATAAAAACTATTTTACAGAAAAAATAATTATTTTTGCATCGTTTTATTCTCAGGACTATAACTTTTTTATTTTTTTGCTGATGATGCTGTATGCGGCTCATTTTTTTGCGGGACAAGATGACATTTTCAGCGGTACTATGGTTATTTATATCTGTCTTTTTGATCGCGTGAGATTCCACTTTTTGTTCGGCGGTATGATAATAAAGCATTGTTTTTTGCCTCATTTTTTTTTTCTTACGGTGTTTACTGAAGGGGTTAACTAGTGGGCTAGTTTTATAGGTTGGGTCGTTACGGATGCGGCGATACTAAATATGTGTACTTTTATTTGGTCTTTGTTTATTTAGATGAAGAAAAGTATTTATGGGAATAATATTTTTTTTTTTCAATATTTAGGAATTTTTTTTTTTTTTTTTTTTTACACATTTGGAAAAATTTTTTTTTACTTTTTTATTTTGTCCCGGGGGGGACATCACAGATCGGTGATCTGACAGTTTGCACAGCACTCTGTCAGATCACTGATCTTACTTAGAGCAGTGCAGGCTTCACAGTGCCTGCTCTGAGCAGGCTTTGTGAAGCCACCTCCCTCCCTGCAGGACCCGGATCCGCGGCCATCTTGGATCCGGGCCTGGAGCAAGCAGGGAGGGAGGTAAGACCCTCGCAGCAACGCGATCACATCGCGTTGCTGCGGGGGGCTCAGGGAAGCCTGCAGGGCGCCCCCTCCCTGCGCGGTGCTTCCCTGTACCGCCGGCACATCGCGATCATCTTTGATCGCGGTGTGCCAGGGGTTAATGTGCCGGTGGCGGTCCGTGACCACTCCTGGCACATAGTTCCGGATGTCAGCTGCGATAGGCAGCTGACACCCGGCCGCGATCGGCGGCGCTCCCCCCGTGAGCGCTGCCGATCGCATATGACGTACTATCCCGTCCGTGGTCATAGGGGCCCACCCCACCTCGACGGGATAGTACGTCTAATGTCAGAAAGGGGTTAAAGTGTTAAATGAGCAGCAGTGTGCATGCTCTGCACAGAATTATTCACTCTATTTGCCCTCTAGTCATATAGTTGCAGTGGTCTGCCATTTCAGAAATTGGCAAGTTTCAGTTTTCAGACCCCCTAATGGAGACTGTATAAATAAAAAAGTTGTTAGCTTTCATTACTGTCATTTGTAAACAGCCTATATAATAGTGACAAGCATATGAAAGTGTTCAAAAGTGCCCCCTATTGGTTTTGTTATAAGTGCATGCCTTTCTTCTATGGAAGGTACACAACTGTTTCCTGCCGCATGTGCCTAATCTGGCCACAGGCAGCATGTGTCTTAGAAAGGGTTGTCCTCCATTAGAAATATGCGTATGGGACCCTCCCAACACTCCCCCAAAACATGATCTTTTTGCTCTCCTTCTGTGAAAGGCAGATCCTTTTATTCTCCTCCAGGATAAGGCACTGCTAGCAGAGTCTGACAGTGGCTCTCTCTTATAGAATACAAGAGTTCTCAAGTCGAGCCAAGCATTTCTGTGTAAAGTAAAGGTCAACACTGTGGCTCATTGGTTAGCCTTGCAGCGCTGGGGTCCAGGGTTCAAATCCCACCAAGGACAATATTTGCATTGAGTTTGTATGTTCTCCTCATGTCTGCATGAGTTTTCTCTTAGTACTCCAGTTTCCTCCTTCACTCCAAAGACATACTGATGGGGAATTTAGATTGTGAGCCCCAATGGGGAAAGTGGCGATAATGTCTGTAAAGCGCTGTGGAATAATGGTGCTATGTAAGTGATTAAAATAAAAAAATAAAAAAATAAATAACAATAACGTGAAGATGAGAGAGATATTTGTTGGGTGAGATTATTTGGACGGCAGCTATCTAATGTGTATGGGCGTCATTAACGTAGGGGATATTTGTCAGAAACACTGCAACATTTTACTTAATGAACACTCTCACTAATGTAATACTTCTAAATACTACAAAATATTGCTAAACAATTTACATAAGCACAGGAAATATACTTGTAATAATGTCCTGCAGAAGGCCATAAAGAGACAAGGAAATTGATGATACTAAAGAGGTAGGGCCCAATTTCTGGCACAAAATCAAAGTTATGCCAAAATGTTGCAACTTTTGACATGTTTATACCAGTCCCGGCCAGCTCTGCCAAAATTGGAGGAGTTGAGGTCGGATGGGGCACCCTACAAGTTAATCAAAACTTAAGCCAGAAATGTACGCATGTGCTTCCTAATTAATTAGGTGCATCTTACTCCAGCAGTGCTTTCATTAAAGAAATTAAATAGCAAAGTGCTATGTCTGCTCTGCAGTGTCCCGTACGGTTAGGTAGAGCCAACGTTCAGGAGATTGTAGTAAAAAGTTGTTAAACATGTAAATGACATAGGGTATTAAGTTGACAGTGTTTTGTCAAAAAAGCATAAAATACATCCCACCATGACAAGGAGCATCCAATCAGGATGGACCTGTCTCTAATGTAAAACTTCTCTATGCATCAGCAGGCCTCAATAGATGGGGAGGAGGCAGAGAAGGTCTCAGGCCTGACTGTTTGGGCACCTGCCCATGGAAAGTGATATTAACCAAATGAATAGCCCAAAAAGGGATAGTCATGCCAATGGCGCACAGATGTAAGCAGTATGTGGGGTAGAATAGCTCCCTACAGTGTTTAGTGTCTGGTCCTAGTCGCTACACATTAGCTCATATAGAAAAGAAGTGAAGCTGATCTGCAATACCCGACAGCAACAAATCAATGTATGGCACTGATGTGCTCTACCTCATACACTAGCAGCTAATTTGAGGTGGTGCTTGATGTACGATCTCCGCTGATTTTATATTGATGACCTATCCTGATGATAGATCATTAAAATAGATGTACTGGAAAACTTTAAAATACTGCTGTTTTCTATTGCTTTTTATTTTGTTTTTACTGATTTCATTGCATTAGAAGAAAGCTAAAAACTTGACAGAAGACAGAAACCCTAAAACATGTAAATCACTGAAAGGAGTACTTTGAGAAATTGTCAAGGAATACAGTTCTCCATACAGTCCACAAAAGCAAGTTAAAGCTCTATCATGCAAAGACGAAGCCATATATCAGCACAATCCAGAAGTGATACTATCTTCTCTAAGCCAAAGTTAATGTAAAATGGACTGAGGCAAAATGGAAAGCTGTTTTGTAGTCAGATGAGTCAAAATTTGAAATTATGGAAACCATGGACATTGTGAACTGTGGACTCAAGAGGAGTGGGACTACTTAGCTTGCTATCAGAATAAAGTGCAAATACAATTCCTAAATTGCTGTTTTTCGTTCATTCTGCCTCCCAAAAATCAGAATAGAAAGTGATCATAAAAGTTATGTGAGCGAAAATGGTACCAATAAAAATTTTTACTTGTCCCAATAAAAACAAGACCTCACATGACTCTGTCTGTAGAAATATGGAAAAATTATAGCTCTCAAATATGGTGATGTAAAAACTTATTTTTGCAAAAAAGAGCATCTTTTAGTGTGTGACAGCTGTCAAAGATAAAAAAACAATATAAATCTGGTATCGCTGTAATCACTAACACCGCACGAGGAATGGCATAAAAAAATAAGAAAAAACTATTTTTCACATTCTGTTGACTTTTTCATTCTGCCTCCCAAATATTGCAGTAAGGTTCAGCTCATATTTATCCTGCGCTCTATGCTAGCGTTGTTTCCGTGTAATTCTCTGAAATACGTGATTCAGATGGAAACACTGGCTGAAGATCCCCTATAATGAGGCAAATTGAGGCACTGTAGACTCTGCCTGGTTTATGATCTGGCTTTTCCCTTCTTTTTAAGCATGCATGGAAGTGCAGTCAACCACAGTTTTGTGCACCTCTGAAGGACACCACTGAACAAAGCCCAGATACATTCCATAGTAACTTTGCTGCCTCATTATAGTGATTGTATCCATCAGGGGTTTTATCTGAAATCCTGATATAAGTGCTTAGTGTAGAGTGCTGGATAAAAGTAATCCTAAGGCTATGTGCACACGTCAGGATTTCTGGCAGAAATTTTCCTGACAAAAACCTAACATTTCTGCCAGAAATCCGGATGCGTTTTTTTCACGTTTTTTCACGCGTTTTTGATGCGTTTTTTGCGTGTTTTTGATGCGTTTTTTCTTGCGTTTTTTCCAAATGCATAGAATAGCGGGAAAAACGCGAAAAAAACGTAAAATTAATGAACATGCTGCTTTTTTTTACCGCGATGCGTTTTTTTCGCGGAAAAAAATGCACCACGTGCACAAAAATTGCAGAATGCATTCTAAATGATAGGATGCATATGTCTGCAGTTTCTAATGCGGTTTTATCGCGTTTTTATCGCAAAAAAATGTGAAAAAAAAACGCAAAAAAACCTGAACGTGTGCACATACTCTCAATGTTATGTAAAATGTTTCTAACAAAAGCTTCAAATCAATCCATAAAACAAGCAAGCCCTCACTCAGATCCATCATCTGCCAAAGGAAATATAGTGGGCTTCCACATTATTGGAACAACAAAGGCTCTGGAAAAGCAAAATTGCTCCTAGCCCCAAACATAAATTCAGCAAAATATGCTCTCCCAAATCCAAATACCCCCATGTATTTCGAAGTCCCACAGTGTGCCTAAACCACATTTACTATCCACATGGTTTGTATTTCTGTAGTGATGAGAGACTGCCTTATTTACAGGTGCATGTCTCCAGAAGTATGAGCTGGACATAATGTACTGGGCACTACAACATACAGGCCACTACAGTTTATGGGCTCCACAATGTATGGGCACTACTATAACAGATTTGCAGTTTTCACTCAGCAACATACACCCATAGAGTAAAATCATCTCTACACCTGGAGATGAATTCCCAAAGGGGTATAATTTCCAAAAAGGGAATCACTTCAGGGGGATATTCTGCTCCTCTAGCAATTAAGACCTCTGCATATTGAGTCCTCAAACTATTGCAGAAAAATCTTTGCTCTAGGAGGCAAATAGCGCTCTGTCCCTCCCGAGTCTCCCCATGTGGTTAGGCAGTACTGTACAGCCACATATGGGGTATTGCCATGTTCAGCAGAAATTGTGGGACAAATATTGGTGTAATTTTAACCCATTTTCCTACCTATGTGAAAATGTAAAATCTGGGGCTAAAGCAGAATTTTTGTGGTAAAAATGTAATTATTTTTTCTTTATTGCCCAATGGTATAAAATTATGTGACATGCTCATGGTGTCAATAAGATCACTGCACCCTTAGATTAATTTATTGAGAGGTGTAGTTTGTAAAATGGGATAATTTATGGGGGTGTTCTGCAGTTCTGGCACCTCAGGTGCTCTTCAAGTGGGTCATAGCACCCGCAAAGCATAACAGTAAAGTCTACAATATAATATCGTGCTCCTTCCCCTCTGAGGTTTCCACTGTGTCTGAAAAGTAGTTTGTGATTATATGTATAGTATTGGCACACTCAGGAGAAATTGCACAACAAACTGTGAGGCTCATATTTTCCTATTAGCCCTTATAAAATTTAAAATGTGAGGCTAAAACAACATTTTAATGATAAAAATGTAATTATTCCTTCTTCACCACCCAGTGGTATAAAATTCTTCGAGGCACATGTAGTGTCAACATCCTCACTGTACCCATAGATGAATACATTGGGGGGTGTAGTTTGTAAAATAACATCACTTATGGGTAGGGTTGAGCGACTTTTCTTTTTATAGGATCGGGTCGGATTTCACGAAACCCGACTTTTTCAAAAGTCGGGTCGAGTGAAATCGGCCGATCCTATAGAAAAGTCGGGGTCGGGGTCGGCCGAAACACGAAACCCAATGCAGTGCATTGGGTTTCTAATGGATCCTAGGGTCTGAAGGAGAGGAAACTCCCCTTCAGGCCCTGGGATCCATATTTAAGTGTAAAATAAAGAATCAAAATAAAAAATATTGCTATACTCACCCTCGGACGCGCCCTGGTTCTTACCGGCAGCCTTCCTTCCTAAGAATGAGCGCCTGAAGGACCTTCGATGATGTCGCGGCTTGTGATTGGTCGCATGAGCGGTCACATGGGCGTCACGTGACCAATCACAAGCCGCGACATCATCTAAGGTCCTTCAGGCGCTGATTCTTAGGAAGGAAGGCTGCGGGTTAGAACCAGGGCGCGTCCGAGGGTGAGTATATACCTATTAGGAATATACTCACCCTCGGATGCGCCCTCGGACGCTTCCTTCCTAAGAATTAGCGCCTGAAGGACCTTAGATGATGTCGCGGCTTGTGATTGGCCGCGTGACCGCCTATGTGACCGCTCACGCGACCAATCACAAGCCGCGACTTCATTGAAGGCCGTTCAGGCGCTCATTCTTAGGAAGGAAGGCTGCCGGTGAGAACCAGGGCGCGTCCGAGGGTGAGTATAGCAATATTTTTTTTATTTTTATTCTTTATTTTACACTTAAATATGAATTCCGATACCGATTCCTGATATCTTAAACATATCGGGAATCGGTATCGGAATTCCGATTCCAGATCAGAAGATCGCCGGCATCATGGCCGACCCGACACAGGGGTCGGGTCGGGTTTCATGAAACCCGACTTTGCCAAAAGTCGTCGACTTCTGAATCTGGCCGACCCGTTTCGCTCAACCCTTCTTATGGGGGGTTCTGCTGTTCTGTAACCTCAGGGGCTCTGCTAAATGGTTATGGCAGCTGCAAACCATTCAAGAAAAATCTGAAATCCAATACGGCGCATCTTCCCTTCTGAACTTTGCACTGTGCCTCAAAAGCAATTTTCAACTACATATGGTACTGATACTCATTAGAGATTGCACAACAAATTCTATGGTCTATTTTGCTCCTGCTACACTTGTGAAAGTTAAAAAAAATGGGGAGAAAATGTGATTTTTTATTTTTACGACTCAATGTTATAAAATTTGGTAATACACCTGGGGGTTGAAAGTGCTGATGACACATCTAGATAAATTCCTCAAGGGGTCTTCATTTTAAAATTGGATCACTTGTGGGCGGTTTGAGCTGTTTAGATACATTAGGGGTTCTCCAAATTCATAGTGACATCAACTATTCCATTCCATTCCAGACGGTTTTGCTTTCCAAAAGTCAAATGGCGCTCCTTCCGAGCCCTGCTGTGCACCCAAACATTAGTTTTCCACCACATATGGGGTATCGGCATACTCAGGAGAATTTGCAGATTAAATTGGCAGGTTCATTGTCTCTGTTTACCCTTGTAAAAATGCAAAAATTGGGGCAAATGAACATTTTTGATGGGAAAAGTAAAATGTTAATTTTTTTCCTTCCACATTGCTTTAATTCCAGTGAAGCAGTTAAAGATTAAAAACCTTCTTGAATTTTCTTTCGAGCAGTTTCAGTTGTGCAGTTTTTTAGAATTGTGTCATAATCACCATAGAATGGTGTATTTTCATTTATATAGGCTTCTCAAAGTCACTTGAAACTTGATGAGGTCCCTAAAAAAAAGTTTTGTTTTTTTTGTTTTTTTTAAATTTTGCTGGAAAAATTTGAAATTGCTGATAAACTTTGAATCCTTCTAGCTTTCTAACAAAGAAAATAATGTTTAAAAAATTGTGCTGATGTAAAGTAGACATGTGGGGAATGTTGCTTATAACTATTTTGTGTGACATACTGTAGCTTTTTGGTTTAAGGGCATAAAAATTAAAAGTTTGGAAATTGCAAAAATGTCAAGATTTTCACAAAATTTCGGATATTTTCACAAATAAGGATAGGATACATTGACGTGTTCCAGAGATAATGCCTCATAAAATGACACTGGTCAGAACTAAAAAAAATTGGCCTGGTCGGGAAGATGAAAACAGGCTGAGGGTTGAAGGGCTTAATAGTTTTCCACTTGCATCACTCCTGTCAAAGAACGCATACATAGCTGGTAGCAATAAGCAGCAAAATACAAAGTACTTTGAATTCTATGGTTTTATCTATCATGATTCATGACACAAAAAAGAACCATATTTTCATAAAAAGATTTAAAAAATTTCGTTACTGTAATCTCATATGAACAATTGCATATGCAGTACATATGCTGTGTCAATATTTATTTTACAAAAACTTTGGCTAAAATTAAGAAACAGAGTGTGGAAAATTACGTATAACCAATAAATCATTCGTTTTAGAACCACCGTTTGCATCAATAACTTGAAGCAATTCATTTCTGAATGTATTTCCCTTACATTGTTCTAGTGGAATTTTTGCCCACTCTTGGTTACATTACTTAAGTTCAATGAGATTTGTGGTAGTTCGTTTATGAACTGCTTTCTGAAGGTTGATTCAAAGCATTTCAATAGGACCGAGGTCTGGTGTTTGGGAGCTTACAACACCTTGTTTATTTTTTCAGGCATTCTGACGAACAATAGATTTGCTGGTGTTAGGAACATTGTTCTATTACATGACCCCATTTGGCTAAGCATTAGCTTTTGGATAGATGGTCTTACATTTGACTCTAGAATACTTTGGTATACAGGGGATTTCTTTGTGGACTCAATACAACTGCGAGATGCCAAAATCTTTTGTTTGCAAAACAAGCTTAAATCATCATTTCTCCTCTACTGTGCTTGACAGTTGGTAAGAAGTGTTTGGGCTGATTTGCTGTGTTTGGCTTCCTCTATATGTGACTAAACCACTCCACTTTGGTCTCGTTTGTCCAAGGATCATTGTCTCAGAAATCTTGTGGTTTGCTCAGATGCATCTTTTGCAAACTATAGCTCTGCTGCCATGTTCTTTTTAGATAGAAGGCTTTTTCTCTCCACAGTGTTTTTCTAATTATACTATACCAAACTTGAACATACTACATACTAATTGAGGCTTTTAGAGTTTAAGCTGTAGTTGAGCTTTTGCAGTATATCTTAGCATTGCATGATCTAGGGGCACATTTTCTGGGACGTTCATGCCTGGGAAAATTTTTCAACTGTCTAGAATGTTTTCCACCTTTCAATAACATTTCTCACTGTAGAATAATAGCATCAAAATTGTTTGAAAATGGCCGTATGGTAGTGATGAGTAAATGTGGTCACATAATGTGTTATCCGAGCATGCTCGTGTGCCAACCGAGTGACTTTGGCGCTCTCAAATAATATGCTTGAGTCCCCGTGGCTGACATCCGCAACACATGCAGAGATTGCTTGCTTGTTAGGCGTGAGGCCTCAAACATATTATTCGAGCACACCGAAGTCACTCGGTAAGCACCCGAGCCTGCTTGGATAACATCTTATCTGAGCACATTCACTCATCACTTACTAAAAAACTTCCCACGATGATGGGCTGCAACAATTGCATTTCTAAGGTCTTTGATGATGTCTTTCCTCTTAGGCATTGTGTTAACATACTGTAAGACTGAATGTTCCAAACCAAGAAACTTCCACAAATTCTGCTTTTATAAAGGTGATCAAACTTGCTGATGAGCGAAAAATCAATTGAATTTGCTTAGCAGCACCTGGCTTTTTCTAAACTTCTTAAAGGGAACCTGTCACCTCATTTTTGAGCTATGAGCTGCGGCCACTGCCTTTCGGGACTTATCTCCAGCATTCTGGAATGCTGTAGATAAGCCTCTGATATAACCTGAAAGATAAGAAAAAAAAGTTATATTACCAGGGGTTGGTCTGGTCTGATGGGCATCGCAGGTACGGGTCCGGCGCCTCCCATCTTCATGCAATGTCATCATCTTCCTTGTTTCGTGTCACGGCTCCTGCACAGGCGTACTGATCTGCCCTGACGAGGGCAGAGAACAGTACTGCAGTGCGCAGGTGCTGGGAAAGGTCAGAGGGGCCCAGTGTCTATGCATTGCAGTACTTGGCTCTGCCCTTAAAAGGGCAGATCAGTACGCCTGCGCAGGAGCCACGACAGGAAGCAAGGATGATGACTGTTATGACCTGGTGGTTAGGAGCACCCGGAATGACCTGATAGTTAAACCTCATACAGGACGAGCTCTGGGATGTGGGAGCTCTGCTGACCGCAAGCCCTAATCCTTTCACACACACTAGAAATAGCCGTGGAACGCTCCTGACCAGACCTAGGCGCCTCGTCACAGCCTAAGAACTATCTAGCCCTAGAGATAGAAAATAAAGCCTACCTTGCCTCAGAGAAATTCCCCAAAGGTAAAGGAAGCCCCCCACATATATTGACTGTGAGTAAAGATGAAAGTCACAAACGCAGAAATGAAACAGGTTTCAGCAAAGGGAGGCCAGACTTACTAAATATAGGGTTGAGCGAAACGTGTCGTTCATTTTCAAAAGTCGCCGACTTTTGGCAAAGTCGGGTTTCATGAAACCCGATCCGACCCCTGTGCGGGGTCGGCCATGCGGTACGCGACTTTCGCGCCAAAGTCGCGTTTCAATGACGCGAAAAGCGCCATTTCTCAGCCAATGAAGGTAAACGCAGAGTGTGAGCAGCGTGATGACATAGGTCCTGGTCCCCACCATCTTAGAGAAGGGCATTGCAGTGATTGGCTTGCTGTCTGCGGCGTCACAGGGGCTATAAAGGGGCGTTCCCGCCGACCGCCATGTTACTGTTGCTGATCTGAGCTTAGGGAGAGGTTGCTGCCGCTTCGTCAGAAGCAGGGATAGCGTTAGGCAGGGTCCATTAACCACCAAACCGCTTGTGCTGTAGCGATTTGCACTGTCCAACACCACCTTCGGTGTGCAGGGACAGTGGAAGCTACATTTTTTTTTTTTCCTCAGCGCTGTAGCTCATTGGGCTGCCCTAGAAGGCTCCCTGATAGCTGCATTGCTGTGTGTACGCCGCTGTGCAAACCAACTGCTTTTTTCAAAGCACAAATCCTCTTGTTCCTTCCTTTCTGCACAGCTATCTTGTTTGTTTGTCCACACTTTTTATTTAATTTGTGCATCAGTCCACTCCTTATTGCTGCCTGCCATACCTGGCTGAGATTACTGCAGGGAGATAGTAATTGAAGGACAGTTCCTTTTTTTTTTTTTTTTTTTTTTTTTTTGTGGGAGATTAAGATTGGCATTTCTGCTAGAGTGCCATCCCTGTCTGTGCCATCTCTCACTCAGTGGGCCATAGAAAGCCTATTTATTTTTTTGCTTGATTTGGGTTCTAAAATCTACCTGAAAAAATCACTACATCAATCAGTGGGAGATAAATATTGGCCTCAGGGCTTGTGTGCCACTCCTGACTCCTGTGTGCATCATCACTCACTCAGTGGGCCATAGAAAGCCTATTTTTTTTTTTTCTTTATTTGGGTTCTATATTCTACCTGAAAAAATCAATAAATCAATCAGTGGGAGATTAATATTGGCCTTTGGGCTTGTGTGCCAGTCCTAAGCGTGCCATCTCTCTCACAAATAGTGGGCCATAGAAAGCCTATTTATTTTTTTGGGGGGGTTTTATAAATTCTCCCTGAAAAAAAGGGAGATTAATATTGGCCTTTGGGCTTGTGTGCCAGTCCTAAGCGTGCCATCTCTCTCTCTCAGATAGTGGGCCATAGAAAGCCTATTTATTATTTTTTTTATTGGGTTTATAAATTTTCCCTGAAAAAAAAAAAAGTGGGAGATTAATATTGGCCTCTGGGCTTGTGTGCCAGTCCTGAGCGTGCCATCTCTCTCACAAATAGTGGGCCATAGAAAGCCTATTTTTTTTTTGGTTTTATAAATTCTCCCTGAAAAAAAAAGGGAGATTAATATTGGCCTTTGGGCTTGTGTGCCAGTCCTAAGCGTGCCATCTCTCTCTCTCAGATAGTGGGCCATAGAAAGCCTATTTATTATTTTTTTTATTGGGTTTATAAATTTTCCCTGAAAAAAAAAAAAAAGTGGGAGATTAATATTGGCCTCTGGGCTTGTGTGCCAGTCCTGAGCGTGCCATCTCTCTCACAAATAGTGGGACATAGAAAGCCTATTTATTTTTTTGGTTGATTTGGGTTCTAAATTCTACCTGAAAAAATCAATAAATCAATCAGTGGGAGATAAATATTGGCCTCTGGGCTTGTGTGCCACTCCTGACTCCTGTGTGCGTCATCTCTCACTCAGTGGGCCATAGAAAGCCTATTGTTTGTTTTATTTGTTTTCTAAATTCTCCCTGAAAAAATCATTTTATTTTATTTGGTTTCTAAATTCTTCCTGAAAAAATCATTTTTTTTTTATTTTTTTTTTTCTAAAGTCTCCCTGAAAAAAAAAAAAATCAAATCAGTGGGAGATTAATATTGCCCTTTCTGCTTGTGTGCCAGTCTTGACTCCTGGGTGTGCCATCTCTCTCTCTCTCTCCAATTGTGGGCCATAGAATGCCTATTATTTTTTTTGCTTGATTTGGGTTCCAAAATCTACCTGAAAAAATCACTACATCAATCAGTGGGAGATAAATATTGGCCTCTGGGCTTGTGTGCCACTCCTGACTCCTGTGTGCGTCATCTCTCACTCAGTGGGCCATAGAAAGCCTATTTTTTGTTTTATTTGTTTTCTAAATTCTCCCTGAAAAAATCATTTTATTTTATTTGGTTTCTAAATTCTTCCTGAAAAAAATAATTTTTTTTTATTATTTTTTTTTTCTAAAGTCTCCCTGAAAAAAAAAAAAAAATCAAATCAATGGGAGATTAATATTGCCCTTTCTGCTTGTGTGCCAGTCTTGACTCCTGGGTGTGCCATCTCTCTCTCTCTCACCAATTGTGGGCCATAGAAAGCCTATTATTTTTTTTGCTTGATTTGGGTTCCAAAATCTACCTGAAAAAATCACTACATCAATCAGTGGGAGATAAATATTGGCCTCTGGGCTTGTGTGCCACTCCTGACTCCTGTGTGCGTCATCTCTCACTCAGTGGGCCATAGAAAGCCTATTTTTTGTTTTATTTGTTTTCTAAATTCTCCCTGAAGAAATCATGTTATTTTATTTGGTTTCTAAATTCTTCCTGAAAAAATCATTTTATTCTATTATTTTTTTTTTCTAAAGTCTCCCTGAAAAAAAAAAAAAAATCAAATCAGTGGGAGATTAATATTTACATTTGTGCTTCAGTGACAGTCCTGCGTGTGTGGCATCTCTCTCATTTGTTGCCACCAAAAACAGAGTGTGTAACATTGTGCCTGATTTTCGTTGTGGTCTCACCCACCTGTAAAGGGGTAGCTAAATCATACTGAAGTTATAGCTCACCGTGTAAGTTGTGTGACAGCAACAAATACCGTTAGTTTGGTTACGTTTTTAAAACAATGAGGAAGTCTGGTGGAAGAGGTCGTGGCCGGGGGCGTTCATTGTCAGCTGGTAATGAGGGTAGTGGTAGTGGTGGAGCATCAGGTGGTCGTGGGAAAAAAAATATTGCACCTAAGTCTGGAGCTGTGGAGCCAGGTTCGTCGTCTGGCTACACAAGGCCTCGAACGCTCCCTTTTCTGGGAGTAGGAAAACCGCTTTTAAAGCCGGAGCAGCAAGAGCAAGTTTTGGCTTATCTTGCTGACTCAGCCTCTAGCTCTTTTGCCTCCTCTCGTGAAACTGGTAAATGTAAAAGCAGCGCGTCGTTAGTGGATGTTCACGGTCAGGGACAAGTCGCTTCCTTGTCCTCTTCAGCAAAAACAACAACAGAGAAGAATGCAGCAGGCGACACAACGGGTTACTCCATGGAGCTCTTTACACATACCGTCCCTGGCTTAGAAAGTGAAGCAGTGAACAGTCCATGCCCATTACAAGTTGAATCTGACATGGAGTGCACTGATGCACAGCCACAGCCAGACTACTATGCTGGTCCTTTGACTCAGACCACAACATTGCCCTCGCAGGGTAATGATCAAGAATCAGACCCTGATGAGACTATGTTGCCCCATCACGAACGCTATACCACCGACCGACACGGTGACACAGACGAAGTTGAACACGAGCTACAAGAAGAGGTAATAGATGACCCAGTTCTTGACCCCGATTGGCAGCCATTGGGGGAACAGGGTGCAGGCGGCAGCAGTTCTGAAGCCGAGGAGGAGGGGCCGCAGCAGGCATCAACATCGCAACAGGTTCCATCTGCCGGGCCCGTATCTTGCCCAAAACGCGTGGCAAAGCCAAAACCTGTTGGAGGACAGCGTGGCCATCCGGTTAAAGCTCAGTCTGCAATGCCTGAAAAGGTATCCGATGCTAGAAAGAGTGCAGTCTGGCATTTTTTTAAACAACATCCAATTGATCAGCGCAAAGTCATCTGTCAAAAATGTTCAACTACCTTAAGCAGAGGGCAGAATCTGAAAAGTCTCAATACAAGTTGCATGCATAGACATTTAACCACCATGCATTTGCAAGCTTGGACTAACTACCAAACGTCCCTTAAGGTTGTAGCACCCTCGGCCAATGAAGCTAGTCATCAACGCAACATCCCTTCCGGCAGTGTAGGGCCACCATTTTCCGCACCACCTGCAGTATCTGTGCAGGATTCTTTGCTAGGCCAAAGCAGTCAGGGTCAGGGAATCACCGGTTTCGTAGTAGGAAACACTGCATCTAGGGCACCGGCGGCAACAATACCATCTCCCACCGTCTCTCAGTCTGCCATGTCCACCGGCACCCCTGCTCGTTCCACGATCTCCAGCTCTCCAGTCCAGCTCACCCTACATGAGACTATGGTTAGAAAAAGGAAGTACTTAGCCTCGCATCCGCGTACACAGGGTTTGAACGCCCACATAGCTAGACTAATCTCGTTAGAGATGATGCCCTACCGGTTAGTTGAAAGCGAAGCTTTCAAAGCCCTGATGGACTACGCTGTACCACGCTACGAGCTACCCAGTCGACACTTTTTTTCCAGAAAAGCCATCCCAGCCCTCCACCGGCATGTTAAAGAGCGCATCGTCCATGCACTCAGGCAATCTGTGAGCACAAAGGTACACCTGACAACAGATGCATGGACCAGTAGGCATGGCCAGGGACGTTACGTGTCCATCACGGCACACTGGGTGAATGTTGTGGATGCAGGGTCCACAGGGGACAGCAAGTTTGGGACAGTTCTGCCTAGCCCACGGTCTAGGAAACAGTTGGCTGTAGCCGTTCGCACCCCCTCCTCCTCCTCCTCGTCCTCCTGCAGAAGCGAGAGCTCGTCCACAGACCGCAGTCGCACAACCACTCCATCCGCAGCTGCCACTGTTGCACACCAGGTCTCCCATTATGGGGCAGCTACTGGCAAACGTCAGCAGGCTGTATTGGCTATGAAGTGTTTGGGCGACAACAGACACACCGCGGAAGTTCTGTCCGAGTTCTTGCAGAAAGAAACGCAGTCGTGGCTGGGCACTGTAGATCTTGAGGCAGGCAAGGTAGTGAGTGATAACGGAAGGAATTTCATGGCTGCCATCTCCCTTTCCCAACTGAAACACATTCCTTGCCTGGCTCACACCTTAAACCTGTTGGTGCAGTGCTTCCTGAAAAGTTATCCGGGGTTATCCGACCTGCTCCTCAAAGTGCGTGGACTTTGCTCACATATCCGCCGTTCGCCCGTACACTCCAGCCGTATGCAGACCTATCAGCGTTCTTTGAACCTTCCCCAGCATCGCCTAATCATAGACGTTGCAACAAGGTGGAACTCAACACTGCACATGCTTCAGAGACTGTGCGAACAGAGGCGGGCTGTTATGTTTTTGTGGGAGGATACACATACACGGGCAGGCAGTAGGATGGCAGACATGGAGTTGTCAGGTGTGCAGTGGTCGAAGATTCAAGACATGTGTCAAGTCCTTCAGTGTTTTGAGGAATGCACACGGCTGGTTAGTGCAGACAACGCCATAATAAGCATGAGCATCCCCCTAATGCGTCTGCTGATGCAAAGTTTGACGCACATAAAGGATCAGGCGTCTGCAGCTGAGGAAGAGGAAAGCCTTGATGACAGTCAGCCATTGTCTGGCCAGGGCAGTGTACAGGATGAGGTAGCGGGTGAAGAGGAGGAGGAGGACGAGGAGGATGATTGGGATGATTATATTTTTAATGAGGAAGCTTTTCCGGGGCCACTGGAAATTGTTGGCGCGGCAAGGCCAGGTTCTGGTTTTTGGAGGGACACAAGTGACGTGGATTTGCCTGAAACTGCCCCTCAACCAAGCACAACCGCAGATTTGAGAACTGGAACTTTGGCCCACATGGCAGATTATGCCTTACGTATCCTCAAAAGGGACACACGCATTACTAAAATGATGAACGATGACGATTACTGGTTGGCCTGCCTCCTTGATCCTCGCTATAAAGGCAAATTGCAAAATATAATGCCACATGACAACTTGGAAATAATATTAGCAACCAAACAATCAACTCTTGTTGACCGTTTGCTTCTGGCATTCCCTGCACACAGCGCCCGTGATCGTTCTCACACGAGCTGCAGGGGCCAGCAAACCAGAGGTGTTAGAGGGGCAGAAATCAGAAGTGGCGTTGGCCAGAGGGGTTTTCTGACCAGGTTGTGGAGTGATTTTGCTATGACCGCAGACAGGACAGGTACTGCAGCATCAATTCAAAGTGACAGGAGACAACATTTGTCTAGTATGGTTACAAACTATTTTTCATCCCTTATCGACGTTCTCCCTCAACCGTCATTCCCATTTGATTACTGGGCATCCAAATTAGACACCTGGCCAGAATTGGCAGAATATGCATTGCAGGAGCTTGCTTGCCCAGCAGCTAGTGTCCTAACAGAAAGAGTATTCAGTGCTGCAGGTTCAATACTAACAGAAAAAAGGACTCGTCTGGCTACCCAAAATGTAGATGATCTAACCTTCATTAAAATGAACCACAACTGGATTTCGAAATCTTTTGCCCCACCTTGCCCGGCTGACACCTAGCTTTCCTATGAAAAGGTCTTTCCTGTGGACTATTCTGAATGACTTTTCCAATCTCGTAATTTTCTGCACCTGATTGTCCAGCATACGACATGTTTGCACCTCACTAAATGGCCAAACTCCCCACACGGGGCCGTGGTATCGCCACTTGGCGCCAGCACCCGTGAGAGTGCTGTTTGTCTGAAGAGGTGGGTGTGCCCGCTTTTGGTCGACGGCACTGCCACTGGGTCCCTCATAGTACAATAAAGTGTCTCTGGCGGTGGTGGTGCGCACCCAACGTCAGACACACCGTTGTAATATGAGGGGCCCTGGGCCTGTACCGCCGGCCACAAGATAGTTCCCCCCCAGCTCAAACAGTGCTCTACCACTTGCAAAATTATCTCTCACAGCTCCACCAATGTTTAGTCTATGCGCTGACATCCTTCAATGCCTGGCACTGACAATACCATTGTATTGACATTTTTTGTTATGTTAGGCCTTCGAAGCCTGTCTGCGGTCCCTCCTTCCACTAGGCCTCCACTGACCACACCACTGCTGCCCGTGTACCCCTGGAACCAATTTAAAATTGCCTACAGCCATCTGTTATTATGTTAGGCCTTCGATGCCTGTCTGCGGTCCCTCCTTCCACTAGTCCTCCACTGACCACACCACTGCTGCCCGTGTACCCCTGGAACCAATTTAAAATTGCCTACAGCCAGCCCAATTTTTTTATTTTAGGCCTTCGATGCCTGTCTGCGGTCCGTTCTTTCTACTACTACTACACTGACCAGGCCACTGCTGCCCGTGTTCCCCTGGAACCAATTTAAAATTGCCAACAGCCATGTGTTATTATGTTAGGCCTTCGATGCCTGTCTGCGGTCACTCCTTCCACTAGGCCTCCACTGACCACACCACTGCTGCCCGTGTACCCCTGGAACCAATTTAAAATTGCCTACAGCCAGCCCAATTTTTTTATTTTAGGCCTTCGATGCCTGTCTGCGGTCCGTTCTTTCTACTACTACTACACTGACCAGGCCACTGCTGCCCGTGTTCCCCTGGAACCAATTTAAAATTGCCAACAGCCATGTGTTATTATGTTAGGCCTATGATGCCTGTCTGCGGTCACTCCTTCCACTAGGCCTCCACTGACCACACCACTGCTGCCCGTGTACCCCTGGAACCAATTTAAAATTGCCTACAGCCATCTGTTATTATGTTAGGCCTTCGAAGCGTGTCTGCGGTCCTTCCTTCCAATAGTTCTCCACTGACCAGACCAATGCTGGCCGTGTACCCCTGGAACCCAGCTGAAAGTGCATGTAGCCTCCTTTTTTTCTTTGTTTTATATTTAGAAAGCCCAGATGAACTACGCTGTGCAACGGTTCAAGCTACCCAGTCGACATTTCTTTTGCAAGAAAAGCCATCCCAGCCCTCCAGCGGCATGAAAAAGTCTGCATTGTCATAGCACTCAGGCAATCAAACAGTAGAAAGGTGCACCTGACAAGAGACGCATGGACCAGTAGGCATGTCCACAAAAAGTTACGTGTCCATTACGGCGCACTGGGTTAATGTGTTGGATGCATGGTCCACAGGGGACAGCCTACAAAGTCTGTCTGCAGTCCCTAATTCCAATTTTCCTCCGCTGACCACACCACTGCTGCCCGTGTACCCCTGGAACCAATTTTACAGTGTCTACAGCCTAATTTTGTTATGTTAGGCCTACTACGCCTGTCTGCGGTCCCTCCTTCCAATACTCGTCCACTGACCACACCACTGCTGCCCGTGGACCCCTGGAACCTATTTTTAATTGCATAGAGCATCCTTTTTTTAATAGTAGGCGTACAAAGTCTGTCTGCGGTCCACTATTGAAATTGTCCTCCACTGCCCAGAGCACTGCTGCTTGTGTACCCCTGTAACTTTTTTAAGCTGCAGTGAGCCACATTTTTGGTTTAAGTCCTACTACCTGTGTCTGTCTGCGCCACTCAATTCAGCTGTGTTCCTTTGAAAAAAGCTGAGCGTCAATAGTCTTGTTTTCAGCCTCTAGGAATTTTAAAACTGCATTGGGGGTACAACTTTGGTAGGGCCTACTAACGGTGTCTGCCTCCCCAAGGTGTGCCCCAGGTTTCCTCGCCATTGCTTCGATCTTAATGCTCTCGTTTAGTAGTTGTTGGAAACTACACTGCATTAGGCCTACAAATTGGGTATGGGGTGTAGAAAGATGGTGTGTTCCACTCCAAGGTGTTCCCCAGGTTTCCTCTCCATTGCTTCGATCTTCATGCTCTCGTTTAGTAGTTGTTGGAAACTACACTCTGCATTAGGCCTACAAATTGGGTATGGGGTGTAGAGAGATGGTGTGTTCCACTTCAAGGTGTTCTCCAGGTTGCCTTTCCTGAGCTTCGATCTTCCGGCTCTCGTTTAGTAGTTGTTGGAAACTACGCTGCATTAGGCCTACAAATTGGGTATCGGGTGTAGAGAGATGGTGTGTTCCACTCCAAGGTGTTCCCCAGGTTTCGTCCACATTGCTTCGGTCTTCCGACTCTCGTTTAGTAGTTGTAGAAAACTACACTGCATTAGGCCTACAAATTGGGTATGGGGTGTAGAGAGATGGTGTGTTCCACTCCAAGGTGTTCCCCAGGTTTCATCCACATTGCTTCGGTCTTCCGACTCTCGTTTAGTAGTTGTAGAAAACTACACTGCATTAGGCCTACAAATTGGGTATGGGGTGTAGAGAGATGGTGTGTTCCACTCCAAGGTGTTCCCCAGGTTTCGTCCACATTGCTTCAGTCTTCCGACTCTCGTTTACTAGTTGTAGAAAACTACACTGCATTAGGCCTACAAATTGGGTATGGGGTGTAGAGAGATGGTGAGTTCCACTCCAAGGTGTTCCCCAGGTTTCCTCTCCATTGCTTCGATCTTCATGCTCTCGATTAGTAGTTGTTGGAAACTACGCTGCATTAGGCCTACAAATTGGGTATGGGGTGTAGAGAGATGGTGTGTTCCACTCCAAGGTGTTCCCCAGGTTTCCTCGCCAATGCTTCGATCTTCATGCTCTCGTTTAGTAGTTGTTGGAAACTACACTGCAATAGGCCTACAAATTGGGTATGGGGTGTAGAGAGATGGTGTGTTCCACTCCAAGGTGTTCCCCAGGTTTCCTCTCCATTGCTTCGATCTTCATGCTCTCATTTAGTAGTTGTTGGAAACTACACTGCATTAGGCCTACAAATTGGGTATGGGGTGTAGAGAGATGGTGTGTTCCACTCCAAGGTATTCCCCAGGTTTCGTCCACATTGCTTCGGTCTTCCGACTCTCGTTTAGTAGTTGTAGAAAACTACACTGCATTAGGCCTACAAATTGGGTATGGGGTGTAGAGAGATGGTGTGTTCCCCTCCAAGGTGTTCCCCAGGTTTCCTCGCCATTGCTGCGATCTTAATGCTCTCGTTTAGTAGTTGTTGGAAACTACACTGCATTAGGCCTACAAATTGGGTATGGGGTGTAGAGAGACGGTGTGTTACACTCCAAGGTGTTCCCCAGGTTTCGTCCACATTGCTTCGATCTTCCAACTCTCGTTTAGTAGTTGTTGAAAACTACACTGCATTAGGCCTACAAATTGGGTATGGGGTGTAGAGAGATGGTTTGTTACACTCCAAGGTGTTCTCCAGGTTAGTAATGATAAGTTCCGTGCACCTGCGGTGATTTACCGGTGAGCTGGCTACAAACTCTTTTTCTCTTTGTTCTCCAGGTTGCCTTTCCTGAACTTCTATCTTCAGGCTCTCATTAAATTGTGGTTAAATGGAACAACTGCATTTGGCGTACTAGTTGGTTTGGGGCCTACTATCGGTGTCTGCCACTCCTTGCTGTTCTCCTGGTTTCCTGTCCTGAAATTCCATTTTCAGGCTCTCGTTAAGTAGTTGTTAATGTTAGACTGCATTTGGCCTACTAGTTGGGTTGGGGCCTACTATCGGTGTCTGCCACTCCTTGCTGTTCTCCTCCACTGAACAAAGCTGTGCCGCCTGTTTACTACGGTTGCCAATTTTGAACTGCATTTCGACTACTTACTGATTTGGGCCTACTCTCTGTGTCAGCCTCTCATTCCAGTTGTCCTCCACTGCAATGCCCCCTGGTTAGTCCTGTGTTACCAATTTTGAACTGCATTTAGCCAACTTTATTCTTTGGGCCTATATCTGTGTTTCCTCCTCATCCTGCCCATTGCCCAGCCAGTGATAGATGAGTCTGCTGGTACATTGACCCATAACGCTAAATTCCCCGTGCACGCTACACAGCAAGATTGTGACCCTGCTGAAAGTCAGGTTCCTCTTCCCGCATACCATACCACCTTACATGGGGACAAAGAGGAAGGTGCAGATGAAAGTGCAGGTTCCTTCATCAGGTGGGGGGAGGAATACTAGTTGGCGACGTCACTGGCACAGGGCCTCTCATAGTACGCAAAAGTGTTGCTGCCGGTGGGAGGCGCCCCCACCGTGCAAACACACCGCTGTACTTTGAGGGGCCCTGTGCCAGTGCCAATGTCAACGAGTGGGCCCCCCCTGCTTGCTCAGGATCACAGCACTTGCAAAGTTGAAATACTTACCTCTCCCTGCTCCACTGCCGTGACGTGGTCCAGATTTACTGGGCCCACTAATTACTTGAACCAGCCCTACCCCCCACAACTTTAGCCAAATGACCCCCAATTTCAAATGCCTTCCAATTATTATAAGGTAAATTACGATTGACAAGCTTCTGTAACAAGAATGGATGTTTTTGCCATTAAAATGGGCAATGTAGGTGTTTTCCTGGCCTCCACTCACTGCCGACTATGCTCCCCCATTGACTTGCATTGGGTTTCGTGTTTCGGGCGATACCCGACTTTTCGCCATAATCGGCCGATTCCACTCGACTCGACTCGACTACTAAGATAGTCGGTTTTCGCAAAACACGACTCGACTCTAAAAAGGTCAAGGTCGCTCAACCCTAACTAAATAGACAGAGGATAGGAAAGGTTTCGATCAGCACAAAAACCTACAAAAGACCACGCAGAGTGTGCAAAAAAGACCTCCGCACTGACTCACGGTGTGGAGGGGCCACTCTGCATCCCAGAGCTTCCAGCTAGCAAGACAAACTCATGAAAACCAGCTGGACAAGAAAATAATGAACAAATAATGACTATCAGGAACTTAGCTTCTGCAGGAGAAGGCAGGTCACCAGAGAGATCCAGGAGCGAACTGAACCAATGCAAAAACATTGACAGCTGGCGTGGAGTAACGATCTGAGAGGAGTTAAATAGAGCAGTCAACCAAAGGATAAACCACGTCACCTGTGTAAGGAACCTCAGAAGCAGCAGCTTCACTCACAGCCACCAGAGGGAGCCCATAGACAGAACTCGCCGAAGTACCATTCACGACCACAGGAGGGAGTTCAACAACAGAATTCACAACAGTACCCCCCCTTGAGGAGGGGTCACCGAACCCTCACCAGAGCCCCCAGGTCGATCAGGATGAGCCAAATGAAAGGCACGAACAAGATCGGCAGCATGAACATCAGAGGCAAAAACCCAGGAATTATCCTCCTGTCCATAACCCTTCCACATGACCAGGTACTGGAGTTTCCGTCTCGAAACACGAGAATCCAAAATCTTCTCCACCACATACTCCAACTCCCCCTCGACCAATACAGGGGCAGGAGGATCAACGGAGGGAACCATAGGCGCCACGTATCTCCGCAACAACGACCTATGGAACACATTATGGATGGCAAAAGAAGCTGGAAGATCCAAACGAAATGACACAGGATTAAGAACTTCAGAAATCTTATATGGTCCAATGAAACGAGGCTTAAACTTAGGAGAGGAAACCTTCATAGGAACGTGACGAGATGACAACCAAACCAAATCCCCAACACGAAGTCGGGGACCAACACAATGCCGGCGGTTAGCGAAACGTTGAGCCTTCTCCTGGGACAATGTCAAATTGTCCAGCACATGAGTCCAAATCTGCTGCAACCTGTCCACCACCGCATCCACACCAGGACAGTCCGAAGGCTCAACCTGCCCTGAAGAGAAGCGAGGATGGAAACCAGAATTACAAAAAAAAGGAGAAACTAAAGTAGCCGAGCTGGCCCGATTATTAAGGGCGAACTCAGCCAAAGGCAAGAAAGACACCCAATCATCCTGATCAGCAGAAACAAAGCATCTCAGATATGTCTCCAAAGTCTGATTATTTCGTTCGGTTTGGCCATTAGTCTGATCATGGAAAGCCGAAGAAAAAGACAAATCAATGCCCATCTTAGCGCAAAAGGACCGCCAAAACCTCAAAACAAACTGGGAACCTCTGTCCGAGACGATGTTCTCTGGAATGCCATGCAAACGAACCACATGCTGGAAAAACAATGGCACCAAATCAGAGGAGGAAGGCAATTTAGATAAGGGTACCAAATGGACCATCTTAGAGAAGCGATCACAAACCACCCAAATGACCGACATATTTTGAGAAACAGGGAGATCAGAAGTAAAATCCATGGAAATATGCGTCCAGGGCCTCTTCGGGACCGGCAAGGGCAAAAGCAACCCACTGGCACGAGAACAGCAGGGCTTAGCCCGAGCACAAATCCCACAGGACTGCACAAAAGAACGCACATCCCATGACAAAGAAGGCCACCAAAAGGATCTAGCCACTAAATCTCTGGTACCAAAGATTCCAGGATGACCAGCCAATACTGAACAATGAATCTCCGAGATAACTCTACTAGTCCATCTATCAGGGACAAACAGTTTCTCCGTAGGACAACGGTCAGGTCTATCAGCCTGAAACTTTTGCAGCACATGCCGCAAATCAGGGGAAATGGCAGACAAAATTACCCCTTCTTTAAGAATACCCGCCGGCTCCGGAACACCCGGAGAGTCAGGCACAAAACTCCTTGACAGGGCGTCAGCCTTCACATTCTGAGATCCCGGAAGGTATGAAACCACAAAATCAAAACGGGAGAAAAAGAGCAACCATCAAGCCTGTCTAGGATTCAACCATTTGGCAGACTCGAGATAAGTTAAATTCTTGTGATCTGTCAAGACCACCACGCGATGTTTAGCTCCTTCAAGCCAATGTCACCACTCCTCGAATGCCCACTTCATGGCCAACAACTCCCGATTGCCCACATCATAATTGCGCTCAGCAGGCGAGAATTTTCTAGAAAAGAAGGCACAAGGTTTCATCACCGAGCCATCAGAACTTCTTTGCGACAAAACAGCCCCTGCTCCAATTTCAGAAGCATCAACCTCCACCTGAAAAGGGAGCGAAACATCTGGCTGGCACAACACAGGGGCAGAAGCAAAACGACGCTTCAACTCCTGAAAAGCCTCTACAGCCGCAGAGGACCAATTGACCACATCAGCACCTTTCTTGGTCAAATAAGTCAACGGCTTAGCAACACTGGAAAAGTTATCGATGAAGCGACGATAAAAATTAGCAAAGCCCAGGAACTTCTGCAAGCTCTTCACAGATGTCGGCTGAGTCCAATCGTAAATGGCCTGAACTTTAACAGGGTCCATCTCGATAGTAGAAGGGGAAAAAATGTAACCCAAAAATGAAACCTTCTGAACTCCAAAGAGACACTTTGACCCCTTCATAAACAAGGAATTCGCACGAAGGACCTGGAACACCATTCTGACCTGCTTCACATGAGATTCCCAATCATCCGAAAAGACCAAAATGTCATCCAAATATACAATCATGAATCTATCCAGGTACTCTCGGAAGATGTCATGCATAAAGGACTGAAACACAGATGGAGCATTAGAAAGCCCGAATGGCATAACCAGGTACTCAAAATGGCCCTCGGGCGTATTAAATGCCGTCTTCCATTCATCACCCTGTTTAATTCGCACAATATTATACGCACCACAAAGATCTATCTTGGTGAACCAACTAGCCCCCTTAATCCGAGCAAATTAATCAGACAGCAGTGGCAAAGGATACTGAAATTTGACCGTGATCTTATCAAGAAGACGGTAATCAATACAAGGTCTCAAAGAACCATCCTTCTTGGCCACAAAAAAGAACCCTGCTCCCAATGGTGACGACGACGGACGAATATGATCCTTCTCCAAGGATTCCTTTATATAACTCTGCATAGCGGCGTGCTCTGGCACAGATAAATTAAACAGACGGCCCTTAGAAAACTTACTACCAGGAATCAAATCAATAGCACAGTCGCAATCCCTATGAGGAAGTAGGGCACCAGATTTGGGCTCTTCAAATACATCCCGGTAATCTGATAAAAACTCAGGGACTTCAGAAGGATTGGAAGGTGAAATTGAAAGCAATGGAACATCACCATGTACCCCCTGACAACCCCAGCTGGACACAGACATAGATTTCCAATCCAACACCGGATTATGGACCTGTAGCCATGGCAACCCCAAAACGACCACATCATGCAGATTATGCAACACCAAAAAGCGAATATCCTCCTGATGTGCAGGAGCCATGCACATGGTCAATTGAGTCCAGTACTGAGGCTTATTCTTGGCCAAAGGCGTAGCATCAATTCCTCTCAATGGAATAGGATACTGCAAGGGCTCCAAGAAAAAACCACAGCGCCTGGCAAACTCCAAGTCCATCAAATTCAGGGCAGCGCCTTAATCCACAAATGCCATTACAGAATAGGACGACAGAGAGCAAATCAGAGTAACGGACAAAAGAAATTTAGACTGTACCGTACCAATGATGGCAGACCTAGCGAACCGCTTAGTGCGCTTAGGACAATCGGAGAGAGCATGAGTGGATTCACCACAGTAAAAACACAGCCCATTCCGACGTCTGTGTTCTTGCCGTTCAGCTCTGGTCAAAGTCCTATCACACTGCATAGGCTCAGGCCTATGCACAGAGAATACCACCAGATGGTGCACAGCTTTGCGCTCACGCATGAGCCGATCAATCTGAATGGCCAAAGACATAGACTCATTCAGACCAGCAGGCGTAGGAAATCCCACCATGGCATCCTTAAGGGCTTCAGAAAGACCCTTTCTGAAAATTTGCACCCAGGGCACATTCATTCCACTGAGTAAGCACAGACCACTTTCTAAACTTCTGACAGTATACCTCCGCTTCATCCTGACCCAGACACAAAGCCAGCAAGATTTTCTCTGCCTGATCCACTGAATTTGGTTCATCATAAAGCAATCCAAGCGCCAGAAAAAACGCATCAACATCACGCAATGCCGAATCTCCTGGCGCAAGGGAAAATGCCCAGTCTTGAGGGTCACCACGCAACAAAGAAATAATGATTTTTACCTGTTGAATGGGGTCACCAGAGGAGCGGGATTTCAAAGCTAGAAACAGTTTACAATTATTTTTGAAATTCAAGAACCTAGATCTATCCCCAGAAAATAAGTCAGGAATAGGAATTTTAGGCTCTAACATAGGATTCTGAAGCACAAAATCTTGAATGTTTTGTACCCTTGCAGAGAGATGATCTATACAAGAGGACAGACCTTGAATGTCCATATCTACACCTGTGTCCTGAACCACCCAAAGGTCTAGGGGAAAAGAAAGGCAAAACACAGTGCAAAGGAAAAAAAATGGTCTCAGAAGTTGTCTTATCCCTCTATTGAGATGCATTAATACTTTGGGCCAGCTGTACTGTTATGGCCTGGTGGTTAGGAGCACCCGGAATGACCTGATAGTTAAACCTCATACAAGACGAGCTCTGGGATGTGGGAGCTCTGCTGACCGCAAGCCCTAATCCTATCACACACACTAGAAATAGCCGTGGAGCGCTCCTGACCAGACCTAGGCGCCTCGTCACAGCCTAAGAACTATCTAGCCCTAGAGATAGAAAATAAAGCCTACCTTGCCTCAGAGAAATTCCCCAAAGGTAAAGGAAGCCCCCCACATATATTGACTGTGAGTAAAGATGAAAGTCACAAATGCAGAAATGAAACAGGTTTCAGCAAAGGGAGGCCAGACTTACTAAATAGACAGAGGATAGGAAAGGTAACTTTGCGATCAGCACAAAAACCTACAAAAGACCACGCAGAGTGTGCAAAAAAGACCTCCGCACTGACTCACGGTGCGGAGGGGCCACTCTGCATCCCAGAGCTTCCAGCTAGCAAGACAAACTCATGAAAACCAGCTGGACAAGAAAACAATGAACAAATAATGACTATCAGGAACTTAGCTTCTGCAGGAGAACGCAGGTCACCAGAGAGATCCAGGAGCGAACTGAACCAATGCAAAAACATTGACAGCTGGCATGGAGTAACGATCTGAGAGGAGTTAAATAGAGCAGTCAACCAAAGGATAAACCACGTCACCTGTGTAAGGAACCTCAGAAGCAGCAGCTTCACTCACAGCCACCAGAGACAGCACATAGACAGAACTCGCCGAAGTACCATTCACGACCGCAGGAGGGAGTTCGACAACAGAATTCACAACAGATGACATCACATGAAGATGGGAGGCGCTGGACCACCCCCGGTGAGTATAATATTACTTGTTTTTCTTGTCTTTCAGGATAGATCAAAGGTTTATCTAATGCTGTATATAAGCCCCGAAAGTCAGTGGCCGCAGCTCATAGCTCAAAAATGAGTTGCCAGGTTCCCTTTAATTCATAAAGAAGCAATTAGGTTGTACTTAATTTTTCACCGTGGCTGCATTTTTGCCTAGTTTTTGTAAATAAATAATGGCACATTGTAGTTTGTCAGGTATTGCTGTTAATCTGAGTTTGATATTCTTTATTATGTCCTTACATGTAAAGAAAACAATCACAGAGGGTGAACTTAGTTTTCCTCATTACTGTATATATTGCTAATGCGTACCTAACAAAACGACACACTACTTAGCATAAGCTATTATGACATATGGTGTGGAATAACTAAACATTGTCATTTGCATAGTAACTAAAAAATTAGGTAACACAACACATCTGTAACAGCTGCAGATAATTTCTGTCCAAGCAAGGAAAGTACTGTACATTATATAAATAAAACACATTAAATCTGCACACTCATATAAAAAGTTGTTTAAATGGAACAAAAAAGCAGCCTATACCCTTCTAATTTGACTCAATGTTATCTGCCCCAATGATATGAAATGTGCCTAAACTTAACTTCTTATGAATTCCAAATCTTTGCTCACGATTGGTCATTTCAGACTTAAATACACTGCTTACCAGCGAACAGATGTTCCCTTGTTAAAGCCCAGGCGAAATATGCATTTGGCACACGCAGTAAGTGTGGGGTCAGTATAATCTATCAGTCTCCTATGTCTAAACATTTTCACTGCTGTTATTTACTTGGATTCATGTGCAATATGTTTTGACTTTGTGACTTGTCCGGGCACTTGGCACTTTTCTGGCATTTGGCACTTTATTATTCTTATTCTGTGACTCTTTTTAGAGCTGTGTAATACAATAAATTTTTCGTCATCGTTATTATCTGTTGTATAATCAGTCATGTTACCATATCCATTTCATGTAAATTAATGGAGTTCTGTATATATATATATATATATATATATATATATATATATATATATATATGTCTCTCACCTCACATTCATTTTCAGACCATGTGTCTTTTACTTACCTGAATTGGATGTTTAGTGGTTGATTCCAATGCATACCCCTTTTGGAAGGTTTTATTACCTAATCAAACTCACCTCCTGTGCATTTTTATCTTTTTCAACTTGCTGAGTCTTTTTCATTTTGTATTTTCTGTTACTTTTGTTGCTCATTAAGAAAAATGTAGATTTTTTTTATATCATTGTGAATCATGTTATAGGTGTTTGATCCCATGAGGATACACAACGTGGTTGAAATATTACCATTTCTTTATATTTAACATAATTTTTTAAAGCTATATAATTCTTAGTCAGTGCAAACAGTGTAGACAGTCTTAAAATGCATCAAATTATCACTTTGGTTTGTGCTGTTAATAAACCAATGTAATTTTAATACTGGCTGGACTAGGTTTTCACCACCTTTTAGATGACCTTGTCTATGCCAGAAAAGTGCGTCACAATATTGGTACATTTTTTGTTGTATTATGATGTACATTAGGCAGCTCCCCTTTTCTAATGCGCCAACATCTCTTGTTCTCTTGTTAATAAAGCCATACCAATACTTGGACTAGTCGTTACGAGTGTTCAAAACATAACTATGCTGAATGTCATGAAATACAGATTTTTGCTCAGATTAGCTTTATAAATATGCTCCAGTCTATTTTTGTATGTGGCATTTTAGGCTCCAATTGTGTTCTTTTGGGGGAGACATTTAATGGCATTGTAAAATTACACCTAAAACTACAATTTTTGCACATGTGAATTGTGTTGCTATTGTAAAATGTTGATAATGTATTTTTTCACATAACAAAAAAGTCATGTTCTATTGTGCTTTTTTGTGTGTTTTGATAGAAAATACCTTGAAATGTTGCAATAATTTTTTCACAACCTGAAATTGCTAAAAAATGTTGCTGCTTTTGGTATTTTTACTTAAATCCTGGCCAGCTCTGCCCAAATGAGCAGAGCTGGGTTGGAACAGGGCATGGGGAAGCCCGCCCCAACAAATTAATTAAAAAGGTTGTCCACTATTTTGAAACTGGTGGCCTTTCCCAAGGATAGGTCATCAATAGTGTTGAGCATTCCGATACCGCAAGTATCGGGTATCGGCCGATACTTGCGGTATCGGAATTCCGATACCGAGATCCGATACTTTTGTGGTATCAGGTATCGGTATCGGATCAATAGGGATGTGTAAAATAAAGAATTAAAATAAAAAATATTGATATGCTCACCTCTCCGGCGGCCCCTGGACATCACGCTGGTAACCGTCCGGCTTCTTTGTTTAAAATGAGCGCGTTTAGGACCTGCGAATGACGTCGCGGCTTCTGATTGGTCGCGTGCCGCTCATGTGACCGCCACGCGACCAATCAGAAGCCGCGACGTCATTCTCATTCACTAAACTCCTAATTCTAGGAATTAAGGACCTGCGAATGACGTCACGGCTTCTGATTGGTCGCGTGGCGGTCACATGAGCGGCACGCGACCAATCAGAAGCCGCGACGTCATTCGCAGGTCCTAAACGCGCTCATTTTAAACAAAGAAGCCGGCCGGTTACCAGCGTGATGTTCTGGGGCCGCTGGAGAGGTGAGCATATCAATATTTTTTATTTTAATTCTTTATTTTACACCTCACTATGGATCCCAGGGCCTGATGGAGAGTTTCCTCTCCTTCAGACCCTGGGAACCATCAGGATACATTCCGATACTTGATGTCCCATTGACTTGTATTGGTATCGGATATCGGTATCGGCGATATCCGATATTTTTCGGGTATCGGCCGATACTATCCTATACCGATACTTTCAAGTATCGGACGGTATCGCTCAACACTAGTCATCAATGACTGGTCAATGGGGGTGCAATATCCAGCACCCCCCAACAATAAGCTGTTTTGTGTTGTGGCAGCCAGAACTGACCAGTTACGGAGCAGCAGAGCACAGCTCCGTATACTCTATAGTGGCCATAGCTGAGTACTGTGTCTCTGGCCCCTATTCAAATCAATAGAGGGCGGAGTGCAGTACCTGGCCACAGTGATCACTATACAATAGACAGAGTTGCGCTGTGCAGTTCCGTAATTGGTCAGTTCCGGCTGACTGCTGGGTGAAGCACCCCCATTGATCAAACATTGATGACCTAACCTAAGAATAGGCAATCAAAGTGAAAGTTGTGGACAACCTCTTTAAGACTAACACCTATTTATTGTGCTGAGTTTTATTAGGATGCGTGTACCTCGTAGTGAATTCAGGGCATAATAGATTAGCACCCTTTTGATTAAGACTTGCGTGCACAACAAATTATTTTTGATTAAACTTTTTTTTTGGTTCTGTCTGGGGGATCAGTGGCCTTGATTTTAAAAGCAACATGCTCTAAGTATGCAATTTTTTTCTTCTGCTTTTCAGTCTAGCACAAAATAAAAAAAAAATCCAAACAACACTTGTAAAAAACGCCATGTAAAAAACCTGAATATGCTTTTTTTAAAAGTAAAAAAATATGCAATATCACTATCTGACATGACCACAAATGTTTAATTCCGTTATGTTAAGGTTATAAACCTATTCTTTGCCTGTAATATAAATAAATTGTAGATTTCATATATTAACAATTATGAGTTTTTGCTTTCTACACTTTGCTTAAAATTAGATTTAAGTAGTGTTTCAATGAACTTTAAAATGAGCTTCTCTTTGATTTGGGAAGCCTGTCAAACAGATGTTCTCTGCTCACCCACTGATAGTATCATTTATTTCTCTCAGTACTAGGACTTGACTGCTGCCCCAGAAGAGACATAAAGGCTCTTCCAAGTCCATTGTGAGGAATTTAGAGCACAAAAGAAAATCATTTGAAACCCATACAAGTTGCTGTGTTTGAGTAGCACATTTCCCATATATTAGATATGCTCTGACATCTGCTGTGTTGTTGTGGTAAGCTGTCACATTGTTATGACCATGCTGTACAAAAAGAAATTGACAAATGCACCCACTTTAATGGCTTCAAACTACCTGTTAATGAATTGTGGCAGAAGAACCTGCCTAGCAGTCTGAGCCTTCAATTAAGCATCTGTCTGAGCTGTATACAGACCCTCTAATTGGAGAGAAGCAGTCTCGCAGCAGGTTCCACAAGATTGATTCGCTTATACCTTAATTTTACTTATTTATGCTATTTTTGCTGTAGTGGTGTTTATAGTATGTCACCTCTATTATTGCTATTTCAATCAGCTTTCTATTTCCGACTGTCAAAGTGTGCTAGACAAGTATTACTACTGTACCTAATTATCGTACACAGTCCTGCTCAGTTTTGCCGGCTTGCCAGTAAATTAAAGCTTTCGTTGGTTTCCTGACTGTTTTGTGTTCAATGTTTTGGTCATTTTGCAAGCTATTATTTTTGTCTGCTATACCAGTTATTGCTGCTTTAAAAGGCAGATTAGCCCTTGCTATTTTAAACTCTCCTCTACAATTTTAAACAGAAGAAAAAGGTTAATGAGCCGTTAAAATTAATCTACATTCTGCTTGATTATATGCGTAATTACAAAAAGATGGTGCTCAGGACACCTCCTTTGACATCTGCACTTGCGGTCCCAGCAACAATGCGTCAGCAACATATGGTAGCAAATTTCTTTTGTCAAAAATGTTTTGGACATGATATGCCATTAAGAATAGAGAAATTACTTTTAATTTCTTACTGCACCTTGTATAATACTTTATAAACTGCTTCAGCATTTAACAGTGCCTTGTATAAAGCACAAATAATTTTTTTTAACAATTTTTTATCTGATGGTATGGTGGTCTGAATACATCTGCTGATAGAAAAACTAGTTATGGTTCCATATACATTAGACTAATGTGGGTCAATATCGATGGGTGCAGCCAACATTCTAACTAATATGCATGGGGGTCAACTAATCAGGGAAGATTTGGGTACGTTCCATTTTACACTGTCAATATGCCATACACCACTAGCAGAGATCGCTGTGAACTGTTTTCATGTATTGAACACAGAAGCGCTCAGCCGAGTGCTCTTGTGTAGGAGAGAGAAGACCAAAATGTCATTGTTTGTCTGACAGTCATCTAATGTTTATGGCCAGCCTTATTGCTGTTTCATGAAAAGGCATCATGTCCTACAACTGTGCTGAACCCATAGGCGTTCTTTGCAACTAGGTTTTCTCCAGAAGGAATGCATTTTTTTTTCTAGTTCCACCTATACAAAGTAATCCTGTAATTACATTTTCAGTGCCTTGAAATGGCTGAATATATTAACCAAATCAAGTAACAGGTGTGGGCAACATGAAAATCACACCTAAAATAATTTAAAAAGGGGAGACGTTTGCATTATGTGTCTGTGTGTGCCACACTAAGCATATAGAGAGAGGAGAAAAGAACTGTCTGAGGACTTGAGAACCAACATTGTTGAAAATATCAACAATCCATCTCCGGAGAGCTTTATGTTCCTTTGTCTGTGGTGTGCAACTTAATCAAGAGGTTTTCAACCTATGGCACTGTAGCTAATCTCCATGAATGAGGACAGCAGAGAAAAATGATGAAAGATTGCAACACATGATAGCCCAGATGGTGGATAAGCAGCCCTAATCAAGTTTCACAGAAATTCAAGCTGTCCTGCAGGCTCAGGTTGCATTATTGTGAGTGTGAACATTTAAATGAAGAGAAACACTATGGCAGGAGACTGACTGCTGACACAGAAACATTAAGAAGCTAGACTGCAGTTTGCTAAAATGAAAAAGCCAAAAATCCTTCTGGGAAAGCGCCTTGTGGACAGATGAGACCAAGAAAGAGCTTTTTGGTAAAGCACATCATTCTACTGTTTACTGAAAATGAAATGAGGCCTACAGAGGAAGGAACAAGATACCTACACTCAAATATGGTGAAGGTTCAAAGATTTGGGGTTGTTTTGCTGCCTCTGGGTGCATAGAATGTGTGCAAAGCATCGTGAAATCTGAGGATTACCAACAGATTTCGGGTTGCAATATAGTGCCCAGTTTCAGGAAAGTGGGTTTGCATCATAGGTCGTGGGTCTTACAGCAGAACAATGACCCTAACCATACTTCAAGAAGCTCCCAGTAATGGATGGAATCAAAACGCTGGAGAGTTCTGATGTGGCCAGCAATGAGTCCAGATCAAAAACCTATTGAACACCCCGGGAGAGATCTTACAATTGCTGTTGGGAGAAGGCACTCTTCAAATATGAGAGACCTGGAGCAGTTTGCATAAGAAAAGTGGTCAAAAATTCCAGTCGGCAAGTTATAGTGCTTACTGAAGAAGCTGAATCGGGAACCTGGATACCTGGAGCGCTCCCGATGATCAGCTGTTTGACGCCGCAGCTGCATGTGTCGTGGCTGTGTGACAGGCACAACAAATAAATGGGGAGCCTGTGTGTTGTGACTGTCACACAGCCATGACACATGCAGCTGCGGTGCAAAACTGCTCATCATCGGAAGCACTCCAGGTATCCAGGTATCCAGGTTCCTGATGCAGCTTCTTCAGTAAGCTCTATAGCTTGCCGAATAAGGAGGGAGCCGATGATTTTCGCTTAACTCTATGTGCAACAAAACATCAAGTTGAGGGTAATAATTTTTTCTGTCCCACTTTTGGTGTTTTGTGTGAAATTATGTCCAATTAGCCTTTTTTTCTCAGTTTTTTTGTGCTGTTCAAATTTACAAAAAGAAAATAAACATGTGTAAAACAAAACCTGTTTAATTGCAATAATTTTCTGTTTTTTTGGAACAATATCAAGGGTGCTAACACTTTTGGTCATGGCTGTATATATTATACTGTATATACAGTACAGACCAAAAGGTTGGACACACCTTCTCATTTAAAGATTTTTCTGTATTTTCATGACTATGAAAATTGTAAATTCTCACTGAAGGCATCAAAACTATGAATTAACACATGTGGAATTATATACTTATAAAAAAAGTGTGAAACAACTGAAAATATGGCTTATATTCTAGGTTCTTCAAAGTAGCCACCTTTTGCTTTGATGACTGCTTTACACATTCTTGGCATTCTCTTGATGAGCTTCAAGTGATAGTCACCGGAAATAGTCTTCCAACAATCTTGAAGTAATTCCCAGAGTTGCTTAGCACTTGTTGGCCCTTTTGCCTTCACTCTGCGGTCCAGCTCACCCCAAACCATCTCGTTTGGGTTCAGGTCTGATCACTGTGGAGGCCAGGTCATCTGTCATAGCACCCCATAGCCCTTACACAGCCTGGAGGTGTGTTTGGGGTCATTGTCCTGTTGAAAAATAAATGATGGTCCAACTAAATGCAAACCGGATGGAATAGCATGCCGCATCAAGATGCTGTGGTAGCCAAGCTTGTTCAGTATGCCTTCAATTTTGAATAAATTCACAACAGTGCCACCAGCAAAGCACCCCCACACCATCACATCTCCTCCTCCATGCTTCACAGTGGGAACCAGGCATGTAGAGTCCATCCGTTCACCTTTTCTGCTTCGCACAAAGACATGGAACCAAAAATCTCAAATTTGGACTCATCAGACCAAAGCACAGATTTCCACTGGTCTAATGTCCATTCCTTGTTTTCTTTAGCTCAAACAAATCTCTTCTGCTTGTTGCCTGTCCTTAGCAGTGGTTTCCTAGCAGCTATTTTACCATGAAGGCCTGCTGCACAAAGTCTCCTCTAACAGTGGTTGTAGAGATGGGTCTGCTGCTAGAACTCTGTGTGACATTGACCTGGTCTCTAATCTGAGCTGCTGTTAACCTGCGATTTCTGAGGCTGGTGACTTGAATAAAATTTTCCTCAGATGCAGGGGTGACTCTTAGTCTTCTTTTCCTGGGGCGGTCCTCATGTGAGCCAGTTTCTTTGTAGCGCTTGATGGTTTTTGCAACTGCACTTGGGGACACTTTCAAAGTTTTCCCAATTTTTCGAACTGACTGACCTTCATTTCTTAAAGTAATGATGGCCACTCGTTTTTCTTTACTTAGCTGCTTTTTTCTTGCCATAATATAAATTCTAACAGTCTATTCAGTAGGACTATCAGCTGTGTATCCATCAGACTTCTGCTCAACACAACCCCATTTATAAGGCAAGAAATCCCACTTATTAAACCTGACAGGGCACACCTGTGAAGTGAAAACCATTTCTGGTGCCTACCTCTTGAAGCTCATCAAGAGAATGCCAAGAGTGTGCAAAGCCATCATCAAAGCAAAAGGTGGCTACTTTGAAGAACCTAGAATATAAGACATATTTTCAGTTGTTTCACACTTTTTTTGTTAAGTATATAATTCCACATGTGATAATTTGTGGTTTTGATGCCTTCAGTGTGAATTTACAATTTTCATAGTCATGAAAATACAGAAAAATCGTCGAGAGACAATTGTCGAGAGACAATTACCTTTCACAACTGGTTCAGGACCCAACAAGAAGGGGGGCACTGCTAGACCTGATATTAACCAACAGGCCAGACCGCATAGCAAATATATGGGTTGGGGGTCACTTGGGTAATAGTGATCACAAAATAATAAGTTTTCATGTATCCTTTAAAAAGTGTAATAGAGGGGTTACAAGGACACTAAACTTCAGGAGGGCAAATTTCCAACGGATGAGAGAGGATCTTGGTGCAATTAACTGGGACGATATCCTGAGACACAAAAATACACAAAGAAAATGGGAGACGTTTATTAGCATCCTGGATAGGACCTGTGCACAGTATATACCGTATGGGAATAAACATACTAGAAATAGGAGGAAACCAATATGGCTAAATCGAGCTGTAAGGGGCGCAATAAGTGACAAAAAGAAAGCATTTAGAGAATTAAAGGAAGTAGGTAGTGAGGAGGCATTAAATAAATACAAAAAATTAAATAAATTCTGTAAAAAGCAAATCAAGGCAGCAAAGATTGAGACAGAGAGACTCATTGCCAGAGAGAGTAAAAACAATCCTAAAATATTCTTTAACTACATAAATAGTAAGAAACTAAAAAATGATAGTGTTGGCCCCCTTAAAAATAGTCTGGGTGAAATGGTGGATGAGGATGAGGAAAAAGCCAATATGCTAAATGACTTTTTTTCATCAGTATTTACACCAGAAAATCCCATCGCAGACAAAATGACTAGTGATAAAAATTCCCCATTAAATGTCACCTGCTTAACCCAGCAGGAAGTGCGGCGGCGTCTAAAAATCACTAAAATTGACAAATTTCCGGGCCCGGATGGGATACACCCTCGAGTACTGCAGGAATTAACTACAGTCATCGATAGACCATTATTTTTAATCTTTAAAGACTCCATAATAACAGGGTCTGTACCACAGGACTGGCGTATAGCAAATGTGGTGCCAATATTCAAAAAGGGGACAAAAACTGAACTCGGAAATTATAGGCCAGTAAGCTTAACCTCTACTGTGGGTAAAATCCTGGAGGGCATTCTAAGGGATGCTATACTGGAGTATCTGAAGAGGAATAACCTCATTACCCAGTATCAGCACGGGTTTACTAGGGACCGTTCATGTCAGACTAATTTGATCAGTTTCTATGAAGAGGTAAGTTCCGGATTGGACCAAGGGAACCCAGTGGATGTAGTGTATATGGACTTTTCAAAAGCTTTTGATACGGTGCCACACAAAAGGTTGATACATAAAATGAGAATAATGGGGATAGGGGAAAATATGTGCAAGTGGGTTGAGAGCTGGCTCAGGGATAGGAAACAAAGGGTGGTTATTAATGGAGCACACTCGGACTGGCTAGCGGTTAGCAGTGGGGTACCACAGGGGTCAGTATTGGGCCCTCTTCTTTTTAACATATTTATTAATGACCTTGTAGGGGGCATTCAGAGTAGAATTTCAATATTTGCAGATGACACTAAACTCTGCAGGATAATCAATACAGAGGAGGACAATTTTATATTACAGGATGATTTATGTAAACTAGAAGCTTGGGCTGATAAATGGCAAATGAGCTTTAATGGGGATAAATGTAAGGTCATGCATTTGGGTAGAAGAAATAAGATGTATAATTATGTGCTTAATTCTAAAACTCTGGGCAAAACCGTCAATGAAAAAGACCTGGGTGTATGGGTGGATGACAAATATGAATATGAGTTCAGTGGCCAGTGTCAGGCAGCTGCTACAAAGGCAAATAAAATAATGGGATGCATTAAAAGAGGCATAGATGCTCATGAGGAGAACATAATTTTACCTCTATACAAGTCACTAGTTCGACCACACTTAGAATACTGTGCACAGTTCTGGTCTCCGGTGTATAAGAAAGACATAGCTGAACTAGATCGGGTGCAGAGTAGAGCGACCAAGGTTATTAGAGGACTGGGGGGTCTGCAATACCAAGATAGGTTATTACACTTGGGGCTATTTAGTTTGGAAAAACGAAGACTAAGGGGTGATCTTATGTTAATGTATAAATATATGAGGGGACAGTACAAAGACCTTTCTGATGATCTTTTTAATCATAGACCTGAAACCGGGACTAGGGGGCATCCTCTGCGTTTGGAGGAAAAAAGGTTTAAGCATAATAACAGACGTGGATTCTTTACTGTAAGAGCAGTGAGACTATGGAACTCTCTGCCGTATGATGTTGTAATGAGTGATTCATTACTTACTGTAAATTTAAGGGGGGACTGGATACCTTTCTGGAAAAGTATAATGTTACAGGGTATATACATTAGATTTCTTGATAGGGCGTTGATCCAGGGAACTAGTCTGATTGCCGTATGTGGAGTTGGGAAGGAATTTTTTCCCCAATGTGGTGCTTACTCTTTGCCACATGGGTTTTTTTTGCCTTCCTCTGGATCAACATGTTAGGGCATGTTAGGTTAGGCTATGGGTTGAACTAGATGGACTTATAGTCTTCCTTCAACCTTAATAACTATGTAACTATGTAAATCTTTATATGAGAAGGTGTGTCCAAACTTTTGGGCTGTACTATATATATATATATATATATATATATATATATATATATATATATGTATATTTAAATGTACAGTGCTATGCAAAAGTTTTAGGCAGGTGTTGAAAAAATTCTTAAAAATAAGAATGCTATTTTCTCCGCTTGTTACTTCACTTTAGAGGTCGCAAGGGAGCACATTATCATTGTGCAATGAAAGTGACACAGCAGTGAGCTGGGACAGCATACTGAGCATACATTGGCTTGATAACTGGCACATGCTCAGTACAGCAGATAATAGCCCATCCCTGAAATGATCATCCCTGATAACAATCCGTTTCAGGGTCGCGACAGTAGCTGTGCCAATGACCGCAATGCCAGCCCCCTGATGAAGCCTCATTTGAGAATCCCCACTGCATGGGGAATGACTCAAGTTGAATGTCATCCAAACAAAAAAATATAAACAAAGAATAGAAGTTAGAGTAGACAAGGAAGGGATTTTTTAATTGAAGTGCATTAGAATATTATAGAGAATCATATTAAATTCAGGTAGGTTTTGGACAACCCTTTTAATGTCTGAATGCAGGCCTAGATTTGCATAGACATTCTGTTGCATAATTGTCACTTTTACAATAGCCCCTACTAAACTTTTGAGATTTCTTTTTTATCATTGTATGGCATTCTTATGGATACATAGCAGAACATTTTAGGGACTAAATTGTAGGAACATTTAGGGACTATGTGTCACCATTTAGCTCTGAGGCATGAGACCTATACTATAAAGTGTCTTTAAAGTACATGACTTCTCCATCTTTAAAGGAGCAAAATAGAGCTGTCGGTAAAGTTGCCATGAATCACATTCAAACAATCTGTTTGTTCAGCCAGCACAAGGGAGCCTTCAGGTTTCTGCTCTACCGATCTCAGGCTAGTTTCACCTATTTATCTACCAGGTGTCCTTTTTCCATGTATGCTGACCAGGCAGGTCTGGTAGGCTTATTTTCTCTGCATGTTTATGGCTTTTTATCTTGAATTCAAAGAAAATTGCTGACTAAACTGTCTCTGCAGCCCCCATAGATATTATGATATGGGATCTATACAAATCTGCATTCTAAATGAAGTATTTGGCTCCATTAAATTTAGTTTTGGTCTCACCTATGCATACCATGAAGGCAAACATGCGCTCCGTAAGAAAAGCAGAGAAATAGTTGAAATTGCGTTGCAAAAATAAAAAGATAAGCATAAAAGTATATGTTTAATAGCAAATTGTACAATCGCATAATACTAAAACGTTGAAATAGAAGATAATATCTAGACAATAATAAAAATGAATGAAAAGTTGGCATAGAGCTTAGTTTAGGTGTTATTTTAGATTATCCCTATATAAAACCTCTAAAAGATATGCAATAGGAGGAATACAATTCAGAAATAAGAAGATCCTTTCACAGCAAACGTGTTACCCTTTTCCGAAACAACACTTCATTAATCTGGTGTCCAGTGATGAATTGAGTCTTAATTACCACAACCCCTTCCCACGCCTCGCTCAGTACATTGTTTAATGCTTTTTCAGGAGATGCTAGTAGCTATCTTTTACGTGGAAGTGATTGTTTAATTGCAGATTAAAGATTAATGCAAATCTAATGATTCCATAAGGGGGCACTTCACACAACAGCATCTTGCATCGGGCTACAAGCCTTCATTTTTCAATCTGGCTGTAAATTTCGAGACTTAAACAGTAAGTAGCTGTGATTGCAGCAGCGCTCTCTGAAGGCATTCTCTGCAATGAAAATAAATGAACAGGCTCTCACACAAAGAATGTTTCATTGTGGTCATTAGTGACTAAACGTGCAGCAGGTGAAATTGACTGCTGGAAACCTTGCCACATGTCTGTTAACTTGCCAAGCGAGTGAATAACGGTTGATGAAAAGGCTGAAAACACAGATAGTTAATCCCCTATAGCCCATTAATGATTTTGCCGTCTCTTAGTTTAGAAATCACAGACCATAGAAAGAACATTTTTTGGGAACTTTGCTTCTTGACTGTGAAACTGATACTGTGTTTATGCATTGATCTTTCAAATCCTTCAAAATTAAGGTATTAGCCTTAACAATAGACATGATGCAGTGATTCAATTATTATTATTCAGAAATGGTAAAATGAAGGTGTTCTAAATATTTATCAGATTTGGAATGTAACCCATTTTACCATAACTTAAAGCTTTAAAGGATTGTCTGAGCTTAGTACAAGGTGAAATATACTGCACTCACGTTGAAAAGTTTTACTAAAATCTGACATAATAATACGGTACAACAAAAATGTAGTATTGCATCTTAGTGGCATCAAGCTTTAGGCTTTGTAAAATTAACTGACACCTTCTATCCCATTAGTATTGAACGTCTCATCTCCAGTTTAAAGTGAAAAGATGCATCAGTGATGAGAAGAGATCAGAAATGCATTCTTGCATTTGAAACTTTTTCAGTTTCTATTTCTTCCATTAAAACAGAAAGAGGACATCACAAGTTATAAAGTCCAATGCTTTTGAAATGCTATTGGTTCTTACTCGTGGCCTAAAATCCATGAGTAACGACCAATAACAGAGATGGATCGATCAATTCACAGACGATCAAGTTCGAGTTGAATTTTCTGAAATTCACAGTTTCAAGTGAATTCAAACTTTTTGAAATTTACAGTTCTCAAAAAAAAAATCTTGTCTGGCACCATTTCAAACAATGCTAAAGCATCAGAGAGCAGGCAAACTGAGAGATCTCCCCAGAGTGGCTCAATGATATTGAGGTCAGGCAAAGATGTCTCTCTCTTCTGTAGAGTGTAAGCTTCTATGGACAGTGGGATTCTCGGTTTCCTCTTGTTTTCTCATTTCTGTGGAATCTAAGCAATTATAGTCAGTGGGGTCCTCTCTCTCCTGTAGCATGTAACCTCATATGGTCAGCGGGGTCCTCTTTTTCTCTTCTCTATAAAATATAAGCTTTTATAATCAGCAACATTCTTGCTGTCTCTTCTCTCCCCCACATGTATTTTACAAGAAATTACAAGCTTGTTGGTATTGAAATTCACAAAGTTGAATTCGCAACATATCACATTTTTGGGGAAAATTCGGCAAAGTCAGCGAATTTGATTTTCAAAAGATCCGCTCATTTCTTACAGACTTACAGACAGTGTATGACTTTGTAATCTCATGTGCTCGCGAATTTTATATACACTATTACTATTTTAACCCCTTAACCCCCAGAGCTTTTTTCGGTTTTGTGTTTTTGTCTATTGCTCTCCTTCTTCTCAGAGCCACAACTTTTTTATTTTTCCGTCAATGTGACCATGTGAGGGCTTGTTTTTTGCGGGATAAGTTGTACTTTGAACAACACTATTAGTTTTACCATGTTGTATACTAGAAAACAGGAAAAATATTTCAAGTGAGGTGAAATTGCAAAAAAAGTTTAATCCCACACTTGTTTTTTGTTTGGCTTTTTTACTAGGTTCACTAAATGCTAAAACTGACCTGCCATTGTGTCATTCTCCAGGTCATTATGAGTTCATAGACACCAAACATGTCTAAGTTCTTTTTTATCTAAGAAGTGAAAAAAAATGCCAAACTTTGTGTTAGATCTCGAGTTCCCACTTCTGCACAGGGGGAATCTCGGGCCGTCTCCGCTGTGGTCTCCCATTCCTATCCAGCCGCAGTGGAGTCTGCTCAGCAGGGACGTCGGTCCCAGCGTCTTGCTCGGTCTCGCTCTGTACAGAGAGTTACTGCTGCTTCTTCAGCTCCTGCCATTAAAGTCAGTGCTGGTCAGCTGGTCTCTGGGACTAAGTCCTTATTTGCGCACACTGAGCATGCCCAGGGCAAGATCTCCCGTTGGAGATCGAGGGTCATGTGCTCAGGCTCTGCAGCGCATTCCATTGGTCCTCTTGGCAGGTCTTGGAAGGGCAAAGTTTCTGTGGCCACGTCCTGTCCTGCAAATATATAAACTGTGCATGACCGCACGGCCATGCGCTAGTGTACAATTATTATGTGTGTGTGTAGATGGATGTATGTCGATGGATGAAAGCTCCTAAGTATCCCTCCCTAGAGTTGTTGACTGCTCGCGGATGATGGTAGCTCTCTAGCGCCCGACTATCCATCTGTATGTTACACACATCACAGCGTCCTATAGCTGTGCCTGCCAGTACGGCGCCGTGCGCTTGCCTTGCGCTTTCCATTCCCAAGCCTGGGTGGTTAGTGGCGTCCGTCAGTGCGGCATCGCACGCACTCTTGTGCTCATTTATTACTAATAAGGTTCTTTACACACCCAGTTGTGGTGTTGTGCCAGCAAGGGTCTAATCGGACTTCAATCCCTTTCGGGGTTAAGTTCGCTGACTACTTTCTCGCGCTCTATGTGCGGTACCGCGGTCCTGTGACTTAACAGGATCGCTTTCTTCACGTTGGGTGAGGTTTAACCCACGTGTTTATACTTTTAGCACCGCCATATAGTCTGTCATTCACTAGCAGCGGGTTTCGCCTGCACGGTGGACCCCGGACTGCGAACGCATCTATATCATTTTACTTGGTGCGTTCCGCCAGTCCTAACACTTTGTAAAAAAAAATTGTGCCATTTTCCAATACTCATAACGCCTCCATTTTTCGTGATCTCACATGAGGACTGAGGGCTTATTTTTTGCGTTCCAATCTGATGTTTTTAATGATATTATTTTGACGCAGATGCCATCTTTTTATCATCCGTAATTGCATTTTTATGCAATGTCGCGGCAACCAAAAAAAACATAATTTTGGCGTTTTGACTTTTTTTCATGCTACGCCGTTTAGCGATCAGGTTAATCTTTTTTATTGATAGATCGGGCAATTCCAACTGCGGCACTACCAAATTTGTGTATGTTTGATTTTATTTTTATTGCTTTATTTTGAATGGGGCGAAAGGGGGGTGATTTGAACTTTTACATATTTTTTTTTTTTTAAATTTTTAAAACTTTTTTTATTACTTTTGGCGTGCTTCAACAGTCGATTGGCTCTGCTACATAGAGGCAATATTCAGATAACCTCTATAGAGCTGATTTACTGACTCGTTAGGCTGCTGTCACACTAGCAGAGTGGAACAAATAGAGGAAAAGTATAACAGAAACATATGCACCACTTCTGCATTTATCACCCACTCCTGGTTTTGGCTTACAAATACTGATGTAAAATACTGACCAAATACTGCTAGTGTGATGGCAGCATTATGAGCACCGACCACTGGGTAGCGCTCATAGCAATCCAGCACTGACAACCAACCATAGAGGTCTCCAGGACAGATCAGGTTGTCAGGCCAACATACCGGTGACCCACAACAAAGTGAGGTGGGTCACCAGTGTGCCCACAGTACCAGTGGCCAGAAGCACTTGTTAAATGCCGCTGTCAGAGTTTGACAGTGGCATTTAACTAGTTAATATCCGCGGGAGGATCGCGATTCCACCCACGGCTATTGTGTACAAAACAGCTGACATGTCCCCAGAAAGATGTGGGCTCACCGCCGGATCCCACATCAAAAGGAGGGATACTGACATTAGCATACTATTATGCCCGATGTCAGTAAGGGGTTAATGGAAGAAATGAGGAAGGTGAAAAACTTTACGTTCTGGAATATATTTTAAATTTATTCTTATCACTGCTATTCTTTGTACTTTGAGGTCTATGGTGTAAAAAACAGACAAATGGATCCCAAAATGAATGGATAGTAATATTGGGCCCCAACTGAAGATGCAAACTTGCATTTTTCAAAAGATTTTTCTCAGATTCTGTATTTCTTGGTCAAACTACTGTAGTCCATTTTCAGACAATTTCATATAATAATTACCAGAATGTTTAAAAAACAGGTAGTCTAGCAAAATTCTTTCAGAAAAGGGCATGGATTTTAATAACAATATTCCATTTTAAGCAAATCAACCTATTAAAAGCATGTCTTGGATACAAATATTTAATAAACCTATGACTGTTGTGTATGAAACTGTTAAACTGTAAAGTGCTGCGGAATATGTTGGCGCTATATAAATACAGATTATTATTATTATTAATAAAAATATTGAACAATGTGTCTTGATGTTAAAAAAATATTGAAATATTTAGGAATAATTGTTTTAGCATCACAGAAATGATTGTGATCAACTTTTACTTGCTATAGGATCATTAATGTTTATCTGTACATCTATGACCTAGTCTGTCATTCATACAGAATTACTGAATGATTTCTCAACAATTCCCTTTATAATAGCATCTGGTATTATCTCTTCTTATACCAGCAGAACAATATGTAGACTTCAAGGCTGTCAGTAACATTGTAGTATATGAAGGGAGAATCTGTTCAGCATGCCACATTTATTGGAAACCACAGTGAAAATGAAATATCTTTTAGTATTAATCACTAAAAGCACGCTAATGTTTAACAGAGATGATAGAATCGATTCACAGCGTGAAATACATCTTTAGAGAATCAGACTGATATTGTACAATAAATAGAGAAGAGCATTGCCAGTGAGGAATTTAATACTCTCAACATAAGGTTTGAAAGTTTTAACGGTTCTTTGGTAATTTTCATCATGTAAAAATGGCAACGGAAATTAATACTAGGTTATCTATTATGTATTATTACTCAACAACTCATCATGAAAAGTAATGAGTTTCTTGCCAAAACGACGAGTAGACAAAAAAATATGGATTGCTCCTGAAATGTAAAATCTGATTTATGCAAAACATTAGCAGTAACTTGAAGATTGTAGGATTTCTTCTCAACCATTAGTTTGTGCTAAAAACAATACTGCTGCGCATCTACATGCTAATGTCAGTCATAGTGCCCTATTCTCGTAAAAGATTTTATTACATATATTACTAATGCCAACATGACTCGTCAATGAATATTTTCTTGATCATCTCTAATATGATCCCAAAACACACCTTTTTCACTTATTCACTGACTTGGAGCAAAACAGCACCTTACTTGTTCAATCGCTGATCCATTCAAACTCGTCTTTATTGAGGCTGTGCAGTGATGATGATGAATTAAAAAGGGCTTTAATGGTCAGTGACAGCTCCAGCAGTGGTGCCCCCCTGCGATCAAATATATATCACCCATCCTAGGTAAGAATTGACCATTGTTAAAAAAAACTTTATCACACTTTCTAAATTCTTTTAATGTTGGTTATTAGAAATGAGCGGACCCATGGAAGTTCCGGTTCTGGTAACTAATCCTAACATTTTTCCAAATTTCGGTTAGGGTACCAGAACTGTACCCAACCTTGAACCAAAACCTCAACCACATTGAAAACTATGGGGACCTGGACTTTTAGGCTGAAAAATTCTCTCTCTCTCTCTCTCTGCAACAGACTTTCCCTGGAACTCTGAACTTTGCAGCGGACATCCAGGAGAAGACTTTGGCATTTTGCTTGCCCGCTAACTCAGCAGTATTGTTGAAGCTCTGAAGTGGCTCACTGAGTGGAGTGGCAGTTGTGATGAGAAAGAGAAAGCCGTCCTCTTATAGCAGGCTTCTGTAAGTAAATCATCCTGAGCACTGCCCCGGCAGGTGGCAGACACTCCACCGCTCCTGGAGCCACTTCAGAGCTACGGATACCTATTCACCATTAAGGTAAATTACCTGACTTTATCCAGTATTAAGGTGTATTTTTTAGTATGATCCTGAAGCATTGCTCTGAGTGGCTATATATCTGAAACTTTGGGATTTTTTTTTACACTAAATGGATATTGTTTTCACAAATAACTGTACATTAATTTACTTAATCTTTTTCAACAACTTGAGTGGTGTGTTGTTTTGTTTTTTTGCAGCAAGTATCCCCGTTCTCCATTTTCACTTGCGCCTCCTATTTTTTATTTTGGTAAATAAGGAAACATGACTGTTTTGGTGTCACTGTACTGACAAGAAGAGTTATGGTGACAAGTGATTTTTACCATACAATGAATGCTGCAAAATTAACCCCTTAGGGACTGAGCAAATTTTGACCTCGATGACCAGGCCAAATTCTAGAAATCTGCCCAGAGTCACTTTACGAGGTAATAACTTTGGAACTCTTCATCAGATCCCAGTGATTCTGAGATTGTTTTTTGTGACATATTGTACTTTATGATAGTGGTAAAATTTGTTTGATGTGACTTGCGTTTATTCATGAAAATATCAAAATCTTGGTGAAATTATTTTTAAAAAAGTAAGGATGTTAAACCCAAAGTTATGACACAGAATTAGTTGACATTAGGACATCATTTTGAATACTGAAGGGGAAACTTTACCCCTTGTATCCCCTTGTCAGCTGCCTCTCACCCAGCCAAACCATCTCACACTTTGCATTGACAAAGGGCAGTATATCAAAACACAGTGTCAGAAAATTGAGATTATGGTTTGGCTTTTATACTAAATCATGTGGCAAGGCTCGATAAAGGGTCGATATTGACTTTTAGGATTGCTACTTCCAATTGGTGGCACTAGAGTTCTAGTCCTCATCCTCTCTGAAGAGACAATTTACATATTTAATTTCCCAGAGGATCATTGCAAGGCTTAAAAGTCTCCTCACCCTGGCATGGCAGGCTTGACATGTCACTTTCTGCAATGAGAAACGTTACCCCTTGGAGATTTTCTCTATTGCTTCTCCTGCAATTTTTTTTGCTTATTTCCCTCCTAAGATCTTTTCCTATTTTGTTACATTCAGGGTCTGGAGGTGTTCACATATACCAAATGTCTTTTGGGGTTCCTTTCTTTTCCTTCTGTCTTTCATATATGACTGTGTGAACACGTCTTTAGCCCTGTTTTTCACCCTCTGTCTGTGTGCATTACATTCTGTTATTGTGGCTTTGGGTTAATCTTTGTGTATAGTCGCGGGTGCAGTTAAGGACCCTGAGGGTCAGCCGACGTTGAGTGAGGTCACATTTGCGTAATTTAAGGGTGCCAACCTAAATAGTCAGGCTGGGACAAATCAGGGTCAGGTTAGGGTTTTACCTTGTCTGTATACAAACCTGTTTAACTTCTCCCATGGTTTGTTCATCAGCATGTGAGTCTTACAATTCAGTCATAACACCCTTTTTGGTGGCAGATGCCTGCAATGCTTGTTTTTAAAAGCAAGCAATGTAAAGGGAACATGTAGCTTTTGTTTATTACACTGAGAGGTGCTAAAATAATCCCTGTTTTGTAAATTTAAAATCCTTTGGTCTTTGCTAAATGAAGAAGAAATCGCTTTTTCACAAACTCTAAAAATAATCCCTTTATATAGGCAGCAGTAACAGGTCAGATGTCTTCAAAGTGAAGAAGCAATGACTCGTCATCAAGCCTTTGAAAAAAAATTATCCTAGTTTTCTAAGCTGTTTGAGGTTTGTGTTCCCTCTGGAGAGTCCACTTCACTGCAACAGTACAGTGTGTGAAGGTGTCTAGCAAAAGTGACAGTTACATCAATTGCTGAAGTATAGAACAGGACGAAGCAGTCAAGGAGATTTATGGTAGCATATGGCCAGAAATGTCAGCCCTAGCATCAGCATTACAGTTGATTGCAATATAAAACACAGTGAGAAGCAATGGCTGGCATTGGTGTGTATGGGCACTAGCTGTAGCCGGACTGCATAAAAATATGACAGGTTATGCAAGGAGATGGCTGGCAAGTTAAGACCAGCAATAGCATCCCCAGCAGCTGCAGTACAGAATAGATAACATGCTGGATAGGGAGTAGATGCCCAAGTAGAAGTGGGTCATTGGGACTGGTGGCAGCAGGACAATGTAGAAGACAACAGACTGGGTGACATGCAGATGGTGTGGACAATCTAATCAGCCATAGGTGAATTAAAATTGGCACTGATCCATGCCTAAATTGCTTTGACAAATGTATGATTCTGCACAGTGGCAGAGTATTATTATTATTTATTATTATAGCGCCATTTATTCCATGGTACTTTACATGTGAAAAGGGGTATACATAACAAAAACAAATACAATAATCTTGAACAAAACAAGTTACCGGACTGGTACATGAGAAGAGAGGACCCTGTCCGCGACAGCTCACAGTCTACAACCTACAAGAAAATAACCTGATCTGCTTTGGTGTTACAAAGCCACTGACATTGCTGAATTCCCTCTCTGACTGTAGACTGGAGACTGAATATATCAATATGTTGAAAGAAAATTGGAACAATTCCTACCACTTGATCAATATGCTGATCTAGATGTCCAAGGGATCAGGTCTCAGGGTACCTGCCAGAGTAAGTATGGCTAAATCTGGCTTCTCAACCAATACATTCTTGTTTGCAGAACAACATCAGCTTGACAAACTGGCAGATAAAACACCTGGCAAATATTGTCAAATATACTGTAGCTGCTGCTTCAACTATTTAGTGTATCTCTAGCACCTCCATAGGCGGACAGCAGACAGGGGTCTCCTGGTCAGCCATGTGGTTAGCCAGCATCCTCTCAGCAAAAGTTTCACTAAACGTGAAGCACAGCTTATCACTACAGTACACCAATTTAACTCTCTTGGAAGTTGGAAAATTTTTTCTAATTTTTATTTTTTTCTTATAGAGGGTTTAAAAACATGCCTATCTAATATCACTTTGCTTGTCATCCCAGAAGCATTCCAGAATATATCTGCCATACTCACTTGCACAATCGAGGGCCTAGTCGGTTAACTTTATTTTCTTTTAAATATCTTTTGATTAGTTTATCCCCTTAATCCCATATCATGTACTATCCCGTCGAGGTGACCTTGGACTTAATTCCCAGGGACGGGATAGTACATCATAGGCGATCGGCTGCGCTCAAGGGGGGAGCATGGCTGTTCGCCGCTGGGTGTCAGCTGATTATTACAGCTGACATCCGGCACATTAACCTAGGGACACTGGTATCAAACATGATCGCAGCGTTCTGGCGGCATAGGGAAGCATCGTGCAGGGAGGGGGCACCCTGCGTACTTCCCTGAGAAACTCGGAACAATGCAATGTGATCGCGTTGTTCAGAGGGTCTCCTATGTCCTCCTCCCTGCAGGCCCTGGATCCAAAATGGCCACAGGGCTCCTTCTGGCACTATAGCATGATGTCCCACCCTGGGACAAAGTAAGGCTGGAGTCACACTGCCTCACAAAAATCAGAATAAAAAGCGATAAAAAAGTCACGTGCCCGAAAATGGTACGAATTAAAACATCAACTCGTCCCGCAGAAAACAAGACTTCACATGACCAAAATATGGAGACTCAAAAACTATTTTTGCAATGAAAAGAGTCTATTGTGTGACAGCTGCCAATCCTAAAAATCCGCTAAAAACCCCACTATAAAAGTAAATCAAACCCCCCTTCATCAGTTAGGGAAAAATAATAAAATTAAAAAATGTACCTATTTCCATTTTCCCATTAGGGATAGAGTTAGGGTTGGGGCTAAAGTTAGGGTTAGGGTTGGGGAAAAAAGTTAGGGTTGGGGCTAAAGTTAGGGTTAGGGTTGGGGCAAAAGTTAGTGTGAGGATTGGGGCTAAATTTAGGGTTGGGGCTAAAGTTAGGGTTAAGGTTGGGGCTAAAGTTAGGGTTAAAGTTGGGGCTAAAGTTAGGGTGGGGGCTAAAGTTAGGGTTAGGCTTGGGGCTAAAGTTAGGGTTGAGGTTGGGGCCAAAGTTATGGTTAGGGTTTGGATTACATTTACATTTGGGATTAGGGTTGGGATTAGGGTTAGAGGTGTCAGGGTTAGGGGTGTGCTTAGGGTTATGGTTGGGATTAGGCCTAGGGGTGTGTTGTAGTGAGGGTTGTGGTTAGGGTTGGGTTTAGGGTTAGGGGCATGTTCGGGTTAGGGGTGTGGTTACGGTTATGGTTAGGTTTGGGATTAGGGTTAGGGGTGTGTTTGGGTTAGGGTTTCAGTTAGAATTGGGGGTTTTCCACTGTTGAGGCACATCAGGGGCTCTCCAAACGCAACATGGCGTCCGATATCAATTTCAGCTAATTGTGCGTTGAAAAAGTAAACCAGTGCTCCTTCCCTTCCGAGCTCTCCCGTGCACCAAAACAGGGGTTTACCCCAACATATGGGGTATCAGCGTACTCAGGACAAATTGGACAACAACTTTTGGGGTCCAATTTCTCTGGTTACTTTTGGGAAAATAAAAATTTGGGGGGCTAAAAAATCATTTTTGTGGGAAAAAAATGATTTTTTATTTTCTCGGCTCTGTGTTATAAAACTTCAAAGTTCTCACAACACATCTAGATAAGTTCCTTGGGGGTTTGGAGGAGGTTTGTATTTATTTTTTCATTTGTTATTTTTTTTATAGAATTGACTGAAAGGGAACCTGTCACCCCAAAAATCGAAGATGAGCTGCAGCCACCGGCATCAGGGGCTTATCTACAACATTCTGTAATGCTGTAGATAAGCCCCTGATGTATCCTGAAAGATGAGTAAAAGAGGTTACATTATACTCCCCTCTTTTTATTTAAGAAACTTACTGTTAAGTGTCGAGTTCCTGCCGTACACATGGGGGAATCTCTAACCATGTCCTCTGTGGTTTTCCATTTTTCCCCAGCCGCAGAGGAGCCTGCTCAGCAGATATGTCGGTCCCAGCATTTTGCCCAGGCTGATGCTGTGTGTCTGGTTACCACTGTCATTCCTGTTTCTGCTATTATAACCAACAGTGGTCAGCGACGAGCAGACGTTCCTGGGACTAAGTCTTTTTCTCAACTGAGCATGCCCATGGAATGACCTCCCATTGGAGCTCGGGGGTCACATGCCCAGGTCCTGAAGTGGCACTGATAGGTCCACAGGGAAGGTCCCAGAAGAACGCCACTATAAATGGTTTGCATGGCTGCTCGGCTATGCGCTAGTATAAAACTTATATCGTTTGTGTGTGGATGAGTGTATCAAAAGATTGTATCTGCACCAAAATGGTATCATTAAAAATGACAGCTTGGCACGCAGAAAATAAGCCCTCACCCAACCCGAGATCATGAAAAATGGAGATGTTACGGGTATCAGAAAATGGCACAATTTATTTTTTTTAACAAAGTTTGGAATTTTTTTCACCACTTAGATAAAAAAGAACCTAGACATTTTTGGTGTCTATGAACATGTAATGACCTGGAAAATCATAATGGAAGGTCAATTTTAGCATTTAGTGAACCAAGTAAAAAAGCCAAACAAAAAACAAGTGTGGGATTGCACTTTTTTACAATTTAACCGCACTTGGAATTTTTTTCCTGTTTTCTAGTACACAACATGGTAAAACCAATGGTGTCATTCAGAAGTACTCGTCCCACAAAAACAAGCCCTCACATGGCCATATTGGTGGAAAAATAAAAAAGTTACGGCTCTGAGAAGATGGGAACAAAAAACAAAAACACAAAACTGAAAAAAGCTCAGGGGTTAAGGGGTTAAACAAACATAAGAATGAACTCAAAACAAACTAACAAGCTACAACCAGGAGACAGAGGTCCAACTGGAGGCAAGACACAGAGGAGGAGGTGGACAGTGAAGGTGGAAGAGGTGGAAGAGGAGGTAACATAGTAACATCATAACATAGTTAGTAAGGCCAAAAAAAGACATTTGTCCATCCAGTTCAGCCTATATTCCATCATAATAAATCCCCAGATCTACGTCCTTCTACAGAACCTAATAATTGTATGATACAATATTGTTCTGCTCCAGGAAGATATCCAGGCCTCTCTTGAACCCCTCGACTGAGTTTGCCATCACCACCTCCTCAGGCAAGCAATTCCAGATTCTCACTGCCCTAACAGTAAAGAATCCTCATCTATGTTGGTGGAAAAACCTTCTCTCCTCCAGACGCAAAGAATGCCCCCTTGTGCCCATCACCTTCCATGGTATAAACAGATCCTCAGAAAGATATTTGTATTGTCCCCTTATATACTTATACATGGTTATTAGATCGCCCCTCAGTCGTCTTTTTTCTAGACTAAATAATCCTAATTTTGCTAATCTATCTGGGTATTGTAGTTCTCCCATCCCCTTTATTAATTTTGTTGCCCTCCTTTGTACTCTCTCTAGTTCCATTATATCCTTCCTGAGCACCGGTGCCCAAAACTGGACACAGTACTCCATGTGCGGTCTAACTAGGGATTTGTACAGAGGCAGTATAATGCTCTCATCATGTGTATCCAGACCTCTTTTAATGCACCCCATGATCCTGTTTGCCTTGGAAGCTGCTGCCTGGCACTGGCTGCTCCAGGTAAGCTTATCATTAACTAGGATCCCCAAGTCCTTCTCCCTGTCAGATTTACCCAGTGGTTTCCCGTTCAGTATGTAATGGTGATATTGATTCCTTCTTCCCATGTGTATAACCTTACATTTATCATTGTTAAACCTCATCTGCCACCTTTCAGCCCAAGGTAGCAAACTATTTTATTTTTTATTTGGGGATGAGGAGCAAAAAAGAAATGAATGGCAAATAGAGTTGAATACTGGCTGGATGCAGCTGGTATAGTTGTCTAGTCATCGAAAGGTACGGGTAAGTCATGGGAGATCCATGCTTGGTTCACTTTAAAGAATGTTAGTTTTCCCACATTGGATGTGGACAGGCACATCTCCCTGTCTGTGATCACACCCCCTGCCATGCTAAACACACTTTTCAACAGTACACTTTCCATAGGGCAGGCAAGTACCTCTAAGGCAAGGGCAAGCTCAGACCATGTTTCCAATATGGAGACCCAGAAGATAAATAGTGAAGACCCATCATTTAGTACATGGAGAGATGTGGGCAGGTATTCTTCATCATGTTGTTGTATCGCTGCCTCCTGCTAATAACGACCATATCAGAAGATGGTGCTAGATGCTGGGGAATGCTCATAAAGCTTTGCCACATTTTAGCCATACAAACCCTGCCTTCCGAGGTGATGACAGTGCTTCGGCTTCCTTTTTTGCATCTACCTTGATCTTCTGCTGATCCCCGCTGTCAGGTGGGAAAGGCATCAGTAGTTTCTTTACCAGCATGTGGTTGTATTCACGCATCTTTGTATTCATGTACGTGGTTTTGCAGCACACTACTTGCACTAATCATAGCAGAATGGAGGCAGGACTCGTGATCCAGCATTTAAACAGGTCAGGTCAAGTGGTGTGCTGGCCATTCACAGCCATGCTAATACTTGGCATAGCTGTGATGTGTCAGGATGTGTCCATGACTTAAAAAGCTTGTTGATAGACTGTGCTGCAGCATTTCAACAAACTTTTAGGCATCCAAACCCGAACAGCAAACAGGACATCCTGTTAAAAGTCTGTGCTTGGATTTCTTTACCGGACACTAGCTGTCCGGAATAAACCCCGAACTTTACAGTACAGGTTCGCTCATTACTAACCAAGAATTGTGCATGTGATATAAATATTGCTGTCCTACGGTAAAAAATTGAATAACTTGTTTGTTACATTTGCTATGTAGTCTTTCAAAAACCAGTACAATATAAACAGTGAAAATGGTGGATTGATGCACAGATTATTTTACAGAGTTATGGATGATCATGAGGTTGTAATGAGTCTAAAAAATGTATTTGATATATTGCCTGTCTTTTAGCAAGCTTTCATGAAACTAAGAAAATTAACATACTTGTGTCAGTAATTAATTATTTATCACATATTCTATAATTTATAATATAATTAACAACTTTCCAAATATAGTAACAAAAGCAATTCACAAACTTGCACAGAAACAACTTCAAAGTCAAACATACAGTGGGGCAAAAAAGTATTTAGTCAGTCAGCAATAGTGCAAGTTCCACCACTTAAAAAGATGAGAGGCGTCTGTAATTTACATCATAGGTAGACCTCAACTATGGGAGACAAACTGAGAAAAAAAAATCCAGAAAATCACATTGTCTGTTTTTTTATAATTTTTTTTGCATTTTATGGTGGAAAATAAGTATTTGGTCAGAAACAAACAATCAAGATTTCTGGCTCTCACAGACCTGTAACTTATTCTTTAAGAGTCTCCTCTTTCCTCCACTCATTACCTGTAGTAATGGCACCTGTTTAAACTTGTTATCAGTATAAAAAGACACCTGTGCACACCCTCAAACAGTCTGACTCCAAACTCCACTATGGTGAAGACCAAAGAGCTGTCAAAGGACACCAGAAACAAAATTGTAGCCCTGCACCAGGCTGGGAAGACTGAATCTGCAATAGCCAACCAGCTTGGAGTGAAGAAGTCAACAGTTGGCGCAATAATTAGAAAATGGAAGACATACAAGACCACTGATAATCTCCCTCGATCTGGGGCTCCACGCAAAATCCCACCACGTGTGGTCAGAATGATCACAAGAACGGTGAGCAAAAATCCCAGAACCACGCGGGGGGACCTAGTGAATGAACTGCAGAGAGCTGGGACCAATGTAACAAGGCCTACCATAAGTAACACACTACGCCACCATGGACTCAGATCCTGCAGTGCCAGACGTGTCCCACTGCTTAAGCCAGTACATGTCCGGGCCCGTCTGAAGTTTGCTAGAGAGCATTTGGATGATCTAGAGGAGTTTTGGGAGAATGTCCTATGGTCTGATGAAACCAAACTGGAACTGTTTGGTAGAAACACAACTTGTCGTGTTTGGAGGAAAAAGAATACTGAGTTGCATCCATCAAACACCATACCTACTGTAAAGCATGGTGGTGGAAACATCATGCTTTGGGGCTGTTTCTCTGCAAAGGGGCCAGGACGACTGATCCGGGTACATGAAAGAATGAATGGGGCCATGTATCGTGAGATTTTGAGTGCAAACCTCCTTCCATCAGCAAGGGCATTGAAGATGAAACGTGGCTGGGTCTTTCAACATGACAATGATCCAAAGCACACCGCCAGGGCAACGAAGGAGTGGCTTCGTAAGAAGCATTTCAAGATCCTGGAGTGGCCTAGCCAGTCTCCAGATCTCAACCCTATAGAAAACCTTTGGAGGGAGTTGAAAGTCCGTGTTGCCAAGCGAAATGCCAAAAACATCACTGCTCTAGAGGAGATCTGCATGGAGGAATGGGCCAACATGCCAACAACAGTGTGTGGCAACCTTGTGAAGACTTACAGAAAATGTTTGACCTCTGTCATTGCCAACAAAGGATATATTACAAAGTATTGAGATGAAATTTTGTTTCTGACCAAATACTTATTTTCCACCATAATATGCAAATAAATTGTTAAAAAATCAGACAATGTGATTTTCTGGATTTTTTTTTCTCAGTTTGTCTCCCATAGTTGAGGTCTACCTATGATGTAAATTACAGACGCCTCTCATCTTTTTAAGTGGTGGAACTTGCACTATTGCTGACTGACTAAATACTTTTTTGCCCCACTGTATATAGTAGGATTGCAGTAGCATCGTACATAATGAAGAGGCAGCGACCCACAAAGTACCAACACAAAAGTCTCTTTAATGTGTTTTCCTCACAGCATTAAAGTCCAATTCACACAAATGCATATAACTTCAGTGTATATTATCAGTGTTCAGTTCACACCAGTTCATAGCAATACATATCATATGGCTTTAGATTTGCAGTCCCTAAACAGGCCAGACTTCACTTGTCCAGTTTCCCTGGGTGACCTGTTATGATAAGGTAATTCAGTACCACAATGGATATAGAGGTCAGAGCACATTCAGTGACCTGACAATAACCCAAAAACATAGAACGAGCTCTGAGACGTGGGAACTTTGCTGACCGCAATCCCTAATCCTCTCCAACCACACTAGAGGCAGCCGTGCATTGCGCCTAACGCTCCCTATGCAACTCGGCACAGCCTGAGAAACTAGCTAGCCTGAAGATAGAAAATAAGCCTACCTTGCCTCAGAGAAATACCCCAAAGGAAAAGGCAGCCCCCACATATAATGACTGTGAGTTAAGATGAAAAGACAAACGTAGAGATGAAATAGATTTAGCAAAGTGAGGCCCGACTTTCTGAACAGAGCGAGGGTAGGAAAGGTAACTTTGCGGTCAACACAAAACCCTACAAAAACCATGCAAAAGGGGCAAAAAGACCCTCCGTACCGAACTAACGGCACGGAGGTACACCCTCTGCGTCCCAGAGCTTCCAGCAAGCAGGAAAAACAAATAGACAAGCTGGACAGAAAAAAACAGCAAACAAAATAGCAAAGTAGAACTTAGCTATGCAGAGCAGCAGGCCACAGGAACGATCCAGGAGGAAACAGGTCCAATACTAGAACATTGACTGGAGGCCAGGATCAAAGCACTAGGTGGAGTTAAATAGAGCAGCACCTAACGACTTCACCACATCACCTGAGGAAGGAAACTCAGAAGCCGCAGTACCACTTTCCTCCACCAACGGAAGCTCACAGAGAGAATCAGCCGAAGTACCACTTGTGACCACAGGAGGGAGCTCTGCCACAGAATTCACAACAGTGACCGCACGCCATATTACATCCGTCTCTTTTGGGCACAGGACATCCACCTCCAGGCACAGGACTGGGCATGAGATAAGGCATCCATATGACCATGTCACATCCCTGCCCAAAACAACATTTTCAGTTTCTCCTGCCAATACCTCTAGGGGGAGCCTATCGGGATTACACTCTGATCCAAATTTGGCAACCCCTATGGCAGGTATCTCAACATTTTCGGTTCTACGCCCAACACAGTACATAAACACAATCTCTGCTGCAACTGCAGCACCTCTTGCTGCTGCTGCCAGAACTGCAGCTCCTGCTGCTGCAGAACCTCTTGCTGCACAGACTTTGTGGACCTGCCAATCCACAGCAAATCTTTGTAACCCCACCGAGTTACGGCCAGAAGCCTTCAATCTTCGTGGCCCCTCTGAGCCACAGCAAGCCGTCTTGAAAAAAATTTTTCCAGCAGATTTTGTACAATGCTATGCAGCACGCTTTGGGGTATGCCTCAGTTCACATTGCCCACATTCTTTCCACCATATGTAAGATTGTAGTAGCATCGTACATAGTGAAGAGGCAGTTACCCACAAAGTTCCAACACAAAAGTCTCTTTTGTGATTTCCTCACAGCACTAAAGTCCAATTCACACAAATGCATATAACTTCAGTGTATATTCTCAGTGATCAGTTAATAGCAATACATATCATATGGCTTTAGATTTGCAGTACTTAAACAGGCCAGACTTCACTTGTCCAGTTTTCCTGGGTGACCACACGCCATATTACAGTCTACATACACACAGCCTCATATGTTGCAAACACTACACATGCCAGCCCCCTCCGACTAGTTCCCGTGGGTGCATCACTGTATCTGTCTCTTACAGTCTGTTTACTCACATAGCCATACTCAGCCCAGGATATCCTCCAGTTAGCAGTTGGGCACAATATCCACCTGTTTGCAATCGTTACACATGCTAGTCCTCTTTTGGGCACAGGACATCCACCTCCAGGCACAGGACTGTCCATATCCGACTCCTTCGGGCACAGGACATCCACCCCCGGGCACAGGACTGTACACATCCGAGACCAGTATCTCGGATGACTTGCATCACTGTATACGCTGGGGGTGCTAGGCTATTCAGCTGCCCTTGGGGCTGGCTCTACTGGCCTGTGCCTCCATGCACTCAGCCAGTGCTCTGCAGGCCTCTGATCTACACACCAGCACACCCCTGACTGATACTGAGGTGACACCTGACACACCCATACTTCTTACTGCAGGCTTTTTAATACACAAACCTGTGGCCTTCAGCTACATGGAAAACCTGGATTGGAAATCCATGACTCCCATGCACACCTATGGACTTCATCCGTCTGCATGCACAACCTGGGGAGAAGACACGGCGACCCCTACCTGTGACATGAGTCACTGCCTCACTATATATATATCTACTATATAATTGTCTAAGGGTCACTTCCGTCTTTCTGTCTGTCCTTCTGTCTGTCATGGATATTCATTGGTCGCAGCCTCTGTCTGTCATGGAATTCAAGTCACTGATTGGTCTCGCCAGCTGCCTGTCATGGCTGCCGCGACCAATCAGTAACGGCCACAGTCCGAGTAGTCCCTCCCTACTCCCCTGCACTCAGCGCCCGCTCCATACTCCCCGCAGTCACCGCTCACACAGGGTTAATGCCAGTGGTAACGGACCGCGTTATGCCGTTACAACCGCTATTAACCCTGGGTGACCAAGTTTTTACTATTGATGCTGCCTATGCAGCATCAATAGTAACATAGTAACATAGTAACATAGTTAGTAAGGCCGAAAAAAGACATTTGTCCATCCAGTTCAGCCTATATTCCATCATAATAAATCCCCAGATCTACGTCCTTCTACAGAACCTAATTGTATGATACAATATTGTTCTGCTCCAGGAAGACATCCAGGCCTCTCTTGAACCCCTCGACTGAGTTCGCCATCACCACCTCCTCAGGCAAGCAATTCCAGATTCTCACTGCCCTAACAGTAAAGAATCCTCTTCTATGTTGGTGGAAAAACCTTCTCTCCTCCAGACGCAAGGAATGCCCCCTTGTGCCCGTCACCTTCCTTGGTATAAACAGATCCTCAGCGAGATATTTGTATTGTCCCCTTATATACTTATACATGGTTATTAGATCGCCCCTCAGTCGTCTTTTTTCTAGACTAAATAATCCTAATTTTGCTAATCTATCTGGGTATTGTAGTTCTCCCATCCCCTTTATTAATTTTGTTGCCCTCCTTTGTACTCTCTCTAGTTCCATTATATCCTTCCTGAGCACCGGTGCCCAAAACTGGACACAGTACTCCATGTGCGGTCTAACTAGGGATTTGTACAGAGGCAGTATAATGCTCTCATCATGTGTATCCAGACCTCTTTTAATGCACCCCATGATCCTGTTTGCCTTGGCAGCTGCTGCCTGGCACTGGCTGCTCCAGGTAAGTTTATCATTAACTAGGATCCCCAAGTCCTTCTCCCTGTCAGATTTACCCAGTGGTTTCCCATTCAGTGTGTAATGGTGACATTGATTCCTTCTTCCCATGTGTATAACCTTACATTTATCATTGTTAAACCTCATCTGCCACCTTTCAGCCCAAGTTTACAACTTATCCAGATCCATCTGTAGCAGAATACTATCTTCACTTGTATTAACTGCTTTACATAGTTTTGTATCATCTGCAAATATCGATATTTTACTGTGTAAACCTTCTACCAGATCATTAATGAATATGTTGAAGAGAACAGGTCCCAATACTGACCCCTGCGGTACCCCACTGGTCACAGCGACCCAGTTAGAGACTATACCATTTATAACCACCCTCTGCTTTCTATCACTAAGCCAGTTACTAACCCATTTACACACAATTTCCCCCAGACCAAGCATTCTCATTTTGTGTACCAACCTCTTGTGCGGCACGGTATCAAACGCTTTGGAAAAATCGAGATATACCACGTCCAATGACTCACCGTGGTCCAGCCTATAGCTTACCTCTTCATAAAAACTGATTAGATTGGTTTGACAGGAGCGATTTCTCATAAACCCATGCTGATATGGAGTTAAACAGTTATTCTCATTGAGATAATCCAGAATAACATCCCTCAGAAACCCTTCAAATATTTTACCAACAATAGAGGTTAGACTTACTGGCCTATAATTTCCAGGTTCACTTTTAGAGCCCTTTTTGAATATTGGCACCACATTTGCTATGCGCCAATCCTGCGGAACAGACCCTGTCACTATAGAGTCCCTAAAAATAAGAAATAATGGTTTATCTATTACATTACTTAGTTCTCTTAGTACTCGTGGGTGTATGCCATCCGGACCCGGAGATTTATCTATTTTAATCTTATTTAGCCGGTTTCGCACCTCTTCTTGGGTTAGATTGGTGACCCTTAATATAGGGTTTTCATTGTTTCTTGGGATTTCACCTAGCATTTCATTTTCCACTGTGAATACCGTGGAGAAGAAGGTGTTTAATATGTTAGCTTTTTCCTCGTCATCTACAACCATTCTTTCCTCACTATTTTTTAAGGGGCCTACATTTTCAGTTTTTATTCTTTTACTATTGATATAGTTGAAGAACAGTTTGGGATTAGTTTTACTCTCCTTAGCAATGTGCTTCTCTGTTTCCTTTTTGGCAGCTTTAATTAGTTTTTTAGATAAAGTATTTTTCTCCCTATAGTTTTTTAGAGCTTCAATGGTGCCATCCTGCTTTAGTAGTGCAAATGCTTTCTTTTTACTGTTAATTGCCTGTCTTACTTCTTTGTTTAGCCACATTGGGTTTTTCCTATTTCTAGTCCTTTTATTCCCACAAGGTATAAACCGCTTACACTGCCTATTTAGGATGTTCTTAAACATTTCCCATTTATTATCTGTATTCTTATTTCTGAGGATATTGTCCCAGTCTACCAGATTAAGGGCATCTCTAAGCTGGTCAAACTTTGCCTTCCTAAAGTTCAGTGTTTTTGTGACTCCCTGACAAGTCCCCCTAGTGAAAGACAGGTGAAACTGTACAATATTGTGGTCGCTATTTCCTAGATGCCCGACCACCTGCAGATTTGTTATTCTGTCAGGTCTATTAGATAGTATTAGGTCTAAAAGTGCTGCTCCTCTGGTTGGATTCTGCACCAATTGTGAAAGATAATTTTTCTTGGTTATTAGCAGAAACCTGTTGCCTTTATGGGTTTCACAGGTTTCTGTTTCCCAGTTAATATCCGGGTAGTTAAAGTCCCCCATAACCAGGACCTCATTATGGGTTGCAGCTTCATCTATCTGCTTTAGAAGTAGACTTTCCATGGTTTCTGTTATATTTGGGGGTTTGTAACAGACCCCAATGAGAATTTTGTTACCATTTTTCCCTCCATGAATTTCGACCCATATGGACTCGACATCCTCATTTCCTTCGCTAATATCCTCCCTTAAAGTGGACTTTAGACAAGACTTTACATAGAGACAAACCCCTCCTCCTCTCCGATTTTTACGATCCTTTCTAAACAGACTGTAACCCTGTAAGTTAACTGCCCAGTCATAGCTTTCATCTAACCATGTCTCGGTTATTCCCACTATGTCAAAGTTACCTGTAGATATTTCTGCTTCTAGTTCTTCCATCTTGTTTGTCAGGCTTCTGGCGTTTGCAAGCATGCAGTTTAGAGGATTTTGTTTTGTTCCAATCTCCTCGCTGTGGATTGTTTTAGAAATGTTCTTACCTCCCTTCTGAGAATGTTTTCCTGGATCTTCTTTGTTCAAGTCTAGTGTTTTTCTTCCCGTCCCCTCTTCTTCTAGTTTAACGCCCTCCTGATGAGTGTAGCGAGTCTTCTGGCGAATGTGTGTTTCCCAGGTTTGTTGAGGTGTAGTCCGTCTCTGGCGAGGAGTCCATCGTACAAGTAATTCACGCCGTGGTCCAGGAATCCGAATCCTTGTTGTCTGCACCATCGTCTTAGCCAGTTGTTTGCATCAAGGATCCTGTTCCATCTCCTGGTGCCATGCCCGTCTACTGGAAGGATAGAAGAAAAAACTACCTGTGCATCCAGTTCCTTTACTTTCTTCCCCAACTCTTCAAAGTCTTTGCAGATTGTCGGTAGGTCCTTCCTTGCCGTGTCATTGGTGCCAACATGTATCAGAAGAAATGAGTGGACGTCCTTGGAGTTGAAGAGCTTTGGTATCCTATCGGTCACATCCTTGATCATTGCACCTGGAAGGCAGCATACTTCTCTTGCAGTTATGTCCGGTCTGCAGATGGCTGCTTCTGTGCCTCTCAGTAGTGAGTCTCCCACCACCACCACTCTTCGTTGCTTCTTGGCTGTACTTTTTGCTGTCACTTGTTGCTGTGTGCCCTTTTCTTTTTTGCTTGCTGGTATTGCTTCATCCTTAGGTGTGCCATCTTCATCCTCTACAAAGATTTGATATTGGTTCTTCAGTTGTGTGGTTGGTGATTTCTCCATGGTCTTCTTGCTTCTTTTGGTCACATGCTTCCACTCATCTGCTTTTGGAGGTTCTCTGACACTTTTTTCACCTTCTGTGACCAGTAGAGATGCTTCTGTTCTGTCTAGAAAGTCTTCATTCTCTTTGATGAGTTTCAAAGTTGCTATTCTTTCTTCCAGACCCCGCACCTTTTCTTCTAAAAGGGCCACTAGTCTACACTTCTGACAGGTGAAATTTAATTCTTCTTCTGGTCGATCTGTGAACATGTAGCACATGCTGCAGCTCACCATGTAGGTTGTCACATCTGCCATGTTGCTCCTAGATCCTGCTGACTTGCTGTGTGTTTTCCTTCTTGTGTAATCTACTCAGCCAAGCTCTCTTGCAATAATGTCCTACAGGCAAAAATTCTTTCTAAGCAGCTGGTCCCGGCTGTACCCAACGATCTTCTAGCTTAGGGAGACTCTTCGCTTTCCCAGAAGGCACCTGGAATATGCAAATTAGCCTCCTCAAGCTTGAATCCCTGGTTTGGTGATTCTTTCTAAGCAGCTGGTCCCGGCTGTACCCAACGATCTTCTAGCTTAGGGAGACTCTTCGCTTTCCCAGAAGGCACCTGGAATATGCAAATTAGCCTCCTCAAGCTTGAATCCCTGGTTAAAAATAATTAAAAAAAATAAAAAATCATCATATACTCACCCTCCGGCGCCTTTCCCGCTCCTCGCTCCTACGGTGCTAAAGATGGTATGCGACAAGGACCTTACATGACGTCACGGTCATGCGACCGTGACATCATCACAGGTCCTGCTGTTGTGAATTCTGTGGCTGAATTCACTCCTGTGGTCACAAGTGGTACTGCAGCTTCTGAGCTTCCTCCCTCAGGTGTTCTGGTGAGCTCGTTAACTGCTTCATTACTTAACTCCGCCTGATGCTGCTATCCTTGCTCCTTGTCAATGTTTCAGTGTTGGATCTGAGCTTCTCCTGATTGTTCCTGTGACCTGCTGCTCTGTATAGCTAAGTGCCTTTTGCTTTTTTGTTGCTTTTTTTCTGTCCAGCTTGTCTTTTGTTTTGCTGGAAGCTCTGAGACGCAAAGGGTGTACCGCCGTGCCGTTAGTTCGGCACGGTGGGTTTTTTTTGCCCCCTTTGCGTGGTTTTGTTTTAGGGTTTTTTGTAGACTGCAAAGTTCGCTTTACTGTCCTCGCTCTGTCCTAGAATATCGGGCCCCACTTTGCTGAATCTATTTCATCCCTACGTTTTGTCTTTTCATCTTACTCACAGTCATTATATGTGGGGGGCTGCCTTTTCTTTTGGGGAATTTCTCTGGGGCAAGTCAGGCCTATTTTTCTATCTTCAGGCTAGCTAGTTTCTTAGGCTGTGCCGAGTTGCCTAGGTAGTTGTTAGGCGCAATCCACAGCCGCTTTTAGTTGTGTTTAGGATAGGATCAGGTGTGCAGTCTACAGAGTTTCCACGTCTCAGAGCTCGTTCTTGTATTTTTGGGTATTTGTCAGATCACTGTGTGCGCTCTGATCGCTAAGCACACTGTGTTTATGGATTGCCTTCATAACACCTGTCATTAGCAAACATAACAGTACAAGGAGCCAAACTAATGATTCTCAATAGAGGGAAAGAAAAAGTTCTGACATCATTTTTTTTTTTTTTTTTTCTGCTCTGTGTTCACTTTTTTTTTCCCCCTAGACATTTGGGTGATTCTGGACACAGGTGTGGACATGGATATTCAGGGTCTGTGCTCTTCAATGGATAATCTCGTTATAAATGTACAAAAAATTCAAGATACTATTGATCAGAAATCTATGTTAGAACCAAGAATTCCTATTCCTGATTTGTTTTTTGGAGATAGAACTAAGTTTCTAAGTTTCAAAAATAATTGTAAGCTATTTCTGGCCTTGAAACCTCATTCTTCTGGTAATCCTATTCAACAGGTTTTGATTATTATTTCTTTTTTGCGCGGCGACCCTCAAGACTGGGCATTTTCTCTTGCGCCAGGAGACCCTGCATTGAGTAGTGTCGATGCGTTTTTCCTGGCGCTCGGATTGCTGTACGATGAGCCTAATTCAGTGGATCAGGCTGAGAAAAATTTGCTGGCTTTGTGCCAGGGTCAGGATGATATAGAAGTATATTGTCAGAAATTTAGGAAATGGTCAGTACTCACTCAGTGGAATGAATCTGCGCTGGCAGCATTGTTCAGAAAGGGTCTCTCTGAGGCTCTTAAGGATGTCATGGTGGGATTTCCTATGCCTGCTGGTTTGAATGAGTCTTTGTCTTTGGCCATTCAGATCGGTCGACGCTTGCGCGAGCGTAAATCTGTGCACCATTTGGCGGTACTGCCTGAGGTTAAACCTGAGCCTATGCAGTGCGATAGGACTATGACTAGAGTTGAACGGCAGGAATACAGACGTCTGAATGGTCTGTGTTTCTACTGTGGTGATTCCACTCATGCTATTTCTGATTGTCCTAAGCGCACTAAGCGGTCCGCTATGTCTGCCGTCATTGGTACTGTACAGTCCAAATTCCTTCTGTCCATTACCTTGATATGCTCTTTGTCGTCGTTTTCTGTCATGGCGTTTGTGGATTCGGGCGCTGCCCTGAATCTGATGGATTTGGATTATGCTAAACGTTGTGGGTTTTTCTTGGAGCCTTTGCGGTGTCCTATTCCATTGAGAGGAATTGATGCTACACCTTTGGCCAAGAATAAACCTCAATACTGGGCCCAGCTGACCATGTGCATGGCTCCTGCACATCAGGAAGTTATTCGCTTTCTGGTGTTGCATAATCTGCATGATGTGGTCGTGTTGGGGTTGCCATGGCTACAAACCCATAATCCAGTATTGGATTGGAATTCCATGTCGGTATCCAGCTGGGGTTGTCAGGGGGTACATGGTGATGTTCCATTTTTGTCGATTTCGTCATCCACCCCTTCTGAGGTCCCAGAGTTCTTGTCTGATTATCAGGATGTATTTGAAGAGCCCAAGTCCGATGCTCTACCTCCGCATAGGGATTGTGATTGTGCTATCAATTTGATTCCTGGTAGTAAATTCCCTAAAGGTCGATTATTTAATTTATCCGTGCCCGAACACGCCGCTATGCGCAGTTATGTGAAGGAATCCCTGGAGAAGGGACATATTCGCCCATCGTCATCACCACTGGGAGCAGGGTTCTTCTTTGTAGCCAAGAAGGATGGTTCGCTGAGACCGTGTATTGATTACCGCCTTCTTAATAAGATCACTGTTAAATTTCAGTATCCCTTGCCATTGTTATCTGACTTGTTTGCTCGGATTAAGGGGGCTAGTTGGTTCACTAAGATAGATCTTCGTGGTGCGTATAATCTGGTGAGAATCAGGCAAGGAGATGAATGGAAAACTGCATTCAATACGCCCGAGGGTCATTTTGAGTATCTAGTGATGCCGTTCGGACTTGCCAATGCTCCATCTGTGTTTCAGTCTTTTATGCATGACATCTTCCGTGAGTATCTGGATAAATTCCTGATTGTTTACTTGGATGACATTTTGATCTTCTCAGATGATTGGGAGTCTCATGTGAAGCAGGTCAGAATGGTTTTTCAGGTCCTGCGTGCTAACTCTTTGTTTGTGAAGGGATCAAAGTGTCTCTTCGGTGTGCAGAAAGTTTCATTTTTGGGGTTCATCTTTACCCCTTCTACTATCGAGATGGATCCAGTTAAGGTCCAAGCCATCCAGGATTGGATTCAGCCGACATCTCTGAAAAGTCTGCAAAAGTTCCTGGGCTTTGCTAATTTTTATCGTCGCTTCATCTGTAATTTTTCTAGCATTGCCAAACCATTGACCGATTTGACCAAGAAGGGTGCTGATTTGGTTAATTGGTCTTCTGCTGCTGTGGAAGCTTTTCAGGAGTTGAAGCGTCGTTTTTGTTCTGCCCCTGTGTTGTGTCAGCCAGATGTTTCTCTTCCGTTCCAGGTCGAGGTTGATGCTTCTGAGATTGGAGCAGGGGCGGTTTTGTCACAGAGAGGTTCTGATTGCTCAGTGATGAAACCATGTGCTTTCTTTTCCAGGAAGTTTTCGCCCGCTGAGCGTAATTATGATGTGGGCAATCGAGAGTTGCTGGCCATGAAGTGGGCATTCGAGGAGTGGCATCATTGGCTTGAAGGAGCTAAGCATCGCGTGGTGGTATTGACTGATCATAAGAACTTGACTTATCTCGAGTCTGCCAAGCGCTTGAATCCTAGACAGGCCCGTTGGTCGTTATTTTTTGCCCGCTTCGACTTTGTGATTTCGTACCTTCCGGGCTCTAAAAATGTGAAGGCGGATGCTCAGTCTAGGAGTTTTGTGCCCGACTCTCCGGGTTTATCTGAGCCAGCGGGTATCCTCAAGGAAGGAGTCATTGTGTCTGCCATCTCCCCTGATTTGCGGCGGGTGCTGCAAAAATTTCAGGCGAATAAACCTGATCGTTGTCCAGCAGAGAAACTGTTCGTCCCTGATAGGTGGACTAATAAACTTATCTCTGAACTTCATTGTTCGGTGTTGGCTGGTCATCCTGGAATCATTGGTACCAGAGAGTTAGTGGCTAGATCCTTCTGGTGGCCATCTCTGTCACGGGATGTACGTACTTTTGTGCAGTCCTGTGGGATTTGTGCTAGGGCTAAGCCCTGCTGTTCTCGTGCCAGTGGGTTGCTTTTGCCCTTGCCGGTCCCAAAGAGGCCTTGGACACATATTTCGATGGATTTCATTTCTGACCTTCCCGTTTCTCAAAAGATGTCAGTCATTTGGGTGGTCTGTGATCGCTTTTCTAAAATGGTCCATCTGGTGCCCTTGGCTAAATTGCCTTCCTCCTCTGATTTGGTACCTTTGTTCTTTCAGCATGTGGTTCGGTTGCATGGCATTCCTGAGAATATTGTTTCTGACAGAGGTTCCCAGTTTGTTTCAAGGTTTTGGCGAGCCTTTTGTGGTAGGATGGGCATTGACCTATCCTTTTCCTCGGCTTTCCATCCTCAGACTAATGGCCAGACCGAACGAACCAATCAGACCTTGGAAACATATCTGAGATGTTTTGTTTCTGCAGACCAGGATGATTGGGTGTCCTTTTTGCCGTTGGCTGAGTTCGCCCTTAATAATCGGGCCAGCTCGGCTACCTTGGTTTCTCCATTTTTTTGCAATTCTGGGTTCCATCCTCGTTTCTCTTCAGGACAGGTTGAGTCTTCGGACTGTCCTGGTGTGGATTCTGTGGTGGATAGGTTGCAGCAGATCTGGACTCAGGTAGTGGACAATTTGATCTTGTCCCAGGAGAAAGCTCAACTTTTCGCTAATCGCAGACGCCGTGTGGGTCCCCGACTTCGTGTTGGGGATCTGGTTTGGTTATCTTCTCGTCATATTCCTATGAAGGTTTCCTCTCCTAAATTTAAACCTCGTTTTATTGGTCCGTATAGGATTTCTGAGGTTCTCAATCCTGTGTCTTTTCGTTTGACCCTCCCAGACTCCTTTTCCATACATAATGTATTCCATAGGTCGTTGCTGCGGAGATACGTGGCACCTATGGTTCCATCTGTTGAGCCTCCTGCCCCGGTTTTGGTGGAGGGGGAATTGGAGTATATTGTGGAGAAGATTTTGGATTCTCGTGTTTCTAGACGGAAACTCCAGTATCTGGTTAAATGGAAGGGTTATGCTCAGGAAGATAATTCCTGGGTTTTTGCCTCTGATGTTCATGCTTCCGATCTTGTTCGTGCCTTTCATGCGGCTCATCCTGGTCGGCCTGGGGGCTCTGATGAGGGTTCGGTGACCCCTCCTCAAGGGGGGGGTACTGTTGTGAATTCTGTGGCTGAATTCACTCCTGTGGTCACAAGTGGTACTGCAGCTTCTGAGCTTCCTCCCTCAGGTGTTCTGGTGAGCTCGTTAACTGCTTCATTACTTAACGCCACCTGATGCTGCTATCCTTGCTCCTTGTCAATGTTTCAGTGTTGGATCTGAGCTTCTCCTGATTGTTCCTGTGACCTGCTGCTCTGTATAGCTAAGTGCCTTTTGCTTTTTTGTTGCTTTTTTTCTGTCCAGCTTGTCTTTTGTTTTGCTGGAAGCTCTGAGACGCAAAGGGTGTACCGCCGTGCCGTTAGTTCGGCACGGTGGGTTTTTTTTGCCCCCTTTGCGTGGTTTTGTTTTAGGGTTTTTTGTAGACTGCAAAGTTCGCTTTACTGTCCTCGCTCTGTCCTAGAATATCGGGCCCCACTTTGCTGAATCTATTTCATCCCTACGTTTTGTCTTTTCATCTTACTCACAGTCATTATATGTGGGGGGCTGCCTTTTCCTTTGGGGAATTTCTCTGGGGCAAGTCAGGCCTATTTTTCTATCTTCAGGCTAGCTAGTTTCTTAGGCTGTGCCGAGTTGCCTAGGTAGTTGTTAGGCGCAATCCACAGCCGCTTTTAGTTGTGTTTAGGATAGGATCAGGTGTGCAGTCTACAGAGTTTCCACGTCTCAGAGCTCGTTCTTGTATTTTTGGGTATTTGTCAGATCACTGTGTGCGCTCTGATCGCTAAGCACACTGTGTTTATGGATTGCCTTCATAACACCTGTCATTAGCAAACATAACATCCTGCGCGCCTGCGAGACAAGGACCTTCCATGACGTCACGGTCATGTGACCATGACGTCATCATAGGGCCTGCGCGAGAAGGACCTGCCATGACGTCACGGTCATGTGACCACGACGTCATCACACCCTGGGACCGAAAGCTGGCGACAGAACTTCAAGGGGCTCTCGGATCTGAAGGTGAGTATGTTTATTTTTTATTTTTTAACCTGTGACATACGTTGCTGGGCAACATACTACATAGCTGTGCAATATACTACGTCGCTGTGCAATATACTTTGTGGCTCTGTGCTGTACACTACATCACTGGGCAATATACTATGTGACTGGGCAATATACTACGTCACTGGGCAATATACTACGTAACTGGGCAATATACTACGTAACTGGTCAATATGCTCTGTGCTGTATACTACGTGGCTGGGCAATATACTACATGGATGGGCAATATATTGCGTGTCTGGGCAATATACTATGTGGCTCTGTGCTGTATACTACGTCACTGGGCAATATACTACGTGGCTCTATGCTGTATACTATGTCACTGGGCAATATATTACGTGGCTCTGCTGTACGTCGCTGGGCAATATACTACGTAACTGGGCAATATACTACGTAACTGGGCAATATACTACGTGGCTGGGCAATATGCTCTGTGCAATATACTATGTGGCTGGGCAATATAGTACGTGACTGAGCAATATACTACGTGGGCTGTGCAATATACTACGTGCCTGGCAATATACTACGTGGGCTGTGCAATATACTACATGGCTGGGCAATATACTACGTGGCTGGGCAATATAGTACGTGGGCTGTGCAATATACTACGCGGCTGGGCAATATACTACGTGTCTGGGCAATATACTACGTCGCTGGACAATATACTATGTCGCTGGGCAATATACTACATGGCTGGGCAATATACTACGTGGACATGCATATTCTAGAATACCCGATGCGTTAGAATTGGGCCACCATCTAGTATATATATATATATATATATATATATATATATATATATATATATATTTATATGTTAGATAAGGCATTTAGATTGGGAGTCTTACTGAGGATGCAATGAATCCTTTTCAAAACTTTGTACAATAATGCTGCCTTTATCTATTTCAATATCATATATTTAAACTTTTTTTAATCTATGCTCAGAAATTGATTATATTGTTTGTTTTATCTACTTTCCTTTCAAATAAAAAACTATGCACATGGGAAAGACTTTTTTTTTTCCAACAGGAGGAGGCTAATGGACAGGTCTGCTCTCATGCTCCTCCATAATTGTAAATGGGATGGTGTTCACCAGTAAAAAATAGTATGAAGAGATTGAGACACCCTTCTGGCACTGTCACTTCTACTTTCACATAAATCTTTGGATATTTTCAAATCAAAAATAATATCACGGTCTTCCAACATGTTTCAAAGAGGGATTTCATTACATCAATAGGAGAGGGAGGAGGTACTTCGGTAATGAAACAGTATCGCTGTAAAACTTTCAGACTAAAAACATGAAAACATTCTTCATTCGAAAATATGCTGCAATTTTTCAAAGATTTCAATGAATTTAAAAGTGAGAAAGGTGTTTTTTTTTCTTGGCAAACTCACCTGGCTTTGTTATATAGACCACATTCTAAAAATCCCTATTAACTGCTTCTCACTACCAATTCACAAATACCAGAGTTTGCTTATGGTCACACCAGCATGCACTCGCTAAGCTCCATCATGTTGTCTACTTTTCGAGTCTTGCACTAAACACTCTGGTTACTGTTGCATGCTGTAACATTTAACTTATCTACCTATTAGCAATATCTACCAACCTTTTGGTGATAATAGACTGTGCACAAATTGTAGAATAGTCTTATTTTCCAATGTGTGAACAACTTAAAAGGTAACTGAACTTTCAAGTAACTTTTCAGAATAAGCCGTCTTATAGAAATAGCTCATTTTTGACGGTGATATGACCTGTATTCTGTATTTTTACAAGTTTTCCCCTCTGCAGACCACATCTCTTAATTTGCAATGGACTCTGCTGCTAGTTCTCTTCCACCTGCTCAATACTCTCTCCCGTACACTGCACGGCCATGGAGATAGATTCATGCCCATTCATCCTTTCTGGCAAACAGAGAGAAACAGCAGCAGCATAACATAGTAACATAGTAACATAGTTAGTAAGGCCGAAAAAAGACATTTGTCCATCCAGTTCAGCCTATATTCCATCATAATAAGTCCCCAGATCTACGTCCTTCTACAGAACCTAATTGTATGATACAATATTGTTCTGCTCCAGGAAGACATCCAGGCCTCTCTTGAACCCCTCGACTGAGTTTGCCATCACCACCTCCTCAGGCAAGCAATTCCAGATTCTCACTGCCCTAACAGTAAAGAATCCTCTTCTATGTTGGTGGAAAAACCTTCTCTCCTCCAGACGCAAAGAAAGCCCCCTTGTGCCCGTCACCTTCCTTGGTATAAACAGATCCTCAGCGAGATATTTGTATTGTCCCCTTATATACTTATACATGGTTATTAGATCGCCCCTCAGTCGTCTTTTTTCTAGACTAAATAATCCTAATTTCGCTAATCTATCTGGGTATTGTAGTTCTCCCATCCCCTTTATTAATTTTGTTGCCCTCCTTTGTACTCTCTCTAGTTCCATTATATCCTTCCTGAGCACCGGTGCCCAAAACTGGACACAGTACTCCATGTGCGGTCTAACTAGGGATTTGTACAGAGGCAGTATAATGCTCTCATCATGTGTATCCAGACCTCTTTTAATGCACCCCATGATCCTGTTTGCCTTGGCAGCTGCTGCCTGGCACTGGCTGCTCCAGGTAAGTTTATCATTAACTAGGATCCCCAAGTCCTTCTCACTGTCAGATTTACCCAGTGGTTTCCCATTCAGTGTGTAATGGAGACATTGATTCCTTCTTCCCATGTGTATAACCTTACATTTATCATTGTTAAACCTCATCTGCCACCTTTCAGCCCAAGTTTCCAACTTATCCAGATCCATCTGTAGCAGAATACTATCTTCTCTTGTATTAACTGCTTTACATAGTTTTGTATCATCTGCAAATATCGATATTTTACTGTGTAAACCTTCTACCAGATCATTAATGAATATGTTGAAGAGAACAGGTCCCAATACCGACCCCTGCGGTACCCCACTGGTCACAGCGACCCAGTTAGAGACTATACCATTTATAACCACCCTCTGCTTTCTATCACTAAGCCAGTTACTAACCCATTTACACACATTTTCCCCCAGACCAAGCATTCTCATTTTGTGTACCAACCTCTTGTGCGGCACGGTATCAAACGCTTTGGAAAAATCGAGATATACCACGTCCAATGACTCACCGTGGTCCAGCCTATAGCTTACCTCTTCATAAAAACTGATTAGATTGGTTTGACAGGAGCGATTTCTCATAAACCCATGCTGATATGGAGTTAAACAGTTATTCTCATTGAGATAATCCAGAATAACATCCCTCAGAAACCCTTCAAATATTTTACCAACAATAGAGGTTAGACTTACTGGCCTATAATTTCCAGGTTCACTTTTAGAGCCCTTTTTGAATATTGGCACCACATTTGCTATGCGCCAATCCTGCGGAACAGACCCTGTCGCTATAGAGTCCCTAAAAAAAGAATTTATATTGCAGTCCTGTGCTGTGTGTATGTGAATCCTGCTCTAGATTTAGATATAACACACACACATATATATATATATATATATATATATATATATATGTATATATATATATATGTATATATATATAATATATAATAGTATACATATAATACTGTTCTTCTCTCTCTATCCCTCCATTCACCATAGAGTAGAATAGGCTATGTAGCAATACACCACAAATAGTTGGCAGTAGTTTATCATGTCTGAGCAAGATGGAGTTGAATTTTTTAGAGTAGGTTTAAGACTAGTGAAGGAAGCCATTTTCTTTGATACAGTATATTAATTTTTTTTTATAGTAGCCTATACTATTGATTGAGACACAATTTATTCAAAGTGCAGTTCCTTTTAAGGCCATTAACAACTCCAAAAAGCAATATATACTGTATATATTTCTGTTCTTGATATTTTTGAATGTATGTATATAAGATGTAGTATGTAAAATGTCTGCTGTACATTTATATTCATTTATTGACCTAGTATTCTGAATTGTGAAATGTCACACTACAATTTAAATTACTAACAGCTCTCTCTCTCTCTCTCTATATATATATATATCTATATATATAATTGTCTAAGGGTTTTTCCGTCTGTCTGTCTGTCTGTCTGTCTGTCTTTCTGTCTGAGTGTCTGTCTGTTTGTCCTGGAAATCCCGCGTCTCTGATTGGTCGAGGCCGCCAGGCCTCGACCAATCAGCGACGGGCACAGCATGGCGACGATGATGTCATAAAGGTTGCCTCGACCAATCAGCGATGGGCACAGTATTGACGTAGAAGTCATAATGGTTGCCATGGCGACGATGATGTCATAATGGTTGCCTCGACCAATCAGCGACGGGCACAGTCTGCCGCGAATTCTGGAATCATCATTGTCCATATACTATGGGGACATGCATATTCTAGAATACCCGATGCGTTAGAATCGGGCCACAATCTAGTGACGGGATAGTATGTCATATGCGATCGACCGCGCTCACGGGGGGAGCGCGGCCGATCGCGGCCGGGTGTCAGCTGACTATGTGCCGGACACGGGTGTCAGCTGACTATGTGTCACGGACCGCCCCCGGCACATTAACCCCCGGCACACCGCGATCAAACATGATCGCGATGTGCCGGCGGTACAGGGAAGCATCGCGCAGGGAGGGGGCTCCCTGCGTGCTTCCCTGAGACGATCGGTACATGGTGATGTACTCACCGTGTACCGAGCGTCTTCTCCCTGCAGTCCCCGGATCCAAAATGGCCACGAGGCTGCATCCGGGTCCTGCAGGGAGCACTTCCGGGTCGCCTGCAGGCACTTGGTAACGCTGCAGCGATGAATGAGATCGCCGATCTTACAGAGTGCTGTGCAAACTGTAAGATCGGCGATCTGTGATGTCCCCCCCTGGGACAAAGTAAAAAATTAAAAAAAAAAATTTCCACATGTGTAAAAAAAAAATTAAAAAATTACTAAATAAATAAATTAAAAAAAAAATATTATTCCCATAAATACATTTCTTTATCAAAAAAAACAAAACAATAAATGTACACATATTTAGTATCGCCGCGTCTGTAACGACCCGACCTATAAAACTGTCCCACTAGTTAACCCCTTCAGTGAACACTGTAAGAAAAAAAAAAAAAAACGAGCCAAAAAACAACGCTTTATTATCGTACCGCCAAACAAAAAGTGGAATAACACGCGATCAAAAAGACGGATATAAATAACCATGATACCGCTGAAAACATCATCTTGTCCCGCAAAAAACGAGCCACCACAAAGCATAATAAGCAAAAAAATAAAAAAGTTATAGTCCTGAGAATAAAGCGATGCCAAAATAATTATTTTTTCTATAAAATAGCTTTTATCGTATAAAAGCGCCAAAACATAAAAAAATGATATAAATGAGGTATCGCTGTAATTGTACTGACCCGACGAATACAACTGCTTCATCCACTTTACCAAACGCGGAACGGTATAAACGCCTCCCCCAAAAGAAATTCATGAATAGCTGGTTTTTGGTCATTCTGCCTCACAAAAATCGGAATAAAAAGTGATAAAAAACTGTCACGTGCCCGAAAATAATAAAAACGTCAACTCGTCCCGCAAAAAACAAGACCTAACATGACTCTGTGGACCAAAATATGGAAAAATTATAGGTCTCAAAATGTGGAGACGCAAAAACTTTTTTACTATAAAAAAAGTGTATTTTAGTGTGTGACGGCTGCCAATCATAAAAATCCGATATAAAAAACGCTATAAAAGTAAATCAAACCCCCCTTCATCACCCCCTTAGTTACGGAAAAATAATCAAATTAAAAAATGTATTTATTTCCATTTTCCCATCAGGGCTAGGGTTACGGTTAGGGCTAGGGTTAGGGCTAGGGTTAGGGCTAGGGTTGGGGCTAGGGTTGGGGTTAGTGTTAGGGCTAGGGTTGGGGCTAGGGTTGGGGTTGGGGCTAGGGTTAGGGCTAGGGTTAGGGCTAGGGTTGGGGCTAGGATTGGGGCTAGGGTTGGGGTTAGGGTTGGGGCTAGGGTTAGGGCTAGGGTTAGGGTTGGGGCTAAAGTTAGGGTTAGGGTTGGGGCTAAAGTTAGGGTTAGGGTTTGGATTATATTTACGGTTGGGATTAGGGTTGGGATTAGAATTAGGGGTGTGTCAGGGTTAGGGGTGTGATTAGGGTTACCGTTGGGATTAGGGTTAGGGGTGTGTTAGGGTTAGGGTTTCAGGTAGAATTGGGGAGTTTCCACTGTTCAGGCACATCAGGGGCTCTCCAAACGCGACATGGCGTCCGATCTCAATTCCAGCCAATTCTGCGTTGAAAAAGTAAAACAGTGCTCCTTCCCTTCCGAGCTCTCCGGTGCTCCCAAACAGGGGTTTACCCCAACATATGGGGTATCAGCGTACTCAGGACAAATTGGACAACAACTTTTGGCGTCCAAGTTCTCTTTTTATCCTTGGGAAAATAAAAATGTGGGGGGCTAAAAATCATTTTTGTGGGAAAAATAAGATTTTTTTTATTTTTGCGGCTCTGCGTTGTAAACTGCAGTGAAACACTTGGGGGTTCAAAGTTCTCACAACACATCTAGATAGGTTCCTTGGGAGGTCTAGTTTCCAATATGGGGTTACTTGTGGGGGGTTTGTACTGTTTGGGTGCATCAGGGGCTCTGCAAATGCAACGTGACGCCTGCAGACCAATCCATCTAAGTCTGTATTCCAAATGGCGCTCCTTCTCTTCCGAGCTCCGCCATGCACCCAAACAGTGCTTCCCCCCCACATATGGGGTATCAGCGTACTCAGGACAAATTGGACAACAACCTTTGGGGTCCAATTTATCCTGTTACCCTTGTGAAAATACAAAACTGGGGACTAAAAAATCATTTTTGTGAAAAAAAAAAGAATTTTTATTTTCACGGCTCTGCGTTATAAACTGTAGTGAAAAACTTGGGGGTTCAAAGTTCTCACAACACATCTATATAAGTTCCTTGGGGGGTCTTGTTTCCAATATGGGGTCACTTGTGGGGGGTTTCTACTGTTTGGGTACATCAGGGGCTCTGCAAATGCAACGTGACGCCTGCAGACCAATCCATCTAAGTCTGTATTCCAAATGGTGCTCCTTCCCTTCTGAGCTCTGCCATGCGCCCAAACAGTGCTTCCCCCCCACATATGGGGTATCAGCATACTCAGGACAAATTAGACAACAACTTTTGGGGTCCAATTTATCCTGTTACCCTTGTGAAAATACAAAAATGGGGACTAAAAAATCATTTTTGTGAAAAAAAAAATGAATTTTTATTTTCACGGCTCTGCGTTATAAACTGTAGTGAAAAACTTGGGGGTTCAAAGTTCTCACAACACATCTAGATAAGTTCCTTGGGGGGTCTAGTTTCCAATATGGGGTCACTTGTGGGGGGTTTCTACTGTTTGGGTACATCAGGGGCTCTGCAAATGCAACGTGACGCCTGCAGACCAATCCATCTAAGTCTGTATTCCAAATGGTGCTCCTTCCCTTCCGAGCTCTGCCATGTGCCCAAACAGTGCTTCCCCCCCACATATGGGGTATCAGTGTACTCAGGACAAATCGGACAACAACTTTTGGGGTCCAATTTATCCTGTTACCCTTGTGAAATTACAAAACTGGGGACTAAAAAATCATTTTTGTGAAAAAAAAAAGAATTTTTATTTTCATGGCTTTGCGTTATAAACTGTAGTGAAACACTTGGGGGCTCAAAGCTCTCAAAACACATCTAGATAAGTTCCTTAGGGGGTCTACTTTCCAACATGGTGTCACTTTTGGGTGGTTTCAATGTTTAGGCACATCAGGGACTCTCCAAACGCAACATGGCGTCCCATCTCAATTCCAGTCAATTTTGCATTGAAAAGTCAAATGGAGCTCCTTTCCTTCCGAGCTCTGCCATGCGCCCAAACAGTGGTTTATCCCCACATATGGGGTATCAGCGTACTCAGAACAAATTGCACAACAACTTTTGTGGTCTAATTTCTTCTCTTACCCTTGGGAAAATAAAAAATTGGGGGCAAAAAGATCATTTTTGTGAAAAAATATGATTTTTTATTTTTACGGCTCTGCATTATAAACTTCTATGAAGCACTTGGTGGGTCAAAGTGCTCACCACACATCTAGATAAGTTCCTTAAGGGGTCTACTTTCCAAAATGGTGTCACTTGTGGGGGGTTTCAATGTTTAGGCACATCAGGGGCTCTCCAAACGCAACATGGCGTCCCATCTCAATTCCAGTCAATTTTGCATTGAAAAGTCAAATGGTGCTCCTTTCCTTCCGAGCTCTGCCATGCGCCCAAACAGTGGTTTATCCCCACATATGGGGTATCAACGTACTCAGGACAAATTGTTCAACAACTTTTGGGATCCATTTTCTCATGTTACCCTTGGTAAAATAAAACAAATTGGAGCTGAAATCAATTTTGTGTGAAAAAAAAGTTAAATGTTTATTTTTATTTAAACATTCCAAAAATTCCTGTAAAACACCTGAAGGGTTAATAAACTTCTTGAATGTGGTTTTGAGCACCTTGAGGGGTGTAGTTTTTAGAATGGTGTCACACTTGGGTATTTTCTATCATATAGACCCCTCAAAATGACTTCAAATGAGATGTGGTCCCTAACAAAAAAATGGTGTTGCAAAAATGAGAAATTGCTGGTTAACTTTTAACCCTTATAACTCCTTAACAAAAAAAAATTTTGGTTCCAAAATTGTGCTGATGTAAAGTAGACATGTGGGAAATGTTACTTATTAAGTATTTTGCATGACATATCTCTGTGATTTAAGGGTATAAAAATTCAAAGTTGGAAAATTGCGAAATTTTCAAAATTTTCGCCAAATTTCTGTTTTTTTCACAAATGAACGCAAGTTATATCAAATAAATTTTACCACTACCATGAAGTACAATACGTCACGAGAAAACAATGTCTGAATCGCCAAGATCCGTTGAAGCGTTCCAGAGTTATAACCTCATAAAAGGACAGTGGTCAGAATTGTAAAAATTGGCCCGGTCATTAACGTGCAAACCACCCTCGGGGCTTAAGGGGTTAACCCTTTCATGACCCTGGGTGTTTTCAATTTTTCGTTTTCGCTTTTTGCTCCCCTCCTTCCTAGAGCCATAACTTTTTTAATTTTTCCGTCAATATGGCCATGTGAGGGCTTATTTTTTGCGCGACAAGTTGTACTTTTGAACGACATTATTGGTTTTAGCAAAGAAAACGGGAAAAAAATTCCAAATGCGGTGAAATAGCAAAAAAGTGCAATCCCACACTGTTTTTTTGTTTGGCTTTTTTGCTAGATTCACTAAATTATTAAACTGACCTGTCATTTTGATTATCCAGGCCATTACAAGTTCATATACATCAAACATAACTAGGTTCTTTTTTATCTAAGTGGTGGAAAAAAATTCAAAAATTTGTTAAAAAAAATAAATTGTGCCATTTTCCAATACCCATAGCGTCTCCATTTTTCATGATCTGGGGTCGTGTGAGGGCTTATTTTTTGTGTACTGAGCTGACGTTTTTAATTATAGCATTTTGGTGCAGATACTTTCTTTTGATCGCCCATTATTGCATTTTAATACAATGTTGCAGCGACCAAATAAACTTAATTCTGGCGTTTTGAATTTTTTTCTCGCTACGCCGTTTAGTGATCAGGTTAATCCTTTTTTAATTGATAGATTGGGCAATTCTGAATGTGGCAATACCAAATATGTGTATATTTGACTTTTTTATTGTTTTATTTGGAATGGAGCGAAAGGGGGGTGATTTAAACTTTTATATTTTTTATATTTTTTTCATATTTTTTAAAACATTTTTTTTACCTTTGCCATGCTTCAATAGCCTCTATGGGAGGCTAGAAACTGGCACAACTGCATTGGCTCAGCTACATAGGAGTAAAGCTTAGATCGCTCCTATGTGGCTGAATTCCTGCATTGCTATGAGTGCCGACCACAAGGTGGCGCTCACAGCAATCCAGCATCAACAACCATAGAGGTCTCAAGGAGACCTCTGGTTGTTATGCCGATGCATCGCTGACCCCCGATCATGTGATGGGGTCTACGATGGGTTTATTTCTGGCCTGATGTCCTGAAGCGGTACGTAAATGCCACTGTCAGTGTTTGACAGCGGCATGTAACTAGTTACTAGCGGCGGGTGAACTGCAGGGGATCTGACCTCGGACGTACTATCCCGTCCAAGGTCGAGGTCAGAAAGGGGTTAATATACATATTTGATTAAAAAAAGGTCATGTTCTGATTAAATATTTCTGTAATTGCCCTTACCATGTACCGTGTTGCCACTGTGTTTAAAAGAACTTTTATTGGCTATCCATTTTCACACATAAAAATATAACTCTGAGATGTTGCAGAATGTCAAAAATATAAAATAGTAAAAGCAATCTGTTAAAAGAAAGATTCTCCTCCAGAGTTGATGAGGTTTATTTTCTAGCTACAGGGTGGAAAGATACTTCACAGTTTTAAATAGACTCAGAAATGAAATCAAAGGCAGAAGCATTTTGAATCTGTACTACTTTTTTACTTCTATGCTGCATATTTGACATGCTGTTCTTGTAAGCGCACCCAGAATATTAAAATAGTCACATTATCAGTCATTTGCCCCAAGCTTGGTTTAATGAATGCATAATAACATATCTTGTATGACCATGGGAGTAAATGGACTAAATTACTTACTATCACTGCTATATAGCAGCAATTAACAGTTTATTTTCAATGTTTCATACAGTGGATGCATTGATGTATCTATTTTTTTTGTTATATTTTATAAAGTAATCAATATGTATGACTGTATATAAGTCCATAAAGGAGATGGACAAAGTGGCATTTACATTGGTACAATTCACCATTCTTTGAATTTTTCATAGCCTTCTGACTAGTGATGGGCAAACCCGTGGATGTTTGGGTCTTGTTTGTTTGGCCGAATATTTTAAAAAAGTTTGGTTTGGGTACCAGAGCAATACCCAAAACTGAGACCCCTTTCAGATTAATTGGGGGGCCCAAACATCCATCCATGTTGTAGTCTGCATAACAGCACAGCAAACACTGTTTCTGATCGGTGGTAAGATCATTACCGCCAGTCAGAGAATTGCTGTCAGATTACAGTGTGAGTCAGTAGCTGTGACTGGTGGTAAAAAGTTTATCGTTAGTCACAGAGGCGTGGGCTGATATGAGTGCTACTCCCATCAGCCTACTCCTGCTGTCACTCATAACAGTGAAATTCTCATGGTGCTCGCAGTGATCTCATTGAGGTCACCGCAGTTTGTCATCCTGGCTCATAGTGAAGTGTGAGAACGCAGCTTAAATGACTGGTGGTAAACTCCATAACATCACTGCTAGTCACTGAAGGTGCAGCACTTCATTCTCACATGGTTTTCAGCCTGGATGGTCACATCATAGCACCGTTCAGATTGTAAAACACATATCACAAAGATTGATTATGGAGTGGAGAATCTTCACTTCGGACAGGTGAGGGATATGGTTGTCCATTATTTTTACAGGGCACATGAGCTTTAATGGAATTGGTGTTAAGTCAGTATGACTTTGTGATTTTTTACCCCTTCACGCATTTTCATTTTTGTATTTCTGTTTTTTGCCACCCTTCTTCCCAGAGCTATAACTTTTTATTTTTCCATCAACATTGCCATGTGAGGGCTTGATTTTTGCGGGACAAGTTGTACTTTTGATTGACACCATTGGTTTTACCATACTGTGTTCTAAAAAACAGGAAAAAAATTCCAGTGCTTTGAAATAGCAAAAAAGTGCTATTACACAACAGTTTTTGGGGATTTTTCTTACCATGTTCACCGAATGCTAAAACGGACCAGGCATTATGATTCTCCAGATCATTATGAGTTCGTAGACACTAATCATGTCTAGGTTCTTTTTTATTTAAGTGGTCAAAAAAATACAAAGTTTGTTAAAAAAAAATTGTGCCATTTTCCGAGACCCATAGCGTCTCTATTTTTTGGGATCTCAGGTTCGGTGAGGGCTTATTTTTTTCATGCTGAGCTGATGTTTTAAATGATACCATTGCAGATGTGATCTTTTGATCATCCGTTATTGCATTTTAATTCAATGTCACAGCAACGAAAAAAAGTAATTCTGGTGTTTTGACTTTTTTTCTTGATACGCTGTTTAACAATCAGTTTAATCTTTTTTTTATTGATAGATCAGATGATTCTGAAGTAACGATATCAAATATCTATATTTGTGATTCTTTTTATTGATTTATTTAATGGGGTGAAAGGGGGGTGATTTTAACTTTTATATTTTTTATTTAATTGATATTTTTAAAAACATTTTTTTCTTTTGGCATGCCTCAATAGTCTCCATGCCATAACCTGATCGACTCTGCCACATACAAGCGATGATCAGATTGACTGTATGTAGCAGAATACATTAGTTGGCATGCATAGCAGGTCTGCAAGAGACCACTGGTTGCCATATCAACCCATCGGTGACCTGCGATCACATGATGGGGGTCACCAATGGGTGGATTTCTGGCGTGACAACCGGAAGCACTTGTCATCAGAGTTTGACAGTGGCATTTAATGGGTTAATAGCCACAATGGATTGCAAATTCCACCTGCAGCTATTCCAGGCACATGTCAGTTGTTCAAAACAGCTGACATGTGCTGGGAAAGATGTGGGCTCACCACCGGAGTCCACATAAAAGGAGACACGACATGCGCTGTACTTGACCGGTGCATGTCTCAAAGTGGTTAAATACATTTGGCAAACAGGGTATGGATTTTTATTTCAAACAAAGGACTTTATTCTGGGTGTTTTTTATTTACAATATGACTGTGGGCTTAGTCATGGATAGGCATCTTATAGACACTTTTCCATTACTAACCTGTGGGCTTGATGTCACCTGACAATACAAAGATGACATCAACCCCATTTGTCACCATCACGGGGCAATTGGGAAGAGCCAGGAAAAACATCAATCTAATAGATGCGCCTTTTCTGGGGCAGCTGTGGACTGCTATTTTTAGGCTGGGGGACAATATCCATGGCCCCTTTCTAGCCTGAGAATTCCAGCACCCAGTTGTCTGCTTTAGCTTGGCTGGTTGTTAAAATAAATAATTTCAAAAAAGGCATGGGGACCCCTCTATTCTTGATAACCAACCATGATACAGTGGATAGCTGCGGGTTGCAGCCTGCAGCTGTCAGTTTTGCTATGCTGGTCATCAAAAATAGAACAGACGCCACATCATTTTTAAAAAAATGTATGTATTTATTTATAGTGCAGGTGCCAGCTGATGAATACTCTCATCAGCAGTGCTTGCTTTTGCTGTTATCAGCAACAGCATGAGTAGGCTGATAGGAGTATTACTCACATCAGTCAATGCTTCTGTGACCGGCAGTAAACTTTTAGGGAACCACAGCTCTCTGACTGGTGGTAATAATCTTACTACCGATCACAGCCATCGATGTTGCTAGTGCTGTCATGCATATACATGTTCTGCTCTGCAGCCACGTTTACATTGTGTGTCTGGTTCAACATGAACAATTTTAGGAAAAATCCTCTTTAACTCAATTAGATTACCGATATTCCACTTAACGTTTTAAGTTTTTACTCTAAACCATTTCATAAAAGTGTAATAACCAAGAATATACTAGGAATTCCTTTAAATTAAGTCCAAAGACAGCATGGCCTAAAATCAGTTGACTACAGAAGACTAAGGTATTTTTGTGATAGAAATTAATTATGGGATGCCTTCACTTTATAGCTAACTTGATGGTAAAACTAAATCAAAAGAGCAGACACTTTAACCTATTGTTTGAGATTGATCTGAATGTAACATGGAGAAGCCTTTAAAACCACATCAAAATGTAAAAACTATCTTTTCTCAATCGATTTCTTCATTTATTTTTTAAATGGAGCTTTAGTTTTACAGGGTATCCATGTGTTTCTTCAGCTAAATAGGCCATTAATTACAACCAAGATTTATTTGATTAAGCATATACTTAATTAGCAATGCTAAACTGAGAGCTTTTTATATTTACAGTTGAATACTTCCTTTACTATTTTTAATTAAATACTTTTTTTAAGATCCACAGGTTGGACACGTGCTTACTTTGCATAGCAGTTGTACTTTTAGAATCTCATAGGCTCCAAGTGCCATATAATTAATCCTTACTGATTAAATGTTCATAAATTGTCTGGGATGCAAAGCAATCTGTTCTGCCATGAAACATTGAAGAAAACAGAGCAATTTTCTATGTGATTGTTTTATCTGCTGAAAGTAATTTACAAAAGGCCACAAGTGTTAATTGTTTTGATGAAGCAGGCTGATAAAAGCATATTCACAAAATAGCCCAGAGATGTGTTGCACCATATAGCAGGCATCTAAAGGCCCCTTCACATTTAGCGACGCTGCAGCGATACCGACAACGATCCGAATCGCTGCAGCGTCGCTGTTTGGTCGCTGGAGAGCTGTCACACAGACCGCTCTCCAGCGACCAACGATGCCGGTAACCAGGGTAAACATCGGGTAACTAAGCGCAGGGCCGCGCTTAGTAACCCGATGTTTACCCTGGTTACCATCCTAAAAGTAAAAAAAAACAAACACTAGATACTTACCTACAGCCGTCTGTCCTCCAGCGCTGCGCTCTGCTTCTCTGCTCTCCTCCTGTACTGTCTGGGAGCCGGAAAGCAGAGCGGTGACGTCACCGCTCTGCTTTCCGGCTCACAGACAGTACAGGAGGAGAGCAGAGCACAGCGCTGGAGGACGGACGGCTGTAGGTAAGTATCTAGTGTTTGTTTTTTTTTACTTTTAGCATGGTAACCAGGGTAAACATCGGGTTACTAAGCGCGGCCCTGCGCTTAGTTACCCGATGTTTACCCTGGTTACCAGTGAAGACATCGCTGGATCGGTGTCACACACGCCGATCCAGCGATGTCTCCAGGGAGTCCAGCGACGAAATAAAGTTCTGGACTTTCTTCAGCGACCAACGATCTCCCAGCAGGGGCCTGATCGTTAGTCGCTGTCACACATAACGATTTCATTAACGATATCGTTGCTACATCACAAATAGCAACGATATCGTTAACAATATCGTTATGTGTGAAGGTACCTTAACTTGTCATTAATTTGGTGAAATGGCTTTAATCCATGTGGTTTGCCTGAGTACTGCATCTCCCATGAATACAAATGAATAGTTATTGAGTTACACAAACGCAGACTATGTCTAATTATTTCGTTTTAACTCTATTATGGAATATCATATGCACAGAAGGGTACTCATTTTATGCATACCTACTTTTGAAATACAGTATAGTGACATTTTTACTTTTTCGGTGACGTAGCTTGTTTTTTTTCGGGATGAGTTGTGTTTATCAGTGGCACCATTCTGATGTACATATAACCTATTACCAAACTTTCGTTAACTCTCTACAGGGAGAAAAAGAAAAAAAAAACACTTTTGGTTGTTCATTGATGTTTTAATTTTCTGCTGTTCATGTGCTCCATAAGAAAGGGGTTAGCTTCATTCTATGATTCAGCCTAATTATGGTGGTACCAAATATATATAGTTTTATATATCTTTCACTATTTTTGCACAATGAATATATTGTGTAGAAATAAATTGCTTATGAGTTGCCATATTCGGGCAGCCATAAGTTTTCCAAGTTTATATTAATGGAGATGTGTGATGGCTTATTTTTCTGAGTGACAAGATTTGGATTTTAGTGGTTCCATACTTACAACTTTTTAATGACTTTTTATTACATATTTTGGAGGTGGAATGTATAAAAACTGTAATGTTTAAACAACACTATTGAGTTTCATTGACATATTAACTTTTCTATGCAGATAGATACAATAAAAAAAGTTATATTGTTTTTTTGTTTCATTACTCAAACTAAAAATAAGATTTTACCATATTCCAAAATCCATAAATCTTTTTTTTTGTATACACAGAGTTGTGTGTGGGGTTATATTTTTGTGAAATAAGCTGTCGTTTTCCCTTTTCACTGATGCCATTTTTTGGGTACAGACAATTCACATATTATTTAATTTTTGTGAGGTTGGAAAAGCAATTCTTGCTGTTTTTTTTTATTTTTTAAAATATTTTGCATCATGTTTGGATACATACCGTAATATTTTCAGTTTTTAACTTATAGAGCTGTAGTAGGGCTTAGTTTTTGCCTAACACGTTGAATTATTTCCTAGTACCCTTTTGCTATATGAACAACTTTTTTTATAACTTTTTATTTTAAATTTTTGCAAAGTGGAATGAAGAAAAATGGCAATTCTGGCAGTTTTTCTCTTTTCTTTTTTGTGTGTATTTTTCTCTTTTTTTCCTTCATCGTTCAGGATAAGTAAAGACAATGTGTTCTAGTACATTTTGTTATCTACATAATGACACCAATTATTGTTATATTCTTATGGTATTTTTATCTGAATTTATATGTTTTTATTGGTTAAACTGTGATTTTGGGTAGTGTTTTTAGTTTTTGAATGCTTAAAATTTTCTACCTTATATTTACAGTATGTATTAGTTGGTCAATGGCCTTTTAACACATGATAGCATTATTGCATTGGTAATGCACAGCACTTCCTTAGTAGTGATGTGTATTACACTATCTTTTCAGTGCTAAACTGACAGTTGGTCTATCAGGTCCTTCTTCCTGCAGGATCTGAGTGGCTATAGCATAAGTCAAACTCAGGATTCCAGATGCCATAGCAATCTAACCTATTGACACCTGTAAGTGCACTGAGGGGGCAAATAAGTTAACAAAGGAAACACTTGCGCTCTATCAAACTCCTCACGTGCTGCTGTCAATATTGACAGCTTCATTAGAAGGGTAAAACTGCTAGGATTGGCAAGAATGCTGACTAGCAGTTACAGCAGTAGCCCAGCTGACTCGTATATGTCAGCATGACTTACATATTTGTCTGCAGTACCAAATAACCAGTCAGGGCTGGACTGGGACTAAAATTCAGCCCTGGCATTTGAAGTTACACAGGCCCACTTGTCACATGGTGACTGTATAATATTTTTGTACACTTGGAGGCAGGGCCGGTTTTAGGCAAAGTGGGGCCCTAAGCAAAGTTTAAAATGCTAACATATTGCACATCACACAAAAGAATTTTGGTTGTATTTACAAGCGCTGAGTTCAGGCCGCTAAATGAGTTTGATCTATAATACTGAAGTTGCTCAACGCTTGTTTCCCGGCCTCTTTCCACCAGCTGAGGAATAATGATGGGACAGAACGATCACTAATAGATCACTAACAGATCACCATACAGTATCATGTTATCAGCAGCACATCTACAGTTTACACTGGCGATGTGCTGGTGAGAACAATGATTTTTGTTCCAACAAAAACAATCTGAATATGCAGCATTTTACTTGTTTAGTAAAATACACCCCATAGTTTTCCATATAGTATAATACACTCCTCATAGTGCCCATATAGTATAATGCACTGCCATAGCCATCCATGTAGTACAATTCACTTCCCATTGTATAATGCACCCCATAGTTCTTCATATAGTATAACGTATCCCCCATAGTCCTCGATACAGTATAATGCAGCCCACATATAGTGTAATGCAGCCACCGCCCTACAGAATATAATGCAGCCACCCCAGAGTACAATGCAGCATCCCCAGAGTTTAATGCAGCCACCCCATAGAATATAATGCAGCTCCCCTCATAGCTTAATGCAGCCCCCTCATAGAGTATGATACAATCACCCCTCAAAGAATATAAATATAATACAGCCCCCCATAGAATATAATGTAGCCTCGAATAGAGTATAATAAAGCCCACCTCCCCACAGAATATAATGCAGCCCCATCAAAGAGTATGATGCAATCATCCCTCATAAAATCTAATACAGCCCCATAGAATATAATACAGCCCACCTCCCCATAATATATAATGTAGCCCCCATAAAATATAATGCAGCCCCCCATAGTATATAACAGAGCCTCCCCCATAGAATATAATATACCCTCCATAGTATATAACGCAGCCTCCCCCATAGAATATAATATACCCCCATAGTATATAGCAAAGCCCGCATAGTATATAGCACAACCCGCATAGCATATAGCACAACCCACATAGCAGATAACACAGCCCACGTAGGAGTATACAGCACAGCCCACACAGTAGTATACAGCACAGCCCACGCAGTAGTATACAGCACAGCCCACATAGCAGTATACAGCACAGCCCATGTAGCAGTGTACAGCACAGCCCATTTAGCAGTATACAGCACAGCCCATGTGGCAGTATACAGCACAGCCCACGTAGCAGTATACAGCACAGCCCACATAGCAGTATACAGCACACCCACGTAACATTATACAGCATGCCCACGTAGCATTATACAGCATGCCCATGTAGCAGTATACAGCATGCCCACGTAGCAGTATACAGCACAGCCCACATAGCAGTATACAGCACAGCCCACAAAGCAGTATACAGCATGCCCACGTAGCATTATACAGCATGCCCACGTAGCATTATACAGCATGCCCATGTTGCAGAATACAGCACAGCCCACGTAGCAGTATACAGCACAGCCCGCGTAGCAGTATACAGCACAGCCCGCATAGAAGTACACAGCACAGCCCACGTAGCAGTATACAGCACAGCCCACGTAGCAGTATACAGCACAGCCCACGTAGCAGTGTACAGCACAGCCCATGTAGCAGTATACAGCACAGCCCACATAACAGTATACAGCACAGCCCACATAACAGTATTAAGCACAGTCCACGTAGCAGTATACAGCACAGCCCACGTAGCAGTATACAACACAGCCCACGTAGCAGTATACAGCACAGACCATGTAACAGTATACAGCACAGCCCATGTGGCAGTATACAGCACAGCCCACATGGCAGTATACAGCACAGACCACGTGGCAGTATACAGCACAGCCCACTTAGCAGGATACAGCACAGCCCGCATCTCTCCTCCCCCGAGAATGGCCCCACAGTCTAGTGAAAAACAAAAGCACTCCTCACGTCTCCTCGTGCCCGCGTTGCTCCTTGCTCCTGTCTCGGCGGCTGCCGCTGCACTGCCTGGCACACAGTGAGTGTGCATGCACCCACAGTGTCAGAGGTAGAGCGGGAAATGATGGGAGAGGGAGCATCATTCCCCACAGGTGGGGGGAGTGAGTCGGCGTGCAGCGGCCCACTACTGGCACCGGCCCTTCTGGCATTTGCCAGAAGTGCCCGATGGCCAGTCTGCCCCTGTAACCGGTGCTCATGATGGATATGTATGAAAAATAGTCTTAAAGGGGTTAACATTCTATATTTTAAGAGAACCTGTCAGATTCTGGACAAGTGTGGGTCTTATTTTTTGCTAAAATAATGCTGCATAACAAGATGTAATTATTTTGTGATATGTATATTAATGTGCTACAGGTTTGATTCTATCCGGAAGGGTGATGGGTGTAAAACTATTTGAAAATCTTGCTATGCCTTTTGGTTTAACCAACAGCTTTTCAAAACTTTATGAATTATATATTTTCTGATTGTATTGGAATGTTTATTGTGGTACACCTTAATATTCTAATTTTTTCACCTGATCTGGTACTATGAGCATTTTACAAAAAAGCTTATTTTTTGCTAAATTGAGGAAATTTATTTTTTCTGTTCAAGAAATTTAATTCCTGGGGTTCATTGCATTAGCTGAACCTTTTAAGATGGATCCTGAAAAGGTGTGGGCCATTATTGATTGGGTTCAACCTCATGACTTTAAAGCTTGCAAAGTTTTCTAGGATTCATCAATTATTATAGAAAATTTTAATAGGTCTTCTACACAGATTGTTAAAACTCTTACTGATCTCATACTTAATCGGGTGGATTTTAAGGGTTGGTCACCAGATGCTATTGGGACCTTTAAGAAATTGGAAGAATGTTTCATGTTCGCTCCAGTTTTAATCAAATCCAATCTCAATTGTGGAGATTGCTGCTTCTGAGGTCGGTATAAGGGCTGTTTTATCCCAAGTTTCCAAAACTCTGAGCAACTTACTGCCATGTGCATTTTTCTCTAGAAAATGTTCATCTGCTGAGAGAAATTATGATGTTGGAAAATTGCAAAATCGCCAGCTGCTCATTGTCAAACTATCTTTCGAAGAATGGAGATTTTTTTTTACAGGGAGCAATCCAAAAGGTCACTGTGGTAATGGATCATAAAAATTTAGTTTAAGCTAAATTTAGCTAAAGCTAAACAAGTTAACTCCAAGACAAGGAAAATTTGGCATATTTTTTGTAGATTTAAATTTTCTATCACGTTTTGGCTGGGGTCCAAGAATGTGAGAGCTAATGCCCTATCTTCTCCAGAATCTCGATACTCTAATCTTCTGAAGGTTATTGTGGTTTCTATGGTATCCTCGGAGTTAGTTGAGGAAATCCATAATGTCCAGTTGTTGGCTCATTCTGCTACTTCAGGGACAATATTATTTGTGCCTGTATTGTTAAGATTATGTCTGTTGCAGGAGTTTCATGATTCTGTCTTGAGTGATCGCCCTAAGGTCACAGTTACACTGAAAGCTATTGTTAGACTCTTTTGGTGGCCTGTTATGGACCTGGTGGTTAGGAGCACCCGGAACGACCTGATGGTTAAACTAACACAGAACAAGCTCTGGGAAGTGGGAGCTCTGCTGACCGCAACCCCTAATCCTATCACACACACTAGAAATAGCCGTGGAGCGTACCTAATGCTACCTAGATGCCTCTTCACAGCCTAAGAGCTAAGTAGCCCTAGAGATAGAAAATAAAGCCTACCTTGCCTCAGAGAAATTCCCCAAAGGAAAAGGCAGCCCCCCACATATATTGACTGTGAGTTAAGATGAAAGTCACAATCACAGGAATGAAACAAGATTCAGCAAAGGGAGGCCAGACTTACTAAACAGACTGAGGATAGAAAAGGTATCTTTGCGGCCAGCACAAAAAACTACAAAAAGGCCACGCAGAGTGTGCAAAAAGACCTCCGCACCGACTCACGGTGCGGAGGTGCCACTCTGCATCCCAGAGCTTCCAGCTAGCAAGGCAAAATCATGATAGCAAGCTGGACAAGAAAACAATGAACAAATAATTAACTAGCAGGGACTTAGCTTCTGCTGGAGTAGACAGGTCACCAGAAAGATCCAAGAGCGAACTGAACCAGTACAAGAACATTGACAGCTGGCATGGAGTAACGATCTGAGTGGAGTTAAATAGAGCAGCCAGCCAAAGAATAAACTAAGTCACCTGTGTAAGGAACCTCAGAAGCAGCAGCTCCACTCACAGCCACCAGAGGGAGTCCATGGACAGAACTCGCCGAAGTACCATTCATGACCACAGGAGGGAGTTCGATAACAGAATTCACAACAGTACCCCCCCCCTTGAGGAGGGGTCACCGAACCCTCACCAGAGCCCCCAGGCCAATTAGGACGAGCCAAATGAAAGGCACCAACTAAATCGGCAGCATGAACATCAGAGGCAAAAACCCAGGAATTATCTTCCTGACCATAACCCTTCCACTTGACCAGGTACTGGAGTTTCCGTCTCGAAATACGAGAATCCAAAATCTTCTCCACCACATACTCCAACTCCCCCTCGACCAACACCGGGGCAGGAGGATCAACGGAGGGAACCATAGGCGCCACGTATCTCCGCAATAACAACCTATGGAACACATTATGGATGGCAAAAGAAGCTGGAAGGGCCAAACGAAATGACACAGGATTGAGAACTTCAGAAATCTTATACGGACCAATGAAACGAGGCTTAAACTTAGGAGAGGAAACCTTCATAGGAACATAACGAGACGACAACTAAACCAAATCCCCAACACGACCTCGGGGACCAACACAGCGCCGGTGGTTAGCGAAACGTTGAGCCTTCTCCTGGGACAATGTCAAATTGTCCACCACATGAGTCCAAATCTGCTGCAACCTGTCCACCACAGTATCCACACCAGGACAGTCCGAAGGCTCAACCTGCCCTGAAGAGAAACGAGGATGAAAACCAGAATTACAGAAAAACGGTGAAACCAAAGTAGCCGAGCTGGCCCGATTATTAAGGGCGAACTCAGCCAAAGGCAAGAAGGACACCCAATCATCCTGATCAGCAGAAACAAAGCATCTCAGATATGTCTCCAAAGTCTGATTAGTTCGTTCGGTTTGGCCATTTGTCTGAGGATGGAAAGCCGAAGAAAAAGACAAATCAATGCCCATCTTAGCACAAAAGGACCGCCAAAACCTCAAAACAAACTGGGAACCTCTGACCGAGACGATGTTCTCCGGAATGCCATGCAAACGAACCACATGCTGGAAAAACAATGGCACCAAATCAGAGGAGGAAGGCAATTTAGACAAGGGTACCAAATGGACCATCTTAGAGAAGCGATCACAAACCACCCAAATGACCGACATCCTTTGAGAGACAGGGAGATCTGAAATAAAATCCATGGAAATATGCGTCCAGGGCCTCTTCGGGACCGGCAAGGGCAAAAGCAACCCACTGGCACGAGAACAGCAGGGCTTAGCCCGAGCACAAGTCCCACAGGACTGCACAAAAGAACGCACATCCCGTGACAAAGATGGCCATCAAAAGGATCTAGTCACCAAATCTCTGGTACCAAAGATTCCAGGATGACCAGCCAACACCGAACAATGAACCTCAGAGATAACTCTACTAGTCCATCTATCAGGCACAAACAGTTTCTCCGCTGGACAACGGTCAGGTCTATCAGCCTGAAACTTCTGCAGCACCCGCCGCAAATCAGGGGAGATGGCAGACAAAATTACCCCCTCTTTGAGAATACCCGCCGGCTCAGGAACACCCGGAGAGTCAGGCACAAAACTCCTTAACAGGGCATCAGCCTTCACATTCTTAGAGCCCGGAAGGTACGAAACCACAAAATCAAAATGGGAGAAAAACAGCGACCATCGAGCCTGTCTAGGATTCAACCGTTTGGCAGACTCGAGATAAGTCAAATTCTTGTGATCCGTCAAGACCACCACACGATGCTTGGCTCCTTCAAGCCAATGTCGCCACTGCTCGAATGCCCACTTCATGGCCAACAACTCTCGATTGCCAACATCATAATTGCGCTCAGCAGGCGAGAACTTTCTAGAAAAGAAGGCACATGGTTTCATCACCGAGCCATCAGAACTTCTTTGCGACAAAACAGCCCCTGCTCCAATCTCAGAAGCATCAACCTTGACCTGAAACGGGAGCGAAACATCTGGCTGGCACAACACAGGGGCAGAAGAAAAACGACGCTTCAACTCCTGAAAAGCCTCTACAGCCACAGAGGACCAATTGACCACATCAGCACCTTTCTTGGTCAAATCAGTCAACGGTTTAGCAACACTAGAAAAATTAGCGCTGAAGAGTCGGTAAAAATTAGCAAAGCCCAGGAACTTCTGCAGGCTCTTCACAGATGTTGGCTGAGTCCAATCATAAATGGCCTGAACTTTAACAGGGTCCATCTCGATAGTAGAAGGGGAAAAAATGAAACCCAAAAATGAAACCTTCTGAACTCCAAAGAGACACTTTGACCCCTTCACAAACAAGGAATTCGCACGAAGGACCTGGAACACCATTCTGACCTGCTTTACATGAGACTCCCAATCATCCGAAAAGACCAAAATATCATCCAAATATACAATCATGAATCTATCCAGGTACTCTCGGAAGATGTCATGCATAAAGGACTGAAATACAGATGGAGCATTAGAAAGCCCGAATGGCATAACCAGTTACTCAAAATGGCCCTCGGGCATATTAAATGCTGTTTTCCATTCATCGCCCTGTTTAATATGCACAAGATTATACGCCCCTCGAAGATCTATCTTGGTGAACCAACTAGCCCCCTTAATCCGAGCAAACAAATCAGACAGCAGCGGCAAAGGGTACTGAAATTTGACTGTGATCTTATTAAGAAGGCGGTAATCAATGCAAGGTCTCAAAGAACCATCCTTCTTGGCCACAAAAAAGAACCCTGCTCCCAACGGTGATGACGACGGGCTTTGCTGGCATTTCCTCGCCGGTTATCAATGTATCCAGTGTGTCTTGTTACCTCTGCTCCCTGCTCCTAGAACCTTCTGGACAAGCTAAGTTTGGATTTTCCTGTTTGGTGTTTTGCTTAATTTGGTTTTTAGTCCAGCCTGCAGATATGTGATTCTCTGCTGCTGGTTGCTCTAGTGGGCTGAAATTGCTTTTCATGTGCCATGAGTTGGCACATGAGTTCAAGTAATTTCAGGATGGTTTTTTGAAGGGTTTTTCGCTGACCGCGCAGTTCACTTTTGTATCCTCTGCTATCTAGCTTTAGCGGGCCTCATTTTGCTGAAACTGTTTTCATACTACGTATGTGCTTTCCTCTCATTTCACCGTCATTATATGTGGGGGGCTGCTATTTGCTGTGGGGTATTTCTCTGGAGGCAAGAGAGGTCTGTGTTTCTTCTGATAGGGGAAGTTAGATCTTCGGCTGGAGCGAGACGTCTAGGATCATCGTAGGCACGTTCCCCGGCTACTTTTATTTGTGTGTTAGGTTCAGGGTCGCGGTCAGCTCAGGTTCCATCGCCCTAGAGCTTGTTTGTATCTGTGCTTGTCCTTTTTGTGATCCCCTGCCATTGGGATCATGACAGTATAACCGGCCCACAAAGTGTTAATTGTATTGGCTGAAGTAGGAGGATAAGTAGTCTGAGGAAGTTTTTTTTTTTTTTTTTTTTTCCTCTCAGAGTTTGCTGCCTAGCCTTATTGCAGCCTGGCTACTTCCTCCTCCTCTTAATCTTTGAATGGCTCTGATCTCAGCTGTTTATCATGGACGTCCAGAGTTTGGCTTCCAGCCTGAATAATCTTGCCACTAAGGTTCAAAATATACAGGATTTTGTTGTACATGCTCCTATGTCTGAACCTAGAATTCCTGTCCCAGAGTTTTTTTCTGGAGATAGATCTCGTTTTCTGAATTTTAGGAACAATTGCAAGTTGTTTCTTTCTTTGAAATCTCGCTCCTCTGGAGACCCTGCTCAGCAAGTCAAGATAATTATATCTTTCCTGCGGGGTGACCCTCAGGATTGGGCATTTGCATTGGCACCAGGGGACCCTGCGTTGCTTAATGCAGATGCGTTTTTTCTGGCATTGGGTTTGCTCTATGAGGAACCTAACCAAGAGATTCAGGCTGAAAAAGCTTTGTTGGCCCTCTCTCAGGGGCAAGATGAAGCAGAAATTTATTGTCAAAAATTTCGGAAGTGGTCGGTACTTACTCAGTGGAATGAGTGCGCTCTGGCTGCAAAGTTTAGAGATGGCCTTTCTGAGGCCATTAAAGATGTTATGGTGGGGTTCCCTGCGCCTGCTGGTCTGAATGAGTCTATGACTATGGCTGTTCAGATTGATCGGCGTTTACGGGAGCGCAAACCTGTGCATCATTTGGCGGTGTCGTCTGAACCGTCACCTGAGATAATGCAATGTGATAGAATTCAGTCCAGAAGTGAACGGCAAAAGTATAGGCGGAAAAAAGGGTTGTGCTTTTATTGTGGTGATTCAGCTCATGTTATATCAGCATGCTCTAAATGCACAAAAAAGGTTGATAAGTCTGTTGCCATTAGTACTTTACAGTCTAAGTTCATTCTGTCTGTGACTCTGATTTGTTCATTATCATCCATTTCCGTCGATGCCTATGTGGATTCAGGCGCTGCCCTGAGTCTTATGGATTGGTCATTTGCCAATCGCTGTGGGTTTAGTCTGGAGCCTCTGGAAGTCCCTATTCCTTTGAAGGGAATTGACTCTACACCTTTGGCTATGAATAAACCTCAGTACTGGATACAAGTGACCATGCGTATGACTCCCGTTCATCAGGAGGTGATTCGCTTCCTGGTACTGTATAATTTGCATGATGTTCTAGTACTTGGTCTGCCATGGTTACAAACTCATAATCCAGTCCTTGACTGGAAATCAGTGTCTGTGTTAAGCTGGGGTTGTCAGGGGGTTCATGATGATGCACCTCCGATTTCTATCGCTTCATCTACTCCTTCTGAGATTCCTGTGTTTTTGTCTGACTATCGGGATGTTTTTGAGGAGCCTAAGCTCAGTTCGCTTCCTCCTCACAGGGATTGCGATTGTGCTATAAATTTAATTCCGGGCAGTAAATTTCCTAAAGGTCGTTTGTTCAATCTGTCAGTGCCAGAGCATACTGCTATGCGGGATTATGTTAAGGAGTCCTTGGAAAAGGGACATATCCGTCCATCTTTGTCCCCTTTGGGAGCAGGTTTTTTTTTCGTGGCCAAGAAAGATGGTTCCTTGAGGCCTTGTATAGATTATCGTCTTTTGAATAAGATTACCGTAAAATATCAGTATCCTTTGCCATTGTTGACTGATTTGTTTGCTCGCATTAAGGGGGCTAAATGGTTCACTAAGATTGATCTTCGGGGTGCGTATAATCTTATACGAATAAAGCAAGGTGATGAGTGGAAAACCGCATTTAATACGCCTGAGGGCCATTTTGAGTATTTGGTAATGCCTTTTGGACTTTCTAATGCTCCTTCAGTCTTCCAGTCCTTTATGCACGATATTTTCCGTGAATATCTGGATAAATTTATGATTGTGTATTTGGATGATATTTTGGTTTTTTCTGATGACTGGGAGTCTCATGTTCAGCAGGTCAGGAAGGTGTTTCAGGTCCTGCGGGCCAATTCCTTGTTTGTAAATGGCTCAAAGTGTCTCTTTGGAGTCCAGAAGATTTCTTTCTTGGGGTATATTTTTTCCCCTTCTACTATTGAGATGGATCCCGTCAAGGTTCAGGCTATTTGTGACTGGACGCAGCCTACATCTCTTAAGAGTCTACAGAAGTTCTTGGGCTTTGCTAATTTCTATCGTCGTTTTATAACTAATTTTTCTAGTGTTGTTAAGCCTTTGACGGATTTGACTAAGAAGAGTGCTGATGTTGCTAATTGGTCTCCTGCGGCTGTGGAGGCCTTTCAGGAACTTAAGCGCCGGTTTTCTTCTGCTCCTGTGTTGCGTCAGCCAGATGTTTCGCTCCCTTTTCAGGTTGAGGTTGATGCTTCCGAGATTGGAGCGGGGGCGGTTTTGTCACAGAGAAGCTCCGATGGCTCAGTGATGAAGCCATGCGCGTTTTTTTCTAGAAAGTTTTCGCCGGCTGAGCGGAATTATGATGTTGGTAATCGGGAACTTTTGGCCATGAAGTGGGCATTTGAGGAGTGGCGTCATTGGCTAGAGGGTGCTAGACATCGTGTGGTGGTCTTGACTGATCACAAAAATTTGATTTACCTTGAGTCTGCCAGGCGTCTGAATCCTAGACAGGCTCGTTGGTCACTGTTTTTCTCTCGTTTCAATTTTGTGGTTTCATACCTGCCAGGTTCAAAGAATGTGAAGGCGGATGCTCTTTCTAGGAGTTTTGTGCCTGACTCCCTTGGAAATTCTGAGCCCTCTGGTATCCTTAGGGATGGGGTGATTTTGTCTGCTGTCTCCCCAGACTTGCGACGTGCTTTGCAGGAGTTTCAGGTGGCTAAACCTGATCGTTGTCCGCCTGAGAGACTGTTTGTTCCGGATAATTGGACCAGTAGAGTCATCTCCGAGGTCCATTCTTCTGCGTTGGCAGGTCATCCTGGAATATTTGGTACTAGAGACTTGGTGGCCAGGTCTTTTTGGTGGCCTTCCTTGTCGAGGGATGTGCGTTCTTTTGTGCAGTCTTGTGAGGTTTGTGCTCGGGCTAAGCCTTGCTGTTCTCGGGCCAGTGGATTGTTGTCACCTTTGCCTATCCCGAAGAGGCCTTGGACGCACATTTCCATGGACTTTATTTCGGATCTCCCTGTCTCTCAAAAAATGTCCGTCATCTGGGTTGTGTGTGATCGCTTTTCTAAAATGGTTCATCTGGTACCCTTGCCTAAGTTGCCTTCCTCCTCTGAGTTGGTCCCTCTGTTTTTTCAGAATGTGGTTCGTTTGCATGGGATTCCTGAGAACATCGTTTCTGACAGGGGATCCCAGTTTGTGTCTAGATTTTGGCGGACTTTCTGTGCTAAGATGGGCATTGATTTGTCCTTTTCGTCTGCATTCCATCCTCAGACGAATGGCCAGACTGAACGAACTAATCAGACCTTGGAAACTTATTTAAGGTGTTTTGTTTCTGCTGATCAGGATGACTGGGTTACCTTTTTGCCGCTGGCCGAGTTTGCGCTTAATAATCGGGCTAGTTCTGCTACCTTGGTTTCTCCTTTCTTTTGTAATTCGGGGTTTCATCCTCGTTTTTCCTCTGGTCAGGTGGAACCTTCTGATTGTCCTGGAGTGGACATGGTGGTGGATAGGTTGCATCGGATTTGGAGTCATGTGGTGGACAATTTGAAGTTGTCCCAGGAGAAGGCTCAGCAGTTTGCTAATCGCCGTCGCCGCGTGGGTCCTCGACTTCTTGTTGGTGACTTGGTGTGGTTGTCTTCTCGTTTTGTTCCTATGAAGGTCTCTTCTCCTAAGTTCAAGCCTCGGTTCATCGGTCCCTATAGGATCTTGGAAATTCTTAACCCTGTGTCGTTTCGTTTGGATCTCCCGGCATCGTTTGCTATTCATAATGTGTTTCATCGGTCGTTGTTGCGGAAGTATGAGGTACCTGTTGTTCCTTCTCTTGAGCCTCCTGCTCCAGTGCTGGTGGAGGGAGAATTGGAGTATGTTGTGGAGAAGATCTTGGATTCTCGTGTTTCCAGACGGAAACTCCAGTATTTGGTCAAGTGGAAGGGTTATGGTCAGGAGGATAATTCTTGGGTGGTTGCCTCGGATGTTCATGCTGAGGATTTGGTTCGCGCTTTTCATAGGGCTCATCCTGGTCGCCCTGGTGGTTCTCGTGAGGGTTCGGTGACCCCTCCTCAAGGGGGGGGTACTGTTGTGAGTTCTGTTTTTGGGCTCCCTCTGGTGGTTACTGATGGTACTGGGTGACTTGTCTTTCCTGGGTTTCTGGGTTCCACCTGTTCCATCAGCATATGGGAGTTTCCTATTTAACCTGGCTTTGCTGGCATTTCCTCGCCGGTTATCAATGTATCCAGTGTGTCTTGTTACCTCTGCTCCCTGCTCCTAGAACCTTCTGGACAAGCTAAGTTTGGATTTTCCTGTTTGGTGTTTTGCTTAATTTGGTTTTTAGTCCAGCCTGCAGATATGTGATTCTCTGCTGCTGGTTGCTCTAGTGGGCTGAAATTGCTTTTCATGTGCCATGAGTTGGCACATGAGTTCAAGTAATTTCAGGATGGTTTTTTAAAGGGTTTTTCGCTGACCGCGCAGTTCACTTTTGTATCCTCTGCTATCTAGCTTTAGCGGGCCTCATTTTGCTGAAACTGTTTTCATACTACGTATGTGCTTTCCTCTCATTTCACCGTCATTATATGTGGGGGGCTGCTATTTGCTGTGGGGTATTTCTCTGGAGGCAAGAGAGGTCTGTGTTTCTTCTGATAGGGGAAGTTAGATCTTCGGCTGGAGCGAGACGTCTAGGATCATCGTAGGCACGTTCCCCGGCTACTTTTATTTGTGTGTTAGGTTCAGGGTCGCGGTCAGCTCAGGTTCCATCGCCCTAGAGCTTGTTTGTATCTGTGCTTGTCCTTTTTGTGATCCCCTGCCATTGGGATCATGACAAGCGGCGTGCTCTGGCACAGACAAATTGAATAGTCGGCCCTTAGGAAACTTACTACCAGGAATCAAATTAATAGCACAATCGCAATCCCTATGAGGAGGTAGGGCACTGGATTTGGGCTCATCAAATACATCCCGGTAATCCGACAAAAATTCAGGGACTTCAGAAGGAGTGGAAGGCGAAATTGACAGCAATGGAACATCACCATGTACCCCTTGACAACCCCAGCTGGATACAGACATAGATTTCCAATCCAATACTGGATTATGGACCTGTAGCCATGGCAACCCCAAAACGACCACATCATGCAGATTATGCAACACCAAAAAGCGAATATCCTCCTGATGTGCAGGAGCCATGCACATGGTCAATTGAGTCCAGTACTGAGGCTTATTCTTGGCCAAAGGCGTAGCATCAATTCCTCTCAATGGAATAGTATACTGCATGGGCTCCAAGAAAAAAACACAGCGCCTGGCAAACTCCAAGTCCATCAAATTCAGGGCAGCGCCTGAATCCACAAACGCCATAACAGAATAGGATAACAAAGAGCAAAACAGAGTAACGGACAAAAGAAATTTAGACTGTACCGTACCAATGGTGGCAGACCTAGCGAACCGCTTAGTGCGCTTAAGACAATCCGAGATAGCATGAGTGGAATCACCACAGTAAAAACACAGCCCATTCCGATGTCTGTGTTCTTGCCGTTCAGCTCTGGTCAAAGTCCTATCACATTGCATAGGCTCAGGCCTATGCTCAGAGAATACCGCCAAATGGTGCACAGCTTTGCGCTCCCGCAAGCGCCGATCGATCTGAATGGCCAAGGACATAGACTCATTCAGACCAGCAGGCGTGGGAAATCCCACCATGACATCCTTAAGGGTTTCAGAAAGACCCTTTCTGAAAATTGCCACCAGGGCACACTCATTCCACTGAGTAAGCACAGACCACTTTCTAAACTTCTGACAATATACCTCCGCTTCATCCTGACCCTGACACAAAGCCAGCAAGATTTTCTCTGCCTGATCCACTGAATTTGGTTCATCATAAAGCAATCCAAGCGCCAGAAAAAACGCATCCACATCACGCAATGCAGGATCTCCTGGCGCAAGGGAAAATGCCCAGTCTTGAGGGTCACCACGCAACAAAAAAATAATGATTTTTACTTGTTGAACGGGGTCACAAGAGGAGTGGGGTTTCAAAGCAAGAAACAGTTTACAATTATTTTTGAAATTCAGTAACTTAGATCTATCCCCAGAAAACAAATCAGGAATTGGGATTCTAGACTCTAACCTCAGATTCTGAACCACAAAATCTTGAATGTTTTGGACCCTTGCAGTGAGATGATCCACACAAGAGGACAGACCTTGAATGTCCATATCTACACCTGTGTCCTGAACCACCCAGAGGTTAAGGGGAAAAGAAGGACAAAACACACTGCAGAGAAAAAAATGGCCTCAGAACTTCTCTTATCCCTCTATTGAGATGCATTAATACTTTGGGCCAGCTGTACTTTTATGGACCTGGTGGTTAGGAGCACCCGGAAGGACCTGATGGTTAAACTAACACAGAACAAGCTCTGGGAAGTGGGAGCTCTGCTGACCGCAACCCCTAATCCTATCACACACACTAGAAATTGCTGTGGAGCGTACCTAACGCTACCTAGATGCCTCTTCACAGCCTAAGAGCTAAGTAGCCCTAGAGATAGAAAATAAAGCCTACCTTGCCTCAGAGAAATTCCCCAAAGGAAAAGGCAGCCCCCCACATATATTGACTGTGAGTTAAGATGAAAGTCACAAACACAGGAATGAAACAAGATTCAGCAAAGGGAGGCCAGACTTACTAAACAGGCTAAGGATAGAAAAGGTATCTTTGCGGTCAGCACAAAAAACTACAAAAAGGCCACGCAGAGTGTGCAAAAAGACCTCCGCACCGACTCACGGTGCGGAGGTGCCACTCTGCATCCCAGAGCTTCCAGCTAGCAAGGCAAGATCATGATAGCAAGCTGGACAAGAAAACAATGAACAAATAATTAACTAGCAGGGACTTAGCTTCTGCTGGAGTAGACAGGTCACCAGAAAGATCCAAAAGCGAACTGAACCAGTACAAGAACATTGACAGCTGGCATGGAGTAACGATCTGAGTGGAGTTAAATAGAGCAGCCAGCCAAAGAATAAACTAAGTCACCTGTGGAAGGAACCTCAGAAGCAGCAGCTCCACTCACAGCCACCAGAGGGAGTCCATGGACAGAACTCGCCAAAGTACCATTCATGACCACAGGAGGGAGTTCGATAAGAGAATTCACAACAGTGGCCATCCATTCTTACTGTAATGATATTAAATATTTTGTCCACCTATGAAGTTTGCAGACGTGCTACAGTCATCTTAAACAGCTGGCCGGGAACTGGCTCCATTGCCAGTTCCAGAAAGATTGTGGACTCCATGGATTTAAACATGGATTTGCCTTTGTCAGAAAGTAAAACTGCTATTTGGGTGGTAGTTAGCGAATTCAGTAAACTGGCCAATTTTGTACCAATATCAGGGTTGCCAAATTCTGAAACACTTTCCAGATTGTTTATCAATCATATGGTGAGATTGCATGTAATCCATCTGAACATTATATTTGATAAGGGGGTGTAATTTGTCTCCAAATCCTGTAGAACTTTTTCTAGGAAATTGGGCATTGATTTGTCATTGTCTTTTGCTTACCACCCTGAAATGGAGTAATGTAGGATGGGGATGAAGATCTAGCTACTTATTTTTAGTTTTTTTCTTGCCTGTTGTCTAAGCAGAGATAAATCTAAAATTGAAAACAAAAGATGCAGCTAAGTGATGGCATTGATGAACTAATAACTTTTTATATATATTATATATTATATATATATATATATATATATATATATATATATATATATATATATATATACAGTACAGACCAAAAGTTTGGACACACCTTCTCATTTAAAGATTTTTCTGTATCTTCATGACTATGAAAATTGTACATTCACACTGAAGGCATCAAAACTATGAATTAACACATGTGGAATTATATACTTAACAAAAAAGTGTGAAACAACTTAAATTATGTCTTATATTCTAGGTTCTTCAAAGTAGCCACCTTTTGCTTTGATGACTGCTTTGCACACTCTTGGCATTCTCTTGATGAGCCCACAGCAAGGAAAAAAGTATTTAGTCAGACACCAATTGTGCAAGTTCTCCCACTTAAAAAGATGAGAGAGGCCTGCAATTCACATCATAGGTAGATCACAACTGTGAGAGTAAGAATGAAAAAACAAATCCAGAAAATCACCTTGTCTGATTTGGCAAGATTTATTTTGCAAATTATGGTGGAAAATAAGTATTTGGTCACCTAAAAACATGCAAGATTTCTGGCTATCACAGACATTTAACTTCTGTTTTAAGAGGCTCCTTTGTCCTCCACTCATTACCTGTAGTAATGGCACCTGGTTGAACTTGTTATCAGTATAAAAAACACCTGTCCACAACCTCAAACAGCCACACTCCAAACTCCACTATGGTGAAGACCAAAGAGCTGTCGAAGGACACCAGAAACAAAATTGTAGCCCTGCACCAGGCTGGGAAGACTGAGTCTGCAATAGGTAAACAGCTTGGTGTGATGAAATCAACTGTGGGAGCAATAATAAGAAAATGGAAGACATACTAGACCACTTATAATTTTCCTTGATCTGGGGCTCCATGCAAGATCTCACCCTGTGGGGTCAAAATGATAACAAGAACAGTGAGCAAAAATCCAAGAACCACACCATAGAGCTAGGGCCACGGTAACAAAGGCTACCATCAGTAACACATTACGGTGCCAGGAACTCAAATCCTGCAGTGGCAGACGTGTCACCCTGCTTAAGCCAGTACATGCCTGGGCCCATCTGAAGGGCAACAAAGGAGTGGCTTTGTAAAAAGTATATGTAGGTCCTGAAGTGGCCTAGCCAGTCTCCAGATCTCAACACCATAGAAAACCTTTGGAGGGAGTTGAAAGTCCATGTTACCCAGCGACAGGCTCAAAACATCACTGCTCTAGAGGAGATCTGCATGGAGGAATGAGCCAACATACCACCAACAGTGTGTGTCAACCTTGTGAAGACATACAGAAAATGTTTGACCTTTGTGATTGCCAGCAAAGGATATATAACAAAATATTGAGATGAACTTTTGGTAATGATCAAATACTTATTTTCCACCACAATTTTCAATATAAATCTTGACTAATCAGACAAGGTGATTTTCTGGATTTGTTTTCTCATTTTGACTCACATAGTTCTGGTCTACCTATGATGTCAATGACGGGCCTCTCTCATCTTTTTACGAGGGAGAACTTGCACAATTAGTGGCTGACTAAATACTTTTTTTCTCCACTGTTTATATTTATGCAAACTCTGAGGCAGTGATGGATATTATATGCAAGGGATGCTATGGATCCCACAGAATGCGCATAGAAGAGTATTAAGGCTGCCGGAGTGCATTGCAGTCACAGATATAGCTGCAGTTGCAATGCAGAATAAAAGTAAGTGTGGTCTTGGACAAGCTATATGCTCAAGGCAGATTTTAAAAAAACGGCATGGGCTTTTATTTTTGGAGCGAACTACGATGGTATTGGGGTGATTCGCTCCCTCCAGCCGGGTCTTACAAGTGGCCTATGGTCACAGATTCCATTTAAAAAACTCTGCAGTAAAGGGTTTGGGTGTGGCAGTGTTTGTTTGCAATCGGCATAGCAGGTGTCTCTGCAACATGGCTCTGCAACAGACGGCTTGTGTGAGGTAACAGAGTCAAGAGCAGCAGACGCCTGGCACCCCTCAGCATGACATGGTGGTGCAGTTGCCCTCAGCAACAGGTTTTGGATACGGACTGTTGTGACGCCACAGCTGCAATCCAGCGGATACCATGTGCTGTTCATTTTGTGAGTTTTGAACATTAAATACGTTTGGTTTGAACTTTTCTGGGTCACTGCCTCATTACTGCACAGTGTGGATAACACTGTACTACAATACATATCTCAATATTTACTCAGATAGAAAGGACAAATCAATCTTTGGAACAAATTTTAAGATGATTCCATGCTGTTCAGCAAGAGGACTACTTCTCATTTTAACCTCATGCTGAGTTAGCCTTTAACAGTGGAATCAGTTCATTGGAATCTTTTTTTGCAATTAAGGTTTTCATCCTCATTTTGGTAACTTTTCTAGGATAAGTTCTGAGTATCCTGGAATGGAGGTTGCCATACAGAAACTTGGCGATGTCTGGAGGGAGGTTCAGAAGAATATTGGGTGGTTCAGCTTTGCCAAAAATGGAAGGCTGATGGGAAACATTCCGCAGGCCCCATCTTCAAAGTAGGTGACTAAGTTTAGATATCTTCCAAAAATATTATGATGGAACTATCATCAGCAAAATTGAGTTCTTAATTTATTGGCTCATATGAGCTTCTGTGGCCTTTAGATTAAGACTTCATCCAACTTGTCCCAACCCAAATGTGTTCCACAGATCCCTGATGAAACATTTTGTCTCATCGATGTAGTCTGCCTTTTCTCTGCCTCCTATTGTTTCTGTTGATGGAGGTTTGGAATATGCAGAGGATTGTGGATTCTTAGAGGGTCAGAAATTCTCTCCCATATCTTGTTCATTGGAGGGGATATGAACCCGAAGAGAGATTCTTGGTCTAATTCGGTGAAGGCTGATCGGCTGGTCAGGGCCTTCCTTTGTAGGTTTCCTGGGACCTCTGGAGGTCTGGTGCCCTCCATAGAAAAGGGTGTACTGTCACAATTTTGCCTATTGGTATGTCTGAAACCAGTGGATGACAGTTCATCCATCTAATCTAGGAAAGGGGCATGATAAGCTGTCAGTGTGTTGAGTGACAGTTCAGATGTCCAATCAGGGCTGGAGCTGACTCCATGTGTCTCCTATGCTAGTGATTACCTGGCTATTTAATTGGCTCTCTGCCTCCAATTAGTGCTTATAGAAGCTTAGTGCAAGTAGTATGTGCTTGCTCTTTACTGTTTATTTCTGTATTTAATCTTTATTGTCTGACCTTGGACCTTGCTTTTGGCCACCCATTTGCCTTGCCCCTTTGTCTTGATCTGTTAGCTTCCTGGAATTCTAACCTCAGATTGTGAACTGACTAGACCTTTGCCCAACTCCTTTGATGATGAGGAGCTCTCTTGGTATCTTAGGCTAGGTTCATATTGCGTTAGTGCAACCCGTTTAGCGCTAGCGCTAGCGGGTTGCGCTAACGCAATGTTTTTAATGGGGCCGCGTCCCGGGGTCGCGGTAACGTCCCCGCTCTCGCAGATCCCCGATCTGCGAGAGCGAGGAACGGACCACGGGCGCGCCTCGGACGCTGCAAGCAGCGTCCGCGGCGCCCCAGGAAACATCGGCGCGTCGCTAACGCGTGCTGAACATGGCACGCGCTAGTGCTGCGCGTTTCCATTGCCGTGAATGGGCGCGCTAACGGACGCGTTGCACGGCATTAATTTCGCCGTGCAACGCTGTCCGTTAGCGCTTTCCCAGTAACGCAATGGGAACCAAGCCTTACCCTGGACCTCTTGACTACCAAGTTTCATGGCTAGTCCGTGAGTAGTAACTAGTGTCACAGAAGCTATGTACAATTTGTATTCATTGTATCATTTTAAAAGAAGTGCAAAACCAAAATCTTAAGCAAAACCAAAATTGTGTGTTTTTAGGCATCAGTGAGCTAGTTAGGTACTGGTATCATTTACATATATGCATGGGATGCTATGTATCCCCCTGGCTGCACAAAGAAGAGTATTAAGGCCGCTGGAGTGCATTGCAGTCACAGGTATAGGTGCGGTTGCAATGCAGAATGAAAGTCAGTGTGGTCTTGGACAAGCTATTTGCCCAAGGCAGATTTAAGAAAACCCAGCATGGGCTTTTATTTTTGGAGCAAACTACAATATGGTATTGGGGTGATTCGCTCCCTCCAGCTGGGTCTTACAAGTGGCCCATGGCCACAGATTCCATTTAAAAAACTCTGCAGCAAAGGGTTTGGGTGTGACTGCATTTGTTTGCAAGCGGCAGAGCAGGTGGCTCTGCAGCAACTGGCTTGTGTGAGGTAACACAGAGCCAAGAGCAACGGACACCTGGAACCCCTCAGTGAGACCTGGTGGTGCAGTTGCCCTCAGCAACAGGTCTCGGATACAAACTGTTGTGACGCCCCATCCGTGATCCAGAGGACACCGTGTGCTGTTCATTTTGTGAGTTTTGGACACTTAATATGTTTGCTTTGAACTTTTCTGGGTCACTGCCTCATTATTGCATGGTGTGAATTCCGCTGTACTACAATACATATATCAATATTTACCCAGATAGAAAGGACAAATCAATCTTTGGAACAAATTTTAAGATGTTTCCTTGCTGTTCAGCAAAGGACTGCTTTTCATTTCAACCTCTTGCTGAGTTCGCCTTTAACAGAGTCAGTTCACTGGAACCTTTTTCTGCAATTAAGGTTTTCATCCTCATTTTGGTAATTTTTCTAGGATAAGTTCTGAGTGTCTTGGAGTGGAGGTTGCCATACCGAAAGTTGGCAATGTCTGGATGGAGGTACAGAAGAAAATTAGGGTGGTTCAGCTATGCCAAAAATGGAAGGCTGATGGGAAATATTAAGCATCCCATCTTCAAAGTAGGTGCTAAAGTTTGGATATCTTCCAAAAATATGATGGAACTATCATTAGCAAAATTGAGTCCTTAATTCATTGGCCCATATGAGCTTCTGGAGTTAATCTGGTGGCCTTTAGATTAAGACTTCATCCAACTTGTCACATCCCAAATGTGTTCCACAGATCCCTGATGAAACATTTTGTCCTGTCGGTGTAGTCTGCCTTGTCTCTGCCTCCTCCTGTTTCTGTTGATGGAGGTTTGAAATATGCAGAGGATTGTGGATTCTTAGACAGTCAGAAATTCTCTCCCATATCTTGTTCATTGGAGGGGATATGGACCCAAAGAGAGATTCTGGGTTACGGCTAGCTTGGTTGGTGTTGGCTGATTGGCTGGTCAAGGCCTTCCTTTGTAGGTTTCCTGGGACCCCTGGGGTCTGGTGCCCTTCCTAGAAGAGGGTGTACTGTCACAATTCTTCCTATTGGTTTGTCTGGAACCAGTGGATGACAATTCAGTCATCCAATCTAGGAAAGGGGCATGCTGACCTGTCAGTGTGTTGAGTGACAGTTCAGGTGTCCAATCAGGACTTGAGCTTCCTCCATGTGCCTCCTATGCTAGTTATTACCTGGCTATTTAGTTGGCTCTCTGCCTCCAATTAGTGCTTATTGAAGTATGTGCTTGCTCTGCAGTGTGTATTTCTGTATTTGATCTTGATTGCCCAACCTTGGGCCTTGCCTTTGGCCACCCATTTGCCTCGCCCCTTTGTCTTGATCTGTTAGCATCCCAGAATTCTAACCTTGGAGTGTGAACTGACTAGGCCTGTGCCAAACTCCTTTGTTCATGAGGAGCCCTCTTGGTATCTTACCCTGGACTTCTTGACTACCAAGTTTCATGGCTTGTCCGTGAGTAGTGACTAGTGTCACAGAAGCCATGTGCAATTTGTGTTCATTGTATCATTTTATAAGAACAACAAAACCAAAATCCTCAGCAAAACCAGAATTGTGTGTTTTTATGCATCAGTGAGCTAGTTAGGTACAGGTATAGTTTACATATATAGCAAGTTTGAGAAGACATAGACCACTGCCCAAGGGGTGGAATTTGATTATAAGGAAAGCAAAATAAAAAAGCGCAGGTAATGTTGGGTCATTCTAATCTTCAAGCTCATGCAAAAGGTCTCTCAGACTCCAACCAATGTTATATTCCTATACATATTCTACAAACAATCCATTATTATCAAATAAAAATGAAAGCAAACATATAAATTTCTTTTATATTGACAGCAATTCTTTAATTCTCAAAATATAACAATAAATGTTTAGACTCCTTGAAAAAAGTAAATTTTGGTTATTTAGAGCAAGTCACTAGAAACTGTCAACTTTGCCATCAGTATGAATGATTTATCAGAAGATTATACACCACAGCTTTACATAATTTAATTAGTTTGGAGCTGATCTACAGTGTCTTATTGGGCAATAAAATCTAGTGGAAACATAAAGTCTCTTTGTGTTTGTTAGATCACATGCCATAAAATATTTGGGAGAGTATAGCTTCTCTGTCCTTTTCAAGGATACATACTAATCATATTTCACTCCTGCATACGAAAGCTGCCATTTGTTATAATAGCTCTTGAATATATGACAACAGCTACTCTTTTTAACATGGCGTACACCAGGCAGAAACAATTTAAGGAAGCCTTGACCTATCTACTGGAAAGACCATGGTTTGTTTTCTTGAAATGGATTGAAAATAGTAAATCACTCATGGAGTAGACAGTTTATTGATGCATGTCCATTTATTCCTGAACAGGGTCAGGAGTATCGGGTCACTTGTTTTCTATTTTAATATCAGTAGGTAGGGTCATTTAATTTAGGATGAGCATATTTGCATATAATTGCTTTTTAGATAATTGGTTATATTTTGATGTTCTTGTTGACTTGTTGGATTGGCCAAAATCTAATATGTAATCCGTAGGCACTGTAAATAAGGAATGCACAAGACCATGTGTTGAAGAATGAAATAGACACTCCACAGTTTAATAAGCCCAAGAAGGTAAGTCTGTGTCCTTTGAAATCAGGACTCATTGGATCCTTTGTTGGTTCCAAGATGGGAACATAGAAATTCTTCAAAAATCTGGCGCTCCAACAAACAGATGTATGGTATATTTATTAAATTCATTTATATCCTGTTTTTTTTCATATATTTATTGAGGTGAATTATTACTTTATACTATTTTTATGAAGTGATCTGAATTCAATATAACATGCTATGTGCATGTGTATAGGTTGTTGGTGATTGCTGCATAGTATAGTGTGACGATTCATAGATAAAAACAAAAAGTGGACCCTCTGGACCGCGACGATGATCCCCTCACGGGCGAGCTGACCAGATGGACCGCCCCCTATACAGGGAGAGTTAGGTGCAGGTCCGTGAGAGACTATCGCCATGGAAGCTGGAGGATAAAGACGGAAAAAAGGGAAGATAATGGGCTGGTGATGGCGGCAGGAACTCAGGATAGGTGGAAACTGCAGAGACACAGAACTGGTGGGTATGACTGAGACAAAAGCCTGGCGGGAACACTGCGGCCACACAGGGACCGACGGGAACAAGGCAGAGAAACAGGGACTGGCAGGAATACTAAGGAGAAACAGGGACTGACGGGAGCAAGGCAGGGTCACGGGAGCAGGCAGGTACTGCAGAGAAGCAGGAACTGATGGAAGTACGGCAGGGATACAGGAAACAGGCAAGGCACTGCAGAGAAAAGAAGAGACCCAAGGGCAGGGGCCCTCTGACCTTGGGTCTCTTCTTTTCTCTGCAGTGCCTTGCCTGTTTCCTGTATCCCTGCCGTACTTCCATCAGTTCCTGTTTCTCTGCAGTACCTGCCTGCACAGAGACCACGAGCGGCCAGAAGCACTTGATAGCACATATGAATATTAGGCACCGAGGAGGGGCAGGAAGCGGTTTACATACCAGCGTGGAGACCACTTCCTGGTTACAGCCCTCCAGGATGATGAAGAGGACAGGAAGGAGCGCCAGCAAGAAAACTAAAGGTGCGCACTCGCAGAACTGAACGCAGCATGCGCGCACACCCGACGAGCAGCAGAAGCTGGGAGCAAGCGCTGGAGTGAAGACGCTGCAGCAGAGGGGTCGCACCGGGATGCCGAGGACAGGTAGGTATGACAGGGCACGGGGAGCGGCAGCGGCATGTCATATAATATTATACAGAGAAAAAAAAAACACAAAATTGAGCTTAACTTAAGTTGGTATACTTACCATGTGTCAATGTTGACCTCAGTGTGAATAAGGGCAGATGAAAGGACTGGGCTCAACCAGTGAAACACTAGACTGGGGAAGCCTTATATAGTCTCTAGCTCAGAAACAGTGAGTATTGTTGCATTCTGTGCAACCCGGGGTGTGGCCTCCCTCTTTCTGAGCTAGAGACTATATAAGGCTTCCCCAGTCTAGTGTTTCACTGGTTGGGCCCAGTCCTTTCGTCTGCCCTTATTAACACTGAGGTCAACATTGACACATGGTAAGGTTTTAATATTAGATAGTGTAGGACTGTCCCGATCAGAGTTACCGTGACGAGGTGGGATGGCTTTTGTGCTATTTTTTGATCAAAAAACAGTATTACTAAAAACTCTGTTATTTAAATGCACTTTTGTTTTTTTACTTAGTTACATCAGGGTTTTCATTTACTTTTTCTCTTGTAGGTTTTATTATACAGCATGTGTCTATTCTTTATATCTAGGATTAAAAGCAGCAACACTCTAAACTCATGAAAAGAAAATGTACCTATTTAAATATATTTCAATAAAGAACTGATTTTATGGAGTACCACATTGAATACTTTCTAAGAACGTATTTACCATGATTAACATGCGAAATATAGATCTGAAATAAATCCAGATTATGCAGTAGTGAAAATAAAATAAAAAAGTAATTATTATGATATGCTAAGTCTGAAGTTTTGATATGTTATGTTTGAATTTTTTGAGGATTATTTGTATTGATAAAAATTTGTCTAATGACATGTAATATAATAAAACACACAATTGAAACATTACTGCTTAAAACCCTTTCACTGGTGCATGACAAAATAAACTATATTATCCCATGTTTACAAATCATTATCTATCCATACCACAGAAGATCACTTGCATAATGGTAGAGGTCCAAGTGCTGAGACTACCAAAGATCCATAAAAAAAGCTTTGCAGAGCCTCATCGGAATGTAATCGCTGCCGGACATACTGTATATACTCAAGTATAAGCCGACCCGAGTATAAGCCGACCCCCCTAATTTTGCCACAAAAACTGGGAAAACTTATTGACTCGAGTATAAGCCTAGGGTTGAAAATGCAGCAGCTACCGGTGAATTTCAAAAATAAAAATAGATGCTCCATACCGTTCATTATGGCCCCATAGCTGTGCCATATAATGCTCTGCACCATTCAGTATTGCCCCATAGATGTACCATAGAAAGCTGTGCCATATAGTGCTCTGCACCGTTCATTATTGCCCCATAGCTGTGCCATATAGTGCTCTGCACCGTTCATTATTGCCCCATAGCTGTGCCATATAGTGCTCTGCACCGTTCATTATTGCCCCACAACTGTGCCATATAGTGCTCTGCACCGTTCATTCTTGCCCCATAGCTGTGCCAAATAGTGCTCTGCACCGTTCATTCTTGCCCCATAGCTGTGCCATATAGTGCTCTGCACCGTTCATTTTTGTCCCATAGCTTGTGCCATATAGTGCTCTGCACCGTTCATTCTTGCCCCATAGCTGTGTCATATAGTGCTCTGCACCGTTCATTCTTGCCCCATAGCTGTGCCATATAGTGCTCTGCACCGTTCATTCTTGCCCCATAGCTGTGCCATATAGTGCTCTGCACCGTTCATTCTTGCCCCATAGCTGTGCCATATAGTGCTCTGCACCGTTCATTATTGCCCCATAGCTGTGCCATATAGTGCTCTGCACCGTTCATTATTGCCCCATAGCTTGTGCCATATAGTGCTCTGCACCGTTCATTATTGCCCCATAGCTGTGCCATATAGTGCTCTGCACCGTTCATTATTGCCCCATAACTGTGCCATATAGTGCTCTGCCCCGTTCATTCTTGCCCCATAGCTGTGCCATATAGTGCTCTGCACCATTCATTCTTGCCCCATAGCTGTGCCATATAGTGCTCTGCACCGTTCATTCTTGCCCCATAGATGTACTGTAGAAAGCTGTGCCATTGCTGCTGCTGCTGCAATAAACAAAAAAAAATGCCATACTCACCTCTCTTGCTTGCAGCTCCTCAGCGTCCCATCCCGGCGTCTCTCCGCACTGACTGTTCAGGCAGAGGGCAGCGCACACACTATATGCGTCATCGCGCCCTCTGACCTGAACAGTCAGTGCAAGAGGACGCGGCAGATGGAGCGGTGCCCAGCGTGTGGAACGGGGACAGGTGACTATGTAATACTTACCTGCTCCCGGCGTCCCGCTCCTTCCCCCGGACAGCTGGTCTTCGGTGCCGCAGCCTCTTCCTCTATCAGCGGTCACCGTTACTGCTTATTAGATAAATAAATATGCGGCTCCACCCCTATGGGAGTGGAGTCCATATTCATTTCTCTAATGAGCGGTCCCACGTGACCGCTGAACAGGGGAAGAGCTGCAGCACCCGGAGACCGTGGGACTGCAGGGACAGCGCCAGGAGCCCTGGAAGAAGGTAAATATGCCTCAGCACCCTCTCCCCCTCACCCGTCGACCCCACCGCCAACCGTGACTCGAGTATAAGCCGGAAGGGGCACTTTCAGCCCCAAAATTTGGGCTGAAAATCTCGGCTTATACTCAAGTATATACGGTAGATACATCCACTTCCTGCATTCTTTATTGTGCTGATGAAAAAATAATAGCTCAGTATCCAGCTATCTCCCACAGCGCATAGAGTGTAAATGAATGGAAATGTGCATGCCCAGCCACTGCTCCAAACAGAAAGTGTTCTATAAAGCTTCTTTCTCAGAGTCAGTGCATGTCCCAGTTGTGGGACCCCCACAAATTAGCAAGTTATCCCCTATCCCAGGCATAGATGATATCGTCGAAACATTGGAATATCCCTTTAAGTTATCAGATTCATTCATGTCTATTACATCAAAACGTGCACTTTGGAATCAAATGAAGAATACATTTAGCATAGGAATCATGTATATTTAAATATAAATGGAGCATTTCTTAGAATGGGATATGCTTGTGCCCTGCTCAAGGAGATGTACAAGTTGAAACATCACTCAGGATTTATTACTGTTGGTAATAGTTGAGTAGTTTTTTTTTTCAATTTAAAGAGAACCTATTGCTAACATTTTTATTCATTATTTTTAAAGTTGACATAATAATAGCAATGAATTGGCAAACAACTCAATCAAGGCATGTACTAAAACTGAGAAAACTCTTGCTCATGGCACAAGCTTCTCAGGAAAATGAGCCGACTTCATCTGAAGTCGCCTCCAAAAGAATTCCCAGACTCCTCTGCTCAACTGATGTCACTCTCCCATGGTGCATGGCATCAAGGGAAAGTGAGTTATTTGCTGCCAGAGCTTCTTATCTGTCCCCTGCAAGGGGCTGAGACTTGGAATCTCAGCATTCTGTCCTGCTCTGAAAACAAAGGGCTAGCCAAGTTTTAATCAGGATCTAGCTGAGGAGTACAGAAGTGTGGACACAGAAAAGGTGATGACTAGTGATGAGCAAATGTATTCGGCACTATTCATTACTCGCACAAATTACTCGCTATTCGGGCTATTCGTTACTCGACGAGTAATGAGGTATTCACCTTGGTATATTCCTGTGCTGCAAAATAAATAATAAAAAAATTGACGTGGGTTTCCTCATAATTCTGCTAAACAGCCAGGCAAAACTCGCAGCTTAGGGCTGCATCCCTCAGCTGTCAGGTTCAGCAAGGCTGGTTATCAAAAATAGAGGGGTCCCCACGCCGTATTTTTAAATTATTTAAACCAGTCTTGCTAAAGCAGACAGCTGGGGGATGGTGTTCTCAAGTTGGCAGGGGGCCATGAATATTGACCCCCGCAGCCTAAATATAGCAGCCCGCAGCTGCCCTGAAAATGCGCATTTATTACAGTCACCAATCCTGGCGCTTTACCCGGCTCTTCCCACTTGCCCTGTAGTGGTGGCAAGTGGAGCTCATATTTGTGGTGTTGATGTCACCTTTGTATTGTCAGGTGACATCAAGACCATGGGTTAGTAATGGAGGGGCGTCTATAAGACACCTGTCCATTACTAATCCTATAGTTACATGTTGAATAAAGATACTGCCAGAATAAAGTCCTTTACTAGAGATAAAACAAAACCCAGTTTTCCATTTTTAGTTAAAAATAACTAACACAGCAATACTCGCCTAAAGTCTAATTCCACTGAATCCCTTGTCTTCTTTAAAAAAATAAAATAAAAAAAAACCATATCCCTCACCTCTCTGTCTTTCTGTCCCATGCAGTAATCCCCACTATGGATCCAAAGTTTAGCATCACCCAGACAATTTTGTGCTTTCCAAGAAAACTCATACTTTTATTAATCAAATGAGTTGCCAAATGAATTGAGAATCTAGACCAGACATTAACAAGGTTCGAAAAAAAGATATTTATTTGAAACAATATTTTTCTCCTTCAAACTTTGCTTTCATCAAAGAATGCTCCCTTTGCAGCAATTACAGCATTGCAGACCTTTGGCATTCTAGCAGTTAATTTGCTGAAGTAATCTGGAGAAATTTCACCCCATGCTTCCAGAAGCCCCTCCCACAAGTTGGTTTGGCTTGATGGGCACTTTTTGCGTACCATACGGTTAAGCTGCTCCCACAACAGCTCAATGGGGTTGAGATCTGGTGATTGCGCTGGCCACTCCATGACAGATAGAATACCAGCTTCCTGCTTCTTCCCTAAATAATTCTTGCATAATTTGGAGGAGTGCTTTGGGTCTTTGTCCTGTTGTAGGATGAAATTGGCTGCAATTAAGCACTGTCCACAGGGTATGGCATGGCGTTGCAAAATAGAGTGATAGCTTTCCTTTTTCAAAATCCCTTTAACCTTTTACAAATCTCCCACTTTACCAGCACCAAAGTAGCCCCAGACCATCACATTACTTCCGCCATGCTTAACAGATGGCGTCAGACACTCTTCCAGCATCTTTTCAGTTGTTCTGTGCCTCACACATGTTCTTCTGTGTGATCCAAACACCTCAAACTTGGATTCGCCTGTCCATAACACTTTTTTTCAATCTTAAAATTCAGCTGTGCTAACATACTTGCACAAGGGTTTTCAAGGGTATTCTAACCATCCATTAGCCTTCTTAGACAGTTAGCAAACACAAAGTACTATAAGAACACTGGAGTGATGGTTATTGGAAATTGGTCTCTCTACACCTATGAAGATATTGCATTACAAACCAGATGTTTGCAGCTAGAATAGTCATTTACCACATTAACAATGTATAGAGTGTATTTCTGAATCAGTTAATGTTAACTTCATTGGAAAAAACTGTGCTTTTCTTTCAAAAATAAGGAAATTTCTAATTGACCCTAAACTTTGGAACGGTAGTGTATACAGTTAGGGCCAGAAATATTTGGACAGTGACACAATTTTCGCGAGTTGGGCTCTGCATGCCACCACATTGGATTTGAAATGAAACCTCTACAACAGAATTCAAGTGCAGATTGTAACGTTTAATTTGAAGGGTTGAACAAAAATATCTGATAGAAAATGTAGGAATTGTACACATTTCTTTACAAACACTCCACATTTTAGGAGGTCAAAAGTAATTGGACAAATAAACATAACCCAAACAAAATATTTTTATTTTCAATATTTTGTTGCAAATCCTTTGGAGGCAATCACTGCCTTAAGTCTGGAACCCATGGACATCACCAAACGCTGGGTTTCCTCCTTCTTAATGCTTTGCCAGGCCTTTACAGCCGCAGCCTTCAGGTCTTGCTTGTTTGTGGGTCTTTCCGTCTTAAGTCTGGATTTGAGCAAGTGAAATGCATGCTCAATTGGGTTTAGATCTGGAGATTGACTTGGCCATTGCAGAATGTTCCACTTTTTGGCACTCATGAACTCCTGGGTAGCTTTGGCTGTATGCTTGGGGTCATTGTCCATCTGTACTATGAAGCGCCGTCCAATCAACTTTGCAGCATTTGGCTGAATCTGGGCTGAAAGTATATCCCGGTACACTTCAGAATTCATCCGGCTACTCTTGTCTGCTCTTATGTCATCAATAAACACAAGTGACCCAGTGCCATTGAAAGCCATGCATGCCCATGCCATCACGTTGCCTCCACCATGTTTTACAGAGGATGTGGTGTGCCTTGGATCATGTGCCGTTCCCTTTCTTCTCCAAACTTTTTTCTTCCCATCATTCTGGTACAGGTTGATCTTTGTCTCATCTGTCCATAGAATACTTTTCCAGAACTGAGCTGGCTTCTTGAGGTGTTTTTCTGCAAATTTAACTCTGGCCTGTCTATTTTTGGTATTGATGAATGGTTTGCATCTAGATGTGAACCCTTTGTATTTACTGTCATGGAGTCTTCTCTTTACTGTTGACTTAGAGACAGATACACCTACTTCACTGAGAGTGTTCTGGACTTCAGTTGATGTTGTGAACGGGTTCTTCTTCACCAAATTAAGTATGCGGCGATCATCCACCACTGTTGTCATCCGTGGACGCCCAGGCCTTTTTGAGTTCCCAAGCTCACCAGTCAATTCCTTTTTTCTCAGAATGTACCCAACTGTTGATTTTGCTACTCCAAGCATGTCTGCTATCTCTCTGATGGATTTTTTCTTTTTTTTCAGCCTCAGGATGTTCTGCTTCACCTCAATTGAGAGTTCCTTTGACCGCATGTTGTCTGCTCACAGCAACAGCTTCCAAATGCAAAACCACACACCTGGAATCCACCCCTGACCTTTTAACTACTTCATTGATTACAGGTTAACGAGGGAGACGCCTTCAGAGTTAATTGCAGCCCTTAGAGTCCATTGTCCAATTACTTTTGGTCCCTTGAAAAAGAGGACGCTATGCATTACAGAGCTATGATTCCTAAACCCTTTCTCCGATTTGGATGTGGAAACTATCATATTGCAGCTGGGAGTGTGCACTTTCAGCCCATATTATATATATAATTGTATTTCTGAACATGTTTTTGTAAACAGCTAAAATAACAAAACTTGTGTCACTGTCCAAATATTTCTGGCCCTAACTGTATCTGGGGGATGAGAAGTTTTCAACCTCGATGGTGCCAAGACGCGACCGTCCTGGCTGAGAACCACTGGTGAATGAGGCACAGTGAGCGCAGCATCATTGACCAGTGGTGACATCATTCGGGTTACCGCAGGTCAGTGAGGCTATTTTCACAGCCGAGCTGAACTGCGGTGACCTCAGCACCATGGGAAAAAGTCAGCGATGAGGTCACTGAAGTTCAAGGTCAGTGACTTCACTGCAGATCACCGGCAAGGCTGGTTGTCAAAAATGGGGGACCCCAAGCTATTTTTTTAATGATTTATATAAATTAAAAAATACGGCATGGGGACCCCTCTATTCTTGATAACCATCCTTGCTGAAGATGACAGCTGAGTGATGCAGTCCCCAGCTGTGAGTTTTGTCTGACTGGTGATAGAAAATACAGGCGAAACCACGTTGAATTGTTAATTTATTTATACCACAGGTGGCAGGTGAGGAATACGCCCATCAGCAGCTCCTGCTTTCACTGTTATTAGCGGCAGCAGGTGTCAGATGACGGAAGAAATAGTCCCAAAAGCTGCCACCTGCTGACATTGTTCTTACTTGATTATAACTACCATCATTCTTCCTGCTCGTGCTGATTGCTCGCAGAGCAGGGAAAATGATGAAAGTCGTCTTCAGCACACGGTGCTGAGGAGCAGCGCTTACTGTACTGCTGCTTCCCTGGCTCTTGTCATGTTTTACTGATGCAGCACATGGGAGTACACGGTTGCAACACATGTGACACATGTATTACACACATGGGCACAAGGACACTGACATCTCCGTTACTGATTTGACATTGGCTTAGACCCAAAAGCCCCAAACTTGCAAGATATAGAAAAGGTACATCACAGCACTAAAGATGGAAGAAAAAAGTTCTATATTCCATCTCAGAAACAGACAGTAATGTTTTAACTAAGAATGAGTCTGTTAGGGATGGAGGATTACACTAAATAAATTTTATAGAGAAGTGCAATTGCAACCTGGGTTTCACCGTGCAGAGATGTAAAACTGCAGCTAGTATGAACAATGACGAAACACACAGCTTGCTGGCACACACTGAGTTAAACGCCACTCAGTGAACAACACATAAAGCTGTGTGACTTGCACACAGAAATGGAATAGATGCTCTGTAATAGAGCTGTGTCACTCACACACAGTAACGAAATAGATGCTCTGCAATAGAGCTGTGTCACTCTCACACAGTAACAGAATAGGATACGATCCTTGATAGCCTCACAAGGAAAAGAATCCTGCTCACGGAGTAACAAACAAATAGTGGTCACACAGTCAGCAAAAGCACTCAACCAACTCCTCTCTGGAGGTAACAGAATTCTAATAGCTAGACGCCAGCCCTGAGAACATGCTGATAAAGACCACACTGTTGCAATGTCCTTTACACACATGTGAAGAGATTGATACTAGCGTGCGCCTCTGAGACCCTTTTATATATTCAGCTCATGTCCAGTCGGGCAGGACCTTGCTTGCAGACCAATCCGGAGCTGCCACATCACCAGAGCAACTGACAACCGATCACAAATGAGACTTTGGGACATCACGTGCATGATCAGTACAGTGATTTCTGGACTTAGTCTCCAGAGCGTTCGCTTATTGTGGCCTACCGATGTTTACCATAGGCTTGGCTGAAGAGCTAGCTGTAACTAGACAAACAGCATGAACCTGAGCAAGCTGCTCAGACTGACATCTATGCTCAGCAGCACCCGCAGTGGCCAAAGCGGAATGGGAGACCACTGTTGCAGGCAAGCGCCTAACAGAGTCTTTCTTGCTTCAGTTTGAAAAAGAATATTTTAGAGTCAAAACATTGCTATGCATGTCTGTTTTGTACCAAATTGCATGCAATGATATACCTTTTATCTATGTTCTAGAAATTAAAGGCAAAACATTACTGTTCTTTGCACTTGTTTTTAGAATTTTGGGGGTACATGCATTATCTTCATGTTATACTGCTCAGCAACTGTATGTGAGAAAGATATGCGCTATGTCAGTAATGATTTTTTTTAAAGTGGACTAATTGTTTAGCATTACTAGTGAACTTTACCTGCACTTACACTAACCATTTATCATCATGAACACCCAGAAATGACTGAATTGAGACATCAGAAGGCAACGGTGAAATAGCTCTCAACCTGGTGCCTACCTTCTAACAAATTGTAGGATGACTGATAAAAAGGAAACAACTAGATATACATACATCATCTCCTCACGATAGAAAAAAGCTCTACGATTTTTCTTAGATATCACCTGTTGCTTTATCAAAAGGGTTGAGTTAAATACCTTGTAAAAATCCCTATGCTCTGCTGATTCTGCCACTGTTTTCCTTTTTGAGCTGCATCACACAAGGTCACATTTGTTGCTTTCGGAGAGCAGCATGTAAAATCTCTGCTTTTGGACAAACTGGGATTTTTTTCAGAGTCTTCACTCTCCCTGAGGACGGTTTCACACGTCAGTGGCTCCGGTACGTGTGATGACTAGGGTTGAGCGAAACGGATCGGACACATTCAAAAATTGCCGACTTTTGCAAAGTCGGGTTTCATGAAACCCGACCCGATCCTAGTGTGGGATCAGCCATGAGGTCGGCGATCTTCGCGCCAAAGTCGCGTTTCATATGATGCTTTCAGCGCCATTTTTCAGCCAATGAAGGAGGACGCAGAGTGTGGGCAGCGTGATGACATAGGTCTCGGTCCCCACCATCTTAGAGAAGGGCATGACAGTGATTGGCTTGCTTTCTGCAGCATCACAGGGGCTATAAAGGGGCGTGCACGCCGACTGCCATCTTACTTCTGCCGATCGTAGCATAAGGAGAGGTTGCCACAGCTTCATCAGAAGAAGGGATATAGTTAAGGAGGGAAGATTAAGCCCCGAAACTGCTTTTGCTGTAGCAATTTCCACTCTCCAACACCACCATTTGTTTGCAGGGACAGTGGAGGCTTTATTTTTGTGCATCAGCTTTGTAGCTTATTAGGCTGCCTTATAAGGCTCCTTGATAGCTGCATTGCTGTTTGCACGCCGCTGTGCAAACCACCTGCTTTTTTAAAAGCAAAAATCCTGTTGCTCCTTTCTGCACTGTTATCTTGTTTATTTGTCCACACTGTACAGTCATGGCCAAAATTTTTGAGAATGACACCAAAATTATATTTTCACATGATTTGCTGCCCTCTGGTTTTTATTAGTGTTTGTCTGATGTTTATATCACATACAGAAATATAATTGCAATCATATTATGAGTACCAATAGGTTATATTGACAGTTAGAATGAGTTAATGCAGCAAGTCAATATTTGCAGTGTTGACCCTTCTTCTTCAAGACCTCTGCAATTCTCCCTGGCATGCTCGCAATCAACTTCTGGACCAAATCCTGACTGATAGCAGTCCATTCTTGCATAATCAATGCTTGCATTTTGCCAGAATTTGTTGGTTTTTGTTTGTCCACCCGTCTCTTGATGATTGACCACAAGTTCTCAATGGGATTAAGATCTGGGGAGTTTCCAGGCCATGGACCCAAAATCTCTGTTTTTTTTCCATGAGCCATTTAGTTATCACCTTTGCTTTATGGCAAGGTGCTCCATCGTGCTGGAAAAGGCATTGTTGGGCGCCAAACTGCTCTTGGATGGTTGGGAGAAGTTGCTCTTGGAGGACATTCTGGTACCATTCTTTATTCATGGCTGTGTTTTTAGGCAAGACTGTGAGTGAGCCGATTCCCTTGGCTGAGAAGCAACCCCACACATGAATGGTTTCAGGATGCTTTACAGTTGGCATGAGACAAGACTGGTGGTAGCGCTCACCTCTTCTTCTCCGAATAAGCTGTTTTCCAGATGTCCCAAACAATCGAAAAGGGGATTCATCAGAGAAAATGACTTTGCCTCAGTCCTCAGCAGTCCACTCCCTGTACCTTTTGCAGAATATCAGTCTGTCCCTGATGTTTTTTCTGGAGAAAAGTGGCTTCTTTGCTGCCCTCCTTGAAACCAGGCCTTGCTCAAAGAGTCTACGCCTCACAGTGCGTGCAGAAGCACTTACACCAGCCTGCTGCCATTCCTGAGCAATCTCGGCACTGCTGGTAGTCCGATCCCGCAGCTGAAACAGTTTTAAGATACGGTCCTGGCGCTTGCTGGCCTTTCTTGGGCGCCCTGGAGCCTTTTTGACAACAATGGAAGCTCTCTCCTTGAAGTTCTTGATGATGCGATAGATTGTTGACTGAGGTGCAATCTTTGAAGCTGCGATACTCTTCCCTGTTAGGCCATTTTTGTGCAGTGCAATGATGGCTGCACGTGTTTCTTTAGAGATAACCATGGTAAACTGAAGAGAAACAATGATATCAAGCACCAGCCTCCTTTTAAAGTGTCCAGTGATGTCATTCTTACTTAATCATGACTGATTGATCACCAGCCCTGTCCTCATCAACACCCACACCTGTGTTAATGGATCAATCACTAAAATTATGTTAGCTGCTCCTTTTAAGGCAGGACTGCAATGGTGTTGAAATGTGTTTTGGGGGTTAAAGTTCAGTTTCTGGGCAAATATTGATTTTGCAAGTACAGTAATTGCTGTTAAGCTGATCACTCTGACATTCAGGAGTATACGCAAATTGCCATTAGAAAACATGAAGCAGTAGACTTTGGAAAAATTAATATTTGTCTCATTCTCAAAATTTTTGTCCATGACTGTAGTGTGCAGCAGTCCTTTCTATTGCTGCCATACTTTTCCTGAGATCATTGTAAGGAGATTGAAATTGTACTACAGTCCTTGTATTTTTTCATATATCTTCCAGCCACTTTCTGCCACTTACATTGTGTTGTTTTATGTACAGGGCCTGAGGTTTGGTTTAGTCTCCCCCCAAAAAGAGTGAGATTCAAATTATCACAAAGTGGATACACTTCAGTCCTTTTAGTTTGTGGCATATCAGCCAGCCACTTTCTGCCACTTACATTATGTTGTTATATACACTGGGCCTAAGTTGTGGTTCAGTCTCCCAAAAAAGGGGAGGGAGATTCAAATTCTCACAAAGTGGATATACTTCTGTCCTGTTAGTTTGTCGTATATCAGCCAGCCACTTTCTGCCACTTACATTGCGTTGTTATATACACTGGGCCTAAGTTGTGGTTCAGTCTCCCAAAAAAAGGGGAGATTCAAATTCTCACAAAGTGGATATACTTCTGTCCTGTTAGTTTGTCGTATATCAGCCAGCCACTTTCTGCCACTTAGACTGCATTGTTATATACACTGGGCCTAAGTTGTGGTTCAGTCTCCCCCCAAAAAAGGGGAGATTCAAATTCTCACAAAGTGGATATACATCTGTCCTGTTAGTTTGTCGTATATCAGCCAGCCACTTTCAGCCACTTACATTGTGTTGTTTTTTGCACAGGGCCTGATTTTTTGTTCAGTCTTCCCCCCCAAAAGGGAGATTTAAAATCTCAACACATTTATATACACCTTCTACCTTGTTTTACAGTACCATATAATGGTTGTTATTTTGGTTAGATTTTCCAAAAAATGAGGAAGTCAGGTGGAAGAGGCCGTGGGCGGTGGTCGCGAGCTGGTACTGATGGTGGTGGTGGTGCATCTGGTGGTAGTGGCAAAAGCACAATAGCACCTAAGGCTGGAGGTGTTGAGCCAGCATCATTGTCTGGCTACACAAGGTCTTGAAGGCTCCCTTATCTGGGAGAAGGAAAACGGCTTTTAAAGCCGGAGCAGCAGGAAAAAGTTTTGGCTTTCCTTGCTGACTCAGCCTCTAGCTCTTTCGCCTCCTCTTCAGAAAGTTCCAAATATAAAATCAGTGAGTCATCAGTGGTTTCCTTGTGTCCTTCACCCAAACCAAAAGAGAAAGATGCATCAGGCGACACTACAGGTTACTCCATGGAGCTCTTTACACATACCGTGCCTGGGTTAGAACAGGAAATTGTTAACTGCCCATTACAAGATGAATCGGACATGGAGTGCACTGATGCACAGCCACAGCGAGATTATAATGCTGTTCCATTGACTCAGATCACTACAATGCCCTCGCAGTGTACTGAGCCAGAATCTGACCCTGATGAGACTATGGTGCCCCGTCCCGAACGCTATAGCACCTTACACAGTGACACAGAGGAAGGTGCACATGACATTGAAGAGGAGGTGATACAGTAGATGACCCAGTGGTTGACCCAGATTGGCAGCCATTCGGGGAAGAGGGTGCTGCTGCCAGTAGCTCAGAAGCTGAGGAGGATGATCTGCAGCAGCCATCTACATCGCAACAGCTGTCATATGGCAAGCCCGTAGCAGGCCAAAAACATTTGTCAAAAACAAAAACAGTTGTAGGACAGCGTGGCCATCCGGTGAAAGTAGCACAGCGTGCCATGCCTGAAAAGGTATTCCATAGTAGGAAGAGTGCAGTGAGGCAATTTTTTAACCAAGATCCGAATGATCAGTCAAAAGTTATCTGTAAGAAATGCTCAAAGACCTTTAGCAGAGGGAAGAATCTTCAAAATTTAAATACAACGTGCATGCTTAGACATTTAACCAGCATGCACTTGCAAGCCTGGACTAACTACCAAACATCCCATACCATTGGTGCACCTGCTCAGAATGAAGGTAGTCAGCAACGCTACATTGCTTCCCTCACTGTAAGCCCACCAGTTAGGACACCACCAGCAGCAAATGTGGAAGTATCGTCGCAAGGCCAAAGCAGTCAGGGAATCACAAGGTTATTGATACAAAAAACACTGTATGTAGGCCAACATCAAGAATACCATCACCAAACCTCTCTCAATCCGCTATGTCCACCACCACCACCACCACCGCTAGTTCCACTATATGCACCTCTCCAGTTCAGCTCACCCTACAAGAGACTCTCATTAGGAAAAGAAAGTACTCATCCTCTCATCCGCGTACACAGGGTTTGAACGCCCACATTGCTAGACTAATCTCGTTAGAGATGATGCCCTACCGGTTGGTTGAAAGCGAAGCTTTCAAAGCCCTGATGGCCTACGCAGTACCACGCTATGACCTACCCAGTCGACACTTCTTTGCAAGAAAAGCCATCCCAGCCCTCCACCAGCATGTCAAAGACCACATTGTCCATGCACTGAGGCAATCAGTCAGTAGAATGGTGCACCTCACAACAGATGCATGGACCAGTAGGCATGGCCAGGGACATTACGTGTCCATCATGGCACACTGGGTTGATGTGGTGGATGCAGGGTCCAAAGGGGACAGCCATAGTGGGACAGTTCTGCCTAGGCCACGGTCTAGGAAACAGTTGGCTGTAGGCGTTTGCCACCCCTCCTCCTCTTCCAGAAGCGAAAGCTCGTCCACAGAGCGCAGTCACACGACCACTCCATCCGCAGCTGCCAGTGTTGCACATGAGGTGTCCCATTATCGAACAGCTAGTGGTAAGCGTCAGCAGGCTGTGTTAGAAATGAAGTGTTTGGGCAACAACAGACACACCGCGGAAGTACTGGCCGAGAACTTGCTGCAACAAACTCAGTCATGGCTGGGCAGTGTACATCTTGAGGCAGGCAAGGTAGTCAGTGATAACGAAAGGAATTTTATGGCTGCCATTGCCTTTCAGAACTTAAACACATACCTTGCCTGGCTCACACCTTGAACCTGGTGGTGCAGTGCATCCTCAAAAATTATCCGGAGTTACCAGCCCTGCTCCTGAAGGTGTGAAGACTTTGCTCGCACATCCGCCGGTCACCTGTACACTCCAGCCATATGCTGAACCATCAGCGATCGCTGAATCTTCCCCAGCACCGCCTAATAATCGACGTTGCAATAAGGTCGAAATCCACACTGTGCATGGTTCAGAGGCTGTGTGAACAGAGGCGTGCTGTAATTAATTTGTGGGAGGAAACAAATACACGGGCAGGCAGTTGGATGGCAGACATGGAGTTGTCTGGTGTACAGTGGTCGAAGCTTCAAGACCTCTATCAAGTCCTTCAGTGTTTTGAGGAATGCACACGGCTGGTAAGTGCAGACGATGCCATTATAAGCATGAGCATCCCACTAATGTGTTTGCTGATGCAAAATTTGACGCACATTAAAGAGCTGGCGTCTGCAGCCGAGGAGGAGGGAAGCCTTGTGACAGTCAGCCATTTTCTGCTCAGGAAACTCTCCTGGACGAGATGGCAGATGAAGAGGAGGAGGAGGAGGAGGAGGATGAAGGGGATGAATATTTATGGGAGGAGGATGCTTCACAGGGGGCAATAGAAACTGGTGGTGTTGCAAGGTCAGGTACAGGGTTTTTGCAGGACACAAGTGATGTTGATTTGCAAGAAAGTGCTCCTCAGCCCAGCACAAGCAGTGAATTGACGCCTGGAACATTGGCCCACATGGCTGAATATGCCTTGCGTATCCTAAAAAGGGACCCCCGCATTAACAAAATGATGACCAATGATGATTACTGGTTGGCCTGTCTCCTGGATCCACGATATAAAGGAAAATTACAAAATATCATGCCACATGAGAACCTTGAGCAAATATTGGCTACCAAACAAGCAACTCTTGTAGTCCATTTGGTTCAGGCATTCCCAGCACACAGCAGCGGTTATGGTTCTCACACGAGCCATAGGGGCAACATGGCAAAGGTGTTAGAGGTGCCCAAATCCGAAGTGGCGCTGGACAGAGGGCTTTTATGACCAGGTTGTGGAGTGATTTCGCAATGACCGCTGACACGCCAGGTAGTGCTGCATCGATTCAAAGTAAAAGGAGACAGCATTTGTCCTGTATGGTTATGAACAGTATGGTTTCCTCCCTTGTCAATGTTTTCCCTCACAGGTCATTTCCCTTTGATTACTGGGCAATGGCATCTAAAATAGTCACCTGGCCTGAATTGGCAGAATATGCATTACAGGAGCCCGCTTGCCCTGCTTCTAGTGTGCTATCAGAGTCTTCAGTGCTGCTGGTTCAATACTGACCGAAAAACGGACATGTCTGGCTACCCAGAATGTTGATGATCTAACCTTCATTAAAATGAACCAATCATGGATTTCAAATTATTTTGCCCCACGTTTTCCTGCTGACACGTAGCTCGCCTGAAAAAAGTCTTGCTTTTGGCCTCCTCTTACTGACTTCTCCAATTACGCCATTTGCAACTGCTGAATGCCCACCATAGGCCATTTTATACCTCCCTAAATGGGCTGACTCCCCCCACAGGGTCGTGGTCACGACCTGGCGCAAGCACCCGTGCGAGTGCCGTTTGCCTGGACATGTGGGTGTTCCCCCTCTTGGGCAATGGCACTGGCACAGGGTCCCTCATAGTACAATGAAGTGTCTCTGATGGTGGTGGTGCACAACCAACGTCAGACACACCGTCGTAATATGAGGGGCCCTGTGCCAGTACCGCCGCCCACGAGAGAGTGTTCCCTCGCAGCTCGAACAGTGCTCTACCACTTGCAATACTTACCTCTCCATGCTCCACCACTGTGTAGTCTGTGCAGTTAAATCCTTTAATGGAACTGCCAATGCAAATTTGTTGAAATGATAGATGATAGTTAAAATATACAGGGGCCCTGGCCTCCATTTAGACCAGTTAATACTTTGCGCCTACTACTACTGTCTGCTACTCAGCAGAGGAGCCCACCCCAGTACCTAGCTATGCCGCCTGTTTAGTCCTGTTATCAATTTTGAACTGCATTTAGACAACTTTTTTATTTTAGGCCTACTAGCCGTGTCTGCGCCACTCATTACAGTTGTCCTCCACTGAACAAAGCTATGCCGCCTGTTTAGTCTAGTTACCAATTTTGAACTGCATTTAGCCTACTTTTTTATTGTGGGCCTACAAACTCTGTCTGTACCACTCATTACAGTTGTCCTCCACTGAACAAAGCAATGCAGCCTGTTTAGTCTTGTTACCAATTTTGAACTGCATTTAGCCTACTTTTTTATTTTGGGCCTACTAACTGTGTCTGCGCCACTCATTACAGTTGTCCTCCACTGAACAAAGCTATGCCGCCTGTTTAGTCCTGTTACCAATTTTGAACTGCATTTAGCCTACTTTATTATTTGGGCCTATATCTGTGTTTCCTCCTCATCCTGCCCATAGCCCAGCCACTGCTAGATGAGTCTGCTGGTACATTGACCCAGACCATTACATTCCCCTTGCACTCTATACAGCCAGAATCTGACCCTGCTGAAAGTCAGGTTCCCCTTCCCGCATACTATACCACCTTACACGGGGACAAAGAGGAAGGTGCAGATGAAAGTGCAGGTTCCTTCATTAGGTGGGGGGGGGCAAACTCGTTGGTGACATCACTGGCACAGGGCTCCTCATAGTACGCAAAAGTGTCTCTGGCAGTGGGAGGCGCCACCCACCGTCAAACACACCGCTATGAGGGGCCCTGTGCCAGTGCCAAGTGCCAACAAGTGGGCCCCCCCTGCTTGCTCAGGATCACAGCACTTGCAAAGTTGAAATACTTACCTCTCCCTGCTCCACCGCCGTGACGTATTCCGCGTTTCCTGGGCCCACGAAAATCTTGAGCCAGCCCTACCCCCCACAACTTTAGCCAAATGACCCCCTGTTTTCAATGCCTAACTATTATTATAAAGTAAATTAAGATTGACAAGCTTAAGAAATAAGAATTGATGTTTTGGCATTAAAATGGACACTGTAGGTGTTTTCCTGTCCTCCACTCACTGCCGACTTTGATTCCCCATTGACTTGCATTGGGTTTCGTGTTTCGGTTGGCCCCCGACTTTTCGCAATAATCGGCTGATTTCACCCGACCCGACTTTTGACAAAGTCGGGTTTCGCGACACCCGACTCGATCCTAAAAAAGTAAAAGTCACTCAACTCTAGTGGTGACAGTTTCCTCACGTACCGGAGACACTGACTCACATAGACACATTAACCCCTTCATGACCCAGCCTATTTTGACCTTAAAGACCTTGCCGTTTTTTGCAATTCTGACCAGTGTCCCTTTATGAGGTAATAACTCAGGAACGCTTCAACGGATCCTAGCGGTTCTGAGATTGTTTTTTCGTGACATATTGGGCTTCATGTTAGTGGTAAATTTAGGTCAATAAATTCTGCGTTTATTTGTGATAAAAACGGAAATTTGGCGAAAATTTTGCAAATTTCGCAATTTTCACATTTTGAATTTTTATTCTGTTAAACCAGAGAGATATGTGACACAAAATAGTTAATAAATAACATTTCCCACATGTTTACTTTACATCAGCACAATTTTGGAAACAAAATTTTTTTTTGTTAGGAAGTTATAAGGGTTAAAATTTGACCAGCGATTTGTCATTTTTACAACGAAATTTACAAAACCATTTTTTTTAGGGACCACCTCACATTTGAAGTCAGTTTGAGGGGTCTATATGGCTGAAAATACCCAAAAGTGACACCATTCTAAAAACTGCACCCCTCAAGGTACTCAAAACCACATTCAAGAAGTTTATTAACCCTTCAGGTGCTTCACAGCAGCAGAAGCAACATGGAAGGAAAAAATGAACATTTAACTTTTTAGTCACAAAAATTATCTTTTAGCAACAATTTTTTTATTTTCCCAATGGTAAAAGGAGAAACTGAACCACGAAAGTTGTTGTCCAATTTGTCCTGAGTACGCTGATACCTCATATGTGGGGGTAAACCACTGTTTGGGCGCACGGCAGGGCTTGGAAGGGAAGGAGCGCCATTTGACTTTTTGAATCAAAAATTGGCTCCACTCTTTAGCGGACACCATGTCCCGTTTGGAGAGCCCCTGTGTGCCTAAAAATTGGAGCTCCCCCACAAGTGACCCCATTTTGGAAACTAGACGCCCCAAGGAACTTATCTAGATGCATAGTGAGCACTTTGAACCCCCAGGTGCTTCACAAATTGATCTGTAAAAATGAAAAAGTACTTTTTTTTCACAAAAAAATTTTTTAGCCTCAATTTTTTCATTTTCACATGGGCAACAGGATAAAATGGATCCTAAAATGTGTTGGGCAATTTCTCCTGAGTACACCAATACCTCACATGTGGGGGTAAACCACTGTTTGGGCACATGGTAAGGCTCGGAAGGGAAGGAGCGCCATTTGACTTTTTGAATGAAAAATTATTTCCATCGTTAGCGGACACCATGTCGCGTTTGAATAGCTCCTGTGTGCCTAAACATTGGCGCTCCCCCACAAGTGACCCCATTTTGGAAACTAGACCCCCCAAGGAACTTATTTAGATGCATAGTGAGCACTTTAAACCCTCAGGTGCTTCACAAATTGATCTGTAAAAATGAAAAAGTACTTTTTTTCACAAAAAAAAATTTTCGCCTCAATTTTTTCATTTTCACATGGGCAGTAGGATAAAATGGATCATAAAGTTTGTTGGGCAATTTCTCCCGAGTACGTCGATACCTCATATGTGGGGGTAAACCACTGTTTGGGCACTCGGCAGGGCTCGGAAGGGAAGGCGCGCCATTTGACTTTTTGAATGGAAAATTAGCTCCAATTGTTAGCGGACACCATGTCGCGTTTGGAGAGCCCCTGTGTGCCTAAACATTGGAGCTCCCCCACAAGTGACCCCATTTTGGAAACTAGACCCCCCAAGGAACTTATCTAGATGCATATTGAGCACTTTAAACCCCCAGGTGCTTCACAGAAGTTTATAACGCAGAGCCATGAAAATAAAAAATAATTTTTCTTTCCTCAAAAATGATTTTTAGCCTGGAATTTCCTATTTTGCCAAGGATAATAGGAGAAATTTGACCCCAAATATTGTTGTCCAGTTTGTCCTAAGTACGCTGATACCCCATATGTGGGGGTAAACCACTGTTTGGGCGCACGGCAGGGCTCGGAAGGGATGGCACGCCATTTGGCTTTTTAAATGGAAAATTAGCTCCAATCATTAGCGGACACCATGTCACGTTTGGAGAGCCCCTGTGTGCCTAAACATTGGAGATCCCCCAGAAATGACACCATTTTGGAAACTAGACCCCCAAAGGAACTAATCTAGATGTGTGGTGAGGACTTTGAACCCCCAAGTGCTTCACAGAAGTTTATAACGCAGAGCCATGAAAATAAAAAAAAAACATTATTTTCTCAAAAATGATCTTTTAGCCTGCAATTTTTTATTTTCCCAAGGGTAACAGGAGAAATTTGACCCCAAAAGTTGTTGTCCAGTTTCTCCTGAGTACGCTGATACCCCATATGTGGGGGTAAATCACTGTTTGGGCACATGCTGGGGCTCGGAAGTGAAGTAGTGACGTTTTGAAATGCAGACTTTGATGGAATGCTCTGTGGGCGTCACGTTGCGTTTGCAGAGCCCCTGATGTGGCTTAACAGTAGAAACCCCCCACAAGTGACCCTATTTTGGAAACTAGACCCCCAAAGGAACTTATCTAGATGTGTGGTGAGCACTTTGAACCCGCAAGTGCTTCATAGAAGTTTATAATGCAGAGCCGTGAAAATAATAAATACGTTTTCTTTCCTCAAAAATAATTATTTAGCCCAGAATTTTTTATTTTCCCAAGGGTTACAGAAGAAATTGGACCCCAAAAGTTGTTGTCCAGTTTCTCCTGAGTACGCTGATACCCCATATGTGGGGGTAAACCACTGTTTGGGCACATGCCGAGGCTCGGAAGTGAAGTAGTGACGTTTTGAAATGCAGACTTTGATGGAATGCTCTGTGGGCGTCACGTTGCGTTTGCAGAGCCCCTGATGTGGCTTAACAGTAGAAACCCCCCACAAGTGACCCCATTTTGGAAACTAGACCCCGAAAGGAACTTATCTAGATGTGTGGTGAGCACTTTGAACCCCCAAGCGCTTCATAGAAGTTTATAATGCAGAGCCGTGAAAATAATAAATACGTTTTCTTTCCTCAAAAATAATTATTTAGCCCAGAATTTTTTATTTTCCCAAGGGTTACAGGAGAAATTGGACCACAAAAGTTGTTGTCCAGTTTCTCCTGAGTACGCTGATACCCCATGAGTGGGGGTAAACCACTGTTTGGGCACACGTCGAGGCTCAGAAGGGAAGTAGTGACTTTTGAAATGCAGACTTTGATGGAATGGTCTGCGGGTGTCACGTTGCGTTTGCAGAGCCCCTGGTGTGCCTAAACAGTAGAAACCCCCACAAGTGACCCCATTTTAGAAACTAGACCCCCCAAGGAACTTATCTAGATATGTGGTGAGCACTTTGAACCCCCAAGTGCTTCACAGACGTTTACAACGCAGAGCCGTGAAAATATAAAATCATTTTTCTTTCCTCAAAAATTATGTTTTAGCAAGCATTTTTTTAGATTCACAAGGGTAACAGGAGAAATTGGACCCCAGTAATTGTTGCGCAGTTTGTCCTGAGTATGCTGGTACCCCATATGTGGGGGTAAACCACTGTTTGGGCACACGTCAGGGCTCGGAAGTGAGGGAGCACCATTTGACTTTTTGAATACGAGATTGGCTGGAATCAATGGTGGCGCCATGTTGCGTTTGGAGACCCCTGATGTGCCTAAACAGTGGTAACCCCTCAATTCTAACTCCAACACTAACCCCCCCACACCCCTAACCCTAATCCCAACTGTAGCCATAACCCTAATCACAACCCTAACCACAACCCTAATTCCAACCCTAACCCTAAGGCTATGTGCCCACGTTGCGGATTCGTGTGAGATATTTCCGCACCATTTTTGAAAAATCCACGGGTAAAAGGCACTGCGTTTTACCTGCGGATTTTCCGCGGATTTCCAGTGTTTTTTGTGCGGATTTCACCTGCGGATTCCTATTGAGGAACAGGTGTAAAACGCTGCGGAATCCGCACAAAGAATTGACATGCTGCGTAAAATACAACACAGCGTTTCCGCTCGGTATTTTCCGCACCATGGGCACAGCGGATTTGGTTTTTCATATGTTTACATGGTACTGTAAACCTGATGGAACACTGCTGCGAATCCGCAGCGGCCAATCCGCAGTGTGGGCACATAGCCTAATTCTAAAGGTATGTGCACACGCTGCGGAAAACGCTGCGGATCCGCAGCAGTTTCCCATGAGTTTACAGTTCAATGTAAACCTACGGGAAACAAAAATCGCTGTACACATGCTGCGGAAAAACTGCACGGAAACGCAGCGGTTTACATTCCGCAGCATGTCACTTCTTTGTGCGGATTCCGCAGCGGTTTTACAACTGCTCCAATAGAAAATCGCAGTTGTAAAACCGCAGTGAAATGCGCAGAAAAAAACGCGGTAAATCCGCCATAAATCCGCAGCGGTTTAGCACTGCGGATTTATCAAATCCGCAGCGGAAAAATCCGCAGAGATCCAGAATACGTGTGCACATACCGAAACCCTAACCCTAGCCCTAACCCTACCCCTAACCCTAACCCTACCCCTAACCCTACCCCTAACCCTAACCCTACCCCTAACCCTACCCCTAACCCTAGCCCTAACCCTACCCCTAACCCTAACCCTACCCCTAACCCTACCCTTAACCCTAACCCTAACCCTATTCTAACATTAGTGGAAAAAAAAATTTCTTTATTTTTTTATTGTCCCTACCTATGGGGGTGACAAAGGAGGGGGGTCATTTATTATTTTGATCACTGAGATATAATCTATCTCAGTGATCAAAATGCACTTTGGAACGAATCTGCCGGCCGGCAGATTCGACGGGCGCACTGCGCATGCTCCCGCCATTTTGGAAGATGGCGGCGCCCAGGGAGAAGACGGACGGGACCCCGGCTGGATCGGTAAGTATGATGGGGTGGGGGGGGACCACGGGGGGGGGGAATCGGAGCATGGGGGGGGAATCGGAGCGCGGGAGGGGTGGAACGGAGCACGGGGGGCGTGGAACGGAGCACGGGGGGGCTGGAATGGAGCACGGGGGGTGGAACGGAGCACCGGGGGGGGTGGATCGCAGTGCAGGGGGGGTGATTGGAGCACGGGGGGGTGATTGGAGCACGGGGGGAGCGGACATGAGTACGGGGGGGAGCGGAGCACTGGACGGAGGGGAGCCGGAGCAGTGTACTGGCCAGATCGGGGGGCTGGGGGGGCGATCGGTGGGGTGGGGTGGGGGCACATTAGTATTTCCAGCCATGGCCGATGATATTTCAGCATCGGCCATGGCTGGATTGTAATATTTCACCAGTTATAATAGGTGAAATATTACAAATCGCTCTGATTGGCAGTTTCACTTTCAACAGCCAATCAGAGCGATCATAGCCACGAGGGGGTGAAGCCACCCCCCCTGGGCTAAACTACCACTCCCCCTATCCCTGCAGATCGGGTGAAATGGGAGTTAACCCTTTCACCCGATCTGCAGGGACGCGATCTTTCCATGACGCCGCATAGGCGTCATGGGTCGGATTGGCACCGACTTTCATGACGCCTACGTGGCGTCATGGGTCGGGAAGGGGTTAAAATAAATGTGTCTCTGCACATGTCAGCGTGTTTTCACAGACCCTGTGTCCATTTGCAAAACACGGAGACATGTCAGTGTTCGTGGGAGCGCACGGATCACACGGACCCATTAAAGTCAATGGGTCCACGTAAACACGTACCGCACACGGATGCTGGCCGTGTGTCATCAGTGTGCCACTTGAGTACCACACGGAACAGCGGTACAGTAAGTGCTGTCCCGTGCGTGTGGTGCTGGAGCCGACATTCATCCCTTCTGTCCTGCTCGGCTGAAAGCAGCGCTTGCAGGAGAGAAGGGATTTAAAATCAAGGTTTTTTTGTTAAAAATAAAGTTTGGGGTTATCTAATGCCTCCGCCCCTCCCCACCCCCCTTGCGGCTGCCCGCTTGCAGAGAAAACTTAAAAACCGTAAATACCCCAATGGACAATTAATTGGGCGAAAAAAATTGTAGAAAAAAAGGAACGTAAGGAGTTAATAACAGTGAACAAAAATAGTAACCGTAATATGGAGAAAAAAACGTATATATGCTTCCAATATAGTCCTCAATTTATGAAAATTAAAGACGTAAACACGTACCGCACAAGGATGCTGGCCGTGTGTCATCAGTATGCCACCTGAGGACCACACGGAACAGCGGTACAGTAAGTGCTGTCCCCTGCGTGTGGTGCTGAAGCCGACATTCATCCCTTCTGTCCTGCTCGGCTGAAAGCAGCGCTTGCAGGAGAGAAGGGATTTAAAATCAAGGTTTTATTGTTAAAAATGAAGTTTGGGGTCATCTAATGCCTCCGCCCCTCCCCACCCCCCTTGCGGCTGCCCGCTTGCAGAGAAAACTTAAAAACCGTAAATACCCCCAATGGACAATTAATTGGGCGAAAAAAATTGTAGAAAAAAAGGAACGTAAGGAGTTAATAACAGTGAACAAAAATAGTAACCGTAATATGGAGAAAAAACCGTATATATGCTTCCAATATAGTCCTCAATTTATGAAAATTAAAGATATTATTTACAGATATTTACCTATTCTTTATGAGTACCAACAGCTATATGACATACTAAATTCGGGTATTAATGTGGTATCGAGAAGAGCACCAACCATCGGTAATCGAATAGCATCTAATACATTTCGCCCAGAGAAAGGTCCAAAAACATGGCTTAATTATCCGGGTTTCTTTAGATGCGGCACAAATAATTGTAGTACTTGCAAATATGCTTTGGTATCTAAAACGTTTCAAAATGTGGAAGAAACAATGAAATTTAATATCAAGCAATATATTAATTGTAACCATACCAATATAGTATACAAAATTAACTGTAAAGACTGCAATTTATCGTATGTAGGGTGTACAATGAGGAAACTCAAGACACGCATTCGGGAACACTTACACGATATAAATAATACGCAGGGCACTAATAGAAATATATCGGCAGCATCAAGACATTTTGTGACCCACCACACTCGTAGTACTGCCAGCTTTCAGGTCCAGGGAATAGAACAAGTCAGTGTGCCTCTTCGGGGCGGAGACGCCAGAAGGCGGCTCCTGACGCGAGAGGCATATTGGATATTTCATCTTAATACCTGATTCCCGATGGGACTTAAAAAATGAAATGAAACTATGTTGCATTACTGCTAGATAGGAAGTGATTATTTTATTGCATTGCATGTTTGTTTAATGATTTTATATTAGGACCTTACGAAGTGTCATGTGACCTACTCAGGTAATCTGAGTGGGGGAGCTTCCTCATTTAGGATAGCTCAACTAAATCAGGATATGGCTTTGAAAAAGATCGTTTGATCGAAACGCGTTGCCGTTTAGCCTCTCCAGCGCAGGGACACCTACCGGAGGGAGCTTGGTTTGTTCTATTTCTCTGGAATTTTAATTGTTTTGATACCAATAAATATTACCTTTTAAGGAGCTGGATCTCAACTACTTTTTCTTCAGAGAAATACTCACCCAGCTCCCGCGATGCCTCCTCTTAGTGCCGCAGCTTGTCCTGTGTGAGCGTCACGTGGCACCGCTCATTACAGTGATGAATATGCGGCTCCACCCCTATGGGAGGTGGAGCCGCATATTCATCACTGTAATGAACGGTACCACGTGACCGCTCACACAGGACAAGCTGCCGGCGCTGAGAGGAGGCATGGCGGGAGCTGGTTGAGTATTTTTCTGCTAGGGGGCATGCGCGCCTGGGGGTGGGGAAGGGTGGGAGGCACTAGATGACCCGCAAACTTTATTTTTAACAAAAAACCTTGATTTTTAATCCCTTCTCTCCTGCAAGTGCTGCTTTCAGCCAAGCAGGACAGAAGGGATGAATGCCGGCTTCAGCACCACACGCAGGGGACAGCGCTGTCTATCCTGCACGGTCCGTGTGGTCCTCAGGCGGTACACGGGCGGGACACAGCTGCCGCACGTTTGCCACACTGATGTTCCACGTGAGCACACGGACACGGATAACTCCGGTACCGTTTTCACCTGTACCGGAATTCTATGGACGTGTGAGACTGGCCTGACAGACATTGCCAATCACAGTTCGGCAGCATCTGAGACTGTTAGACTTAAGGATCAGCTGTCGAGCTGCTGTGATTGGCATCATGTGGAGGGAGGGATGAAAGTGCAAACCCCCAGAAAAGACTCTGAAGAAATGCCTAATTGTGCTAAAAACAGAGATTTCACAAACTGTGCAACTGAAGCAACAAATGTGAATATTTCTACAATGGAAAGACTCGGCTCACAATGGAAATGAGCATTAGAATAACTGGAGCTATGTGATGATTTTTGCTAGGTAATTAGCTCAATATTTTAAGCAAGTGACGGGTCCTCTTTAATAGCAGTATTTTCCACTTGCCCAAGTAAAGATGTGTTGTTCATAGATGTCCATTATTTCATATTATTTCTGTATTGTTCACACCATGTGGTAGGTCTTTGCCTTAAAGCAAAGATTTATTTCTTTATAGTGATTCCCTGTTGGCTTGATCATTTTACAACAGTGTCATGTCAGTTTCAAAGCCAAGCAAATACACTAGCAAATTCTGTTAACACCATCGATTTTTAAAAATGATTTATACACCTGTCTCTTTTCTTAAATGTATAATGTTTGTTCAAGAAACTGTATGAAAGTGTTTCAGTTTTTTTTTTCTTTCTGTTTTTATGTGTTTGAGTAAGGTTAATCATTTTCAAATAATTTCCTACTGTTGCCAAAATACTAAATTCCTGTATAACCCTAATACATCCCAGATTGTTCAAGAGAGTTATATGACTATTACTTTGTCTGTCAGTCACATTCACTATAGGTAAGTTATAAAATAGAAAAAATTATTTACGGTTTTCAGAGTCTTATTACAGGACCTTAAGTTGGGTTACAAATTTTATCTTTTAGGTCTTGCAGAATTGCCTCCTTATGTTGCCTACCTGAGAAGATAGGCAATGACAACTGGTGGAGAATGGTGCAAATATATGGTTAGGGTTGGTGGAATGCACTAAATAAAATATGATAAAGTCCGTTCGCCGCCAGGGGTCCACCGTGCAGAGGTGGTACACTGCAGCTAAGAGGACAATGGCGCGACAAGCTGCAAATGAAACAGACTCTCACTGAGTTAAATGTCACTCAGTGGAGATTTACGTGGCTGTGCCAATCGCACACAGCGCTGAGGAAAAACTCTACAACAGAGCTGTGTTTAATGGCACACAGCTGCAGAGTGATAGTGGCGTTAAATGCGAACCCTGTTATCTTCAAAGGTGAACACTAACCCCACTGGGGCAAGGGAACCAGTAGTGGACTCCAAGCACACAAACAGAACTCTCTAGAGCAGCCGGAATTCTATAGGCCTAAGGCCTGCCCTGAATTCGTGCACACAACTCCTCTCCAGGGAAGCCGGAATTCTAAAGGTCCTAGGCCTGCCCTGAGCTCACACAACAGAGTCCTCAGTCCCGTTAGGTTCCTCACACACACATAACATAAGTGATATGAGCGCACCGATGGGCGCTCCAAAGATCCTTTTATAGTTTCTGTCAATCTGACAGGACCTTGCTCACTGGCCAATCCGAAGCCGGACCAGGACCTGAGCATGTGACGGGCAACATATTAACAGATATGGGTAGATTGCAATTACACCCACAGCTGTTAGGAGCACATGATAGCTGGTCAAATCAGCTGTCAAGTGCCTTAATAGATATGGGTTCAGTGCCGGAGCCCACATCAAAGGGGGATACATGACCTATGACGTACCTATACATCATAACTCATGAGGGGGTTGTTAAATCACATATTCTTGAGAATGAAAAAAATGGTTCTTGTACTACAGATATACAAGGTTTTTTTTTATTGAGCTAAATGTACTCCAAACAATTCCAATTAACAATTGGCATCAACCATATGTTTTCTAGTTGTCTAGGAAATAATTAATTGGCATCAGCCATGTCATTGCCATTTTTAGGCCAAAGAAATACATTTTCTGGACAGATATTTGTTAGTACTTTTGAAATGAAATAATTGGCATCAGCCATCTCATTGCCATTTTAGGCCAAATAAATAAATTCTATGGACTGGTGTGTGTTCTTTAGTACTTTTGGAAAAAGATACTTGGCATCATCTGAATTGTCATTGCCATTTCTAGGTCAAAGAAATATATTTTCTGGACCGGTGTGTGTTTTCTAGTACTTTTGAAAATAAATAATTGTCATCAGCTGTCAAGTTCCCGCCGCTGCACATCTCTGCTGCAGTCTCTCAGTCTCCTCCAGCCACAGTGGAGCCTGCTCAGCAGAGACGTCGGTCCCACCATCTGGCTCAAGCTGATACTGTGCGGCTGGTTACTGCTGTCCTTCCAGGCTCAGCCATTGTAACCGGTACTGATCAGCGGCAAGCAGGCGTCCCTAGGACTGAGTCCTGCATTTCTTCTTCAGAGCATGCCCAAGGGACGACCTCTCATTGGAGGTCGGGGGTCACATGCTCAGGTCCTGTAGCAGCTCCTAGACGGTTAGTGGTGTCCAGTGTGCTTTCCTGGCCCTAGACAGGGTGGTTAGTGGTGTCCGCCAGTGCGGCGCTGTACGCACTCTCGTGTGGAAAATATAAGTTAGTTTTTCCCTGGCACCACAGTTGCGGCGCCGAGCACTAGTGGTCTAGAAGGACTCTTCCCCCTGTCCTTGGGGCAGAGTTCTGTGACCTCACTCTAGTGCTCACTCTGTGATTCGAAGGCCCTGTGAAGCAACCGGATTCATCTCCCTTTTCATGCCGGGTGAAGCTAACAAATGTGTGAACACGTTATACTGCCATATTGTGTCGGCCGTTACTTAGCAACAGGTTCCATGTATGCACGGTGGACCCCAGGCTGCGAACGCACCTCTTATCACTCATTATATTATTTGGTGCATTCCGCCAGCCCTAACACCGCCTATCTGCCATTTGTAGGCAAAAAAATTTTTTTTCTAGACCAGTGGGTGTTTTCCCATATTCTGGGAAATAAATATTTGACATCAGCCATCTAATTGCCATTTGTAGGCCAATGAAATATGTTTTCTAAACTAATGTGTGTTTTATAGTAGTCTGAGAAATAAATAATTGGCATGAACTATCTCATTGACATTTCCAGGCCAAAAAAATAAATTTTCAGAACTGGTGTGTATTTTCTAACACTTTTGAAAATAAATAATTGTCAACAGTCGTCAACTTGCCAAAATAATGATTTTTCTTAACCGGTGTGTGTTTTCTAGTAGTCTTGGAAATAAAGAATTGGCATCACCCACCTCAATGACATTTTGTAGGCAAAATAAATAATTTCTTTAGGTATTTGTTTTCCAATTACTTTTGAATATAAATAATTGATATCAGCCATCTCACTGTGATTTCTAGGCCAAATTAATACATTTTTTGGACAGGTGTGTTTCTTCTAGAACTTTTGAAAATAAAAAATTGGCATTAGTTGTCTCATTGCCATTTGTTGTACAAATAAATAATATTTCTGGACCAAAGTGGGTTTTCTATTAATCTGGGAAATAAATAATTGTCATCAGCTGTCTCATTGCTTTTGTAGGCCAAAGGAATACATTCTTTGGACCGATATGTGTTTTCTAGTAGTCTATCAAAATAAATATTTTGCATCACCAGGATAGGGATGAGGGATCCATGCATACCAAGATTGGGATGTGGGGGCCATGCATACCAGGGTAGGGTTAAGGGGGCCATGTATATCAGGATATTAAGTACAGAATTGACAAAAAAAATTTCCTAATTTCCTTCTTGGAAACCTAGGTGCGTCTTATGGTCTGGTGTGTCTTATAGTCTGCAAAATAATGTAAATAATTTTTTTGGACCACTTTGTGTCTTTTAGTAGTCTGGGAAGTTAATAATTGGCATCAGCCATCTAAATGCTGTTTATAAGCCAAGGAAATATATATTTTTTAATCAGTGTGTTTTAGGGTAGTTTGGGAAATAAATAATTGGCATCAGATGTTTCGTTGCCATTTCCAGTCCAAAGAAATACATTTTATGGATCAGTTTGTGTTTTCTAGTGCTCAGGGAAATAAGTAATTGGCATCACCTACCTCATTGCTATTTGCATGCCAAAGAAATTTACTGGACAGGTGTATGTTTTCTACTACTTTTGAAAATAAATAATTGGGACATCAGCCATCTCATTGCCATTTCTAGGCCAAAGAAATACATTTTCTTGACAGGTGTATGTCTTCTAGAACTTTTGAAGATAAAAAATTAGTTGTCTCATTGCCATTTGTTGTACAAAGAAATAATATCTCTGGACCGGTGTGTGTTTTCTATTAATCTGTGAAATAAATAATTGGCATCAGTCATCTCACTTCCATGTGTATGCCAAAGAAATAAATTTTATGGACCGATGTGTGTTTTTTAGTAGTCTATGGAAATAAATAATTGGCATCAGCTGTCTCATTGCCATTTGTAGGCCAAATAAATAATTTTTTGTGCCAGTGTGTGTTTTCTAGTACTCAGGTAGATAAATAATTGGCATAATCCATCTCATTGTCAGTATGTGTCTTCTAGAACTTTTGCAAATAAAAAATTGACATCAGCCATCTTATTGCCATTTGTAGGCCAAATAAAAGCATTATCTGGACCTGTATGTGTTTTTAGTAGTCTTTAAAATAAATAATTTGCATCAGTCATCTTATTGCCATTGTAGGCCAAATATATAATTGAATTGTGTTGGACCATTGTGTGTTTTTTAGCAGACTGAGAAATAAATAGTTGGCATCAGCTGCCTCATTGCCATTTGTAGGCCAAATAAAAAAATTGTCTTGACAGGTGTTTGTTTTTCAAGTACTTTTGAAAATAAATAATTGGTATTAGCTGTCTCATTGCCATTTGTAGGCGAAAAAAATATTTTTTCTGCACCGCTGTTTGGTTTCTAATATTCTAGGAAGTAAGCAATTGGTATCAGTCATCTCATTGCATTTGGAGGCCAAAGAAATACATTTTCTGGACTGGTATGTGTCTGTTAAATATTTTTGAAGATAAATAGTTGGTATCAGCTGTCTCGTTGCCATATCTTAGTCAAAGAATTTTCTGAACAAGTGTGTGTTTTCTAGTAGTCTTGGAAATAAAAAAAATAGGCATCAGCCGGCTGATTGCCATTTGTAGGCCAAATAAATAAATTTTCTGGACATGTGTGTGTTTACAAATACTTTGGAAAATAAATAATTGACATTAGCAGTCTCATTGCCATTTCTAGGCCCCAAATTTTTTTTTCTGCAGCGCTGTATGTTTTCTAGTAGTCTGAGAAATAAATAAATGATATCAGTAGTCTCATTGCAATTGTAGGCCTAAAAAATATATTTTCTGGACCGTTATATGTTTTCTACTACTATTTAAAAAATAAAAAATAAATTGTATCAGCAATCTTGTTGCCATTTTAAAGCCAAAGAAAGATTTTTTTGGGACGAGTGTGTGTTTTCTAGTAGTCTTGGAAATAAAAAATTGTCATCAGCCATCTCATTGCACTTTTATGCCGAATAAATAATTTTGTGTGTTTTCTAATAGTCTTGGAAATAAATATTTTGCAATAGCCTTTTCGTTGCCATTTGTAACCCAAGGAAATACATTTTCTGGAGCGTTGTGTATTTTCTAGTCTGTTTCAAATAAATAAATATACTTTTACACCATCTTTTTGGGAGTAGTGTACAGAAAAATTACTTCCAATAATGAGAAGAGCATCAAATAGGGGATGTGACTGTGGTTGTGGTGGTACCTGTTCTGTGCCAAATACAAATCCTTCCTCTGGTGAACGCAAGTATTCCTCTGCTTGGGAACAGGTCCCACAGAGCACAGGAGCTGTGGACTGGGATCAAGTAGCACACGGATGAGTGATTGGTGCCCATGAACCTCAAGCCTGGCCTGGGGGTGTGCGATAATGGCTGAAATATCAAATGTGCTCTGGGCCTACCTGGTTTGATGCACATCCTTTGCCTGGTGCATGTGCTGAACTTGGTGCTGCACAGCTTCCTGAAAAACTATCCACACATGTCATAGCTGCTGGTGAAATTGATGGCAGTGTGTGCACCCTTTTGGCATTCTTACTCTGCTTCTGCCTGCCTTTCTGTGCCACAGAGCCACTTCTCCCACTCACTGGCTGATATGTGGGAGTTCTACCTTGTACCAACAAGGTGGAACTCCACCTTACATATGCTGAAGGAACTGTGCAGCAGCAGAAGGCAATGGTGGAGTTCTAGCTGTAAAACTCCTGGCTAAGTCACACTGCAGAACAACACCACTTCACCCACAATGAATGGGCCTCAATGCAGGATGTGTGCGCTGGGTTGAGTTGCTTCGAATATTCCACCAGTATGGCCAGCGGTGATGATGCCATTGTCAGAGTTACTATACCACTTATATGCCTTCAACTTAGGCAACTTACAACTTAGGCTATGATGGATGAGATTGTGGCACAGGAGGAAGAGGAGCAGGACCAATTCACATAATTATTAAGCCTGTTGTCATACATGGCTTGGAGGATGGGTTACCGTATTAACAGCAGCCAGGTACCCAACTGTATAGTCAGGGGACAGTTTGGGAGGATGAGGAGGAGAAGGAGGATGAACATCCTTGTTCACAGCAAGGTGGCATTCAAATCAGCTCTGGGGCATTATTGAAGAGAGGCTTGGGAATACAGAGGACACAGACAATACACTTCCCACCGAGAACAGTGTTGGATTACTCCTCCCTTGCCTCTTCTACCCATATTGCCACGTCCACCTCTTCCTCCACTTAGACCAATATCTCATGATTCTACATATCTAGTTTTAGTTTTTTTAATCCAGGCTGTTTTAAGTCAGTTCTATAAAAAAATTTAAAAAACACACGAAGTTAAATAAAAAAAAGGAAAAAATAAAATACAAAAATAATAATAATAAAAAACAGAGTGGTGGATTACTCCTCCCTTGACCATTCCACCTATACCATCACGTTTGCCCCTTCCACTACATGGATCTATGCCTCCTGGTTCTAGATTGCTAGTTTTAGTTTGGTAAATTTTAGGTTGTCTTAAGTCAGTTTAAATGAAAAAAATTAAAAACTATGAAAAAAAATAATTATTCTGTTGGATTACTCCTTTGCACTTTATTTACTTTACTCACTTATATAGCCCCATTAATTCCACAGTGCTTTGCAGATATTATCAGAACTTTCCCCATTGAGGCTCACAATCTAAATTGTCTATCAGTATGTGAGTGGAGTGTGGGAGGAAACCAGGATACCTGGAGGAAACTCATGGACTCAGAGGGAGAATGACAAACTCACTGAAGATATTGTCCTTTGTTGGATTTGAACTTAGGAGATGAGCTGAGCCACCATGCTGTCCTGCATCTTTCACCTATATTGCAGCATCCACCTACTCCTACACCTGCACCTGTTCCTCCTGGTTCAAGATTCTTATTTTTTATTTCTTTGATAGTATTTGCTTTTATGTGTACGCAGTTTTCCAATAACACTATGTGTACTCTGCACATGTGTCTGTGATAGCACCGTACCCAAAAGTTTTTATAATCTTCAATTGTTGGTGGCAGTGATATACATCTAAACATATTTTTCTACTCTTATCAGAGGCGTAGCTGGGGTTTTTTCACAGGGGCAAAACTTCTCAGTGGGCTCCTAACCAGGTAACCTTGATTAGAACTGGGTGACGCAACCTAATAGTGGAGGAAAACCTCAGCAACTGCGCTATTGCTGAAAATAATCTCTATATAAAGACCAATATTGATATTACAGCCATATGGTCAGTGGTAAATACCAGCCCTACAGAACATATAAGAGATTACTGCACAGTTACAGATAATGATGCTCTTTCTTAGGAAGTTGTTCACTTTTCACGTCTTTTCCATCTAGCCCAGACCGACATGACAACTTATCCCGGCCAGGACTCGGCTGCAGAGAATACAACAAAGACACATTTCATGACTCATATTTTCAGCACTGTTCCCAATGAGACAATTCTCAACCTACACCAGCTCCTCATCCTGCTGATACCCCAATACTGAGCCTCTGCTGCCGTATGTGACCCTATTAGTGCACCTGCTGTGCGGTTCTCTGTGCCCTCTAAACTCTAAATCATCCCCTCTAGAATATAGTAATGCCGAGTGCAAGTGCCCTAGAAAACAGTGCCCACATTTTGTCCCCTAGAAAGTAATAATGCTCTGTGTCCCTTTTGACAGTCACAGTAACCCGCGTTCCTCAATAATAATAAGTGCCCACTTTACATTTACCAATGTCCGTGTCTCTCCCATGTACAGCTCCCCTATACACAGTATGATGCTCTCTTATACACAGTATAATGCCCCATCAGTGTATATATACTGATCCCATAATGTCCCCCAAACTATTTAATCACCCCAACACTGTATAATGGCCCCATCACTGTAATCTCCGCACTGTATGATGGCCCCATAGATAGCCTCCATATAGCATAAGACACAATATAGTCCTCAATATAGTATATTGCAATCCCCACAGGCAGACTCTATATTGTATAATGCACTCACCATAGGACTCCATATAGTATAATGTGCTCCCCATAGGTCTCTATTATTATTATCATTTATTATTATAGCACCATTTATTCCATGGCACTTTACATGTGAGGAGGGGTATACATAATAAAAACAGGTACAATCATCTTGAACAATACAAGTCACAACTAGTACAGGAGGAGAGAGGACCCTGCCCGCGAGGGCTCACAATCTACAAGGGATGGGTGAGGATACAGTAGGTTACTGCAGGTTGTAGGCTTGCCGGAAGAGGTAGGTCTTCAGGTTCTTTTTGAAGGTTTCGATGGTAGGTGAGAGTCTGATATGTTGTGGTAGAGAGTTCCAGAGTAGGGGTGATGCGCGAGAGAAATCTTGCATGCGATTGTGGGAAGAGGAGATAAGAGGGGAGTAGAGAAGGAGATCTTGTGAGGATCAGAGGTTGCGTGCAGGAAAGTACCGGGAGATGAGGTCACAGATGTATGGAGGGGACAGGTTGTGGATGGCTTTGTATGTCATAGTTAGTCTTTTGTACTGGAGTCTCTGGGTAATGGGGGGGCCAGTGAAGGGATTGACAGAGGGGAGAGGCCAGGGAATAGCGGGGGACAGGTGGATTAGTCGGACAGAAGAGTTTAGAATAAATTGGAGGGGTGCGAGAGTGTTCGAGGGGAGGCCACAGAGCAAGAGGTTACAGTAGTCGAGGCGGGAGATGATGAGGGCATAGACTATGGTTTTTGCAGATTCTTGGTTTAGGAATGTACGGATCTGTGAAATATCTCTATATAGTATAATTCACTCCCCATAGGTCTCCATATAGCATAATGCACTCCCCATAGGTCTCCATATAGTATTAGGCACTTCCCATAGGCAGACTCTACATTGTATAATGCATTCCCCATAGGTAGACTATTTATAGTATAATGCACTTCACATAGATCTCCATATAGGATACTGGACTCCACATAGGCAGCCTCTATAGTATAATGTACCCCCATAGGCAGAATCTATAGTATAATGCACTCCTCATAGGCAGATCGATTCTCCCTTCTCTGCCACAGAATGTAACTATGTCGGTGCAACGTGCACACTGATGCAGTTACAGTAGCCTAGCTCTGGGAGGGCCCCCTCAGAGTGTGGGGCCTAGGGCCCCCTCTGCCCCCCCAGTAGCTATGCTACTGACTTATGTAACATGTCTGTGATAGTACTGTGCCAAAAGCTGCTGTGTATGTTCTTTAGCCCATATCTGTGTGATTACTGTGCAAAAGCTTCTGTGTCTAGTCTTTAACCCATATCTGTCCATATCTGTAGAAGTTCTGATACGGTGCCTTTAAACTGCTGTGTGTATTCTTTAACTTACATCTGTGGGAGTAAGGTGCCTTTGAGCTGTTGTGTGCACTCTGCAACCCTGCCTGTGGGGGTACTGTGCCCAATTTAATCAAATTCTCTGGGGGAAATGTGAAAACATGCTTTGTGGGTTAAATTTGTTATCAGCTTCAGTAGGGCAAAATGTGAAAATATGCTGTGTTAATCAGATTCTGTGGGGGCAATGTGAAAACATGCTTTGTGGGTTAAATTTGTAATCAGTTTCTGGGGGGTACTGTGTCCTATGCTCTGTGGGTGAAATTTGTTCTCATCTTCTGTAGGGGAAATGTGAAAACATGCTTTGTTGGTTAAATTTGTTATCAGCTTCTGTGGGGTTACTGTGCCCTATGCTTTGTGTGTGAAATTTGTTATCAGCTTCTGTGGGGAAAATATGAAAACATGCCCCGTGGATGAAATTTGTTATCAGCTTCTGTGGAGGTACTGTGCCCCATGAATAAAGTTGCCTTATCAATTTTACCACATGGGGAATGGCATAAAAATAAAAAATAAAAAATAATTCCTGAATTGCTGGTTTTTGTTTTTTGTGCCTCCCAAAAATCAGAATAGAAAGCAATCAAAAAATCTCATATGCCCAAAAATAGTACCAGTAAAATCATCAATCTGCAAAAATCAAGCTCTCACATGACCATGTCAGCCAAAACATGGAAAAATTATAGCTATCAAAATATGACGGTGCAAAAGCTATTTTTTGCAATAAAAACCATGTTTTAGTATGTGACAGCAACCAAACATAAAAAATGCTATAAACTTGATATCGCTGTAATCGCATCAACATGAAAAATAGTTGTCTAGTCGCTTCTACCGCACGAGAAATGGCGTAAAGAATAAATAAAAACAATTCTTCACATGTTGTTGATTTGTTAATTCTGCCGCTCAAAGATCACAGTAAGACTCGGTGCATATTTATCCTGCTCTCTACTCTGATTGCTTACACTGGAGTTTCCATGTAAATCTCAGAAATACATCAGAAGATTCCCTATAATATGGCAGATGGACGCACTGTGGATGCCATAGGACCTGTGATCTGGCAGTGTACGTCTTTTTAGGCGAGCATGACTGCGCGGTTGACCCAAGTTTTGTGTACTTCTGAAAAGGACATCCCTGACATCGCTAAAAAGAGGCCAGATGAAGTCCAGAGTAACTCTGCTGCCGCACTGTAGTAAATGGATCCCTCAGGGGGTTTCATCTGAGCCATGTCACATATAACTGTTCAGAGTAGAACGCTGGATAAATGTGATCCCAAATGTTATGTGAAATGTTTCCTACAAAAGGTTCATATCATTAAAAAAAAACAGGTCCCCGCTTAGCTCCATCATCCGTTAACGGAAATATAGGGGGCTTCCACATTACTGGTAGTACAAAGGCTCTGGAAAAGCAATATAGTTTCTTGCCCCACAAAATAAATTCAGTAAATTCTGCTCTCCCAAATCCAAATGCCCCCTCCCTTCTGAGCTCCGCAGTGTGTCTAAGTCACATTTAGCGCCCACATTTACCGATGACTGCAACGTACTGGGGACTACAACATATGGGCCCCACAATAACAGTTGGCAATTTTGACTCAACAACATCCACTGTTGCTTGTTTCTGGAAAGCACCCATGGAGTCAAAATCATCACTATACCTGTAGATAAATTTTTAAAGGGGCATAGTTTCCAAAATGGGGTCACTTGAGAGGGGATTTGCTGTTCTACCACTTAAGGGCTCTGTATGGGAAATCTGAAATGTATTCTAGCAAAATCTGGACTTCAGGAGGAAAATAGCTCTCCATCCCTGCTGAGTTTCACTAGATGGCTAAGCAATACTGTGCATGAACATATGGGATATTTCAACATTCAGCATAAATTGTGGGACAAATTTTGGTTGCCCTTTTTACCCATTTCCCAAGGTAAAAATGTAAAATAAGGGGCTAAAACGAAAATTTGAGAGTAAAAATGTAAGTATTTTGTTTTCACTGCCAAATGGTACAAAATTCTGTAACACACCTGTGGTGTCAATGTGATCACTGTACCAATAGATGAATTCATTGAGTGGTGTAGTTTGTAAAATTGGGTCACTTATGGGGGGTTCTGCTATTATGGCACCTCAGGGGCTCTACCAATGTGTCATGGCACACTCAACCCAGTCCTGCAAAATCTGAACTCCAATATGGCACTTCTTCCCATCTGAGCTTTGCACTGTGCCTCAAAAGTAGCTTTCGCCCACATTTGGGGTATTAGTGTACTCAGGAGAAATTTCACAACAAATTGTGGGATCCATTTCCCCTATTAACTTTGTGAAAATAAAAAAAATGGGGCTTAAAATCATTTTTGTGGGAAAAAATTAGACTTTTTCATTTTGATGACTTAACTTTATTAACTTCTGTGCAGCACCTGTTGGTTCAAAGTGCTCAGCACACATCTAGATAAATTCCTTGATGAATCTGTTTACCAAAATGGGGTCCCTTGTGGGGGGATTCATTTGTTTAGACAAATCAGTGGCTCTCCAATCATTACATGACACCCGAAGAGCTTTCCTTCAAAATCTGCTTTCCAAAACATCTCGCCAACCTTTCTGAGCCCTGAGATGCTCCCAAACAGTAGTTTCCCCCACATATGGAATATCTGCGTACTCAGGACAATTTGCTCAACAAATTGTGGGGGTTCATTTTTTCATATTACCCTTGGGCAAAAAAAAAAAAATTGGAGCTAAAAAACATTTTTGTGGGGGAAATGACATCCGTTAATGATTCCTGCAAATTTTACATTCAAAAAGTTAAACGGCATTCATTTCATTCTGAGCCATGTTGTGCACCAAAACAGTAGTTTTCCCCTACATATGGGGTATCAGCGCACTCAGGAGAAATTGCTCAATAAATTGTAAGGTGCCATTTCTCCTGTTACCCTTGTGAAAAATGCAAAATGTGGGGCTGAAAAACATTTTTTGGTAAAAAATTAGATTTTTTTTCATGGCTCAATGTCATAAACTTCTGTGAAGCACCTGGGGGTTCATGGTGCTCACCACACATCTGTGGGGTTTTGTTTGCCAAAATTCTGTTTTTACTGGTTAAGCACACTAAGGGCTCTCCAAGCACGACATGATGCCTGCTAATTATTCAAGGAAATTTTACATTCAAAAAGTCAAATGATGCTCCTTGGTTTTGTGATTTCCCCCCACATATGGGGTTCCGGCATATTCAGGAGAATTGCACAAAAAAAGTATGGTCTATTTTTCCAGTTACCCTGCAAAAAAAAGAAAAATGTGCATCTAAAGTAAAATTTTTGTGAAAAAAAGTAAGATATTCATTTTTTCTTTCCATGTTCCATTAATTCTTGTGAAGCACCTGAAGGGTTAATAAATGTCTTGAATCTGGTTTTGAACACCTTGACGGGTGCAGTTTTTGGAATGGTGTCACTTTTAGTTATTTTCTGTCATAGGCCCCTCAAAGTCACTTTAAATGAGATGTGGTCCTTAAAAAAAGTCTTGTAAATTTTGTTGGAAAAGTGAGAAATAGCTTATAGCTTCTTTGTAGCAGAAAAAATTATATTTCAAAAATTGTGCTAATGTAAAATAGACATGTGGAAAATGTTATTTATTAACTATTTTGCATTACATAACTCTCTGATTTAAGGGAATAAAAATTAAAAGTTTGAAAATTGCTAAATTTTCCAATTTTTTTTATAAATGTATGGTACATTCATAAATAAATGCAAGTCGTATAAAAATGTTTTTACCACTATCATGACGTACAATATGAAAAAATTCTCATAATCAGTGGGATTTGTTGAACCTTTCCAAAGTTATAACAACATAAAATCACACTGGTTGGAATTGTAAAAATTGTCCTGTTATGAAGGTGAAAAGAGGCTTCGGTGTGAAAGGGGTAAATGCTGTGTGTACTCTGCAACCCTGCCTGTGGGGGTACTATACCACATTGCCTGGGTGGGAAATTTGTAGTCAGCTTCTCTTGGGGAAATTTGAAAACAAATTCTGTGGGTTCAATTTATCAGCTTCTGTTGCCCATGCTCTGTGAGTGAAATTTCGTATCAGGTTTGGTTGTGGAAATGTGAAAACATGCTCTTTGGATGAAATTTGCTATCATCTTCTGTGGGGGTACTGTGCCCCATGCTCTGTGTGTGAAATTTGTTATCAGCATTTGTATGGGGAAATGTACAAACATGCTCTTAGAGTGAAATTTGTTAGCTACTGTGAGGAAAATGTGAAAACATGCTCTTTGGGTGAAATGTGCTATCAGCTTATGTGGGGAAAATGTAAAAAAAAATGCTCTGTAGATGAAATTTAACAGCTTCTGTGGGGGAAATGTGAAAACATGTTGTGTGGGTGACATTTTTTATTTGGACTGCCGCTAGCAAGCCTTGCGGCAGACAGCCAGGTAGATCCAAGATCATGCTAACAGCTTTTCATTGGTGTCATTTATAATGTACACTACTGGAGCTGACATTTTGGAGCTGTGGGGGTACTCTGCCCCATGCTCAGTGGGTGAAATTTGTAAGCTGCTTCTGAAGGGATACTGTGTCCTATACTCTTTGGGTGAAATTTTTAACTGAACTGGGGGTAGCAAGCCTCAGTCTCTGTGAGGGCACTGTTTATTTTTATTTTGCCATGATTGCTATGGTGACAGAACCCGTTTAAGTCATTTCCCTTTCCACATTTGTTTTCATTGCAATTGTCTTGCTCTTACTTCCATTTATTTTCCTTTTGCAGCCTCCTACAGTAGTCCTTACTCCCACCATTATACAACCATTATACAGGTCTGAACTTTGGGTTTGAGGTCTAGGGGCAAGTTCGGGTTCCAAACCGGACTTTTTAAAAAGTGCAGCAGAACCCGTTAAACCCGAACATCCTCGGGTGTGTTTATCACTATTCTCTTAGAAAAAAATATGGATATATGGAGTGCACCACTAGGACCCTGTGGTACTCGGACCGGGTCCATTAGTCATTAAAGGAGTGGTCATGGCGGCAGCGACCATGGTTTGAGGCCCTCGAGGAATGCAGTTTAACACCTCTGGCCTAGGGTACCGGTAACAGATGACTGTGAGGTCCAAGCAGCCTGGAAACGATTAGAGATCCCCTTAGCTAGGTGGGATTAGGAGACTTCCTTGCTGTGCTGTAAGGTGTGTCCCTTGCTGCCTATGGCTTCTCATGAGGTCCTCTCTCTTTCTCTCTCTGTGTCCTAGGACAGTACCCGCATGGCAGGCAGCACAATCCTTTTTACAGGTGTTTCTATTTACTGTGACTCCGGTCTCTGTATGCTGCTGTGCCTTCGGGTGTAGTTGTGGGCAAGTAACTTTCAATCTCCTGCCCTCCGGTTCTGCTGCGGGGCATACAGTCCTACACAGCCTCGGACTCCCACTTTCTGGTTCTTGCGCTCAAGCATGGAGGGAGTCCAATTACAGCTCCCCTCAAGCTCCTCCCTTGTCCTCTGCTCCTTCCTCCTTCACTGTCTGCTACAGACTCAACTCACTCCTCCTCCAAGCTAGAACATATATAGGGAAGTTCCCCTGAAACCTGAAACCGGGTCTAGAGCTCCCCCTTCTGGCCTGGAGTCAGAACATGTTACATGTACTCTGCTACCTGTTAAAGGGATCCTCCTCGTTTCCAGACATGACATCACCCTCCCCGAAAGAAAGGCAATACCACTGTGGTACCCGAACTCCTGGGGTGCCACATATATATTTAAAGAGAACCTGTGATATCTAAAAAGGCTGTTTACCTTATCTGCCCTGTCGAGGGCAGAGCAAAGTCCTGCAGTGCGCAGGCTCTGGGCCTCTCTGACCTATCCCTGAGCACCACAGTACTTTGCTCTGCCCCCAACAGGGCAGATAAGTATGCATGCGCAAGAGTGCCATTCCGGGGAGCCTGTGTGGATGATGCAGGGACGAGTCATCCACATGAAGCAAGCAGGAGGACGGCATTGCAAGAAGATGGGACACCCCTCGTACCAGATCGCTCCACAGGAGAGTATAATAAAAGTTATGCTGTAGAAAAGCCCTGAAAGGCAGTGGCCATAACTCGTAACTGCCTAACCTGGTGACAGGTTCCTTTAAGACAAAAAATATAAATGGATGTAAACTATAATGATATCGTTTACAACATAATTACACACTACAACATGGATCTTAATAATGATTGCTTGCATTTGTTGTGAAATGTAGTTACCAGTAAAATTTAGTTTTAGTATTGCTGAAGCTTATAATACACTATAGTACAAGAGCCTTGTGTTATTGCTTTCAGTTTAATTATGTGTTTATGCCCTTATTTTATAATAACTGAACTACCTATTTGCAAAGGGCTTTCATTTTTTAAGAATTAACAAGTGCACAATTTAAATCAGTGTAGTGCTGAAAAGTGCTTTAAAGCATGTTAAGATTAAGAGGTTTTCAGAAAGCACTTTTCATATTTTAAACAGAATTCCATTTACAGAAAATTAAAAAAAGCTTGACAAATCCTTTTCATGTGCTCAAAAGGTGCACATGTACAGTACAATGAAAATGTTTTAAGTGGATGTGGAAAAAATGTGACAGAGGAAGAATGCTTTAAAATAGAAGTGTTAATACTTTAAAACGCCCTGGTGAGGTTTATATACAGTACTCTAGGTTGTGAAAGTATTCACCCCTTTGGCATTTTTTGTGTTTTGCTACCTCACAACCTAGGGTTTGCATCAGCTCATTTAAAGAACCTGCCTACAACTATGAACATTTGGTTTTCCTTTTATTGTGAAGCAAACAACAAATAGGACAAAATAACTAAAAATGTCAATGTGCATAACTATTCCCCTCCTAAAGTCTCCACTTTGTAGAGTCTCCTATTTCCGCAATTCTGCAAGTCCATTTGGATAAGTCTCTATGAACTTTTCAGATCTTGCCACTGGGATTTTTGCCCATTGTTTGGGCTAGCGGAACGCACCAAGTATTAAGACAGATAGAGTATGGTGCGTTCGCAGCCCGGGGTCCACCGTGCAGAGATGGAACCTGCTGCCAAGTAACGACGGACTATATAAGTATACACACGTGGGTAAAACTTCACCCAACGTGAAGGAAGTGATCCTGTTGCGTCACAGGACCGCGGTACCGCACATAGAGCGCGAGCAAGTAGTCAGCGAACTCAACCCCAACTAGGATTGAAGTCCGATTAGACCCTTGCTGGCATAACACCGCAACTGGGTGTGTAAGGAAACTAAATAACGATTTTAAGGCACAAGAGTGCATGCGGTGCCGCACTGACGAACGCCACTAACCACCCAGGCTTGGGTAAGGAAAGCACAGAGGAAGTGCACGGCGCCGTACTGGCGGTCACAGCAACTGGACGCTGTAATGTGTGATTTGTGCTGTAGGCTAAGTCGGGCGCTAGATAGCAACCATACATCTTCCGCGAACAGACATTCAATAGGGTAGGGGTATCCAAGGACGACTTGCACTCACAACATACACACATTAACAATTGTACACTAGCGCATGGCCGTGCGGTCATGCGCAGTTTATATAGTTGCAGCACAGGAAGTGGCCACAGAAACTTTGCCCTTCCAAGACCTGCCAAGAGGACCAATGGAAAGTGCTGCAGAGCCTGAGCACATGACCCTCGATCTCCAACGGGAGATCTTGCCCTGGGCATGCTCAGTGTGTGCAGACAAGGACTTAGTCCCAGAGAAGTCCGCTCGCTGCTGACCAGCACTGACTTTAATGGCAGAAGCTGAAGAAGCAGCAGTAACTCTCTGTACAGCGTGAGACTGAGCAAGACGCTGGGACCGACGTCCCTGCTGAGCAGACTCCACTGCGGCTGGATAAGAATGGGAGACCGCAGCGGAGATGGCTCGAGATTCCCCCTGTGCAGAAGCGGGAACTCGAGACCTAACACCCATTTCTCAAGGCAAACCTGCTCCAGCTCCTTCAAATTTGATGGTTTCTCAACAACTTTGTCCCTGACTTGTTAGGAGATCTCCTTGGTCTTCATGGTGTTTGGTTACTGGAGTCTCTTGCTTAGTGATGTTGCAGTCTCTGTGGCCTTTCAGAAAAGATGTGTATATGCTGACAGACCATGTGACGTTTTTATTGCACACTTTTGATCTTCCTTTACTGAGCATGTGCCTTATGAAGGTAATTGCTGGCACCAGAATTTTTTAGGGGCTTCAGAGCAAGAGAGGTGAATACATATGCAAACAGCAATTTCCAGTTATTTGAGCTCAAAAATTAAATTTATGCCTATATTTCTCTCACTTCACCAAACTCAGACTATTTTGTGGTGATGCATCACACACAAGTCAGATTAAACACATGTTTTAATGTAACAAAATAGGTAAAAAATAAAGGGGTGAATACATTTGCAAAGCATTGTATATATATACAAATATATCTATATATACTTAAAGAGGCAGAAATAAATATTGAACATGTCACCAATTTTCTAAGTAAATATATTTTTAAAGGTGCTATTGGCATGAAATTCTCATTAGATGTCATAGCAACACATCCAATCACCACAGGCAAAGAAATAAAACTATAGATGTCTGAAGATTAAGTTTTGTGTAATAATGTGAAATGCGACTTAGGGAAAAATAATATCAACTGTTCCAACTGGTGGCCTATAAAAAGGTGTCTCATTACCGAGGTGCCACACAAGAGACATCTCATGATGGATAAAACCAGTGAACTGTCTCGAGACCCGCTCAGCCTTATTGTTGAAAAACATACTGATGGCATTGGCTACTGTAGAATTTCTAAACTACTGAAGGTTCCAGTGAACACTGTCAGGACTATAATTGGGATGTGGAAAGAACATCATTTTCATCATAAACCAGCTATGACCAGGTGCTTCTTGCAAGATTTCAGAGAGAGTAGTAAAAAGTATTATCAAAAGAGTTGTCCAAGAGCTGAGGAAAGACCTACAGAAAGACCTGGGATCAGCAGGTGCAATTGTTTCAAAGCAAACATAAAGTAATGCAATTAGACTCCATGGCATGTATGCACACTCACCAGGCAAAACTTCATTGCTGGATAAAAGCATGTTCAAGCATGTTTAAAGTTTGCGCAACAACATTTAGACAAGCCTGTGAAATTTTAGGATATTATTCTCTGTGCAGATAAGACCAAGATTGAACTCTTTAGATACCATACTTCACATCTTGAAGCTAAAGGCACTGCATATCACAACGAGAACACCATATCAACAGTAAAGTTTGGAGGTGGAAACATCATGGTTTGGGGCTGCTTTTCAGCATACAGCACTGGAAAACTCTATATGATTGAAGAAAGGATGAATAGACAAATGTACAGACACAATCTTGATTAAAAAAAACTGTTGCCCAAACACATAGCCAAGAAAACTCTTAATTCGCTTCAGAAAAAGAAAATGATGCTACTAGAATGGCTCAGCCAAAAATATGGCCTGAATCTAATAGAAAACTTATGTAAAAATTATAGCTTAAAGTTTATATGAACCTTAAAGATTTAAAGTGTGTTTGTGTTTAAGAATGTTCCAAAATCACATATGAGCAATGCATGCAACAACCATCACCATACAGGAGGCGTCTTGAGCTGTCATGCCCAACAAAGACTTTTGTACAAAGTATTAAACACATTTGAGTAAGCGTGTTCAATACTTTCTCCCTGTGTCATTTATCATTTTCTATATATAACTTACATTATGGGCATCTTTGGTTTGATTTTTTGACTGTGTGAATTGGATGGGTTGTCACCGACATTTAGTGAGAATTTCATGTGAATAGCAGCTTTAGAAATATATTTACTTAAAAATTGGTAACGTGTTTAATACTTATTTCACTTGCTATATATATAGCAAGTGAAGTAAGTGTATGTGTATCCAATTATTCCAAACAGATGATAATCATCATTTTCATATGTAAGTTCGTAAATATCCTCTTCAGAGTATTGCATAGTCTAAAAGTCTCCTTGAGCACTTATACTCACATGGCTTAAATGGAACCTGTCATGTGAAAAAATGCCATTAACCTGCTTAACTGGGGTAATCCATGTGACAACTGCACTGAAAGCCCAGGACAAAATTTAACTTATTCCTTCCAGCAGTCTTGGGCTTACAGTCATAGAGGTGTGTCTGGTGCAGCTTCTGGTGACTACCTCTTGAAGCTTATCAAGACAATGCCAAGAGTGTGCAAAGCAGTCATCAAAGCAAAAGGTGGCTACTTTGAAGAACCTAGAATTTAAGCCATATTTTCAGTTGTTTCACACTTTTTTGTTAAGTATATAATTCCACATGTGTTTATTCATAGTTTTGATGCCTTCAGTGTGAATTTACAATTTTCATAGTCATGAAAATACAGAAAAATCTTTAAATGAGAGGGTGTGTCCAAACTTTTGGTCTGCACTGTATTTGTCACGTGTGGAGAGCTCATCTCCTAAGCCCTCTACACACTTGACTGTCCCCATAATCACACACATGTATGTGATATTGTGCTAATGGATTAGAAGACCAGATTCTGTATATGTACTCTCACAAGTCATTACATTTGAGAATACATTACTTTACTTGACTCTTACTAATTCTGACTTATAGCTAGTATAAAAGTTAATTAGTATCTAAAGCTTCCATCAGTGAGGTTGTATTTAAGATTATTTCATAAGAAGAATGATGGCAATTTCAACTGAATGGGAAAAGTTGCTTTTGCCAGATACAGCTATGAACAAGAGTTGGACCTTGTCTAAATAAAAATAGCTCTTTTGCTAAAAAGAGTTGTCCACTACTCCAACAACCTCTTCTCAATTGATATGTTTTCCCCAAATAAAATAATAGCGGCTATACTCACCTCTAGTGTGGGAACCATTCCAGCGGTTTTGGTACTGACTCTTTAGGGCCTCCCGCAACAGTGTTATGTCAGGCAATCCCTGAAGCCACTTTAATGGCACCTACTTTCAAGGATACTGACTTTCGGAGGAAGTTAGAACTGCAGCTGCTCTCTCACCTTTTCTTGATGTCAGTCTCGTCCAAGGGAACAGAGACTGAAGAAGTTGCTGATTAACTACAGCGAACGCATGACATAACAATGCCACACAAGCCCTGGGAAATCCAGTGCTCACACTGCTGGAACAGCGTCTCATCAGAGATGAGTATAGCTGCTATACTAATACTTGGAAGAATTATAGTACTTGAGAAAGGGTTGTCTGAGTAGATGACAATCCCATTATGGCATTTCCTACTAGCAAGTAAAGTTTAGCTTTATCACTTTTTTTCTTTAGAAGTTTTGAAGAAAACCTAGTGAAAATAGATAGTTCATTATAGACTTACAGTACAGTAACATAATAGACTTGTGCTAAGTTACTCATGGGTGCTGCTGCACTATTTTATTTCAGTAATTGTTATTTTCTAAGCTTGTCTGGCATACTCTTTTTACAGTATACTGCTAAATAATTGAGGACCCACCTCCTCTATAGTGATCATTATCTACCCTTTTTTCACCTTTGCCATTGAGTAAGAAAATATTTTCAGTGTAGTGCAAGAGAACTTCCTCTGCTTTATGTTGTTGAATGATGCAAGGCCAAAGAGTATCTAGTAAGCTTTAAATTTCAGCTAAACCTATAACAGACATTTAGCGATCATTTAGTTCTTTTCATCATTTAGTATAGATTTGGTCACAAACAATTTCCTGACAAATTGATGCTAGTTAGAGAATGCAATGTTCCTTCATTTTAGATTTAATAGAGTACGTTAAATGTTACCTGTTAAGGTACAGTTTAAATTAAAGAATACTTTAGCTTTAGTTAATGATTACGTCATAAATCTTTTTTTTTTGTAAATTGAGTTTCCTACAGTAATACTAGTAGTACAGGGATGAAGTCATTGGGAAGAGGTATATAATTTGGTGAGCAGATTGCTCCAATAGAGACTGTGTACACTAGGACTTAACTCAGAAAAACAACCCAATAGTATGGAGAAGAATAGATTTAGAGCCTGCAAAAGAGACACTGAAAGAGCAGGCAGATATGTAGGAGGAAGATCAAGAAAGAGCATTATTCCCTTAGGCCAAAACATGTGGTAAGAAAGTAATCTACCTCTGGGAAAGTGCAAAAGAGCAATCAATTCTATTTTAGTTATGAAGAGTGTGATTTATGCACTACTGCTGACCTTTGCTGCTAGCTAGATATGTGTTGATGAACATCTCCTAGTGTGATAACTGCTTGTATCATACAAAATGTTTAAGACTGATCTGTTAAAGGTCAATAAGTTAAATGCATCACTAAGAAAGAGAGGATATATACATTTATTAATTTGGGCATATATTTTTAAGCCATTTATCATAGTCCTTAACTTTTTGATCTAGGATGTAATTAAATTTTTCTCTAGTTGCAAAACCTTATTCATAACTCATCAACCCATTAAAAACATTTGATAGTGTAACTAATTTATTGGTCAGACCTTTAGCTACGCCTAATTCATTGAAAAATTGTTTTAAGAACCAGGTTTCTACTCTTTTATAGTTGGTCTGAGATCATTAAGATAAAGGTCACATTCATGTTTTGTGCTCATGATTTTATACTCTTCAGGAAAGTTATCTACAGTTTGAGCTTGTTGAAGGTGCACATGATTTACAAACTTCAACTTGTACATATTTTTTAAATATATCAGTCAAGTATTGTGTATTTGTTGATTATCTATTGTTTTAATGGCATTAACACGGTTATACACAATATACTTTTTCCTATACTGGAGCAAGTTCAGATAAGAGCTACCCTACCAGGATGGTAAGCGGACGGCAAAGTATGTCCTACGAGGAATGGAAAAAAGAAGGCTAAGTGGAGACTTAATAGCTGTCTACAAATATCTGAAGGGATGTGACAGTGCAGAGGAATCATCCTTATTCTCATTTACACATGGAGACACAAGAAGCAATGGAATGAAACTGAAGGGGAAAAGACACAGATTAGATATTTGAAAAAACTTTTTGACAAAGTGATCAATGAGTTGAATGGCTGCCATGAGATGTGGTGAGTTCTCCTTCAGTGGAAGTCTTCAAACATAGGCTGAACAGACTTCTGTCTGAGATGGTTTAGTGAATCGTGCATCAAGCAGGGGGTTGGACACGATGACCCTGTAGGTCCCTTCCAACTCTAACTTTCTATGATTCTATGATATTAGAGCCTAATCCCAACAGGGCTCATAGCCATATCATATCTTAAGTATTCATATGAAAGATGGTGCCCATTGATTCTTAAGCCAATTGAGTCATTAGGATTAGTGATGAGCGAATACACTCGTTACTTGAGATTTCCCGAGCACGCTAGGGTGACCTCCGAGTATTTTTTAGTGCTCTGAGATTTAGTTTTCCTCATCTCAGCTGAATGATTTACATCTCTTAGCCAGCTTGATTACATGTGGGGATTCCCTAGCAACCAGGCAACCCTCAAATGTACTTATGCTGGCTAACAGATGTAAATCATCCAGCTGCGGCGATGAAAACTAAATCTCCGAGCGCTAAAAAATACTCGGAGGTCACCCAAGCATGCTTGGGAAATCTTTAGTGATGACTATATTCGCTCATCACTAATTAGGATGGTATTTGAGTTTACTCAGGTTGAATTTTAAAAAAATTTGAAATTCCATACATCAGATAAATCTGCACTACATCACACCAGCAGTGTCATGGTTCCATCATTCAGTGTGTCTGGGATGTAGTTACTGACAGCTCAGCACTCCAATCTGATACAGGGGCATGCTGAAGCTGTCAGTGCTTTGATTGACCATTCAATCATCTAGCGTGGTGATGGGCTGCATTAATCAGCCAGTGTGTTGACTGACAGTTCAGCCATCCAGTCTAAGACTTGGAGGCGCAAACTGTCTCCATGTGATTATTTTTCCAGGTGATTGCCAGGCTGCTTAACTGGGCTGTTTTTCCCAGACATCTGCTAGATGTACATTAAGTTACTGTGTGGTATGTCTTTTCATGCCTTGTGTTCTGTTTGTAGAACTTTCATTGCCTGACCTTGGACCTCGTTCTGACCATCTGTCTGTTTAACCCCTTCTGCTCTGATCCGCTGTCCTCCTGGTATTCTGACCTTGGAACGTTACCTCACTACACCTTTGTTTCTTCCTTCCGTTTTTGACGTACCCTCCTGACTTCTAATCTTGGACTCCTTTACTATCCTGATTCACGGATTGGTCAGTACAGCCACTCAATGAAGTGATGGTGATTAGCGTATCATACAGTCCACAAAAGTAAAGCATGAGCTTGTGATAAATATTTAACAATTCATGGCACTTGAGTTTCTTTATCAGATGCTCTTCATAATTTACAAAACAATAAGACAATGAGGTTAGATCATTTCACCATTAGACTACACTTCCTCTATGAATTTTAAATTAACTTTACATTGGGAGATGTTTTCAGTGGTGCTTATTTCTTAGCCCTCTAAATAATGTCCTCTGGATACTCTATGTGTAATGGAGAGGTGAGAGAAAAGGAGGGGGGTGTTTATCTGCTTTCCATAGATTTCAGCTTCAAAATGTCCTTGCTACAGGCTACAGCAATAATGTTTGCTGTACTGGTGCTTAACCCCTTCCCAATGTTGGGCGTAACAGTACGCCCACTTCGGAATCCCTCCCTTTGATGTGGGCTCTGGTGCTCAGCCCACATCTTTCCCAGCACATATCAGCTAGTTTGAACAACTGACAAGTGCCTCTAACAGCCTCATATGAAATCGCGATCCACCCATGGCTGTTAACCCATTCAATGTTTTCGGAAGCGCACTGGAAATCCAGCTCATGAGCAACCCCGACACATGATTGCAAGTCACCAATGGGTTGGCATGGCAACCAGAGGTCTCCAGCAGACCTCTATGATTGTTACAGCTGGATTGCTATGAGCGCCACCCGGTGGTTGGCACTCATGGCAAGTGACATTTCTGCTACATACAGGTGACCTAATCATTGCCTGTGCAGTATGTAGCAGAGCCAATCAAAGTACTGCAGCTTCTAGTCTCCCATGGAGACTATTAGTGATGAGTGAGTGTACTCGTCGTTGCTCGGGTTTTTCCCAATCACACTCGGGTGACCTCGCAGTATTTGTTAGTGTTCGGAGATTAAGTTTTCATCGTGGCAGCTGAATGATTTACCGCTACTAGACAGCTTGATTACATGTGAGGATTCCCTAGCAACCAGGCAATCCCCACATGTATTCAACCTGGCTAATAGCTGTAAATCATTCAGCTGAGGCGATGAAAACTTAATCTCCGAAAACTAACAAATACTCGGAGGTCACCCTAGCGTATTCGGGAAAACCCGAGCAACGAGTACACTCGCTCATCACTAGAGACTATTGAAGCATGCAAACAGTTAAAAAAATGTTTTTAACCCCTTCATGACCTTGGGATTTTTCGTTTTTCCGTGTTCGTTTTTCACTCCCCTCCTTCCCAGAGCGATAACTTTTTTATTTTTCCGTCAATTTGGCCATGTGAGGGCTTATTTTTTGTGGGACGAGTTGTACTTTTGAACGACATCATTGGTTTTAGCATGTCGTGTACTAGAAAATGGGAAAAACATTCCAAGTGCGGTGAAATTGCAAAAAAAGTGCAATCCCACACTTGTTTTTTGTTTGGCTTTTTTGCTAGGTTCACTAAATGCTAAAACTGACCTGCCATTATGATTCTCCAGGTCAGTACGAGTTCATAGACACCTAACATGACTAGGTTATTTTTTATCTAAGTGGTGAAAAAAAATTCCAAACTTTGCTTAAAAAAAAAAAAAATTGCGCCATTTTCCGATACTCGTAGCGTCTCCATTTTTCGTGATCTGGGGTCGGTTGAGGGCTTATTTTTTGCATGCCGAGATGACGTTTTTAATGATAGCATTTCAGGGCAGATACGTTCTTTTGATCGCCCGTTATTGCATTTTAATGCAATGTCGCGGCGACCAAAAAAACGTAATTCTGGCGTTTTTAATTTTTTTCCCGCTACGCTGTTTAGCGATCAGGTTAATGCTTTTTTTTAGTTGATAGATCGGGCGATTCTGAGCGCGGCGATACCAAATATGCGTAGATTTTTTTTTTTATTATTGATTTATTTTGATTGGGGCGAAAGGGGGGTGATTTAATCTTTTATATTTTTTTTATTTTTTTTTACATTTTTTTTTTTACTTTTGCCATGCTTCAATAGCCTCCATGGGAGGCTAGAAGCAGGCACAACGCGATCGGCTCTGCTACAAGGTGGTGCTCACAGCTGCCGAGGATCAGTAACCATAGAGGTCTCAAGGACCTCTATGGCTACAATTCTGAAGCATCGCCGACCCCCGATCATGTGACGGGGTCGGCGATGACGTCATTTCCGGCCGCCCGGCCGGATGCGGTAGTTAGATGTGTTTGACAGCGGCATTTAACTAGTTAATAGGTGCGGGCAGATCGCGATTCTGCCCGCGCCTATTACGGGCACATGTCAGCTGTTCAAAACAGCTGACATGTCCCGGCTTTGGTGCGGGCTCACCGCGGAGCCCTGCATCAAAGCAGGGGATCTGACCTCGGACGTACTATCCCGTCCGAGGTCAGATAGGGGTTAAAGATACTAAAAAATAAAAAAAATTTAACAGTTCAAATCCAACCCCCTTTTGCAACATTCAAAATAAAACAATAAATAAATCAAATATAAACATATTTGGTATTGCCTCATTCAGAATCGCCCAATCTATCAATATAAAAAAAAATAACCCGATTGCTGTACAGCTTAGCAAGAAAAAAAAACTCAAAACGTCAGAATTACCTTTTTTGGTCGCCGCTACATTGCAATAAAATGCAATAACGTGCAATCAAAAGATAGTATCTACACTAAAATGGTATCAATAAAAAGTCATCTTAGCACGCAAAAAATAAGCCCTCACCCAGCCCAATATCATGAAACATGGAGATGCTAAGAGTCTCGGAAAACAGCACCATGGTTTGTGTTTTTTTCACTGAAGTTTGGATTTTGTTTCACCACTTAAAAAAAAGAACATAGACATGTTTGGTGTCTATGAACTGATATTGACCTGGAGAATCATAGTGGCTGGTTAATTAAAGCACTTAGTGAACATGGTAAATTAAAAACTGGAATTTTTTTGCAATTTCACCGCACTTGGAATTTTCTTCCCATTTTTCAGTACAAGATATGTTAAAACCAATGGTGCCATTCAAAATGACTACTTGTCCCGCAAAAAAATAGCCCTCATATGGCCAGTTTTACCAAAAAATAAAAAAGTTATTACTCTGGAAAGAAGGAGAGCAGAAATCGAAAATGCAAAAGTGAAAACAAAAATACCTCAGGTCATGAAGAGGTTAATGGATCATGGATCCAGCCACTGTAACGGTGGCCAGTTAGATGTGGAATCAGTAGGTCACTAAGTCATTAACCAATTTTATATAAGGCTATATCAGATGTAAGATTACTCTTACTGAGTGTATTGGGGGACACTCGCTGGGCATGGGATTAACGTACACAGTCACGGTTTTTTCAAACAAAACAGTCTATTTGGTTTATTACAGGCTCATAGACCATTTCATGAACAGTCCATTACACATTCCATCAGGACATCACAGTATATCGCTTTGAAACACGGTCACTAAACACGCTGAACCACTGTGTCCAGTTACTGTGAGTGACCGCACGCCATACAGTTCATTAATGCCCATGGAGCACAACAGGCACCAACATACGACATTATGGTTGTAGCAACTAAGCACGCTGGTCCTCTCCTGAACAGTTGCCGTGGGTTACCACACAGTTCATAACACAAGCACCAGTAGTCCATATCGGTACCTGACGGGAGCTCCTGCTCCACCTGCTGACTTTTTGTCAGTCCTCTAGGAAAGCTGCCTCACGGGAAGCACCAACTTGCCTGTGCGGCATATCTTAGTCAGTCCAGACCCACCGAAGGACGGTAGCTTCCCCAAAAGTTTCACTGTGTGCTTTTCAGGGATCCGGTCCTTCTCCCAGGACCTTCCAACACACAAGCTTGTGGCCTGTCCAGGTGCTATTCAGGACTCCGCCCAACACCCCAGGCATGTGACCTGTCTGGGTGCTATTCAGGACGGTAGTCCAACACCCCAGGCCACCAGGTCTGAAGCCCCACTATGTGCTCTTCAGGATGCCTCCTCCCAGGTCTTCCAACACAGGCTTCAAACAGGAAACTCACAGGACATGTGACCCACACCCTGGTCACATTATATATCCTTAACCACTCCCCTGGGTGTGTGTGTGGGGGTGTGGCTAGTTTGTCCCGCCCATCTCACATAACTAGCCCTGCCAACCTCCCATGACTATTATTCAACACAAAATACTTGTGGGACTATAGGTCCCAGAACACCACATCGCTTCAGGCTAGCAGCACAGAGTCTCCTCCTCTGCGACACACATATCGGCCATTCACCACAATGCCGGACTTTGTCACATAATGACATCGATGCATGCAACCGCCATGCACTCTCACAGCCTCAATACGCCTCCGTGCGTATACTCGGGAGAACATGCAGCACCCCCTACCTGTTACAGGGGTCACTGCATCACACAGGGTACAAACTATAAGAAATTGTGAATTTTTCACCCCTAAAGCAGTGCTTAGTTGCCTTTAACATCAATATAAGAAGTTCAGTGGTGTAGTGATTTTGCATCAGCAGGATACATATAAAATCAGGAAAATGTAGGCGGATATTGTGCTTTTATATAATTTTAATGAATGGTACACATGAACAATACATATAGGCCATATATTGGACCTCTAAGGCACCTATTAGAGAGATTGTCCATTACTAGGACAGCCTTTTCTCCATCTGAATTTTTGCTCCCTTTAAAATAAACACAACTATTGTCACGTATGAGAGATAAGAAGAAAACTGTAAGTAAAAAAAGTGTGCACACCCATATAGAAAATATATAAAAAGTTTAATATAAAGTGATGCAAAAAAAAGTAAAAAAATATAAACATATTAACACAAGCAGAACAAACACTTAAAAACAGTTAAAAACCATACATAGAGAATACTGAAGGGTTGTATATAATAATCCAATTAATTATTGCTTCAGGCAAGTGCTGATGTACCAGTAATTTTACTCTAGCTGAACCATAAAGCAATAAACCTCAGAATCTTATCTGTTCTGCACTGTATATATTATTGTTATTATTGGAAACCATTGGGCCATTGGTTTGGGAAGCGCTGCACGACAATTGTAGTAATATCAGATGTTGTTCCAATTTTGATCTCTCTCTCTCTCTCTCTCTCTCTCTCTATATATATATATATACACTGCTCCAAAAAATCAAGGGAACATTAAAATCCCACATCCTACATATCACTGAATGAAATATTCCAGTTGTAAATCTTTATTCATTACATAGTGGAATGTGTTCAGAACAATAAAACCTAAAAATTATCAAGGTAAATTACAACTAATATCTTACGGAGGTCTGGAGTTGGAATGATGCTCAAAATCAAAGTGGAAAATGAAGTTACAGGCTGATCCAATTTCAGTGGAAATGCCTCAAGACAAGGAAATGAGGCTCAGTAGTGTGTGTGGCCTCCACGTGCCTGTAAGACTTCCCTACAACGTCTGGGCATGCTCCTGATGAGGGGGGCGGATGGTCTCCTGAGGGATCTCCTCCCAGACCTGGACTAAAGCATCCACCAACTCCTGGACAGTATGTGGTGCAACATGATGTTGGTGGATGGTGCGAGACATGATGTCCCAGATGTGTTCAATCAGATTCAGGTCTGGGGAATGGGTGGGCCAGTCCATAGCTTCAATGCCTTCATCTTGCAGGAACTGCTGACACACTCCAGCCACGTGAGGTCTGGCACTGTCCTGCATTAGGAGGAACCCAGGGCCAACCGCACCAGTATATGGTCTCACAAGAGGTCTGAGGATCTCATCTCGGTACCTAATGGCAGTCAGACTACCTGTGGCGAGCACATGGAGGGCTGTGCGGCCCTCCATAGAAATGCCACCCCACACCATTACTGATCCACTGCCAAACTGGTCATGCTGAAAGATGTTGCAGGCAGCAGATCGATCTCCATGGTGTCTCCAGACTCTGTCACATCTGTCACATGTGCTCAGTGTGAACCTGCTTTCATCTGTGAAGAGCACAGGGTGCCAATCTTGATGTTCTGTGGCTGTGAGCACAACCCCCATCTGTGGACATCAGGCACTCAGACCATCCTCATGGAGTCAGTTTCTAACCGTTTGTGCAGACACATGCTCATTTGTGGCCTGCTGAATGTCATTTTGCAGGGCTCTTGCAGTGCTCTTCCTGTTCCTCCTTGCACATATGCTGAGGTAGCAGTTCTGTTGCTGGGTTGTTGCCCTCCTACAGCCCCTTCACGTCTCCTGGTGTACTGGCCTGTCTCCTGGTAGGACTTTCAGCCTCTGGACACTACTCTGACAGACACAGCAAACCTTCTTGCCACAGCTCGCATTGATGTACCATCCTGGATGAGCTGCACTACCTGAGACACTTTTGTGGGTTGTAGAGTCCGTCTCATGCTACCACTAGTTTGAAAGCACAACTGTTGTGAATTCTGTGGCAGAGTTCACTCCTGTGGTCACAAGTGGTACTTCACCTGATTCTCTCTGGGATCTTCCGTTTGTGGAGGAAAGTGGTACTGCAGCTTCTGAGTTTCCTCCCTCAGGTGATCTGGTGAGCTCGTTAGCTTCTTCTCTACTTAACTCCACCTGATGCTTTGATCTATGCTTCCTGTCAATGTTTCAGTGTGGGACTTGTTTTTTCCCTGGATCATTCCTGTGGCCTGCTGCTCTGCAAAGCTAAGTTTTGCTTATGTTATTTTGTTGCTATTTTTCTGTCCAGCTTGTTTTATTGGGTTTTCTCGCCTGCTGGAAGCTCTGAGACGCAGAGGGAACACCTCCGTACCGTTAGTCGGTGCGGAGGGTCTTTTTGTCCCCTCTGCGTGGTTTTTAATAGGTTTTTGTGCTGACCACAAAGTTATCTTCCCTATCCTCGTTCTGTTCAGCTAGTTGGGCCTCACTTTGCTAAATCTGTTTCATCTCTATGTTTGTGTTTTCATCTTACTCACAGTCATTATATGTGGGGGGCTGCCTTTTCCTTTGGGGAATTTCTCTGAGGCAAGGTAGGCTTATTTTTCTATCTTCAGGATTAGCTAGTTTCTCAGGCTGTGACGAGGCGCCTAGGTTCTGGTTAGGAGCGCTCCACGGCTACCTTTAGTGTGGTTTGATAGGCTTAGGGATTGCGGTCTGCAGAGTTCCCACGTCTCAGAGCTCGTTCTATTATTTTGGGTTATTGTCAGTTCACTGTATGTGCTCTGACCTCCATGTCCATTGTGATTCTGAATTGCCTTTCCTAACAGTACAGGAAGCCAAAAGTGCTAATGATTCTCAATAGAGGGAAAAAAGAAGTTCTGAGACCATTTTTTTTTCTTTGCACTGTGTTTTGTCTTTTTTTTCCCCTAGACATTTGGGTGGTTCAGGACACAGGTGTAGCAATGGACATTAAAGGTCTGTCTTCATGTGTGGATCAGCTCACGGCAAGAGTTCAAAATATTCAAGATTTTGTGGTCCAGAATTCTTTGCTTGAACCGAGAATTCCTATTCCAGATTTGTTTTTTGGAGATAGAACTAAATTTCTGAGTTTCAAAAATAATTGTAAACTATTTCTGGCTTTGAAACCTCGCTCTTCTGGTGACCCAATTCAACAGGTTAGGATCGTCATTTCTTTTTTGCGCGGCGACCCTCAGGACTGGGCGTTTTCTCTTGCGTCAGGAGATCCTGCATTGAGTAATATCGATGCGTTTTTTCTGGCGCTCGGATTGCTGTACGATGAGCCTAATTCAGTGGATCAGGCAGAAAAAAAAATTGCTGGCTCTTTGTCAGGCTCAGGATGAGATAGAGGTATAAAGTCACCAATGACCTACTAACTGCCAGGAGCAAGCGACACTACTCTGTCCTCCTTCTCCTGGACTTGTCTTCTGCCTTTGACACTGTAGACCACTCCCTTTTGCTACAAATCCTCTCATCCCTTGGCATCACAGACTTGGCCCTTTCCTGGATCTCTGTTGTGAATTCTGTGGCTGAATTCACTCCTGTGGTCACAAGTGGTACTGCAGCTTCTGGGCTTCCTCCCTCAGGTGTTCTGGTGAGCTCGTTGGCTGCCTTGTTATTTAACTCCACCTGATTCTGTCTTCCTTGCTCCTTGTCAATGTTCCAGTGTTGGATCTGAGCTTCTGGATCTTTCCTGTGGCCTGCTGCTTTGCTTAGATAAGTGCTTCTTTGCTTTTGTTGCTGTTTTTTCTGTCCAGCTTGTCTATTCGTTTTTGCTGGAAGCTCTGAGACGCAAAGGGTGTACCGCCGTGCCGTTAGTTCGGCACGGTGGGTCTTTTTGCCCCCTTTGCGTGGTTTTTTGCTTTAGGGTTTTTTGTAGACTGCAAAGTTCTCTTTGCTATCCTCGCTCTATCTAGAATATCGGGCCTCACTTTGCTGAATCTATTTCATCCCTACGTTTTGTCTTTTCATCTTGCTAACAGTCATTATATGTGGGGGGCTGCCTTTTCCTTTGGGGTATTTCTCTGAGGCAAGTCAGGCTTGTATTTCTATCTTCAGGCTAGTCAGTTCCTCAGGCTGTGCCGAGTTGCATAGGTAGTGTCAGGCGCAATCCACAGCCGCCTTTAGTTGTGTGAAGGATAGGTTCAGGTATTGCGGTCTACAGAGATTCCACGTCTCAGAGCTCGTTCTATTGTTTTTGGGTTTTTGTCAAATCACTGTATGTGCTCTGATTACTGGCACACTGTGTTACTGGATTGCAGTCATAACAGTACAAGGAGCCAAAAACTAATGATTCTCAATAGAGGGAAAAAAGAAGTTCTGACATCATTTTTTTTTCTCAGCTCTGTGTTCAGTCTTTTTTTTCCCCTAGACATTAGGGTGCTTCAGGACACAGCTGTGGACATGGATATTCAGGCTCTGTGCTCTTCAATGGATAATCTCGTTATAAATGTACAAAAGATTCAAGATACAATTGATCAGAAATCTATGCTAGAACCAAGAATTCCTATTCCTGATTTGTTTTTTGGTGATAGAACTAAGTTTCTGAGCTTCAAAAATAATTGTAAGCTATTTCTGGCCTTGAAACCTCATTCTTCTGGTAATTCAGTTCAACAGGTTTTGATTATTATTTCTTTTTTGCGCGGCGACCCTCAGGACTGGGCATTTTCTCTTGCGCCAGGAGACCCTGCATTGAGTGGTGTCGATGCGTTTTTCCTGGCACTCGGATTGCTTTACGATGAGCCTAATTCAGTGGATCAGGCTGAGAAAAATTTGCTGGCTTTGTGCCAGGGTCAGGATGATATAGAAGTATATTGTCAGAAATTTAGGAAGTGGTCAGTACTCACTCTGTGGAATGAATCTGCGCTGGCAGCATTGTTCAGAAAGGGTCTCTCTGAGGCTCTTAAGGATGTCATGGTGGGTTTTCCTATGACTGCTGGTTTGAATGAGTCTATGTCTTTGGCCATTCAGATCGGTCGTCGCTTGCGCGAGCGTAAATCTGTGCACCATCTGGCGGTATTGTCTGAGATTAAACCTAAGCCTATGCAGTGCGATAGGACTATGACCAGAGTTGAACGGCAAGAACACAGACGTCTGAATGGTCTGTGTTTCTACTGTGGTGATTCCACTCATGCTATTTCTGATTGTCCTAAGCGCACTAAGCGGTTCGATAGGTCTGCCGTCATTGGTACTGTACAATCCAAATTCCTTCTGTCCATTACCTTGATATGCTCTTTGTCATCGTATTCTGTCATGGCGTTTGTGGATTCAGGCGCTGCCCTGAATCTGATGGATTTGGATTATGCTAAACGTTGTGGGTTTTTCTTGGAGCCTTTGCGGTGTCCTATTCCGTTGAGAGGAATTGATGCTACACCTTTGGCCAAGAATAAACCTCAGTACTGGGCCCACCTGACCATGTGCATGGCTCCTGCACATCAGGAAGTTATTCGCTTTCTGGTGCTATATAATCTGCATGATGTGGTCGTGTTGGGGTTGCCATGGCTACAAAACCATAATCCAGTATTGGATTGGAACTCTATGTCGGTATCCAGCTGGGGTTGTCAGGGGGTACATGGTGATGTTCCATTTTTGTCTATTTCGTCATCCACTCCTTCTGAGGTCCCAGAGTTCTTGTCTGATTATCAGGATGTATTTGAAGAGCCCAAGTCCGATGCCCTACCTCCGCATAGGGATTGTGATTGTGCTATCAATTTGATTCCTGGTAGTAAATTCCCTAAAGGTCGATTGTTTAATTTATCCGTGCCTGAACACACCGCTATGCGCAGTTATGTGAAGGAATCCCTGGAGAAGGGACATATTCGCCCATCGTCATCACCACTGGGAGCAGGGTTCTTTTTTGTAGCCAAGAAGGATGGTTCGCTGAGACCGTGTATTGATTACCGCCTTCTTAATAAGATCACTGTTAAGTTTCAGTATCCCTTGCCATTGTTATCTGACTTGTTTGCTCGGATTAAGGGGGCTAGTTGGTTCACTAAGATAGATCTTCGTGGTGCGTATAATCTGGTGAGAATCAGGCAAGGAGATGAATGGAAAACGGCATTTAATACGCCCGAAAGTCATTTTGAGTATCTAGTGATGCCGTTCGGACTTGCCAATGCTCCATCTGTTTTTCAGTCTTTTATGCATGACATCTTCCGTGAGTATCTGGATAAATTCCTGATTGTTTACTTGGATGACATTTTGATCTTCTCAGATGATTGGGAGTCTCATGTGAAGCAGGTCAGAATGGTTTTCCAGGTCCTGCGTGCTAATTCTTTGTTCGTGAAGGGATCTAAGTGTCTCTTCGGTGTGCAGAAAGTTTCATTCTTGGGGTTCATCTTTTCCCCTTCTACTATCGAGATGGATCCGGTTAAGGTCCAAGCCATCCAGGATTGGACTCAGCCGACATCTCTGAAAAGTCTGCAAAAGTTCCTGGGCTTTGCTAATTTTTATCGTCGCTTCATCTGTAATTTTTCTAGCATTGCCAAACCATTGACCGATTTGACCAAGAAGGGTGCTGATTTGGTTAATTGGTCTTCTGCTGCTGTGGAAGCTTTTCAGGAATTGAAGCGTCGTTTTTGTTCTGCCCCTGTGTTGTGTCAACCAGATGTTTCTCTTCCGTTCCAGGTCGAGGTTGATGCTTCTGAGATTGGAGCAGGGGCGGTTTTGTCACAGAGAGGTTCTGGTTGCTCAGTGTTGAAACCATGTGCGTTCTTTTCCAGGAAGTTTTCTGCTGCTGAGCATAATTATGATGTGGGCAACCGAGAGTTGCTGGCCATGAAGTGGGCATTCGAGGAGTGGCGTCATTGGCTTGAAGGAGCTAAGCATCGCGTGGTGGTATTGACTGATCATAAGAACCTTACTTATCTCAAGTCTGCCAAGCGCTTGAATCCTAGACAGGCCCGTTGGTCGTTATTTTTTGCTCGCTTCGATTTTGTGATTTCGTACCTTCCGGGCTCTAAAAATGTGAAGGCGGATGCTCTGTCTAGGAGTTTTGTGCCCGACTCTCCGGGTTTATCTGAGCCGGCGAGTATCCTCAAGGAAGAAGTCATTGTGTCTGCCATCTCCCCTGATTTGCGGCGAGTGTTGCAAAAATTTCAGGCTAATAAACCTGATCGTTGTCCGGCCGAGAAACTGTTCGTCCCTGATAGGTGGACTAGTAAAGTTATCTCTGAACTTCATTGTTCGGTGTTGGCTGGTCATCCAGGAATCTTTGGTACCAGAGAGTTAGTGGCTAGATCCTTCTGGTGGCCATCTCTGTCACGGGATGTACGTACTTTTGTGCAGTCCTGTGGGATTTGTGCTAGGGCTAAGCCCTGCTGTTCACGTGCCAGTGGGTTGCTTTTGCCCTTGCCGGTCCTGAAGAGGCCTTGGACACATATTTCGATGGATTTCATTTCTGACCTTCCCGTTTCTCAAAAGATGTCAGTCATTTGGGTGGTCTGTGATCGCTTTTCTAAAATGGTCCATCTGGTGCCCTTGGTTAAATTGCCTTCCTCCTCTGATTTGGTGCCTTTGTTCTTCCAGCATGTGGTTCGTTTGCATGGCATTCCTGAGAATATTGTTTCTGACAGAGGTTCCCAGTTTGTTTCAAGGTTCTGGCGAGCCTTTTGTGGTAGGATGGGCATTGACCTATCTTTTTCCTCGGCTTTCCATCCTCAGACTAATGGCCAGACCGAACGAACCAATCAGACCTTGGAAACATATCTGAGATGTTTTGTTTCTGCAGACCAGGATGATTGGGTGTCCTTTTTGCCGTTGGCTGAGTTCGCCCTTAATAATCGGGCAAGCTCGGCTACCTTGGTCTCTCCATTATTCTGCAATTCTGGGTTCCATCCTCGTTTCTCTTCAGGACAGGTTGAGTCTTCGGACTGTCCTGGTGTGGATTCTGTGGTGGACAGGTTGCAGCAGATCTGGACTCAGGTAGTGGACAATTTGACCTTGTCCCAGGAGAAGGCTCAACTTTTCGCTAATCGCAGACGCCGTGTGGGTCCCCGACTTCGTATTGGGGATCTGGTTTGGTTATCTTCTCGTCATATTCCTATGAAGGTTTCCTCTCCTAAATTTAAACCTCGTTTTATTGGTCCGTATAGGATTTCTGAGATTCTCAATCCTGTGTCCTTTCGTCTGACCCTCCCGGACTCCTTTTTCATACATAATGTATTCCATAGGTCATTGTTGCGGAGATACGTGGCACCTATGGTTCCATCTGTTGAGCCTCCAGCCCCTGTTTTGGTGGAGGGGAATTGGAGTATATTGTGGAGAAAATTTTGGATTCTCGTGTCTCTAGACGGAAACTCCAGTATCTGGTTAAATGGAAGGGTTATGCTCAGGAAGATAATTCCTGGGTTTTTGCCTCTGATGTCCATGCTCCAGATCTTGTTCGTGCCTTTCATGTGGCTCATCCTGGTCGGCCTGGGGGCTCTGGTGAGGGTTCGGTGACCCCTCCTCAAGGGGGGGGTACTGTTGTGAATTCTGTGGCTGAATTCACTCCTGTGGTCACAAGTGGTACTGCAGCTTCTGGGCTTCCTCCCTCAGGTGTTCTGGTGAGCTCGTTGGCTGCCTTGTTATTTAACTCCACCTGATTCTGTCTTCCTTGCTCCTTGTCAATGTTCCAGTGTTGGATCTGAGCTTCTGGATCTTTCCTGTGGCCTGCTGCTTTGCTTAGATAAGTGCTTCTTTGCTTTTGTTGCTGTTTTTTCTGTCCAGCTTGTCTATTCGTTTTTGCTGGAAGCTCTGAGATGCAAAGGGTGTACCGCCGTGCCGTTAGTTCGGCACGGTGGGTCTTTTTGCCCCCTTTGCGTGGTTTTTTGCTTTAGGGTTTTTTGTAGACTGCAAAGTTCTCTTTGCTATCCTCGCTCTATCTAGAATATCGGGCCTCACTTTGCTGAATCTATTTCATCCCTACGTTTTGTCTTTTCATCTTGCTAACAGTCATTATATGTGGGGGGCTGCCTTTTCCTTTGGGGTATTTCTCTGAGGCAAGTCAGGCTTGTATTTCTATCTTCAGGCTAGTCAGTTCCTCAGGCTGTGCCGAGTTGCATAGGTAGTGTCAGGCGCAATCCACAGCCGCCTTTAGTTGTGTGTAGGATAGGTTCAGGTATTGCGGTCTACAGAGATTCCACGTCTCAGAGCTCGTTCTATTGTTTTTGGGTTTTTGTCAAATCACTGTATGTGCTCTGATTACTGGCACACTGTGTTACTGGATTGCAGTCATAACAGATCTCGTCATATCTGACAGACCGAACATTCAGTGTCTCCTTCCCCCACACCACCTCCTCACTTCGCCCCTTGTCAGTCGGTGTTCCTCAAGGCTCTGTTTTAGGACCCCTACTCTTCTCCATCTACACTTTCGGCCTGGGACAGCTCATAGAATCCCACGGTATGCAGTACCATCTCTACGCTGACGACACGCAGATCTACCTCTCCGGACCTGACCTCTCCTCCTTGCTTACCAAAATCCCGCACTGTCTGTCTGCCATTTCAGCCTTCTTTTCTGCTCGCTTTCTACAACTGAACATGGACAAAACAGAATTCATCATCTTTCCCCCATCTTACTCTACCCCTCCACCAGACCTATCCATCAATGTCAATGGCTGCTCACTATCCCCAGTCCCACACGCCCGGTGCCTCAGGGTGATCCTCTACTCTGCCCTCTCTTTCAAGCCACATATCCAAGCCCTTGCCTCCTCCTGTCGTCTCAAACTCAAAAATATTTCCCGGATCCGTGCTTTCCTTGACCGCAACACTGCAAAAACGCTAGTGCATGCCCTTATCATCTCACGCCTCGACTACTGCAACCTCCTACTCTCTGGACTCCCCTCTAGCACTCTGGCACCACTCCAATCCATCCTACACTCTGCTGCCCGACTAATCCACCTGTCCCCCCGCTATTCCCCAGCCTCTCCCCTGTGTCAAGCCCTTCACTGGCTTCCTATCGCCCAGAGACTCCAGTTCAAAACCCTCACACTGACATACAAAGCCATCCACAACCTGTCTCCTCCATACATCTGTGACATGGTCTCCCGGTACCTACCTACACGCGACCTCCGATCCTCCCAAGACCTCCTTCTCTACTCCCCTCTCATCTCTTCTTCCCATAACCGCATCCAAGACTTCTCCCGTGCTTCCCCCATACTCTGGAACTCTCTACCCCAACACATCAGACTTGCACCTACCATAGAAACCTTCAAAAAGAACCTGAAGACTCATCTCTTCCGACAAGCCTACAGCCTGCAGTGATCCTCAACCTACTGAACAGCCACACAGCCAGCTCTTCCCTCTCCTAGTGTATCCTCACCCACCCCCTGCAGACTGTGAGCCCTCGCGGGCAGGGTCCTCCCTCCTTATGTACTCGTGTGCCTTGTTATCTGCTCATGTTTAATGTATTTGTCTATATTTGCCCCGTATTCACATGTAAAGCGCCATGGAATAAATGGCGCTATAAAAATGTATAATAATAAATAATAATAATAATATTGTCAGAAATTTAGAAAGTGGTCAGTGCTCACTCAATGGAATGAATCTGCGCTGGCAGCAATATTCAGAAAGGGTCTCTCTGAAGCCCTTAAGGATGTCATGGTGGGATTTCCTATGCCTGCTGGTTTGAATGAGTCTATGTCTTTGGCCATTCAGATCGGTCGACGCTTGCGTGAGCGTAAACCTGTGCACCATTTGGCGGTATTACCTGAGCTTAAACCTGAGTCTATACAGTGTGATAGGACCTTGACCAGAGTTGAATGGCAAGAACATAGACGTCTGAATGGTCTGTGTTTCTACTGTGGTGATTCCACTCATGCTATCTCTGATTGTCCTAAGCGCACTAAGCGGTTCGCTAGGTCTGCCACCATTGGTACTGTACAGTCAAAATTTCTTCTGTCCGTTACCATGATCTGCTCTTTGTCATCATATTCTGTCATGGCATTTGTGGATTCAGGCGCTGCCCTGAATTTGATGGACTTGGAATATGCTAAGCGTTGTGGGTTTTTCTTGGAGCCCTTGCAGTGTCCTATTCCATTGAGAGGAATTGATGCTACGCCTTTGGCCAAGAATAAGCCTCAATACTGGACCCAGCTGACCATGTGCATGGCTCCTGCACATCAGGAGGTTATTCGTTTTCTGGTGTTGCATAATCTGCATGATGTGGTCGTGTTGGGGTTGCCATGGCTACAAGCCCATAATCCAGTATTAGATTGTAAATCCATGTCGGTGTCCAGCTGGGGTTGTCAGGGGGTACATGGTGATGTTCCATTTCTGTCAATTTCGTCATCCACTCCTTCTGAGGTCCCAGAGTTCTTGTCTGATTACCGGGATATATTTGATGAGCCCAAGTCCAATACCCTACCTCCGCATAGGGATTGTGATTGTGCTATCAATTTGATTCCTGGTAGTAAATTCCCAAAAGGTCGATTGTTTAATTTGTCCGTGCCTGAGCACACCGCTATGCGCAGTTATGTGAAGGAATCCCTGGAGAAGGGGCATATTCGCCCGTCATCGTCGCCATTAGGAGCAGGGTTCTTTTTTGTAGCCAAGAAGGATGGTTCGCTGAGACCTTGTATAGATTACCGCCTTCTTAATAAGATCATGGTTAAATTTCAGTACCCCTTGCCATTGTTATCTGATCTGTTTGCTCGGATTAAGGGGGCTAGGTGGTTCACAAAGATAGATCTTCGTGGTGCGTATAATCTGGTGCGAATTAAGCAAGGTGATGAATGGAAAACTGCATTTAATACGCCCGAGGGTCATTTTGAGTATCTCGTGATGCCATTCGGACTTGCCAATGCTCCATCAGTGTTTCAGTCCTTTATGCATGACATCTTCCGAGAGTACCTGGATAAATTCCTGATTGTGTACTTGGATGACATTTTGATCTTCTCGGATGATTGGGAGTCTCATGTGAAGCAGGTCAGAACGGTTTTTCAGGTCCTGCGTGCCAATTCTTTGTTTGTGAAGGGATCAAAGTGTCTCTTTGGTGTGCAGAAGGTTTCATTTTTGGGGTTCATCTTTTCCCCTTCTACTATCGAGATGGATCCGGTTAACGTCCAAGCCATCCATGATTGGACTCAGCCGATATCTCTGAAAAGTCTGCAAAAGTTCCTGGGCTTTGCTAATTTTTATCGTCGCTTCATCTGCAATTTTTCTAGTATTGCTAAACCATTGACCGATTTGACCAAGAAGGGTGCTGATGTGGTCAATTGGTCTTCTGCTGCTGTGGAAGCTTTTCAAGAGTTGAAGCGTCGTTTTTCTTCTGCCCCTGTGTTGTGTCAACCAGATGTTTCTCTTCCGTTCCAGGTCGAGGTTGATGCTTCTGAGATTGGAGCAGGGGCTGTTTTGTCGCAGAGAGGTTCTGGTTGCTCAGTGATGAAACCATGCGCTTTCTTTTCCAGGAAGTTTTCGCCTGCTGAGCGTAATTATGATGTGGGCAACCGAGAGTTGCTGGCCATGAAGTGGGCATTCGAGGAGTGGCGTCATTGGCTTGAAGGAGCTAAGCATCGCGTGGTGGTATTGACTGATCATAAGAACTTGACTTATCTCGAGTCTGCCAAGCGCTTGAATCCTAGACAAGCTCGTTGGTCGTTGTTTTTTGCCCGTTTTGACTTTGTGATTTCGTACCTTCCGGGCTCTAAAAATGTGAAGGCGTATGCTCTGTCTAGGAGTTTTGTACCCGACTCTCCGGGTTTATCTGAGCCAGCGGGTATCCTCAAGGAAGGAGTAATTGTGTCTGCCATCTCCCCTGATTTGCGGTGGGTGCTGCAAAAATTTCAGGCTAATAAACCTGATCGTTGCCCAGCGGAGAAACTGTTTGTCCCTGATAGGTGGACGAATAGAGTTATCTCTGAACTTCATTGTTCGGTGTTGGCTGGTCTTCCTGGAATCTTTGGTACCAGAGAGTTAGTGGCTAGATCCTTTTGGTGGCCCTCTCTGTCGCGGGATGTGCGTGCTTTTGTGCAGTCCTGTGGGATTTGTGCTCGGGCTAAGCCCTTCTGTTCTTGTGCCAGTGGGTTGCTTTTGCCCTTGCCGGTCCCGAAGAGGCCTTGGACACATATATCTATGGATTTTATTTCTGACCTTCCCGTTTCTCAAAAGATGTCAGTCATTTGGGTGGTCTGTGATCGCTTTTCTAAGATGGTCCATCTGGTACCCTTGTCTAAATTGCCTTCCTCCTCTGATTTGGTGCCTTTGTTCTTCCAGCATGTGGTTCGTTTGCATGGCATTCCAGAGAATATTGTTTCTGACAGAGGTTCCCAGTTTGTTTCGAGGTTTTGGCGAGCCTTTTGTGGTAGGATGGGCATTGACTTGTCTTTTTCCTCGGCTTTCCATCCTCAGACTAATGGCCAGACCGAGCGAACCAATCAGACCTTGGAAACATATCTGAGGTGCTTTGTTTCTGCTGATCAGGATGACTGGGTGTCCTTTTTGCCTTTGGCTGAGTTCGCCCTTAATAATCGGGCCAGCTCGGCTACCTTGGTTTCACCGTTTTTCTGCAATTCTGGGTTCCATCCTCGTTTCTCTTCTGGACAGGTTGAGTCTTCGGACTGTCCTGGTGTGGATACTGTGGTGGACAGGTTGCAGCAGATTTGGACTCAGGTAGTGGACAATTTGACCTTGTCCCAGGAGAAGGCTCAACTTTTCGCTAATCGCAGACGCCGTGTGGGTCCCCGACTTCGTGTTGGGGATCTGGTTTGGTTATCTTCTCGTCATATTCCTATGAAGGTTTCCTCCCCTAAGTTTAAACCTCGTTTTATTGGTCCGTATAGGATTTCTGAGGTTCTTAATCCTGTGTCTTTTCGTCTGACCCTTCCAGATTCTTTTTCCATACATAACGTATTCCATAGGTCATTGTTGCGGAGATACGTGGCACCTATGGTTCCATCTGTTGAGCCTCCTGCCCCGGTTTTGGTGGAGGGGGAATTGGAGTATATTGTGGAGAAGATTTTGGATTCTCGTGTTTCAAGACGGAAACTCCAGTATCTGGTTAAATGGAAGGGTTATGCTCAGGAGGATAATTCCTGGGTTTTTGCCTCTGATGTCCATGCTCCCGATCTTGTTCGTGCCTTTCATGTGGCTCATCCTGGTCGGCCTGGGGGCTCTGGTGAGGGTTCGGTGACCCCTCCTCAAGGGGGGGTACTGTTGTGAATTCTGTGGCAGAGTTCACTCCTGTGGTCACAAGTGGTACTTCGCCTGATTCTCTCTGGGATCTTCCGTTTGTGGAGGAAAGTGGTACTGCAGCTTCTGAGTTTCCTCCCTCAGGTGATCTGATGAGCTCGTTAGCTTCTTCTCTACTTAACTCCACCTGATGCTTTGATCTATGCTTCCTGTCAATGTTTCAGTGTGGGACTTGTTTTTTCCCTGGATCATTCCTGTGGCCTGCTGCTCTGCAAAGCTAAGTTTTGCTTATGTTATTTTGTTGCTATTTTTCTGTCCAGCTTGTTTTATTGGGTTTTCTCGCCTGCTGGAAGCTCTGAGACGCAGAGGGAACACCTCCGTACCGTTAGTCGGTGCGGAGGGTCTTTTTGTCCCCTCTGCGTGGTTTTTAATAGGTTTTTGTGCTGACCGCAAAGTTATCTTCCCTATCCTCGTTCTGTTCAGCTAGTTGGGCCTCACTTTGCTAAATCTGTTTCATCTCTATGTTTGTGTTTTCATCTTACTCACAGTCATTATATGTGGGGGGCTGCCTTTTCCTTTGGGGAATTTCTCTGAGGCAAGGTAAGCTTATTTTTCTATCTTCAGGATTAGCTAGTTTCTCAGGCTGTGACGAGGCGCCTAGGTTCTGGTCAGGAGCGCTCCACAGCTACCTTTAGTGTGGTTTGATAGGCTTAGGGATTGCGGTCTGCAGAGTTCCCACGTCTCAGAGCTCGTTCTATTATTTTGGGTTATTGTCAGTTCACTGTATGTGCTCTGACCTCCATGTCCATTGTGATTCTGAATTGCCTTTCATAACACACAACCAGGATTTAAAAGTGACCAATACATCAGCCAGAAACTATTGGTACTGAGATGTGGTCTGTGGTCCCCACCCGCAGAACCACTCCATTATTGAGTGTGTCTTGATAATTGCCAATAATTTCCATCTGTTGTCTATTCCATTTGCACAACAGCATGTGAACTTGATTGTCAAACAGTGCTGCTTCCTAAGTGGACAGTTTGATTTCACAGAAGTTTGCTTACTTGACGTTATATTCTGTTGTCTAAGAGTTCCCTTTATTTTTTGAGCAGAGTGTACATATATATGTATATATATATATATATATATATATATATATATATATATATATATTCCACACAAGTGTAACAAATAAAGAGAGTAAAATATATATATGCAGCCAGAATAAATGAATAGTAAAGTAATACAGGCACAGTGAGTAATAATGGCAAACAATAGAGCGACAAGAAAAACAAGTGAGTGAATGGCTAAATACCAGGGAGAACAATAATGACGGAAGCTGAAAGTCCCCACGTGCATCACTGTTACATAGCAGGTTTGTCAGGGGTAGTCCGTCTGTGTTGGATGGGAAGTATATATAGTAGAGGTAATCTTAGTTAGTACAAGTAGGCATGCTCCTCTGGGAAATTAAATATGTGTTGCTTTTATCCTAAGTCATATGGCATAAGTTGATATTGACTTTTAGGATTGCTACTTCCAATATGTGGCACTAGAGTTCCAGTCCTCTTTCTATCTGAAGAGGAAATTTGCATATTTCATTTTCCAGAGGAGCATGCATGTTATGCCAGGCCTGACTTATCACTCTCCACAAGGAGAAACACTTACCCCTTAGATCCCAGTCTGAAGCATCTCACCTTGCCAAATCAGATCTCATACTTTGCATTGATGAGGGGCAATACCCTAAAACACAGTGTCTGCAAATTGAGATTCCTGCTTGGCTTTTAGCCTAAGTCATATGGCAAGGCTCGTTAAAGGGTCAATATTAACTTTTAGGATTGCTACTTCCAATTGGTGGCACTAGAAGTCTAGTCCTTCTTCTCTCTGAACAGGCAATTTGCATATTTAATTTCCCAGATGAGCATGCATGGCCTATAAATCTCTTCACACTGACATGCTAGACCCGGTTTGTCACTTTCCACAAGTAGAAATGTATCCCTTAGATCTAAGTTTGGTAAATTACAGAATTATAAATGATCAAAATGGGTTTCTAGGTAGAAAATTATTAACAAAAATTTGCATTATTGTAATTGTGTAACTAAATATTCCTGTGTTTATAAAACATATTGAACCCTAATGCTTTTTGCTTTTAAATAGGTTAATGGGAAGGACTTATTAAAAGCAACTCATGACGAAGCAGTTGAAGCCTTTCGTAATGCTAAAGATCCAATAGTTGTTCAAGTATTAAGACGAACACCAGTTAACAGAACACCTGGAAGTTCGCAGGAGGTGCAGCTTGTGAATGTGAGCACTCAAACAGACATCACATTCGAGCATATCATGGCTCTTGCCAAACTCAGACCAACCACTCCACCAGTTCCTGACATTTGCCCCTTTCTTCTATCTGACAGGTATGTCGTTTTTCAATATCATTCTCATGTTATTTAGATCTAGTTTAAATTTTTAGGAAATAGCATAAAGTTATCACAAAAAAGTCAACATTTTCATACTTAGTGCCCAACAGTCAGGCAAAACCACACAATACAGCCAACATCTTGGCTCCAGCTGCACTTAAGAGCCATGCTTTATTTCATGCAGCTTTTTCCTTCAAAAGAATCATGCGGGAAGCCTTACAACACATCTAATATTTCTAAAATGTATCTAAAAAATGAAAAAGACAGTATTCTTTTCCCTAATCAATCTTTGCCTCCTGGACACCATGTAGAGATTAGACAGATAATACCAACTTGTAAGTGAATTAAGAAACCAAGCAGCACATCAAGCCATTCACTGAAATTCATTGTTAGAAAAAGTATTTTCCATTTATTCCAAAGTGTACTTCTGTATTTATTGAAGTGATTGTGTCCACATTTTCCAGAATATCAAATGTGGACATGGCTTCATTAGCAGACAGGCTGAATTTCAAAAAGACAGATTGGAATCCAGCAGCTGCGGAACATTGCCAGCCCTTTGTTATGAATGTACTGCTGTATTTCTTTTGATTTGGTGCACAGATCATTGCCTGGAATCCAATTTAAGCTATGAAAATGACTACTCTAAGCGTGCAGTAAATGAAAAGAAACATATCTTTTTGTTCAGTGTTTCTTTAGATTAGCAACCCATCCTAACCTCTTGAAACGAGAAAGCTGCGGATAAGTTTGTCATATTTTAATTAAAAAGAACATTGTCTCATCTGGCCTTCTTACACCAATTTTTTCCCTATAGCTGCCATTCTCTTCATCCAATAGAGCATGAATTTTATGAAGGTAATGAGTATCTTTCCAGTCTACCTGCTGATGGAGACAGAATGGAAGACTTTGAGTATGAGGTGAGATTATTTTTCATATCGGCTGAGAGTTTATGGTTTTCTCCCAGCATAATCAAACTCATTTATTATTATGTTTACAGGTATTATTTACAGTGATTAATGACTAGTATACCCGTTTGTGCCAGTTTTGTATGAGTACGTGGTGTGAAAATAAAAACTTATTTTTGCTTTCTAATGCGGAGATAAAACTGCTTTTAGTCGGTACTCATAGCTGCTAATGCTGTGTAGTAGTTAGATAGAGTATCTGCCACCAATTCTGAAATGTCTACTTTTAGGAAATACTAGTGCTCATCTGGAATATATTCTGTGTTGTGCTTCTCTTCTATTATCACTCCTGGAGATTTCTTAATACATTTTAGAACTAATGACATTGGATCAGTACAATATATACTGGAGAGACTATAAACATTATGGCGTAGTGAGCAGAGTTCAAAGAACAAAACTAACAAAGCAAATTATGTAAAAGCGGAATTTAATTTCCTACAAATCAGATGGAATTTAAATTAACTTTTTAAGGGTTAAAAGGGAGTTTCTCAACCTTTAACGTTCAAAAAATAGGATTCAGATGGCCCTAAGATTTAGAGGAGGTGCAACTTGACTACTGCCAACATAAGTCTTCCTGCCCATGCCAAGAGTTTGATGCCATTTTTTCTCTGAGCTAAAGTCATGCATAATTGCATAATCTGACTCTGGATGCTGACCTGAGAGAAGAAGAAAAGTAGCTTGGCAAACTTAGCAACTCATGCTATTATATAATTTTTCCAAAAATACATTTAGGTGAAAAACATCATTTTACAGTCCACGTTAAAGCCAGCCTTTTAGAGAAGACAAGAGGACAACTGATAATTCTCACAATTGCTCTGTGAGGGTTAAAGAGTTGATCCAATATTCTCAAGCAGGAGCGCACTGCTCCCGAGCCTCCTGAATTCTTTGTTGCACAGTGGTATTCCTACCTTAGGTACATCTCCACCCTGCATCTTTGGTGTGCCGCTAGCCTAATCTATGCTTCCCCGATGCCTTTATAGGAGTCAGCCTTGCCTCTGCCAGATCAGTACAGAAGCTGGATAGAGATGACCAATGAAAGGAGATAGCTGTGCACTCCAGTGACTCCAGCTACCCTCAGAATAGTGCTTAGGGCTCACACTCACTTGCGCGAGACTCGGATGAGTCTCGCGTGGCAATACCCAGCACTGCACCTGGCACAGAGGAGCGGAGTGTGCGGCTGCATATATCTCTATGCGGCCGCATGCTCCGATCTGAGTGCCAGCAGCAGCGCCAGGTATTGTTGTGCGAGACTCATCCGAGTCTCGCGCAAGTGAGTATGAGCCCTAGCAATCTCAGTAGGAAAGAGCTGTTTATATTTTTGACACCCACTCCTAGACAAAAGTAGTTGTTGGTATCCTTGGCAATGAGCTGCAAAAAATAAAGGAGGAAATATATTATATTACAAGACATTTTTTGATAAGTTGCTTGTTTTTATACTCATTAGTAAAACATACCTGACTAAAAAGATGGGAATAAACCTTCAAAATTTTGGACAACATCGTGGTAAAGGTTTAAACATTTCCCATGTCCAACATTTAGTAGAACAGTGTGTTGTACGTACTCTCTGACAAGAGATTCTATTTGAGAAGTCATGACCCAATTTTTTTTAGCAGGTCTAGCGGTGCACAAAGATTGAAAACAGGAAACAGAGTATCATTGTTGCTTTGTAGCACTGGGGTCGTGTTCAAACCCCACTAAGGTCAACATCTGCAAGGTGTTTGTATGTCTGTATTTGTGTGGGTTTCCTCCCACACTCCAAAGACATACTGATAGGGAATTTAGATTGTGAACTCCAGTGGTGTCAGTGATGACAATATCTGTAAAGTGCTGTGAAATATGATCGTGCTTTATAAGTGAGCATAATTAATAAAATAATAAAAATGGAACACATCAAATTATCTATTCCACAAATATAAACATTTAGTCAGTTTAAATATCCTTAATATAAATGTCTCATCAGAAAATTACCTTTTATTTAAATTAGCATGCATTTTTTTAAATTTGTGTTTTTTTTATCTCATGATATGTATTAAAAAAATAAAATGAGAAATCTTGTAATGTTAACACTGGAAACTCGGGCTCTTTTTGCCTTGTGCTTCCTATACTTTCAGCAACTGTTTTCAGCAGCCTCCTTACCATTATAAAAAATATTTAGAACTGAGAGTCCTCAATGGTTGACACTTTTTAATGGCTAACTGAAAAGATGGTAACAAATTGCAGCTTTCAAGACTATTCAGGTCTCTTCATCAGGCACAGAATAATGCAAAATCTGAAGAATCACATATTTATACACAACGGGACACAGGAATAATGCAATAGAAAAGATAGGACGTGAAGCAGAACTATCATTATGGGAAAACTGTTCCAATATTTATGGCCACAAGTATTTATCCCTCTCTCATACTGATAGTTCTTCTTCATGTCATTTGATGCTCAAACCTTAATATATTGCAATCTACTGGCTAACCCGGCACAATTATATATATATGTATATATCTATATCTATCTATCTATCTATCTATCTATCTATCTATCTATCTATCTATCTATCTATCTATATCTATATCTATATCTATATCTATATCTAGTATAGAAAAAAATTAGAACAGCATCATATTACCAAACTTGTGGTGCAAAGCTCTCCAAACCAATACTCCAATGGCTCCAATAATATGCAAAAAAAAGGAAAACAGCACACAAAAAAATAATAGAAAAAGTGGGCTTTAATGCCTGGACGGCGTGGCAACGTTTCGGATTTCCAATCCTTTTTCAAGGCTTGAAAAAGGATTGAAAATCCGAAACGTTGCCACGCCGTCCAGGCATTAAAGCCCACTTTTTCTATTATTTTTTTGTGTGCTGTTTTCCTTTTTTTTTGCATATATCTATATATATATATTTATATATTTTTTATATATATATATATATATATATATATGTACATATATATATAAATATATATATATAATTGACAGGAAACTCCTATTTTCATAGCTGAAAATACAGTATCATCCATTCACAATAGGCAATGTTATAGCTCCCCCTGCTCCTTCCTTCATAAAGACTTTTTAGCCTTGAGTGTCTAATTGTCTAAGGCAGTCAAGATGCTTCACAGAAGTTTAAAATTTTGAGCTGTGAAATTTTTTTCCTATAAAAATGTTTTTTTCTAGCCCCAAATGGTACATTTCATAAGAGTGGCAGAATAAATTGCACCATACAATTTGTTGTGAAAATTCTCCTGAGTATGCTGTTATGTTGAGGAAAACTACGGTTTGGGCGTACAGAAGGGTTCGGAAGGGAAGGAGCGCAATTTGACTTTTTGAATGCAAAACGTGCTGGAATAATTAGCTGACGCTATGTCATGTTTGGAGAGCCCTTCATTTATGTATTTATTTTACGTACTTATAAAGTGCCATTATTAATTCCACAGCGCTTTACAAACATTATCGGCACGGTTACATTTGGAGTTGACAATCTGAATGCCCTATCAGTATGTCATTGAAATGTGGAAAAAAGTGTAGTACCTGGAGGAAACACACGCAAACTCGGAGAGAACATACAAACTCCTTCCATATGTTTTTTGGTTGGATTTGAACTCTGGACCCCAGTCATGCAAGGCTGCAGAGCTAACCACTGAGTCACCATGCTGCCCTGCTCATGTGCCTAAACAGGGGAAACTCCCCACAAGTGACACCATTTTGAAAACTATACCCCCTCAGTGAACTTATCTAGATGTGTGGTGAGCACCTTGAACCTCGAGGTGCTTCACAGCAGTTTATGCACATAGAGGAGCTGCGGAGACACCATCACATGTTTCTCAACGCAGGCAGTGAATAGCCAGGTCTTTCCCCGGGAAGGAACAACCAAGGGAAGGGCAGCATCCAATAAAGGAAAACATCCAATAAAGGAAAACCACCTATGCCAAGCATGGTATCCATCCACAGACAGCTGTTTCGGGGGTTTTGCCCCTCATCAGTGTGGAGTAGGAAACTGGCTATCAGGAGAAGTGCCTAGTAGAAAGTCTATAAAGGCACGGATGATTAACCTTGAGGAGACCAAAACATCCAACACCGCGGAGACACTATCACGTGTTTCTCAATGCAGTGATCCAGAACACTGCCCCCAAATATGCAAATGCACTTAGCGGAGCTGCGGAGACACCATCACATGTTTCTCAACGCAGGCAGTGAATAGCCAGGCCTTTCCCCGGGAAGGAACAACCAAGGGAAGGGCAGCATCCAATAAAGGAAAACATCCAATAAAGGAAAACCACCTATGCCAAGCATGGTATCCATCCACAGACAGCTGTTTCAGGGTTTTTGCCCCTCATCAGTGTGGATTAGGAAACTGGCTATCAGGAGCAGCAGTTTATAGCAGAGAGCAGTGAAATTAAAAAAAAACACATTTTTCCACAAAAATGTTTTTTAGCACCAAATTTTGCATTTTCATAAAGGTTACAGGAGAAATTAGAGCTGTATGGCAGCTTGTTTTTTGCAGGACGAGATGACATTTTCAGAGATACAATGTTTAATAACGTTAATCTTTTTATCGTGTTTTATTCCACTTTTTTGGCTGTACGATGATAAAGCATAGTTTTTGCCTCAATTTTTTTCTTACAGTGTTCACTAGAGGACAGTTTTATAGGTCGGGTGCTTCCAGACATGACAATTCCCAATATGTGTACATTTTTTTTCTATAAATATTTATATAAGGGTTCAATGTATACGGTATACATTTTTTTATTATAATTTTACGATTTCTTTTTTAAATATTTTTATATTTTTTGTCACTTTTTTTACTTTGTCCCACTATTGGTTTTTCACTTTTTCAGCAGTATTTCCTATAAAATTCACCTCTGTCAAAACTCACTTATCTAGAATCAACTCAGAGACTAAATCCTTGACAAAGACTGGCTTTATTCTTTTTTAGGTTTGCCTTTGTGGTGACATTCAAAAATGGCACTGAAAGTATTAAAGCCAATGCTTTCTCAAAAGTTTATGTCTATTGCCTTGGACCCATCCTGCTATGCTTTTCTAGTCCATTCCTATTCCTACATGTCATTGAACCTCCCTCTCCATGGATTTCGTTACTAACTTGTCAACCTCCAAAAAACATAGTTGTTTTTTGGGAGATGGTTGAAACATTGAGCAAAGTGTCACTTTGTCTGTCTAAGTTACCTAACTCCTAAACCTTGAGGAAATTATTAATCAAATAGATCGAATGTTTGCATGGTATTCTTGAAAGTATTATTTACAACTTAGCAAATCAGCTTATTTAACCCCTTGGTGACTAAGCCAATTTTATACTGTACCTAATGACCAGGCGAATTTTTACAATTCTGACCACTTTCACTTTATGAAGTTATAGCTCTGGAAGGCGTCAACGGATCCCACTGATTCTGAGAATGTTTTTATGTTTTTTTGTGACATATTGTATTTCATGATAGTGGTAAAATTTATTCAATATGACTTGCGTTCATTTATTGAATTTTGTCAAAAATTTTGAAAAATTTGCAATTTTCAAACTTTTTATTTCTGTGCCCTTAAATCAGAGAGTCATATCTCACAAAGTAGTTAATAAATAACATTTCCCACATGTCTACTTTAGATCAGCACAATTTTCGTAACTTTTTTCCAGGACATTTTAAGGGTTAAAAGTTGACCAGCAATTTCTCATTTTTCCACCAAAATTTGCAAAACCATTTTTTTAGTGATCACCTCACATTTGAAGTGAGTTTGGGGGGCAATATAACAGAAAATACCCAAATTGACACCATTCTAAAAACTGCACCCCTCAAGGTACTCAAAACCACATTCAAGCAGTTTATTAAAGGGACTCTGTCACCTGAATTTGGAGGGAACAATTTTCAGCCATAGAGGCGGGGTTTTCGGGTGTTTGATTCACCCTTTCCTTACCCGCCTTGTGCAGGCATGTACTACGGAGGACAGAGAATGAACTTCAATCCAATATTGCAGCCAGCATGCAGCCAGCGGGTAAGGAAAGGGTGAATCAAACACCCAAAAACCCCGCCTCTATGGCTGAAAATTGTTCCCTCCAAATTCAGGTGACAGAGTCCCTTTAACCCTTCAGATGCTTCACGAGAACTAAAGCAATGTGGAAGAAAAAATGGTACTTTTTCACAAAAATTTTTTTACTTTGGAACAAAGCATTTTTATTTACACAAGGGTATCAGGAGAAAATGGACCACAAAAAGCCACTGTTTGGGCATTTGGCAGGGCTCAGCAGGGAGAGTGCAAAATTGGCTGTAATCAATGGCGGGTACCATGTCGTATTTGGAGCCCCCTGATTTACCTAAACAGCGGAGCCCTCCAATTTTAATTCCAACCCTAGCACAACCCTAAACCCCAACCCTAACCCCAACACCACATTAACCCCAGCACCACAACCCTAACCCCAACACAACACTAGTCCCAACCCTAAATCTAGCCCCAACCCTAACCTTAGCCCAACCCTAACCCTAGCTCTCACCCTAGCCCCAACCCAAACCCTAGCCAAACCCAAACCCTAACTCTAACCCGAACCCTAAACCTAGCCCCAACCCTAACCCTAGCCCAATCCTAGCCAACCCTAATCCTAGCTCTAACCCTAGCCGCAACCCTAACCCCAGCCCAACCCTAACCCTAGCTCTAATCCCAACCCCAACCCTTGCCCCAACCCTAACCCTAGCTATAACCTAAACCATAACACTAAACCTAGCTCCAACCCTAACCCTAATGTTAAAATTCCTTTTTTTATTTTATTATTTTTACCTAACGAGGAGATAAAGGGGGTTTGATTACTATTTTTTTATTTTGATCAATGTGATAGGGTCTATCACAGTGATAAAAGTGAACCAATAGGCAAAATCTCCTATTGTTGTCGAGTGCCTGCTGGCAGATCTCAGCGGGCGCACTGAGTATGCACCCAACATTTTCTTCCCTGAAGAGGATGCTGAGGGCTGGGGGACAGAGCCGGATTGACCGGGGCATACCAGAGGGGACTCCATGTCTCTCTCCTCTGGTATGCTAGATCATATCAGAGGAGAGAGAAACAAGTGGGAAATCGGACTTTTTTTTGCGGTCGACGTTATTTGGTGAATAACGCTGATCGCAGCAATGAGCACTCTAAAAACTGACCCAAATCATGTTCGCTGGGGTCTCAGCTAACCTGATAGCTGAGACTACAGAATCTTTCCAATGCTGGGGGGCATTATAACCTTTTTTCTCAGCGCTGTTAAAAAGCGGCGATGAGAAATACAGTAAAGGTACCGTCACACTAAGCGACGCTGCAGCGATACCGACAACGATCCGGATCGCTGCAGCGTCGCTGTTTGGTCGCTGGAGAGCTGGTACACAGACAGCTCTCCAGCGACCAACGATGCCGGTAACCAGAATAAACATCGGGTTACTAAGCGCAGGGCGGCGCTTAGTAACCCGATGTTTACCCTGGTTACCATCGTTAAAGTAAAAAAAACAACCACTACATACTTACCTACTGCTGTCTGTCCCCGGCGCTGTGCTTCTCTGCACTGACTGTGAGCACAGCGGCCGGAAAGCAGAGCAGTGACGTCACCGCTGTGCTTTCCGGCTGCCCGGCACTCACAGCCAGAGCAGAGAAGCAGAGCGCCAGGGACAGTCAGCGGTAGGTAAGTATGTAGTGGTTGTTTTTTTTACTTTAACGATGGTAACCAGGGTAAACATCGGGTTACTAAGCACCGCCCTGCGCTTAGTAACCCGATGTTTACCCTGGTTACCAGCGAAGACATCGCTGAATCGGCGTCACACACGCCGATTCAGCGATGTCAGCGGGAGATCCAGCGACGAAACAAAGTTCTGGACTTTCTGCCCCGACCAGCGATATCACAGCAGGGGCCTGATCGCTGCTGCCTGTCACACTGGACGATATCGCTAGCCAGGACGCTGCAACGTCACGGATCGCTAGCGATATCGTCTAGTGCGACGGTACCTTAAGTATTGTTAACTGCTACTATTAAAAGGCATATCAGGGTAATTAAGGGGTTAAAAAATATGTAATAATATTCTGTTAATGGACCGATATGGAATTGTCCCTTTCATCTGTTTACCACTAAGAAACCAATGATCAGACTGAACATGCTAGTCAGGCACTGAAGCAATATCTTTGGTGTTATGTCTTTTATCATTAGGCTAACTAGGTGGAACTTCTTACTTTACCTCAGGGGTGGGGAATCTTTTTTCTGCCAAGGGCTGTTAGGTGTCGAGTTCCCGGGGGAATCTCGAACCACCTCCGCTGCGGTCTCAAGCCGCAGTGGAGTCTGCTCAGCAGAGATGTCAGTCCCAGCATCTGGCTCAGGCAGATACTGTGCGCTTGGTTACTGCAGATCTTCCAGGCTCAGCCATTGTAACCAGCACTGATCAGTGGTGAGCAGATGCTCCTGGGACTAAAGGTACCTTCACACTGAGCAACTTTACAATGAGAATGACAACGATCCGTGACGTTGCATCATCCTGGATAGCGATCTCGTTGTGTTTGACATGCAGCAGCGATCAGGATCCCGCTGTGACATCGCTGGTCGTAGCTAGAAGTCCAGAACTTTATTTGGTAGTCAGGCCGGCGTGATTCGTCATGTTTGACAGCAAAAGCGATGATGCCAGCAATGTTTTTACATGGAGCTAACAACCAGTGAGAACGATAAGTACGTCACTGGATCGCTCCTGCATCGTTCTGGTGTTGCCGTGTTTGACGTCTCTATAGCGACCTAAACAGCGACGCTGCAGCGATCGGCTCGTTGTCTATATCACTGCAGCGTCTCTTAATGTGACGGTACCTTAAGTCCTGCTTTTCCTCTACTGAGCATGCCCAAGGGACAACCTGTCATTGGAGGTCGGGGGTCACGTGCTCAGGTCCTGTAGCAGCTCCTATTGGACCACTAGGAAGGTCCCGGAGAGCTTCCTCTATAAAAGGTTTAACGGCCATGCGCTAGTATAAATCAGAAATTGTGTGTGAGGATGCATGCCTGTTCTGGTGAAAGCTCCGAATCATTCCCATCCCTAAAGTTGATGAATGTTCGCAAATGTTGGAGCTGCCTAACGCCAGATAGTGCCATCCAGCACCAGGCACAAACTATACTGCATCTAACCAGCAGTGACTGCCAGTGCGGTGCTGTACGCTCTCTGTGCGGCTATCTCCAGTTTCTCCTGACAAACTGTCAGTGTAGGGTGGGAACTCTCGCTTGATCCCAGCATCTGTCTCAGGGCGTCCTCAGGTGCGGGCTCAAAAGCCACTGAGGGTCAGAGCGGGATCAATCACCAGCATAGTGAAGGTGAATTGCAGGGATCCCACTAGTATCCATTTGCTGCACCCTGTGACTGCTAACAGGGCACAGCGTTATCTTTATTCCCTGCGACTCTGTGAAGCAACGGAGTTCGCTCCTATACAGACCGGGTGACGAAACCCGTGTCTATTCTGGCGTAGTACCGCCATTATCTTGCAGCAGGTTCCACTCCTGCACGGTGGAACCCGGGCTGTGAACACACCTTTACTACTGTATCATTATATTTACTCGGAGCATTCCGCCAGCCATAACAAGGGCCATTTGGAATATTATAATAACATTTGGGGGCTGTATAAAATTATTAACTTAAACATTAGTCAACTATATTTATTCAAATATTAAAACAGCTCCCACCTAATGATGGCTGTAATGACTTCTCTTTGGTGAGGCATGTGACGTTGGGAGGTATTGATGATGTTGCTGCTTGCTACTGGTTTTCTAAGTTTGCATCAGTCAGTCTTGAGCTATGTCTACATTTTGCAATGGAAAATTTTGAAAAGAACTTCCCCCAGGAATAAGCATGTATGTGCCCCCAGCAATGCCCTTTATCTAATATGTATGCGTCACCCCTCAATGACCATCTCATGTAACATCACATAAGAGGTGGATGTGGCAATAGGTTACATGAGATGGGCATAGAGGGCGGCACACACAAACACTACTCACCATGAAAAAATGTATGTGCCATACAGTGCCCTTCTCATGTTACATGGCACTACATCCAACCCTCATTATGTGATATAAAAGGTGGATGAATTTGCCGCTCTGTACCCATTCACTGTAGGATTTCGGCAATCCACCTCCTCTATATGTAATGTTACACGAGGGGGACATTTAGGGTGGCACGTAGATTGAGAGAGATGGCTGCAGGTGCCTCCCCTAGTGCCCATCTCATTGCAGGATAAACCTATCATTGTGTAACCACTGCTCAGAATATCTGCTGGTGAAAGGACACAGGGCAGATATGACTGAACTTAGCTGTTCATGTAATGTGACACTGTTGATATGCATTAAGTAGGTGCAGAAAAATATAAAACATCTGATGCATCATGTTACATAGACTGTTATTGCTTAGTTATTTTTTGTAGCTATAGTGCTGGCATACCCGGGGGAGTATTAACTCTGCTATGAATGGAGAGCCCTCCTCTCTGCAAAAACATCACCAAACAGGGAACACAAATTTTCTTGATAATATGCCAATTTAACCACCCCAAAATTAATTACGATAACAATTTCAACAAAAATTGTTGATTTCGTGAAAGAATTACAGAATTCCAAAAAATGTTATTTGATAATTTGCATCACTTTTGCCATTTTTGCTTTCCCCTACGTAGTAGCTTAATCTTGTGTATGGTACTACTGGGGAAAGTCATTCCAGAAGCAAGCATGATAAAATTTATTTTCACCAAAAATTAAAAAGAAAATGAGAATTATGAGATATATTGAAAATTTGATACTCAGGAAATGATGCTTCTTTTCGGGGAAAATTTAGAATTGTGTGCACAAAAATGGCTTGGTATCTACCACTGAGGCTGAGTGCAAGTTATTAATTTTCAAAAGTGAAATCATTTTAGGCTCTTTGGCACTGATTATGGAGAACTTGGACATAAGGGAGTTCGGTTTCCAAACAAACTACTTGACACATTTCATGGGCGCAGAAAGTGAATTGATGGTGCAATCGAGATAAAGGAGTAAGAATATGGTAAATGTACATGAGGATAATGATGAAGGGACTAATTACAATGGCAAGGCAATAATGGTTACCAGAGAAACAATTACAATGAGGAGGACAGTTTGAGCAATGCTTATCTTGCTGGTCAGTTTGTTTTCCTCACATTAACACTTGATTAGGGTTGAGCGACTTTTCATTTTTTGAGGTCGAGTCGGGTTTCACGAAACCCGACTTTCTCAAAAGTCGGGTCGAGTGAAATCGGCCGATCTTATTGAAAAGTCGATGTCGGGTATCGGCCAAAACACGAAACCCAATGCAAGTCAATGGCAATTTTTTTTTTTATATTTACTTCAGCGTGATATAGCAGAAAAGCCGGTAATTCAATTTTCATTTCTCCTGCCTAAACCCGACATGATATGAGACATGGCTTACATACAGTAAACCATGTCATATCCCCCTTTTTTTTAGCATATTACACACTACTAATGTTAGTAGTGTGTATGTGCAAAATTTCGACGCTCTAGCTATTAAATTTAAGGGTTAAATCGCGGAAAAAATTGGTGTGGGCTCCCACGCAATTTTCTCTGCCAGAGTGGTAAAGCCAGTGACTGAGGGCAGATATTAATAGCCTGGAGAGGGTCCACGGTTATTGGCCCCCCCGGCTAAAAACATCTGCCCCCAGCCACCCCAGAAAAGGCACTGTAAGATGTGCCTATTCTGGCACTTGGCCACTCTCTTCCCATTCCCGTGTAGCGGTGGTATATGGGGTAATGAAGGGTTAATGTCACCTTGCTATTGTAAGGTGACATTAAGCCAGATTAATAATGGAGAGGCATCAATTCTGACACCTATCCATTATTAATCCAATTGTATGAAAGGGTTAAAAAAACACACACACATTATTAAAAAGTATTTTAATGAAATAAACACACAGGTTGTTTTAATATTTTATTGCTCTCTCAATCCACCTGAAGACCCTCACTCTGTAACAAAGGAAAAATAAAAAAACAACAATATACATACCTTCCGTTGATCTGTAACGTCCCACGATGTAAATCCATTTGAAGGGGTTAAAATATTTTACAGGCAGGAGCTCTGCTATAATGCAGCTGTGCTCATGCCTGTAAAACCCCGGGGAATGAAGGTAATGTAGGTCAATGACCTATAGTTATCTTCAGTCGCGGTGAAGCGCCCTCTGCTGGATGTCCTCATATGAACTCGAGCCTGGGAGCTTTCCAGGAAAGTTCCCACGCCAATTTTTTCCGCGATTTAACCCTTAAATTTAATAGCTACAGCGTCCAAATTTTGCACATACACACTACTATCATTAGTAGTGTGGAATATGCCAAAAAAAATGGGGATATGACATGGTTTACTGTATGTAAGCCATGTCTCATATCATGTCGGGTATAGGAAGGAGAAATGAAAAGCCGACACTTGAATTACCGGCTTTTCAACATTATCGCGCTGAAGTAAATATAAATATATATATATATATATATATATGTGTCTCTATGACATATATATATATATATATATATATATATATATATAAACGAAACCCGACTTTGGGAAAAAAGATCGCCGACCGCCGACCTGATCCCACAGTGGGATCAGGTCGGGTTTCACGAAACCCGACTTTGCCAAAAGTCGGCGACTTTTGAAATTGGCCGATCTGTTTCGCTCAATCCTACACTTCATGCCTTTACATGTGCTTTTTCTGGGAAATCTGCACAATTTGGCAAATTCTAATTTTGCCAGATCTTGTCATCTCTAGCTTTTATTATTCCTTCTGCAGTAAACTCACTATATTGCTGTCTCTCAAGTTGGTGAAATTTGTCCATCTAGAGCATTTAAATAAGAGGATCAGGGCTCAAATCGCTAATACATTATGCATGTATCTATCAATTTTACTGTATTGCCCCTGGAATGGAGAATATTTGGAAATGCAAATTTTAGATTACATCTATAATTTTGCTGGGTGGATGTTAGGGAATCTTGCAGTAGTCTCATACTAGTATGTACAGGAATTATGTCAGTTAAAGTACAATTAAAACAACAAAGATTTTGACAACTGTGCTATATAAAATCCTCAATTTATCTGTTTGACAGAAAATACTAACACTTTCCCCCTTTGGAGAAAGAAAACCATCTGATATTCCAATATTGGATCAGATTGAAAAATAATACTTGTTCCAGTCCTCTGGTCTGAGCATTATCTTCATCGAGCACATGGAATTGATAAACACGAATGTCTTTTTACTGCACCGCCACCCATATCTATTTAGTTGAATCTGACATCAATTCTGATTTGTCCCCCCTCTTTTCTTTTCAAAAAGTCATGCCATTCTCAGCCTGTCATTGCTGATAAGTGAGAAGACATGAGGGAATCCAATTTCATTTGTGATTGCAAAGCTTTCGACAAATTGATCGTGTTTACCGTCTCGCAACCCTGTTTGAGCCTTGTTTATTTCTATTTCGCTTAACACAAACTCTATATTTGTTTACCTGTATGACTACAATGCTAAGAGCACTCCATGGCTCTATGAAGCAAATTACAAGATTGAAGTGTATCCAATGCAGGAATACACAATTTTTACATTTCAACTAATTTTTATCACTGTAATTATTTCTCTTGAAATATCAGCAAGTTGACATATGGACTGGTAAGTAGTGAGCTAAGTTTGGTTCAGATGAACAGTGGTTGCTCATGGTATTGCAGCCAGAATGCATATTCAAAAGTGTCTATACAGTTGAACTTTTAATAACTTTCTTTATGGACTGTTTCTTAACCCCTTCATGACCCGGGGTATTTTCGTTTTTTCGGTTTTGTTTTTCGCTCCCCTCTTTCCCAGAGCCATAAATTTTTTATTTTTCCGTCAATATGGCCATGTGAATGCTTATTTTTTGCATGATGAGCTGTATTTTTGAACAACATCATTGGTTTTAGCATGTCATGTACTAGAAGAAGAGAAAATAATTCCATGTGTGGTGAAATTGCAAAAAAAAGGGCAATCCCACAAATGTTTTTTGTTTGTTTTTGCTAGGTTCACTAAATGCTAAAACTGATCTGCCATTATGATTCTTCAGGTCATTACGAGTTCACAGACACCAAATATGTCTAAGTTATTTTTTATTTAAGTGGTGAAAAAAAATTCCAAACTTAAATAAAATAAAAAAAAATAATAAAATATAAAATAAAAATTGCGCCATTTTCTGATACCCATAGTGTCTCCATTTTTTGTGATCTGGGGTCGGGTGAGGGCTTATTTTTTGCTTGCTGAGCTGACATTTTTAATGATACCATTTTAGTGCAGATACATTCTTTTGATCTCCCGTTATTGCATTTTAATGCAATGTCACATCAACAAAAAAAACGTAATTCTGGCATTTTTAATTTTTTTCTCACTACGCTGTTCAATCAGGTTAATCTTTTTTTTTATAGATTGGGCGATTCTGAATGCAGCGATACCAAATATGTGTATGTTTGAGTTTTTTTATTGTTTTATTTTGAATGGGGCGAAAGGGAGGTGTGATTTAAACTTTTATATATATTTTTTTCATATTTTTTAAAGCATTTTTTTTAACTTTTGCCATGCTTCAATAGCCTCCATGGAAGGCTAGAAGATGGCATAGCCCGATCGGCTCTGCTACATAGAAGCGATGCTCAGATCACTCCTTTGTAGCAGAATTACTGCATTGCTATGAGCGCTGACCACAGTTTGGCGCTCATAGCAATTCGGCATCAACAACCACAGAGGTCTCAAGAAGACCTCTGGTTGTTATGCCGATACATCGCTGACCCCTGATCATGTGACGGGGGTCATCGATGCGCTGATTTCCGGCCCAATGGCAGCGGCATTTGACTACTTAATAGTGGTGGGTGATTCGCGATTCCACTTGCCGCTATTGTGGGCACATATTAGCTGTTCAAAGCAGCTGACATGACCCTGCTTTGATGCGGGCTCACCGCCGGAGCCCGCATCAAAGCAGGGGATCTGACCTCGGACGTACTATCCCATCCGAGGTCAGAAAGGGGTTAAATATCTTCAAATCTAAATATATTATGTGGAGAAAATAGCAACAGGAAATATACATAAAAAAGAGTGTAGAACATGTCAGGTCCTGTCAGTCAAAATGTGTGCTAAGAAGATTATATCAAGGATATAAACCCCAACAATGCAGAATTGAGTTACAGAGTCTATGTTGTGATTTCGCCCCCTATAGTTTTTTATCTTAAGTCTTTTACTAGTCAAAAGCAGATACTGATGATACCGATGCACAATGTTTTTTCTCTAATTTGGTTTATTTTCAGATTTTTTATTGTATGTGCATGATTTTAATGGCAGCGATAATGCTGTTAACAACATTCAGAGACATGCTTTAAAGCAGCCATGTATGAACTGGAGACAAGTTATTGACTTCTTTGGAAGAGTGCTTTAGGCATGTTTTATGATCTGTGCGCAGGTTACTGTTCAGAAAAAGGGAGGGGCATTATCAAATATTAATAGTTGATCATATCTATATAGGTGATACCATTATTTCTATTCCTAAATGTGGAGATTATGAAATTATTCCTGAAAGTGATCTGTACACAGCAAGAATTACCAGTCTATTATGAAGATCAGTGACCAGAGTTAGATTTCAGGATATTCTTTTAATATAAATACTGATACGGGAAATAAAAAAATAAATACACTTTTTTATTCCCTTAACTACCTACAATACGCTTTTTAACGGTTTTCATTCAAGGTCTTTAGTCCTTAGCACCACTTTTTAAGAGGCTGAGGATTAAGTAAATAGCGCCCTCTGACAGACCAAAATGCCATAAGTATTGCCTATATATGACAGCTGGCATCCTGAAGCAATGGTCGTTATCAGTTATGGAACCAATTGTAACTAACTAACCACTTACACGTGGTCAAAATTGTTGGTACCCCTCATTTGATGACAGACAAACCCACAATGGTCACAGAAATAACTTGAATCTGACAAAAGTAATAATAAATTGAAGATCTATGAAAATTAATAAATGAAAGTCAGACATTGCTTTTCAACAATGCTTCCACAGAATAAAAAAAATAAAATAAAAAACTCATGAAATAGGCCTGGACATAAATCATGGTACCCCTTAAAATAATGTGACAAAAAAGGTAGGTTAAATCAAGGTGTGTCCACTAACTAGCATTACGGCTGTCTACAATCTTGGAATCAGTGAGTGGGCCTGTATATAGATAAAAGCTTTAAGACCATCTCCAAGCAATTTGATGTTCCTGTGACTACAGTTGCACATATTATTCAGAAATGTAAGATTCATGGGACTGTTTCCAACCTCCCTGGACTCGGCTGCAGGAGGAAAATTGATGACAAAACAAAGAAATGGATAATATGAATGGGAACAAAAGAGCCCAGAAAAACTTCTATTGTGAACAGAGTCAGAATAGGCGGCTTCACAGGAGCGCCAAGCTGGTGATGGGAGTTTTTTAGTGCAGATAGCATGCTGCAGCTCCGGCCGGATGCTTCAGAAGAGGATAAGACTGGATGAAGTAAAAATGGACCGGTCATATGGAGCGCAAGCGACACAGTTCAGCTGGTATTAAAAAGTCTGCATTTATTATTTCCACAACGCGTTTCAACGGAATAGTTCCGTCTTCTTCAGGTGGCAGTTAACTGAAATATTAAATGAAGACTTTTTAATACCAGCTGAACTGTGCCACTTGCGCTCCATATGACCGATCCATTTTTACTTCATCCAGACAAAACTTCTAAACAGATTAAAGGTGAACGTTAGGCTCAAGGAACATCAGTGTCAGATCACACCATCCTTCGTTGTATGAGCCAAAGTGAACTTCATGGGAGACGACCAAAGAGGACACCATTGTTAAAAAAAATCATAAAAAAGCCACACTGGAATTTACCAAACTACATGTTGACAAGCCACAAAGCTTCTGGGAGAATGTCCTATGGAAAGATGAGACAAAAATGGAACTTTTTGGCAAGGCACATCAGGTCTATGTTCACAGACAGAAAAATGAAACATATCGAGCAAAGAACACTGTCCCTACTGTGAAACATGGAGGAGGCTCTCTTATGTTCTGGGGCTGCTATGTTGCATCTGGCACAGTATGTCTAGAATCTGTGCAGGGTGCAATGAAATCGCAAGACTATCAAGGGATTCTAGAGAAAAATGTGCTGCCCAGTATCAGAAAGCTTGGTCTCAGTAGCAGGTAACTGGTCTTGCAACAAGATAAAGACCCAAAACACACAACTAAAAACATCCAAGAATGGCCAAGAGGAAATCATTGGACTATTCTGAAGAGGCCTTCTATGAGCCCTGACCTAAATCCTATTGAATATCTTTGCAAAGAGCTTAAACATGCCGTCTGGAAAAGGAAACCTTCAAGCACGAGGCAACTGGAGCAGTTTGCTCTTGAGGAGTGGGCCAAAATACCTGTCGAGAGGTGCAGAAGTCTCATTGACAGTTATTGGAATCGTTTGATTGCAGTGATTGCCTCAAAAGATTGTGCAACAAAATATTACGTTAGGGGTACCATCAATTCTGTCCAGGCCTATTTCATGAGTTTAATTTTTTTTTATTCTGTAGAAGCATGGTTGAAAAGCAATGTCTGACTTTCATTTGTTCATTTTCATAAATTTTTTATGTATTATTACTTTTCTCAGATTGAAGTTATTTCTTTGACCATTGTGGGTTTTTCTGTCATTAAGCGAGGGGTACCAACAATTTTTAACACGTGTGTACATGCTGCTGTCATGCTCGATCTAGATGGTTGAAAGATATGGAGAGTTTTGTCTTTAAACCTATTGGTGAGTGTCGATCGCAGGTTTTAATAGTTATCACAATATGAGGTCATCTAATGAACTTTGAGTACTGTGAGCTATTAGTCCCTGCCATCAACAAGGTCTAACAGGCTCTGATAGTGAAAGACTGACAGGTCTCGTTCATTGCATGAGAAATCAACAATCAATAATATTCAAGACCCACAGTGGAAATAAGAAAAAAAGTGAAAAAGGTAAAGCCAACGTGTAAAACAAAAATCACTGAAAGCAGCTTTGTGTAAAAGCAAAACTTACCAAAAAATATGTGCATAATTAGTTAATTAGTATCACTACATCCATAACCACTTAAGTTATAAAACTTCAACATTATATATTCCATACAGCAAATACTTTAAAGAAAAATATAAAATATAGCTTTTCCACCATAAAAACCAAAGAAATGACCCTTAAAATATGTTGGTATAAGTGCAATGTGTACGTGCACATTCACACTGTGGCAATTTAAAAGACGGAACCTAGGATAAAAACAAAATAAGCAAATATCCTGCAGTAAGTAGAAAAGAAATAGTAAAAGTGAATGGAAATTATATAGTGTACCTCAGTTGACACTATTTTGATCAAAAGAATGTATAAGCCATGACACTGCACAAGATGTTCACAACCAGGATGGATCATAACTCTAGTTCACCTTGCTCAGTGTCAGCAGAACTGAAAATAGATGAGGGTAGAACAGTACCCAATCCTGACTTGTCCACCTTGTCACATCTATATTTTTGGCATTTCTGCATTAGAAAAAGTCCACTTAACAATTTGTGGGTTTCATATCTTCAGAAGCACAAAGTATGCTCAATGTATGGGTTCGTAGCTGGCATATTTAAAATTTTCCAGAAAAAGCACAGCGTGAATGCTGTAGAATGAAAACACCTGTGTGTCCACAAAAGTCATTGTAGCCATAGATGGATTAACTGAGAGGTGTTGTTTCTAAAATAGGGCCACTTTTGAGGGGTTTCTGTTGTTCTAGCTCTTTACAGGCTCTGTAATTGTTACCCGCAAACTATGCTAGCAAAATCTGCCCTCCAAACATTTGGGGCTTTACCACATTTAGGAGAAGCTTTGAACTTTGCTGTTAACCCCTTCCCGACCTTTGACGCCACGTAGGCGTCATGAAAGTCGGTGCCATTCCGACCCATGACGCCTATGCGGCGTCATGGAAAGATCGCGTCCCTGCAGATCGGGTGAAAGGGTTAACTCCCATTTCACCCGATCTGCAGGGACAGGGGGAGTGGTAGTTTAGCCCAGGGGGGGTGGCTTCACCCCCCCGTGGCTACGATCGCTCTGATTGGCTGTTGAAAGTGAAACTGCCAATCAGAGCGATTTGTAATATTTCACCCATTATAACGGGTGAAATATTACAATCCAGCCATGGCCGATGCTGAAATATCATCGGCCATGGCTGGAAATACTAGTGTGCCCCCACCCCACCCCACCGATCGCCCCCCCCAGCCCCCCGATCTGGCCGGTACACTGCTCCGGCTCCCCTCTGTCCAGTGCTCCGCTCCCCCCCGTGCTCGTGTCCGCTCCCCCCGTGCTCCAATCACCCCCCCGTGCTCCAATCACCCCCCCTGCACTCCGATCCACCCCCCCGTGCTCCGTTCCACCCCCCCGTGCTCCATTCCAGCCCCCCCGTGCTCCGTTCCACGCCCCCCGCGCTCCGTTCCACCCCTCCCGCGCTCCGATTCCCCCCCCCGTGCTCCGATCCCCCCCCCGTGGTCCCCCCCCACCATATCATACTTACCGATCCAGCCGTGGTCCCGTCCGTCTTCTCCCGGGCGCCGCCATCTTCCAAAATGGCGGGCGCATGCGCAGTGCGCCCGCCGAATCTGCCTGCCGGCAGATTCGTTCCAAAGTGCATTTTGATCCCTGAGATATAATCTCAGTGATCAAAATAAAAAAAATAATAAATGACCCCCCCCCCCCCCTTTGTCACCCCCATAGGTAGGGACAATAAAAAAATAAAGAATTTTTTTTTTTTCCACTAATGTTAGAATAGGGTTAGGGTTAGGGGTAGGGTTAGGGTTAGGGGTAGGGTTAGGGTTAAGGTTAGGGCTAGGGTTAGGGGTAGGGGTAGGGGTAGGGTTAGGGCTAGGGTTAGGGCTAGGGTTAGGGTTAGGAATGTGCACACGTATTCTGGTCCTCTGCGGATTTTTCCGCTGCGGATTTGATAAATCTGCAGTGCTAAACCGCTGCGGATTTATGGCGGATTTACCGCGTTTTTTTTCTGCGCATTTCACTGCGGTTTTACAATTGCGATTTTCTATTGGAGCAGTTGTAAAACCGCTGCGGAATCCGCACAAAGAAGTGACATGCTGCGGAATGTAAACCGCTGCGTTTCCGTGCAGTTTTTCCGCAGCATGTGTACAGCGATTTTTGTTTCCCATAGGTTTACATTGAACTGTACACTCATGGGAAACTGCTGCGGATCCGCAGCGTGTGCACATACCTTTAGAATTAGGCTATGTGCACACGGTGCGGATTTGGCTGCGGATTCGCAGCAGTGTTCCATCAGGTTTACAGTACCATGTAAACATATGAAAAACCAAATCCGCTGTGCCCATGGTGCGGAAAATACCGCGCGGGAACGCTGCGTTGTATTTTCCGCAGCATGTCAATTCTTTGTGCGGATTCCGCAGCGTTTTACACCTGTTCCTCAATAGGAATCCGCAGGTGAAATCCGCACAAAAAACACTGGAAATCCGCGGAAAATCCGCAGGTAAAACACAGTGCCTTTTACCCGCAGATTTTTCAAAAATGGTGCGGAAATATCTCACACGAATCCGCAACGTGGGCACATAGCCTTAGGGTTAGGGTTGGAATTAGGGTTGTGGTTAGGGTTAGGGGTGTGTTGGGGTTAGTGTTGTGGTTAGGGGTGTGTTGGGGTTAGGGTTGTGATTAGGATTATGGCTACAGTTGGGATTAGGGTTAGGGGTGTGTTGGGGTTAGTGTTGGAGGTAGAATTGAGGGGTTACCACTGTTTAGGCACATCAGGGGTCTCCAAACGCAACATGGCGCCACCATTGATTCCAGCCAATCTCGTATTCAAAAAGTCAAATGGTGCTCCCTCACTTCCGAGCCCTGACGTGTGCCCAAACAGTGGTTTACCCCCACATATGGGGTACCAGCATACTCAGGACAAACTGCGCAACAATTACTGGGGTCCAATTTCTCCTGTTACCCTTGTGAATCTAAAAAAATGCTTGCTAAAACATAATTTTTGAGGAAAGAAAAATGATTTTTTATTTTCACGGCTCTGCGTTGTAAACGTCTGTGAAGCACTTGGGGGTTCAAAGTGCTCACCACATATCTAGATAAGTTCCTTGGGGGGTCTAGTTTCTAAAATGGGGTCACTTGTGGGGGGTCTCTACTGTTTAGGCACACCAGGGGCTCTGCAAACGCAACGTGACACCCGCAGACCATTCCATCAAAGTCTGCATTTCAAAAGTCACTACTTCCCTTCTGAGCCCCGACGTGTGCCCAAACAGTGGTTTACCCCCACATATGGGGTATCAGCGTACTCAGGAGAAACTGGACAACAACTTTTGGGGTCCAATTTCTCCTGTAACCCTTGGGAAAATAAAAAATTCTGGGCTAAATAATTATTTTTGAGGAAAGAAAACGTATTTATTATTTTCACGGCTCTGCATTATAAACTTCTATGAAGCACTTGGGGGTTCAAAGTGCTCACCACACATCTAGATAAGTTCCTTTCAGGGTCTAGTTTCCAAAATGGGGTCACTTGTGGGGGGTTTCTACTGTTTAGGCACATCAGGGGCTCTGCAAAAGCAACGTGACGCCCGCAGAGCATTCCATCAAAGTCTGCATTTCAAAACGTCACTACTTCAATTCCAAGCCCCGGCATGTGCCCAAACAGTAGTTTACCCCCACATATGGGGTATCACCGTACTCAGGAGAAACTGGACAACAACTTTTGGGGTCAAATTTCTCCTGTTACCCTTGGGAAAATTAAAAAATTCTGGGCTAAATAATTATTTTTGAGGAAAGAAAACGTATTTATTATTTTCACGGCTCTGTATTATAAACTTCTATGAAGCACTTGGGGGTTCAAAGTGCTCACCACACATCTAGATAAGTTCCTTTGGGGGTCTAGTTTCCAAAATGGGGTCACTTGTGGGGGGTTTCTACTGTTTAGGCACATCAGGGGCTCTGCAAACGCAACGTGACGCCCACAGAGCATTCCATCAAAGTCTGCATTTCAAAACGTCACTACTTCACTTCCGAGCCCCGGCATGTGCCCAAACAGTGATTTACCCCCACATATGGGGTATCAGCGTACTCAGGAGAAACTGGACAACAACTTTTGGGGTCAAATTTCTCCTGTTCCCCTTGGGAAAATAAAAAATTGCAGGCTAAAATATCATTTTTGAGAAAATAATTTTTTTTTTTATTTTCATGGCTCTGCGTTATAAACTTCTGTGAAGCACTTGGGGGTTCAAAGTCCTCACCACACATCTAGATTAGTTCCTTTGGGGGTCTAGTTTCCAAAATGGTGTCATTTCTGGGGAATCTCCAATGTTTAAGCACACAGGGGCTCTCCAAACGTGACATGGTGTCCGCTAATGATTGGAGCTAATTTTCCATTTAAAAAGCCAAATGGCGTGCCATCCCTTCCGAGCCCTGCCGTGCGCCCAAAAAGTGGTTTACCCCCACATATGGGGTATCAGCGTACTCAGGACAAACTGGACAACAATATTTGGGGTCCAATTTCTCCCATTATCCTTGGCAAAATAGGAAATTCCAGGCTAAAAAATCATTTTTGAGGAAAGAAAAATTATTTTTTATTTTCATGGCTCTGCGTTATAAACTTCTGTGAAGCACCTGGGGGTTTAAAGTGCTCAATATGCATCTAGATAAGTTCCTTGGGGGGTCTAGTTTCCAAAATGGGGTCACTTGTGGGGGAGCTCCAATGTTTAGGCACACAGGGGGCTCTCCAAACGCGACATGGTGTCCGCTAACAATTGGAGCTAATTTTCCATTCAAAAAGTCAAATGGCGCGCCTTCCCTTCCGAGCCCTGCCGTGTGCCCAAACAGTGGTTTACCCCCACATATGAGGTATCGGCGTACTCGGGAGAAATTGCCCAACAAATTTTATGATCCATTTTATCCTACTGCCCATGTGAAAATGAAAAAATTGAGGCGAAAATAATTTTTTTGTGAAAAAAAAGTACTTTTTCATTTTTACAGATCAATTTGTGAAGCACCTGAGGGTTTAAAGTGCTCACTAGGCATCTAAATAAGTTCCTTGGGGGGTCTAGTTTCCAAAATGGGGTCACTTGTGGGGGAGCGCCAATGTTTAGGCACACAGGAGCTATCCAAACGCGACATGGTGTCCGCTAACGATGGAAATAATTTTTCATTCAAAAAGTCAAATGGCGCTCCTTCCCTTCCGAGCCTTACCATGTGCCCAAACAGTGGTTTACCCCCACATGTGAGGTATTGGTGTACTCAGGAGAAATTGCCCAACACATTTTAGGATCCATTTTATCCTGTTGCCCATGTGAAAATGAAAAAATTGAGGCTAAAAGAATTTTTTTGTGAAAAAAAAGTACTTTTTCATTTTTACGGATCAATTTGTGAAGCACCTGGGGGTTCAAAGTGCTCACTATGCATCTAGATAAGTTCCTTGGGGCGTCTAGTTTCCAAAATGGGGTCACTTGTGGGGGAGCTCCAATTTTTAGGCACACGGGGGCTCTCCAAACGTGACATGGTGTCCGCTAAAGAGTGGAGCCAATTTTTGATTCAAAAAGTCAAATGGCGCTCCTTCCCTTCCAAGCCCTGCCGTGCACCCAAACAGTGGTTTACCCCCACATATGAGGTATCAGCGTACTCAGGACAAATTGGACAACAAATTTCGTGGTTCAGTTTCTCCTTTTACCATTGGGAAAATAAAAAAATTGTTGCTAAAAGATAATTTTTGTGACTAAAAAGTTAAATGTTCATTTTTTCCTTCCATGTTGCTTCTGCTGCTGTGAAGCACCTGAAGGGTTAATAAACTTCTTGAATGTGGTTTTGAGTACCTTGAGGGGTGCAGTTTTTAGAATGGTGTCACTTTTGGGTATTTTCAGCCATATAGACCCCTCAAACTGACTTCAAATGTGAGGTGGTCCCTAAAAAAAATGGTTTTGTAAATTTCGTTGTAAAAATGACAAATCGCTGGTCAAATTTTAACCCTTATAACTTCCTAACAAAAAAAAATTTTGTTTCCAAAATTGTGCTGATGTAAAGTAAACATGTGGGAAATGTTATTTATTAACTATTTTGTGTCACATATCTCTCTGGTTTAACAGAATAAAAATTCAAAATGTGAAAATTGCGAAATTTTCAAAATTTTCGCCAAATTTCCGTGTTTATCACAAATAAATGCAGAATTTATTGACCTAAATTTACCACTAACATGAAGCCCAATATGTCACGAAAAAACAATCTCAGAACCGCTAGGATCCGTTGAAGCGTTCCTGAGTTATTACCTCATAAAGGGACACTGGTCAGAATTGCAAAAAACGGCAAGGTCTTTAAGGTCAAAATAGGCTGGGTCTTGAAGGGGTTAATAAAAGAATTACATTTTTTAAGACAAAAATGTTTGTGGTATTTTCATCGCCCAGTGTTAAAAAATATTGTGAGACACCTGTGGGTTCAAAATTCTCATTATACAAATTGATGAACACATAATTCCTTGAGCAGTGAAGTTTCCAAAATGGCATCACTTGTGTTTTTTTTTTTTGCTGGTCTGGAACTTCAAGGCTCTGCTATTGGCACAATCTATTCAAAGCAAAATCTACCTGCCAAAATCCAAATAGTCCTTCTTCCTTTTCCCCTCAAACAGTAGTGTGCAACGACATACAGAGAAATACCATATTTTAAATAAATTGACTAATAAATTCTGGTGTTCATTTTGTTTTATTACCCTTTAGTGAATACAATTTTTGAGGCTAAATTAACATTTTAGTGGAAAAACTTTAAATGTTTTATTTTACAGCCCAATGTTATAAAACTCTATGATGCAGCTTGTGGTTTAAAAGTGGCCACCATACATCTGAGTGAATTACTAGGTGGGTTTAGATTAAAAAATAATGGGGTCTCTTGTATAGTGTTTCTGCACTCTGCCATTGCAACATGGCACTCCAAAAATCAAATAGTGCCCAAATATTATTTTTTTATGACATATGGGGTATTACTAAGTTTGGGAAAAATGACACAATAAATTATGGGGGGCATTTTCTCCTTTTACTCCTTATCAAAATTAAAAAATGGTGTTAAAATTAGCATTTATTGGAAAATATGTATTTTTTGTCTTTCATATCTACAGTACATATTATATTATTATATTAATATTAAGGAAACATTATAATATTCATGAAAAAATGTAATATTTGTTTTTCACATCCAAATGTTATAAATATTGGTGCAGCATCTGTGGAATCAAAATGCTCACCATAAATTAATTCACTGTGGGCCTAGCATCCAAGCTGAAGTCACTTGCGGGTTTTTTAATGGTTTTGTACCTCAAGGGATCTGCAATTGTGACATGTTGCCGGCAATCTATTCCAGCCAAACTTTTTGTGCTACAAATACCAAATAATATTACTTCATTTCTAAGATCTGCCATATACCCAAAGGCATAAGAGATATTGTGATGCTCCCAGAGAAATTGCCCAATACATTTTAGGGTCCATTTACTACAATCATCCCTTGTGAGAATTAAAAATGTGGGGTTACAGTAATTTATTATTGGAAAAAAATGTAATTTTTTTACATTTTTCATCCCACTTTGCCTTAACTCTTATAGAGTACCCGAAGGGCTAACAAATATCTTGACAGCAGTTTGCAGAAATTTGAGGAGTAACGTTTTTAAAATTGTATCATTTTTTGATGGTTTCAATGAGTAGACTTCTTAAAGTAACTGCAAATCGAAAAAGGTCCAAAAAACTGAAAAGTTGCTATTAAATTTTAACCCTTATAATATTCCAACAAAATAAAAGAACATTTTAAAAATCATAATGTCAAATGGACATATGGTAAATGTTTTTTTTTAACTATTTTGTGTGATATGACTACCTGGTAGAGATAAGCGAATTGATTCGTTGAGGATCCAGTTAGGGTTGAGTTTTACTGAAATTTGCATAATCACGGCATTCTCATAATGCCCGCAGCTAAGACATCATGCCTTGATTCATGGTAGTCAGTTTATGGGCCATCACAGATCAGCAGTTCCAAGCAGAGCACAGTTGTGTACTGCAAGAGTCAATGGTAAGTGTCTCTTTTTGGCTGGGGTCACACTTGCGAGTGTGATGTGAGAAACTCGCACATCAACACCCGGCACTGCTGCCGTCACTTGGGACTGGAGTGTGTGGCTACATGTATTTCTATGCAGCCGCACGCTCCGGTCCAGAGAGTCGGCGGCAGTGCCAGGAATTGATGCGAGAGACTCATGCGAGTTTCTCGCATCACACTCGCAAGTGTGACCCTGGCTTTCTATAGATTGTAAGGTTGGCAGGTTTCCTCTCTCTCTTATAGAGTGCATGCTCTTTTAGTCAGCAGGGTCCTCTCTCTAATGTAGCATGTAAGCTCTTATGGTCAGCAGGATCATTTCTCTTTTGCCTTTAAATTATAAGCTCTCATGGTTAGCGGGGTCCTCTTTCTCTCTCACCTGGAAAGAGAAACCTCTTATTTTCCTCTCTGTCCTCTCCCCTATGTGTATATTCTGAGCAATTAAAGCTTTCCAGTGTTGAGATTCACGCAAGTTTATTCACCTCAAATCAAACTTTTTGGGAAAATTCTGCGACTTTGAATTCTAAAACATCCCCTTATCTATACTATCTAGTTTAAGGACATAAGCATTCAAAGTTTGAAAATTGTTAATTTTTCACATTGTTATCACATTTCAGATATAAAAAAAACACAAAACTTATTCTCCTATGTTTACAGCTAACATAGTACAATGTATTACGAATAAATAATTTCAATATCACTGGAATATGTTGAAGCATTTTAGCTTTATATCAGACGTCAGATTTGAAAAATGCAGTTTTGTCATTAAGGTCAAAATTGACTCCATCACTAAGAGGTTAACTAAAAAAAACTGTCTGCAAACAATAGGTCATTTGCTGATGACACATTCTCTATAAGGCAGGCAAAGCAATTGGGATCTTTTTGCAGTAGGTGGAGAAAAGAGTTAATTGAATCAGTGAAGTTTCCATAAAGGCCCGAATTGTTTTCTGCTTGACCCTACAACTTTCATTTGACATGATTTAATACTTGATGGATGTTGCATCTTCTCCCTAATTGCGATAATATTAGAACACACTATTCAAGTCTACTTTTGTGTGAAAGCACATGTCAACATAGACAAATTAGCATATGTAAAATCAATCAAAATTCAATCACACAAACAAAGACAAATCACATGGCTATGAACTCATACATAGGTCAGGATTTCAAGGGACAAAAGTTTTACTGCTTAAGTACATCACTATTGTGCTATGGTACTGCCTTTACTTTTTAAAGATAAAGTAAGGGATGTGTGTAATTTGAAATGACTAAAATCTCATTAAAGAAAAATCTGACAAAATATAACAATAAAGGGCATTTCCAAACTCCCTGAAGTCTGAACCATAAAAGCTGAAGGAATGAAGTAATTCTTCAGTGGTAACAGAAAAAGGAAGTTTTATTTTGGTGTATGCTTTTACTGAATCATTGCCAACCTGCCATGTAGATATGAAGAGGCTTTCATTGACCTTTTAAAAAGTTGACTATGCATTAAAATGAATTGCAAAATCTGCCCTCTGCCATATCTTGTCTACTTTTTTCCTGGGGAAAGCTGTGTGAGCTGCATATTTTCTTCAAAGCAATACTGTAAGACTTACTGCACGATATGAAATTAATACAAATTTTCTGGTACACCTTCGCAGAGGATTTTTTTTTTAGTATTTTAACATCAAAATCCATGTGCTTTATGTATGGATTTTGTTGCAGATTTTAGTGACATGTGCAATAAATTCTGGACACAGAATTGACATGCTGCCAGTATTAAAATCTCCATTGCATGAAATTTATGTGCAGAAAATGTATGCATCGTGTAGATTTGTCATTGACATCACTGGCACCATGTAATGCTGCAAACACGAATTTTCACAGAAAATACGCACTAAATATGCACCCTGTGCATTTACCTTAACAGTCCAATGACTGCATGCATTCAGCAGTACCAATTAATTTTGTGAATGTAATGCTATTGCTGCAGGTGAGTTGCATGTGTTCCCTTTGCATTGATTAATACAAGACAATAAAACGCATTTACAATGGTTGATGTGTCTGATTTGTTGTGCACTTTGCTCCAAAATGTAGGCATAAATGTTATGTGCCAAAAATAACAACTATGTGCATTATGCTAGACATTTTTTTTTCATTTGAAAAATGCATGTGGCAAAATTGTAATATTTAGCAAATATATATTTTTGAGTGCACCAAAGAAAGGTGTCTGTTACACAATGTGCATCATGTTACATTGGCTGCTTACTGACTACTCGGACTAAGAGCGCAGTCAGATGGCCGATGAAATTGGAGTGTGATTGTAACGTAGTGTGCAGCGCCCCAGAGTCCTGGTCGTTGCAGTAATGTCGCTCTGCCGCTAAGGGGAGTGATGTTATGTCTAAACCAGGAGTAAACCAGGAGTTCACCTGACCAGCTATCACAAGCACACATTGCATTTCACACTCCGGCCACCAGGGGGAGCAAAAGGCACTATGTATTAGGCCACTCCTCACACTGGTAAAACTGGGGGTCGGATAGGAAGTTAGACAGAACGCAGCCTGGGAGAGCTCCAGGGAGGACATGTCAGGGGTGGGTTCCTGACAGGGGCCTAGCAGAATGAATAGAAAGCAATGGAACCGCGCCTGCACTACCTTGCAGCAGTATCCTAAGAAAGGACACGAAGAGAAGGATATTGTGGAAAGTGAGAAACAAGATCAAGCACAAAGGAGAGCAAGTAGGAGTCATGCCTCGAGAATGGCAACTTCCTACTGAGGCACGTAGCCGATGACCGGAACACCGAGGAAGTAACTGACTCTATGCCTTACTTCAAATACCGCAGGACAGTTAATTATAGGTTGGCTGTCTACCATACATCACCTAAGCAGACATAGGGGGCAAGCGTGGAGAGGGGCGTCTCTAGGGGCCCAGAATAGCTCCGAGCCTTCCCGTCAGATTGGTGCGTCCAATCCAGATAACTTGGGGGACGAAGAGAGAGAGAGAGAAAGAGAAAGAACGAGAACAGAAGTTGTGAGGGCTATCCCGAATGCTCAGCAGGGAAGAACTACAACACACAGGCGCTAGTGGTAGGCACTGATTTCCACCTGCAAAGGGAACTCTGGATGTGCCTTCGGACCGGCTGGTCTCAGACAGCCCTGTTAGCAGTGCTCTGGATTGAGGATCCCGAAGTCTTCAGTAAAAGGTAAAGAGACTGCAGCCCTGTGTCCTCGTTATTAAATGCACTTCACACCATCGCCACCTACACTAATGGGAAGCCCTGGGGATATACTTCACCTGTGGGAAGGTATACCATACAGCTGCCATTCCATCACCCCAGCGGACCCCTAAGCAGCATCGGTCACCCTCACCGAACACCACAGGTGGCGTCACGAAACCTTGACAAACTATCATCACCCCTTTCATTGGACGCCCCTTAGCAGGGTCACGGACCGGGTCCAGCCACCGTGACAACCCCAGCACCGAGACAGAGAGGACCGGTGCCGAGTAACCTGTGGCCCTGTGTCTGGGGGCGCTCCAACTTCAGGTATTGGCCGGCGGCTGGCTCGATCCAGACGTGACAGCTGCATAAAAATATATGGCTGTCTGACTCTGCCCTAATAATGGATTTGGTGGCACTATCAACAAGAGTAAATTGTCGACATGCACGTTGTTTAATTACTTTTTAATGCAAACCCACCAGAATTTTATGTGCATAGGTCAATCCTTTACATGATAATTCTGAACATACAGAATATCATGTTATAGAAAGCACATCACCTGTTTACATAGGACAATGTGCTGCTAATAATGTATTTTTATAGCTTGCTTGAAAATCATTGCACCTGTCAAACAAATGTTTAGCTTGTTCATCAAATGTTTTCTGACCCGTTTAGATGAAACTATTATCAAGAACAAATGTCACTTATTTAACATTTGGAAAAATAATGGCTGAACAGCAAATTTTAGCACATTAGTGCATTACATTTTAATGCATTTTACTGCATTACATTTTGGACCATACCCTGGGGTATAAAAACCTTCTTGATTAAAAAGAACTGTGCTCTAGATACAAGCCTTAACACTGAAATTGCAGCACCAAGAAGGAAAAGCCGTAAGGTTATGCAAATCTAGGAATTAGCAGGTGTTGCTAAGATCTGCATATGATCATATTTTCAAGCAGGTAAGCTCCAATCTGTGGCATATAGAAGAGGCAAAAAAGTCAGATTGAAATTTGTATTCGTCCATACACAGTGGCGCAGTGGATAGCACAGCAGCCTTGCAGCGCTGGAGTCCTGGGTTCAAGCCCCACTAAGGACAACATCTGCAAAGAGTTTGTATGTTCTCTCTGTGTTTGCGTGGGTGTTCTCCGGTTTCCTCCCACATTCCAAGGGAATTTATATTGTGAGCCCCAACCGGGACAGCGATGATAATGTGTGCAACCTGTAAAGCGCTGCGGAATATGTTAGCGCTATATAAAGATTACATGAAGCGTCAAAATTCATATAAATTCTTTTGGGATGAAAGTTTGATGCCTGGTTGATCAGTATAAGGCCTCACTCTAAACTGTGTAAAAAAAAAAAGCACTCTGATGTTGATCCAGTAAAATAGGACAAGTTAAATCTGTATGGTTTACCTTTTTTCATGTGAGTGCTAGGCAATTGCATGTTATTTTTCTTGCCTAGCATCCATATAACATCCTTATGACATGCATATGCAATCCATGTGCAATGCATTTTTTACATCGTCTTTTACATACCGTAATTCTCTATGTAACTTAAACTAATAAAGCTATCTTACATAAAGATATAGATAGATGATAGTAAGGAATTAGATATATACAAGATAGATATTATATAAATAGAATAGATAGATATCCTGCAGATGTATAAGTTCACAAGCCTACATATTATTAACTTGCTCTCTTCAGTGCCTTTCATGTGGAGTTTATCCTACAGCGTTTTAGACTTGTTTAAGTTAATAAATACATAAATGATTGAAAAAAATGATGAGACGTCCTCCATATTTTATGAAACCAGCAAAGGTAAAGCAGACAGTTGCAGGCTCATATTATCAGGCCATGAAAGTTCATGGTTATTGGGCCAGTCTAAAATTTCCAGCCCTCAGCTCCCCAGAAGTGGTGCATCACATTAGATGCTCCAATTCTGTTGCTTCTCCTTGACTTTTCCTGATTGACCTGGTGTGTTGACAATCAGGGTAATGGAGCTTGGGGTTGATTTCTGTTTTGAATTGTCAAAAAACAGAGTTGACATCAAGCCCTAGTGTTACTAATGAAGAGGTGTCTATCAGACACCCCCATTACTAAACCCAGTAATAAACAAATACACACACACACACACAAATACTATAATTGAATAAACAGTCCCTGACACTTTTTCTGGTTCACCAGTTTATTAAAAAAAAACAAGCAGGTCTGACGTAGTCCAGGTAATTCAACGCAGTCCAGGGAATCCGTCATAGTTCACAAATGGAAACCTGAGAAACATAAAAAGAAAGCGATAAAAACAAGACACTGTCCTTTGTTCACCAATTTATTACAAAATAAGGTCCCATGCAGGACCGACGTAGCCTAGTGCTTCCCTTGATGTTCCCCCATTCCGTTGTTAAAAGCCTATAGAAACTCGTTTTGTGTCTCCATAGTCTTTTAGGAGCAGCTACTCCAGGCTCATGCTACAGCAGCTGTGAAGAGCGGTGATGTCAGTAACAACAACGTTCATCAGAGTCCCTGGGTCACACTTCCCTCACTTACCTCTGTGAGACACTGCGACTCTAATGAGCGTTATCTTTACTGACATCATCGATGTTCAGAGCCGACAAGTCTCGAGGAGCGAATCATGAGCCAGGAGTGGCTGCTACGTCGGACTTGCATAGGACCCTTATCTTGTAGTAAATTAATGAATGAGAGGCAGCGTTTTGTTTTTATTTTACTCTTTTTATGTTTTTTCAGGTATCCATTTGTGGACGTCGGATTTGCTGTACTACGTCGGATTTGCTGGACTACATTGGATTTCCTGGACTACATCGGACCTGCTTTTTCTTTTTTTAATAAATTAGTGAACCAGTGAGTGTTTATTCAAGTAAAATATTTTGTTTGTGTGTGTGTGTTTTTTTAATTACTGGGTTAGTAATGGTGGTGTTTAATATACATATCTCCAGTATTAACACCAGGACTTGATGACAGCTGTGAATTTTGACATTACAAAGCTAAAATCAACCCCAAGCTCCGTTACCCTGATAGCCAATGCTCTAAGGCAATTGGGAAAAGCCAAGGTGAAGCATCAAAATTGGTGCATCTAGTGTGATGAGCCACTTCTTGGGTGGCTGACAGCTGGTATTTTTAGGCTGGGAGGGTCCCAACAACTCCGGACCTTCCCAGCCTGATAATATCAGCACTCAGCTGTCTGCTTTACCTTTGCTGGTTATCAAAAATAGATGGGTCACAATGTAATTTTTATTTATTTATTAGGTTAACAAAGCCTAAAAATGTAAAGAATAAACTCCACATCATAATATGTGGAGGGGTTGTGAAATTTTATATCTACAGGATATCTATGCTATCTATCTATCTACACATGTGGTCAAAATTGTTGGTACCCCTAGTTTAATGACAGAAAACCCCACAATGATCACAGAAATAACTTGAATCTGACAAAAGTAATAATAAATGAAAGATCTATAAAAATGAACAAATTAAATTCAGACATTGCCTTTCAACCATGCTTCCACTGTCATGCTGCTGCAGTGGAGTACAGCGCAACCTCCACCAGGGGGAGCTAGAGAGGGAAGTGAGACTGCACACACAGAGCAGCAGCACAGATGCCACCTTGTGGCGAGAGAGTGGTCAGACAAGCCGAGTCAAAGCACGAGATAGCACGACAGTACAAGAGGATTTGACAGAACGGATAGTAAGGACGTAGCAAGAGAACAGTAAAACAGAGTGGGCAATATACGGTAAAATAGGGACAAACAGTAACGGAGTCAACAGCCAATCCAGGAGGTCAGAACCAGAGAATCAAGCAGATAAACAGAGAAACGATGGGAAAAGGGTTGACAGAGGGAGTAAACAGACACTGGACAAGTCAGGGATCACAGCAGGACAAATCAAGAGTTACCAGAGTCAGGTTCACACGCCAAAGACAGAACTACAGCTGACACCACCAGCAGGATACCTGGGAGCTAAATAGCAAACCTGAGCCCAGAATGACGCAGAGCAGAGTTAACCCTTGACATGACCTGAGAGTCTGGATGATGTTCTTGTTTTCTCGCCTGACAAGGAATCCCACATTGGTCATTTACATGCTGTTCTTCACAGGTGATGGGGAAATTCTTTGCTTGCTAAACCCGAGAAATCTTTGTGTTGTGTCCAGGAGCTTTCTGTTCTGGGGATCATCCTTTCTGTCAATGGGTTTCGTATGGATCACGAAAAGGTACAGGCCATTGTTGATTGGGTGCAACCCAGAGACCTCAAGGGGTTGCAGCGTTTTCTGGGTTTTGCCAATTATTATCGAAAATTCATCAAGGGGTTTTTTCAGGTGGTCAAGCCACTCACCGATCTCACTCACAAGGGGGCTGATCTCAAGGATTGGTCACCCTTGGCGGTTGAAGCATTTGTTACATTAAAAAAGTCAGACAGAACTGTAGCTGACACCACCAGCAGGATGCCTGAGAGCTAAATAGCAAACCTGAGCCCAGAATGAGGCAGAGCAAAGTTAACCCTTGACATGACCCGCCCAGAAAAATAGCAGACAGGACTAAACCCTGATATGGATCATGACAGTACCCTCACCCCCGGACCCCCAGATTTCCCAGGATAATGTGCATAAAATGCTCAGACCAATCGATCAGCATGGAAAGATCACACCGGGACCCAAGATCGATCCTCAAGACCAAAACCCCTCCGATGGACCAAATACTGGAATGAACTACGGACCATGCGAGAATCAACAATCCCTTCCACTTCAAACTCGGTCTGACTATCCACAGAGACAGGAGGCGGAGGGGATGGAGGCCCAGCAGAGGATGGTACAAATGACTTAATGACTTAAGAGGGGACTTATGGAACACATTGGGGACCTGAAGCGACGGAGGAAGCCGTAAGCGAAAGGCAACTGGATTGACCACTTCAATGATCTCGTGAGGAGCAATAAACTTGGGACCTAGCTTAGCAGAAGGAACCTTAAGACGAATGTTCCTGGTAGACAACCACACTTTATCTCCTACCAGGAATATAGGTCCTACAGACCGTCGCTTATCCGCAAAAAGCTTGTTTGCCTTGAGCCTCCCCAATGTTCTTCTGGACCTCCCTCCACACCTCCCCCAATCGTTTCACTGCCATATCAGCCCCTGGACATCCTGAATCCAGCCTAGAAAATTTGCCAAAATGGTGGTGAAAACCATAGTTACAAAAGAATGGAGATGTCCCCATGGACTAGTTAATCCAATTTTTAAATGCAAACTCAGCCACGGGCAACGAAGAACACCAATCATCCTGCTGAGATGTAGCAAGACACCTCAAAATCTGTTCAAGTGACTGATTGGTTCTCTCCATCTGACCGTTGGTCTCAGGACGGTAAGCAGAGGAGAAGGTCAAGCAAACACTCAATCTTTTACAAAATGCTCTCCAAAATTTGGACACAAATTGTAGCCCTCTATCAGAAACAACATTCAAAGGCACACCATGCAGCCGTACAACGTGCTCAACAAATAGCTTAGATAGTATTTCAGCATTAGGCAATCCCGACAGAGGTAGAAAATGCACTTGTTTACTGAATCTGTCAACAACTACCCAGATTACAGTCTTGCCATTAGAAGGAGGGAGGTCAGTGATAAAATCCATGGACAAATAAGTCGAAGGTCTATCCGGAATTGGCAATGGCACCAATTCCCCGGCTGGCCAGTTATGGGAGCTGTTAGCATGGGCACAGGTATCACAAACAGACACAAACACAGTGATATCAGTGGTCATGGATGGCCACCAAAACAGCCTAGCACTGAGAGCAGAATCATAGAACTCTCGGAGAACCCTCAACCGGTATTGAACCGAGACAAAGATCTTATAGTCAGGCAAAGAGGTTGGAGCAAGAGTCTGAGCCTCCCGAATCTCCTGCTCCACATTAGAGGATACCTCCGCAACAACCACCCCGTGCTGAAGAATGGAGGAGGAGGGAGGTTCGGGGGTGATATCGGGTCAAAACTGTGAGATAAGGAATCCGCCTTGACATTCTTGGAACCAGGCTAAAAAGTGATTGAAAATGAAAATGAGAAAAAAAAGGAACCACCTAGCCTGTCTAGGAGTTAACTGTTTGGCAGATTCAATGACAAGTTCTTGTGGTCTGTAATCACTGTGTTCCGATGAACTGCCTCATCAAAAAAATGCCTCCATTCTTCAAAAGCCAATTTTATGGCCAATAACTCCCGATTACCAACATCATAGTTCCTCTCTGCAGAGGAAAACTTCCTGGAGAAAAAGGCACATGGTCTTCAATTGGTCAAAGTTACGGGTCCTTGAGACAACACCTCCCCACTTCCACCTCTGATGCATCCACCTCTGTAATGAAGGGTTCAGATGGATTGGCTGAACCAATAAAGGAGCAAACATAAAACACTTTTTTAATGTAACAAATGCTTCAACTGCCAAGGGTGACCAAACCTTGAGATCAGCCCCCTTGCGAGTGAGATCGGTGAGTGGCTTGACCACCTGAGAAAACCCCTTGATGAATTTTTGATAATAATTGGCAAAACCCAGAAAACGCTGCAACCCCTTGATGTCTCTGGGTTGCACCCAATCAACAATGGCCTGTACCTTTCCATGATCCATACGAAACCCATTGGCAGAAAGGATGATCCCCAAAAAAGAAAGCTCCTGGACACAAAACAAAGATTTCTCGGGTTTAGCAAACAAAGTATTTCCCCATCACCTGTGAAGAACAGCACATAAATGACCAATGTGGGATTCCTTGTCAGGTGAGAAAACAAGAACATCATCCAGACTCTCAGGTCATGTCAAGAGTTAACTTTGCTCTGCCTCATTCTGGGCTCAGGTTTGCTATTTAGCTCCCAGGCATCCTGCTGGTGGTGTCAGCTATAGTTCTGTCTTTGGTGTGTGAACTTTACTCTGGTAACTCTTGATTTGTCCTGCTGTGATCCATGACTTGTCCCGTGTCTGTTTACTCCCTCTGTCTGCCCTTTTCCCATTGTTTCTCTGTTTATCTGCTTGATTCTCCGGTTCTGACCTCCTGACTTGGCTGTTGACTCCGTTACTGTTTGTCCCTATTTTACCGTATATTGCCCACTCTGTTTTACTGTTCTCTTGCTACGTCCTTACTATCCATTCTGTCAAATCCTCTTGTACTGTTGTGCTATCTCGTGATTTGACTCGGCTTGTCTGACCACTCTCTCGCCACTAGGTGGCGTCTGTGCTGCTGCTCTGTGAGTGCAGTCTCACTTCCCTCTCTATCTCTCCCTGGTGGAGGTTGTGCTGTACTACACTGCAGCAGCACGACATTATAGCTGACCTCACCAGCAAGATACCTGGGAGCTAAAGAGCAAACCTGAGCCCAGAATGAGGCAGAGCAAAGTTAACCCTTGACATGTTCTGCCCAGAAAAAGAGCAGACAGGACTAAATCCTGAAACGGATCATGACATCCACAGAATAAAAAAAAAAAAAAAACTCATGAAAAAGGCCAGGATAGAAATGATGGTACCCCTGAAAATAATGTGACAAAAGGGACATGTTAAATCAAGCTATGTCCACTAACTAGCATCACGGGTGTCTATAATCTTGGAATCAGTGAGTGGGCTTGTATATAGGGCTACAGATACTCACTGTGCTGTTTGGTGACATGGTGTGTATCACACTCAACATGGACCAGAGGCAGCGAATGAAAGAGTTGTCTCAGGAGATTAGAAAGAAAATTATATACAAACATGTTAAAGAGAACTTGTCACCCCCCCCCCAGGGCGTTTTTAAGTAAAAGAGCCACCTTCAGCTGCACTAAGGCTGCATTCTGTGAAGGTGGCTCTTAGGTTTCTGATCACCAGTAACACTGAAATATTGAATTTTTCTAAATTGCACCCCATACCTGTAATTAGTCCCAGAGATATGGTGTCTCCCCCTGTTTCAGCTGCCTCTCAGCTGTCCATCATCCAGCTCTTGCGTCTGTGCCCTGCCTCCTGTGTTTCTGATACATGCCTGGCGCCTGCCTCCATCTCTCTCCTCCTCTTTCTCTTTCCTCCCTCGGCAGCGTCTGATGAGCTAACCTGCCAGTGAACTGTGTGTGGGGAGCTCTGCTCATCAGACGCTGCCGAGGGTGGAAAGAGAAAGAGGAGGTAGATGGGGGCAGGCGCCGGGCATGTATCAGCCACACAGGAGGCAGCGCACAGACGCAAGAGCTGGATGATGGACAGCTGAGAGGCGGATGAAACAGGGGGAGACAGTTTCAGAAATCACTTGTCCCCAGGCACAGTATGTTTAAAAAAAAACACACAAAATGTAACAAAGATTAAAAAATAAACTCTTCTATACTCATTCTCCCGCAGTCAAGCACTGAATCTACCCTGCTTCTCTTGATTGTCTGCAGCGCAAACATCACAACCACATTGCTTTTCCATAGTTGACAGCACAAGCTGCTCAGAGCTGCTGAGCTCATTGATTGGCTGCAGTGCTGTCAATGTTAGCACTACAGGGAGTAACAAACTGCACGTGGGCACAGAGGTTTTCTTAAACTGAAAAACCCTTTAATATCTCACTTGTGTGAAGACTGACAAATTATTTTGTATTTTAAATACAGTACAAAGAAAATGTATCTGGTAGTAGTAAGAATACCTACACTATATGGTTATAGAACATGATATTTGGCTTGGGTTACTTTAAAAATGTATTTACTAATCTACTTCTTTTAGAAAGAAATGACAAGTTCCCTTGCCATACTTACAGTTATATTGTAATTTATATGAGTATTATTTTTTCTCTGGCAGAACATCAGTGGCAGTGATTTAGCTGTAATGTTTCAATTCCTGACTTGGAAAAATAATTTTAGTGATTTCTCTCCGCTTCCGTAGATAGTCTTGTGATGACTATATTTCACAACTATTGCTAAAAGATAACTCCCTGAAAGAGCAACTTATGACTGAAATATGACTAGAGCCACAAACGGTCTCAAATATCATCATAGCAAAGTCAGAAACTGGATGGAAGGTTGTACAATATGTGAAGACAATCTGTTGTTGTTCTTCTCAATAAAGAGATATTGTCGCTGAATCGCTGTGATAGACACACATTTGTTCAAGGAATATCTGAGAATGTGAAAATAAAATTAAATCATTGCTGTGTTATGCTAGAGGACTGGAATCTAGGTTAAGAAACTATACGTTCACAGTAAATTTCAAGTGTATATTAGAAAATTTGCTTATTGAAGTCATTTATTAAAGGGGACCTGTCTGCTATGGCCATATGAGGGCTTGTGTTTTGTGGGACGAATTGTACTTTTGAATGACACCATTCGCACTGACACATAGTGTACTGGAGAACAGAAAAAAAAACTCTGAGTGCTGTGAAATAGCAAAAAAAATGCAATTCTATTTTTTTTGTTATCATATTCACTACATAGTAATATTGACCTGGCAATATGAATCCTTAGGTCAGGGCAAGGAAGAAGATACCAAAGCTGTATAGTTATTTTTTCTTTTATTTAATTGGTGAAAAACAATACTGAAAAATGTCCCCAATTTTTTTTTTCTCTTCTGTTGCCATTTTTTGAGACCCATGATGTTCTCATTTTTCGGGATCTGGGGTTGTGTGAAATATTACTTGTTGCATCTTGAGCTGAAATTTTTACTGATACGGTGGCTCAGTGGATAGCACTGCAGCCTTGCAGCGCTGGGGTCCTGGGTTCAAATCCAACCAAGGACCATATATGTAAGGAGTTTGTATGTTCTCCCCGTTTTTGCGTGGATTTCCTCCGGGTTCTCTGATTTCCTACTGCTCTCCAAAGACCTACTGATATGGAATCTAGATTGTGAGCCCCAATGGGGACAGTGATGATAATGTCTGTAAAGCACTGCAGAATTAATGGTTCTACATAATTGAGTAAAATAAATTATATCATTTTGGGGCATATTCAATGTTTTTATCACCTCTTATTGAATTTTATTGCATTGTTGAGGTGACTAAAAAACAACATTCTGGGGTTTTGATTTTTTTTCTTGTTCCACCATTTACTGATCGGATTAATTTATTTGATATTTTGATAAACCGGAGATTTCTGAATGCAGCACTACCAAATATGTTTTTTTTGTTTTGTTTTATTTTGATGGAAAAGGCAATTATCTTAACTTGTCTTTTATTTTTTAAATATTTTGTAAAACATTTTTTAACTTGCACTGTATTTTAAGAGAATCGGTCAGCAGGTTTTTCGTATATAATCTGAAGACAGCATGAGGTATTGGTTAATACAGAATTCAGAGATGCCATGTTGTGTTTGCTTACAATGATTGTATTAGCACCAGTAGCTTATCATTGCTGTAACTAGCTAGTCCTGTGAACCTTGGTCCAACACGCCCCCTCCTATGATAAGCAGCTCACTGTCTATGGACTTTGTAATTGCATATCCTGGTGTGGGCGGGGTTAGCTTCCTCAGCTTTGCTACATTGCTAAATATAAAAACTCAGATTAAGTGATAATAACTGCCCCCAGTAATCTCAGTGACTCATTGTTGGGTATAGCTTCTCTTTACCTACATCAGGCTGCTCTCAGATAAGATAGCAATATCTACTTACAGGTTCGAATTAATAGATGCCTTAGGAGACTTGAAGCTGCAATCATCCGATTGCTTGTGCTATACATATCAGAAGTCACAATCTCCTTCGAATGATGACGGCTTCGGCAGACCACCAGCTTTCATGACAACCCATCGGTGCCCCGCGATCACTGGCGTACCAGTGTGCGGGATCAATGATGTACTTCCTGTCTGCATGTTAAATTCCGCTGTCAATGATTGACAGCGGCATTTAACTGGTTAATAGCTACAGGTGGATCTCCAATCCATCTGCAGCTGTTAGAAGTACTTGATGACTGATCACATCATCCATCAAGTGTGGGGTAAAATGCAGGCTCAATGTCAGGGACACGGCCAATGATGTTCTAGTACGTCAACTGTTGTGAAGGGGTTACTGTTATGATCCAGTGACCTTGGAGCAGCATGAAAACTTTCACTGGAGTAGGTGGTAACTATACTGACCGCAAATCCCAATCTTAACACCGCAACTAGAAGTAGCCGTGGGGTGTGCCTAACAAGTCCTAGACACCTCGTCACAGCCGGTGGACTAAATACCCCTAAAGATGGAAATAGGAATACTACCTTGCCTCAGAGCAGAACCCCAAAGGATAGGCAGCCCCCCACAAATATTGGCTGTGGGTAGGAGAGGAAAGACACACACAGTCAGAAAACAGGATTTAGCACAAGAGGCCACTCTAGCTAAAATAGGAAAGGATAGGACAGAGTTATGTGCGGTCAGTATTAAAACCCTTCCAAAAATATCCACAGCAGATTATACAAAAAATTCCTCCATCTAACTAAAGACGTGGAACGTATATCTGCAACTCCAGAGACTACTAAACTCAGAGCAGGAATACAATCAAAAAACAAGCACACAGCTTGTGTGCCATAGAAAAAGAAACAGACACTTATCTTTGCTGAATTGGCAGCTAAGCAGGAGAAGCCAGACAGAGATCCAACACTTCCCAAGAAACATTGACAACTGGCAAGGACTAATGAGTCCTGCAAACTATTATTATTATTATTATTATTTATTATTATAGCGCCATTTATTCCATGGCGCTTTACATGTGAGGAGGGGTATACATAGTAAAACAAGTACAATAATCTAGGACAATACAAGTCACAACTGGTACAGGAGGAGAGAGGACCCTGCCCGCGAGGGCTCACAATCTACAAGGGATGGGTGAGGATACAGTAGGTAGGGTAGAGCTGGCCGTGCAGCGGTTTGGTCAATCGGTGGTTACTGCAGGTTGTAGGCTTGTCGGAAGAGGTGGGTCTTCAGGTTCTTTTTGAAGGTTTCGATGGTAGGCGAGAGTCTGATATGTTGTGGTAGAGAATTCCAGAGTAGGGGGATGCACGAGAGAAATCTTGTATGCGATTGTGGGAAGAGGAGATAATAGGGGAGTAGAGAAGGAGATCTTGTGAGGATCGGAGCTTGCGTGCAGGAGAGTACCGGGAGACGAGGTCGCAGATGTATGGAGGAGACAGGTTGTGGATGGCTTTGTATGTCATGGTTAGGCTTTTGTACTGGAGTCTCTGGGTGATGGGGAGCCAGTGCAGGGATTGACAGAGGGGAGAGGCCGGGGAATAGCGGGGGGACAGGTGGATTAGTCGGGCAGCAGAGTTTAGAATAGATTGGAGGGGTGCAAGAGTGTTAGAGGGGAGGCCACAGAGCAGGAGGTTACAGTAGTCGAGGCGGGAGATGATGAGGGCATGGACTAGGGTCTTTGCAGATTCTTGGTTTAGGAATGAGCGGATCCGTGAAATATTTTTGAGTTGGAGGCAGCAGGAAGTGGAAAGGGTTTGGATATGTGGTTTAAAAGAGAGATCAGTGTCAAGGATTACCCCAAGACAGCGGGCTTGTGGGACTAAACCTAAATACCCCAGTCAGAATTGCAATCAGCAGATACACCTGTACAGGACTGCAGCCCAGAGACAACTGCATTACCACCTACAACCACCGGAGGGAGCCCAAAAGCAGAATTCACAACAGGTTACATAATAACAGCAATCAACAATGGTGTTTCTAATCTACGGTCCATGCCTCCAGTCTCATACTCACCTTCCATCATATTCACTTTTTTTCAGCGTCCCTCTGGTCCATGGCACCATCTTGAGACTGCAACTTCTGACTGGCCGGAAGTCAGAAATTACATCAGAAGCTCTCAGTACAAGTGTATGAAAGATAAAAGCCAGAAAAAGACTATCATAGACTTGTATTGAGTTAAAACACTGGAGCAATCCGAAGGTCACAAACTGCCAGAGACCGAGGAGAGCGGCAATGATAAAAGCTGAAGACGGTGCAGGTGAATATCAGAGTAGAGTCAGTGGCCTCAGATTAGAAGCAGAACTCCAGTGGTGAAATAAAAAAACAAACACTGGAGTGGTGCATTAATAATGAATACTGAATGTTATATAATAAATATTCAAATGTCTATAGTCTGCCATTGTTCTGGGCAGAGCAAGTCCTTTTTGCACAGGGCATCGCGCAGCCAGGAGCAATGATGTTTTGGGCTGCGCAAATGTACAATTGTTTTGCTTGTTTGTAGGGTGATTTCAGCCTACTTAAACTACAAGAATATCGAATGTAAATTTACCCTTAGCCCCTCATAGCTTACAAAAAATAATGTAGGTAAATAAAAAATATACAATAAATGCTAGTTCATGTCCATTAGTTTGTTAACTGTGATGTGCTTCATGGAAATGTGTCATCAGAAAACAACCTTTTGTTTTAATAAGATTTTTGAGTGAAATGTTTCTTTATTAAAATTTTTGGCAATTTTTTTTTTAATCATTTCACAATCTGTATTACAATAATCAATACCAAAAAGTAATCTTGCAATGTTCACAATAGCCATTAAGGCTTTTCTAGTCTGTAAGCTCATATTAGTTCAATAATTAAAGGAAGTATGTCAGTAAGTTTTTGCTCCCTAATCTGAAAGCAGCATGATGTATGGAAAGAGACACTGTTTACTGGGTGCAGCCCTTGTGATACAATCAGAGGCTTTAGATGTAGCATGTAGCCGAGCTCAAAAGCTAACCCCACCCACGCCACACCTTTCTGTGTACATTGTACTGCTAATCTCTTGCTAATAAAACACTCATTGTATTGAAACAATAGCACACAGTCTAATAAGTGACATACTGCTGAAATCAGTAGGTTCTCTGTTATTAGCTGTGTTTAGAAAAATGCTACCTGTCATTGAATTAGTGCCTGAAATAATCCCCAGTGGCCAGAATACAAAATTCAAGATTATTTATATTTTTAATGAAAATCATACTATAAAATGATATTAACAACTAAAAAACACATGTGACAGAAAAATCTGATTTAAACAATAGATCATTTGCTGATAATATACCTCCTTTAATGGTTTTTTTCACTGCTCAGACAATCCCTTCTCACACACTGTTTCCCCATTGAGAAGGCATTGTCCGAGTAGTGGAAAACCCCTTTAAGGAGAAAGTGTTGTTTCTTACAGTACAGTCAATGCAGATGATTGGTGCCTACTGAACAAAGTTGTTCTCTCCCTCTCCTTCTCCATGAGCCTCATTGCTGCTACTTGTATTATTTGCAGTGCAATGCCTCTAACTTCAGTATTAGATACTTATAACAGTATAAGATATTTCAATTACAAGATAAAATGTGAGCACAAAAGAAACTGAGAAAGATAAATAATCAAAAGTAGAAAAAAATATATTTGCTGTATAGTAACCTTGAAGTTTACCATTTGTACAAAGCTATATTATTTAGTTTGATTTTGGAATGTGTGATTTTTGGAATGTGTAAGGAAGTGGAGATATTGCCCATGTTCCCCCTTGAAGATAAGTGATAGGATGTGATGGATTATAATCAGTGGCGTAACTACAAAGTGAGGGGCCCCGATGCGAACTTTCAAATGGGGCCCCCCCGCGCCAAAATATTTCCCACCGAAATTCACATTTTCCCTATTCATTTCGCACACTATAGTTGTGTTGCAATGTTGTGTAGTCTGACCTAATACTGCCCTGTACTCGCTGAGAAAAATGATTTTATAACTAACATGTCCCTATAGTAATATGTCCTCCCTCGCTCTAATTCCAAGCGCACTCCCGGCGTTTGAACTCTGTGTGCTGTTTCTTCCTGGTATGACGCTGCAGTGCGTCATTTCCAGACCTGTGCAGTGTGGGGGTGTATTGAGTGTACTGGTTGGCTCTGGAGCATGCACACTGCACATTCTGATGCTGGCGAGTACACGCAATACTCCCCCACAGTGCACATGCTGGGCTCTGTCCACAGCCGTGTACAGCCCGTACACACACGGCTTCGCTCCGAGAACCCGTACACACACGGCTCCGCTCCGTACACCTTGTACACACGCGGCTCCGCTCCGTACACCTTGTACACACGCGGCTCCGATCCCTACACCTTGAACACACGGCTTCGCTCCGAGAACTCCGTACACCTTGTACACACGCGGCTCCGCTCCCTACACCTTGTACACACGCAGCTCTGCTCCCTACACCTTGTACACACGCGGCTCCACTCCCTACACCTTGTACACACGCAGCTCTGCTCCCTACACCTTGTACACACGCGGCTCCACTCCCTACACCTTGTACACATGCGGCTCCGCTCTTTACACCTCATACACACACGGCTCCGCTCCCTACACCTTGTACACACGCGGCTCTGCTCCGTACACCTTGTACACACGCGGCTCCGCTCCATACACCTCTTACACACGCGGCTCCGCTCCTTACACCTCTTAAACACGCAGCACCACTCCATACACCCCATACATACACGAATCCGCTCACCTCTTTCACCCTCGGCTCAGCTTTGTATACCTCGTACACACCTGACTCCGCTCCGTACACCTTGCTCCACTACGCACATACACGGCTCCGCTCTGTACACCTTGTACACACACGGCTCTGTTACATAAACATCCCCTCATTCAGCACCATGACAATCAAGCACAGCAGAGTCCTGCATAGTGCATACACTGAGGCCACTGATCATGTGACCCCTGACTCCTCCCCTCCTGTGACCTCATCACAGGTCCTGTGCGCATAGAACAGGTAGGTGTGTGTGTGTGTGTGTGTGTGTGTGTGTCAGGTGTAAGCAGCACATCACTCACCAGCTAATGCCTGCCATCTCTCCAGCTTCAGTCAGTGACACGCACAGCCCTTCTGCTAGGTCACATGTCCTTCACGGACACGCCCACTCGCCGCACACTGCTGAAAGTCTGGGGAAGCTGTGGGCGTGGCCAGCAGGATGCGTGCGTGACTTGTCTCCTTCCCCTGCTACTTGTTTGCTGGACTGGGCGGGCCCTGAAAACACTGTGGGCCCCATCGCAGTCGCGACCCCTGCGACCGCAGTTGTTACGCCCCTGATTATAATGTTTGCATGTTTAAAGATACAGCCCAGCAACAGGAAGTGATAGAGTTAATAGTTTGGACTAGCTCAGAGCAGGAGGGGTTACATGGAGACACGTGAGACAGATAGGGCTGAGATTGCAGCAATAGCAGACCTCAGGTTTGACTAGTTGGCAGGACCTCATGCAGTGGGTGTCCCTCTGGCAAGAGAGGAACTAAAGGAGCAAATAGTAATTGCCTGTAATGGAAGAGATAGCAGAGAAGAAAAGCGAGTAGCCGTCCGGAATCGAGATCGAGAATGAGAGAGTGGAAGAGAGAATATCAGCGCCTAGGGCAAGAAGCCTGGCAGGATGGTATGGAGTCTTCGGTCAGAGAGGTAATAAAAAGAAAAGAGAAGAGTAGAGTCTCACCATGTGGTAGTTTAGAGGCGTCAGAACATTGGAAGCTGAGCAGGCCATATTGGCAGAGAAACTCCCGTAAGGGGAGAGGAACGCAAAGCCAGGGGTATGTTTGTTGATGTTTACTGTTAAATAAGTGGCCATGAAGAAATGCACCTACAATCTGCTGTACAGTTCAAATTAAGTTATTCTCCAGTAAAAATAAGTTTATTTTTGAATTATGGCTTTTCTTACTTAAATCTGAAGCATCTGGTCCTGACCAGCCGAAGACAACAACACCATGTGGTCTGCAGAGGCATATCACCATTGTAGCAAAGCCCCCCCGTTTTCATATAGCATGTCAGGGTGTGGAAGACCAGCACCTTGTCCATGGCTGCCACACTGCACCACGTTAAAAATGTGTTATGTGATCTATTTTATTCTAGTTTTTCATGGAAGAAATAAGCTAAATATTATGTGTTTTAGTACAGTACTCTAAAACATTAAATGTACGGAATAGATACTGAATCCTAATGAAGGTTGCAAAGTCTCCATTGGAAAAAAAATGTGTTACATTACAGGCCTCTACGAAGTATCATATTTCATGTTGCTAAGTTATGCTGCACATAAATGGTCACATTGTGTGAGGTTTTAGGAACTCCTAGAGTGAACACGCAGAACCCCGACAACGAACCTCCCAAGGGTGAGCTGACCTGGTAGACCAACCCCAATACAGGGAGCATTAGGGGCAGGCCCGAGGGAGACTATTGCCGCAGAAGCTGATACCTGGGGGAAAGGTGGTACGAGATTCAAGCATATGACGGAAGATGCAGAACAGGCTGAGCAGAACAGAGACACAGAGTAGGCTGGATAGGACCGAGACACGGGGCAGATAGGATATGACGGAAACACAGGACAGGCTAGGACTTGACAGAGATATGGCAGAGACACAGGGCAGGCGTGGACTGGACAGAGATATGGTGGAGACACAGGACGAACGTGGACTGGTCAGAGGTATGGCGGAGACACAGGACAGACGTGGACTAGGCAGAGATATGGCGGAGACTCAGGTCAGGCGTGGACTGGGCAGAGATGTGGCAGAGACACAGGGCAGACATAGACTGGGCAGATGTATAGCGGAGACACAGGGCAGATGTGGACTGGGCAGAGGTATAGCGGAGACACAGGACAGACGTGGACTGGGCAGAGGTATGGCAGAGACAAAGGGCAGGCATGGACTAGAGAAATATACAGGGCCTGGGTCATGAGATGCACAAATGACAATCAGGCATGGAGCAGCGGAAGGGTTTACCTTAAATACATGGTGTGCAGAAGGACTTCCGGGTCTGTGTCCTCCAGGGTCACAGAGAGGAGGTGCGGAGTGCGTGTATATCAAAAGAGGAAGTACGCGTGCGCAGATGAAACATGGAGTGCGAGGTGCGCGAGAACCAGGAAGCTGTGGTGAGTTAGAAGAGAGAAGAACGCGAGCCAGCAGGAGGAGCGCGCCGGCGCAGGTAAGTATGTCGGCAAGTGGGACAAGGGGTGGCTGATGGGGCGGCAGGCACGGCAGTAGGAGCGGCGGCGCAGAGCGGTGCCATGACACATTGCTGTAGTAGGCTCTGGAGCCATTTCCCCTTATGCACTCCCTATAGTCCAACCCTATATGTAAAATATTATTTAGTGTTTATGCTCGTAACCATTTATAGTAAATATACTCTATACTGATAACACATGATGAGAATTAAAGAGTTTGCTAAGAACTTGTTGACTTTTTCTTGAAGAGTGTGATCGATGATTTGAAGGGTTTTGTTTTATGAAAGGTTTTTCAAGCGCAAGAAAAAATATAGTTTAAAATGCAATTATAATTACTCGCATGCCAAAATATACCAGTATTTCAATAAGTGCTGATTATATACAGATCATTTCATTACATACTGCGTGCTCATGTAAAATACTGAATGAAGCACATGATAATGAAAACAAATAATACTAAAAGCAATTTTTAGAAAGATATTCTTAAATATATTTTAATATTCCTTGTATTTTAATTCCTTACAGGAAATTGAACTTTGTCGGCTAAACAACAAGGACAGACTTGGTCTAACAGTCTGCTACAGGACAGATGATGAAGAAGATACTGGGATATATGTTAGTGAGGTAAAAATCTGAACATAAGCAAAGCATAATACATGGAAGATGGAATTATAGGAAAGCATAGTTGAGATACAAGTTAAAGGGAATCTGTCACATGAAAAAACACTGCTAACCTTCAGATATGGGGTTAACCTGCAGGTTAATAACGTTACAAACCTGTCCAGCGTCGGCACTTCTGGGAGGAAATTAACTTTATTCTTCTTTGTCCAGTCACGGGGGCAGCGCCGACACGGGTTCAGTCACCTCTCTATGTATAAAGAGTGGTGGCTGTATCCGTATCCTTAGCACTGACTGACAGAAACTCAGCATTGGGGTTGGCTGTCAGTGCCGGAGGCGTGCTTACAGCCGCTGCTCTCTATTCTCAGAGCAGTGACTAAACCCACACCGGCGCCTCTACTGTGACTGAACGATGAAAGCTGCTGGTGGAATAAAGGTAATTTTCTCCCAGCAGTGGGGCTTTAAGTGCGGGTGTCAGGCAGGTTTAGGTCAGTATTAACCTCCAGATTATCCCCAAATCTGCAGGGCAATAGCATTTTTTCATGTGACAGGTTCCCTTTAAAGAAGTGAATGAAATTATAGGTTGATTGCCATGCTGAAATCCATAAAATCTAAAAGTATACCTTCACCTACACCATTCTAAAGATGGGGCTGTCATGGGGTTAACTCAAATTGAAAAGAGAAAATGGGCTTTGATATAGTCCTACGCCTCCACCTTTATCATGCAATTATATTTCATTGGAGTCTTTTTCCCCTATCTGTACATCTGACATTACACAATTACTAACATATGTAAGTAATATATGTTCAGACTTAATTTAGTTTTCTCATCTTAAATACCAAAATATTGAAATGCTGAGATGAAACTTTAATTTTGTTAGATGAGATGGGTAGAAGTAGCTATATTCAATTAAATAGAGAGGTTTTCTATACATGTATATGGGAGTTCTAAAAACAGAAAAGCAATCTTGTAAAAAGAGAGCCCATGCGTTTGTTCACCTCTCCATTCACTATGCACCTTGATGCGACAATCTCACACTGTATTCACACATCTCTGTGATTCATGAAAGGGCAGCGAGTGTCTAAATCTGAACTTAATAGCCTCAAAGATGCAGAGGGGAAAATAAGTATTTGATACACTGCTGATTTTGCAACTTTTCCCACCTACAAAGAATGGAGAGGTCTGTAATTTTTTTTATGGTAGTTACACTTCAACAGTCAGAATCTTAAAAAAAATCCAGAAAGTCACATTGTTTTTTTTACATAATTAATTTGCATTATATTGCATGAAATAAGTTTTTGATATAATTTAAAAACATAACTTAATATTGGTACAGAAACATTGTTTGCAATTACAGAGGTCAGACATTTCCTCTACTTCTTGACTAAGTTTGCAAACACTGCAGCAGGGATTTTGGCTCACTCCTCCATACTGATCTCCTCCAGATCTTTCAGGTTTTGGGGCTATCACTGGGCAACATTGGGTTTCAGCTCCCTTCAAAGATTTTATATTTGTTTCTGGCCTGGAGACTGGCTAAGCCACTCCAGGACCTGGAAATGCTTCTTATGAAGCCACGTCTTAGTTGCCCTGGCTGTGTGTTTCAGGTCATTGTCATGCTGGAAGACCCAGCCATGACCCTTCTTCTATGCTGTTGCTGAAGGAAGGCGGATGATGGCCAAAATCTCATGACACATGACTCTATCCATCCTCCCTTCAATATGGTGCAGTAATCCTGTCTCCTTTGCAGAAAATTACCCCCAGAGTATGATGTTTCCTCCACCATGCTTCACAGTTGGGATGATGTTCTTGGAGTTGTACTAATCCTTCTTCCTACAAACATGGTTAGTAGAATTGATACCAAAAAGTTCTATTTTGGTCTCATTTGAACATATGACCTTCCACCATGCCTCTGTGATGCTAGTCACTTCTCATGGCCGTGATTGAGTGGTCAAGGAGTCCAAGGTCAGAATCCAGGATGGTACATCATAAACAGAAGGAAAAGACAAAAGCATAGTAGGGTAACATTCTGAGTTCAGAATACCGGAAGGATACTGGATCAGAGCTGGAGTGGTTAAATAGGTGGATGGTCAGGCAACAGCTCAAGCATAAAGAACTCAAGGCACAGAAAAGCATAAACTTCACAAGCTGAATGTACTTCTAGCAGAGTTCTGGGAGACACAGCTCAGTTAATAATTATGACAATTGCATGAAATAATGAACACCTGGAGACAGCTCACTCCTCACAGTCTCAGATTGGATAGTCAACCTGTCAATCAACATATTGACAGCTCAGCACACGCCTGTACCAGATTGGATGACCAAGCTGTCAATCAAAGTACTGACAGCTTCAGAATACCCATATACCAGATTGGATAGCTGATCTGTCAGTTACTGCACCCCAGACACACTGAGGGGTGGAACTACGACAGCCTCCTCTGGATCATCCAGGTATTCATTGGCAAACTTCAAATAAACCTGGACATGTGCTGGCATGAGCAGGGGGACCTTGCGTGCTCTGCAGGATTTCAATCCATGACGGCGTAGTGTGTTATTAATGATAATGTTTGAGACTGCGGTTCCAGCTCTCTTCCGGTCATTGATCAGGTCTTCCCATGTAATTCTGGGCTGATTCCTGTCCTTTCTCAGAATCATCCCTACCCCGTGAAGTGAGATATTGAATTGAGCCCCAGACTGAGGAAAATTGACAGTCATCTCCTGTTTCATCCACTTGTTAATAAATGCACCAACAGTTGTTGCCTTCTTGTCCTGTAGCCCAGCCCAGCCTTGTGCAAGTCAACAATTTTGTCCTTGCTGTCCTTAGACAGTTCTTTGGTCTTGTCAATGGTGGAGAAGTTAAAGTGAGATTGATTGAATGTGTGGAAAGGTGTCTTTTATACAGGTAACGAGTTCAAACAGATGCAATTAATACAGGTAATGAGTGCAGGGTAGGAGGGCATGGTAAAGAAAAACTAACAGGTCTGTGAGAGCCAGAATTCTTGCTGGTTGGTTGGTGATCAAATACTTATTTCATGCAATAAAATGCAATTTAATCATTTAAAAATCATACAATGTGATTTTCTGGTTTTATTTTTAAATTCTGTCTCTCACAGTTGAAGTGTACCTGCAATAAAAATTAGACCTCTTTTTTTTGTAGGTAAGAAAAACTTGCAAAATCGGCAGTGTTTCAAATACTTTTTTGCCCACTGTATATATTAGGCTGTCAAGTTCAGGACAGGAAGCCAGTCCATATTCCATCTGTGACATATGGATGAGTAAATCCGACCTTAGTGAAAAGGGAAAATATCATTTGCCCAATAGGTTGAGGTCTCAGAGGTGTCATACTTTGGATTCACCATAAATGTCTAAAATTTAAAACCATGTTCATTCTAGTTTACTCTAAATGTCTAAAATTAGAAAGCTCTGTAATTCTGATGCAATTTTAACTATGAAAGACTAAATGGTTGCTACAAGATTGAAATGAATGTACGGTAATTTTTTTTATATGAAACTGTTACTTAAATGATTGGAAGACAAACTGACCAACTGTTTCCAAATGTATGGACTTTATAATGCAACAAAAGAAAGTGATACAATCTGGATTATTAACCTTAACACTCAGATTCAATTTAAAAATAAGCACGTGACTGTACATTATCCTACTCTAATATTATTCTGATTAATTACCTCAAACAATCTAATATACTTTATTTCTTCTAAGCCATAAAATCATTATATAATTTTCATCAGCCTGGGGTATTTCCAAAGGGCAAGCTACTGCAGGGTTTTACTATCTTATATAATTACATTGTCTTTTGCCATTAAACAGCAGACTTTGGTTTATTATTTTGGTGACAGGCTATTATTAAAAAACAGCATAGTGAAAATTTCACCATATATGAAATGTAACCTAAAACCAAATGCTACACTTGAGGTGTTTTGTTTGAAAAATAGCTTATAGGATGACAGGGCCAAATAAATGACTTAGGATAACCATCAACTGAACATGATAGATAGTGTTCCCACTCTGGACACTGGATCATTATTCATTACAGAAATATTAAACATCTGGACAGCTCAAGAGCCTTGCGTAACTGTCAAGATTTATCTCAATATATCATCAGTAACAATTGCAGGATATTTAATGATGTTTATTTACAGCCATATGAAGGCAGAGTTTCACCTGATAGGCCTGTATGAAAAAAAATACACAATTCTTTTATAATTTATGTATTCTTTACAATATGTCTAAGAAAGAAAACGTATTGGATCTACATTCACATACAGCCAAATATTTAGTATAACAATCGTTCTAACAATTAAAATACCAACATTGGAATTTGTCCTGTTTTGTCCTAAATACAATTATACATATGTTCGGAATTCCCAAGCATATTCTAATACTAAAGATAAATATTTTTTTGATACTTTTTTGAAAATAGTCATCCTCATTAGGGAGTAGCAAATCTTATTAAATTCATTTTTTGAAACGTTTGTTTTTACGGCCAGTAAAATTGCCACAAATCTAAATACTGAAAAGCCTTTAAATGTCCCATAGATATGTTTATATCACCCTGAAGACATCTAAGACTGTATTGAACCACATTTGATCTCTTTAATGCAAACGCAGCCTTAGTAATGCAGCCACTAAACGTGAAGCCTGCATGGCAGTGTAGTGGCAGTGGCAGCAGTAGAAGTTGCACAGTAGATTATTATGACAGGTCAGGCACGGAGATGTCTGGTAGTGTAGAGCCAGTAATAGCTGCCTCAGCACTAGTACAGTTTGCCACTAAAAAACCTAGTGGAAAGGGTGGAGATGCATAACTGGCATGACTATGGCAGTGGCCAAAGAAATATAGGGCAGGCAAGGAGAAGTCTGGCAGTGTAGGGCAACCAATGACCACCTCAGCAGCAGCATACATTGCAGTATAGATAACATGTTGGAAAAGGAGTTGAGGTGTGGCTGAATGGTAGATGTTAGCACCAGAGGCAGCAAAACTCTGTAGTTGATGGACAGCAAGCCATGAGGTAGGCAGATGGCATAGCCAATCTAGTCTTTGATGTCAGCCTTTGGTGAAAGAAAGATGACACTGATCCATGCCTTATTCATTTTTACAAATGTTATGTTGTTAATAATTATAGCGGATAACCAGATCAGATTGGGTATGGCAAAGCTACTGGGTGAGCTGTGTACCCTCTCTTATAGTACACTAGAGGCAGGATATCACAGCCCACTGATTGAAAACTGGGACAGTTCTTGCCACTGGTTCAGTTTGTTGACCCATAAGTCCTTGGGTAGCTGTCTAAGAAATGGAGCAGTCTAGATATGACTGAAATCAACTGTTCACCTGGGACGTCTGTGTTTGCTGATGTGTGAAAAATTATCACAATAGCTGATAAAACATCTGGTCCAACATGTTAAATATGCTGTAGCTTTTGCTGCCTCAGTTAAATGTTGTAGCCCTAAAGCTGGCACAGACAGTATAGTGTCGGCTATGTTGGAAGCAGATAGAGGTTTCCCGGACAGACATGCGTTCCACAAAAGCTTCATAGAGTAGATAACACAGCTTATCCTGATTCTTATGAGTAAGGACATAAAGTCTGAAATGCGTCAGGTGTGCGGGGATGTTTTCCCCCTGATGTGCAATGACATGTCTGTTTTTAACTTCTTACAAGCAATGAATTAAATAAAAAGACTAAATTTGTATTTTTATGGAAAGTACCTGGTGCTAGTTTTTCCTCTTTGCCTGCATTTACAAGTGGACTCCAGCCACATTGAACCTGGCACCCGTGGTCCTGTGATACTCTGTTGAGCACTGAGAAAATCCTTTCCCCCCATTTTCCCATGTTGATTTATCCTGGTAAAACACCAATTTGGCCTCCCTTTTGAAAGATAGGGAAAATACTTTCATTCTAAATTTAAAGCAAGGGTCTAAAAGCATGGTTATCCAATAGTCATTTCTTTGCTTGACCATAACAATACACCAGTTTTCCCACAAGAATTCTAGCATACAACTTGCCATGTTCACCAGGACAACCGAGTGATTGGTTCTCTTCATTATCTCGTTGCAACAGTTGGTTTCCATAGCCAATTTCACTCTGTCAGCCTTGTCCCTTACCTGAGCCTGGTAAATTTCAAGCTGCTGCTCCTCCTCCCCTTATTCCTCTTCTTCCTTCACATTGTACATCATATAACATGGATCTTGAGGGTTCTAACAGAAACAAGATGGCAAGAAACATGTGCAATTTTCTGTTTTTACTTCATGCTATCTTGCATTCTTTTTTTTTCCAGGATGACATGATTGATCCCACATGTTTCCCTAATGACAAATGTTGTTGCCTTATCAAAGGGCTTAAGAAAGCACACAACTCCCTCATCATCTGCCAGTGATGAATCTCAAAGTATCTCATGCTCCAGTTTGGCAGCCTTATGATAAAATACCCAATTGCTTAACATTGCTTATACAGCATATAAAATGTCAATTGGCAGTGGGTTGCAAAGTCAGGTGGTGCTTAGGCAGACCATTCTGTATTTGCAAAGCCAGGAGGAAGTGATTCGCCAAATAAGAATGGTTGAAATTAGCAGACACTTTCTAGGCCACAGTCACCACCTTCCTCAAGCTACTCTATCTGTAAAAAAGTTACCCAATGAGCCATGAGCTAGTTCCTTTGTTGCCACTTGATGCACAGCCGCAACTTTGCTGTGTGATTTTTCTCCTTCATGGTTTCAAGCTGTAAAGCCACTTGGCAGCGCTTAACTTTGCCTGAAAGAAAATAATGAGGATGATGTACAAAATCAACACTATGCCATGTAGTTGAGTAAGATCTGAAGGAGGAATAGTAGAATACAGATAACCCCCACTTATTGTTGTAATCAGATGACGCTTATAGTCACAAAGATTTCATCACTTTTCCCGGTTGTACTTGTACATTACTACCGCTCAGAACAGTCATCCAATGGGCTGCAAATTTCAAGAATTGCTAATACCCTATGGAGTAGTGCATTTTGGAGCTCAAATACAAGTCAAGAGAACAGCGTACATTCTCCTGCAGGTGACTGCACAGAAAGGGTGCCTTCCAGTGAGGCAGAGTGCACTCCCATCACTTCTCAAAATGCAGTCAACTCCACAAGGTAGTATGGCAGAGATTGCACCACCAAGTTGATCAAATGAAAGTTAGTTGGTACACAAGTGGATTATTGGGATGCCCCTCACTATCCCTTTCATCTTTGTATTTTTATTCACAGACTGAAATTACTGTTCCCGTTTTCACTGTGCTTCAGCACTGTAGTAGTGCATTAAAATTAGGTTTTTGGCCTTTTTGCTGTCCTATGTGTAATGAGCTGTGTGCACCAACCTCTTACCCCTAGGCTGTAGAATCCTAAAATATATTTCACTGCCCACATCTTTTATAGTCTCTGTGATAGTCCCCCCTGATTGGCTGCTCTAGATAATTTGATGAGCGAGCAGCGAGGTAATTTGAGGAAGTTTGCGCACCCACGCTTGACGGCATAATTCTGCTTCCTGGTTGCAGCAAACTCCAGCAGTATGTGAAGCAGGCTTTTTTTGTTTGAGATCCTTATTAATCAAATCACAAATTGTCTTAATAACCTGAAGAGTTTCAGGAAATTTGAAGTCAATTCACAGCAGATAAATCCACTCATCTCTAATCCTTATTATATTGTAATTACCTGCCACAAGTAGCCAAATGTATTTAATACTAATGATTAAATAGCCATTAAGCCTATTGTCAATAAATGGTAATTCCAAGCACTATTTTAACTCGTTTCTATATAGACAATTAAAAACTCATTGGACTTTAAGTGTGAAATGCTGATTTATAGTCTGTATTCCTATAGGTTGATCCGGACAGTATTGCAGCGAGGGATGGCCGCATTCGAGAAGGTGACAGGATATTACAGGTCAGTGCTTATAATTATCCTCTCTCTTTTTTCAGTGACTTTTTGTAGCACCACTCCAAAGACATTCTCAAAAAACTACCCTAATTTAAAAAATAAATAAATCAGCATTACGTGTTTAAATTAAAAGAAAAAATTATTAACGTCTTCAATTCCCCTAAGGCCGGCATCACACTGGCGTTTAAAACGGCCGAGTGCAATGCGATAAAAAATTGCATTGCACTCGGACCAATGTTACCATATGGGGCCGCTCCCAGCAGCCGACTTTTTGTCGGCCGTTTTCCTCGGTCCGAGACAATCGCAGCATGCTGCGATTGTCTCGGACCGAGGAAAACTCTCGGCTCACTCGCACCCATATAAGCCTATGGGTGCGAGTGAGACAGCGCACACCACTCGGATATCACCCGAGTGATGTGCGCTATAAGCAGACCCCAGCAATGGAGGAGATGGAGAAATTCATTTCTCCGCCTCCTCCGCAGCTGTGCTCCAATCCTCCCTGTGCGAGAGAATCGGAGCACAGACGCATGACACTCGGCTCCTGCTCTGCTGCGATCAGGAGCCGAGTGTCATTAGCATATCGCATCCGATGCTCTCGCATCGGATGCAATACGCTAGTGTGACGCCGGCCTAAATGTGCTAATGGTAATCCTCCAAGTGTCTCCAGCAAGTAATAACTAAGGGCATTGTGGCTCACACATAATAAAGACAAACGGGATCACAATAGCATCACTTCTTGATCAGAGGGAGATTCAAAAGGTGACTAGTGTTTTTCTTTTTCTTTGTAAGCATTTTTTTTACCTTTTTTGTTCAGAAAATTGTGACATGAGTTAACAACCAAACATGTCACTTCTACATTACTATTAACATGATAAATTGAACTACCATGAAAGCTAATTTAGAAAATGTCACCTTTAGGCCGGTTTCACATTAGCGTTGCGGATGGCTGCGGACTTCCTCCGTGAAGCCCCGCCCTCGGCCGCACCTCCGCCGCTAGCTCTGCCTAATTCTGCATGCGGCGTGCATGCGGCCTGCGTACCTATCTTTAACATTAGGTATGCAGGTCGTACCGCTGTATGCATGCTTCCGCATGCGTCGTTTTGACGATGTGGCGTCCAGCGTAGAACGCAGCTTGTAGCAATTTTATTTCTCCGCATCGTCAAAACGACACATGCGGAAGCATCTGCATGCAGCGGCATGACCTGCGTACCTAATGTTAAAGATAGGTATGCCAGCCGTATGCACGCCGCATGCAGAAGTAGGCGGAGCTAGCGGCAGAGGTGCGGCCAAGGGCGTGGCTTCACGGAGGAAGTCCGCAGCCCTCCGCAGCTCCTCAAAATGCTAGTGTGAAACTAGCCTTACCCATACTCTCAACTTAGATGTGATGAGGAAGTGGCAAAGAGGACAGCGCAATGTGGAGCAGCCCAATAGCACAGCAGAAGAAAACTATTGCACACAATATTAATTATTTATCAAACATATATATACAAGTCATACCATTTTCTATCTTGGTTGTAGTTTTAGATTTCCAAAAGACAGCATCAGTCCTTTTTAATACAATAACGTTAGGATGCAAAGCAATGTCGCATCCTGGTCCAATAAAAAAAGTCAACATTTCCCTCAAAAAGCAAGCCTTCACATAACCCTATCGGCAGAAACCATAAAATTATAGATCTCAAAATATGGCAACACGCAACCTTGTTTTTGTAAAATATAGTGTGTGGTAGTAGGCAACCCTAAAAAACGATGTAAATCGGGTATCGCTGTCATTGCACCGACCAGAAGAATAAAGAAAAAATCACTTATACCGCGAGAATAGTGAATGGTGTAAAAAATAAATAGAACAAATTCTTGATCTGCTGTTGATATATTCATTCAGCCTACTAAGGATCACAGTAAGGCTCGACACACATGTATCCTGTGCTCTGTGCTGAATCCTTACACTGTGTTGACTGTGTAAATCTCCAAAATACAAGATTCAGATGGAACCTCTGGCAGAAGATTCCCTGTAATGAAGCAGATGGAAGCAATGTGATCTCTGTCTGGACTATGATCCGGCGGTGTCCGTCTTTTTAAGTCACAGTTTTGTGCACTTCTGAACAGAAGGACAGACAGAATCCAGAGTAACTCTATTGCCTCATTATAGTGAATGGATCCCTCAGGGGTTTAATCTTAAATACTTTCATTCAGAGAATTAGATGGGAACCCCAATGTAAGTGCTCAGTGTTTCAACTCAATCCACAAAAAGCAAGTCCCTATTCAGATCTTCCAAGTTACTGGTACAAAGGCTTAGAAATAGTACTACGACTCCTCGCCCCCCAAAAAATCCAGCAAATTTTGTGCTGCTAAATCCAAATGCCCCCCTCCCTTCTGAGCCCCACAGTGATCCACATTTAGGGCCAATATCTCCAGAAGCACAAGTTGGGCACAATGTATATGCACTACAATTCATGTGCGCTACAATGTTTGAGCACTATAATGGCATAAAGTATTTACAATTTTTACTCAGCAACATTCACTGCTGTTTGTTTCTGGAAACCACCCATGGAGTCAAAATTGTAATTACACCTACAGATAAATTTCCAGGGGGAAGTGATTTCCAAAATGGGGTCACTTGAGGTGGGATTCTGCCCTTCTGTCATTTATGGGCACTGTACATGGAGTTTGCAAACTATTCTATGATAATTTGTTTTCCAAGAATCAAATACTGCTGCTTTCCTCCTCAGTCTCGTTGTGTGGCTAAGTAGTATCGTACAGCTATAATATGGGGTATTTCGACGTTCAGCAGAATTTGCCTGATGAATTTTGACCCTATTTTCACCCATTTCCCCATGTGAAAATGTAAAATCTGGGCCTAAAACAAAATTTTTGTGGTAAAAATGTAGTTGTTTTTTCTTCACTGCCCAATGGTATAAAATTCTGTGACACATCTGTGGTGTCAACGTGATCACTGCACCCTTAGATTAATTCATTTAGAGGTGTTGTTTTTAAAAAGTCAGTTTTGAGGCTGTTTGCTTTTCTGGCACCCGAGGTTTTTTTTCCAGTGAGTCATGGCACCCACAAACCATAACAGCCAAATCTGCAGTACAATATTGTGCTCCTTCGATTCTGAGCTTTCCACTGTGCTTGAAATGTGGTTCCCAATTACATGTAGGGTATTGACACACACGGTAGAAATTGAGCAAAAAACTGTGAGGTCCATTTTGTCCTATTATCTCTTATTAAAATTAAAAACTTCAGGCTTTCTTCACCACACAATGGTGGTAAGAATATAATTATTCTTTCTTCATCACCCACTGGTTTTAAATTTCTGTGAGGCATACTGTATGTGATGTCAACATGCTCACTGCACCCATAGATGAATTTATTCAGACCCACAACCGTTTGTAAAATGGGGACACTTATGGAGGGTACTGCTTCTATGGCACCTTAGGGGCTCTGCCAATGTGACTTTAGACTCTCAAACTATTCCAGCAAAATCTGGACTCCAATATGGTGCTCCTTCCATTCTGAGCTTTACACTGTGCCTCAAAAGTCATTTTTTACCATGTTTGGGTATTGGCGTACTCAGGAGAAATTGTGTAACAAATTATATAGTTTATTTTCTCCTATTATCCCTTGTGAAAATTAATATCTTGGGGACAAAGCAATATATTAGTGGAAAAATTGTAATTTTAGATTGACTCATACCAATGTTATACAATTCTGTGCGTCTCCTGAGTGTTAAAAGTTCTCATTACACCTCTAGATAAATTCCTCAAGATGTATAGTTTCCCAAATTTGATCATTTATGGGGACTTCTGTTGTTTTGGAATGTCAGGATCTCTTCAATCTAACATGGCATCTGCAATCTATTCCAACCAAAATTGCAATCCAGGATTCAATTTGCGCTCCTTCCTTTCCAAGCCCTGCCATGTGCCCAAACAGCAGTTTTTCAACACATATGGGATGTTGGCAAACTCAGGAGAAAACACACAATACATTTTGTTCTCCATTTTTTCTGCTACTATTGTGAAAAGAAAAAAATGGGGGCTAAAGCAACAGTTTTGCAGTAACAAAAATATTTTTTTTGTTTTCCCATGGCTCAACATTATAAAAATTTGTGAAGTATCAGTGCATTCAGAATGCTCTTCACACCTCAAGATAAGTTACATGAGAGGTGTAGTTTTCAAAATGGGGTCACTGATAGAGATTTTCCACTGTTTAGGCACATCAGGGGTCTGCAAAAGAACATGGCATTCACTATAAATTCCCGCCAATTTTTCATTCCAAAAGTCAAATGGTGCTCCTTCTCTTTCAAACCCTGCCATGTGCCTTAACAGTACTTTTCCACTACATATGGGGTATCGATTTACTCAGGAGAAATTGTACAACAAATCGTGGGGTCAAATGTCTCTTGTAAGCCTTGTAAAAATAAAACATTTGGCTCTGAAATTTTTTTTGGGGGGGAAACATATTTTTTCATTTTCACAGCTTAACATTATAACATTCTGTGAAGCACCTATGGGTTCAAGGTACTCACCACACCTCAAGATACGTTTCTTGAGGTTTGTAGCTTCCAAAAAATGTGTCCTTTGTGGGGCAATTACTACTGTTTAACACATAAGGGAGTTTGCAAAAGTGAAATGGCATTCGCTATCTATTCCAGGCAATTTTGCACTCCACAAGTCAAATCATGCCCCTTCCCTTCGGAGCAATGCCATCTGCCCAAACAGTAGTTTTCCACCACATATGGGGTATTGTTGTACTCATGAGAAACTGCACAACAAATTGGACCATTCATTTTCTTCTGTTACCCTTTTTAAATTCTAAATTAGGGGCTAAAGCAATATTTTTGTGGGATAAAGTAAAATTTCATTTTTTTCCTTTCACATTGCTGTAATTCCTGGGAAGCCCCTAAATGGTGAATTAACTTATTGACTGTGATTTTGAGGACTTTGAAGGAAGCAGTTTTATAATGGTATCCCTTTTGGGTATGGCCTCCTCAAATCACTTAAAATGTTATGTGGTCCCTTAAAAAATTGGTTTTGTAAACTTCGATGGAAAATGAGAAATTGCTGACAATGTTTCAACCTTATTAAAGTTTCTAAGAAAAAAAATCAAGTTGATTGATGCTAATGTGAAGTAGACATGTCTTAAATGTTATTTATTTACTATTTTGTGTGGTATAATTATCTGGCTTAATGGCATAACAATTGCTAAATTTTCATTTTTTTGTCAAAATTTTGACAATTTTATAAATAAACACATATCATATCAACCAAAGTTTACCACTAATACGAATTACAACATATCACAAAAAAACTGTTTCAGTATCGCTAGGATATGTTTAAGCATTACATAGTTATTACCACATACATTACAGACCAAAAGTTTGGACACACCTTCTCATTTAAAGATTTTTCTGTAATTTCATGACTATGAAAATTGTACATTCACACTGAAGGCATCAAAACTATAAATTAACACATGTGGAATTATATACTTAACAAAAAAGTGTGAAACAACTGAAATTATGTCTTATATTCTAGGTTCTTCAAAGTAGCCACCTTTTGCTTTGATGACTGCTTTGCACACTCTTGGCATTCTCTTGATGAGCTTCAAGAGGTAGTCACCGGGAATGATTGTCACTTAACAGGTGTGCCCTGTCAGGTTTAATAAGTGGGATTTCTTGCCTTATAAATGGGTTTGGGACCATCAGTTGTTTTGTGCAGAAGCCTGGTGGATACACAGCTGATAGTCCTACTGACTAGACTGTTAGAATTTGTATTATGGCAAGAATAAAGCAGCTAAGTAAAGAAAAACGAGTGGCCATCATTACTTTAAGAAATTAAGGTCAGTCAGTCCAAAAAATTGGGAAAACTTTGAAAGTGTCCCCAAGTGCAGTGGCAAAAACCATCAAGCGCTGCAAAGAAACTGGCTCACATGAGGACCGCCCCAGGAAAGGAAGACCAAGAGTCACCTCTGCTTCTGAGGATAAGTTTATCTGAGTCACCAGCCTCAGAAATCGCAGGTTAACAGCAGCTCAGATTAGAGACCAGGTCAATGCCACACAGAGTTCTAGCAGCAGACACATCTCTACAACAACTGTTAAGAGGAGACTTTGTGCAGCAGGCCTTCATGGTAAAATAGCTGCTAGGAAACCACTGCTAAGGACAGGCAACAAGCAGAAGAGACTTGTTTGGGCTAAAGAAAGCAAGGAATGGACATTAGACCAGTGGAAATCTGTGCTTTGGTCTGATGAGTCCAAATTTGAGATCTTTGGTTCCAACCACCGTGTCTTTGTGTGAACCAGAAAAGGTGAACGGATGGACTCTACATGCCTGGTTCCCCCCGTGAAGCATGGAGGAGGAGGTGTAATGGTGTGGGGATGCTTTGCTAGTGACACTGTTGGGGATTTATTCAAAATTGAAGGCATACTAAACCAGCATGGCTACCACAGCATCTTGCAGCGGCATGCTATTCCATCCGGTTTAGTTGGACCATCATTAATTTGTCAACAGGACAATGACCCCAAACACACCTCCAGGCTGTGTAAGGGCTATTTGACCAAGAAGGAGAGTGATGGGGTTCTACGCCAGATGACCTGGCGTCCACAGTCACCAGACCTGAACCCAATTGAGATGGTTTGGGGTGAGCTGGACCACAGATTGAAGGCAAAAGGGCCAACAAGTGCTAAGCATCTCTGGGAACTTCTTCAAGATTGTTAGAAGACCATTCCTGGTGACTACCTCTTGAAGCTCATCAAGAGAATGCCAAGAGTGTGCAAAGCAGTCATCAAAGCAAAAGGTGACTACTTTTAAGAACCTAGACTATAAGACATAATTTCAGTTGTTTGACACTTTTTTGTTAAGTATATTAGTCCACATGTGTTAATTCATAGTTTTGATGCATTCAGTGTGAATGTACAATTTTCATAGTCATGAAAATGCAGAAAAATCTTTAAATGAGAAGGTGTGTCCAAACTTTTGCTCTGTTCTATAAATTGTTGCTGGTCATAATTGAAAAAAATTGGCACAGTCAGGAAGGTAAAAACAGGCTTGAGGATGAATGCGTTAAAGGTAATATTTATTCTTTAATATGCCTGCATTAATATGTTAGGATATTGTAATTATTCCCAGTTACATACTTGTTATAGTAAAATGTCTAGCTGCACAAATTACAGCAGAGGAATAACTTGAAATTCCTTAGTCCCAATGCAAAATGTGAGCCAGAGCCCCCTATCTATGATGTGTCATTCATGACACTGGTGTAATCTTATATATCATTGGTTTTAAGCATGCCTTTGGTCCTTTGTGTGATGGCTATTTACCCCATATAGCAAAACTCCTTACACCTTAAAGTTATAACTCTGAAATTAAACTCTTATGATATATGGCAAGGAAACTAGGAAAATATGAACTTTGTCTCCTTCTCTAATATTTAATTGGAATTCTTCCATAATATAATTAATTATTTTTGTGTAAAACTATTTAGTTATCTTTATGAAAGTGTCTGGACAATCACAAAAAAATTGTCGAAATAAAAAAGCTGTAATCATTTATGCTGTTATCTACAAGAATCAGTGATCTTCAGAAGGTAATGGGACCTATGAGATACCTGTTTGTTCTAGGCTTGATCTTCAAATTTACACTTTAAATTTATTGCTCAGATATATTTATCCATCTGCCTGTGTGGCTTAGGAAATGAAAATCTAGTCAACAATGGAAGGATAGAATCTCTTGAAACATGTATGCGCACAGACAAGGCTGTGATCGGGGTGATAGGCGCAGGGGTGCTATCATTAGTCATTTCGGCAGTCTCCAACTGCACAAAGATCACATATCACACTCATTTACCGTATGTCAAATAACCTTGCTTTTTCTTTTAGCTTTTTCTGTCTTCCTTCTTCTTCCACTAGAGGACTTATTTCTTTTTCTTGAGTCTTGTACTTACCTGCAAGGTGCAAAAATCTTGCATTAAAATCATATGTTAAAATTATTAAATTCTTGACATGACTACTATAATATTTATAAAAATTAGATCCTTTAAAATAATGAAATTTTTCAGCATGTCTATAGCCAAGATTTATTTTAATGACAGTGCGATTATATGTATCCAAAAATCATCAATATTGAGTGGGCTAAATATGCAAACATTTCTTTTTTTTCTTTTTTTTTCTTTTTTTTAATTAGAAGACACTTGACTGAAATTTGAGGTATAAACCCCTCTTGAGTATATCAGCCGTGTATTTTTAGCTTCATTGCTTGATTTCAAAAGGTTTTTTTTTTTCATCTCTTAAGATTTAACAGAACAGCAATGAAAGCAAATGGTACTTAAATCTGCAGATAAGCAGAACACAACATTGACAGCAGAGCCTTGAAAATGAACGGTCCTTACATAAAATTGGCTATAATTATGAAAAACTATACATGTAGGAGATTTTTTTTCCCCATAAGAAGCATATATTTTTGAAGCATAACTCCTGGGACTTTCATTATTATAATTGGACATCTTTCTCTGTTAAGTAGATCTCACGTGCTGTCTTAAATTATGAGGCTGGTGTTCTACTAAAACAAATGGCGCCATTGCTGTCAAAATGATAGAGTTGTAAATTTCTTCTTTCGAACCCATTCATAAAATAAAAATATAGTTATTAAAAATAATTAACTACTTTAATTAGAGAGAATTGTCTTTGCATAGTTTAATAAATTTTTACCAAAGATAAAACTAATGTAGCAGTCAACTAATTATTTTTGTTTAATTTCAGTACCTAGTTTTACGTTTTTGCAAGACAAAAAGTTGCATTTGAAAAATAAATTACTGGAGTATATGTTGCGCTTTGTTCTGTAAAGGATCTTAGAATGATAAAGCTGATTTGCAATCAACATTGGCTGTTAAGCATTACCTGGCGAGAGATAATAGTGGCGCTCTCTAATTGGCTCTGTGCAAGTCTCCAGTATGACTGATTTTCGCTGTTGTGCTGCCATTCTTCCTTCTACTGGTACTATTATCTCAGAGTGACACTTCCATTACTCTGAACGGGGAAAGATGAACGTCACCTGTCAGAGGTTGGTTAATTGTGTTGCTAGATGTATGTTACCAGGGCGCAGCTTGGACATTTATGAACATAACTGCTTCCTCTGATATTCACCATCCTTCACCAATCAATACTGCTCTTATAGTACGCACATAATTGAGTGAAGGCATTTACTACCGAGACTTGACAATGAGCACCGTCCTTACTCTTGGCACAAATAGATAGAAATTGGCCAATATTTTATGCTGCTTTGTAAAAATGGAAATTAATTTACAGGTTTCATTCATTTTCCCAGATTAATGGTCAAGATATTCAGAACAGAGAAGAAGCAGTGGCTCTACTTTCCAATGATGAATGCAGGAAAATTGTTCTTTTGGTTGCCAGACCAGATTTACCGGTTAGTAGAAAGTAAATACCGTAAGGCAACATGGATAATCTCTAAATGATTTCTTACTGTGCATTGACCTTTTTTTGTCTGAGTCTTGTTCAAATAATGTACTGATTTAATTTGGAAATCCATTATACAACAAAAAAGCTTTTGTTGCAAAAAACAACATATTAATCTAATATTTATTATAAAGAATAATGAAAATACACCGTGTTGTAAAATGAAAATGTCACATCAGAAATACTGAAAGATCTAGGAAGTTTTGTCACTTTTCCCCAGGTAGTTAAAGAGTTTAAATAACCCAATTGCATACAAATTTATTAAAGATTCTAAAAAAGAAAATCGATAAAGAAGACCTCAGTATACACCCAACATTAAGTCATCATTATGGCTTAAAGTATGAGATGTTTAGAAGACGTTTGTCACAACATTACAATACAATACAAACTTTATATTGATTCCAAGTCTACCTCTGCGGTATATAACAAATATAAAAATTGCACATCTATTATGTAGGATAAAAAAGGTATATTCTTGATCTTCACATTTATGAAGAGTCTTCTGGCACAATTGTCATGTTAAAAAGTTGGCTTACAGTTTTTACCCTTTTGACACCGCCCTGGCCACTCTTTTAAAATGTAGGTGGTTAATAGCAGCAGGGGGTGAGCACCCTAGGGGCCTGGCAGATTTATTATATTTACACCACAAATTATACCAGTTCATATCTTTAAGTTTGTGATACACGAGTTGCCACAAGAACCCAGGCAATTTTAGTCATGGTGCTTTTGATTTTTTCTCACTTTGTTCCAAGTGCAATAGGTATTTAATTTTTAAGGCATAATAGCCATATAATGGCTTGTTTTTGTGGGTCTAGTTGAAATTTTTAATGACACCATTCATTTTACAATGCAATGTACTGAAAATGATTAAACAAATTTGAATTAATGAAAAACACAGTTCCGTCATTTTTGGGGGTTTTGTTTTTATGAAGTTTATTGCATGGTAAAAATCATCTAGCAATATGATTATCCAGGTTAGTATAACTGATGCAATATCAAACTTTTAAGGTTGATTTTATATTTTAATGGTTGAAAAAATTCAAAACCTTGTAAAGTAAAACCTTACATTTTCTGAGACTAGCAATTTAAAAAAAAAAGTCTGTAAAGCTAGGTGAAGACTTGCTTTTATTTACTAAGCTGTTTTTCTTATTAAAACCATATTGGGGTACATATAACATTTTAATAGTTTCTGATTCTTTTTTTTATTGAAGTGCAGCAACTGAAAAACAGCAATATTGTATTTCTTTGCTGTTTAATGTATGATTGAAGTAATTTTATGTTTTGATAGATCAGACTTTTTCAGACATGAGGATATGAAATATGTTATTTTTTATTTCTTTAATGTCTTTATCATTGAAGTGGGGCAAGATGATTTCAACTTAGATTTAAAAAAAACAAAAACATTTTTTTAATTTTACTTATGTGCAATTGTCTGATCCTCTAATTTATATAGTTCAATATAAATAAGACTTTTTTTGTCTCCTAGTGAGGTCACCAGCAATCATGACCAAACTCTAATCTCTATTTGCTGAAATGCAGCCTCAAAATTGCAAAGAACCTCCACCATGTCTCATTCTTGCCTGCAGACCCTCATTGTTGCACTACTCTCCAACCTTTTGGTGACAAACTGCCTTCTTTTCCAGGCATATATGTAAAATTTTGACAGAGTACCTGCTGACATTTTTCTGCCACTCATTTTCTATATTTTCATGCATAGTTGAGTCATTTGACCTTCTTCCCACAGTAAGTATCTTTTTTTTACCCCAATTCTCCAATGAAGACCAATTCTGGTCAGACTGCTCAGAAAAGTTGATGTATTTATCTGAGTCCCACTGCTGTCAGTTCTGAAATGATGGTACTTCTGGATGTCTTCTGATGTCAAGGAAAGGAAATATTGTTTCTCCTTGCGGAGAGTGACATGTTAAGCATGTTGAGGTCCTCTTCTTCTCTGAAGAGACATTTTGCATCATTCCCAGAGGAGCATTGTGGCTTTAAGTCTCCTCACTTCGACATGCTTAACATCTCACTCTCCGCAAGGAGAAACAATACTTCTTGGATCTCGGTCAGACACATCTCAATCAGCCAAACCAGATCTCCACTTTGCACTGACGAGGGGCAGAACCCCGAAACATAGTGTCTGCAAATTGAGATTCTGGTTTGGCTTTTATCCTAAGTCATGTGACAAGGCTCGTTAAAGGGTCGACATTGACTGTTAGGATTGCTACTTCCAATAGGTGGCACTAGAGTTCTAGTCCTCTTCCTCTCTGAAGAGACAATTTGTAGATTTCAAGGAAAAGAAAGCACAATGCGTCTTTCTGCTGCTGCACTAAGATTCCGTGGTCAACCACTGTATTTATGGTCCTCAACATTGTCCATTTATTGGTGTTATCAATGCTGAAAAATAAAGATGGATGCCTCATTCAATATCATCAGAGAGTCATCTGATTGGCTACAAATTTATTATGCAGCAGTGCAATGATCTAAACCATATAGTTAGTATAATTAAAACTATGGTCAGTGTAAAGAATAAGGAGTGCTCGAAGTGATGATATGGCCCCTACAGAGCCCCATCATTCAGTCTGTGTCAGATTACATGAAGTGATAAAATGATTCTTGCAAGCTGACTTCCAAAGATCTGTGGTTAGTTTCAAGAGGTTTCAAACACCCCCCTACTGAGTTCCTTCAAAAACTGAATACAAGTGTACCTAGAATTGATGTTTTTATGCTGTTTTGAAGGCAAAGGATAGGAACACCAAATACTTATTTGATTTTGATTTCTTGTTATGCTCGGTGTTGTGAATTCAGCTTTTGGGCTCCCTCCGGTGGTTGTAGAGGGTAATGCAGTTGTGCCTGGACTGCAGGAGTGGACAGGTGTATCTACTAATTGCAAAACTGACTGGGGTATATAGCTTTGCTGGATCCTTTAGTCAGTGCCAGTTGTCCATTGTTCTTGAAGGATTCACTTCCCTGCTGGTCTCTCCAGTTTGTTGTGTTTTTCTACAAAGATAAGTCCTGGCTTTGTTTTTGCTGTCCACCCGCAGTGGACCTTATAGTTCTGTGCATTTTCATGTTTTTGTCTTGTCCAGCTTGGTCTGTGAAGGATTTTTTGCAGCCTAGCTATTTCTCTGGAGATGCAGATATACCCCCCATGTCTTTAGTCAGATGTGGTGATCCGTATTTTCTGCGGTGGATATTTTCTAGTGTTTTTATACTGACCGCATAGTACTCTGTTCTATTCTTTCTTTTTAGCTAGTATGGCCTCCTATGCTAAAATCTGATTTCATATCTGCGTATGTTTTTTCCCTCTCCTCTCACAGTCAATATTTGTGGGGGGCTATCTATCCTTTGGGGATTTTCTCTGAGGCAAGATAGGTTTCCTGTTTCTGTCTTTAGGGGTAGTTAGATCTTAGGCTGTGTCGAGGGGTCTAGGGAGTGTTAGGTACCCCCCACGGCTACTTTTAGTTGCGCTGCTAGGTTCAGGGTTTGCGGTCAGTGCAGGGACCACCTTCTCCAGAGTACGTCTCATGCTGCTCCAAGGCCACCAGATCATAACAGTACAACTGGCCAACAATGAGTTAATTGCATCTCAGAAGAAGGGTGGAAAGATTTTGAGCCATTTTTTTTTCCTTAGCCTGTTTGGTCTGTTCCTCCCTCTTTACCTCTGGGTGGCTACGGAGTCTAGTATTAACATGAATGTTCAGGAGTTAGTTTCTCGGGTGGATCAGCTTGCTGCTAGGGTACAGGATATTTCAGATTTCATTGTTCAGACTCCTGCCTTAGAGCCTAAGATTCCCACTCCTGATTTATTCTTTGGTGACAGATCCAAATTTTTGAGTTTCAAAAATAACTGTAAACTGTTTTTTGCATTAAGACCCCGGTCTTCTGGTGATCCTATCCAGCAGGTTAAAATCATCATATCTCTGCTGCGTGGTGACCCACAGGATTGGTAATTTTCCCTGGAATCTGGCAATCCTGCTTTGCTTAATGTTGATTCGTTCTTTCAGGCATTGGGGTTGTTGTATGATGAGCCTAATTCTGTGGATCAGGCTGAGAAAATCTTGTTAGCCCTGTGTCAAGGTCAAGAAGCGGCAGAATTCTATTGCCAGAAATTTAGAAAATGGTCTGTACTGACTATATGGAATGAGGATGCCTTGGCGGCAATTTTCAGAAAGGGTCTTTCTGAATCCGTTAAAGATATTATGGTGGGGTTCCCCACGCCTGCTGGTCTGAGTGATTCTATGTCTCTGGCCATTCAGATTGATCGGCGCTTGCGCGAGCGCAGAATTGTGCACACTGTGGCGTTGTCCTCTGAGCGGAGCCCTGAGCCTATGCAGTGTGATAGGATTTTGTCTAGAGCTGAATGTCAAACATTCAGGCGTCAGAATAGGTTGTGTTTTTACTGCGGCGTTTCTGCTCATGTTATTTCTGATTGCCCTAAGCGTACTAAGAGAATCGCTAGTTCTGTTGCCATCAGTACTATACAACCTATACCAATTTCTGTTATGTGTGACCTTGATCTGCTCATTGTCGTTGTTTTCTGTCATGGCATTTGTGGATTCAGGCGCCGCTCTGAACTTAATGGACTTAGAATTTGCCAGACGTTGTGGTTTTCCCTTGCAGCCTTTGCAGAACCCTATTCCTTTGAGGGGCATTGATGCTACACCGTTAGCTAAAAATAAACCTCAGTTTTGGACACAGCTGACCATGCGCATGGCCCCAGCCCATCAGGAAGATTGTCGTTTTCTGGTGTTGCATAATTTGCATGATGATATTGTGCTGGGTTTTCCATGGTTGCAGCTACATAATCCGGTGTTAGATTGGAAATCCATGTCTGTGACTAGTTGGGGTTGTCAGGGGGTTCATGATCAGGTTCCTTTGATGTCAATCTCCTCTCCCCCCTCTTCTGAAGTTCCTGAGTTTTTGTCTGACTTCCAGGATGTATTCGATGAGCCCAAATCCAGTTCCCTTCCGCCGCATAGGGACTGTGATTGTGCTATTGATTTGATTCCAGGTTGTAAGTTCCCTAAGGGCCGACTTTTCAACCTGTCTGTGCCTGAACATACCGCCATGCGGAGCTATATTAAGGAGTCTTTGGAGAAAGGGCATATTCGGCCATCTTCTTCACCGTTGGGAGCGGGGTTCTTTTTTGTTGCCAAGAAGGATGGCTCCTTGAGACCCTGTATTGATTATTGCCTCTTGAATAAGATCACGGTTAAATTTCAATACCCCTTGCCTTTGCTTACTGATTTGTTTGCTAGGATTAAGGGGTCTAGCTGGTTTACTAAGATTGACCTTCGAGGGGCATATAATCTTATTCATATCAAGCAGGGCGACGAATGGAAAACTGCATTTAATATGCCCGAAGGCCATTTTGAATACCTTGTGATGCCATTCGGACTCTCTAATGCCCCATCTGTGTTCCAATCCTTCATGCATGATATCTTTCGGAGTTATCTTGATAAATTCATGGCTGTATATTTGGATGATATTTTGATTTTTTCCAATGATTGGGAGTCTCATGTGAAACAGGTCAGGATGGTATTTCAGATCCTCCGTAATAATGCTTTGTTTGTGAAGGGGTCAAAGTGCCTCTTTGGAGTGCAGAAGGTTTCTTTTTTGTGTTTCATTTTTTCTCCCTCATCTATAGAAATGGATCCGGTTAAGGTTCAGGCCATTCATGATTGGATTCAGCCCACATCTGTGAAGAGCCTTCAGAAATTCTTGGGCTTTGCTAATTTTTATCGTCGTTTCATTGCCAACTTCTCCAGTGTGGTTAAACCTCTAACCGATTTGACCAAGAAAGGCGCTGATGTGACGAATTGGTCCTCCGTGGCTGTTTCTGCCTTTCAGGAGCTTAAACGCCGATTTACTTCTGCCCCTGTGTTGCGTCAGCCAGATGTTTCTCTTCCATTTCAGGTTGAAGTTGACGCATCTGAGATTGAGGCAGGGGCCGTTTTGTCTCAGAGGAATTCTGATGGTTCCTTGATAAAACCGTGTGCCTTCTTTTCTCGGAAGTTTTCGCCTGCGGAACGCAATTATGATGTCGGCAATCGGGAGTTGTTGGCTATGAAGTGGGCATTTGAGGAGTGGCGACATTGGCTTGAGGGGGCCAAGCACCGTATTGTGGTCCTGACCGATCATAAGAATCTGATTTACCTCGAGTCTGCCAAACAGCTGAATCCTAGACAGGCTCGATGGTCCCTGTTTTTCTCCCGTTTTGATTTTGTGGTCTCGTACATTCCTGGTACTAAGAATGTTAAGGCGGATGCCCTCTCTAGGAGTTTTTTCCTGATTCCCCTGGGGTTCTTGAGCCGGTCGGCATTTTGAAGGAAGGGGTGATTCTTTCTGCCATCTCCCCTGATTTGGGATGGGTTCTTCAGGAATTTCAGGCTGATAAGCCTGACCGTTGTCCTGTGGGGAAACTGTTTGTTCCTGATAGATGGACTAGTAAAGTGATTTCTGAGGTTCATTGTTCTGTGTTGGCTGGCCATCCTGGGATTTTTGGTACCAGAGATTTGGTTAGTAGGTCCTTTTGGTGGCCTTCTTTGTCACGGGATGTGCGTTCTTTTGTGCAGTCCTGTGGGATTTGTGCGCGGGCTAAGCCTTGCTGTTCCCACCTTGGACCTTGGACGCATATTTCTATGGATTTTATTTCCGATCTTCCTGTTTCCCAAAGAATGTCGGTTATCTGGGTTGTCTGTGACCGATTTTCTAAGATGGTTCATTTGGTGCCTTTGCCTAAATTGCCTTCTTCTTCTGATTTGGTTCCGTTGTTTTTTCAGCATGTGGTACGTTTGCATGGTATTCCGGAGAATATTGTGTCCGACAGAGGTTCCCAGTTTGTTTCTACGTTTTGGCGGGCCTTTTGTGCCAAGCTGGGCATTGATTTGTCTTTTTCCTCTGCATTTCATCCTCAGACAAATGGCCAGACTGAGCGAACTAATCAGACCTTGGAGACCTATTTGAGATGCTTTGTGTCTGCTGATCAGGATGATTGGGTGGCTTTTTTGCCATTGGCCGAGTTTGCCCTTAATAATAGGGCTAGTTCAGCTACTTTGGTTTCGCCTTTTTTTTGTAATTTTGGTTTTCATCCTCGTTTTTCTTCTGGGCAGGTTGAGCCTTCTGACCTTCCTGGTGTGGATTCTGTGGTCGACAGGTTGCAGCAGATTTTGGTTTGTGTGGTGGACAATTTGGTGCTGTCTCAGGAGGAGGCTCAGCATTTTGCTAACCGTCGTCGGTGTGTTGGTTCCCGACTTCGGGTTGGTGATCTGGTTTGGTTATCTTCCCGTCATGTTCCTATGAAGGTTTCTTCCCCTAAGTTTAAGCCTCGATTTATTGGTCCTTAAAGGATTTCTGAGATTATTAATCTGGTGTCCTTTCGCCTGGCGCTTCTGGCCTCTTTTGCTATTCATAATGTCTTCCATAGATCTTTGTTGCGGAAATAGGTGGAGCCCGTTGTTCCCTCTGTTGATCCTCCGGCCCCTGTATTGGTCGATGGGGAGTTGGAATATGTTGTTGAGAAGATTTTGGATTCCCGTTTTTCGAGGCGGAAGCTTCAGTACCTTGTCAAGTGGAAGGGTTATGGCCAGGAGGATAATTCTTGGGTTTCTGCCTCTGATGTCCATGCCGTTGATTTGGTTCGTGCCTTTCATCAGGCTCATCCTGATTGGCCTGGGGGCTCTGGTGAGGGTTCGGTGACCCCTCCTCAAGGGGGGTACTGTTGTGAATTCAGCTTTTGGGCTCCCTCCGGTGGTTGTAGAGGGTAATGCAGTTGTGCCTGGACTGCAGGAGTGGACAGGTGTATCTACTAATTGCAAAACTGACTGGGGTATATAGCTTTGCTGGATCCTTTAGTCAGTGCCAGTTGTCCATTGTTCTTGAAGGATTCACTTCCCTGCTGGTCTCTCCAGTTTGCTGTGTTTTTCTACAAAGATAAGTCCTGGCTTTGTTTTTGCTGTCCACCTGCAGTGGACCTTATAGTTCTGTGCATTTTCATGTTTTTGTCTTGTCCAGCTTGGTCTGTGAAGGATATTTTGCAGCCTAGCTATTTCTCTGGAGATGCAGATATACCCCCCATGTCTTTAGTCAGATGTGGTGATCCGTATTTTCTGCGGTGGATATTTTCTAGTGTTTTTATACTAACCGCATAGTACTCTGTTCTATTCTTTCTTTTTAGCTAGTATGGCCTCCTATGCTAAAATCTGATTTCATATCTGCGTATGTTTTTTCCCTCTCCTCTCACAGTCAATATTTGTGGGGGGCTATCTATCCTTTGGGGATTTTCTCTGAGGCAAGATAGGTTTCCTGTTTCTGTCTTTAGGGGTAGTTAGATCTTAGGCTGTGTCGAGGGGTCTAGGGAGTGTTAGGTACCCCCCACGGCTACTTTTAGTTGCGCTGCTAGGTTCAGGGTTTGCGGTCAGTACAGGGACCACCTTCTCCAGAGTACGTCTCATGCTGCTCCAAGGCCACCAGATCATAACAGCTCGGACAGAGGTATGTCCAGCGGATGACACAGCATATAAGTACAACAGGATGGAAAAATAGAGGAAGGCCTTAATGGTCGGGAGCGGGGGATGGGACACCTCCTGACAAAAACCTGTGCTTGTCCCTAAACACCTTATGGGGGTCCTTACCCCCACCACCGTTATGTGCCTATTCCCTGACTGTCACCTCTACTATCCCTGGCTAGTGCATTGGCTGGCAAGGACGCTAGCCTAACCACTGCAGATGATATTACACAAGGAAGAGACAAACAAGAGATAGACAAAAAGTACTACTGAGCTCAGAATCAGCAGCAAAGTAAACCACATCAGGATAACAGAACTGCAACTGCGGCAATACCACAGTAACAGGAGATCGCCACACAACTAGCTGGTCTGCATAGAAGTAACTCTATAACCGATGATCTGCTGATGGGTCATGTGACTATTTAAAGAGAGGGGAGAGTTGTTACCAACATCAGCTGACTAGCCTAAAAGAAGCTGCCAGCAAAAGACTGACATTAACTCTTGCTGGACCAAAGGAAAAAAGCAACATTTAAATTTCAGCAGACCTAGAGCTGCCACGAATCGATTAATGATTTGCGACATTTCTCTTTTGTTCATTTATTTTGCATTTTGTTAACTAATAAAAATAAACTATTATCTTTAATATTTTCTAAAGCACTTTTACTTAGCAGCTTTTTTTCCAAATATACTGTATGCAGTTGTACTCAAAAGTTTATATACCCTGGCAGAATTTTTGCTTTCTTGGCCATTTTTCAGAGAATATAAATGATAACACCAAAACTTTTTCTCCACTCATAGTTAGTTGTTGGGTGAAGCTATGTATTGTCACACTATTGTGTTTTCTCTTTTTAAATCATAATGACAGCCCAAAACATCCAAATGACCCTGATCAAAAGTTCACAACCCCCATGTCTTAATACCATGTATTGCCCCCTCTAACATCAATGACAGCTTGAAGTCTTTGTGGTAGTTGTGGATGAGTGTCAAGGGGCAGTAATGGAAAAACAGGAGATGAGGAATCTGGGCCCCTAAACTGCCCCTCAGGCTAGGGGGAGCCCTGTCTTTCCTTAACCCCTTCATGACCCAGCCTATTTTGACCTTAAAGACCTTGCCGTTTTTTGCAATTCTGACCAGTGTCCCTTCATGAGGTAATAACTCAGGAACGCTTCAATGGATCCTAGCGGTTCTGAGATTGTTTTTTCGTGACATATTGGGCTTCATGTTAGTGGTAAATTTAGGTCAATAAATTCTGTGTTTATTTGTGATAAAAACGGAAATTTGGCGAAAATTTTGAAAATTTCGCAATTTTCACATTTTGAATTTTTATTCTGTTAAACCAGAGAGTTATGTGACACAAAATAGTTAATAAATAACATTTCCCACATGTTTACTTTACATCAGCACAATTTTGGAAACAAAATTTTTTTTTGCTAGGAAGTTATAAGGGTTAAAATTTGACCAGCGATTTCTCATTTTTACAACGAAATTTACAAAACCATTTTTTTTAGGGACCACCTCACATTTGAAGTCAGTTTGAGGGGTCTATATGGCTGAAAATACCCAAAAGTGACACCATTCTAAAAACTGCACCCCTCAAGGTGCACAAAACCACATTCAAGAAGTTTATTAACCCTTCAGGTGCTTCACAGCAGCAGAAGCAACATGGAAGGAAAAAATGAACATTTAACTTTTTAGTCACAAAAATGATTTTTCAGCAACAATTTTTTTATTTTCCCAATGGTAAAAGGAGAAACTGAACCACGTACGTTGTTGTCCAATTTGTCCTGAGTACGCTGATACCTCATATGTGGGGGTAAACCACTGTTTGGGCGCACGGCAGGGCTTGGAAGGGAAGGAGCGCCATTTGACTTTTTGAATGAAAAATTGGCTGCACTCTTTAGCGGACACCATGTCACATTTGGAGAGCCCCCGTGTGCCTAAAAATTGGAGCTCCCCCACAAGTGACCCCATTTTGGAAACTAGACGCCCCAAGGAACTTATCTAGATGCATAGTGAGCCCTTTAAACCCCCAGGTGCTTCACAAATTGATCCGTAAAAATGAAAAAGTACTTTTTTTTCACAAAAAAATTCTTTTAGCCTCAATTTTTTCATTTTCACATGGACAACAGGATAAAATGGATCCTAAAATTTGTTTGGCAATTTCTCCTGAATACACCGATACTTCACATGTGGGGGTAAACCACTGTTTGGGCACATGGTAAGGCTCGGAAGGGAAGGAGCGCCATTTGACTTTTTGAATGAAAAATTATCTCCATCGTTAGCGGACACCATGTCGCGTTTGGAGAGACCCTGTGTGCTTAAACATTGGAGCTCCCCCACAAGTGACCCCATTTTGGAAACTGGACCCCCCAAGGAACTTATCTAGATGCCTAGTGAGCACTTTAAACCCTCAGGTGCTTCACAAATTGATCCGTAAAAATGAAAAAGTACTTTTTTTTCACAAAAAATTTATTTTCGCCTCAATTTTTTCATTTTCACATGGGCAATAGGATAAAATGGATCCTACAATTTGTTGAGCAATTTCTCCCGAGTACGCCGATACCTCATATGTGGGGGTAAACCACTGTTTGGGCACACGGCAGGGCTCGGAAGGGAAGGCGCGCCTTTTAACTTTTTGAATGGAAAATTAGCTCCAATTGTTAGCGGACACCATGTCGCATTTGGAGAGCCCCTGTGTGCCTATGCAATGGAGCTCCCCCACAAGTGACCCCATTTTGGAAACTAGACCCCCCAAGGAACTTATCTAGATGCATACTGAGCACTTTAAACCCCCAGGTGCTTCACAGAAGTTTATAATGCAGAGCCATGAAAATAAAAAATAATTTTTCTTTTCTCAAAAATGATATTTTAGCCTGGAATTTCCTATTTTGCCAATGGTAATAGGAGAAATTGGACCACAAATGTTGTTGTCCAGTTTGTCCTGAGTATGCAGATACCCCATATGTGGGGGTAAACCACTGTTTGGGCGCACGGCAGGGCTCAGAAGGGAGGGCACGCCATTTGGCTTTTTAAATGGAAAATTATCTCCAATCATTAGCGGACACCATGTCGCGTTTGGAGAGCCCCTGTGTGCCTAAACATTGGAGATCCCCCACAAATTACCCCATTTTGGAAACTAGACCCCCAAAGGAACTAATCTAGATGTGTAGTGAGCACTTTGAACCCTCAAGTGCTTCACAGAAGTTTATAACGTAGAGCCATGAAAATAAAAAAAAAAAATTATTTTCTCAAAAATGAATTTTAGCCCGCAATTTTTTATTTTCCCAAGGGTAACAGGAGAAATTTGACCCCAAAAGTTGTTGTCCAGTTTCTCCTGAGTACGCTGATACCCCATATGTGGGGGTAAACCACTGTTTAGGCACATGCTGGGGCTCGGAAGTGAAGTAGTGACGTTTTGAAATGCAGACTTTGATGGAATGCTCTGTGGGCGTCACGTTGCGTTTGCAGAGCCCCTGATGTGGCTAAACAGTAGAAACCCCCCACAAGTGACCCCATTTTGGAAACTAGACCCCGAAAGGAACTTATCTAGATGTGAGGTGAGCACTTTGAACCCCCAAGTGCTTCACAGAAGTTCATAACACAGAGCAGTGAAAATAATAAATACGTTTTCTTTCCTCAAAAATAATTTTTTAGCCCAGAATTTTTTATTTTCCCAAGGGTTACAGGAGAAATTGGACCACAAAAGTTGTTGTCCAGTTTCTCCTGAGTACGCTGATACCCCATGTGTGGGGGTAAACCACTGTTTGGGCACACGTGGGGGCTCAGAAGGGAAGTAGTGACTTTTGAAATGCAGACTTTGATGGAATGGTCTGCGGGCGTCACATTGCGTTTGCAGAGCCCCTGGTGTGCCTAAACAGTAGAAACCCCCCACAAGTGACCCCATTTTGGAAACTAGACCCCCAAAGGAACTTATCTAGATGTGTGGTGAGCACTTTCAACCCCCAAGTGCTTTACAGAAGTTTATAACGCAGAGCCGTGAAAATAATAAATACGTTTTCTTTCCTCAAAAATAATTTTTTAGCCCAGAATTTTTTATTTTCCCAAGGGTTACAGGAGAAATTGGACCACAAAAGTTGTTGTCCAGTTTCTCCTGAGTACGCTGATGCCCCATGTGTGGGGGTAAACCACTGTTTGGGCACACGTGGGGGCTCAGAAGGGAAGTAGTGACTTTTGAAATGCAGACTTTGATGGAATGGTCTGCGGGCGTCACGTTGCGTTTGCAGAGCCCCTGGTGTGCCTAAACAGTAGAAACCCCCCACAAGTGACCCCATTTTGGAAACTAGACCCCCCAAGGAACTTATCTAGATATGTGGTGAGCACTTTGAACCCCCAAGTGCTTCACAGACGTTTACAACGCAGAGCCATGAAAATAAAAAATCATTTTTCTTTCCTCAAAAATGATGTTTTAGCAAGCAATTTTTTATTTTCTCAAGGGTAACAGGAGAAATTGGACCCCAGTAATTGTTGCGCAGTTTGTCCTGAGTATGCTGGTACCCCATATGTGGGGGTAAACCACTGTTTGGGCACACGTCGGGGTTCGGAAGTGAGGGAGCACCATTTGAATTTTTGAATACAAGATTGGCTGGAATCAATGGTGGCGCCATGTTGCGTTTGGAGACCCCCTGAAGTGCCTAAACAGTGGAAACCCCTCAATTCTACCTCCAACACACCCCTAACCCTTATCCCAACTGTAGCCGTAACCCTAATCACAACCCTAACCCCAACACACCCCTAACCACAACCCTAACCCCAACACGCCCCTAACCCTAACCACAACCCTAATTCCAACCCAACTCTAAGGCTATGTGCCAACGTTGCGGATTCGTATGAGATTTTTCAGCATCATTTTTGAAAAATCCGCGGGTAAAAGGCACTGCGTTTTACCTGTGGATTTACTGTGGATTTCCAGTGTTTTTTGTGCGGATTTCACCTGTGGATTCCTATTGAGGAACAGGTGTAAAACGCTGCGGAATCCGCACAAAGAATTGGCATGCTGCGGAAAATACAACGCAGCGTTCCCGCGCGGTATTTTCTGCACCATGGGCACAGCGGATTTGGTTTTCCATATGTTTACATGGTACTGTAAACCTGATGGAACACTGCTGCGGATCCGCAGCGGCCAATCCGCACCGTGTGCACATAGCCTAATTCTAAAGGTATGTGCACACGCTGCGGAAAACGCTGCGGATCCGCAGCAGTTTCCCATGAGTTTACAGTTCAATGTGAACCTATGGGAACCAAAAATCGCTGTACACATGCTGCGGAAAAACTGCACGGAAACGCAGCGGTTTACATTCCGCAGCATGTCACTTCTTTCTGCGGATTCCGCAGCGGTTTTACAACTGCTCCAATAGAAAATCGCAGTTGTAAAACCGCAGTGAAATGCGCAGAAAAACCGCGGTAAATCCACGATAAATCGGCAGCGGTTTAGCACTGTGGATTTTTCAAATCCGCTGCGGAAAAATCTGCATAGGACCAGAATACGTGTGCACATACCGAAACCCTAACCCTAGCCCTAACCCTACCCCTAACCCTACCCCTAACCCTACCCCTAACCCTAGCCCTAACCCTACCCCTAACCCTAACCCTAGCCCTAACCCTAACCCTACCCCTAACCCTACCCCTAACCCTACCCCTAACCCTAACCCTACCCCTAACCCTACCCCTAACCCTAACCCTAGTTCTTACCCCAACCTTAGTGAAAAAAAAAAAATTCTTTATTTTTTTTATTGTCCCTATCTATGGGGGTGACAAAGGTGGGGGGGTCATTTACTATTTTTTTTATTTTGATCACTGAGATATAACCTATCTCAGTGATCAAAATTCACTCTGGAACGAATCTGCCGGCCGGCAGATTCGGCGGGCGCACTGCACATGCGCCCGCCATTTTGGAAGATGGCGGCGCCCAGGAAAGAAGACGGACGGACCTCGGGCGGCCAGGTAAGTATAAGGGGGGGGAAATCAGGGCACGGGGGGGGCGTCGGAGCACGGGGTGGTGGATCGGATCATGGGGGGGTGGATCGGAACACGGGAGGGAGGATTGGAGCACGGGGAAGGATTGGAGCACGGGGTGAGGGATCGCTGTGCGGGGGGGGTGGATCGGAGCACGGGGGGGGGGGGTCGCTGTGTGCGGGGGGGGGATCGGAGTGCGGGGGGGTTTGATTGGAGCGCGGGGGGTGTGATTGGTGCACGGGGAAGCGGACAGGAGGACGGGGGAGCGGAGCACAGGACGGAGGGGAGCGGACCACAGATCGGGGGGCTGGGGGGGCGATCGGAGGAGTGGGGTGGGTGCACATAAGTGTTTCCAGCCATGGCCGATGATATTGCAGCATCGGCCATGGCTGGATTGTAATATTTCACCAGTTTTTTAGGTGAAATATTACAAATCGCTCTGATTGGCAGTTTCACTTTCAACAGCCAATCAGAGCGATCGTAGCCACGAGGGGGTGAAGCCACCCCCCCTGGGCTAAACTACCACTCCCCCTGTCCCTGCAGATCGGGTGAAATGGGAGTTAACCCTTTCACCCGGCCTGCAGGGACGCGATCTTTCCATGACGCATATGCTGCGTCATGGGTCGGAATGGCACCGACTTTCATGATGCAGCGTATGCGTCAAAGGTCGGGAAGGGGTTAACTTGTGGGTACCCTTGAAGGTAGGGAGGTCCAAGTCACCGACCTGTCCCTATCTCCTGTTTAAACCCTGAGCTAAACCCCCAACCCCCACCCATGGAGGTGAACAAAGTAAACAGCACCACTAAGCAAATAAACAGGATGACACAACATGAGAGTGAGGGGAACACAATACCAAAAGGGGAATGCACAACAACAAAGGAACAAGGTAACAAAAGCTCAGCACTTAGCTTGTGCACACTGCTGCTAAACTCCACACCACAGATTGTACAGCAACAGAGCTCCAAACACCAGACTTGGCTGACACCAGGGAGCTGCTCTTGCTAGGTTGGTATCCAGAAAGGACCTGTACCACCAACAGTCAGCTGATGCACCAGGTGACCTTTTAAAGGATGTGGGCGTGGTCACCAGCAACACTAGCTGACCCAGAAACACTGCTGTAACCCCAGGTTGCCAGCGGGGTAAAAAACTGCATTTAACCCCCAACGGCCTGAAAGGAAAAAAGCTTTAATGTGTGTGGAACCAGAGCTGTCACAAATCCAAAAATGGATTGTGACAATGAGGTTCTGTATTTTCTCAGATGGTAAAGCTGCCCACTCTTCTTGGCACAAAGCCACCAGTACTTGCAAATTCCTGGGCTGTCTAGCATGAACTGTGTGCTTGATATCTCCCCAGAGAGGCTCAATGACACTGAGGTCAGGAGACTGAGATAGCCACTCCAGAACCTTTGTTCTGCTGTATTTAATGACAGGTCAACTTGGCCTTGTGATTTGGAACGTTGTCATGTTGGATTGTCCAAGTACATCCCATGCGCCGCTTCTGGCTTGATGAGAGCAAATTTGCCTCCCGGTATTTGCTGATAAAATGCTGCATTCATCTTTCATTCAACTTTGGCCAAGTTTACTATGCCTTTGTAGCTCACACATCCCAAAACATAAGTAATCCACCTCGGTGCTTTACAATATGAATGGTGTTCATTTTATCATAGGCCTTGCTGACCTCACTCCAAATGTGAAATTTAAGGTTGTGGCCAAAAAGTTCAATTTTGTTCTCATCACTCCAATTAGCTTGAAGTTTTTAGGCTTGTCTCTGTGCTGTTTTGTGTATTGTAGGTGAGATACTTTGTGGCATTTGCGCAGTAATGGCTTTCTTCTGGCGACTTGACCATGCAGCCCATTTTTCTTCAAGAGTCTCCTTATTGTGCATCTTAAAACAGCTACACCGCTAGTTTTCATAGAGTCCACTATTTCAGCTGATGTTATTTGTGTTTTTTTTTTTTACATCCTGAACTATTTTCCTCACAGTTGTGGATGACATTTTTGTTGGTCTACTTGATTGTGTGTTAGGACTGGCGGAACGCACCAAATAATAATAATATGAGGTGCGTTCGCAGACCGCGTTCCACCGTGCAGAGATGACACCTGCTGCTGAGTAATGGCGGATGGACGCTTGCTCACACGTGGGTTAGACCTCACCCAGTGTGAATAGAAGCAAACTCTGTTGCTTCACAGAGTCGCCATAAATACGCTGCGCCCTGTTAGCAGTCACAGGTTGCAGCTGAAAAACATTAGTGGGATCCCTATGAATCACCCCCACTAAACTGGTGATTGGACTCGCTCTGACCTTCAGTGGCTTTTAAGCCCGCGCCTGAGGATGCCCTGAGTCAGATGCTGAGTCCAAGTGGGAGTTCCCACCTTACACTGACCAGCTGTCAGTAAAGCACACTAATTGCGCATTGTGCCATACAAGCGGGCACTGCGATTAGACGCTGAAACGTGTGCAAAGTGTGCTGGTTGCACTGTCAGGCGCTAGATAGCTTCCACCATTCGCGAGCAGTCATCAACACAAGGAATAGGAATGATTAAGGAGTTTTCATCCATCGACATACACACATTATCAAGTTTATACTAGCGCATGGTTGAGCGGCCGTGCAACCTTTTATAGAAGTAGCGCTCCATGACGTTCCAGATGGTCCAATTGGTGCCGCAACAGGACCTGAGCATGTGACCCCCGACCTCCAATGGGAGGTCGTCCCATGGGCATGCTCAGTATGGAAAAAGCTGGACTTAGTCCCAGAAGCGCTGGCTCGCTGCTTATCAGTGCTGGCTTCAAAGGCAGAGCCTGGAAATGCAGCAGTAACCAAGTGCACAGTAACAGCTTAAGCCAGATGCTGGGATCTATGTCTCTGCTGAGCAGGTTCCACTGTGGCTGGAGGAGAATGGGAGACCGCAGTAGACATGGTTTGAGATTTTCCCTGTACAGCGGCAGGAACTCGACACCTAACATCATGGTTTTGTTTTTACAGAGCCCCTGATTTTCCATTTGTTATTCACAGTTTAAACACTGCGGACTGGCATTATCAATTCCTTGGATATCTTTTTGCATCCCTTTCCTGTTTTATACAGTTCAACTACCTTTTCCCATAGATCTGTTGATAATTCTTTTGCTTTCCCATGACTCACAATCCAGAAACGTCAGTGGCTGGATGAAAGATGCAAGAATCTGTCTGGATCCCAGAAACAGCGCCATATTTAGAGTTTATGCTGCCCTAGGCACTTTTCATGCTGCTTCCCCCATTGGTGAGTATGACGCACACACACATACAGCTCCACACACACATATACAGTGCCGCACACACACAGCTCCGCACACACTCACAGCTCCATACACACATACAGCACCGCAGACACACACAAACATACAGCTCCATGCACACAAACACACACAGCTCTGCACACAAACACAGCCCCACACACACAACTCCACTGCCCACACACACGTACAGCTCCGCACATACATACAGCCCCACACACATACAGCTGCACACACACACAGCTCTGTGTGCACGCACACACATACAGCTCCGCACACACACACAGAACCCCACAGACACACAACTACATACAGCTCCACGCACACACACACAGCTCCGCACACACATACAGCACCACACAGACACACACATACATACAGCTCCATGCACACACACACAGCCCCACACACAGAGCTCTGTGCACACACACATACAGCTCCGCTGCTGTCATGATCCCAATGGCAGGGGATCACTAAAGGACAAGCACAGATACAAACAAGCTCTAGGGCGATGGAACCTGAGCTGACCGCGACCCTGAACCTAACACACAAATAAAAGTAGCCGGGGAACGTGCCTACGATGATTCTAGACGTCTCGCTCCAGCCGAAGATCTAACTTCCCCTATTAGAAGAAACACAGACCTCTCTTGCCTCCAGAGAAATCCCCCACAGAAATAGCAGCCCCCCACATATAATGACGGTGAAATGAGAGGAAAGCACATACGCAGTATGAAAACAGTTTCAGCAAAATGAGGCCCGCTAAAGCTAGATAGCAGAGGATACAAAAGTGAACTGCGCGGTCAGCGAAAAACCCTTCAAAAAACCATCCTGAAATTACTTGAACTCATGTGCCAACTCATGGTACATGAGGAGCAATATCAGCCCACTAGAGCAACCAGCAGCAAGAATCACATAACTGCAGGCTGGACTAAAAACCAAATAAAGCAAAACACCAAAACAGGAAAATCCAAACTTAGCTTGACCAGAAGGTTCTAGGAGCAGGGAGCAGAGGTAACAAGACACACTGGATACATTGATAACCGGCGAGGAAATGCCAGCAAAGCCAGGTTAAATAGGAAACTCCCATATGCTGATGGAACAGGTGGAACCCAGAAACCCAGGAAAGACAAGTCACCCAGTACCATCAGTAACCACCAGAGGGAGCCCAAAAACAGAACTCACAACACGCTGCCCACAAACACAAACAGCTCTGCACACACACAGCTCCGCACACACATACAGCTCTGTGCGCACGCACACACATACAGCTCCGCTGCCCACACACACACACATACAGCCTCACACACACAGCACCCCAGACACACACATACATACAGCTTCACACACACACACACATGCAGCTCCGCTGCCCGCACACACACACATACAGCCCCACGCACCCCACAGACACACACATACATACAGCTCCACGCACACACACACATACAGCCCCACGCACCCCACAGACACACACATACATACAGCTCCACGCACACACAGTCATACAGCTCCGCTCACACACATACAGCTCCGCTCACACACATACAGCTCTGCACATACACACACATACATACAGAGGCTGCGTCACCACACATACAGCTCCACTGCCCGTACACACACACACAGCACCCCACAGACACACACATACATACATCTCCACGCACACACACACATACAGCTCCGCTCACACACATACAGCTCTGCCCATACACACACACATACAGCGGCTGCGCCACCACACATACAGCTCCACACGCGCATAGAGCTCCACACACATACATTCAGCTCCACACACACACACACAGCTCCGTACACACAGTTCTGCGCACACACACATACAGCTCCGCTGCCTGCACACAGACAGCTCCTCACACACATACAGCTCTGCGCGCATGCACACACATACAGCTCCACTGCCTGCACACACACACATACATACATACAGCCCCACACACATACAGCTCCACACACACACAGCACCGCACAGACACACACATACATGCAGCTCCACGCACACACACACATACAGCCACACACACCAGCACTTGCAATGTTTGCTCCCAGGACCCAGATAGAGTGAGTGGGGGTGTATTATACCCCACCCCCACCACTTACTCTCCGGGTCCGTCTGCCTGGAGCAAAGATCAACCTTCAAACATTAAGGGCTGCTGACTGTTTTCATGGCTCCTCCAGCCTCAGGCACTACAGGAAGAAATGAGGCTGAGGAATGTGAGGGAAGGGAAGGGGTGAGGACTGTAAGGTGAGTCACAGACAGAGCCATGCAGCAGGCAGCGTGCAGGCAGGAGCAAGGAGGGAGATCATTACAGACAGAGACAGTGTACACCATTTACTGTGTATGTACTGCTCTACTGTCTGCGAGTCCTCCAGGCCAGCAATGTGAGTCCAGGACACGACCCAGTGTCGGGACACAGGGCGCCGCCGCTCCACCTCAGCAGTCAGTCACAGTCACATTCTGGCCGGGCACCAGAGAGGCTGTGAGCAGGGGCATCACTGTGTCTCAGCAGGGGGAGTAGGGACTCGAGTTGGCACCAGCACCACGTGTTCTTGCTGCCACTCTGCCGCCCCCTGTCTTCAGGAAGGGACGCACAGCCGGAGCCAGGACTAGTATAAAAAAAGCCTTAATCAGGTGCTGCCCCCCCTGCTTGTTCCTGCCCTAGGCACTTGCCCTCAAGTGCCTAGTGGCAAATAGGGCCCTGCCCAGAAACTCACTGAGCTTTTATGCACACACAATGATTACAAGCAAACAGGTCACAGGTGAGGATGTTACCTTTAGTAGCCATTCAAACAAATTTGTGTCAACTTCTGTGCATATTATCAGGCCAAGATCACCAGGTTATGTGAACTTTTGATCAGGGTCATTTGGATGTTTTGGGTTGTCATTTAAAAAGCAAAAACACAGTAGTTTGACCGTAAATGGCTTCACACAACCACTAACCAGGAGTGGAGAAAACGTATTTGTGTTACATTCATATTCTCTGAAGAAAGGCCAAGAAAGCAAAAATTCTGCCAGGGTACATAAACTTTTGAGCACATCTGTATATTGGGACTTATGTAAAGTAAAGTTTGAGACACTTTAAATGAATATTTTTATTTCTGGTTTTTGGAGACCAGTATGAAATTATCTACTGATTCTACCCCAAACCTTTTTTCTGGCATTGGATTTAAAATAATATTATATTCCAGCACATTTAGCTTTGAAGTGAAAATTCAGCATAATGCTGTATATGAGTTTCAACTAGAGAGTGTCAACATCTGGGATTGTACCTGACACCAGAAAGAGTTCACTGAACATCCACATTTACTGTTTATTGCTGCCTATCTCTTTTTCATAATGTTACAAGATCCTGCAGATTATCAACAAATTAGTCTTATTGTTTATGTGCAGGATGAAAGGCATTGAAAATGAATATGTTATCATCATTATTATTTGTGTGCAAAGTATAAAAAGCTTGTATTTCAAAAGAGTCATTATGATGAAAGGAAGTGGCCAGGCGTTGCTATTAGGGCTTACACCACATTACCATGTGTCAGTACTAAAATCATATACTAATGTATTCTATACAGATGGACGAAGGCTGGCTCGATGATGAAAGGAATGAATTCTTGGAAGAGTTAAACATGCAAATACTGGAGGAACAACGTCATGAAGCAATGCAATACCCAGCTAATGAAGTACAACAGGTAAAATTTATTATACAGCCTTTTTATTTTTATTATTTTCACCATAAAAGGAGAAAAACATCAACAACTTACTACTTCTCACAACAGATACAGATACAGCATTTTACAAAGGACAATATTTTTTATATTAAATTACAACATTTCTCTGTTCAAAGCTTTTTTTATTTGGAAAGTTTATCTCCTGTGTGTACATGGTACATCTTTCTGCAAATAACAGTGTTGTCATACTTTGTGACAGATATAAAAAAAATCAGCTTTGAAGCAATTAGGCAGAATAAACACGGTACTGATAAAAGGCTATCATTTTGGGTTTTTGTTTAGGTCCTGCTATGTTGATTGCAAAATTAATGACAATTTAATTAACCTTTTAGTAACCGAGCCAATTTTGACCTTAACCCCTTTCTGATATTTGGCGTAATAATCCATCCATGTGCCCTGGACCTGTTTGACCACGGACAGATTATTACGTAATTTCGATCGCCTGGGCACACACATTACTCCCAGTGCTTTAACCTTTGAAATGCTGCAATCGCAGCATTCCTGGAGCTGGCAGAGGGCTGTTTGGATCGGAGACCCCATGGCATGATGTGTGATCCCAATCGTTGCCTTGGTGACCCGATGTCGTCATGTCGACATTTGGGTCAGCATAGCTAGGAAACTTGCTGATCATGTGCAATGCATGATCAGCATTGCAACTTTCTCTGTCAGTGCTGAGCTGACAGTTTCTACAGTATGGGGATGCTACTGCATCCCCATGCTGTATAAGCGATCAACCTGCAAAAAATTATCGTCTCATAGTGGGACAAAGTAAAAAAGTTTTAAAAAAGTAAAAAAAGTTTTAAATAATTGTAAGAATATTTAAAAAAAATCATAAAAAAGCAAAAGATATTGTACCTACAAGTAAATATTTGTATGAAAAAAATATGTAAGCAATAAAAGCACACATATTTGGTATCGCCATTTCTGCAACATCCCGACCTATACAACTGTCCCACTTGTTACCCCTTTAGTGAGCACCATAAAAAAATAAAAAAGGCAAAAAAACAATGCTTCATCATCATGCCACCAAACAAAAATAGGAATAAAACGCGATCAAAAAGACGGATATAAATAAACATGGCACGGCGGAAAACAACATATTGTCCAGCAAAAAACAAGCTGCCATACAACTCCATCAGCGGAAAAATTGAAAATAAAAAAGTTTTAGCTCTCAGAATAAAGTGGTGCAAAAATAGTTATTTTTTCTAGAAAATTGTGTAAAAGCACCAAAACATAAAAAAAATATATAAATAAGGTACACTGTAACCGTACTGACCCGAAGAATAAAACTTATCAATTTTACCACACACAGAACGACATAAACCGTCCCCCGCAAAAAAAATTCTGAATTGCTGTTTTTGCTCAGTCTGCCTCCCAAATATTGTCACAAAATCTGATAAAAAAATGTCATGTGCCCGAGAATGGTACCAATAAAAACTTCAACTCATCCCGCAAGAATAAGAAATCTGTGGCCAAAATATGGAAAAATTATAGCTCTCAAAATGTGGTGATGCAAAAACTATTGTTAGCAATAAAAAGCATATTTTAGTGCGTGACAGCTGGCAAACATAAAAAGCGAATATAAATTTGGTATCGCTGTAATTGCACCAACTTGAAAAATAAAGACGCCTAATCACTTATATCGCACGAGGAACGGCGTGAAAAATAAATAAAACCAATTCTTCAACTGCTGATGATTTTTTCATTCTGCCTCCCAAAGATCGCAGTAAGGCTTGGGGCTAAAACTACATATTAGTGTTAAAAAATATAATTTATTCTTTCTTCACCGCTCAGTGGTGTAAAATTCTGTGAGGCATATGTGATGTCAATATGATCACTGCACCTCTAGATGAATTAACTGGGAGTGTAGTTTGTAAAATGAGTTCACATATAGGGTTTTCTGTTGTTCTGGCACATCATGGGCTCTGCCAATGTGACATGGCACCCTCAAGCCATTTCTGGAAAATCTGAAGTAAAATATGGCACATCTTACATTCTGAGCTTTGAACTGTTCCTCAAAAGTAGTATTCCCCCACCTATGAAGTATTGGCATACTCGGCAGAAATTGTACAACAAATTGTATCGTGCAAGTTTTCCTGTTACCCTTATGAAAATGCAAAATTTGGGGCCAAAATAAAATTTTTCTGGGGAAAATTTGATTTTTTCATTTTCGCGGCTCAACGTTACAATGTTATAACCTGAGCAGCAATCAATTAAGGAAGCACGAGGTTCATAAAAACAACCAAACTTTTACTTGGTGAATTACAGTATTTATAGTATTTACAGGCAGGTGTAGAGGATAAGGCACAACGGGTTGTCATCTTCCCCACAGGTACTTGACACAACTTCAGCCCTGGTTCTCAGAACATCCTTTTATTATCTTCTCTAGCTCTAGGGAATCTTCTTTTCTAGCAGTATATCTGGATTTCATCTCACTCTGCCTCTTAGAGTTTGAGTCCAATTTCTCCTGAAGCTTCGCAGGCAGAATGTGCCCCCAAGCCCCAACATCTGTCTCAAGGTTCCCAAGCCGGCAAATAAGGGTGACATGTGTGAAGGGGTTCTCTGCCAATCTACTGCCCTGAGGTTTTAGGCTCATGCTGTCCTTAGCAGCCCCTGACCTGAGCCTGCTGCCTGTCACTGCTCACAACTCACTGAATCTGTCAGTTCCTGTACTTGACACAAACTCTCAGTTCTCCCTCCCTATCTGGGCTCGCCATTAAATTTAGCCCTGTCTAAGGCTACTTTCACACTTCTGTCGGTACGGGGCCGTCGCAAACAATCGGCCCGACGTACCAACGGACGTTGTGCTAAATTTAGCACAATGTGGGCAGCGGATGCAGTTGTACAACACATCCGCTCCCCATTGTGATGAGCGGGGAGGAGGGGGTGGAGATTCCGCCGCGCATGCACGGTTGAAAATGGCGGACACGTCGCACAAAAAACGTTATATTGAACGTTTTTTGTGCCGAAGGTCCGCCAAAACACAACGGATGTGACATGTGGCCATACGTCGCAATGCGTCGCTAATGCAAGTCTATGGAGAAAAAAACGCATCCTGCGAGCAACTTTGCAGGATGCGTTTTTTCTCCAAAACGACGCATTGCGACGTAGGCACTTTGACGGAAGTGTGAAAGTAGCCTAAGCTAGCTGCAGCCCATTGAGTGTTACCATTTTATAACATACATGAACAATAAATACATTTAACCCTTTAGAGTGTCAGGAATCAAACCAACAGCTTCACCACTTCTACAGTACTGTAAAGTACAAAATCTGTAGCCAAACAGTACAAAACTTTTAATAAAGTTCAAAACTGATTTTAGCACGAAATACATGCATTTAAGTGTAATAAATAATCCCACAAAAGGTGTCCACATACTTTAAAAATATAATTGAAGCAAGTACTTAAAGGTAAAAGTCAGCTCCTTTGGGGCTGTGTACTTTGCACACATTGTACCAGAATTACTGTAAGGCCGGGTCACACCTGCGAGTGTGATGCGAGAAACTCGCACGACTCTCTTGCATCAATACCCGACAGCAGTGTTGGGTATTGATGAGAGAGACTCCCGCGAGTTTCTCGCATCACACTCGCTCATCCTGACACAGGTAGAAGTCTGTACAATACATTGCGTCCTGGGGCCATTCTAAGGGTACCGTCACACAGTGGCATTTTGATCGCTACGACGGCACGATTTGTGACGTTCCAGCGATATATCCGTGACGTTCCAGCGATCTCGCTGTGTCTGACACGCTCCTGCGATCAGGGACCCCGCTGAGAATCGTACGTCGTAGCAGATCGTTTGAAACTTTCTTTCGTCGTCTAGTGTCCCGCTGTGGCGGCATGATCGCATGGTGTAACAAAGGTGTGCACGATATTGTATACGATGTGCGCATAGTAACCAACGGCTTCTACATCGCACATACGTCATGAAATTATCGCTCCAGCGTCGTACATTGCAAAGTGTGACAGCAGTCTACGACGCTGGAGCGATATTGTTACGATGCTGGAGCGTCACGGATCGTGCCGTCGTAGCGATCAAAATGCCACTGTGTGACGGTACCCTAAATTGATGGATTACTGCATAGGTTTGAATTGTAATTATACAATTCTGTTTTCACTGTGATTATTCATATTCCCAGAAGTTTAAATATTTTATATACATCCACAGAGAAACAATCTCTATATGAAAACCAGATATGAGATATGAACACCATTGCTATAAAGGAGACAATTATTCGCTGTAAAGAGTTGTGTTATAAAGTAAACTGTAAGTCTGGATAAGTTGGAAACTTGGGCTGAAAGGTGGCAGATGAGGTTTAACAATGATAAATGTAAGGTTATACACATGGGAAGAAGGATTCAATATCACCATTACACACTGAACGGGAAACCACTGGGTAAATCTGACAGGGAGAAGGACTTGGGGATCCTAGTTAATGATAAACTTACCTGGAGCAGCCAGTGTCAGGCAGCAGCTGCCAAGGCAAACAGGATCATGGGGTGCATTAAAAGAGGTCTGGATACACATGATGAGAGCATTATACTGCCTCTGTACAAATCCCTAGTTAGACCGCACATGGAGTACTGTGTCAAGTTTTGGGCACTGGTGCTCAGGAAGGATATAATGGAACTAGAGAGAGTACAAAGGAGAGCAACTAAATTAATAAAGGGGATGGGAGAACTACAATACCCAGATAGATTAGTGAAATTAGGATTATTTAGTCTAGAAAAAAGACGACTGAGGGGCGATCTAATAACCATGTATAAGTATATAAGGGGACAATACAAATATCTCGCTGAGGATCTGTTTATAGCAAGGAAAGTGACGGGAACAAGGGGGCATTCTTTGCGTCTGGAGGAGAGAAGGTTTTTCCACCAACATAGAAGAGGATTCATTACTGTTAGGGCAGTGAGAATCTGGAATTGCTTGCCTGAGGAGGTGGTGATGGCGAACTCAGTCGAGGGGTTCAAGAGAGGCCTGGATGTCTTCCTGGAGCAGAACAATATTGTATCATACAATTATTAGGTTCTGTAGAAGGACGTAGATCTGGGGATTTATTATGATGGAATATAGGCTGAACTGTATGGACAAATGTCTTTTTTTCGGCCTTACTAACTATGTTACTATGTTACTATGTAATGCTAGCGACATTTTAACTTCTTCACACCTTGCTCAATTTCATTTTTTCACTTTAGTTTTTTCCTCTTCTTCTTTCAAGAGCCAAAACATTTTTATTCTTCCACCATTTGAAGTTTTTTTGCAGTACAAGTTGTATGAATTCATTGTACCGTATAGTGTACTTGAAAAAAATTCCAAGAGCTTTGAAATTCAAAAAAGAGCAATTTCACATTTTAAAAAAATGTATTTACCATGTTCGTTATATAGTAAAAATATCCAGGCAATATGATTCTCCAGGTCAGCTTAAGTACGCAGATATCAAACACACATAGTTTTTTTTTTATTTAAGATTTAAAAAAAATTGTAAATTTGTAAACAAATAAAATGTCTTGTGTCGCCATATCGACCCATAACATTTTCATATTTTGGGGATATGGGGCTATGTGAGGGCTTTTTTAGTGCCCCGACTAAATGTTTTTACTGATATAATTTTAAGGTAGATACAGTGCTTTAATCACCTCTAATTGCACTTTATGGCAATGTTGCAGCGAACTTAAAAAAGTAATTCTGGAGTTTCAATTCTTTTTGTCATTATGCCATTTACTGATTGTATTAATATATTTTATATATTGATAGATCAGACTTTTCTGAATGTAGCAATACCAAATATATATTTTTCGCTGTTTTATTTTTAATTGGGCAAAAGGGAGTGATTTTATCGTTTGTGCTTTTTTCATCTTTTTTCATATTTTTAAAAACCTTTTCTTACTTTTCACTGTATTTAATAGTCTCCTTAGGAGACCTGAAGCTGGGATCATCTGATCACTTGTATTATACATACATGCATTGCATCAGCCCTGCTATGCATAGCAGAAATCATGATCACCTATGTATGCCAGCTTTGAGCTGACTTTCACAGGAGGATCGTAATGACAGGCACAAGGGTCTTCAGCAGACCCTGAATATCATCACAACCCATTGGCAGCCTGCAATCACTGACTGTGGGCAAATGGAATGATGCGACCCCTTGCCAACGTGCGTGTGTTAAATAATGCTGTCACAGATTTAAAAGGTTAACAGCCATGAGAAGAGCTTTGATCCACCAATGACTGTCAAAGGCACATGATGGCTGATTAAATCTGCTGTCATATGTGGGGAAAGATGTGGGCTTGCTGTGAGAGCCCACATGAAAGTCACAGAGCTGGCATATGACATACAAATACATCATATGTCAGTAAGGGTTAAGGCAGGTTTCAGACTTTTGGGATATTTTTAGCAATTCTTCATACCTTTTCTTTTGCCTCTTTTGACATATATAGGGTTTCTTTGCTTCTTTTTTTCAAAATGCTGCATGCTCCAGCTATGACATTTTTTTCAGTAATTCTTCTCATAGGCTTCTCTATAAGACTTAAAAAAAGCAATAAAAAATGTGAGACTAAAGTGTAAAGAGAAAATAGTCGCTAAAAATGTGGAAAAAAATTCTGACAAAACGCTAAAAAATTATATATTAAAAATGCCAACAAAAAATTTAAGACTTAGGCATTAAATTGGGCTTCTCCTACATTATTGTCATTGAGCCCAGGTTGGGAGAAAGAAAAAAATCCTATGCTCACCCCCTTGGACCAGCACTGCTCACCTGCCCTCATTACTGTGTCCCTCATCTGTGTCTGGGCCAGGGCCGGACTGGCCATCTGGCAATTCTGGCAAATGCCAGAAGGGCCTGTCTGGTCATGGGCTGCCTTGTTTGCTACATTGCTAACAGAATTGGTGTTCTCAAGATACCCATGCTGTTAAGCGTTGTGACAGAGCACAAAGTCGCTGACTCCATCACTTACCCCAGCAGGCCATGGGTATCATTAGAAATATTGGTTTTGTAGTAAATCTTCCTTTCCTCCATCCGGGGTAATATTAGTAATATATCCCATCTGGTTCTTCGGGACAGGGATAAAATGGGCCTGTGTGATTTCAAATGCAAGGACTGAATTTCAGCCCCAGTCTGGGCATCAACATCCTGACATCAAGTGACAGCAGCAATAAATCAGTAGTGGCTTCCTATACCTGTTGTTTCTATGTGATTGATTTGCTGGACAGAACTAGATAGTGTATGTTCTAATAGAAATGTCCTGAACTCCTGATATATTTTGTATTGTATAAACAGTCTACTTTGGAGTGAGGACCTGATTTTAGCATATTTTTGGCTATTGGAGTCTGTGAGCTTAGAAGACTTTGCAGACTTTTCATAACAGTGACTAAACTTAGAAATCAAATGCCTCTTCACATTCTTATCATTGACACGAATCATAAAAAAATACAGTTTTAGGTTGTGTTCACACAGGCATTTATCCCTGAATTCAAGGTGTCCATCCTTCTTTATTTTAAGGCTAGGTTCACATTGCGTTAAAGCAGCCTGTTCAACATATGCGTTAAATGGGCTGCATTAATGCAAGTGCCGACATGCCATCACACTAGTGCAGATAGAGCTAGCAGATGCTCTATCTACGCTAGTGGTAACGGACCCGGAAACGCTACAGCCCACGTCCCAGGGTCCATCACTCAATGACGGCACATTGCTAGCGCATGCCTATTTTGGGCGTGCGCTAGCGAGGTGACCGAAATAGGGCTTAATGGCAGCGTTAACAGACTGCGTTACATCGCGTTATGCCACGGTAACGTAACGTAATGTGAACCCAGCCTAAGAAAAGCATAGCACCATTCTTGCCTTCCAAAATAAGGAATCTTAAGCTATCATCGCACACAGGTCTTTTTTAATGTGTTTTTTATGCAAATTAAAAGCTGCATTTTAAAGTATCAGCAAAAGGTATGGGATTTCAGAAATCTCATGCACACACTTGGATTTATATCCTTACCGACTTTGAGGACTGCAGTGTTTTTAAAGTCTGGAACACGTCAAATCTTTCAATATTTTGCTACATTTTTTGACTCACAGAAAGCAATGAGAAAGTTAAAAAAAAACAGGCACAAAACATTTTTGCTGACTAAAACTAACTTTATTAAACATGCACTGTACATTCATACATGTAATCAGATGCTGCAAAGGACAACAAAATCACATAAAGAAAGGCATTTTGAACATGATTTTTGCTTAAGAAGAAAGACAAAAAATGCTGCTATTGAACATAGCCTTAAGAAAGAAACTAAAGATGTCATTTAAATCCATTGGATTCAAGAATCACAGCACCGGTTATAACTTATAAGTGAAAGCCAAAGTATAAAACCTTATTTTAGTAAGCCCTCATTCAGACATCCACGTACGAGTGCTATCTACATTTTTCACGTACATTCCGGCAAACATGCTGTACCTGTATTGCAAAATAGTTCTGCATCTGTCCCACTCATATGAAACTAAGCTAGAAGATTTCCATGCACATGTTGCAGGAACAACCACATTTAGAAGTACACTGTAAAACAGAAATTTGCTGAAATTTCTACATGTACCCTAAGATTCCATAAATCTTTTCATTCATTAAAGAACATTTTATGTTTGGTTCATTGATTTGGTGAAACTTTCACCCTACATTTTTTTGTTAACCCGTTAGTGATAGAGCCAATTTGCATCTTAATGACCAGGCCAATTTTTACAAATCTGACCACTGTCACTTTATGAGATGATAAATCTGGAACGCTTTAACGGATCCCACTGGTTCTGAGAATGATTTTTCGTGACATATTGTACTTTATGATAGCATAATTTTTTTGATATTACTTGTGTTTATTTAGGAAAAAAGCGGAACTATGGCGAAAATGTTTTACATTTTGCAATTTTCAAACTTTTAATTTTTATGCCCTTAAATCAGAGAGATATGTCACACAAAATAGTTAATAAATAATATTTCCAACATGTGTACTTTACATCAGGACAATCTTGGAAACAATTTTTTTTTTATTAGGAAGTTATAATGGTTAAAATTTGACCAGCGATTTCTCATTTTTGCAACAACATTTACAAAACCATTTTTTAGGGACCATCTCACATTTAAAGTCACTTAGAGGGGTGTACGTGACAGAAAATACCCAAAATTTACACCATTCTAAAAACTGTACCTCTCAAGGAGCTGAAAGCCACATTCAAGAAGGGTATTAACCCTTTCATGCTTCACAGGAACTGAAGCAATGTGGAAGGAAAAAATTAACATTTAACTTTTTTTTTACAAACATTTTATTTTAAAACCAATATTTTTTTATTTTCAAAAGTGTAAAAAGAGAAACTGGACCACAAAATCTGTTGTACAATTTCTTCTGAATATGCCCATACCCCATATGTGGCGATAAACCACTGTTTGGGTGCATGGCAGAGCTTGGAAGAGAAAGAGTGCCATTTGACTTTTTCAATGCAGAATTGGCTAGAATTGAGATCGGATGCCACGTCATGTTTGGAGAGCCACTGATGTGTCTAAACAGTGGAACCCCCCGCCACTATTTTGGAAACTAGACCCCTTAAGGAAATTATCTATATGTGTGGTGAGTAGGGTTGAGCGAAACGGATCGTTCATTTTCAAAAGTCGCCGACTTTTGGCAAAGTCGGGTTTCATGAAACCCGACCCGATCCCTGTGTGGGGTCGGCCATGCGGTACGCGACTTTCGCGCCAAAGTCGCGTTTCGTATGACGCGCTTGGCACCATTTTTTTCAGCCAATGAAGGGGCGTGGGCAGAGTGATGACATAGGTCTTAGGGGCGTGGACGCCTATCGCCATGTTGTCGCTTGTGCGCTGTAGCGATTTGCACTGTGTAGCACCAGCTTTTCAGTTCAGGGACGGACGGAGGAGAGAGAGAGAGAGACAGAGAGAGAGAGAGAGAGAAAAAAAAAAAAATTCCCATTGGCTTTGCATTGGGTTTCGTGTTTTGGTCGATTCTCGACTTTTCGCCATAATCGGCCGATTTCACTCGACTCGACTTTTGAGATAGTCGGGTTTTGCGAAACCCGGCTCGACCCTAAAAAAGTCAAGGTCGCTCAACCCTAGTGGTGAGCACTATGAACCCCAAGTGCTTCATAGAAGTTTATAACAAAGAGCCATTAAAATAAAATATTATATTTTTTTCCACAAAAATGATCCTTTAGCCCCCAAATGTTTATTTTCATAAGTGTAACAGGAGAAATTAAACCACCTGAGTTGTTGTGCAATGTGTCTGATAATAAAGAGAAAAGCATTACTGCAAAAAATGCACACCATCCAATAAATGGAAGCAAATGTAAAAATAACAGGCTGATTTTATTAACACATCTTAACACCACAAACAATTAAAACATAATTAAAATACAAACACAATCAACCACTCAGGTGATAGAGGCCATAACTAGTATGATACAGTGACCCAAGTTAGACCTAATGGCTCATGAGGCATTGTGTAATATCCCTTAATGGACAATAGCATAGATAACCCATATGTAGCAAACAGAACATGCAAAGTAAATCATAAACAATTCATCCAAAGTAATATGATGCTTGCTAGCCAATTAAAGGTTTAAAAGTCACCCTTACACAATAGTACTACTGGGTCCCATAACTGTCAAGAGAGGAAAACCCCCATCAAAATACAACCTGGTGAGAGAGAGATGCCCCACGCATATCGCCCAGTGAACCAGGCTTCGTCAGCAAAGAGCCATGAAAATAAAAAATCATATTTTTTTCCACAAAAATTATCCTTTAGCCCCCAAATGTTTATTTTCACAAGGGTAACAGGAGAAATTAGACCACCTGAGTTGTTGTGCAATTTGTCCTTAGTGCGCTGATACCCCATATATGGGGATAAACTACTATTTGGGCGCGTGGCAGAGCTCGGAAGGGAAGGAGTGCCGTTTGACTTTTTCAATGCAAAATTGGCTGGAATTGAGATCGGATGCCTTGTCAAATTTGGAGAGCCTTGTGTCTAAACAGTGGAAAGCCCCCACAAGTGATACCATTTTGGAAACTAGACCCCTTAAGGAACTTATCAAGATGTGTGGTGAGCACTTTGAGCCCCCAAGTGCTTCATAGACATTTATAACACAGAGTCGTGAAAATAAAAAATAATTTTTCTTCCTAAAAAATGATGTTTTAGCTCGCAATTTTTTATTTACACAAGGGTAACAGGAGAAATTGGACCCCAAAAGTTGTTGTCCAGTTTGTTCTGAGTGCGATGGGACTCCATATGTGGAGGGGAGCCACTGTTTGGGCACATGATGGGGCTCCAAAGGGAAGTGGTGACGTTTTAAAATGCAGACTTTGATGGAATGGTCTGAGGGCATCATGCTGCGTTTGCAGAGCCTGTGATGTCCCTAATTAGTGGAAACCCTCCACAAGTAGCCACTTTTTGGAAACTTGACACCACAAGGAACTTATCTAGATGTGTTGTGTGAACCTTGAACCCCAAGTGTTTTACTAAAGTTTGCAACGCAGAGCCATAAAAATAAAAAGTCATTTTTTCCACAAAAATTAATTTTTAGCCCGCAATTTTTTATTTTCACAAGGGTAACAGAAGAAATTGGTCCACAAAAGTTGTCCAATTTATCCTGAGTATGCTGGTACCCCATATCTGGGAGAAAACTACTGTTTGGGCACACGTCGAGGCTTGGAAGGGAAGTAGTGAAGTTTTGGAATGCAGACTTTGATGGAATGGTCTGCGGGTGTCATGTTGCATTTGCAGAGCCCTTGATGTGCCTAAACAGAAGAAACCCCCCACAAGTGACACTATTTTGGAAATTAAACCCCCCCATGGAGTTTATCTAGACATGGTGAGCACTTTGAACGCACAAGTGCTTCACAGAAGTTTATAACGCAGAGCCATTTAAATAACAAATCCTTTTCTTTCCACAAAATGATTTTTAGCCCCCAATTTTTGTATTTTCTCAAGCGTTTTAGGAGAAATTGGACCCAAAAGTTGTTGTCCCTTTTGTCTGGAGTACGCTGATGTCCCATATGTGGGGGTAAACCACTGTTTGGGCGCACGGCAGAGCTCAGAAGGGAGGAAGCACCATTTGACTTTTTGAACGCAAAATTGACTGGAATCAATGGTGGCACCATGTTGGGTTTGGAGACCCCCTGATGTACCTAAACAGTGGAAACCCCCCCAATTCTAGCTCCAACCCTATCCCCAACAAACAACTAACCATAATCCCAACCTCAACCATAACTCTAATCACAACCCTAACCCAAACACACCCCTAACCCTAATCCCAGCCCTAACCATAACACCAATCACAACCCTAACCCCAACACACCTCTAATCCTAATCCCAACCCTAACCATAACCCTAACCACAAACCTAACACTAATCCGAACCCTAACTTTAGCCCCAAACCTAACCCTAACTTTAGCCCAACTCACTTTAGCCCAACTCTAACCCTAATGGGAAAATGGAAATGCATATATTTTCATTATTTTATTATTTTTCCCAAACTAAGGTGATGATAAAGGTAGGGAATTTACTTTTTTTTTGTTTTGATCACTGTGATAGGGTCTATCGCAGTGACCAAAATGAATCAGTAGGAAAAATCACTCAATTGTTGCCAGTTGCCGGCTGCCATTTTCTGCCAGAAGAAGACGGAGGCCCAGGGGACTTCAGGGGGCCATGGAGGGACAATGGAGGTACCGGCATGGGATTGGGGACCCTATTTCCCATCCTCTGATGTGCAATCACAACAAGGAAGAGAGAAATTAAGTGGCAAATCGCACTTTTTATTCTTGTGGTCGCCGTTATACGGTTAATAATGGCGATCACAACCCAGGAACCTGCCGGAGCTGGCATCAAAGCAGGGCATCTGCCATCGGACGTACTATTCCATCCGATGGCAGAAAGAGGTAAAATCCTAAAAAGCCTTTTAATGTAATATTTTCATAACTTTCTTCTTTTTTTCTTTATAAAAAGAACATGTTCATTCAAAAATACTTTCCTAATTGTTTACAAAGCATAGATGAGAAAGTTCTGCTTGCGTCAGCATTTTTACTAACTGTAAAACTGTAAGTCCTGTATTTCTTTTAAGGCACAATTCCATGCTCTATTTAATATTGCCTATGTTGCAATTTACTAAAATGAGTTAATAAAATATTTTCTTTCCTTCAGCAAAAAAAGCCAGAAGAGGAAGATGGTACGACTGACACAGCAACTTCATCATCCAATAACCATGAAAAAGACAGTGGCGTGGGTCGCACTGATGAAAGCCTGCACCATGATGAAAGCTCAGAAATGGAAAATATAATCAAAGATTGCAACATTACCCATCTGCAGAGAAATGCAGACCTAAGACAGAGTCAGGATACGTTAGGTGGCAGTGAACTGCAATGCAATGGAAGCTTGGTTTCTGGTGAATGCATAGATTCCGATCTCATTGTCAATCAAGAAGAAGAGTGTGACAGGTTTCGGCAACTGCTAGAGCTGAAGTGCCAAATCCGGAATCGAGGAGAATATGACCTGTACTATTCTAGTAGCACGATTGAATGTAGCAGATCAGAGCGTGGAGTAGAACATGAGTTACAACTTTTAAATGAAGAGCTTAGAAGTATTGAACTTGAATGCCAAAGCATCATGCAGGCACACCGGCTCAAAAATGCTAATAATCAGAGTGGAGACATTTGGGAAATTCATGACGATGAATTTTGTAATTATAATACCAGCATTGAAGTACAGAGAAGTAAAGTTGGTAACATTAGGGAACATACAGAGAGATCTGACAAAGACAGTTCTAGTGCTTATAACACTGCAGAAAGCTGTAGAAGCACACCTCTGACAGTAGACAGATCCCCGGACAGCTCTCTTCAAAGAATTATCAGTATTACAAATCGTAAAAATCTCAGAAGCACTATTGTTACAAACCATTTGTCATCTGGACTAAGCAGTATTGAGAATACCCCATCAAAATCTAAAACCAATGAAAAGAAATTTAGCACAGAATACCAAGGAAATATGCTAGACTACAGTACATTCTTAGACCACAGGACAAGAAGCACTGAAGAAATTCCATATCTTTCTCCTTATCACAGTTCAGCATATAGACATGGAAATATACCTGTTCATGCCAGACATTATCAAAGTTACATGCAGCTCATCCAGCAAAAATCAGCTGTGGAATATGCACAAAGTCAAATAAATCTAGTTGCAATGTGCAAAGAATCACAAAGGTCAATAGAGCCAAGAATGGAATGGAAAGTCAAAATCAGGAGTGATGGTACAAGATACATTACTAAAAGACCAGTGAGGGACAAACTTCTTAAAGAGCGTGCCTTAAAAATCAAGGAGGAGAGAAGCGGGATGACTACAGATGATGATACCATAAGTGAGATGAAGATGGGACGTTACTGGAGTAAGGAGGAAAGAAAGCAGCACCTTATGAGAGCAAAAGAGCAAAGACGAAGAAGGGAATTCATGATGCGTAGCAGGTTGGAATGCCTCAAGGAAAGCCCACAGAGCGGAAGTGAAAGTAGAAAAGAAGTTAGTATAATTGAACTGAGTCATAAAAAAATGATGAAAAAACGGAACAAAAAGATACTGGATAACTGGATGACAATCCAAGAACTCATGACACATGGAGAAAAGTCTCCTGATGGAGCCAGAGTACATAATGCCTTTTTATCAGTCACTACTGTTTGAGTAGGGCTGACAAGGAGTAGGCTACCTTTTTAGGTAGAGTGTGATTGCCTCGTTCAATGTGGCATTTTATAGATTTTGTGACTGTTTATAGTTTCGCTTTTGTAAACGAATTGACAATTTTACATTTTCTTTTTCATATATTGCTACTTTATTTATCAATATGGAATTATTTGTGAAGATATGGTTCATTTTTTTTATTCCGAAAACTTGAAAAAACATTTGATTTATTAATATATCTATTGTAAGTGGAAATTTATTTCTCTAGCTTTTTTTTCCTTTTATACTTTGATGAAGACATAAAGTAAATACCAAAATAAACCGTTTTTTATACCTGTTTATTGGAAGGCACACAAAGTTTGTAATGTACCACATCTCATCTTCTGACGTGTTTGATGAAGACAGTGTACATTGAATATGTATTTTACAGCTGTATTTGTCCTATAAAAGTGTCATTTGGCAACTTTGCCATGATTTGTGTTGGCATAAGTCATGTAGCTAGATATAACTGTGAAGATGGATTCAAAATAAATTATTATTGATCATCATTGCTAATAATGACTTTATTAGTTTGAATTTACTCTTTGAATACATTAATTTATTGTATGCACTTATATACTTCCAAATATGTGTAATAGACTTACATTGCGTTATGGGCGTCCGTTAAACGGACTACGTTACACCGCGGCATAACGCGGTGTAACGTAGTCCATTAATGCTGCCATTGAATGCAATGTCGAACGCATCACTAGCGCACGCCCACAATGGGCGTGCGCTAGCCATGCGCCGTCATTGAGTGATGGACCCCGAGACGCGGGCTGCAGCATTTCCGGGTCCGTCACCGCTAGCGCAGATAGAGCTAGCAAATGCTCTACTATATCTGCGCTAGCGTGCTGCCATAACGGCACTTGCGTTAACAGCAGCCCGTTAACATATGTGTTTAACGGGCTGCTATTAACGCAATGTGAACCCAGCCTTATGGCAGATAAATGTATGCAGTTAGGCATCCACACATTCTACATTAAACAATTAAACATTCTAAAACATTTAATTTTCATTTGTAATCAACTATCCAATGTAAGAAACATGCTGGATCACTTAAATGGGTCGTCCACGTTTATCACAAAAGTCTGCAGTTACCATATATACTCGAGTATAAGCCAACCCCATATAATGCTGCACAAAGGATAATGATGGCCCCGTAAGATGCTCCATATTAAAATATACCCCATATAATGCTCCATAAAGGCTAATGATGGCCTCATAAGATCCTCCATATTAAAATATGCCCCATATAAAGCTACATAAAAGATAATGATGGCCCCATAAGATGCTCCATGCAAAAATATGCCCCATATATTGCTGCACAAAGGTTAATGATGGCCCCATAAGATGCTCCATAATAAATTATGCCCCATATAATGCTGCATAAAGGTTAATGATTGCTCCATAAGATGTTCCATATTAAAATATGCACCATATAATGCTGCTGCTGCGATAAAAAAGAATGATATACTCACCTTTCATCGCTGCCTGCTGCTTCTCAGTGTTGCTGGCTCTCTGCAGTGACTGTTCAAGCAGAGGGCGCACACTAACCATGTCATCGTGCCCTCTGACCTGAACATTACAGCCAGAGGACCCGGAAAACACACCATGGCAGTGGATCGGGGACAGGTGAATATCGCATGGCTCACCCTCTCCCAGTCCTACTCACCCTCCTGGCACTGCATATCAGTCCCTGCAACTCGGGCACCGGCATCTCTCTTCCTGTCTTCCTTCCTGTGCTGAGCGGTCAGTGATACCACTCATTATAGTTATGAATATGCACTCCTATGGGAGTGGAAACACGTGAATATTCATTTCTTTAATGAGTGGTACCACGTGACCGCTCAGCACAGGAAGGAAGACAGGAAGAGAGATGCTGGTGCCCGAGATGCAGGGACTGATATGTAGCAATGACACCAGGAGGGTGAGTATGATGTCTTCTGCTCCCCCCCGGCAATGACTCATGTATAAGCCAAGAGGGGCGTTTTCAGCACAAAAAAATGTGCTGAAAATCTCGGCTTATAAGTGTTAGGAGTCGAGTTTCCTCTGCTGCACAGGGGGAATCTCGATCCGTGTCTGCTGCGGTCTCCCATTCGGTATCGGCCGCAGTGGGCTCTGCTCAGCAGAGACGTCGCTCCCAGCGTCTCGCTGGGGCTGATTCGGTGCATAGGGTCACTACTGCCTTTTCTGGCTTTCCTATGGTACCCTGCACTGATCTGCGGCGAGCGAGCCTCTCTGGGACTAAGTCCTTGTTTACTCACACTGAGCATGCCCAAGGCAGGGTCTCCCATTGGAGGTCGAGGGCCACATGTTCGGTCACATGCTCAGGTGCTGCAGTACATTCCATTGGTCCTTCTGGAAGGTCCTGAAAGGGCAAAACATGCTCAGGTACTGCAGCACTTTCCATTGGTCCTTCTGGAAGGTCCTGAAAGGGCAAAAACTTCAGTAGCAGCTTCCTGTGCTGCAACTATATAAACTGCGCATGACCGCACGGCCATGCGCTAGTATCGTCTTATGCTATATGCTTTGCGCCAATGTGGTCATGTGTTTGAATGTGTTCAGGGACCCGGCTGAAATAAGCCCCTAGAATGCTGGCACCTCCGGTGAGGAGATTGTGTTTAAGTGTGTTCAGGGACCCGGCTGAAATAAGCCCCTAGAATGCTGGCACCTCCGGTGAGGAGATTGTGTTTAAGTGTGTTCAGGGACCCGGCTGAAATAAGCCCCTAGAATGCTGGCATCTCCGGCGAGGAGTTTTGTATGCATGCATGACCACTTACTGCTCACATCTGGGTAGTTGGCCTGTGCCTCTGTGAAAGTCTAACAGGGCACAGAGCTTTCCTCTCGCGGTTACTCTGTGAAGCTAACAGAGTTGGTATATACCGCCATATAGAGCCGCCATTATTTAGCAGCAGGTGCTTTCCTGCACGGTGGATCTCGGGTTGCGAACTCACCAATTCCATTTAATAAATTATATATTTGGTGCGTTCCGCCAACCCTAACAGTATACTAGCGCCAGGATCTGGCTAAGTAGTGGCGGATGAACAGCGATTGCAGGGGTACATCCAGCTGCTGGAGGGCCGGTTGGCGTCTCTTGAGCGTGCAACCTCGGCGGTGGATGTTACCGCAGTAGCTGTTCAGGCTGCTATCGTGGCTGCAGCAGCTTTACCCACTGCCACCTCTGTTCCGACCCTATCTCACCTTCCTTTGCCTGAGAGATACTCTGGGGACAGTAAGTCCTGTAGGGGTTTCGTGAGCCAATGTGGTATACACCTCGAGCTTCTGGCTGCACGTTTCCCTACTGAGCGGGCAAAGGTGGGATTCATAATCTCTCTCCTGTCGGACAGAGCGTTGGAGTGGGCTACGCCGCTGTGGGAGCACAACGATCATGTGGTGCGGAGTGTTCCTAGGTTTCTGGACACTCTGAAACAGGTCTTTTTAGGACCTCAAGTCACCCATGATACAGCGCTCCAACTGCTGGCTTTGACTCAGGGTTCAACCATGGTCAGCCATTTTGCTGTTCACTTCCGGACATTAGCGTCTGAGTTGGAATGGCCAGATAAAACCCTCATTCCCGTATTTTGGAGGGGGCTGGCTGACCATGTGAAGGACGCTTTGGCCACTAGGGAGATTCCCACCACACTGGAGGAGCTCATAGCCGTATCTACTCGTATTGACCTCCGTTTTAACGAGCGGAGGTTGGAGCGAGCCCAGTGTAGGCAGAGGTTTCGGCTGGCTCCCACCTTCGCCAAACCTTTGGAATCTCCAGTCCAGGCATCCGAGTCACATGAGGCCTTAGAGGTGACACGAGCGGGATCCAAGTCTCAGTCTGCCCGTGCACATAAGGTCCGTCATGTTTGCCAGCAGTCAGGACACCTTGCCTCCAAGGGTCCTCAGCGGTCGGGGAAACGTCAGCGTCTAGTGGCAGTTGGAGGAGGTACACTAGACACGGCGACGTTTGCCTCAAAGTTGTCCTTCAAGGGGACAATTACCATAGGCCCATCCACTCTTATGGTCGAGCTATGCGTGGATTCTGGGGCAGAGGGTAACTTTATGTCTTCCGCTTTTGCCCAGTGTCACGCAATACCCTTGGTGATGCTCGCCAAGCCGGTAACCGTTCGAGTGGTAAATGGGTCAACACTACCTTCACAGATTACCCACCAAACCATTCCTTTCACGCTATCTGTGTCTCCATCACATCAGGAGATAATCTCCCTATTAGTCATTACTGAGGGAATTAATGAGGTCCTGTTGGGGATACCATGGCTTCGCTACCATTCTCCTCATATTGAGTGGTCCTCTGGGAGAATTTTGGGTTGGAGTAAATCTTGCGAGGGTAGATGTCTGAGGGAGTGCATTCAGGTTGCTACTACACAGGTACCCGCAGATCTTTCCTCTCTCCCCAAGCACTATTGGCCCTATGCAGACGTGTTCTCCAAAAGAGCTGCGGAGACCCTTCCGCCTCACCGCCCCTATGACTGTCCTATTGACCTCTTGCCTGGTGCTGAGCCTCCCCGGGGTCGAGTCTATCTGTTATCTCTCCTGGAGACGGAGGCAATGTCCCAGTACATCCAGGAGAATCTGGCAAGAGGATTCATTAGGAAGTCAGTGTCACCGGCAGGGGCAGGGTTCTTCTTCGTACAGAAGAAGACTGGAGACTTACGTACATGCATAGACTACAGGGGTCTTAACGCCATCACAGTTAAGAACAAGAACCCACTACCCCTGATATCTGAGCTGTTTGATAGGCTATGGGGAGCGAGGGTATTTACAAAGTTAGATCTGCGGGGTGCTTACAACCTGATTCGCATCCGTGAGGGGGATGAATGGAAGACGGCTTTTAACACCAGGGATGGGCACTATGAATATCTGGTGATGCCCTTCTGGCTCTGTAATGCCCCAGCCGTATTCCAAGACTTTGTGAACGACATCTTCCGGGATATGCTCACCACCTCGGTCGTAGTCTATCTGGATGATATTCTCATCTTCTCTCCAGATATTGACTCCCATCGGAGAGATGTTCGCAAAGTCTTCGACCTCTTATGGGCAAACTCCCTCTACGCCAAGTTGGAGAAGTGTGTGTTTGAGCAGGAGTCCTTGCCTTTCCTTGGTTATATCATCTCTGCCCAGGGTTTGGCTATGGATCCTGCCAAGCTACAGGCTGTAATGGACTGGCAGGAACCCCATTCTCTTAAAGCGGTGCAGCGCTTTATGGGGTTCATTAATTACTATCGCCAGTTCATTCCACACTTCTCAACTTTGGTAGCTCCCTTGGTTGCCCTCACCAAGAAGGGAGCAAATCCCAAGTTGTGGTCAGAGGAGGTCTCCAAAGCCTTTCTCTCGATCAAGTCACACTTCGCTAGCGCTCCCATCCTACATCGCCCCGATGTTGATAAGCCATTTATCTTGGAGGTGGATGCCTCATCCGTTGGTGCTGGAGCAGTCCTTTTCCAAAAGGATGCTCAAGGTCGGAAGCATCCTTGCTTCTTCTTCTCCAAGACCTTCACACCAGCGGAGAGGAATTATTCCATCGGGGACAGGGAGTTGCTGGCCATGAAGTTGGCTTTTTCGGAGTGGAGACATCTCTTGGAGGGAGCTCGCTTTCCCTTCCAAGTCTTCACTGACCACAAGAACTTGGTGTATCTGCAAACGGCCCAGCGGCTGAATACTCGCCAGGCTAGATGGTCCCTGTTCTTCTCCCGGTTCCATTTTACTCTCCATTTCCTCTCCGGGGAGAAGAACGTTCGTGCTGACGCTCTCTCCCGCTCCATGGTGTCATCGGAGGAGGAGGAGGAGCCTCGGCTTATTGTCTCTTCTGAGAGCCTGAGAACTGTAGCTCCGGTTTCGCTAGAGTCTGTGCCCCCGGGCAAGACTTTCGTACCAGCTAACTTGCAACCGGAGGTTCTCTCTTGGGCTCACTCCTCCAGAGTGGGTGGGCATTTTGGGACCAAGAGGACATCTGAGCTTCTGGCGAGAACATACTGGTGGCCGCATATGGCCCGAGATGTCAAGGACTATATTCAGGCGTGCGTTTCTTGTGCCCAGAATTGGTCTCCTCGGCAACGGCCTGCTGGGTTGCTTTACCCTCCACCGGTGGCAGACAGGCCCTGGGAGATGGTCGGGATGGACTTTGTGGTGGGTCTACCCAAGTCGCGTGGCTGCTCCATTATTTGGGTTGTCACCGACCACTTCTCCAAGATGGTGCATTTGGTGCCGCTTCCTCGGTTACCCTCAGCACGGGCCTTGGCGGTGTTGTTCATTAAACACGTTTTCCGTTTGCATGGTATGCCTGATAAGATTGTCAGCGATCGGGGTCCCCAGTTCGCATCCGGTTTTGGAGAGAGCTCTGCCTTTTACTCAGCATAGAGTTAAACCTCTCCTCTGCATACCATCCCGAGACGAATGGGTTGGTGGAGAGAACCAACCAGACTCTGGTGACATATTTGCAACATTTCATCTCTGCTAGGCAGGATGACTGGGCATCTTTGCTACCTTGGGCGGAATTTGCCCTGAACAACGCCGTAGCCGATTCCACTGGTCAAACTCCTTTTCTCCTTAATTACGGCCAGCATCCGTGTGTCCCTGTGCCCATGCCCGTGTCATCCACCGATTCTAGGGTGGCAGACTGGGCGGTGGAGGCACGTGACATCTGGGACCGCACACAGGATGCCATCCGAGCCTCCAAGGAGAGAATGAGGGTTTCGGCTGATACACACCGGCGCCCCGCTCCGGTCTTTGCTCCTGGCGACTTAGTGTGGCTCTCCGCCCGTAACATCAGGCTGCGAGTTGAGTCCACTAAGTTTGCTCCTCGCTACATTGGCCCGTTTAAGGTTCTGGAACAGGTCAACCCTGTGGTCTACCGTTTGGCTATTCCTCCACGCCTTGGTATCACCGATACTTTCCACGTTTCCCTCTTAAAGCCCGTTCATTTGTCCCGGTTTTCCGAGTCATCTGCTGGGACATCGGGTTCATCCACGGATGAGTTTGAGGTGAATGCTATTGTGGGGTGCAAGGTGGTACGTGGCAAGAAATTTTATCTGGTGGACTGGAAGGGTCACAGCCCAGAGAATAGAACCTGGGAGCCTGTGGAGCACATTCGGGCTCTGCTGCTTATCGCAGCTTTTGAGCGTAGTGAGGCTCAAGGAGGGGGGGGGCCCTAGGAGGGGGGGGTAATGTTAGGAGTCGAGTTTCCTCTGCTGCACAGGGGGAATCTCGATCCGTGTCTGCTGCAGTCTCCCATTCGGTATTGGCCGCAGTGGGCTCTGCTCAGCGGAGACGTCGCTCCCACCGTCTCGCTGGGGCTGATTCGGTGCATAGGGTCACTACTGCCTTTTCTGGCTTTCCTATGGTACCCTGCACTGATCTGCGGCGAGCGAGCCTCTCTGGGACTAAGTCCTTGTTTACTCACACTGAGCATGCCCAAGGCAGGGTCTCCCATTGGAGGTCGAGGGCCACATGTTCGGTCACATGCTCAGGTGCTGCAGTACATTCCATTGGTCCTTCTGGAAGGTCCTGAAAGGGCAAAACATGCTCAGGTACTGCAGCACTTTCCATTGGTCCTTCTGGAAGGTCCTGAAAGGGCAAAAACTTCAGTAGCAGCTTCCTGTGCTGCAACTATATAAACTGCGCATGACTGCACGGCCATGCGCTAGTATCGTCTTATGCTATATGCTTTGCGCCAATGTGGTCATGTGTTTGAATGTGTTCAGGGACCCGGCTGAAATAAGCCCCTAGAATGCTGGCACCTCCGGCGAGGAGATTGTGTTTAAGTGTGTTCAGGGACCCGGCTGAAATAAGCCCCTAGAATGCTGGCATCTCCGGCGAGGAGTTTTGTATGCATGACCACTCACTGCTCACATCTGGGTAGTTGGCCTGTGCCTCTGTGAAAGTCTAACAGGGCACAGAGCTTTCCTCTCGCGGTTACTCTGTGAAGCTAACAGAGTTGGTACATACCGCCATATAGAGTCGCCATTATTTAGCAGCAGGTGCTTTCCTGCACGGTGGATCCCGGGTTGCGAACGCACCAATTCCATTTAATAAATTATATATTTAGTGCGTTCCGCCAACCCTAACAATAAGTATATACAGTAATATATTTGATTGGAAACTTATGAATTCTCACATCACACACAGAGCGCGCTGTCTGTATTCTCTGGGGCTGACAGCAAGACCATGTGACCACAAGTATGCAACATGCATATTTCCAACCACATTCCAACTAGACATGTCCAGCCTCACTAAATTCACTCATATTGAGCAAGGCCCCATACTTCTAGTCAAAGTCTGGCTAGGAGTATACATATCACATAGTTGTAATCACAAGACCACCTTTTCCCATTGCCATCTCTGGAGATCCCTGACAGTGCACTCTGTATGCGATGTGAGGATTCACAGGTCTTCAGTCACATAGACAATACAAAAGATCTAACCCCAGCACACTCCATATAGAGTGACTGCAGACTTTTGAGGCAAACTTGAACAACCCCTGTAATGATTTATGGAGATCTTTTAGAGAGATCTTCACCCTAGAAATAAAAATGTTTCTATACTTTCATTGGTTATGTATTGTGTCCAGTTTTCTAGATTATCAACTAATCACTTGATCACAATGGGCTCTATCATACATACAATATGAAAATATCGGTTGTAGCAATTTACAATGCTGCCCCTCAGCCTGAAAGGAGCGTGCTGTAACATGGCTCTCAGATAACTGTCTCACTTAGCGCTTTTTCAATCAACTAGCCTTAGGTGTCATGCAGATGAGTGTATGAATCGGGAGGGAGACTCGGTTGATTTCTCATACACTTGTCTGTAGATGGCCCTACATAGAGATGAGTCGATCTTTTGATGTTCAAATTTGTTTGGTTTGCCAAATTTTCCTCAAAATTGCAATACTGAAAAGTCAATAATTGCTTGGAAATAAAAAGAGAAGAGAGAGAAGGTTGAGAGATTGTTATTGAATTTATTGTTTGTCAATGTGCAAAGAATTAAAAAAGGCTGTTATTAGGCATATTTTAGATCCATTCAGCCACACTGACTGGCTATACAGCTACAACAGCTACCTACACCTGAATCTTTGGATTGTTATTCCCAGATTGAAACTAGCACTCCCATTTTCAAATTGGTTGATCACTGTAAGGCTATGTTCACATGTCCAGTAATCAGCTGTTAGAACGGATCCAGTAGCGATCCATTGGCAAAAAAGTTGACTCAACTTTAGTCTGTTTTTAAAAAACTAATCTCTGCTGAATCCATTTTTTAAATATTAAAGTCTATGGAAAACAGACCTGTTAATTAGCCATCCATTTTTCTTTCATTTATAAAGGATCCACTTTTTGCTTACTGGACAAAGAAAGAAAATGATGCCTAACCGATCTTTTCTCCATAGAGTTCAATGATAACTGTCAATCACTGATATTACCGCGCAATGGACCTAAAATCCCAGAAAGAGCTGAGAATTAAATAATTAAAACTCAGGCTATACTTGATCTTTTTTCATAAAGCTATATATCAATCTACTCTGTTGCCTTTGCGCTATAACTTGGTGCCTGCAGAATGGACTGCATTTTCATGGTAACAGGTTCCCTTACAGTTCAAGAAGATCATTGTGTAGGTTGTTTATTCTACAGTATAAATAGCCTTTAGGGTTGGTGAGAATTGATTTAATCACTTCTAGTCACTACACATGTTTTTATCAGTAAAAGGTAGAGTAGAAGCTGTACTAGTAAGACAATATGATTAATATAAGGTTGGACATTTCCCGTCTGTCGAATGTTTGCACATATTTGGTAAACCATAGCTTTATTCGACTCCATCCTCTTCTTTTGCTTAGAGCTGAAGAAAGTCTAAGTCTGGAATATCCCACAGTGTGAATAAGCAGATGATTCTACATAAGGAGAACAATGCTAGGTTACACAGCAAGTGGATTACAGTCTAAGAGATTTTAAAGTGAATCTACTGCACATTTCTGTTTGGATCCAGATACATTATGTGTGCCACCATGGCACAATCGTAGGTACATAACTGTACACAGGATGAGAAAAGCAGGAACCAATTAATGTCCCTGAAAAATTATTGTTAATGAAAGTTGCAGTTATGTTTATCAGGAAATCCCTTCCGTATTCAGGTAGATGAAATATTCTATTTTACTAGTATTTTGGCAAAGCAGGCAGTGATATGGATTACTGCAGCTGTTTGTTTCATTACTTAGTGAAGGTAAGCACCTTAATAACATCCTGCCTGATAATTTTACTACTTATCCATCCTTGCTTTCTCAGGCTCAGGGTTTTACAAGATGCTATTGTCTATTGGGTCACAGGTTCTGAACCGCATTCTCACACCACGCTACTTAGATTTTAAAAATTATTTCCCTCCTAAATTATTTCTTCATTACTGTATATTTGTCATATTGATGCCTTAATAAGATTTTTTAACTACTATAGGGTCTCTCCACTACTTGGACAACTCTTTCCTAAATGCAGTATTCAAGAGTATAATATGAAAATAACAGATACTCAGCTCCTTCACTAGCACCATTTCATCAGTGTCGGCACCAGTTTTCCTAAGGTTCGACTGGCATTGTTATGTCATGAGAGCAATATAGAAAATCAGCAAACACTGATAGACTGCTTAGCTTACACTTCCTTTGAACAAACCTTTGACACCTGGCAAATCAATGTCATAGAAGTCCTAGGAGATCTGGTGTTGATGTGAGAATATCTGTTATTTTTATCTTGCAGTCTGCAATATAGTTTAACAAAGGGGTTGTCCAAATAGTGGAAAACCCCTTTAAAATGTTTAATTATTACAACATGTGCTTAAAGACTGTGGCTACACCTCTGTCTTTTTTCATTGAATTTCATAATATATATATATATATATATATATATATATATATATATATATATATATATATATATATATAGTTTGGCTAAAAATGTTTACATACATTATACATTGCAAGTTGTCTGATGCCATTTAGTGTAAACTACCATCTGCCAGTTGTTGGGCTAGTCTCCAGCCTCTCCTCTCTGCTTTCAGACAAAATATAAACTCATTTCTTATGAATAAGAAAGTGCATTTTGCAAATTTGTGTACCCCAGTCTAAAGTTTTAACTTTGTTGATATAAGCATGTTGAATACATTAACTTGACTTACATATGGTGCTACAGCAAGATATCTTGTTCCTTCCTGCCCCATATATTGTAGGCTTTTTAGTCCAGAAGAGGAGTCTTATCAGCACTGGGACCCAACTATAAGGTACGCATTGACGATGCAGTTGGGCACATATACATTGGCCAATCTATGTGCTAAGTACCTTCTTTTTACTGTAAATTTTCCTATAGCAATATTGTTTTTCCAATTTTTCAAAATTTCACATGTACATAATGTATCACTTAACCAATGTTCTATGGCAGTAATGCAGTTCCAATTTTCTAGCTGTACCACTCTAAACAATTCAGAGTGCAGCTTTGTATTTTATTATAAGTACAATATACATCAGCATACTGTGATTAATGCATATATGAATTCCACTATTGCTGTACATGTAAAACGTGTGAGGTGCTTAGTTAACATTTTTTGATCATAAAGCCGTCCAACTGCAACAATGTAACCTTATTTTGGATGGTCCCAATCACAAAAGTACTACTTCTACAAACCAAGCCCCAACTGAACTGGGGAAGTGAAATAAAACCAAGCATAGCTTTTAATTAAAACCTTATTTTTGAAAGATGAGTAGACAAGGGAGCTTAGCCCTGGAGGGGTCCTACCCTCCTCCACGCATACTACAAAAAAAGAACCAAATAATGGTTTGTACATCTTTAGCAGTATTAACATAGTGGTCCACAAATATGCTATGTCGCCAATATCCAGACATATATATGCACTATGCACTAGTATACTGCGTTTAATGTATACATCAGATCCATTATTTCTCAACCTGTGCCTGGTTTCCTTTCACTTCTCCAGATTAGATGAGGTCTGGCTTGGCACTTGGACAGGTAGAACATTATTCCTTTGCTTTTTGAATATAAATATGAGATTCTTCAGATATTCTGTTAACCTATGCTGATGAAGAGACCAGGTAGTCGCGAGAGCTTGCTATTTGTAATCATACGTTCAGTTTGCCATGACAGAGGTATCAACCACTGAAGGCTCTAAGTGAGGGAGAAGGAAAAAGTATGCTTATAAAAATATGAGCATGTGAGCAGTTTTGCACTACAGATGGTCTTACCAATACAAATTGCTCTAGATTTACTCATACAGTCATGGCCAAAAGTATTGACACCCCTGCAATTCTGTCAGATAATACTCATTTTCCTCCTGAAAATGATTGCAATCACAAATTCTTTGGTATTATTATCTTCATTTAATTTGTCTTAAATGAAAAAACACAAAAGAGAATGAAGCAAAAAAGCAAAACATTGATCATTTCACACAAAACTCCAAAAATGGGCCAGACAAAAGTATTGGCACCCTCAGCCTAATACTTGGTTGCACAACCTTTAGCCAAAATAACTGCGACCAACCGCTTCCGGTAACCATCAATGAGTTTCTTACAATGCTCTGCTGGAATTTTAGACCATTCTTCTTTGGCAAACTGCTCCAGGTCCCTGTTATTTGAAGGGTGCCTTCTCCAAACTGCCATTTTTAGATCTCTCCACAGGTGTTCTATGGGATTCAGGTCTGGACTCATTGCTGGCCACCTTAGAAGTCTCCAGTGCTTTCCCTCAAACCATTTTCTAGTGCTTTTTGAAGTGTGTTTTGGGTCATTGTCCTGCTGGAAGACCCATGACCTCTGAGGGAGACCCAGCTTTCACACACTGGGCCCTACGTTATGCTGCAAAATTTGTTGGAAGTCTTCAGACTTCATAATGCCATGCACACGGTCAAGCAGTCCAGTGCCAGAGGCAGCAAAGCAAGCCCAAAACATCAGGGAGCCTCCGCCATGTTGGACTTTAGGGACCGTGTTCTTTACTTTGAATGCCTCTTTTTTTCTCACATGGAGTACTGTGTCCAGTTTTGGGCACCGGTGCTCAGGAAGGATATAATGGAACTAGAGAGAGTACAAAGGAGGGCAACAAAATTAATAAAGGGGATGGGAGAACTACAATACCCAGATAGATTAGCGAAATTAGGATTATTTAGTCTACAAAAAAGGCGACTGAGGGGCGATCTAATAACCATGTATAAGTATATAAGGGGACAATACAAATATCTCACTGAGGATCTGTTTATACCAAGGAAGGTGACGGGCACAAGGGGGCATTCTTTGCGTCTGGAGGAGAGAAGGTTTTTCCACCAACATAGAAGAGGATTCTTTACTGTTAGGGCAGTGAGAATCTGGAATTGCTTGCCTGAGGAGGTGGTGATGGCGAACTCAGTCGAGGGGTTCAAGAGAGGCCTGGATGTCTTCCTGGAGCAGAACAATATTGTATCATACAATTATTAGGTTCTGTAGAAGGACGTAGATCTGGGGATTTATTATGATGGAATATAGGCTGAACTGGATGGACAAATGTCTTTTTTTGGCCTTACTAACTATGTTACTATGTTACTATGCATGTAAAGAAGCTGCGGAGACACCATCACGTGTTTCTCGACGCAAGCAGTGAATAGCCAGGCTTTTCCCCGGGAAGGAACAACCACGGGAAGGGCAGCATCCTATGAAGGAAAGCCACCTATGCCAAGCATGGTATCCATCCACAGACAGCTGTTTTGGGGTTTTTGCCCCTCATCAGTGTGGAGTAGGAATCTGGCTATTTGGAGCAGTGCCTAGTAAAAAGGCTATAAAGGCACAGATGATTGGCCTCGGGGAGACCAAAACATCCAACACCGCGGAGACACCATCACGTGTTTCTCAACGCAGTGATTCCAGAACACTGCCCCCATCCCTTATGGGAAATATGCAGATGCATGTAAAGAAGCTGCGGAGACACCATCACGTGTTTCTCGACGCAAGCAGTGAATAGCCAGGCCTTTCCCCGGGAAGGAACAACCACGGGAAGGGCAGCATCCCATGAAGGAAAGCCACCTATGCCAAGCATGGTATCCATCCACAGACAGCTGTTTCGGGGTTTTTGCCCCTCATCAGTGTGGAGTAGGAATCTGGCTATTAGGAGCAGTGCCTAGTAAAAAGGCTATAAAGGCACAGATGATTGGCCTCGGGGAGACTGTTATGTTTGCTAAAGACAGGTGTTATGAAGGCAATCCAGAAACACAGTGTGCTTAGCGATCAGAGCGCACACAGTGATCTGACAAATACCCAAAAATACAAGAACGAGCTCTGAGACGTGGAAACTCTGTAGACTGCACACCTGATCCTATCCTAAACACAACTAAAAGCGGCTGTGGATTGCGCCTAACAACTACCTAGGCAACTCGGCACAGCCTAAGAAACTAGCTAGCCTGAAGATAGAAAAATAGGCCTGACTTGCCCCAGAGAAATTCCCCAAAGGAAAAGGCAGCCCCCCACATATAATGACTGTGAGTAAGATGAAAAGACAAAACGTAGGGATGAAATAGATTCAGCAAAGTGGGGCCCGATATTCTAGGACAGAGCGAGGACAGTGAAGCGAACTTTGCAGTCTACAAAAAACCCTAAAGCAAAACCACGCAAAGGGGGCAAAAAAAACCCACCGTGCCAAACTAACGGCACGGCGGTACACCCTTTGCGTCTCAGAGCTTCCAGCAAAACAAAAGACAAGCTGGACAGAAAAAAAGCAACAAAAAAGCAAAAAGCACTTAGCTATACAGAGCAGCAGGTCACAGGAACAATCAGGAGAAGCTCAGATCCAACACTGAAACATTGACAAGGAGCAAGGATAGCAGCATCAGGCGGAGTTAAGTAATGAAGCAGTTAACGAGCTCACCAGAACACCTGAGGGAGGAAGCTCAGAAGCTGCAGTACCACTTGTGACCACAGGAGTGAATTCAGCCACAGAATTCACAACAGGAGACCAAAACATCTAACACCGCGGAGACACCATCACGTGTTTCTCAACGCAGTGATTCCAGAACACTGCCCCCATCCCTTATGGGAAATATGCAGATGCATGTAAAGAAGCTGCGGAGACACCATCACGTGTTTCTCGACACAAGCAGTGAATAGCCAGGCCTTTCCCCGGGAATGAACAACCACAGAAAAGGCAGCATCCTATGAAGGAAAGCCACCTATGCCAAGCATGGTATCCATCCACAGACAGCTGTTTTGGGGTTTTTGCCCCTCATCAGTGTGGAGTAGGAATCTGTCTATTAGGAGCAGTGCCTAGTAAAAAGGCTATAAAGGCACAGATGATTGGCCTCGGGGAGACCAAAACATCCAACACCGCGGAGACACCATCACGTGTTTCTCAACGCAGTGATTCCAGAACACTGCCCCCATCCTTTATGGGAAATATGCAGATGCATGTAAAGAAGCTGCGGAGACACCATCACGTGTTTCTCGACGCAAGCAGTGAATAGCCAGGCCTTTCCCCGGGAAGGAACAACCACGGGAAGGGGAGCATCCTATGAAGGAAAGCCACCTATGCCAAGCATGGTATCCATCCACAGACAGCTGTTTCTTTTTTTTTTTTCTTCCCTCAGATGGGAAAATCCACGGTCCAGAAATCCAAGACCAAAGAAAAATCCCAAACAGCTGCGTCAAATCCAAAACACAAGAGCTGTTCCCATCATCATCGGAAAATTTCAGTTTACTACAACATCAGAAAAAACAAGTCAAGACATATTTACAAGATATCTCCACTTCTTCACCTTCCAAATCCCTTCGGCATCCACCTCCCTCCTTCTTCTTTTATCCCATAGAAAACACACATACATCTTCCCCAAAATCACTTTTAGACTATTCTTTACTACAATTTCCTTTCTCTTAAAAACATACACATTCCTCACATCCCATAATACTTCCTTTATACATGCAACTATTAACCACAACACTCTCTCCTTCACTCCATCACACATTCCCAAGCCAAACATGAACAACTCGAATGATAACAAGCTCACACCACACAATTCTTTACACAACGGTCCCATTCTTCCAATCACCTCCCTAGCATAATGACAATTCCAAAACACATGTATTACACTTTCCCTTCCACCACACCCACCTCTCGGACACATATCATTTCTCCCCAACCCACGATTCTTCTGAAATTCTCTAACTGGTAACACTCCATGCAAAGACTGCCACACAATCTCACTCTGCCTATTCGTCATACCGTCTAACCGCACTTTCTTCCATACTTTTTCTATATCATTCCCTCTTACCATGTTTATTCCACACTCTGTCTCTCTACATTCAATCATCCTATATACAGCCTTCTTATTACTCAACAACCTAACATCCACATCACATAACTCATACTTCACCAAAAATTTATAAACCCACACATACCATCTAGGCACGTCAAAAGCAACCGGATACCTCAGATCCCTCTCTCGCCACTTCAAACGAAATAAATACGCCCCAAACAAAACCTACACAGACAAGAAAACTTGCCATCCATCCTAATCACCCTCAACACAAAAACCACAATATTTACACCAAAAAACACCTCAAGGTTTGGAAAACCCAACCCACCTTTTTCTAAACGTTTCACCAAAACCTCCCTCCTAGCCCTCTCCATTCTAGAATTCCACAAAAACACAAACAGAATCCTATTTAACCCCCTCATACACATATACCCCGGCGGAAAGACCACTGCAATATATAAGAAAATAGGCAAAATCACACTTTTAATAACTAAGATTTTTCCAAAAAACGAAAGACTTCTCATCTTCCAAAAACATAACTTCCGCTCAACCTTTCCTTTCGCATCATCCCAACTTTCTTTCCCATCCAAACTCTCTGAAAATTTCACCCCCAAAACCTTAATAGACCCAGTCACCTCATTCACTCCTACATCCTTACTTAAAACCCCTCCCCCAAAAACCTTACACTCACTCTCCTCCCAATTCACCTTAAATGCTGACGCACCACAAAAAATAGACGCTAATAACTTCACCCGCCTCACAGAATACTCTGAATCACACAACACACACATGTCATCCATATAAGCACTAACCTTCCATTCCCTCCCTCCACCTCCTGGCAATTGTACTCCTCTAATCACTTTATCTTTCCTCAACATACAAAGCAACGGTTCAATCGCACAAATAAAAACCACAGGAGACAAAGGACAACATTGTCGCACACCTGAAAAAACATTCACTCTTCTACCCACAGGACCATTCATCAAAACACAACTATAAATGTCTTTATATAAGCTCCTCACCCTCCAAACAAAATCAGGCGGAAACCCCATTCTCAATAATACCCGGAACAAAAAAACTATGTGATAACCGATCATACGCCTTTTCAAAGTCCAAACTCAAAACAAATACACTCTTCTTCCGACTCATACAGTCCCACAAACAATCTCTCAACATACACACACACTCATGTATACGTCTCCCAGGCACTGCACAACACTGTTCATCCCCAATCACACTCTCTATCACATCACGCATCCTATTCGCCATTACTTTCGCATAGATCTTATAATCGCAATTCAACAACGTTATCGGTCTCCAATTTTTTAAACTCTTCAAATCTCCTTTTTTAGGTATTAACACAACCATCCCTGCACGCATACTCTCAGCCACCTCCATACTAGACCACATATACTTACACATATCCACAAAATCCTTACCAATCACATGCCACATCACCCTATAAAACTCTATAGGAAGTCCATCCTCTCCTGGAGTCTTATTTAACGCCATGCTATTCATTACCTTCCATACCTCATCACCTGTCACCTCACCCATCACTCTCTCTCTCTCCATCTCACTCAATTTATTTTCTAATACACTTAGTACATCCTCCTCCAAAGCCTCATCCCTCCACTTCACTGCATACAGCTCCTCATAAAACTTAGCCACATGTTCACACATATCCTCCCCACTTACCTCTCTTCCATCCTCTGCATTCAAAACACCCATACTCTGCTTTTTCCCAAAAACCTTTCTAAAGAAAATCCTCGAACACCTTTCATCTTGCTCCATTCTATCAATTTTTGCCCTAAAAATAATACTCTTCCCTTTCTCTTCCAAAAACTCTTTAATTTCTTTTTTAACCTTTTTTATCCCCTCCTCCACCTCCATTCCTCCTTCCCTCAATTTATACAATAAACATAAACGGGCATTCAACTTAACAAACTTTTCCCTCTTAATTGCCGCAAATTCATACCCCACACTTTTAAAAAACTTTTTTGTCTGCCTCTTAACCCAATCCCACCACTCACAAACATTCCCAAAACTTTCCTTACTTTTACACCACTGTTCATACTTTCTCACATACTCCTTCCTCACAGCTTCATTTTCCAACAATTTCACATTTAATTTCCACAAACCCTTTCCAAACACACCACTAACATTAATATCTAACTCGCACAACACACAAACATGGTCCGAAAAAACGACCCTATCCTGCATATATCCAACAGGAATAATATTTTTAGAAATAAAACAATAATCCAACCTGGACTGTGCTCTTCCACTATCAGAAAAAAAGGTATCTAACAAAGGGTTAACCTTATACACACGCTGCATATCACTCAAATCAAAGTCAGTAACTAACTCCAGCAAAACTTTTCCAGACACATCCACATTCACTCCCCCCACATCACAATTCATATCACCCACAATCACCACAGGCACTCTTCCTGGAACAAAAAGCTTCACTTTTTCAAATAATAACTTACGCTCATTTTTTTCTACTGGCGCATAAATATTGATAACACAAAACTTAGCATTTTTATATTCAAAATTTGCTAAGATACACCTCCCCACCTCCACCACCAAATAATTATTCAAAACAACCTCCTGCCCCTTAACTAAAATACCCACACCATCATTTCTATTATTTGCACTACCAGACCACACAGACGCACCATAAGACCACTCATCCCCTTTCTCACCATCCACAATCCCACATTCTTGCAAACAAAAAATAGATGCACTCTGCATAGCTAAAAAATCCAAAATTGCTGCTCTCCTCCTCGCTTTCTTAAAAACTCTCACATTTTGAGAAACTATAGAAAAACCCATACTATAAAAACAAAAAAACAATGCAAAAATTACCACAAAACTACACACATTACACAAAAAGCCCTTGACAAAGGTCAAGACTCACAGAAAGGAGAGAAAAAAAAAAACAAAAAAAAAACAGATCCACTGAGCTTTCATTTTACCCAGTATCACCATTGTCCTCCTCTGCCATTTGGACTGAACAGCAAGTCTCTGAACCACTAACCCCTTCGTGCTCACTCCATTTTTTTTTAGCTGGCCCAATTTTCCTCTTAGGCATACTACTGCATGCCTCATCACTTTCCCCATCCTCCTCCCTCTGACACTTATTCGCACCCCTGTCCTGATCTGAAGAAAGCCCTCTAATATTCTGAGGATCTGAGGGGTGCACAGGGCTCTCAGCTTCAGAAATACGCACGTCTTCCTCCGTTGCATCCATTGCTTCCTCAAGAGAAAACATTTCAGGCACAGTAGGGTCATCATCTTCTTCCTCATCTTCTTCCTGATCTTCCTTATTAAACCCCTTCTCTACTTTTTTTGCCGCCAACCAAAACTCCTTATCTTCCTTCTGTGCATCACTCATAGTACCACGGGGTGCTAGCACAATGTCATCTGGAGTCACAGAGTGTCTTTCCCTCTCCCTCTCCCTCCTTTCCTCTCTCTCCATTCTTTCAATTTCCTTCCTGATAGTCGCCAACCTCCTCCTTCTCTCCTCCTCCTCTCTCCATTCACTCTCTGAGCGTCTAGGCGCCCTCCACGGACAATCCTTATACATGTGGTCACTACTACCACACACGTCACAGGTCTTAGCCATCGGGCAATCACCAGCCATATGCCCCTCCTTCTTGCAGTTTCGGCAACACTGCCCCTTCTGGCAGTCTGCCTGGACATGTCCAAAAGAGAAACATCTCCTGCAAAACAGAGGCTGCCCAGGGTACGTGAGGAAACCCCTATGCCCTGCCACAGAGAAGTTCGCCGGAGGGTGTCTGAACCCACCCACACTGCCAGGATCTCTTCTGAACCTTACACGATATTTGTATCGACAATTGAAGATTCCTAAACAGTTCACTTGCTTCTCTCCCTTTGAAACAAAGTCACAATACTGTGAGAGGAAGCTCTCCAACAATGCAGGTTCAGTAAAGGGGTTATAGACAGTGATAGTCACCTGCCTTTCCTGAAGACCAAACAGTGGTTCACATTTGACTCCCTTCAAACAGGGATCTCCGGCATGATTCCGAAACCACTCATAGACATTCAGGCAATAATGCTCCGACATAAAAGTAACATCGTAGTTACCTTGATTAGGGAACTCATTGATGCTATAGATGTTCTCCCGCTTTCCTCCAGCCTTTTCCTCAATAAGGTCACGTACAATAAAGACCACGCTGTTCCTTGCCCGGATAGATGGCTCCAACGTCACTCGGATGGTGTTCTTCACATAACTCATCTTCAAAGCTGTCGGTACAAACGACCACAGAAAAAAACAGAATTCTCTGCAAAAGGGTCTGGATTGCTCCAGAAAACCTCACTCCAGACAGCTGTTTTGGGGTTTTTGCCCCTCATCAGTGTGGAGTAGGAATCTGGCTATTAGGAGCAGTGCCTAGTAAAAAGGCTATAAAGGCACAGATGATTGGCCTCGGGGAGACCAAAACATCCAACACCGCGGAGACACCATCACGTGTTTCTCAACGCAGTGATTCCAGAACACTGCCCCAATCCCTTATGGGAAATATGCAGATGCATGTAAAGAAGCTGCGGAGACACCATAACGTGTTTCTCGATGCAAGCAGTGAATAGCCACGCCTTTCCCCGGGAAGGAACAACCACGGGAAGGGCAGCATCCTATGAAGGAAAGCCACCTATGCCAAGCATGGTATCCATCCACAGACAGCTGTTTCGGGGTTTTTGCCCCTCATCAGTGTGGAGTAGGAATCTGGCTATTAGGAGCAGTGCCTAGTAAAAAGGCTATAAAGGCACAGATGATTGGCCTCGGGGAGACCAAAACATCCAACACCGCGGAGACACCATCACGTGTTTCTCAACGCAGTGATTCCAGAACACTGCCCCCATCCCTTATGGGAAATATGCAGATGCATGTAAAGAAGCTGCGGAGACTCCATCACGTGTTTCTCGACGCAAGCAGTGAATAGCCACGCCTTTCCCCGGGAAGGAACAACCACGGGAAGGGCAGCATCCTATGAAGGAAAGCCACCTATGCCAAGCATGGTATCCATCCACAGACAGCTGTTTCGGGGTTTTTGCCCCTCATCAGTGTGGAGTAGGAATCTGGCTATTAGGAGCAGTGCCTAGTAAAAAGGCTATAAAGGCACAGATGATTGGCCTCGGGGAGACCAAAACATCCAACACCACGGAGACACCATCACGTGTTTCTCAACGCAGTGATTCCAGAACACTGCCCCCATCCCTTATGGGAAATATGCAGATGCATGTAAAGAAGCTGCGGAGACACCATCACGTGTTTCTCGACGCAAGCAGTGAATAGCCAGGCCTTTCCCCGGGAAGGAACAACCACGGGAAGGGCAGCATCCTATGAAGGAAAGCCACCTATACCAAGCATGGTATCCATCCACAGACAGCTGTTTCGGGGTTTTTGCCCCTCATCAGTGTGGAGTAGGAATCTGGCTATTAGGAGCAGTGCCTAGTAAAAAGGCTATAAAGGCACAGATGATTGGCCTCGGGGAGACCAAAACATCCAACACCGCGGAGACACCATCACGTGTTTCTCAACGCAGTGATTCCAGAACACTGCCCCCATCCCTTATGGGAAATATGCAGATGCATGTAAAGAAGCTGCGGAGACACCATGACGTGTTTCTCGATGCAAGCAGTGAATAGCCAGGCCTTTCCCCGGGAAGGAACAACCACGGGAAGGGCAGCATCCTATGAAGGAAAGCCACCTATGCCAAGCATGGTATCCATCCACAGACAGCTGTTACTATGTTACTATGTTCTGTAAACTCAATGTTGATGCCTTTCCTCAAAAAGCTCTACTTTTGTCTCATCTGACCAGAGAACATTCTTCCAAAACGTTTTAGGCTTTTTCAGGTAAGTTTTGGCAAAATCCTGCCTGGCTTTTTTATGTCTTGGGGTAAGAAGTGGGGTCTTCCTGGGTCTCCTACCATACAGTCCCTTTTCATTCAGACGCCGACGGATAGTATGGGTTGACACTGTTGTATCCTCGGACTGCAGGGCAGCTTGAACTTGTTTGGATGTTAGTCAAAGTTCTTTATCCAACATCCGCAAAATCTTGCGTTGAAATCTCTAGTCAATTTTTCTTTTTCGTCCACATCTAGGGAGGTTACCCACAGTGCCATGGGCTTTAAACTTCTTGATGACACTGCGCACGGTAGACACAGGAGCATTCAGGTCTTTAGAGATGGACTTGTAGCCTTGAGATTGCTCATGCTTCCTCACAATTTGGTTTATCAAGTCCTCAGACAGTTCTTTGGTCTTCATTCTTTTCTCCATGCTCAATGTGGTACACACAAGGACACAGGACAGAGGTTGAGTCAACTTTAATCCATGTCAACTGGCTGCAAGTGTGATTGAGTTATTGCCAACATCTGTTAGGTGCCACAGGTAAGTTACAGGTGCTGTTAATTACACAAATTAGAGAAGCATCATATGATTTTTTGAACAGTGCCAATACTTTTGTCCACCCCCTTTTTTATGTTTGGTGCGTAATATCCAATTTGGCTTTAGGACAATTCTTTTTGTGTTTTTTCATTTAAGACAAATTAAATGAAGATAATAATACCAAAAATTTGCGCTTGCAATCTTTTTCTGGAAGAAAATGAGTATTATCTGACAGAATTGCAAGGATGTCAATACTTTTGGCCATGACTGTAAATGCAAACTATAACACATTTACAAAATACAAAAAATAAACAAGGATGGAAAGAATGGAGGAAGAAAAGGGAATGTCTGTAATGTTTTGGAAGTAGGCTAAACCTTTCGAATGAGTATTATTAAAGCATGAGATTGCAGCAATAGAGGTCCTACATTTCCAATACTGAAAAACAGATATTCCAGCTGTCAAACCTTCACATCAGGCCCCTCAAGGATGTCTCCAACTTCTTCCTGTACCACAGGAGCCCTAGCGTGAGATTTTCATGGACTTTATTACAGATCTTCCTGAGGTGCAAGGGCTCACTACAGAAATGAATAAAGCTTTGAAATTTGATTTGCATCTAATCAATTTGTGATGAAATACAGGATAGCCTCAAATTGCCCTGAAAAAACATTTGTATCACTCTGAGGTTTCTTAGAGCTGTTTTTAACGGTCTTCAAGCTCTTCAACACAAACACAGTCTTAGTAATGTCAAAATGACATCTCCATAGAAAAAGAGTGACCAACAGCTCATTTAATAACACTGTACCCTGAAAGATTTTTTTTTTATTAAAATGCATTAAAAAAATTATTCCTCTCAGTAATTTTTGATCAAGCAGACTGTTCTATGCAGTGCACTCATACACTGACAAGGTCGCTGTCAGAGGTAATACCATCCTGCTGTGACTGAGATATGTGATGTGCCATGTATTTCATAACACCCTCTGCTTCCTCCCCAATAATATACTTGTTGAAGACAAAGTAAACCTATTATACTATACTGATGCATAGATGGCTGGTGCCAGAGGAGGTGGTGTTACTTCTGCTGCTATTTGCGGCTCCCACATTCCTAGTCATGATGTGGGTTATTTTTCCTTTTTTTAAATCTCATACATTGCCAATGCTACTATTCATTTTGTACAACACTATAATTATCTTTTCAACTGCAATTAGTCACTGGTTGTCAAAAAGGATGTGACAAGAAATGCTTAGTAAGTACACCTACAGAAAACAAAAAATATGACAGCAGACCAGATAATAGGTCTGGTATGTTCAGTTGCCAAATTGGAATATTAAAACAGGTGTGCCAAACAGATATGCTAAATGCCAACATTTATTTATTTTTTATCAAAATTGAGCCACTCCCCAAAAATGACAAAATAAGAATTTCTAGGTAGGTACACGTCCAAAATGTCAGCATCTGCAACTCATTGCAGTATTGTTTGATGTGAATAGATATCAAATTTAACTTGAAAAACTGATGTCCAAAAAAGTAGATAGCTACATTTCTGGATTTTGCTGAATTTTCTTTTGTATTTTTAAATAATTGGGCACAAACAGGATTGCACAAGAAATGAAAAAACTCAGTTGCTTGTGACTAGCAAGCACACCATCTGTAATTGATACTGATATTATATTTCATATTATTTTTAAATAAAATATTGTTCTGTATTGCTGCTTCTAGGACATTGATGATGATGAAAATAAATGTATAACTGTAATCCAGCAGGACAAATAGCATCAATGCTATGTCATTGATTGCACTAAGTCTTGCACTGCTGCTGGAGCCTATCCTATCTCTCTCTCCTCCATTCTATTGAATCTTTGCATTGGTCCATGAAAAGTTAAGTTAATCGGCACATCCAATAAAATAGATAAGATGTTCAAATTTGATTCCATACGTTTCAAGCAAATAAAATCCACATTCCAGTGATAGAAAAAACATTTTTCTATGACTAAGGGTGTACACAGCGCCAGAAACAATCACCAGCATATGAATTTTAATTGTTTGATACGAATGGAATCAAATTTGAAGATCTTATCTATTTTTTTGATGTGCTGATCAACTTTAGTCAACCATATTTGAAATGGCATCCATTGCATACAGAGGACAGATTTAGTCAGTTACTGCATGGTGAGCAATTTATTCCCTACTTTTACATGAATCTTTGTGTGACTAGTATACACATTTTCTGTGCTGTGGTTGTACATTATATCGCTGTCTGTATTTTTTTTTAAATGTTTTAGGAATTTCTCTTCTTAGCTCTATTGCTGAGCTGTGAGCTGTGACATGCTCTCAATATTTTAAATCCCTAAAAAAATGGCTGCTGCATTCCTTGCCTAGGCTTTTATACAGGCTATGATACTTTCCCAAATTATGCTGTACTACATCATGTGGTAAGATAGCTGCAAAACATTGTGAGGAAGTTCACGTGGTCATGTCTGAAGTTTTGCACAAATCAAAACAAAAATTTTTGAATTTGCTGAGATATTTGAATTTTGTGAAATTCAATGTGATTTCAATTCACATCTAATCAATTAGCTTATCTCTAGTTCACTACTATCTAGGTTGTAGGGAACCATTTCTCCAAGATGTATAATTTTGTTAAAGTACCAGGACTTCTATATACTCCTCAGTTGGCACAAATGTTTTTCAAAGAAATGTTCTAGTACCTTAGTCTTTCAGCTAATATAGTGTTTGTTTCCAGGTTCTGGAAGATGCTCTGGAAGAATTTAAAAGTCTATTTTTACTTCACCTCTCCCTATCATTTTAAAAAGTAAGGGGCAAACTTAGGAATCAATCAGGAACAATATCTGTGAATTATCTTCAATTCTCATCAAGTTAATTGGCTGACTTAGATCACAACAATTCAATTTCAGAGTATTCTGGGAGATCTGTATTTGTTACAGTGTTCAGTTAAGAGCCTTGTCTTCCTCTTCCAATTGCATAAAAAAGTCAACTTTCAGCTGTGAACAGAATTTCTTAGGCCATACATGACATCTGTACTGAGGTATAAACCAATTGGCCTGCAGGGGCCAAAGTGCCGATAGACACCATTAACCTTTTCCAAAAATCTCAGTTGGTGATAAGGTTTGGCTTTCCACCAAAAACCTGTCTAAATATTCATTTAAAAATCTGGCTCCTAAGTTTATAAGTCCATTAAAAATTATTCAACAAATCAAGCTGGTCACTTTTCTCTTAAATTAACTTCCCAACAAAATCTTATCACTGGTTTTTCATGCTTCCTTATTATGTACTCTCATCCTCAATATATGCACCTCTAATGTCATAAAGCAGCTCCGTGTTATGTCACTGATCTTGACATGGAGTATTATAGAAACCAAATTCTGAACTGTGAAAAGATGCAGATGAATATTTTCTACTTCATTGATTGGAAGAGATTCAGTCTCAAAGACAGATGCTGGGTTGATAAAAGTGATATTACTGGTCTAGTTTTCCTGGAAGATTTTATGCCAATCATCCTCCTGCTATTATTACAGACTCTTCTTGAGGGACCCTTATGGTGTAGGGGTGTTATTTAGATGAGCCTTTTCTGGGGCAGCTGTGGGATGCTATTTTTAGGTGGTGAAGGGCCAATATCCATGGCCCCTTACCAGTCTAAGAATACCAGCCCCCAGCTGTTTGCTTTAGCTTGGCTTGTTGTAAAAATTGGGGGGGCCGTCACAGTGTTTTATAAAATTGTTTATTTAAATAATTTAAAAAACTGAGTTGGACCCATCTATTTTTGATAACCAGCCATGATAAAGCTCAAAGTTAAGGGTTGCAGCTCTCAGCTGTCAGTTTTGCCTGCACTGGTTACCAAAAATAGAAGAGACTCCATGTGATTTTTTTTTGTCTTTATTCATTTTTAGCACAGGCACTGGCTGATGAATACTCCCATTAGAGGAACCTACTCTCGCTTTTATCAGCAACAGCAGGCAAAGTCTGATGTAAGTAGTGTTCTCTCATCAGCCAACACAAGTGACTGGAGGTAACCTTTTTACCCCCGGTCACAGCTGCTGGCTCATGCTGTAATTTAACAGTGTGAAAACCACAGCTGTCTGACCGGCGGTAATGATCATACTGCTGATCAGAGTCACCGGTGTTTCTCACACTCTCATGCAGATGACAGTATGGGAATCACCTGATGTTCAGGGTGCCAAATCCGGTGACATCAAACACAAGTGACATCATGCTAGACCAGGGAATAAAATGCAGTGCTGCACCAAGAAATCTAGAAGTACAGGAAATTTGTGCAGATTCTCTGCACAGCCAGAGAGCACTGACCTGGACTGTGGACCAGGGTAATGTGAAGTGTTACACTCATTTCTGCTTATTGCCTATAAGCTGTGCTCTTTGTAACCTCTTTACAATGCTATTTTTATTTTTCTATTCTTGATTGCATATCTTATGGGGATACTGCTTACAGGGTTTGTGCCTTTTCACTTTTCTAGTAATACTTAGGCTTGGAAAAATGGAGTAATTTCTCTATGTTTTCCATGGCTATATTAGTTGGCCCTGAGATAAAATAATGCTCATATAGACTGCATCTTTCTTGGGAGACATAATAACACTGTGGAAGCAACATTTATAACAAATGATAGGGATGTTCAACATATTTTATAGGAGCTAAGATATTATCAGACTAAAATAATCAATTTAAATGGAATGTCAGGTATAGGAAAAATTAGTTTTAAAATATAATTTTTAATTAGACTATTAAAATATAAAAGTAAACAAATTGATAACAAAGGTGCTAAGTGCAAAAAAGGAAGCAACAAAGTACTTGATGGTTATGTTAGTCCAAAAAGGCTTAGAGTTGTCCCCAATAGTTTAGTCAAGCGGGGATAATGAAGGTTACCTAATCAGAGTTTTGAAGGAGACAAAGTCAAGTAGATGCAGACTATTCACCATAATAGTCTCTCCCTTGAGGGTGATATGATACAACATATAAACAGTACAGTATAATTCTCAATATGATCCCCTCATATCCAGGTATTGTAAATAGCAAAATTTTGTAGTTTGCTTCATCCTAAGGCAAAATCACATGTAATAATATTGCTATATATGTCAGAGCAACCCTAAAACAGCTAACAGTGCATTGTATACCAGCACGATATTTATGCAGTGCTCTTAACATATGGGCCTCCCAACCCAACTGTGATGAGATACAGATGGACAGATTACTCTGTCACTAGAGACTGCATACACAATTATAAAAGTATTGGGGATATAAAAACCCAGTATAGGTGCAGAATAAAAATGTAAGCAAATGGTCACAGAAATAATAGATCACGGTGGTCACCACCAAGTACCAACCTCACAATCCGTATACCACATAAACCAAATTTAAACACTAAATACAATTAAAGGATAACAGACAACAAGGATTCGGATTCCTGGACCACGGTGTGAATTACTTGTACGATGGACTCCTCGCCAGAGACGGACTACACCTCAACAAACCTGGGAAACACACATTCGCCAGAAGACTCGCTACACTCATCAGGAGGGCGTTAAACTAGAAGAAGAGGGGACGGGAAGAAAAACATTAGACTCGATCAAAGAAGACCCAGGAAAACATACTCAGAAGGGAGGTAAGAACATTTCTAAAACAATTCACAGCGAGGAGATTGGAACAAAACAAAATCCTCTAAACTACATGCTCGCAAACGCCAGAAGCCTGACAAACAAGATGGAAGAACTAGAAGCAGAAATATCTACAGGTAACTTTGACATAGTGGGAATAACCGAGACATGGTTAGATGAAAGCTATGACTGGGCAGTTAACTTACAGGGTTACAGTCTGTTTAGAAAGGATCGTAAAAATCAGAGAGGAGGAGGGGTTTGTCTCTATGTAAAGTCTTGTCTAAAGTCCACTTTAAGGGAGGATATTAGTGAAGGGAATGAGGATGTTGAGTCCATATGGGTCGAAATTCATGGAGGGAAAAATGGTAACAAAATTCTCATTGGGGTCTGTTACAAACCCCCAAATATAACAGAAATCATGGAAAGTCTACTTCTAGAGCAGATAGATGAAGCTGCAACCCATAATGAGGTCCTGGTTATGGGGGACTTTAACTACCCGGATATTAAATGCGAAACAGAAACCTGTGAAACCCATAAAGGCAACAGGTTTCTGCTAATAACCAAGAAAAATTATCTTTCACAATTGGTGCAGAATCCAACCAGAGGGGCAGCACTTTTAGACCTAATACTATCTAATAGACCTGACAGAATAACAAATCTGCAGGTGGTCGGGCATCTAGGAAATAGCGACCACAATATTGTACAGTTTCACCTGTCTTTCACTAGGGGGACTTGTCAGGGAGTCACAAAAACACTGAACTTTAGGAAGGCAAAGTTTGACCAGCTTAGAGATGCCCTTAATCTAGTAGACTGGGACAATATCCGAAGAAATAAGAATACAGATAATAAATGGAAAATGTTTAAGAACATCCTAAATAGGCACTGTAAGCGGTTTATACCTTGTGGGAATAAAAGGACTAGAAATAGAAAAAACCCAATGTGGCTAAACAAAGAAGTAAGACAGGCAATTAACAGTAAAAAGAAAGCATTTGCACTACTAAAGCATGATGGCACCATTGAAGCTCTAAAAACTATAGGGAGAAAAATACTTTATCTAAAAAACTAATTAAAGCTGCCAAAAAGGAAACAGAGAAGCACATTGCTAAGGAGAGTAAAACTAATCCCAAACTGTTCTTCAACTATATCAATAGTAAAAGAATAAAAACTGAAAATGTAGGCCCCTTAAAAAATAGGGAGGAAAGAATGGTTGTAGATGACGAGGAAAAAGCTAACATATTCAAGGTGGAAAATGAAATGCTAGGTGAAATCCCAAGAAACAATGAAAACCCTATATTAAAGTTCACCAATCTAACCCAAGAAGAGGTGTGAAACCGGCTAAATAAGATTAAAATAGGTAAATCTCCGGGTCCGGATGGCATACACCCACGAGTACTAAGAGAACTAAGTAATGTAATAGATAAACCATTATTTCTTATTTTTAGGGACTGTATAGCGACGGGGTCTGTTCCGCAGGACTGGCGCATAGCAAATGTGGTGGCAATATTCAAAAAGGGCTCTAAAAGTGAACTTGGAAATTATAGGCCAGTAAGTCTAACCTCTATTGTTGGTAAAATATTTGAACGGTTTCTGAGGGATGTTATTCTGGATTATTTCAATGAGAATAACTGTTTAACTCCATATCAGCATGGGTATATGAGAAATCGCTCCTGTCAAACCAATCTAATCAGTTTTTATGAAGAGGTAAGCTATAGACTGGACCACGGTGAGTCATTGGACGTGGTATATCTCGATTTTTCCAAAGCGTTTGATACCGTGCTGCACGAGAGGTTGGTACACAAAATGAGAATGCTTGGTCTGGTGTTATGATAAGGTAATTCAGTACCACAATGGACATAGAAGTCAGAGCACATACAGTGACCTGACAATAACCCAAAAACATAGAACGAGCTCTGAGACGTGGGAACTCTGCTGACCGCAATCCCTAATCCTCTCCAACAACACTAGAGGCAGCCGTGGATTGCGCCTAACGCTCTCTATGCAACTCGGCACAGCCTGAGAAACTAGCTAGGCCTAAGATAGAAAAATAAGCCTACCTTGCCTCAGAGAAATTCCCCAAAGGAAAAGGCAGCCCCCACATATAATGACTGTGAGTTAAGATGAAAGACAAACGTAGAGATGAAATAGATTAAGCAAAGTGAGGCCCGACTTTCTGAACAGAGCGAGGATAGGAAAGGTAACTTTGCGGTCAACACAAAACCCTACAAAAACCACGCAAAGGGGGCAAAAAGACCCTCCGTACCGAACTAACTGCACGGAGGTACACCCTCTGCGTCCCACAGCTACCAGCAAGCAAGAAAACAATATTAAGCAAGCTGGACAGAAAAAATAGCAAACAAAAAAGCATAAGCGGAACTTAGCTATGCAGAGCAGCAGGCCACAGGAACGATCCAGGAGGAAACAGGTCCAATACTAGAACATTGACTGGAGGCCAGGATCAAAGCACTAGGTGGAGTTAAATAGAGCAGCACCTAACGACATCACCACATCACCTGAGGAAGGAAACTCAGAAGCCGCAGTACCACTCTCCTCCACCAACGGAAGCTCACAGAGAGAATCAGCCGAAGTACCACTTGTGACCACAGGAGGGAGCTCTGCCACAGAATTCACAACAGTCTGGGGGAAAATGTGTGTAAATAGGTTAGTAACTGGCTTAGTGATAGAAAGCAGAGGGTGGTTATAAATGGTATAGTCTCTAACTGGGTCGCTGTGACCAGTGGGGTACCGCAGGGGTCGGTATTGGGACCTGTTCTCTTCAACATATTCATTAATGATCTGGTAGAAGGTTTACACAGTAAAATATCGATATTTGCAGATGATACAAAACTATGTAAAGCAGTTAATACAAGAGAAGATAGTATTCTGCTACAGATGGATCTGGATAAGTTGGAAACTTGGGCTGAAAGGTGGCAGATGAGGTTTAACAATGATAAATGTAAGGTTATACACATGGGAAGAAGGAATCAATATCACCATTACACACTGAACGGGAAACCACTGGGTAAATCTGACAGGGAGAAGGACTTGGGGATCCTAGTTAATGATAAACTTACCTGGAGCAGCCAGTGCCAGGCAGCAGCTGCCAAGGCAAACAGGATCATGGGGTGCATTAAAAGAGGTCTGGATACACATGATGAGAGCATTATACTGCCTCTGTACAAATCCCTAGTTAGACCGCACATGGAGTACTGTGTCCAGTTTTGGGCACCGGTGCTCAGGAAGGATATAATGGAACTAGAGAGAGTACAAAGGAGGGCAGCAAAATTAATAAAGGGGATGGGAGAACTACAATACCCAGATAGATTAGCGAAATTAGGATTATTTAGTCTAGAAAAAAGACGACTGAGGGGCGATCTAATAACTATGTATAAGTATATAAGGGGACAATACAAATATCTCGCTGAGGATCTGTTTATACCAAGGAAGGTGACGGGCACAAGGGGGCATTCGTTGCATCTGGAGGAGAGAAGGTTTTTCCACCAACATAGAAGAGGATTCTTTACTGTTAGGGCAGTGAGAATCTGGAATTGCTTGCCTGAGGAGGTGGTGATGGCGAACTCAGTCGAGGGGTTCAAGAGAGGCCTGGATGTCTTCCTGGAGCAGAACAATATTGTATCATACAATTATTAGGTTCTGTAGAAGGACGTAGATCTGGGGATTTATTATGATGGAATATGGGCTGAACTGGATGGACAAATGTCTTTTTTCGGCCTTACTAACTATGTTACTATGTTACTATGTTACTAAATGGCTATCAAAACAGCATAAAAATCACCCTGCCAAGGTAAAAGGTGGATATCCTCCTTAAGATGACTCCCTACACATTTCTTTATGTTGATTCATCTGGGGAATTATTTATTAGTCCAACAAACAAGGACCACCTCATTGCATTCATCAAAATAATGAATGCTGCCAAGGAACACTTTCAAGGTTGCCTCCATTAATACATACCATACCTCTCTAAATCCAGTTTGTTTATAGCATGTGGCGAATTTCAAGTCGGAGGACCACACATCCAAGACTTGGAGAGCACATCTCGTTACTGGAACGCAAGTTGCCAGGTGTTACACGCATAACGTCACATCTGGCACCCGTGACAGAAAATACGGCCTGATAGCATGAGTATCGCTGGGTGACCAGCACGTTGGATCAGGGGGATCAGATAATGCTCCTCCCATAGCAGCTGGGTAAGCATAACCAGCTGCCAATGATAAGAAATAATCTAAAGTATGCAAAATGTAGGAGTATGGAACTGAATATACTGATAGTCCTGATCCGTCTCATAAAATCATACAACATACTTACAAAGTTTTGTGCAGGTATACAACACTGAAGTGTAAAACCCAAGCACCAATGATTACTATAATAGAAAATCAGACAAACAGTATAGGGAATGTGATATAAATTTGATTAAAATGACACACTGGGGTTAAAAAAGATCAACAATCCTGCAAAGGGAGAGTGGGGTTTTAACGCCTTCACACCGAAGCCTGTTTTCACCTTCCTGACCTGGCCAATTGTTACAATTCTGACCACTACCAATTTATGAGGTCATAACTCTGGAATGCTTCAACAGATCCTGGTGATTCTGAGAATGTTTTTTCATGACATATTGTACTTTATGCTAGTGGTAAAAAAAGTTTTGATATGATTTGCGTTTATTTGAGAAAAAAACAGAAATTTTGCGAAAATGTGGAAAATTTTGCAATTTTCAACTTTTATTTTTGTGCCCTTAAATCAGAGAGTCATATCGCACAAAATAGTTAATAAATAACATTTCCTACATGTTTACTCTACATCAGCACAATTTTGGAAGCATTTTTTTTTCGTTAGGAAGTTATAAGGGTTAAAAGTTGACCAGTGATTTCTCATTTTTACAACAAAATGTGCAAAACCATTTTTAAGAGACTCCCTCACATTTGAAGTGACGTTGAGGGGCCTATATGATAGAAAATGCCCCAAAATTACACCGTTCTAAAACTTCACCCATCAAGGTATTCAAAACCACATTCAAGAAGTTTATTAACCCTTCAGATGCTTCACAGGAATTTTTGGAATGTGGAATAAAAAAATAAACATTTAATTTTCTTTCACAAACATTTTCCTTTAGACGTAAATTTTTTTTAACTTTCACAAGCTTAACAAGAGAAAATGTACCATATAGTTTGTTGTACACTTTCTCATGAGCATACAGATACTCCATATGTGGAGGAAATCCTTTGTTTGGGAACACGGCAGGGTTCGGAAGGGAAGGAGTGCCATTTCACTTTTTGAATGTAAAATTTGCTGCATAATTAGCGGACGCCATGTCATGTTTCAAGAGCCCCATATATGCCTAAACAGTGGAAATCCCTAACAAGCAACACAGTTTGGGAAACTAAGCCACTTATAGAACTTATCTAGATGTGTATTGAACACTTCACAGAAGTTTATAACGTAGAGCTGTGAAAATAAAAAAAATCACATTTTTCCCAAATAAGTCTTTTTTAGCTTCACATTTTGCATTTTCATAAGGGTGGCAGGAGAAATTGCTTCATAAAATGTGTTGTGCAATTTCTCTTGAGTACGCCGATATCCCTCATGTGGGGGAATACTATGATTTCAGTGCACCGCAGGGCGTGGACGGGAAGGAGCGCCACTTGACTTTTTGAATGCAAAATTTGATGGAATAATTAGTGGACGACATGTCACATTTGGAGCGCCCCTGATGTGCCCAGACAGTGGACCTTGAACTCACAGGTGCTTCACAGATGTTTATAACGTTACGCCGTGAAAATAAAAAAAATCACATTTTTCCCTCCCACATACTGTAAATCTTTTATAGCTAAAAATTTTGTAAGGAGAAAATGGACCCCAAAGTTTGTTGTGCAATTTCTTCTGAGTTCACCTATACCCCATATGTGGTACCCTTTTGCGAAATTCCCTACTGCTCTTCCCTATATATTCAACGCCACACTCACAAGTAGCCGTACACACTATCCATTTGGATCGACAGTGATGCCAGATATGAACAATAAATAAAGATATTATCTTAATGTGCCAATTTTCATGGACTTTTAACTGTTACTTTTGTATTGAATCTGACTTCAATCCTTTCCTTTGTACATTTGTCAACACCTTTCTAGATGCGCTCCCTTTTTTATCATACATTTTTATATATTTTAACCTCTTAACGACCGCCAATACGCCTTTTAACGGCGGCCGCTATGGGTACTTAAACCAAAGCGTTGTTAATAAACGGCACTGTGGAAAAAGTAAATAACTCCCCCCAGAGTCTGATTTTCTCTGGGGTCTCGGCTGCCGGGGGTAGCCGAGACCCCAGAGAACATGATTCGGGGTTTTTTTTACCGACCCCCCATTTGAGATCGCCAGTATTTAACCGTTTACTGGCGATCGCAAAAAAAAAACGCGATTTCTTTTTAATTTCTCTGTCTTCCGATGTGATCGCACATCAGACAACAGAGAAATGGGGTCCTAGGTAGCCCCCCAATACTCACCTGTCTCCCCCGTGCTCCTCGTGGCTCCAGATGGGCGCCGCCATCTTCAAAATGGTGGGCGCATGCACAGTGCGCCCGCCAGCCGGCACCGGGAGAATCTTTGGGGTCTCGGCTGCCGGGGGTAACCGAGACCCCAAAGAACATGATCGGGGTCGGTTTTACCGACCCCTGTTTTGCGATCGCCGGTAATTAACCGTTTACCGGTGACCGCAAAAAAAAAAAAAAAGAAGCAAAGTGTAATTCTCTGTCCTCTGATGTGATTGCACATCAGAGGACCGAGAAATAGGGGGATTCGGGAACCCTATTATACTCACCAGTGTCCCTGGGTCCTCCTGCTGCTCCTCCTGGCCGCCGGCATCTTCTTGGCAAAAGAAAATGGTCTGTCGCCATCTGCTAGCCGGCCAAATCTGTTGCCATCTGCCGGCCGGCAGGAGAAGAGCAGTTGGGGCTAAAATTAGGGTTAGGGCTAGGATTAGGGCTAGGGTTAGGGCTAGGGCTAGGGTTAGGGCTAGAGGTAGGGCTAGGGTTAGGGCTAGGGTTAGGGCTAGGGCTATGGTTAGGGCTAAGGTTAGGGTAAGGGCTAGGGTTAGGGCTAGGGTTAGGGTTAGGGCTAGGGTTAGAGTTAGGGTTGGGGCTAAATTTAGGGTTAGGGTTGGGGCTAAATTTAGGGTTAGGGTTGGGGCTAAATTTAGGGTTAGGGTTGGGGCTAAATTTAGGGTTAGGGTTGGGGCTAAATTTAGGGTTAGGCTTCTTTCACACTTTCACACTTACGTCGGTACGGGGCCGTTGCAATGCGTCGGCCTGACATACCGACGCACGTTGTGAAAATTGTGCACAACGTGGGCAGCGGATGTAGTTTTTCAATGCTGTCCTGGGGAGGAGGGGGCGGAGTTACGGCCACGCATGCGCGGTCAGAAATGTCGGACGCGACGTAGAAAAAAACGTTACATTGAACGTTTTTTGTGCTGATGGTCCGCCAAAACACAACTGATCCAGTGCACGATGGATGCGACGTGTGGCCATCCGTCATGATCCGTCGGCAATACAAGTCTATGGGCAAAAAACGCATCCTGCGGGCACATTTGCAGGATCAGTTTTTTGTCCAAAACGACAGATTGCGACGGATGCCAAACGACGCAAGTGAGAAAGTAGCCTTAGGGCTAGGGTTAGGGTTGGGGCTAAAGTTAGGGCTAGGGTTGGGGCTAAAGTTAGGGTTAGAGTTGGGATTAGGGTTAGGGTTTGGATTAGGGTTGGTATTAGGGTTAGGGTTGGCATTAGGGTTACGCTTGGGATTAGGGTTAGGTTTGGGATTAGGGTTAAGGTTAGGCTTGTGATTAGGGGTGTATTGGGATTAGGGTTAGGATTGAGGTTAGGGTTGAGATTAGGATTAGGGGTGTGTTGGATTTAGGGTTTTGATTAGGGTTATGGTTAGGGTTGACATTAAGGTTGTTTTGGGGTAAGGGTTGTGATTATCGTTAGGGTTAGTGATTAGGATTATGGATCGGGTTGGGATTAGGGCTAGGGGTGTGTTGGGGTTAGGGTTGGAGCTAGAATTGGGGGGTTTCCACTGTTTAGGTACATCAGGGGGTCTCCAAACACGACAGCCAATTTTGCGCTCAAAAAGTCAAATGGTGCTCCCTCCCTTCTGAGCTCTGCCGTGCGCCCAAACAGTGGGTTACCCCCACATATGAGGCATCAACATACTCGGGATAAATTGGACAACAACTTTTGGTGTCCAATTTCTCCTGTTACCCTTGTGAAAATAAAAACTTGGGGGCTACAAAATCTTTTTTGTGGAAAAAAAATATTTTTTTATTTTCACGACTCTGCATTCTAAACTTCTGTGAAGCACTTGGACATTCAAAGTTCTCACCACACATCTAGATAAGTTCCTTGGGGGGTCTAGTTTCCAAAATAGGGTCACTTGTGGGCAGTTACAACTGTTTAGGTACATCAGGGGCTCTGCAATCGCAACATAACACCCACAAACCATTCTATCAAAGTCTGCATTCCAAAACGGCGCTCCTTCCCTTCCGAGCTCTGCCGTGCGCCCAAACAGTGGTTTACCCCCACATATGGCACATGAGCATACTCGGGATAAATTGGACAACAACTATTGTGGTCCAATTTCTCCTGTTACCCTTGTGAAAATAAAAACTTGGGGGCTACAATAACTTTTTTGTGGAAAGAAAAATATTTTTTATTTTCATGACTCTGCATTCTAAACTTCTGTGAAGCACTTGGGCATTGAAAGTTCTCACCACACATCTAGATAAGTTCCTTGGGGGGTCTAATTTCCAAAATGGGGTCACTTGTGGAGGGTTTCTACTGTTTAGGTACATCAGGGGCTCTGCAAACGCAACATAACGCCCGCAGACCATTCTATCAAAGTCTGCATTCCAAAACGGCGCTCCTTCCTTCCGATCTTTGCCATGCGCCCAAACAGTGGTTTACCCTCACATATGGGGTACCACCATACTCAGGACAAATTGGACAACAACTTTTGGGGTCCGATTTCTCTTGTTACCCTTGTGAAAATAAATACTTGGGGGCTAAAATATCTTTTTTGTGGAAAAAAAAATATTTTTTATTTTCACGACTCTGCATTCTAAACTTCTGTGAAGCACTTGGGCATTCAAAGTTCTCACAACATATCTAGATAAGTTCCATGGGGGGTCTAGTTTCCAAACTGGGGTCACTTGTGGAAGGTTTCCACTGTTTAGGCACATCAGGGGCTCTCCAAACGCGACATGGCGTCCGATCTCAATTCCAGACAATTCTACATTGAAAAGGCAAAACGGCACTCCTCCTCTTCCAAGCTCTGCGGTGCGCCCAAACAGTGGTTTACCCCCACATATTGGGTATCAACGTATTCAGGAGAAATTGCACTACAACTTTTGTGGTCTAATTTCTCCTGTTACCCTTGTGAAAATAAAAATTTTGGGGCAAAAAGATCATTTTTGTAGAAAAAATGTGATTTTTTTATTTTCATGGCTCAACGTTATAAACTTCTGTGAAGCACATGGGGGTTAAAAGTGCTCACCACACATCTAGATAAGTTCCTTAAGGGGTCTAGTTTCCAAAATGGTGTCACTTGTGGGGGGTTTCCACTGTTTAGGCACATCAGGGGCTCTCCAAACGCAACATGACGTCCGATCTCAATTCCAGACAATTCTACATTGAAAAAGTAAAACGGCACTCCTCCTCTTCCAAGCTCTGCGGTGCACCCAAACAGTGGTTTACCCCCACATATTGGGTATCGATGTGTTCAGGAGAAATTGCACTACAACTTTTGTGGTCTAATTTCTCCTGTTACCCTTGTGAAAATAAAAATTTGGGGGTAAAAAGATCATTTTTGTAGAAAAAATGTGATTTTTTTATTTTCACGGCTCAACGTTATAAACTTCTGTGAAGCACATGGGGGTTCAAAGTGCTCACCACACATCTAGATAAGTTCCTTAAGGGGTCTAGTTTCCAAAATGGTGTCACTTGTGGGGGGTTTCCACTGTTTAGGCACATCAGGGGCTCTCCAAACGTGACATGGCATCCAATCTCAATTCCTGCCAATTCTACATAGAAAAAGTCAAATGGCGCTCCTTCTCTTCCAAGCCCTGCCGTGCACCCAAACAGTGGTTTACCCCACATATGGGGTATTGGCGTATTCAGGAGAAATCGCACAACATCTTTTGTGGTCTAATTTCTCCTGTTACCCTTGTAAAAATAAGAATTTGTGGGCGCAAAGATCATTTTTGTGCAAACAAATGCGATTATTTATTTTCACGGCTCTACGTTATAAACTTCTGTGAAGCTCTTGGGGGTTCAAAGTGCTCACCACACATCTAGATAAGTTCCTTAAGGGGTCTAGTTTACAAAATGGTGTCACTTGTGGGGGGTTTCCACTGTTTAGGCACATCAGGGGCTCTCTAAACGTGACATGGCATCCGATCTCAATTCCAGCCAATTCTGTATTGAAAAAGTCAAACGGTGCTCCTTCACTTCCAAGTTCTGCGGTGCACCCAAACAGTGGTTTACCCCCACATATGGGGTATTGGCGTATTCAGGAGAAATTGCATAACAAAATTTATGGTTACATTTCTGTTTTTACACTTGTGAAAATAAAAAAATGGTTCTGAATTAAAATGTTTGCAAAAAAAAGTTAAATGTTCATTTTTTCCTTCCACATTGTTTCAGTTCCTGTGAAGCACGTAAAGGGCTAATAAACTTCTTGAATGTGGTTTTGAGAACCTTGAGGGGTGTAATTTTTAGAATGGTGTCACACTTTGTTATTTTCTATCATATAGACTCCTCAAAACGACTTCAAATGTGATGTGTTGTAAAAATGAGAAATTGCTGGTCAACTTTTAACCCTTATAACTCCCTAACAAAAAAAAATTTTGCTTCCAAAATTGTGCTGATGTAAAGTAGACATGTGGAAATGTTATTTACTAACTATTTTTCATGACATATCTCTCTGATTTAAGGGCATAAAAATACAAAGTTTGAAAATTGCAAAATTTTAAAAATGTTCGCCATATTTCTGTTTTTTTCATAAATAATCGCAAGTAATATCGAAGAATTGTTATGACTATCATGAAGTACAATATGTCACGAAAAAACAATCTCAGAATCAGCGGGATCCGTTGAAGCGTTCCAGAGTTATAACCTCATAAAGTGACAGTGGTCAGAATTGCAAAAATTGGCTCGGTCATTAAGTACCAAATTGGCTCTGCACTAAGGGGTTAAACACTGTTCTGTTATCCCATTGGTTATCAAGTGATCTAAATAAAGCATAAGCTGGTGTTATAAAGTATTCTAATTTACTGAGATAATGACTTTTGTGTTTCCATTGGCTGTAAGCAATAATCATCAACATTAACAGAAATAAACACTTGAAATAGATCACTCTGTTTGTAATGACTCTATATATTAAATGAGTTTCACTTTTTGTATTGAAGAACTGAAATAAATTAACTTTTTGATGATATTCTAATTTTGTGAGAAGCACCTGTATATGGTCCATTCTTTTGGGTTGTGTGGATATTGTACTATTAATGTTATCAACACTATACAGTATGTCCATCACACATCGGGACCTACTCTGTTCCCTTGTTTCATTTCCCAGTACTTTTATTCGGTCATGCAATAATAAGCTAATGCGTTACCTTTTAGAATACACTATTGTTTTACAGGAACCAGATTTGTGACTTAATCCCTTTACTCATCCTTTTCTTATGTGTTATGCTTGTAATATGTTGAAAATAAGTATCCTATAAATTATGTTGGGTTTATACACTACATCAAAAAGAATCTGAACTAATAAAGCTCTAATTGATACAAAATTTGAAAAACATCTCAGCAGAGCAGCCAGCAGCAGTATTAGACATGGTTGTGATGACTTTAACTAGGTATTAGCTAAATTCCAGGACTTCATTAAATCAGAAGCAATATGTATATTTTTCTTTTGTTCTTAAACCGCCTTTATCTACTCAGTCAGCCTTGGCTGCTCCTGAGATTTACAAGTTATCATTCACATTAAAATTCAATGTAAACTCTTAGCAAATCAATGAATGACATTGCTACTCAGAGATGATTTTCTTTTGCTTTTAAACAACTCTTCTGAATGTCAGAGGGAAATCTCCAGACAGCAGTCTAATGAAAAAAGGGAAGATGATGGTAGAAGACACAAAAGGAAATTGGTGACTTAAAAATATTTATCCCTAAATATGAGTTTCATCTTTAAACAATGACATGCTTATCAATATTTAAACCTAATGCCATTATACAAAATGCAAAGCTATTCATATATGCAAGGTAAAGGTAATGTGGTTTCTTCTAACTCTCTTATTAAAAAAATGTTTGTTCTTGAATACTCATGTCCTAAAAAGATTTTCACATGAGACACAATAACCTTTATTTGATTACATTCTATATGCAAATTTGATAAGTATCAAGCTAAACGAAGAAAATAGCCACAACTAATCATTAAAGGAAAAATAATGCTCAATTCCCATTCCTTATGAAAGTGGTATTAGAGATGAGTGAATGTACCGTATTCTATGCAAATCAAATTCATGTTGAGTTTTATGAAATTCGCACACCCCATTGATTTCTACCAATTTGAAATTTGATTTTCCTTTTTACACATTGTAGACTATTTAATCAGCCAGAGAAGGCTCAAATGACCTCAGGCATGACCACACAGGCTTCCCCATAATGCTTTGAAGGTATTATGTGGTATGGTACAGCGTAGCCAATCAGGATTGACTATCATAGCTTATATAAAAGCTGAGGAAAGGAATACAGCAGACATTTTATTGTATTTTAGGATAGCTCACAGCTTAGCAACAGAGATAGGCTATGTTCACACTTGCATTTTTGCAGCGTTTTTTGATACTTTTTTAATGCAAATTTCAACTATGTTTCACAGTACTGGCAAAGTCGATGAGATTTCAGAAATCTCATGCAGACACCTTGTTTTTTTTCCTGACTATATCATCAAAGAACTGCATTTTTGCAAAATGCGACATGTCACTTCTTTCAACTTTTTTCAGCCTTTCTCCTGCATTGAAAGCAATGGGTAGTGAATAAAACGCTGCAAAAAATGCAGTTATGAGGTTTGGCTACGTTTTTGGTTCAAAAGCCTGATGAAATTGAAGCAGAATATTTTTTATGTGCTGAACTTTATCAGCATGCACAAGAGGCAAACGTGCCTTATTAAAAACACAGCTAAAAAACACACCTAAAAGCACAGTAAAAAGTCAGCAAAACCTGCTTTTTTATGTTGCCTGTAGAAACATATGCATCAAAAACGTAACTTGTGAACATAGTCTTAAACCCTAAATCATTAGTCAAATACTCCAGACAGTAATATGTTGTTCAACTTCAGCAATGAAGGAAATAAGTATTTTAGTCTGGGAAAGACCAAATATTCAATTGATAGGGGTAGAGAGAGATAGGAGAAGTGCTAGTTGGAGTGCCAGACTCAGAGTGACTGATCATTGCCATGGTGTAGTTGGCATCTGTCCTTCTGCATTTGAAATGCAGTTACATATTTCTTCTTCATTCTAAATGCATATGCACTAGAAAGCAGCAGCAGTGCCAGCACAATATATTTTAAAGTAAAATAATCTTAAATCAGTGTCAGTCAGGGATGCTGTGCTTGCTTTTAGAAGCAAGTGTACTGATTTTTTGCATTTCATGTGCAAAAAAGGAATAATATATTTTCTTAATCATTCAAGAAAAAATTCCCCAAATCCAGCCATTTGCTGCCACTGTGTACCTCACAAAGAATGCGTGTTGCAAAATATTAAAAAATATATTTTTTGCACATCTATTTTACTAGTCAAATTTTCCACATGTACACGCTACACAAATACAGCACACTGTTTGTTGCAGGTATTAGATTTTCAGGTATGTACCTACCTGTCATTTTCGTTATTTTTTTCTTGTTAAGAAGGCTTTTGAACTTTGTAAAAAAAATAAATAAATTGACATAAATATTTAATTGTGCCTGTCTGTTTTTGCACATCTTACACCTATTTTTCTAGTCCAATTTGGCAATTATACATAACACGCTGATATTGCAGCCTTCTGCCACAATTTGCTTTCTGTACATGTACCTCCCTACGTAGCATTTCTTGTTACGTCCTTTTTTGCAAATATTGAAAATTTTGGGATAAAAATATTGTCAAAAGTTAATTACAATGCTGTACAAACTGATAAAATAAAAAATGGCAATGGATGGGGTACTTTAAATGTAGAAAAAAATCATGCCATGGCTAAGAATTTGAGAGCTGCTTGCAACAACAGATGCACCACAACTACCACGGCTACCAGCGGGCCACACAGAAGTATTACCAAACATAGGCCACAATGAGCCTCCTTTTTCTTTGACATGTATTGTGTACTACTGCAGAGAAGCAAAGGGTGTTATGAAATATATGGCACTTCTCTTATCTCAGTCACAGCAGGATGATGATACCTCTTACAGTGACACCATCAATTCGAGAATGTGTTTTGCACTGAACGATCTACCTGATCACAGGTGACAAAGAAATCATTTTTGTATAATTTTTGAATTAAAAAAAAGTGTAGGCTCCTACAATGTTACTCTTTGTTTTTATCAAGAGGTTACTTTGATATTACTATTACTGTTTTACGATAAAGAGCTTGAAAGAGGTTGAATATCTCTTAAGAGATATCAGAGTTTTACATATATCTTTTCAGGGTAATTGTCATGGGTTTACCGCAACAGAGAGGAGCCAGAAGAACGCAGTGTCTGATTTCTCCTACTCCTGCACTGATTACAATCACTTTGCCTTCATATTAAATGGTGTACGTTTCTTTTAGCAGTGCAGGGGTTAATCTGTTCAGTTGAGAGCTCCTGGAAGCTTTCCTGCTTTAAGGCTCTCAGCTGTGCACTGTTATCCACTACCCTTCTCCCATATTAACTGGGTCCTGGCTAATATTCATTGTCAGAGTAGCTTCCGCTACATGACTGGAGTTTGTTGGTGGCTGTTTTTGGCGAAGGCATTTGGTGGATTTATCAGTGACTGTTGCTTGGTTTTGAGTGTGTGATAATTCCCTTGCTTCTTCTACTTTGGTTTAACTCCTTCCTCCACTCCCCATTGTTTACCTCTGTTGTTTATGTGTGTATATTTGTACGATTGGTATTCTCCTTTATCTTAGTTATGGCGCCACCAGCATTAGGGACAGGAGCCCCTGGTTCTGGAACACCCGAAAACAGAGTCGTGACAGTAATTGGATTCTTTGCAGTATTACAATTAGTGGCAAAACAATCTGCTGCAATTTGATTTTTTTGGGAAAAATTTGTTAAATCTGGAAAATTTTAATTTTAAAACATTTGATCATCCATAGTTGTATATTCTAAGCTTTTAAAGGGCGTATGAAGACATTTGTCTTTATAAATTTGAAAGGATTTATTATCCACATCCTGTTGCTTGACGTAACTCAACGTCTGAATTGCAAGTAGTTTACAGCAAATCGTCATACATTTATGTCTCAGGGATGACACCGCAGAGGAGTTATGCCCATGCCATCTGCAGCAGAAGCCTGCTGTTATACACAGCTAAGACTCCATCTGCTGAGTCTGCACCTTGTTCTGATATATAAATTGGCCCCACCAAGAGCCCAATTTGACCTGGAGAATAAAGTTACATATCAATTATACCACATGATTATCTCATTAAAAATAAAAAACAATTTCAGATTTATTGTTATTTGCTTTATTGTTATTTGCTATTTATTGTCATTTGTTGTGATCTTAATAAAAAATGAATTAAAAAGTGATGAAAAACTTGTATGTAACCAAAGATGATACAAGTAAAAATAATAAGAAAATAAGTCCACACATAACTCTATCTGCAAAAAAATAAAAAAGCTGCGAATATCAGAATAAGTGCTAAAAATACATATTTTTTAAAAAGTTATATTTTGAAAAAAATTAATATGTAAAGATGGGGTAACTTCAACAGTAAAGTTTGGGGTTCATATCGAACACCTACTGTTAGGTCACGAACCCCAAGAACAGATTTCTCTAGGAAGTCTGTGCTACTGTTCAGGTTCAGCACCCAAAACATAGGGTGGTTCCCACTCTGTCATCTACATGACAGCATGAGAAACACCGGTTGCTCTGATTGACAGTAAGACTATTACCGCCGGTCAGAGCACCAGCAGTTGTGACCAGTACTAAAAAATTTACCTCCATTCACAGAGACATCAGCTGATGAGAGAGTATTACTACCATCAGCCTTCGCCTGCTGCCACTAATAACAACGAAAGCTGGAGCTGCTGGTGGGAGTATTCATCAACTGGCACATATAAATAAATAATTTTAAATTGTTTGGGTTCCCCTCTATTTTTGATAGCCAGCATGGCAAAACTGACAGAAGTGGGCAGAAACCCACAACTAAATTCCGTCCGTATCACCATAGGCTCCCGAAGGAAGTGTACAGAAAAAGCACAATATCTATATTTACAATTCAATAATTTTTTTAAATCATTTAAAAATGTACCCCAAACTACAATAACAAATAACCAAATGCCTCAGATGTGAGGGACTATCCAGCTACTGATCTCTTTAATCACACAGAGTATACATAATTAATTAAAAATGACAGCATATTAGCTCCATGATAACAATTGTATAGCGACCCATTAATTATGAACCACAATCCGTATACAAAGGTATGCCTAATCCCATAGTCAGCTTAATATAAATTCCTCATGCCACTTCAATTAATCATACAGACTTCAGTATTAAGCTCAAATTGACAAGAGGCAACCAGTCCTAAGTTGCCATAGAAAGCAATGAGTAAATAGATGATAAACGCTATACTTACTATGTATGAGATAAGTGCCGAGTCCCTCAACCCCAATGCGCGTTTCGTCCACACGCCCCCTGAAGAAATGTGGGCAAAACGCGAGAAAATAAAAACCAACCATATCCCTCACGTGTCTGACATACTGTCTCACGTCGTATTCCATGTCTGCGATAAGTGTTTTTCAACCAGTACAAGGCCAAGATGCGACGTCCAGGCTGAAAACAACTGTAGAATGTGATGCTGCAAGTGCAGCATCACTGACTAGTTGTGAAATTATCGAGGTTTGCGCAGGTCACTGAGGCTGCGTTCCCAGTGAGCCGGGCCAACAAAGCTCAGTGGGATCACTGAAGTCGGCTATTTTGGATCCAACTTTATTTTTTTCAATGAGAAGAGGGTCATGTGACACATCAAACTTATTGAGAATTTCACAAGAAAAACAATGGTGTGCTTGATTTTAACATAACTTTATTCTTTCATGAGTTATTTACAAGTTTATGACCACTTATAAAATGTGTTCAAACTGCCTCCCATTGTGTTGGATTGTCAATGCAACCCCCTTCTCCCACTCTTGAAACACTTATAGCAGAAGAAATGCTAGCACAGGCTTCCAGTTTTCATTGTTTCAGATGCTGCACATCTCGTATCTTCACAGCAATTGCCTTCAGATGACCCCAAAGATACCACATATGAGGGAGAAAACCACTGTTTGGGTGCATGGCAGAACTCGGAAGGGAAGGAGCACCATTTCACTTTTTGAATACAAAATTTGCTGGAACAATTGGCTGATCCAATGTTATATTTGGAGAGTCCCTGATGTGCCTAAACAATGAAATCCCCCACAAGTGACACCATTTTGGAAACTAGACCCTCAGGGAAAAGTGTAAAAATAATGAAAAAACATTTCCCCACAAATTTGTTTTGAGTACAAAATATTAAATTTTAATAAGGGTACCAAGAGAAATTGCACCATACAATTTGCTGTGCAATTTCTCCTGAGGCGCACGGCAGGGCTTGGAAGGGAAGGAGTGTCATTTGACTTTTTTAATGTAAAATTTCCTGGAATCTTTAGCTGACGTCATGCCCCTTTTGGAGAGCCCCTCATGTGCCAAAACGGTGGAAACTCCCCACAAATGACCCCATTTTGGAAACTAGAATGTAATTAGATGCATGGTGAGCACCTAAAACCCCCAGGTGCTTCACAGAAATTTATAACATTGCACCGTGAAAATAAAAAAAATCACATTTTTTCCACAGAAATGTTATTTTGCCTCCAAATTTTGCATTTTCATAAGGGTAACAGGAGAAACTGCACCATACAGTTTGTTTCAGGCACGACTTATTCATCGCTTTTTATTTTCATTTTTGGTAGGCAGAATGAACAAAAAACAGCAAGTCAGGAATTATTTTGGGGGGTTATGCCATTCCGTGTGTGGTAAAATTGATAAAGCATTTTTATTCTTCAGGTCAGTACGATTACAGCAATACCTCATTTATATAGTTTTTTTTATGTTTTGGCACTTTTACAGAATGAAAACTATTTTATAGACAAAATAATTATTTTGCATCACTTAATTCTGAGAGCTATAACTTATTATTTTTTTGTTGATGAAGCTGTTTGGTGGATTGTGTGGCGGGACAAGATGAAGTTTTCAGCAGTACCATGTTTATTTATATCCATCTTTTGATAGCATTTAATTCCACTTTTTGTTCGGCGGTATGATGATAAAGCATTGCTTTTTGCCTTGTTTTTTATTTTTTATGTTGTTCACTAAAGGGTTAACTAGTTTTTAAGGTCAGGTCATTGTGGACGTGGCGATACCAAATATGTGTACTTTTATTGTTTATATATTTTTTCATTCAAATATTTATTTATAGATACAATATGTTTTGCTTTTGGATGATATGTTTTTGATGACATCCAGTCACCATGACAATGATTGGGACCCTGCGTCACATCGCGGGGTCTCCGATACAAAGGCAAAGGGGCTCGTTCGATTGCAGCATTTTGTGGGTTAAAGTGCTGTGAGCCTTGAGTGACCACTCCTGGCAATTAGTGGTGGGTGTCAGGTGTTAGAATCAGCTGACACCCGGCAGTGATCGCCCGCACACCACTCGTGTGCGCGCTCGATTGCAAGGACGTAATAATCCGTCCCTGGTCAGATAGACGCAGGTCACATGCATGGATTAGTAAATCTGATGTCAGAAAGGGGTTAAAATAGAGGTGATGCTTCAAGATTACATTGAATAAAATGATTCACGATAGATGACGAAATACAAATTGTATTCCAATTTTCTACATGTGCTAATATAGAATAATATATGTTTCAGATGAGAGAACTGTAACACAGGTGAGAAGAACAAAATTTCTCTATCTTGTCCATTTTGCAAGTCAGCGTAAATCAGATTGAATGTCATGAGTGCAACCTGATGATTTCCACCCACCCATAGACTTGAACATGCTGCAAATTTAGTCTCATGCCGAATTGGCATGAAAAAAAGAGCAGATCAGCAATGCCCCATAGTCCGAATGCTATGCGATAAAACATTGGATAGCACACGGCCGTATAATACGCTCATGTGAGCGAGCCCTAATTGGAATAGTGATTAAAACACTATATGCAGATTATAATTATATCCGTAGGAAAATAGTGTTAGTGTAGGTGACAATATTCTTTTAAGCTGCTTATGTGAATTTCTTTTTGCTAGACTTAAGAAATGTATTTAGTTTATTAAAAAGTAACACATACACAAAAAACTGTTGCTAACATTTAAATAAACTATCCCCTTCCCTTGGATGTGACTACCGAGTTCAGCTATCAAGTAGGCAGATCTCCCGGCGATGATCCTGCGGGCACCGCTGCTGAGTCCTCATGATCGACAGGACGTAACGATACATCCATTTGTGGAAATGCACTGCAAAGTAGGATGTGCTGGTACATCCAATGTCAGGAAGGAGTTACAGAAAAATAATTGTTTGACTTTTTTTATATTTCAAACATAACCCAATGACTTTAAACTGATTTTACTCTCAATCAAAAAATACTTTAAAAATGGCCCTGATATGGCCCATGTAATCTATTACCTTAAAAAATAAAAAATAAGTATAATAATCTAATATATAATTGCCTAGAATACTACTTCCTGCAATTTGTGCCAACTTCCGTGGCTTTGTCCGGAGCTAATGTCCGGAGCTAATGTCCGGAGATTAATTGCCTAGAATGCTACTTCCTGCAATTTGTGCCAACTTCCGTGGCTTTGTCCGGAGCTAATGTCCGGAGCTAATGTCCGGAGCTAATGTCCGGAGCTAATGTCCGGAGATAAGTGACGTCAACAGTGTCCAGTGTTTGATTGGTTGCCGCCTGCTGCGAGCGACCAATCAGAAACGTGCCGTACTGTGACACACTCCGCCCGCCATCTTGGTGTGATTTTTGAATTTTTACCTCACAGCAAGTTTCTACTGCGTGGAGGCGGGCCCAGTGACGTTGCTCTTCAAGCACCTGCCGAATTTCGTCAAAAAAATGATAATACCATTTACCAAAACTATATATATTTAGTTGTGAAGTGGTTCAGTGACATTTTCACACCAATTTTGAACTTTTGTTTGGTGTTTTCTCCATATACTGCCTATTATTTTTGTTCTTTCTTACTATTATTTATTAATTGTATTATTCTTACATTTGAATAAATAAAGTATATATGGATTCTAGACTCCCGAGTAATAATAATAAAGTTTTATCATAGTGTTCTATTTTAATGAAACTCAAGAGCAAAATAAAGTTATAATTTTATACTTCTAGGATTTCTGAACTAATCTTTTGGGTGACAAGAAATAGTCAGAAGCATGTCTTTTTTTTTGCAGTGTGCTGTGCTTGTAAAAAGTTGGACTACCTTGACCTTATTTCAATGTTATCTGGACATTCTGCAATAAAGTTTGCTAGAGCATGTTGAGGTTAGGAGAAAGACATTAATGTGACAAATGTTATCTTTAAGAGTGCGCCGTCTGAGTCCAATCAAATGAAAAGGTCAGTCAAAATAATGAGTTATTCGTGTAGAAGGTCTGTTTATTAGCTACTTCATCTTTGCCCCACTCTAAGAAGCCCAATACTTATATGGTGTATTTCACCAGGGCATCATTCTCATTCTGCCTTACCTAGTCTCAGAAGGTTGCTTTTTGTTGTTATCTATAGGCCTTTGACCTGGGATTGGTCTTATGGTTATTATATGATCCACTCAATTCGGCAAAGCACACCCGATTAATTTTATCGAAATTTACGTAGCTGTTTTTGTTTTTTCAGTCAAATAAAAAAAGGTTTAAAAGACTACCATGAAGTACAATATGTCATGAAAAAAACAATCTCAGAATCACTGGGATCCATTGAAGTGTTCCAGAGTTATTACATCATAAATTGACACTAGTCCGATTTCCTAAATTTGGCCTGGTCATTATGGTCAGAATTTGTTCGGTCACTAAAAATGTTAAAACACAAAAAATGTGGCAGAACTATGGTTTTGTTTATTTTCCATCCCATCAAGAGTTAATGATGTCACTGGCAAATAATACATCCAGAAAAAAACAAGCCATCACACAAATTTGTCTCTGAAATTATCAAGAAACTTATGGCTCCGGGGACAAAAATTTTACATTGAAAATAAAAATCTGTCTCTGACAACGAGGGGTTAAAGCCTCCATATCTATAGCTCATGTCACTTTTTTCTTATAATGTGAAACATGAAAACAAAAATGCACTGTTTTCTTCTATAAGTTTTTAAAAAAAATAAAACTATACATGCCATCCTAACGAGCACATTTTGCAGGGATATAAAAAAGCAACTATTTGTTAAAAAAAAGTTAGACATCTGAAATATTACTGTGACTCAGATAACTATCTTTTCTCCACAATTACTATTTTTCTTTGAAGAGATGTAAAATTCATTGTAGAGGTATTGTTATAGTAGTCATGTTTAATGAATAGCTACATTTTCCACACTAATGGCATCCAGCGCATGACACTAGTCGTATCAATCTGTCATTTTGAACCAATAAGGTGTATTCACCCCTCCAGGCAAATTCTCAAAGATCATTAGTGGGGTTTGGTGTTTCCTTCTATGAGTCAACAGAAATGTTTGACAGATGCTAAACAGTATGAATACATCTTCTTTTTTATCCAGAATGCAATAAATTATGTATTCAACCAGCACTAGACATCATGGTAGAAAATAGAGACCTGCGACAGATCCTATTCTAATTATACAGAGCATGCAACATATTGGGTGTGCGATCCAATGACCTCATATATTCTATTCATCTTGACTAAGATTGTCACTAGAAATGATTTTACTGAGCCATTTAATGCCTCAAAGTCAGACTCCAAGACTCTAAAAATGAATTATATTTTATTTTGTTAAATAAGAACAATAAAAAATGAAGATACCAATACTAAATACCAAAACTTTTTTCACATAGTTTATTAACACTATTTATAGAGTTGAATGTATTTTAATACTAATGATTCTTACAATCTTGTAAATATTTTGAAATTTCCATAATGCTATTAGAAACTATTGTTAACTCTTCAGTGATCACTAATATGTGTTTTTACTGACTCCCCTAGATTTTATTGTCAATCATGACAATGTAATTTGGATGATGAGATTGTGGCTATGTGGTCATGATGGTTGCAAAGGCAATCCAAGGCTAAATAATGGCCTTACAGTCTGGCAGCTAGACTGGCCTGTTCAGATGTTAGCAAAGTTTTAGTGGTAAAAATATTGTTAAAAATAAAATGTTTAATTCCTGTTATTCCACTTTGCATTAATTCCTGAAAAGCACCTGGAGGGTTAATAAACTCTCTGACAGCAGTTTTGAATTTGTTGAGGGGTGCTGTTTTTAATATGGTATCATTTTGGGGATTTTTCCAATATATAGGTCACTCATGTAACTTCAAAACGAAATAAGTCCCTAAAAAAATAAACTTTGTAAAGTTTGTTGAAAAAAATGAAAAATTTCTGCAAAACCTTCTAACATTCTAACAAAATAAAAGGACATTTTACAAATGTTGCTGATGTAAAGCAGAAATAAGGTAAATGTTATCTATTAACTATCTTGGGAGGTGTGACTATTTGAATTAGGCCGGGGACACACTAGCGTATAACACGGATGAGTACTATGCAAGAAAACATTGCATAGCACTCGGACCACTGTTATTCTATGAAGCAGATCACATCTGCGATTTTTTTCTCATGCTGAATTGGCATGCGGGAACAATTGAAGCATGCTGCGATTGGCACCGACACTCGGTCGAGTCTCAGCTCACTCGCACCCATATAAGCCTATGGGTGCGAGTGACAGTGCACATCACTCAGATATCAACCGAGTGATGTGCGATTTACGCTGATGCTGGCAATGGAGGAGATGGAGAAATTAGTTTCTTCGCCTCCTCTGCAGCTGTGCTCCGATTCTCTCTGTGCGAGAGGCTCCGAGCACAGACGCATGACACTTGGCTCCTGCTCACAGCAGAGCAGGAGCCGAGGGTCCTTAGCATATCGCATCCGATGCTCTCGCATCAGATGCCATACGTTAGTATGATCCCGGCCGTAAAGCTGTAAACATTCAAAGTGTCAAAATTATTAGTTTTTAAAAAAAATTCTCAAATGTCAGACATTTTTATAAATAAAAGCAAAACATATCGACCCCAATTTGCTACCAACATAAATTTGTTACAAAAAAAAAAAACAATCACTGGGATGTTGAACCATTCCAGAATTAATGCCACATAAAGTGACACATCAGATTTAAAAAAAAAAATGGCTTGGTCACCAAGTGGTTAAAACTTTAGTACTATACTCCCATCTATGATATTGGTATTATGTTATGGTCTTAGAAGGGTTAAATATTAGACATGAACAAATTGATTAAAAATAGGAAATTCACTGGATCAGAAGAATTTGGGTCTCGATTTGTGCGAATTGCAAATGAAAAAATGTCCTCTGCCATGTTATTCAAAGCCAAGGAAAATAAAAAGAAAATTGTGGTCTCAGAAGCGCTGCCTATTATTGGAAAATCCAAATGTATAGAAAAATAAGGTTTCTTTACTCATGCAACGCATTTGAAAGTCAATAGGACTCCTTCATCAGGAATATAACAATCAGAATGACTATCATGACCTTTTATAAAAGTCAGTCCCCTTGTTGCAATCCATAATCATGTGAATTTCACTTTCACCAATCATGCTATCACATCAAGGACTGACCTCTGTAAAAGGTTGTGATAGTCATTCTGATTGTTGTAAGACTGATGAAGGAGTCCTATCAACTATCGAAATGCATTGCATGAATAAAGAAACTTTATTTTTGTATTCATTTGGATTTTCCCATCATTGGCAGTGCTCCTAAGACCATGATTTTGTTTGTATCTTCCTTGGCTTACTGCTCCCTTTTGGCGTCTTCAGGAATCCGTGATGGTAGGTGCAGCCTTCGGAGGCTAATCTATACACATATATCAGTATCGTGCCTTGCTCAACTGCCTCAGGTGGGTTAATAATATTCACTTACCTTTCATCACTGATGTAGCCGCCCTTAGTCATACTGAGGAGTTTAAGGTTTCCCCATAAAGCCTGGCAGGTATGACATCACATGGCATAGCAGAGCCAATTGGGAGAGGCTATTATTGCCTGTATAAAAGCAGGTCTAAGTAAAAGAAGGAGGAATTTAGTAGTGAATCTGGAAAGAGTTCACATCTCACAGCTTAGCAATGGAGATCAGGAGAGGAAGCCCTGAATAAACATTACAGGTTGTGCATGACAGTATAACAAATATTTGGAACTGAGAGTCCTCAGTGGTTGATAACTTTTAATGGCTAACTGAAAAGATGGAAACAAATTGCAAGCTTTTGAGACTACTCAGGTCTCTTCATCAGGCATAGACTAATACAAAATCTGAAGAATCACATATTTATAAACAGCACTGAAATAATCCAATAGATAAGACAAGTGATATGAAGCAGAACTATCATTATGAGAGAGGAATAAACAGTTGTGTCCATAAATATTGGAACAGTTCATATATAATGAGTGTGAGAGTTTTATTGTCCTCTATTGGATCTGGTTCTGTGTTGTGATGCGTCATGAGTTTATACTCCCAAACCCTTCTGTTAGGAGTCGAGTTCCTGCCGCTGCACAGGGGGAATCTCGAACCGTGTCTGCTGCGGTCTCCCATTCTGCATCGGCCGCAGTGGAGCATGCTCAGCAGAGACAATGGTCCAAGCGTCTCATTGGACCTGATACTGTGCAAAGGGTTACTGCTGCCTCTCCAGGCTCTGCTAGTGTACCCTGCACTGGTCTGCGGTGAGCAGGCTTTTCTGGGACTAAGTCCTGCTTTGCACACACTGAGCATGCCCAGGGTAAGATCTCTCAGTGGAGGTCTAGGGTCACATGCTCAGGTACTGCAGCGAATTCCATTGGTCCTCCAGGAAGGCCCTGTACCTGATCAAGTTCTGTGGCAGCCTTCCATTGGTCCTTCTTGGAAGGTCCTGTACATGCTGCAGCTATAAAAGGTTCACATGACCGCACGGCCATGCGCTAGTGTCAATTTATGTATGAGCTCAGCGCCAGTGTGGTCGTGTTTGTATGCAGTCAGGGACCCGGCTGAAATAAGCCCCTAGAATGCTGGCACCTCTGGCAAGGAGTTTCATGTAAGTGGATTCAGGGCTGGCGTATAGCCATTAGAATTCCGGCTCCACCGGAGAGGAGCTGCGTGTTTGCATTTGACTGCATGACCACTAACTGCTCTACTAAGTAGCTGTGTTCCCCTGTGAGCTAAACAGGGCACAGCGTTCTCTTTGCTAACAGACTCTATGAAGTAACAGAGTTGTTTTATAGTACTATATTGTACCGCCATACTTAGCAGCAGGTTCTTTCCTGCACGGTGGATCCCGGGTTGTGGCGGATAAAACCCTCATCCTGGTATTTTGGAGGGGGCTGGCTGACCATGTGAAGGACGCTTTGGCCACTAGGGAGATTCCTGCCACACTGGAGGAGCTCATAGCTGTTTCAACTCGCATAGACCTTTGTTTTCACGAGCGAAGGTTGGAGCGAGCCCAGTGTAGGCAGAGGTTTCGGCTGGCTCCCACCTTCGCCAGACCTTTGCAATCTCCGGTCCAGGTGCCCGACTCACATGAGGCCATAGAGGTGTCACGAGCGGGGTCTAACTCCTGGTCCGCTCGTGCACTTAAGGTCTGTCATGTTTGCCGGCAGTTAGGATATCTTGCCTCCAAGTGTTCTCAGCGGTTGGGGAAACGTCACCGTCTAGTGGCAGTTGGAGGAGGTACACTAGACACGGCGATGTTTGCCTCTAAGTTGTCCTTCAAGGGGACAATTACCATAGGCCCATCCACTCTTATGGTAGAGCTATGCGTGGACTCTGGGGCGGAGGGTAATTTTATGTCATCCGCTTTCACCCAGCAACACGCAATACCCCTGGTGATGCTCGCCAAACCAGTAACCGTTCGAGTGGTAAATGGGTCAACACTACCCTCACAGATTACACACCAAACCATTCCTTTCACTCTTTCTGTGTCTCCATCACATCAGGAGATTATCTCTCTATTAGTCATTCCTGAGGGAATTGATGAGGTCCTGTTGGGGATACCATGGCTACGCTACCATTCTCCTCATATAGAGTGGTCCTCAGGGAGAATTTTGGGATGGAGTAAATCCTGTGAGGGTAGATGTCAGAGGGAGTGCGTTCAGGTTTCTACAACAGAGGTACCCGCAGATCTTTCCTCTCTTCCCAAGCACTATTGGCCCTATGTGGACGTGTTCTCCAAAAAGGCTGCGGAGACCCTTCCGCCTCACGGCCTCTATGACTGTCCTATTGACCTCTTGCCTGGTGCTGAGCCTCCCCGGGGTCGAGTCTATCCGTTATCTCTCCCAGAAATGGAGGCAATGTCTCTGTACATCCAAGAGAATCTGGCAAGAGGATTCATTAGAAAGTCAGTGTCACCTGCAGGGGCTGGGTTCTTCTTCGTGTAGAAGAAGAGTGGAGACTTACGTCCATGCATAGACTACAGGGGTCTTAACGCCATCACCGTTAAGAACAAGTACCCACTACCCCTGATATCTGAGCTTTTTGATAGGCTATGGGGAGCAAGGGTATTTACTAAATTAGATCTGCGGGTGCTTACAACCTGATTTGCATCCATGAGGGGGACGAATGGAAGATGGCTTTTAACACCAGGGATGGGCACTATGAATATCTGGTGATGCCCTTTGGGCTCTGTAATGCCCCAGCCGTTTTCCAAGACTTTGTGAACGACATCTTCCGGGATATGCTCACCACCTTGGTCATAATCTATCTGGATGATATTCTCATCTACTCTCCAGATATTGATTTCCATCGGAGAGATGTTCGCAAAGTCTTCAACCTCTTACGAGCAAACTCTCTCTACGCCAAGTTGGAGAAGTGTGTGTTTGAGCAGGAGTCCTTGCCTTTCCTTGGTTATATCATCTCTGCCCAGGGTTTGGCTATGGATCCTGCCAAGCTACAGGCTGTGATGGACTGGCAAGAACCCCATTCACTTAAAGCGGTGCAGCGCTTTATGGGGTTCATTAATTACTATCGCCAGTTCATTCCTCACTTCTCAACTTTGGTAGCTCCCTTGGTTGCCCTCACCAAGAAGGGAGCAAATCCCAAGTTGTGGTCGGAGGATGTCCCCATGGCCTTTCTCTCGATTAATTCACACTTCGCTAGCGCTCCCAAGGAGTTTCATGTGAGTGGATTCAGGGCTGGCGTATAGCCATTAGAATTCCGGCTCCACCGTAGAGGAGCTGCGTGTTTGCATTTGACTGCATGACCACTAACTGCTCTACTAAGTAGCTGTGTTCCCCTGTGAGCTAAACAGGGCACAGCATTCTCTTTGATAACAGACTCTGTGAAGTAACAGAGTTTGTTTATAGTACTATATTGTACCGCCATACTTAACAGCAGGTTCTTTCAAGCATGGTGGATATCGGGTTGCGAACGCACCTACTACTGCTAATAAATATATATTTGGTGCATTCCGCAAACCCTAACACCTTCTGTCTCTCTCAGATTTGAAGTTCCCTTTAGTACAAGTAATTTCATGTCTGTGTTATGAACTGGTGGTTTAGGAGCAACATGGGACTAGCTCTGAAGGAGGTGGTACCTGTACTGACCGCAGTCCCTAAGCTCAACACAACACTAGAAGTAGCCGTGAGATGCTCCTGTCACTCCCTAGGCACCTCATCACAGCCTGAGAACTAACTACCCCTAAAGATAGAAACAGGAAAACTATCTTGCCTCAGAGAAAATCCCCAAAGGATAGATAGCCCCCCACAAGTAATGACTGTGAGTGGAGAGGGAAAAGACATACGTAGAATGAAACCAGGATGTAGCACAGGAGGCCAGTCTAGCTAGATAGATAGGACAGGACGGAATACTGTGCGGTCAGTATTAAAAACTACAAAAAATCCACACAGAGTTTACAAAAATCTCCACACCTGACTAAAGGTGTGGAGGGTAAATCTGCTTCCCAGAGCTTCCAGCTTAACTGAATTAATCCATACTGACGAATAAGTCCACAACATGTGGACAGAAAAGAGCAAAGAAAGGACTTATCTTTGCTGAACTGGTCAGGATATCAGGGAAATCCAAGAGAGATGTGAATCCAACCAGGAACCATTGACAAGTGGCAATGGTTGAAGGGAAGAGCCAGGCATAAATAGCCGAGCAGAAAGACAATCAGTGGAAGCAGCTGCAGACTGCTAAATCCAAGGAGCAGCCATTCCACTTAAAACCACCGGAGGGAGCCCAAGAGCGGAATTCACAACAGTCTGGGAGTATAAACTCTTGACAACCTTTGACACTCAGTGCAGGAATAAATGTGTTGCATGGATTTATGTCTTTTTGCATCAATTAAGGAATTTGCTCATTAGACCTTGTGGGGGCATCACAACACAGAACTAGACCCCAATCAGAGGACAATAAAACTTTCACACTCCTTATCTATGAACTGTTCCAATATTTATTGACACAACTGTTTATCTCTCTCCCATAATCATAGTTCTGCTTCACGTCACTTATTTATTGCATTATTTCTGCGCCCTGTTGTGTATAAATATGTGATTCTTTAGATTTTTGTATTAGTCTTTGCCTGATGAAGAGACCTGAATAGTCTCAAAGGCTTGCAATTTGTTATAATCTTTTTAGATTGCCATTAAAAGGTATCAACCACTGATGACTATCAAATCTAAATATTATTCTATCTACTGGCTAACACGGTACAAAGATATTTGTCTTTCCTGTACCATGACAGTATATTAATTAAAAACAGCTCATGTTACCTAAACCCCATGAATCATAGCCTGGCTGCATAATTGCAGTCAGGTACATGATTATATTAAACGTACTTTGAAGATCTGACCAGTGACCATACCTGGAGACAAGACTAGTAAAGCTTTGATTAAGACTGGAACTTCCCAGTGCTTCTAGAGGAGATTTACAAGTCTCTCCCTGTGTACATGTAAGCAGGCTGCGTGATGCAGTAACTGACAGGAGGCAGATTTTAATAAACAGGGCTTTACTCCATGCAGGGAGATAAAGGGATAAACAAGGATAACAAGGGTACAATGAACATAGGAGAGTCCAAGAATAAAATGACAGCTCAGGCAGCAACAGTTCCTGTGATGAAGTTGTGTCAGAAGCTCCGCAGACTATAACTTTTACTGAGGACTCAATGGCACCGACAGTGGCTGGCGCGGTATCTTTACTAATGGGGTTCAGCAAACAATAAATACCTCATCTTCTGGTGACAGTGGTCAGTCTTTGGTACATTCCACTGCCCCTAGTCCATATACTGTAGTGGCTACTTAACGGTGAGGCACACAGTCCTGTACGAGCCCAGCGTGGCTCTGCTAACATACACTGGCAAAGTCAGGTCACAAGTCTCTGGGACAACATTCACTAGTATGGTCAGGATTTAAATAATGGTCATGCTCCCGGGCTCTTTCAGACAGCACGCGCACGGTACTTACGATCCTGAAACATCTGGCACCAGGCTTTATAATGATCATAATGCACACACTGCCCCTCTCTCTATTTTTGGTCCCCGCTGTTGATGGGGGCGAGAGCGGTCCCTGGTCTGTGTGGCTCTGATGCTCCTCAGATGGAGCACTCCTCTCTCTAGCTGCTGCAGCACCCGGCTTGGCTCTGCTCTGCTGGCATGGTTCTGCTCTGCACAGCTCTGCTCTGCAAGCGATGGGGGCTCCTTCTATATGGCCTGTTACCATTCCGTTACTCTCTGATGGCGGAAGCAGAGCATGCCACTCACCGCTCTGCATGCTGCTCTCTACGCTGCCCTCTTCACAGCTCTGAGCCAGCACTTGACTAACTTGCTTTGCGTGCTTTTTCTTTTTATGTCACCATCGCTGCGTGCCCTTTTCTTGCTCTGCCCACCCTCCTAGGTTCAAGGGTAGGTCCGGCTCCCTCAGGCTTCCCCCCAGCAACCGGGGATGGTCCAGCTCTCTTAAGCCTTCCCCCGGAAACAGAGGATGCAGCCCCTTAAGTTCTGGACCCGGCACTCAGGTACCCGCTGCCTTGTCGATCCTCTTACATACACTCAAATTAGAGACCTGTCAATCAACTGCAGGGAATAGTCAGATGGGAGAGGAGCTGGACTAGTCTCATAAACAAGGTAATAAAAAAATAAAATATAGTAACAGCATACCAGAAATATTTTTAAAAATAAATGTGCTCTATAGAAAGGGCCCCCTTTAAAATACAAGAAAACTAAATTCAATAAAAAGAGAAAAAAATAATAATAAATGAGAAAAAATTGAGACCCTCAATTAAAATATATATATCCCAGTAAATGCATACAATAAGAAAAATGTGCAAAATGAATCACATCTTGCACGTGATAAAGTGTTTAAAGTGCAGACGAAAAGAATATTGCAATTGAAAATAAGGGGGGCACTTGCCCAAAGTGTAGTGCAACACTAAAGTGCAATGAGGACACCTAAGTAAACTTGTGAAAAAAGGGGGGTCTATACCTTTAAATGTCACTGGTAGTGTTGAGCGATACCGTCCGATACTTGAAAGTATCGGTATCGGATAGTATCGGCCGATACCCGAAAAATATCGGATATCGCCGATACCGATATCCGATACCAATACAAGTCAATGGGACATCAAGTATCGGAATGTATCCTCATGGATCCCAGGGTCTGAAGGAGAGGAAACTCTCCTTCAGGCCCTGGGATCCATATTAAAGTGTAAAATAAAGAATTAAAATAAAAAATATTGTTATATTCACCTCTCCGGCGGCCCCTGGACATCAGCGGGAGGATCCGGCGTCCGGCACGGCTTCTTTCTTCAAAATGCGCGCCTTCAGGACCTGTGGAATGACGTCCCGGCTTCTGATTGGTCGCGTGCCGCCCATGTGACCGCCACGCGACCAATCAGAAGCCGCGACGTCATTCCTCAGGTCCTAGAAGGCGCTCATTCTAGGACTTTAGCTGAGGAATGACGTCGCGGCTTCTGATTGGTCGCGTGGCGGTCACATGGGCGGCACGCGACCAATCAGAAGCCGGGACGTCATTCCACAGGTCCTGAAGGCGCGCATTTTGAAGAAAGAAGCCGTGCCGGACGCCGGATCCTCCCGCTGATGTCCAGGGGCCGCCGGAGAGGTGAATATAACAATATTTTTTATTTTAATTCTTTATTTTACACTTCCGATACCGATACCCGATATCACAAAAATATCGGATCTCGGTATCGGAATTCCGATACCGCAAGTATCGGCCGATACCCGATACTTGCGGTATCGGAATGCTCAACACTAGTCACTGGTCATATTGTAGCGCATACCTCGACGTGCGTTTCAGAAGTGTATTCTTTCGTCAGGGGATGACACTTGATCAAACCGGAGGGTTTATATATCCTTAATGTGCGTGGCCTATATGCAGGACTGAGGCAGTGGTGGCGCATGCGTTGCCAGGAGGACCCGGAAGTTCCCAGCGACTGCACCACGTGACCAGCCACATGGGGTCAAAGTACCTGGCATTACCAAGGACATGCGACGCAACACACAAGGACCTCAAGACATAGGCGGCGCATGCGCACAGCCTCAGCCAGCATATGAGCAAAGGATACAGAGGTAAATACAAAACGGACCGAGTAATAGTAAAGTCTATGGGCCAAAAGATTGCACAATTACATAGGAATAAATAGAGCAATAAGAAAATTGTTCAAAATAAGATTATAATATATACAGTGCCTTGCGAAAGTATTCGGCCCCCTGGAACTTTTCTACCTTTTCCCACATATCATGCTTCAAACATAAAGATACCAAATGTAAATTTTTGGTGAAGAATCAACAACAAGTGGAACACAATTGTGAAGTTGAATGAAATTTATTTGTTATTTTAAAATTTTTGTGGAAATTCAAAAACTGAAAAGTGGGGCGTGCAATATTATTCGGCCCCTTTACTTTCAGTGCAGCAAACACACTCCAGAAGTTCATTGTGGATCTCTGAATAATCCAATGCTGTCTTAAATGCCTAATGATGATAAATATAACCCGCCTGTGTGTAATCAAGTCGCCGTATAAATGCACCTGCTCTGTGATAGTCTCAGGGTTCTGTTTGAAAGCTCAGAACATTATGAAGACCAAGGAACACAACAGGCAGGTCCATGATACTGTTGTGGAGAAGTTTACAGCCGGATTTGGATATAAAATGATTTCCAAAACTTTAAAACATCCCAAGGAGCAATGTGCAAGTGATCATATTGAAATGGAAGGAGTATCATACCACTGCAAATCTACCAAGTCCTGGCCGTCCCTCTAAACTTTCACCTAAAACAAGGAGAAGACTGATCAGAGATGCAGCCAAGAGGCCCATGATCCCTCTGGATGAACTGCAGAGATCAACAGCTGAGGCGGGACAGTCTGTCCATAGGACAGCAATCAGTCGTACACTGCAAAAATCTGGCCTTTATGGAAGAGTGGCAAGAAGAAAGCCATTTCTCCAAGATATCCATAAAAAGTGTCTTTTAAAGTTTGCAACAAGCCACCTGGGAGACACACTAAACACGTGGAAGAAGGTGCTCTGGTTAGAAAAAAACAAAATCGAACTTTTTGGAAACAATGCCAAACAGTATGTTTGGTGTAAAGGCAAAACAGCTCATCAACCTGAACACACCATCCCCACTGTCAAACATGGTGGTGGCAGCATCATGGCTTGGGCCAGCTTTTCTTCAGCAGGGACAGGGAAGATGGTTAAAATTGATGGGAAGATGGATGGAGCCAAATACAGGACCATTCTTGAAGAAAACCTGTTGGAGTCTGTAAAAGACCTGAGACTGGGACGGAGATTTCATTTAAAAAAAGTTTTAGCGCTGCAGTGTGCTGCCTTATTTACTTAACTATATACGAGTTGGCGACTCTAGGTTCAGCACCTGTTCACACTACCTGTTCACACTGAGTCTATGTTTGGATGTGCAGGTCAGGTTTTTTGAAATGTATTCTCTAGCCTTCTGATCGTGCACTCCGCCTCCTAGCTTCAGGTGTTTTAATTACAGCAGGTCAAATACCCCTCCACAGAGAGAGAGAATTTTAGTCTAAGAAGAGGTTTCACATGTACTCATTCAGATGGAGACGTTTATTCTCAGCGAGGTAAGGCAAGCGTAGGACCTGGTATAAGAGAGATGCCATAAAGGGGCTACCAGGTACACATAAAATTGGTTATTTTTATGCACTAAAAGCTCTCATTTTTCATATTTCTAGTGCAGTAATGCAGTTCAAACTTCGTGTTTTCAAGTTTGCATGTTTTAGTGCTGCAGTGTGCTGCCTTATTTACTTAACTGGGACGGAGATTTGTCTTCCAACAAAACAATGATCCCAAACATAAAGCAACATCTACAATGGAATGGCTCACAAATAAATGTATCCAGGTGTTAGAATGGCCAAGTCAAAGTCCAGACCTCAATCCAATCGAGAATCTGTGGAAAGAGCTGAAAACTGCTACTCACAATCGATCTCTATCAAACCTCACTGAGCTCAAGCTGTTTGCCAAGGAAGAATGGGCAAGAATTTCAGGCTCTCGATGTACAAAACTGATAAAGAGATACCCCAAGCGACTTGCAGCTGTAATCGCAGCAAAAGGTGGTGCAACAAAGTATTAAGTTAACGAGGCCGAATAATATTGCCCGCTCCACTTTTCAGTTTTTGAGTTTCCACAAAAATTTAAAATAAGCAATAAAATTCGTTCAACTTCACAATTGTGTTCCACTTGTTGATTCTTCACTCAAAATTTACTTTTGGTATCTTTTTGTTTGAAGCATGATATGTGGGAAAAGGTTGAAAAGCTCCAAGGGGCCGAATACTTTCGCAAGGCACTGTAAATGCAATAGGAGTTTGTACTAATACAAACTCACAATTAGAAAAGTAAAAATGCAAGTAAATCTCACACCATTATATGTAATGTGAACAGTGCGCATATAAGAACGTATTGAAGGGAGGTGAAATACACAAAACAAATGAAAAAAATGATGAAAAAATAAATAAATACAAAAGGGGGAGGGGAGTAATGTGATCATGTGTTTAGCCGAATAGAAAAATTATGTATAAAGATATATATTAAACAGCATACATTTATATGTAATAAGTGTTGTATGCATATGTATAAATAAATTAAAATAATTTAACATATATATCAATTAAACAGTCAATTGAAGGCCAACACCGCAAGATGTCAGCACAGCACAAACAACAACCCCCCACACATCAAGAAAAAACGACGATGGGAGAGACCAGGCCACACACGTAGAAAATTCTTAACCGAGTCATCAGTCATGGATTAAAAACCAGTAAGTAACACAATATATAGCCTAGAAAAAGAAAAAAATATAAAATATTAAAATAAAATAAAAATAAAACAATAGTAAAAGACACAGATAAGGATAAAAGCATATAACAAAAAAAAATCTATATAACCCAGAAATTACACATATACGTACTAGGTGGTTTTCAAAAAAAGGAGCAAAACTAAGATTTTCATTTGATCCATAAGGTGAAACTGTTCCCAGGGCCCATATCCACTTGTCCTCTAATCTAGCTAATGGAGCACTTATTTTCCCACCCCTTTCAATGAGATCAATCATATCAATTCTGAATACTTGCAAAAGGAATGTGTTACAGTCATGATGAATTTTGAAGTGTTTTGGGATGGTTTTTAGTATTATTATTTTATTATTATTATTATTATACATTTTTATGGCGCCATTTATTCCATGGCGCTTTACATGTGAACGGGGCAAATATAGACAAGTACAATAAACAGGAGTAAAACAAGGCATACACAAGTACAGGAGGAGAGAGGACCCTGCCTGTGAGGGCTCACAGTCTACAGGGGATGGGTGAGGATACACTAGGAGAGGGTAGAGCTGGTCATGCGGTGGTTCAGTAGATTGGGGATCACTGCAGGTTGGAGGCTTATCGGAAGAGGTGGGTCTTCAGGTTCCTTTTGAAGGTTTCTGTGGTAGGTGAGAGTCTGATGTCTTGGGGTAAAGAGTTCCAGAGTATAGGGGAAGCACGGGAGAAGTCTTGGATGCGGTTGTGGGAGGAAGAGATGAGAGAGGAGTAGAGTAGGAAATCATAAGATGATCGAAGGTTGCGTGTAGGTAGGTAACAGGAGACCATATCACAGATGTTAGAGGAGTCAGGTTGTGAATGGCTTTGTATGTCATTGTTAGTGTTTTGAACTTTTATTAATGAGACATTCGTAATCTCCTTCGCTGCATGGATACTCTCTGCCATCCGACATACCATTCCATCCACGTGACCTGGGAATTAATTCCCATGGACGTAATAATTTGTCACATGCGATCAGCCGTGCTCACGGGGGAAGCGCTGCAGATTGTGGCTGGGTGTCAGCTGATTATCACAGCTGAAACCCGGTACTAAGTGCCAGGTGTGGTCATGGACTGCTCTTGGCACTCTAACCGCTGGAACACTGTGTTGAAACAAGATTGCAGCGTTCCGATGGCATAGAGAAGCAGCGCACAGGGAGGGGGCTCCCTGCTTGCTTCCCTGAGACCCTCAGAACACCGCGTTGCTCTGAGGTTCTCCTCTCTGCAGGCCCCCAGAACCAAGTCCTTCCAGGTCCTTCAGAGTGGTGGATTGACAGCGCCTGCTAAGAGCAGATGCAGGCAAGACTCCTTCAGTGCCTGTCAGATCGCTTTATCATCATACTGCCAAACATAAAGTGGAATAACACGCGATCAAAAAGACAGATATAAATAAGGTACCGCTGAAAACGACATCTTGTCCTGCAAAAAATAAGCCACCATACAGCATCATCAGCAAAAAAATAAAAAAGTTATAGTTCTCAGAATAAAGCGATGCAAAAACAATTATTGTTTATATAAAATAGTTTTTATTGTATAAAAGCGCCAAAACATAAAAAATATAAATGAGGTACCACTGTAATCATACTGACACGAAGAATAAACAAATACTGACCCCACAAAAGAAATTCACGAATTGCTGGTTTTTGTTTATTCTGGCTCACAAAAATCGTAATAAAAAGCGATCAAAAAATGTCATGTGCCCGAAAATGGTACCAATAAAAACGTCAAATCGTCCTGCAAAAACAAAACCCCACATGACTCTGTGGGCCAAAATATGGAAAAATTATAGTTATCAAAATGTAGTGATGCAAAAACTATTTTTTGCAATAAAAAGAATCATTTAGCATGTGACAGATGCCAAACATAAAAACCCACTATAAAAACCCGCTATAAATAGTAAATCAAACCCCCCTTTATCACCCCTTAAATAGGGAAAAATAAAGAAAGAAAAAATGTATTTATTTTCATTTTCCCATTAGGGTTAGGGTTGGGGCTAAAGTTAGGGTTAGAGTTAAGGTTAGGGTTAGGGCTAAAGTTATGGTTATGGTTTGGATTAGGGTTAGGGTTGGGATTACATTTACGTTTGGCATTAGGGTTAGGGGTGTGTCAGGGTTAGGGGTGTGGTTAGGGTAATGGTTAGGGTTGGGATTAGAGTTAGGGGTGTGATGGGGTTAGGGTTGGAGTTAGAATTGGGGTATTTCCACTGTTTAGGCACATCAGTGGCTCTCCAAATGCGACATGGAGTCCGATCTCAATTCCAGCCAATTCGGAGTTGAAAAAGTCAAACTTTGCTCCTTCTCTTCCAAGCTCTGCCATGTGCCCAAACAGTGGTTTACCCTCACATATGGAATATCAACGTACTCAGGACAAATTAGACAACAACTTTTGGGGTCCAATTTCTCCAGTTAGCCTTGTGAAAATAAAAAATTGGGACAAAAAATCATTTTGTGGAAAAAAAAGTGATTTTTTTAATATCATGGCTCTGCGTTATAAATTTTAGTGAAATACTTGGGTGTTCAAAGTTCTCACAACACATGTAGATAAGTTCCTTGGGGGTCTAGTTTCCAATATGGGGTCATTTGTTGGGAGTTTTCACTGTTTAAGTAGATCAGGGGCTCTGCAAACGCAACGTGATGCCTGCAGACCATTCCATCAAAGTCTGCATTCCAAAACGGCGCTCCTTCCCTTCCGAGCTCTGCCATGCACCCAAACAGTGCTCCCCCACATATAGGGTATCAGCATACTCAGAACAAATTGCACAACAACGTTTGGGGTCCAATTTCTCCAGATACCCTTGGGAAAATAAAAAATTGCAGGTTAAAAGATCATTTTTTTTATTTTCACAGCTCTACATTAGTGAAACAATTGGGGGTTCAAAGTACTCACCATACATCTAGATAAGTTCCTTTGGAGTCTAGTTCCCAAAATAGGGTCACTTGTTGGGGGTTTCCACTGTGTAGGCACATCAGGGCTCTCCAAATGCGGCATGGCGTCTGATCTCAACTCCAGCCAATTATGCATTGAAAAAGTCAAACAGTGCTCCTTCCCTTCTGAGCTCTGCCATGCGCCCAAACAGTGGTTTCCTCCCACATACAGGGCATCAACGTACTCAGGACAAATTTCAAAATAACTTTTGGGGTCCAATTTCTCCTGTTACCCTTGTTAAAATAAAAAATTGGGTGGGCGAAAAGATCATTTTTGTGAAAAAATATGATTTTTTACTTTTACATCTCTACATTATATTCTGTGAAGCACTGGGGGGTTCAAAGTCTGCATTCCAAAATGGAGCTCCTTCCCTTCTGAGCTCTGCCATGCACCAAAACGGTGGTTCTCCCCACATAATGGGGTATCAGCATACCCAGGACAAATTGCACAACAATTTCTCCGGATACCCTTGGGAAAATAAACAATTGTGGGTTAAAAGATCATTTTTGAGGAAAAAAATATTTTTTTTATTTTCACGGCTCACCACATATCTAGATAAGTTTCATAGGGGTCTACTTTCCATAATGGTGTCACTTGTGGGGATTTCCACTGTTTAGCACATCAGGAGCTCTCCAAATGCGACATGGTGTCCGATCTCAATTCCAGATAATTTTGCATTGAAAAGTCAAATGACGCAACTTCCGTTCCAAGCTCTGCCATGCACCCAAACAGTGGTTCACCCCATATATGAGGTATTTGCATACTCAGGAAAAATTGCACAATAACTTTTGGAGTCCAATTTCTCCTGTTACCCTTGAGAAAATAAAAAAAAATTGAATCTGAAGTAATTTTTTTGTGATAAAGTTAAATGTTCATTTTTTAAAAACATTCCAAAAATTCTTGTGAAGCAAGCACCTGAAGAGTTAATAAACTTCTTGAATGTGATTTTGAGTACCGTAAGGGGTGCAGTTGTTTTTAGAATGGTGTCAATTTGGGGTATTTTCTATCATATAGACCCCCTCAAAGTGACTAAAATATTAATGGTGTTGTAAAAATGAGAAATTGCTGGTCAACTTTTAACCCTTATAACTCCCTAACAAAATAAACTTTTGCTTCCAAAATTGTGCTGATGTAAAGTAGATATGTGGGAAATGTTATTTATTAAGTATTTTGAGTGACATTTGTGTGATTTAAGGGCATGAAAATTCAAATTTGGAAAATTGCGATATTTTCAAAATTTTTGGTAAATTTCCGCTTTTTTCACAAATAAACGCAAGTCACATAAATTTTTTTTTACCACTAGCATGAAGTACAATATGTCACAAGAAAAGTATGTCAGAATCACTGGGATCCATGGAAGCTTTCCAGAGTTATAACCTTATAAATGGGCAGTGGTCAGAATTGTAAAAATTGTCTTGTCATTAAAATGCAAACCACCCTTGGGGGTAAAGGGGTTAAAGTCATCACTTCTAAGTATATTTATGATTCAAGGGAAAAGGTGACAAGTAGGGATGAGCGACCTTTACTTTTATAGGATCGGGTCGGGTTTCATGAAACCCGACTTTTTCAAAAGTCGGGTCGAGTGAAATCGGCCGATCGTATAAAAAAGTCGGGGTCAGGGTCGTCCGAAACTCGAAACCCAATGCAGTGCATTGGGTTTCCATGGTTCCCAGGGTCTGAAGGAGCGGAAACTCTCCTTCAGGCCCTGTGATCCATATTTTAGTGTAAAATAAAGAATTAAAATAAAAAATATCGCAATACTTACCCTCTGACGCGCCCTGGTACTAACCGGCAGTCTTCCTTCCTTAGAATCAGCCTTCCAGGACCTGGCGGTGATGTCGTGGTGATGTCGCGGCTTGTGATTGGCCGTGCGGCCGCCCATGTGACCGCTCGCGCGACCAATCAGAAGCCGTGACGTCACCGAAGGTCCTTCAAGCGCTGATTCTTAGGAAGGAAGGCTGTCGGAAGGACATATAATAGGTATATACTCACCCTCGGAAGCGCCCTGCTTCCTTCCGACAGCCTTCCTTCCTAAGAATCAGCGCTTGAAGGACCTTCGGTGACGTCACGGCTTCTGATTGGTCACATGGGCGGCCGCGCGGCAAATCACAAGCCGCGACGTCACCGCGACGTCACCGCCAGGTCCTGGAAGGCTGATTCTAAGGAAGGAAGACTGCCGGTTAGTACCAGGGCGCGTCAGAGGGTAAGTATTGCGATATTTTTTATTTTAATTCTTTATTTTACACTTTAATCTGAATTCCGATACCAATTCCCGATATCTTAAACATATCGGGAATTGGTATCGGAATTCCGATTCCAGATTCAAAAGATCGCCGAGTTCATGGCCGACCCCACACTGGGGTCGGGTCGGGTTTCATGAAACCCGACCTTGCCAAAAGTCGGCGACTTTTGAAAAATCTCGACCCGTTTCGCTCAACCCTAGTGACAAGAGATTCTGCTATATTTTAAGATAAATTAAAGGGTGTCCCGGACTTTGCAAAAGTGTATGTAAGCACTAACAGACAGGTAATTGCAACTCACATACCTGTTGTACACAGCGCCATTCTTCCCCGGTAATGAGTGATTACAGACCGCTCCTGCCACGGACTCAGCTACCTGTTCTGAAATGACACAGTGGGACTTATGAGATCATTCTAATTGACAGCCGACTCCCCCAGTTAGGCAGCGGGGATCTGCCTGTCAATCAGAATGACCTTGGAAGTTCCGTTCCGTCAAGGAGAGCAGACCGGAAAAGAATCTTCTGCTTTGAAGATGTGACATCAGTAGAGGCTTTTGAATCTCCGGTAGGAGCGATTTGTGACTGTTCATTGCCAGGGAAGAACAGAGCTGTGCACAACAGGCAGGTAAGTTACAATTAATTGCCTGTTAGTGCTTAGATATATTTTTTGTTTTTTTGTAAAGTCCTGGATATCCCCTGTAAGTATTCCCATTTGACATATAAATATATAAATAAAAATAAATTTATTTTTGTTCAGTTACATCACATTTATCTTTATATTTTGTTTAAATAAAGAACACAGTGTTATGTGCAATCTTAAAATAGTTTTCATGGGTTTCCTTATGTTTTTAATAACTGTACATTATGTGCAATACAGCTTTATACATTACTTTCTAAATACTGTTGGATTTTGGCAAAATTGTAATAATATTACAATGCTTTCCAGCCCAGAACTACAATATACAGTGGAGCTTTATAGATCTATAGAACCAGAACAAATAGACTAATCAAAACTTTTTTATCATAAAAGGTTAATAATGTGCCTATTGAAAATCCATGAAAATTGCTTGTGCTAAATGTGTTGCAAGACTCAAGGTAACATGGAATCCCTTCAACTATTTCCCTGGCACATTGTCATACATTTGGCTTTGGCTCTGCCCGATCCTGCAGCTCAGCCTACTCAAGTAAATGGGTCTGAGCTGAAATACTAGGCTTTTACTACCATATACAAGTTGCTGATATTTAGAAACACTGAAGATCGGCGGAGGGTAAAACCATCTGCTAAGAAGAGATTCTTAACATTATAGAGATAAAATAATATGTTTTAATTGATATGCAATGTTAAAACTATTTAAAAAAAACAGGGTATAGGCGGAGAAACTGCTGCACACCAAATATTATGTCATTGATAATGGGGGGAGGGTGGACACTGGGAAAGCAAGTCAAAAGGGAGGGTTGTGAGGCTGTATATTTATAGCAAGTAAGCAAGTGGTTGCTTGTGGGGCTCTGCAAAATGTGAAATATAATTACTTATTGCCACAAACAAAGGAACCTATGAATAAGGTATAAACACAATCCCTTCCCTCTGTGATGTATAGATCACTATAAGGGTGTAGAATAATTATTAATTACCTCCACACAGCTGGTAGAGCAGTCAGGATGGTGTGCGCTGTTTCCCCAACACCCAGAGTGAATTTTTGAAGTGCCTAACGCTTATTTTGTGCGTTTGGAATTATGATTTTAAAGTTTCTGATCTCATTAGAAAAAAAAGGGTTGCCCCATTCTGTTATTGATGGCATAGCCAAAAGAAAATGAATCTTCAATTATGCAGTACCTTTAGGGAGGCATCACATTGGCTCCTAATTTATTCTGCTGCAGGACAACGACCACAAGCTTCTGACATAGAAAACTATGTTCAGCATAGAAAAGTACAACGAGTCCTGGAAGTGATGATGTGGGCCGTTCCGTATAGAGCTCTAATCTTAACATCAATTTTGTCTGAGATTACATGAAAAGATATAAGGATTTGCACAAGTCTCCACCCATAAAACATCTGTGGTTAGTTCTCTATGATGTTTGGAACACCCTCCCTGCTGAGTTCCTTCAAAACCTGTGCGCAAGGGATAAGTGTACCTCGAAGAATGTATGCTTTGATGCTGTTTTGAAAAGTGGTCATTCCAAATATTCAGTTGATTTAGGATTTCACTCATGTTGACTCACTGTCCATTTTGTGAATTCAGAAAAACAAAACATTAATTTTTCTATTTTTTAAATCATTTTTACTTTTGCAACATTTATTCCACAACTGACTAAAACTTTAGCACGTTATTAAATTTCACAAAACAAAAGATGCTATTTTTGTCTTTTTTGTACCCTCGACAAGAATGTTTCATTATTTTCTATGGATAATTTGAAAAACAAAAGTCTGGGTCTGATTTTTTTCAGGTTTGGCATATTAAAAACAGCGCCATTCAACAGTTTAATTTACTTTAACAAGAATCTCCAGTACCAAAGTTATCAGCTCTCTCTGCTAGGCATTAACTTGTTAAATGAGTCTTAATTATACATAAGCAGATGGAGATTTGAATTAAAATTACCTTACACTCGAGTGGCTTTAGTTCATTATAACATATCTTCCTCTTAATCATTTAGGCAGTCTCATCATCGTTCATATAGGAAGTTATTAAAGTATTGTAATTTCCATATTTCATCTGATAGATCCACTATTAAACAGCAAGGAATGCACATTATAATCTGACTTACACCACCAAAGAGTGAATAATTCATGTAGACTGCAGTTTTGTATTTTGTCATCTTTTACTTTTTGATTTTACATAGTATTTCCATCACTTAGCATATCCAGGAATTTTAAATACATATACTTTTGTAAAAACGAGAAGATAAATGGAATAAATGTACACTGTTTTATTAATCAGATTAGATTATTCCATTGAGCGATTATGAGTTACTCCAGTCACAGAACATACTCTGCGCTCACTAGAAACAATGGTCTTGTTTTCTGCAAAATAATTTAGTTTTAGAGATTAGCCATGAAATTCCACCTAACAAGTTAGTTCAATGATTCACTGATGTCCCAAAAAAATAGATTTTGTCCTGAGTTTTGGGGTTTAGTTTCTCCTAATCTTTAATTTATCTTAGCAAAGCCATTATGTAGATTGCACACTGTCTTCTACTTGACCAGCACTTTCGTTAGCTTCTTGATGTTGGCATTTGACAGGTATGTACATCTCATTTTGACTTACAGAACTACTGCACCTTCATATTACATTACTCAAAATTTATAGTATATAATTGGTGTCCGTAACTGCCTCAATAGTTATATGAAACACCTATTGCAGTGAAGTGGTGTTCACACAGTGCGGTAAAGAGGCAGTGACCTAAGTAAGTCCACCTTAAAAGTCATTGTTTTGGCAACTCACAACAAGAAGGCAAACGTTATCCTCTTGGAAACAGCCTGATCATCCAAAACAGTCCGTAACACTCCACCGCTGTGGGTGACCTCTCGTGGGTGCGTCAGTGGTTTTGTTTTCTCTGGCTCTGGCCTGTATTCAGTCTCACACAGACATGTGGGGCAGAGAGCTCCTACTCTCCAGGGTTCAAACCAAAACAATGACACACCCAAAGCTAAACTGAAGGTTTAAATGGGAATTGTGGACATGAGCCACTCCCAAAACCCGTATTGGAGCAAGAGACCCATCCCACTATCAATCCTATAGGTCTCTCCAAAAATAAAATCCCATGTCAGGTTTTCCGAAATCTGGCCTGGTCAAATAACTTGACTTAATTTTATTTTGCGTTGCAACCACAGGTTTAGCTGTGATTACAATGGACTCCAACAGGTTCAATATGATTCTAAGCACATTCTAGGGGATACATAATGGCCCTCGTGTATAATTCTCCTCACTGTCTCACACTTTATAAAAAATATGCAATGCTCAAAATCAATAAAAAATATTTATTTGATAACAAATTAATTAAAAACATAAAAATACAAAAGTCAGGCAAAAATTACTAAAATCAGGTAAGTAATAATAACAAAACTCCCTTGTGTGAATACTACAAATCAATACCGAGTTATATTGTGTACAATCAGGGTGTAGGCAATTCGTGCGTAGGCAATTTTTTTTTTTTTAAGTCTCAGATATCCCCTTTAAAGGGCTTTAACATATACAGCACTGGCTATTTTGGCTTGTACCTTTTGCTATCTGTCCTCAATACCGTGATTGTACACAATATGCTGTAACTCTGTATTGATTTGTAGTATTCACACAATAGAGTTTTATTATTCTCAATAACATATATTTAGTATTTCATGTTTGAACTTTGAATATCTATTTTTATCTTTTTTCTTTTGTTATCCAATAAAGATTTTTTTTTCATTGATTTTGAGCCTTGCACATTTCTACAGTTAGGGCCAGAAATATTTGGACAGTGACACAAGTTTTGTTATTTTAGCTGTTTACAAAAACATGTTCAGAAATACAATTATATATATAATATGGGCTGAAAGTGCACACTCCCAGCTGCAATATGATAGTTTCCACATCCAAATCGGAGAAAGGGTTTAGGAATCATAGCTCTGTAATGCATAGCGTCCTCTTTTTCAAGGGACCAAAAGTAATTGGACAATGGACTCTAAGGGCTGCAATTAACTCTGAAGGTGTCTCCCTCGTTAACCTGTAATCAATGAAGTAGTTAAAAGGTCAGGGGTGGATGCCAGGTGTGTGGTTTTGCATTTGGAAGCTGTTGCTGTGAGCAGACAACATGCGGTCAAAGGAACTCTCAATTGAGGTGAAGCAGAACATCCTGAGGCTGAAAAAAAAGAAAAAATCCATCAGAGAGATAGCAGACATGCTTGGAGTAGCAAAATCAACAGTTGGGTACATTCTGAGAAAAAAGGAATTGACTGGTGAGCTTGGGAACTCAAAAAGGCCTGGGCGTCCACGGATGACAACAGTGGTGGATGATCGCCGCATACTTAATTTGGTGAAGAAGAACCCGTTCACAACATCAACTGAAGTCCAGAACACTCTCAGTGAAGTGGGTGTATCTGTCTCTAAGTCAACAGTAAAGAGAAGACTCCATGACAGTAAATACAAAGGGTTCATGTGACGCCCGAGAGACCGGGGTACCCAGCACCGGACCAATGGGGTCTGTCTCTTGAGGGGGATGTCACGGGTGGCTTGACCCGGTGCTGTGGCCTCAGGCAATGCACAGTGTAAAGGGTATCGTGAGGGAACAGGCACTTACTTGATCAGCAGCAGGTTCTCCCAGCGTTGATGATCCCAATCCTGGATAGATGGCTATTGTCCAAATGAAAGACTGAGGCACTGAAACGTTTAACCAGTTTACTTTAACAAAAAAAAGGATTTACAACCAGTCCTGTCACCAGAGTCTGTATGGGAACTCTGAGTTACTTTGACCCTGCCGGGGTCTTTGCCTCTTATTGTACGCAATATCTGTGTGGCCCTGCTGCTGTATGTGAACTGGCTGCCGACCCAATCTGTCCCCTCCGGGTCCTGGTTCGACGGGCAACCCGAGTCCTTTTATCGGCTTACCCCCTCCGGGAGTACCGCTGAACTCTGTGTCTGTTGCTGCGTCCGACCCTAGTGAAGCTGATATCACCTCACGTTTTTCCGGTTGCTGTATTATATGTAATGAATACAGCCACGAATCCGGTATCCGTCTTTGCGCCTGTTCTGGGTAGTGATTAATGCTACCCGGTTCTCACAATGTCCTTTTTCTCTATCCCTCTTCTCCTCAGGCCGGTGATTTGGGCCTGGAAACCGTCATAGGGCTGTTAGAAATTCAGCTGTATGACCTCTCACTTTCAGCTCCTTAGCCCAACTGCCAGTTCTTCTCTCAGACCAGAATGGATCAAGGGGAGTCTCTGGAGCTCCCCCTTCTGGCCGGAGGAGGTAGTGCAGTCTTGCTATTTTAGTATTTGTATTCAGTGTCAGTAACTATATTTGCGGCAAATACCTCTAGGGGTGCCACATTCCCCCTTAGTTAAGAACAGTACTCCGGGACTGTGGGACGATAACATTTTGAAATAACAATTAATATGTACAGAGTCTTAAAAATGAAAAGTTACAAAAACCACTCAAGGAAACAAAAATAGCGTTCTGTAAAAAGTCACTTCAAATAGCGTCCATTAATACAGTTCTATCCTTGAAAGTACTAAGAAAGGCACTGCACTTTGTGTCCAAGAATTTAGTTCCATTTTTCCAACGGAGTTATCAATATAACGTCTAAAGAAAGTTCAAAAAGAGCAAAAAGCAAAGTTCAAAAAGCAGTCTTTCCGGAGCTTTGATTTAGTGCCTCCGGGCTGATAAAAAGTTCAAGAATATGCAAGAAGTTCATACAGACAAGTCTCTGTAGGTACTGGGCTTAAACGTTGCAGAATGATAACAATGACTATAGTTTTATAGTTGGTAATCTGCATACCTGGCCGGTAATTGACCCTGGGTACTACGCTGTGATCTACGTAACAGCGGTATCTCTCCATGTGGTGTACTACTGTCTACTGCGGATGTAGTATCTGCCCGCTCTGCTAAAGATAATTCCACGACTATGGAGTTGGCAAGTCCACCGTGAATGGGATCACTCTGATCAGGAATCTGTTCTTCCTGGCCTGGAATCTCCTGTAGTACGGGGTCAGCCTCTTCCTGTCTTGGGACTTCTGGTATTGGGTTCGGTGTTGGGTAAAAGGCCACCATGGGAACCACTACTGCACCATGGTATGTTAGTAGGGTTTTGGGAAAGTCTCCTATACAGGTGTGATACATTTCCTCTTCTTTTTCCTTTACTGGTTGGACCTGCATGGGTTGAATAACTTCTGGTTCTTGCTGGACAACTTCTGTCTCTTTCAATGCTTCCGGACATAATTTAAGATTGTCTCTTGACACTAGTACAGATGATAAGCCCCCGTTTTTGCTAATGAGACACATTTTAGGATTATCCATTCTTGTTGGTAAAACTGTGTAGGGTACGGCTTCCCACTGATTATCTAGTTTATTGGTTCGACGATTTCTCTTGAGCACTTGGTCACCCGGTCTTAATGGGGTCGCTAGAGCATTCTGGTTGAAAGTTCGCTCTTGTCTTTCTCTAGTTTGCTGAAGGCTTCTTTCCACACTCTCTTGCACTTGGCGATACTGCTTTTGCCGTATGATATCCCAATTGGAGTCTTGGACTTCTGCGTCTGGTTTCAGAATTCCCATTTCTAGATCGATTGGTAATTGGCCGGGTCTTGCACGCATAAGGTAAGCTGGGGTGCAATTGGTGGAACTCACCGGGACATGATTATACAGATCCACCAAGTCAGGCAATTTCTCTGGCCATTGATTCCTTTCTGCCTCAGGTAAAGTCTTTAGTAGTTCTATTACAATATGGTTCATCTTCTCGCATAAGCCGTTTGTTTGTGGAAGATAGGCCGCCGTCCGGATCTTTTTGCAACCATACATATTACAGAATTCTCTGAAGATCTCTGATTCAAAGGCTGTACCTTGGTCGGTGAGAACCTGTTCCGGATATCCATGGGGTCTACAAAAGTACGTTTGGAACGCTTTGGCTGCTGTTCTTGCTGTCAGATCTTTTACGGGTACTACTACCAAGAAGCGTGAATAATGGTCCACGATGGTCAAGGCATAGATATAGCCGGACCGGCTTGGTGTCAACTTCACGTGGTCCATGGCTACAAGTTCAAGTGGTTGTTTGGTGATTATGGGCTGCAGTGGTGCTCTTTGGTTCTTTTGATCGTTTCTTCTGAGGTTGCACGGGCCACAATTTCTGCACCACTGTTCGATTGATTTTCTCATCCCGACCCAATAAAATCTTTCTCTTAGAAGTACTTCTAACTTTTTCCAACCGAAGTGACCAGCACCATTATGGTAAGCTTCGAGGACCATCTTGACATCTTGTTTAGGCACAATAATCTGCCAAACCAATTCATGTGTTTTCGGATTGGTGTACCTTCTACAGAGCTTCCCTTGATACAGGAACATTTTGCCTTTCTCTTTCCAGAGTTGATGCGTCTCTTCTGGGGCATCCTCATCGGGATATGCACTTTGCTCAGTTAACAGTTCCTTCACCAACTTCACAGCCGGATTGCTGTCTTGGGTGTCAGCCCATCTATGGTGTGCTAACGGATTAAAATTCACCTCTTGTTGTTTCTGATAGGTACTTGACTGATGATGTTTTGCCTTGGGATGATGGAAGGCTGGTAGTTCAATTTCTTCAAGCTCCCCCGTTTCTTCTTCTACATCTCTCAAGTGTGGCATCCGGGATAGGGCATCGGCATTTCCATTCTTGCGACCTGCTCGATACTTGATCTTGAAGTTGTAATTAGATAACCGGGCTATCCATCGCTGTTCTAACGCACCTAATTTGGCTGTGTCCAGGTGGGTCAACGGATTGTTGTCAGTATAGACAATAAATTCTGCAGCAGCCAGATAGTGTTTGAAACGTTCAGTCACAGCCCAAACTACTGCCAGTAGTTCCAATTTGAAGGAGCTATAATTTTCTGGATTTCTTTCAGTAGGCCGGAGCTTTCTACTTGCAAAGGCGATGACTTTCTCCCGACCTTCTTGCTTTTGTGACAGCACCGCTCCTAGTCCCACATTACTGGCATCGGTGTAGAGGATGAAAGGTTGATGGTAATCTGGGTATGCCAGAACCTCTTCTCCGGTTAGTGCCTTCTTTAGTTGTTCAAAGGAGTCTTCCCTTTCATCGTTCCACTGAAAAGGAGGGTTTCGGTTTGAAGGTTTCTTCGTCTGCCCTACCAAGGCGTCTTGCAAGGGTGCTGCCAATTTGGTAAATCCTTTTATAAATCTGCGATAGTAACCCACCAATCCCAGGAATTGTCTCACTTCTTTTGCGTTGGTAGGTCTTGGCCAATCCCTTATGGCGCTTATTTTCTCGGGATCCGGTGCTACTCCCTCCGAACTCACGATGTGTCCCAGGTACTGTACCTTTGGCTTGAGAAGGTGACATTTGGATGGCTTGATTTTCATGCCATACCTGGATAAGGCTTCAAACACTTCTGCCAGGTCTATTAAGTGTTGTTCGTAAGTCTTTGAGTAGACGATCACATCATCTAGGTACAGGAGGACGGTCTCGAAGTTCTTGTGTCCGAGGCAGCATTCCATCAGCCGCTGGAAGGTACCGGATGCGTTGCAGAGTCCGAATGGCATGCGACTAAATTCACATAGACCCATTGGTGTGGTGAATGCCGTCTTTTCCTTATCTCTCTCAGCCACAGGGACTTGCCAATACCCGCTTGTTAAGTCTAAGGTGGAAAAATAATTAGCAGATTTCAAAGCAGTCAAGGACTCTTCTATCCTAGGCAAGGGGTAGGCGTCTTTATGGGTGATGTTATTAATCCGCCGGTAGTCTACGCACATTCTCATGGTTCCGTCCTTTTTTTTGACAAGCACTAGAGGGGCCGCCCAGGGGCTACAGCTGTCTCTTATTACCCCGGCCTGTTTCATCTCCCTCAGCATATCTTTTGCACATTGATAGTGAGCGGGCGGTATGGGTCTATATCTTTCTTTTATTGGGGGATGGTCACTGGTGGGGATTGTGTGTTCTACCCCTTCTATCCGTCCGAAGTCCAATGGGTGTTTACTGAAGACTTGTTCATATTCCGTCACTAGCCTATACACCCCTTGTTTTTGATGGGTAGGTGTTGAATTTATGCCCACGTGTAGCTGTTGACACCAATCCTCCAATTCTCCGTCTGAGCCGTTGCCTTCCACCTGACAGGTTGGTTCTAAGGGCTCAATGGTTGTGATGGCATTGTTGTCAACAGTATATAGCTTTGCCACTGTAGCATACCTTGGCAAAGTGACCTCTTCCTCTCCACAGTTCAAAAGTCGTACCGGCACTCGTCCCCGGTGTACCTCGACTACCCCTCGTGCTGTGAGTATAGTGGGCCTGCTGTCGGTGTACACTGGTTCTATTAAGGCTTGATAATCTCGTCCCTTAGTACCAATGGCTGCTCTACACCATACCAGCATTTCTGTTTTTGGTGGGATTACAATAGATGTTGGATCACTTACCCTCACACTGCCGATTTCTCCACCTGCAACTTCTACCTGTTGCCTTAACATCAATACTTTTATTTCCCTTTGGAGAACTCTCTGCTGGCAGGATTGGGCAGTTTCAGCAATTTGCTGTAAGACAGAAATAACTTCGGAAAAGCAGTTCTCTAACACATTCATTCCTATCAATACAGTTGGTTCACAGTTCCGCCGGTCAACATCAACAACAATTATACCCTGTTTCTTCAATTCTACTTTACCAATCTTTATGGTCATCTCCCTGAATCCTAGTTTCGGTACCAACTTACCATTACTGGCCCATATATCTAGTTCAACATCAGAGGGCCCTTTATCAATATCTGCATCAGCCCAGTACCTCTTATAAAGGATATACGGTATAGATGAAATCTGGGAACCTGTGTCCAGCAAAGCGTTGAGGGGAATTCCGTCCAGCACGATAGGGATAATGGGTCGTCCTCCGATGTACCTGTCGTGCCAGGGTGTTGGGCCTTGAAAGTTCATTCCTGCGAAGCGGCCCGCATTCACAGGGGATTCCCGTTTAAATCACAATCTCGTGCAAAGTGGCCTGGCTGCTGGCAACGGCGGCAAATGGGCTGTCCATCCGGTTGGTAGAGGTCGCGGGGTCGTCCTCTCCATGTCGGGTATCTCCGGGGTCTCATCCATGGAACATCCTCTCTACGGTTTGCGAACTCTATCTTGGGTCCTCTCATCTCCTGCATGGTTTTAGCCATTGAAGCAAAAACATCAGTTAAAGAGTCAAGCTTTTGTTGAAGAGCCTCATTAGTACTGGGCCTCAGGGGCTTAGCAATGGCCCCGGACATAGCTGATGTCACTGGCACTCCCTGTTGTTGAGGTGCCTCTGCCATAGGTTGCGCAGGATCCTGATCCCGAGGTGCCTCTGCCAGCTGGAGACGTATAGCGCTCTCCTTTAATTGAGCAAATGTCAATTCAGGGTTCTTAAAAAGAACCATGCTCACATGCCCCCGGTGAGAAGGGGTGTAGAGTCCCTCCATAAATTGATCTCTTAGCAGTTTATCCGCTCCGATGTTAAAAATGGGTTCAGCCAGTGTAAGTGATTTAAGGGCTTCCTGCAGGTTTAAGGCAAAGTCTCTCACGCCCTCATTAACTTTTTGTTTGCAATTAAAGAATCGTATTTTAGCTTTGCTGCTGGCAGTGGTTTCAAATGTAGCTTTTAATCCAGCAAATATGCGTTCAACAGTGCCTTTTAGATCAGCTGCCCATGCTGTGACTTCTCGCTTAGCATGGCCACTTAACTGCATCATCAGGAGACTAACACGCTGAACTTCACCCACGGGGAACATGTTAAAATGGGCCAGCATCTTTTCTCTGAAATCGTCAAGGGTATTAGGCTCACCTTCATACATTGGAAGCCACGGGCCACCTGGGGTATATGGCATCAGCACCGGCATGATGGGCGCCACTCCTTGCACCGCTGCGCTACCAGACGCTCTATCGACACTCTGTCTTTCAGCTGCATTAGCGACGCCGGGTGCTGCGGCGTCTCCGTGCTGCGACATACTGTGCCCCCTTAGTTAATCTGGACCCTTCCGGTCCTCTGCTTCCATCGGGATAGTGTAGATTCGTTCTGCTGTGCAGCAGGATTGGTTTTCCCCTTGCTCTGACGTCAGAGCGCTCAGCTTGGTGCTGCCCACAATGACACGCCCCCTGCTGCTCCTGCCCGCCGCGCGCTCTGTAATGGCGGATTCTGAAGTTTTTCAGTTAGACTGGGGCTCAGGTAATGGCGTAGCTCAATTAACAGTCTCGCGCCTAACGGTTATCAGGTGATTACCTCAGGGGATGGCGGCCATCTTTACTCCATTATAACCAATGGGGAAAAGTCACTTTCAATAGTTTTTAATGGGAAATGGAATTTTCTTTAATAAAGTCAATTTTCACGATCTTTCATCCAAGTTTTCAAAGTTTTGGGCTCCAATCACGGCACACAATACCCGGTATATGGGCTGGCTCTATCCTGTTCGTGACGCCAATTGTGACGCCCGAGAGACCGGGGTACCCAGCACCGGACCAATGGGGTCTGTCTCTTGAGGGGGATGTCACGGGTGGCTTGACCCGGTGCTGTGGCCTCAGGCAATGCACAGTGTAAAGGGTATCGTGAGGGAACAGGCACTTACTTGATCAGCAGCAGGTTCTCCCAGCGGTGATGATCCCAATCCTGGATAGATGGCTATTGTCCAAATGAAAGACTGAGGCACTGAAACGTTTAACCAGTTTACTTTAACAAAAAAAAGGATTTACAACCAGTCCTGTCACCAGAGTCTGTATGGGAACTCTGAGTTACTTTGACCCTGCCGGGGTCTTCGCCTCTTATTGTACGCAATATCTGTGTGGCCCTGCTGCTGTATGTGAACTGGCTGCCGGCCCAATCTGTCCCCTCCGGGTCCTGGTTCGACGGGCAACCCGAGTCCTTTTATCGGCTTACCCCCTCCGGGAGTACCGCTGAACTCTGTGTCTGTTGCTGCGTCCGACCCTAGTGAAGCTGATATCACCTCACGTTTTTCCGGTTGCTGTATTATATGTAATGAATACAGCCACGGATCCGGTATCCGTCTTTGCGCCTGTTCTGGGTAGTGATTAATGCTACCCGGTTCTCACAATGTCCTTTTTCTCTATCCCTCTTCTCCTCAGGCCGGTGATTTGGGCCTGGAAACCGTCATAGGGCTGTTAGAAATTCAGCTGTATGACCTCTCACTTTCAGCTCCTTAGCCCAACTGCCCAACTGCCAGTTCTTCTCTCAGACCAGAATGGATCAAGGGGAGTCTCTGGAGCTCCCCCTTCTGGCCGGAGGAGGTAGTGCAGTCTTGCTATTTTAGTATTTGTATTCAGTGTCAGTAACTATATTTGTGGCAAATACCTCTAGGGGTGCCACATTCACATCTAGATGCAAACCATTCATCAATACCAAAAATAGACAGGCCAGAGTTAAATTTGCAGAAAAACACCTCAAGAAGCCAGCTCAGTTCTGGAAAAGTATTCTATGGACAGATGAGACAAAGATCAACCTGTACCAGAATGATGGGAAGAAAAAAGTTTGGAGAAGAAAGGGAACGGCACATGATCCAAGGCACACCACATCCTCTGTAAAACATGGTGGAGGCAACGTGATGGCATGGGCATGCATGGCTTTCAATGGCACTGGGTCACTTGTGTTTATTGATGACATAAGAGCAGACAAGAGTAGCCGGATGAATTCTGAAGTGTACCGGGATATACTTTCAGCCCAGATTCAGCCAAATGCTGCAAAGTTGATTGGACGGCGCTTCGTAGTACAGATGGACAATGACCCCAAGCATACAGCCAAAGCTACCCAGGAGTTCATGAGTGCCAAAAAGTGGAACATTCTGCAATGGCCAAGTCAATCTCCAGATCTAAACCCAATTGAGCATGCATTTCACTTGCTCAAATCCAGACTTAAGACGGAAAGACCCACAAACAAGCAAGACCTGAAGGCTGCGGCTGTAAAGGCCTGGCAAAGCATTAAGAAGGAGGAAACCCAGCGTTTGGTGATGTCCATGGGTTCCAGACTTAAGGCAGTGATTGCCTCCAAAGGATTTGCAACAAAATATTGAAAATAAAAATATTTTGTTTGGGTTATGTTTATTTGTCCAATTACTTTTGACCTCCTAAAATGTGGAGTCTTTGGAAAGAAATGTGTTCAATTCCTACATTTTCTATCAGATATTTTTGTTCAACCCTTCAAATTAAACGTTAAGATCTGCACTTGAATTCTGTTGTAGAGGTTTCATTTCAAATCCAATGTGGTGGCATGCAGAGCCCAACTCGCGAAAATTGTGTCACTGTCCAAATATTTCTGGCCCTAACTGTATGTAGGTGTTTTTGCCTCCATAATTAGCTGAGCGCTCATATCAGTCTAAGATTGTTTTGAATTAATGAGCGATTCTATCTGCCCTTAAAATTAGTAGGCTTTTAGTCCAGGTAAGATATGTCTTATAGAAAAGGTTAGTTCCCACCAAAGTAAGGTATATGTCTGTGTGCCATATTAACAATGGATAAACTGAATTACCTGGGGAGAAGCAAAGAGGCAATCAGAAAGTGCAGAAAGGGAATTTAATGCATAAATAAATTCACAGAAACTGGTTTTAAAGGTATTGTTGTGTTATACAAGTATAAGGACACATTTTTATTTCATATGTTTCATATGTTTGCGGCGTCTTCCAGTTGGCCCAGTGAGGTCTCCTGTGTAAAGGAGAGCTGGCTTAAATGGCTGTGAGTCAAACGACTGGCATACTCATCATTCATCTAACCGCCATATTATATGTTTGGTCGGCCTAAGTGTCTCATACCTCCTAGTCTACTGCTCTGAGTAACTCCTCCCCCACATTAATTAGCAGCTTTCTGCCTATGCACAGCATACCTACACAGAAAGCTGTTAATCAGTGGTGTGGATGGGATTATACAGAGCTCAGCATTTAGAGAACAGATAGATAAGTAGCAGATAAAACAGCGTTTATATCAAAATGATACCATCAAGACACATCGCAAAAGTCAGGGTCTCTACCCCTACATCATGCGGCTCTCAGATTACATAGGAAAATCCTAGTGACAGATTCCGTTTAATGATGAAACACTCCACTTTGCTTAAGTTTTATTTCAATAGAGGAAAGCGGGCCGGCGCCAGGAAATATTCCTGCTCATTTTAATTACTTCTCTGACGGAAAGGCCGCAGAGGTTTATTGACTTCATAAACAGAGAGACACAGTGGTTCACGCTTAATAAGAGAAATCATTAAAAATAAAATATAATTGTTTCAATAAAACGTGCTCTTCCTTGCTTATCTGCGAAGATCCAGACAGCAGGTATTAATGTTTATGAGGCTGCAATCTGGCTCATTAACAAATGACTCCATAATAAATTAGCAAGGTCATAAAAACAATGTGGACGCTTACTGCTGTTTTTGCACCGGTGGTATTTTTACTTTATCGAAGTCATCAGATTCTAATCTGCTCATCCATGGAAAAAAAAAAACACTGGAGAGATGCCATAATGGTGTTTGTATATTAGAAGGTGGGCACGTCACCAAACATCAGCTTTTTAAGTAAACTAATTATGAATTTTTTCCTCGCTGCCATTGAAAACTGCAGTCAGGTGTAATTAAACCTGAGCAGATGACAGCAGTGACATTTGGAAAAATCATCCAGTGGTTCAAATAGCAGTTCTGACAGAAATGTCAAACTGATAGCACCAGCTTCTTCCCAGCACATGCTAGGAAAAAGGAAGAGGACGTTTATTATAAAGGCCTTGCTGATAACCTTTATCAATCGTGGAATACCAAGAGCGGCACATGAAATTTCATTAGCCTACAGATGCTTACCTTGCATTACGTTAGACAGCAAATTTACTATATTTTCCCAACGCAACTGGCAACTTATATACAAATGATAGATATCCCGGTAAGTCTCACCTCTTGCGGAGGGTATTTTTCATAAAAGTCCCTTGTATATTCATATCTCAAGATTACAGCTCCACTTTAATCTCACTTTGCAATAAATAACATAAAAAATCCACTTCATAGATGTCACATTCTGTGAAGTGTGTATGTATTCCAAAAAGACTTACATGTCGCCAGCCTATATAAATATATACTGTATAATAGCCATAATGCAAGATAACTTCATTCTTCCAATGCTCTCAAATGGTTCTTCACTACAATTAAGAAAAACAAACATATAAAATTAAAGATGCAATTGTTGTTTTTATCACAATTCACCCCCGCCCCCCAAAAAACCTGGAGCAGATCAAATGACAATTGGACTCATCAAATCGGAAAGAGCAGATTTCAATTTGCAGCGAATATACTGTGTTCTCTGCAAATTGAATGTCCCTTATTATGTTCTGGTGCCGGGAGAGACTGCAGGGCATAATAAACAAAAGAAAGAACAACTAATACTCACCTTACCACTCATCTCCTCTGCTCATTGTCCCACATATGGTCCTTGACGTATCTTCATGCTGCCTCTGTTAGCCGCATCTTCTCCATTTTGCCACAACAGGTGAAAGCTGTAAGGTTGAGAAATCATGTCATGACATGCGCATGCTGTTAGGGCTGGCGGAACGCACCGAGTAAATATGGTGATAGTATAGGTGCGTTCACAGCCCGGGGTCCAGCGTGCAGGAGTAGAACCTGCTGTTAGTAAATGGCGGCACTATATGGCGGTACAACGGCTGATTAGACACAGGTACCATCACCCGGTCTGTATAGGAGCAAACTCTGTTGCTTCACGGAGTCGCCGTGATTAAAGATAACGCTGTGCCCTGTTAGCATTCACAGGGCGCAGCAAGTGGATACTAGTAGGATCTCTGAAACTCACCCCCATTATGCTGGTGGTTGACCCCGCTCTGACTCTCGGTGGCTTTTGAGCCCGCGCCTGAGGATGCCCTGAGTCAGATGCTGGGATCAAATGGGAGTTCCCACCCTACACTGATGGATAGTCAGGAGACGCTATAGATAGCCGCACTATGAGAGTACAGTACCGCATCAGCGGTCACTGCAGGATAGACGCAGTATATTTTGCGTCTGGTGCTGGATGGCACTATCTGGCGCTAGACAGCTACAACACTCGCAAGCATTCAACAACTCTAGGGATGGGAATGATTCGGAGCTTTCACTAGAACAGGCATACATCCACATGGAGCGCCCCCAGACACAGGGCCACAAGTTCTCGGTACCGGGCCTCTCTGGTTCGGTTCTGAGGCTGTCACGGTGGCTAGACCCGGTCCGCGACCCTGCTAAGGGGCGTCCAATAAAGGTGGTGCAGTCTGTCAGGGGTTCGTGACTCCACCTGTGGTGTTCGGTCAGGGTGACCGACGCTGCTGTGGGGTCCGCTGGGGTGATGGAATGGCAGCAGGATGGTATACCTTCCCACAGGTGAAGTATGTCCCCAGGGCTTCACCAGATGGTGATGGTGTGAGGTGCAGTCAATAACGAGGACACAGGGTTGCAGTCTCTTTACCTCTTTACTGAAGACTTCATGATCCTCAATCAAGAGCATGTTTAACAGGGCTATCTGAGACCGGCTGGTCCGATGGGCACTTCCAGAGTTTCCTTCGCAGATGGAAATCGTTGCCTACCACTAGCGCCTGTGTCTTGTAGTCCTACCCTACTGAGCATTCGGAATAGTCCTCACAACTGCTGTTCTCGTTCGTCGTTCTCTACAGCTCTCTCTCTTTAGTTCCAGATGATGCTAGTTTCTCGTCCCCCAGATATGTTATGGCTAGGACGCACCCATATGACGGGAAGGCCTGGAGGTCTTCCGGGACCCTAGAGACGCCCCTCTCCCACTGTTGCCCCCTATGTCTTCATAGGAAATTTAAGGTAGACAGCCAACCTATAATGAACTGTCCTGCAGAGTTCGAAGTAAGGCCTAGAGTCAGTTACTACCGCGGTGTTCCGGCTACGCGCCTCAGTAGGATGTTGCCTCGGTCTCACGGCACGACTCCTACTGGTACTCCTTTGTGCTTGGTCTCGCTTACACTGTTCCACAATATCCTTCCCTTTGTGTCTCGTTCTTAGGATACCGCCGCAAGGAAGTGCAGGCGCGGCTCCGTTACGTTCTGCTCTATTCGCTAGGCACCTGCCAGGTTCCCACGCCTGACAGGGACCCCCCTGTGTCTTCTCCCTGCAACACCCCCTGCCATGGGATTTTGCCTGAATCCAACCCAGTCAGCTTCTGACTAACTTCCTCCCCAACCCCTAGTTTTACCAGTGTGAGGAGTGGCCCAATAAATAAAGCCTTTTTCTCCCCCTAGTGGCCGGAGTGTGAAGTGTAAAGTATTCTGGTGATACCTGTTCAGGAGAACTCCTTTAGTGCCATCAGACGTACCATCACTCCCCTTAGTGGCAGAGTGTCATACTGCAACGACCAGATCTCTGGGGCGCTGCACTCCCCCCGGTTAAATCCAGTACTCCTGGATGGGAAGAAGAACAACAATACATAGCAGCAAAAGACATACAAAATTTTTGAAATGCTTAAAACAGGTAATTAGAATAATGCTTCCCTTTATGGGACATGAGAACACTTGAACGTTACAAACAAAATTAAATATTTTTAAATAACAGGTTGACTATAAATAACTCTCAGTACCCAGCCGGGTATTCTACCAAGTGCCAACTTCGAACAATAAGTTAACTTCTCCTTTAAGGACATATAAGCTGAACCCACTAAAGGCCTACTATAAAATACTATATACATAACTCAACTTTCCTTTCCGTTCTAGCTTTCTCAATGCAGGACCGCCTAGCTCCTTGGCTGGGCCTACTGTCATTGTACCGACTAGGGTTGAGCGAAACGGGTCGTTCATTTTCAAAAGTCGCCGACTTTTGGCAAAGTCGGGTTTCATGAAACCCGATCCGACCCCTGTGCGGGGTCGGCCATGCGGTACGCGACTTTCGCGCCAAAGTCGCGTTTCAATGACGCGAAAAGCGCCATTTCTCAGCCAATGAAGGTAAACGCAGAGTGTGGGCAGCGTGATGACATAGGTCCTGGTCCCCACCATCTTAGAGAAGGGCATTGCAGTGATTGGCTTGCTGTCTGCGGCGTCACAGGGGCTATAAAGGGGCGTTCCCGCCGACCGCCATGTTACTGCTGCTGATCTGAGCTTAGGGAGAGGTTGCTGCCGCTTCGTCAGAAGCAGGGATAGCGTTAGGCAGGGTCCATTAACCACCAAACCGCTTGTGCTGTAGCGATTTCCACTGCCCAACACCACCTTCGGTGTGCAGGGACAGTGGAAGCTCCTTTTTTTTTTTTTTTCCTCAGCGCTGTAGCTCATTGGGCTGCCCTAGAAGGCTCCCTGATAGCTGCATTGCTGTGTGTACGCCACTGTGCAAACCAACTGCTTTTTTCAAAGCACAAATCCTCTTGTTCCTTCCTTTCTGCACAGCTATCTTTTTCGTTTGTCCACACTTTTTATTTAATTTGTGCATCAGTCCACTCCTTATTGCTGCCTGCCATACCTGGCTGAGATTACTGCAGGGAGATAGTAATTGTTGGACACTCCCTGTTTTTTTTTTGTTTTTTTTTGTGGGAGATTAAGATTGACATTTCTGCTAGAGTGCCATCCCTGTGTGTGCCATCTCTCACTCAGTGGGCCATAGAAAGCCTATTTATTTTTTTGCTTGATTTGGGTTATAAAATCTACCTGAAAAAATCACTACATCAATCAGTGGGAGAAAAATATTGGCCTCAGGGCTTGTGTGCCACTCCTGACTCCTGTGTGCATCATCACTCACTCAGTGGGCCATAGAAAGCCCATTTTTTTTTTTTTTTGCTTTATTTGGGTTCTAAATTCAACCTGAAAAAATCAATAAATCAATCAGTGGGAGATTAATATTGGCCTTTGGGCTTGTGTGCCAGTCCTAAGCGTGCCATCTCTCTCTCTCAGATAGTGGGCCATAGAAAGCCTATTTATTATTTTTTTTATTGGGTTTATAAATTTTCCCTGGAACAAAAAAAAAAAGTGGGAGATTAATATTGGCCTCTGGGCTTGTGTGCCAGTCCTGAGCATGCCATCTCTCTCACAAATAGTGGGCCATAGAAAGCCTATTTATTTTTTTGCTTGATTTGGGTTCTAAAATCTACCTGAAAAAATCACTACATCAATCAGTGGGAGAAAAATATTGGCCTCAGGGCTTGTGTGCCACTCCTGACTCCTGTGTGCATCATCACTCACTCAGTGGGCCATAGAAAGCCCTTTTTTTTTTTTTTTTGCTTTATTTGGGTTCTAAATTCTACCTGAAAAAATCAATAAATCAATCAGTGGGAGATTAATATTGGCCTTTGGGCTTGTGTGCCAGTCCTAAGCGTGCCATCTCTCTCTCTCAGATAGTGGGCCATAGAAAGCCTATTTATTATTTTTTTTATTGGGTTTATAAATTTTCCCTGGAACAAAAAAAAAAAAAGTGGGAGATTAATATTGGCCTCTGGGCTTGTGTGCCAGTCCTGAGCGTGCCATCTCTCTCACAAATAGTGGGCCATAGAAAGCCTATTTTTTTTTTTTTTTTTGGTTTTATAAATTCTCCCTGAAAAAAAAAGGGAGATTAATATTGGCCTTTGGGCTTGTGTGCCAGTCCTAAGCGTGCCATCTCTCTCTCTCAGATAGTGGGCCATAGAAAGCCTATTTATTTATTTATTTTTTTATTGGGTTTATAAATTTTCCCTGGAACAAAAAAAAAAAAGTGGGAGATTAATATTGGCCTCTGGCCTTGTGTGCCAGTCCTGAGCGTGCCATCTCTCTCACAAATAGTGGGCCATAGAAAGCCTATTTATTTTTTTTTTTTTGGTTTTATAAATTCTCCCTGAAAAAAAAAGGGAGATTAATATTGGCCTTTGGGCTTGTGTGCCAGTCCTAAGCGTGCCATCTCTCTCTCTCAGATAGTGGGCCATAGAAAGCCTATTTATTTTTTTTTTATTGGGTTTATAAATTTTCCCTGAAAAAAAATAAAAAGTGGGAGATTAATATTGGCCTCTGGGCTTGTGTGCCAGTCCTGAGCGTGCCATCTCTCTCACAAATAGTGGGCCATAGAAAGCCTATTTATGTTTTTGGTTGATTTGGGTTCTAAATTCTACCTGAAAAAATCAATAAATCAATCAGTGGGAGATAAATATTGGCCTCTGGGCTTGTGTGCCACTCCTGACTCCTGTGTGCGTCATCTCTCACTCAGTGGGCCATAGAAAGCCTTTTTTTGTTTTATTTGTTTTCTAAATTCTCCCTGAAAAAATCATTTTATTTTATTTGGTTTCTAAATTCTTCCGGAAAAAATCATTTTATTCTATTATTTTTTTTTCCTAAAGTCTCCCTGAAAAAAAAAAAAAAAACAAATCAGTGGGAGATTAATATTGCCCTTTCTGCTTGTGTGCCAGTCTTGACTCCTGGGTGTGCCATCTCTCTCTCTCTCTCTCTCCAATTGTGGGCCATAGAAAGCCTATTATTTTTTTAGCTTGATTTGGGTTCCAAAATCTACCTGAAAAAATCACTACATCAATCAGTGGGAGATAAATATTGGCCTCTAGGCTTGTGTGCCACTCCTGACTCCTGTGTGCGTCATCTCTCACTCAGTGGGCCATAGAAAGCCTTTTTTTGTTTTATTTGTTTTCTAAATTCTCCCTGAAAAAATCATTTTATTTTATTTGGTTTCTAAATTCTTCCTGAAAAAATCATTTTATTCTATTATTTTTTTTTCCTAAAGTCTCCCTGAAAAAAAACAAAAAAACAAATCAGTGGGAGATTAATATTGCCCTTTCTGCTTGTGTGCCAGTCTTGACTCCTGGGTGTGCCATCTCTCTCTCTCCAATTGTGGGCCATAGAAAGCCTATTATTTTTTTAGCTTGATTTGGGTTCCAAAATCTACCTGAAAAAATCACTACATCAATCAGTGGGAGATAAATATTGGCCTCTGGGCTTGTGTGCCACTCCTGACTCCTGTGTGCATCATCTCTCACTCAGTGGGCCATAGAAAGCCTTTTTTTGTTTTATTTGTTTTCTAAATTCTCCCTGAAAAAATCATTTTATTTTATTTGGTTTCTAAATTCTTCCTGAAAAAATCATTTTATTCTATTTTTTTTTCCTAAAGTCTCCCTGAAAAAAAAAAAACAAAAACAAATCAGTGGGAGATTAATATTGCCCTTTCTGCTTGTGTGCCAGTCTTGACTCCTGGGTGTGCCATCTCTCTCTCTCTCTCTCCAATTGTGGGCCATAGAAAGCCTATTATTTTTTTAGCTTGATTTGGGTTCCAAAATCTACCTGAAAAAATCACTACATCAATCAGTGGGAGATAAATATTGGCCTCTGGGCTTGTGTGCCACTCCTGACTCCTGTGTGCGTCATCTCTCACTCAGTGGGCCATAGAAAGCCTTTTTTTGTTTTATTTGTTTTCTAAATTCTCCCTGAAAAAATCATTTTATTTTATTTGGTTTCTAAATTCTTCCGGAAAAAATCATTTTATTCTATTATTTTTTTTTCCTATAGTCTCCCTGAAAAAAAAACAAAAAACAAATCAGTGGGAGATTAATATTTACATTTGTGCTTCAGTGACAGTCCTGCGTGTGTGGCATCTCTCTCATTTGTTGCCACCAACAACAGAGTGTGTAACATTGTGCCTGATTTTCGTTGTGGTCTCACTCACCTGTAAAGGGGTAGCTAAATCATACTGAAGTTATAGCTCACCGTGTAAGTTGTGTGACAGCAGCAAATACCGTTAGTTTGTTTACGTTTTTAAAACAATGAGGAAGTCTGGTGGAAGAGGTCGTGGCCGGGGGCGTTCATTGTCAGCTGGTAATTATTATTATTATTATTATTATTATTTATTGTTATAGCGCCATTTATTCCATGGCGCTTTACATGTGAGGAGGGGTATACATAATGAAAACAAGTACAATAATCTTAAACAATACAAGTCATAACTGGTACAGGAGGAATGAGGACCCTGCCCGCGAGGGCTCACAATCTACAAGGGATGGGTGAGAATACAGTAGGTGAGTGTAGAGATGGTCATGCAGCAGTTTGGTCGATCGGTGGTAGCTGCAGGTTGTAGGCTTGTCTGAAGAGGTGGGTCTTCAGGTTCTTTTTGAAGGTTTCGATGGTAGGCGAGAGTCTGATGTGTTGTGGTAGAGGGTTCCAGAGTAGGGGTGATACGCGAGAAAAATCTTGTATACGATTGTGGGAAGAGGAGATAAGAGGGGAGTAGAGTAGGAGATCTTGTGAGGATCGAAGGTTGCGGGTAGGTAAGTACCGGGAGACGAGGTCACAGATGTATGGAGGAGACAGGTTGTGGATGGCTTTGTACGTCATGGTTATGGTTTTGTAGTGGAGTGGTAGTGGTAGTGGTGGAGCATCAGCTGGTCGTGGGAAAAAAATATTGCACCTAAGTCTGGAGCTGTGGAGCCAGGTTCGTCGTCTGGCTACACAAGGCCTCGAACGCTCCCTTTTCTGGGAGTAGGAAAACCGCTTTTAAAGCCGGAGCAGCAAGAGCAAGTTTTGGCTTATCTTGCTGACTCAGCCTCTAGCTCTTTTGCCTCCTCTCGTGAAACTGGTAAATGTCAAAGCAGCGCGTCGTTAGTGGATGTTCACGGTCAGGGACAAGTCGCTTCCTTGTCCTCTTCAGCAAAAACAACAACAGAGAAGAATGCAGCAGGCGACACAACGGGTTACTCCATGGAGCTCTTTATACATACCATCCCTGGCTTAGAAAGTGAAGCAGTTAACAGTCCATGCCCATTACAAGTTGAATCTGACATGGAGTGCACTGATGCACAGCCACAGCCAGACTACTATGCTGGTCCTTTGACTCAGACCACAACATTGCCCTCGCAGGGTAATGATCAAGAATCAGACCCTGATGAGACTATGTTGCCCCATCACGAACGCTATACCACCGACCGACACGGTGACACAGACGAAGTTGCACACGAGCTACAAGAAGAGGTAATAGATGACCCAGTTCTTGACCCCGATTGGCAGCCATTGGGGGAACAGGGTGCAGGCGGCAGCAGTTCTGAAGCGGAGGAGGAGGGGCCGCAGCAGGCATCAACATCGCAACAGGTTCCATCTGCCGGGCCCGTATCTTGCCCAAAACGCGTGGCAAAGCCAAAACCTGTTGGAGGACAGCGTGGCCATCCGGTTAAAGCTCAGTCTGCAATGCCTGAAAAGGTATCCGATGCTAGAAAGAGTGCAGTCTGGCATTTTTTTAAACAACATCCAATTGATCAGCGCAAAGTCATCTGTCAAAAATGTTCAACTACCTTAAGCAGAGGACAGAATCTGAAAAGTCTCAATACAAGTTGCATGCATAGACATTTAACCACCATGCATTTGCAAGCCTGGACTAACTACCAAACGTCCCTTAAGGTTGTAGCACCCTCGGCCAATGAAGCTAGTCAGCAACGCAACATCCCTTCCGGCAGTGTAGGGCCACCATTTTCAGCACCACCTGCAGTATCTGTGCAGGTTTCTTTGCCAGGCCAAAGCAGTCAGGGTCAGGGAATCACCAGTTTCGTAGTAGGAAACACTGCATCTAGGGCACCGGCGGCAACAATACCATCTCCCACCGTCTCTCAGTCTGCCATGTCCACCTGCACGCCCGCTAGTTCCACGATCTCCAGCTCTCCAGTCCAGCTCACCCTACATGAGACTATGGTTAGAAAAAGGAAGTACTTAGCCTCGCATCCGCGTACACAGGGTTTGAACGCCCACATAGCTAGACTAATCTCGTTAGAGATGATGCCCTACCGGTTAGTTGAAAGCGAAGCTTTCAAAGCCCTGATGGACTACGCTGTACCACGCTACGAGCTACCCAGTCGACACTTTTTTTCCAGAAAAGCCATCCCAGCCCTCCACCAGCATGTTAAAGAGCGCATCGTCCATGCACTCAGGCAATCTGTGAGCACAAAGGTGCACCTAACAACAGATGCATGGACCAGTAGGCATGGCCAGGGACGTTACGTGTCCATCACGGCACACTGGGTGAATGTTGTGGATGCAGGGTCCACAGGGGACAACAAGTTTGGGACAGTTCTGCCTAGCCCACGGTCTAGGAAACAGTTGGCTGTAGCCGTTCGCACCCCCTCCTCCTCCTCTTCGTCCTCCTGCAGAAGCGAGAGCTCGTCCACAGACCGCAGTCGCACAACCACTCCATCCGCAGCTGCCACTGTTGCACACCAGGTCTCCCATTATGGGGCAGCTACTGGCAAACGTCAGCAGGCTGTATTGGCTATGAAGTGTTTGGGCAACAACAGACACACCGCGGAAGTTCTGTCCGAGTTCTTGCAGAAAGAAACGCAGTCGTGGCTGGGCACTGTAGATCTTGAGGCAGGCAAGGTAGTGAGTGATAACGGAAGGAATTTCATGGCTGCCATCTCCCTTTCCCAACTGAAACACATTCCTTGCCTGGCTCACACCTTAAACCTGGTGGTGCAGTGCTTCCTGAAAAGTTATCCGGGGTTATCCGACCTGCTCCTCAAAGTGCGTGGACTTTGCTCACATATCCGCCGTTCGCCCGTACACTCCAGCCGTATGCAGACCTATCAGCGTTCTTTGAACCTTCCCCAGCATCGCCTAATCATAGACGTTGCAACAAGGTGGAACTCAACACTGCACATGCTTCAGAGACTGTGCGAACAGAGGCGGGCTGTTATGTTTTTGTGGGAGGATACACATACACGGGCAGGCAGTAGGATGGCAGACATGGAGTTGTCAGGTGTGCAGTGGTCGAAGATTCAAGACATGTGTCAAGTCCTTCAGTGTTTTGAGGAATGCACACGGCTGGTTAGTGCAGACAACGCCATAATAAGCATGAGCATCCCCCTAATGCGTCTGCTGATGCAAAGTTTGACGCACATAAAGGATCAGGCGTCTGCAGCTGAGGAAGAGGAAAGCCTTGATGACAGTCAGCCATTGTCTGGCCAGGGCAGTGTACAGGACGAGTTAGCGGGCGAAGAGGAGGAGGAGGACGAGGAGGATGATGGGGATGATTATATTTTTAATGAGGAAGCTTTTCCGGGGCCACTGGAAATTGGTGGAAGGCAAGGCCGGGTTCTGGTTTTTGGAGGGACACAAGTGACGTGGATTTGCCTGAAACTGCCCCTCAACCAAGCACAACCGCAGATTTGAGAACTGGAACTTTGGCCCACATGGCGGATTATGCCTTACGTATCCTCAAAAGGGACACACGCATAACTAAAATGATGAACGATGACGATTACTGGTTGGCCTGCCTCCTCGATCCTCGCTATAAAGGCAAATTGCAAAATATAATGCCACATGAGAACTTGGAACTAATATTAGCAACCAAACAATCAACTCTTGTTGACCGTTTGCTTCTGGCATTCCCTGCACACAGCGCCCGTGATCGTTCTCACACGAGCTGCAGGGGCCAGCAGACCAGAGGAGTTAGAGGGGCAGAAATCAGAAGTGGCGTTGGCCAGAGGGGTTTTCTGACCAGGTTGTGGAGTGATTTTGCTATGACCGCAGACAGGACAGGTACTGCAGCATCAATTCAAAGTGACAGGAGACAACATTTGTCCAGTATGGTTACAAACTATTTTTCATCCCTTATCGATGTTCTCCCTCAACCGTCATTCCCATTTGATTACTGGGCATCAAAATTAGACACCTGGCCAGAATTGGCAGAATATGCATTGCAGGAGCTTGCTTGCCCGGCAGCTAGTGTCCTATCAGAAAGAGTATTCAGTGCTGCAGGTTCAATACTAACAGAAAAAAGGACTCGTCTGGCTACCCAAAATGTAGATGATCTAACCTTCATTAAAATGAACCACAACTGGATTTCGAAATCTTTTGCCCCACCTTGCCCGGCTGACACCTAGCTTTCCTATGAAAAGGTCTTGCCTGTGGACTATTCTGAATGCCTTTTCCAATCTCGTAATTTTCAGCACCTGATTGTCCAGCATACGACATGTTTACACCTCACTAAATGGCCAAACTCCCCACAAGGGGCCGTGGTATCGACACTTGGCGACAGCACCCGTGAGAGTGCTGTTTGTCTGAAGAGGTGGGTGTGCCCGCTTTTGGTCGACGGCACTGCCACTGGGTCCCTCCTAGTACAATAAAGTGTCTCTGGCGGTGGTGGTGCGCACCCAACGTCAGACACACCGTTGTAATATGAGGGGCCCTGGGCCTGTACCGCCGGCCACAAGACAGTTCCCCCCCAGCTCAAACAGTGCTCTACCACTTGCAAAATTATCTCACAGCTCCACCAATGTTTAGTCTATGCGCTGACATCCTTCAATGCCTGCCACTGACAATACCATTGTATTGACATTTTTGTTATGTTAGGCCTTCGAAGCCTGTCTGCGGTCACTCCTTCCACTATGCCTCCATTGACCACACCACTGCTGCCCGTGTACCCCTGGAACCAATTTAAAATTGCCTACAGCCATGTGTTATTATTTTAGGCCTTCGATGCCTGTCTGCGGTCACTCCTTCCACTAGGCCTCCACTGACCACACCACTGCTGCCCGTGTACCCCTGGAACCAATTTAAAATTGCCTACAGCCATGTGTTATTATTTTAGGCCTTCGATGCCTGTCTGCGGTCACTCCTTCCACTAGGCCTCCACTGACCACACCACTGCTGCCCGTGTACCCCTGGAACCAATTTAAAATTGCCTACAGCCATGTGTTATTATTTTAGGCCTTCGATGCCTGTCTGCGGTTACTCCTTACAATATGCCTCCACTGACCACACCACTGCTGCCCGTGTACCCCTGGAACCAATTTAAAATTGCCTACAGCCAGCCCAATTTTTTTATTTTAGGCCTTCGATGCCTGTCTGCGGTCACTCCTTCCACTAGGCCTCCACTGACCACAACACTGCTGCCCGTGTACCCCTGGAACCAATTTAAAATTGCCTACAGCCATGTGTTATTATTTTAGGCCTTCGATGCCTGTCTGCGGTCACTCCTTCCACTAGGCCTCCACTGACCACACCACTGCTGCCCGTGTACCCCTGGAACCAATTTAAAATTGCCTACAGCCATGTGTTATTATTTTAGGCCTTCGATGCCTGTCTGCGGTCACTCCTTCCACTAGGCCTCCACTGACCACACCACTGCTGCCCGTGTACCCCTGGAACCAATTTAAAATTGCCTACAGCCATGTGTTATTATTTTAGGCCTTCGATGCCTGTCTGCGGTCACTCCTTCCACTAGGCCTCCACTGACCACACCACTGCTGCCCGTGTACCCCTGGAACCAATTTAAAATTGCCTACAGCCACGTGTTATTATTTTAGGCCTTCGATGCCTGTCTGCGGTCACTCCTTCCACTAGGCCTCCACTGACCACACCACTGCTGCCCGTGTACCCCTGGAACCAATTTAAAATTGCCTACAGCCATGTGTTATTATTTTAGGCCTTCGATGGCTGTCTGCGGTCACTCCTTCCACTAGGCCTCCACTGACCACACCACTGCTGCCCGTGTTCCCCTGGAACCAATTTAAAATTGCCAACAGCAATGTGTTATTATGTTAGGGCTTCGATGCCTGTTTGCGGTCACTCCTTCCAATAGTTCTCCACTGACCAGACCAATGCTGGCCGTGTACCCCTGGAACCCAGCTGAAAGTGCTTGTAGCCTCCTTTTTTTCTTTGTTTTATATTTAGAAAGCCCAGATGAACTACGCTGTGCAACGGTTCAAGCTACCCAGTCGACATTTCTTTTGCGAGAAAAGCCATCCCAGCCCTCCACCGGCATGAAAAAGTCTGCATTGTCATAGCACTCAGGCAATCAAACAGTAGAAAGGTGCACCTGACAAGAGACGCATGGACCAGTAGGCATGTCCACAAAAAGTTACGTGTCCATTACGGCGCACTGGGTTAATGTGTTGGATGCATGGTCCACAGGGGACAGCCTACAAAGTCTGTCTGCAGTCCCTAATTCCAATTTTCCTCCGCTGACCACACCACTGCTGCCCGTGTACCCCTGGAACCAATTTTACAGTGTCTACAGCCTAATTTTGTTATGTTAGGCCTACTACGCCTGTCTGCGGTCCCTCCTTCCAATACTCGTCCACTGACCACACCACTGCTGCCCGTGGACCCCTGGAACCTATTTTTAGTTGCATAGAGCATCCTTTTTTTAATAGTAGGCGTACAAAGTCTGTCTGCGGTCCACTATTGAAATTGTCCTCCACTGCCCAGAGCACTGCTGCTTGTGTACCCCTGTAACTTTTTTAAGCTGCAGTGAGCCACATTTTTGGGTTAAGTCCTACTACCTGTGTCTGTCTGCGCCACTCAATTCAGCTGTGTTCCTTTGAAAAAAGCTGAGCGTCAATAGTCTTGTTTTCAGCCTCTAGGAATTTTAAAACTGCATTGGGGGTACAACTTTGGTAGGGCCTACTAACGGTGTCTGCCTCCCCAAGGTGTGCCCCAGGTTTCCTCGCCATTGCTTCGATCTTAATGCTCTCGTTTAGTAGTTGTTGGAAACTACACTGCATTAGGCCTACAAATTGGGTATGGGGTGTAGAGAGATGGTGTGTTCCACTCCAAGGTGTTCTCCAGGTTGCCTTTCCTGAGCTTCGATCTTCCGGCTCTCGTTTAGTAGTTGTTTGAAACTACGCTGCATTAGGCCTACAAATTGGGTATGGGGTGTAGAGAGATGGTGTGTTCCACTCCAAGGTGTTCCCCAGGTTTCCTCGCCATTGCTTCGATCTTAATGCTCTCGTTTAGTAGTTGTTGGAAACTACACTGCATTAGGCCTACAAATTGGGTATGGGGTGTAGAGAGATGGTGTGTTCCACTCCAAGGTGTTCTCCAGGTTGCCTTTCCTGAGCTTCGATCTTCCGGCTCTCGTTTAGTAGTTGTTTGAAACTACGCTGCATTAGGCCTACAAATTGGGTATGGGGTGTAGAGAGATGGTGTGTTCCACTCCAAGGTGTTCCCCAGGTTTCCTCGCCATTGCTTCGATCTTAATGCTCTCGTTTAGTAGTTGTTGGAAACTACACTGCATTAGGCCCACAAATTGGGTATGGGGTGTAGAGAGATGGTGTGTTCCACTCCAAGGTGTTCTCCAGGTTGCCTTTCCTGAGCTTCGATCTTCCGGCTCTCGTTTAGTAGTTGTTTGAAACTACGCTGCATTAGGCCTACAAATTGGGTATGGGGTGTAGAGAGATGGTGTGTTCCACTCCAAGGTGTTCCCCAGGTTTCCTCGCCATTGCTTCGATCTTAATGCTCTCGTTTAGTAGTTGTTGGAAACTACACTGCATTAGGCCTACAAATTGGGTATGGGGTGTAGAGAGATGGTGTGTTCCACTCCAAGGTGTTCTCCAGGTTGCCTTTCCTGAGCTTCGATCTTCCGGCTCTCGTTTAGTAGTTGTTGGAAACTACGCTGCATTAGGCCTACAAATTGGGTATGGGGTGTAGAGAGATGGTGTGTTACACTCCAAGGTGTTCTCCAGGTTGCCTTTCCTGAACTTCTATCTTCAGGCTCTCATTAAATTGTGGTTAAACGGAACAACTGCATTTGGCGTACTAGTTGGTTTGGGGCCTACTATCGGTGTCTGCCACTCCTTGCTGTTCTCCTGGTTTCCTGTCCTGAAATTCCATTTTCAGGCTCTCGTTAAGTAGTTGTTAATGTTAGACTGCATTTGGCCTACTAGTTGGGTTGGGGCCTACTATCGGTGTCTGCCACTCCTTGCTGTTCTCCTCCACTGAACAAAGCTGTGCCGCCTGTTTACTACGGTTGCCAATTTTGAACTGCATTTAGCCCACTTTATTCTTTGGGCCTATATCTGTGTTTCCTCCTCATCCTGCCCATTGCCCAGCCAGTGATAGATGAGTCTGCTGGTACATTGACCCATAACGCAAAATTCCCTGTGCACGCTACACAGCAAGATTGTGACCCTGCTGAAAGTCAGGTTCCTCTTCCCGCATACCATACCACCTTACACGGGGACAAAGAGGAAGGTGCAGATGAAAGTGCAGGTTCCTTCATCAGGTGGGGGGAGGAATACTAGTTGGCGACGTCACTGGCACAGGGCCTCTCATAGTACGCAAAAGTGTTGCTGCCGGTGGGAGGCGCCCCCGCCATGCAAACACACCGCTGTACTTTGAGGGGCCCTGTGCCAGTGCCAATGCCAACGAGTGGGCCCCCCCTGCTTGCTCAGGATCACAGCACTTGCAAAGTTGAAATACTTACCTCTCCCTGCTCCACTGCCGTGACGTGGTCCAGATTTACTGGGCCCACTAATTACTTGAACCAGCCCTACCCCCCACAACTTTAGCCAAATGACCCCCAATTTCAAATGCCTTCCAATTATTATAAGGTAAATTACGATTTACAAGCTTCTTTAACAAGAATGGATGTTTTTGCCATTAAAATGGGCAGTGTAGGTGTTTTCCTGGCCTCCACTCACTGCCGACTATGCTCCCCCATTGACTTGCATTGGGTTTCGTGTTTCGGGCGATACCCGACTTTTCGCGATAATCGGCCGATTCCACTCGACTCGACTTCTAAGATAGTCGGGTTTCGCGAAACACGGCTCGACTCTAAAAAGGTCAAGGTCGCTCAACCCTAGTACCGACCATCATTCTATGGTTCTCAGGAGGATTCTCTCTCTAACCCCTACGGGTTCACTTCAAGCTTTCCTGTCCTCAATCTTTATTAACATTATCAAACTTTATTAACTTTCAATATTATTAACGTTTCAATTTTGTCTAAGGCAACATGTCAACATTCCCTTTAAAAGGGAACCAAGTCTGTAGAAAGTAGTGCAGATTCTCTCCATCTGCAAGTTCACTGAAAGCAAGACCTTCTGCGCCATGTCCAGAAGCATTATCTTCGCAAAGTCTTCTTTTGCTTGTAAAACCAGTAGGGAGCACCTTTAAGAAGGTGCAAACTATGTACAAAACAGTTCTGAATCATTCACCGTCCATGATCCGGCAGTCTTTTAAACAATGATGAACAAACAAAAAGAAGAGGGATCCCGGGTAAACAAAGGGATACCTAGGGGTTAACTGTTGTGAATTCTGTGGCCAAGCTCCCTCCTGTGGTCGTGAGTGGTACTGCGGCTGGTTCTGTCTATAAGCTTCCTTTGGTGGATGAGAGTGGTACTGCGGCTTCTGAGTTTCCTTCCTCAGGTGATGAGGTTAAGTCGTTAGGTGCTGCTCTATTTAACTCCACCTGGTGCTTTGATCCTGGCCTCCAGTCAATGTTCTAGTATTGGTCTTGCTTCCTCCTGGATCATTCCTGTGGCCTCTCTATCCTGCATAAGCTAAGTTCTGCTTGTGTTATTTTTGTTTGTTATATTTTCTGTCCAGCTTGCTATATTGTTTTTTTCTTGCTTGCTGGAAGCTCTGAGACGCAGAGGGAGCACCTCCGTACCGTTAGTCGTTGCGGAGGGTCTTTTTGCCCCTCTGCGTGGTTGTTTGTAGGTTTTTGTGTTGACCGCAAAGCTATCTTTCCTATCCTCGGTCTATTCAGTAAGTCGGGCCTCACTTTGCTAAATCTATTTCATCTCTGTGTTTGTATTTCATCTTTACTCACAGTCATTATATGTGGGGGGCTGCCTTTTCCTTTGGGGATTTTCTCTGAGGCAAGGTAGGCTTATTTTTCTATCTTCAGGGCTAGTTAGTTTCTCAGGCTGTGCCGAGTTGCATAGGGAGCGTTAGGCGCAATCCACGGCTACCTCTAGTGTGGTGTGTTAGGATTAGGGATTGCAGTCAGCAGAGTTTCCACGTCTCAGAGCTTGTCCTATGTTTTTGGTAAATGTCAGGTCACCTTGTGTGCTCTGAACTTCAAGGTCCATTGTGGTTCTGAATTACCTGCTCATAACAGTACTGGAGGCCCAAAGTACTAATGCTTCTCAATAGAGGGAAAAGAGAAGTTCTGAGACCATTTTTTTTCTTTGCACTGTGTTCTGTCTTTCTTTTCCCCTTTACATCAGGGTGGTTCAGAACACAGGTGTGGACATGGATATTCAGGGTCTGTCCTCTTTGATGGATAATCTCACTATAAGAGTACAGAACATTCAAGATTTAGTGGTTCAGAATCCTATGTTAGAACCTAAAATTCCTATTCCTGAGTTACTTTCTGGAGATAGAGCTAAGTTTTTGAATTTTAAAAATAATTTTAAAACTGTTTCTGGATTTGAAACCCCGCTCCTCTGGTGACCCAGTTCAACAAGTTAAAATCATTATTTCTTTATTACGTGGCGACCCTCAAGACTGGGCATTTTCCCTTGCGCCAGGAGATCCTGCATTATGTAATATTGATGCGTTTTTCCTGGCGCTCGGATTGCTGTACGACGAACCTAATTCAGTGGATCAGGCAGAGAAAAATTTGCTGGCTCTGTGTCAGGGTCAGGATGAGATAGAGATTTATTGTCAGAAGTTTAGAAAGTGGTCCGTGCTCACTCAATGGAATGAATGTGCGCTGGCAGCTATTTTCAGAAAGGGTCTCTCTGAAGCCCTTAAGGATGTCATGGTGGGATTTCCTATGCCTGCTGGTCTGAATGAGTCTATGTCTTTGGCCATTCAGATCGGTCGACGCTTGCGCGAGCGTAAATCTGTGCACCATTTGGCGGTATTATCTGAGCATAAACCTGAGCCTATGCAGTGCGATAGGACTTTGACCAGAGCTGAAAGGCAAGAACACAGACGTCAGAATGGGCTGTGTTTCTACTGTGGTGATTCCACTCATGCTATCTCCGATTGTCCTAAGCGCACTAAGCGGTTCGCTAGGTCTGCCACCATTGGTACGGTACAGTCGAAATTTCTTTTGTCCGTTACTTTAATCTGCTCTTTGTCTTCCTATTCTGTCATGGCATTTGTGGATTCAGGTGCTGCCCTGAATTTGATGGACTTGGAGTATGCTAGGCGCTGTGGGTTTGTCTTGGAGCCCTTGCAGTGTCCTATTCCATTGAGAGGAATTGATGCTACGCCTTTGGCCAAGAATAAGCCTCAGTATTGGACCCAGCTGACCATGTGCATGGCTCCTGCGCACCAGGAGGATATTCGCTTTCTGGTGTTGCATAATCTGCATGATGTGGTCGTGTTGGGGTTGCCATGGCTACAAGTCCATAACCCAGTATTAGATTGGAAATCAATGTCTGTGTCCAGCTGGGGTTGTCAGGGGGTACATGGTGATGTTCCATTTCTGTCTATCTCATCATCCACCCCTTCTGAGGTCCCAGAGTTCTTGTCTGATTACCTGGATGTATTCGATGAGCCCAAGTCCAATGCCCTACCTCCGCATAGGGATTGTGATTGTGCTATCGATTTGATTCCTGGTAGTAAGGTTCCTAAGGGTCGACTGTTTAATTTATCTGTACCTGAGCACGCCGCTATGCGGAGTTACGTGAAGGAGTCTTTGGAGAAGGGTCATATTCGCCCGTCATCGTCGCCATTGGGAGCGGGTTTCTTTTTTGTGGCCAAAAAGGATGGTTCGCTGAGACGTTGTATTGATTACCGCCTTCTAAATAAAATTACAGTCAAATTTCAGTACCCCTTGCCGCTGCTGTCTGATTTGTTTGCTCGGATTAAGGGGGCTAGTTGGTTCACCAAGATAGATCTTAGTGGTGCGTATAATCTTGTGCGTATCAAACGGGGCGATGAATGGAAAACAGCATTGAATACGCCCGAAGGCCATTTTGAGTACCTGGTTATGCCATTCGGACTTTCTAATGCTCCATCAGTGTTTCAGTCATTTATGCATGACATCTTCCGAGAGTACCTGGATAAATTCCTAATTGTATACTTGGATGATATTTTGGTCTTATCGGATGATTGGGAGTCTCATGTGAAGCAGGTCAGAATGGTGTTCCAGGTCCTGCGTGCTAATTCTTTGTTTGTGAAGGGGTCAAAGTGTCTCTTTGGTGTTCAGAAGATTTCATTTTAGGGGTTCATTTTTTCTCCTTCTACTATCGAGATGGACCCTGTTAAAGTTCAGGCCATTTATGATTGGACTCAGCCAACATCTCTGAAGAGTCTGCAGAAGTTCCTGGGCTTTGCTAATTTTTATCGTCGCTTCATCGCTAATTTTTCTAGCATTGCTAAACCGTTGACTGATTTGACCAAGAAGGGTGCTGATGTGGTCAATTGGTCTTCTGCTGATGTGGAAGCTTTTCAGGAGTTGAAGCGTCGTTTTTCTTCTGCCCCTGTGTTGTGCCAACCAGATGTTTCGCTTCCGTTCCAGGTCGAGGTTGATGCTTCCGAAATTGGAGCAGGGGCTGTTTTGTCGCAGAGAAGTTCTGATTGCTCGGTGATGAAACCATGCGCCTTCTTTTCCAGGAAATTTTCGCCTGCTGAGCGAAATTATGATGTTGGCAATCGAGAGTTGCTAGCCATGAAGTGGGCATTCGAGGAGTGGCGTCATTGGCTTGAAGAAGCTAAGCATCGCGTGGTGGTCTTGACTGATCACAAGAACTTGACTTATCTCGAGTCTGCTAAACGGTTGAATCCTAGACAGGCTCGTTGGTCGCTGTTTTTCTCCCGTTTTGACTTTGTGGTTTCGTACCTTCCGGGCTCTAAAAATGTGAAGGCGGATGCCCTGTCTACGAGTTTTGTGCCCGATTCTCCGGGTTTGTCTGAGCCGGCGGGTATTCTCAAAGAGGGGGTAATTTTGTCTGCCATCTCCCCTGATTTGCGGCGGGTGCTGCAAAAATTTCAGGCTAATAGACCTGACCGTTGCCCAGCGGAGAAACTGTTTGTCCCTGATAGGTGGACGAATAAAGTTATCTCTGAGGTTCATTGTTCAGTGTTGGCTGGTCATCCTGGAATCTTTGGTACCAGAGATTTGGTGGCTAGATCCTTTTGGTGGCCGTCTCTGTCGCGGGATGTGCGTTCTTTTGTGCAGTCCTGTGGGATTTGTGCTCGGGCTAAGCCCTGCTGTTCTCGTGCCAGTGGGTTGCTTTTGCCCTTGCCGGTCCCGAAGAGGCCTTGGACACATATCTCAATGGATTTTATTTCGGATCTCCCCGTCTCTCAAAGGATGTCGGTCATTTGGGTGGTTTGTGATCGCTTCTCTAAGATGGTCCATTTGGTGCCCTTGTCTAAATTGCCTTCCTCCTCTGATTTGGTGCCATTGTTTTTTCAGCATGTGGTTCGTTTACATGGCATTCCAGAGAACATCGTTTCTGACAGAGGTTCCCAGTTTGTTTCGAGTTTTTGGCGAGCCTTTTGTGCTCGGATGAGCATTGATTTGTCTTTTTCCTCGGCTTTCCATCCTCAGACAAATGGCCAGACTGAACGAACCAATCAGACCTTGGAAACATATCTGAGATGTTTTGTTTTTGCTGATCAGGATGATTGGGTGTCCTTTTTGCCTTTGGCTGAGTTCGCCCTTAATAATCGGGCCAGCTCGGCTACTTTGGTTTCGCCGTTTTTCTGCAATTCTGGGTTCCACCCTCGTTTCTCTTCAGGACAGGTTGAGTCTTCGGACTGTCCTGGTGTGGATACTGTGGTGGATAGGTTGCAGCAGATTTGGACTCATGTGGTGGACAATTTCGCTTTGTCCCAGGAGAAGGCTCAACGTTTCGGTAACCGCTGGCGCTGTGTGGGTCCCCGACTTCATGTTGGGGATTTGGTTTGGTTGTCATCTCGTTATATTCCTATGAAGGTTTCCTCTCCTAAATTTAAGCCTCGTTTCATTGGTCCATATAGGATTTCTGAGGTTCTTAATACTGTGTCTTTTCGTTTGACTCCTCCGGCTTCTTTTTCCATTCATAACGTGTTCCATAGGTCATTGTTGCGGAGATACGTGGCACCTGTGGTTCCATCTATTGATCCTCCTGCTCCGGTTTTGGTTGAAGGGGAATTGGAGTATATTGTGGAGAAGATTTTGGATTCTCGTGTTTCGAGACGGAAACTCCAGTATCTGGTTAAGTGGAAAGGTTATGGTCAGGAAGATAATTCCTGGGTCTTTGCCTCTGATGTCCATGCTGCCGATCTGGTTCGTGCCTTTCATGTGGCTCATCCTGGTCGGCCTGGGGGCTCTGGTGAGGGTTCGGTGACCCCTCCTCAAGGGGGGGGTACTGTTGTGAATTCTGTGGCCAAGCTCCCTCCTGTGGTCGTGAGTGGTACTGCGACTGGTTCTGTCTATAAGCTTCCTTTGGTGGATGAGAGTGGTACTGCGGCTTCTGAGTTTCCTTCCTCAGGTGATGAGGTTAAGTCGTTAGGTGCTGCTCTATTTAACTCCACCTGGTTCTTTGATCCTGGCCTCCAGTCAATGTTCTAGTATTGGTCTTGCTTCCTCCTGGATCGTTCCTGTGGCCTCTCTATCCTGCATAAGCTAAGTTCTGCTTGTGTTATTTTTGTTTGCTATATTTTCTGTCCAGCTTGCTATATTGGTTTTTTCTTGCTTGCTGGAAGCTCTGAGATGCAGAGGGAGCACCTCCGTACCGTTAGTCGGTGCGGAGGGTCTTTTTGCCCCTCTGCGTGGTTGTTTGTAGGTTTTTGTGTTGACCGCAAAGCTATCTTTCCTATCCTCGGTCTATTCAGTAAGTCGGGCCTCACTTTGCTAAATCTATTTCATCTCTGTGTTTGTATTTCATCTTTACTCACAGTCATTATATGTGGGGGGCTGCCTTTTCCTTTGGGGAATTTCTCTGAGGCAAGGTAGGCTTATTTTTCTATCTTCAGGGCTAGTTAGTTTCTCAGGCTGTGCCGAGTTGCATAGGGAGCGTTAGGCGAAATCCACGGCTACCTCTAGTGTGGTGTGTTAGGATTAGGGATTGCGGTCAGCAGAGTTTCCACGTCTCAGAGCTTGTCCTATGTTTTTGGTAAATGTCAGGTCACCTTGTGTGCTCTGAACTTCAAGGTCCATTGTGGTTCTGAATTACCTGTTCATAACAGTTAACCCTGGACGGGTTTAAGCAGCAGCAAGAAACAGTTAACTATTTACACATTCGAATCTCCGAGGTATATTTCTGGAATGGGTGACACGTCATCAGCCGGTGGTGACCACGTCCCAGCCAGGGAAGGTCTGGCCCTGTGTCACCGTCCAGCACCGTCTCCATCGGATCAGCAGCGGTCTGGGTACGAACGGTGATGCCGGTGGCAGACTCCGCAAGCAGGACGACACACGCCGGGGTGGTAGTGCTGGGTCCTGTGGGGTCAGGGGTCAATGGAGTCCCGCCACCAGTTTCGGTCGTGATCGTAGATGGGGCGACCACTAGCGCACAGCGTTTGACTCTCTTAGCATACCACCCTCGCTCACTCCAGTGGCGGGTGTAGGTCACATGGTCCCCTCTGTACAAGTTTCGGAGTGGAGGTACACTGCGGGACTGGGGTTCCACGTTGCAGCTAGTCACATAGACCTCGGTCAGCAGCCCTGGCTCCAATATGAAGCCACAACCCCTCCCCCGGTGGAAGGCCAGCACAATCCCATTTTATCGAACTCTCAGGGCAGCAATTGACGAGGGGAACCTGTTCCTCTGGTCGGACAGTCTGTTCCATTCGTTCCCGGTCTTCCCATTGTGAAATCAAACTTCGTCTATACTGATCCCAGGTGAGCCTGATGACGTAGGAGCCCTCCTGTCGGGACCCGTCTGGTTGGAACCGGGGAGCATTCCACTCAAAGACCACCCCCCTGGGGCTCATGTCTATCGGTGTACCCAGAGGTGTCGGCAGCAGGGGCAGGATCCCCTTCATGGCGTAAAGGGCCGCCACCACAATCTCAGTAGCGGGAGACCAGTCATCAATGGGCTGGGGAGCGGTCACCGGAGCCAGAGCGGTCGGTGGGGCGGGGTCGTTTTTGGTACCTGCGTCTGATGTGGTTCCACCGATGTCGGTCGGCTCCGCTGACGAGGACGCTGGAGTCCGCTGCGGCCCTGACCACTGCTCCCCCCGGGCGGCCTTCCAGCACAGCTCCGACTTCCATTTCCTCGCCATCGCCCACCCCCCGTCTGGAGTCGGGTGGTCCGATGCCTCCTCCGGCAATTCCAGGGGATCCGGGTTCCCCTGTGACGGCAAGCCCTGGTCCGGCTCCGCTGGGCTGCGATGATCCCGGGTCACTTCGTCGTCGTTCAGGTACCCGCTGGTCGTCAGCTCTGCTCCTTGGTCTGCAGCGGCACACACACGAGGCTTCGCCATTTTCTGGGGTTTGAGCTCCTCCATTCCTGAGCTCGTCATCCTGCAGCCGTAGTCGGAGTGGGCGGAGACACAGGGCCACGAGTTCTCGGTACCGGGCCTCTCTAGTTTGGTTCTGAGGCTGTCACGGTGGCTAGACCCGGTCCGCGACCCTGCTAAGGGGCGTCCAATAAAGGTGGTGCAGTCTGTCAGGGGTTCATGACGCCACCTGTGGTGTTCGGTCAGGGTGACCGACGCTGCTGTGGGGTCCGCTGGGGTGATGGAATGGCAGCTGGATGGTATACATTCCCACAGGTGAAGTATGTCCCCAGGGCTTCCCAGTAAGGTGGATGGTGATGGTGTGAGGTGCAGTCAATAACGAGGACACAGGGTTGCAGTCTCTTTACCTCTTTACTGAAGACTTCAGGATCCTCAAACCTGAGCACGTTTATTAGGGCTATCAGAGACTGGCCGGTCCGATGGGCACTTGCAGAGTTTCCTTCGCAGATAGAAATCGTTGCCTACCACTAGCGCCTGTGTGTTGTAGTCCTACCCTGCTGAGCATTCGGAATAGTCCTCACAACTGCTGTTCTCGTTCGTCATTCTCTACAGCTCTCTCTCTCTTTAGTTCCAGATGTTGCTAGTTTCTCGTCCCCCAGATATGTTATGGCTAGGATGCACCCATATGACGGGAAAGCCTGGAGGTCTTCCGGGACCCTAGAGATGCCCCTCTCCCACTGTTTCCCCCTATGTCTTCGTAGGAAATTTAAGGTAGACAGCCAACCTATAATTAACTGTCCTGCGGAGTTCGAAGTAAGTCCTAGAGTCAGTTACTCCCGCGGTGTTCCGGCCACCGGCTACGCGCCTCAGTAGGATGTTGCCTCGGTCTCACGGCACGACTCCTACTGGTACTCCTTTGTGCTTGATCTCATTTACACTGTTCCACAATATCCTTCCCTTCGTGTCTCTTTCTTAGGATACCGCCGCAAGGAAGTGCAGGTGCTGCTCCGTTACGTTCTGCTCTATTCGCTAGGCACCTGCCAGGTTCCCACGCCTGACAGGGACCCCCCTGTGTCTTCTCCCTGCAACACCTCCTGCCACGGGTTGTTGCCTGAATCCAACCCAGTCAGCTTCTAACTAACTTCCTCCCCAACCCCTAGTTTTACCAGTGTGAGGAGTGGCACAATAAATAAAGCCTTTTTCTCCCCCTAGTGGCCGGAGTGTGAAGTGTAAAGTGTTCTGGTGATACCTGGTCGGGAGAACTCCTTTAGTGCCATCAGATGTACCATCACTCCCCTTAGTGGAAGAGTGTCATACTGCAACGACCAGATCTCTGGGGCGCTGCACACACATACACAAATACTGAATTATACTAGCGCATGGCGGAGCGGTCATGCGAACCTTTTATAGCTGCAGCACTTCAGGACCTTTCTGGTGGATCAATAGGAGCTGCTACAGGACCTGAGCGTGTGACCTCCGACCTCCAATGAGAGATCTTCCATTTGGCATGCTCAGAAGGGGAAAAGCAAGACTTAGTCCCAGGGATACCTGCTCGCCGCTGAACAGTATTGGTTATAATGGCTGAGCCTGGAAGGGCAGCAGTAACCAAACGCGCAGCATCTGTCCGAGCCAGGCACTGGGACTGATGTCTCAGCTGAGCAGGTTCCACTGTGGCTGGAGGAGAATGGGAGACCGCAGCGGAGATGGCTCGAGATTGCCCCTGTGCAGCGGTCGGAACTCGACACCTAACACATGCATGCTGTAAAGTCACAGCAACGTCGTAATGTCATTACATGTTCCTCAACCTTATGACATTCAATTTAGACTGGGACTTCCAGCCACAAATAGGCCCAAAGCAGCTGTAGGCCCATCCTAGCATGAAAATTTAGCATGCAGCAGCGGTAAGAAGATGCACTGAGGACCTTATGGGAGACTGTGAGCATCAAAGGTATCCGTAGAGTTGAGTATTTGTTTTTTCTTTTAACCATTTGCTATGCCTCTATTGTCCAGCCCAATGGCAGCCAGTGGAGAAAATTACAAAAAATCCTTATTCTGTCCATCTCTAATTGTTTTATTATGTGCAGTGCAATGATTAGCACAGTTCTCTTTTGTTGCTGGTGTATATTCTCCCCATATTTGCATATCCTCCTAAAGATATACTGATAGGGAGTCAATATTGTAAGCTCCAATGAGGATAGTGATGACAAGATTTGTAAAGCAGTGTGTAACATGTTGATGTGAAACAAAAAGCATACTAAATAAACACAAAAATATTTTTTTCCCACAAAATAGGTTTTCCATTATACTAAAACTTAAAAACAATTATCTTAAAGCTCCTTACTTTTGCAGTCATGTTTTGATTCCCTCCTCCTTTCAACATTATTAAAAGCTAAGCAATATATACATCAAACCGGTCCTATACAACTCATCCATTAAAATAGCAATTATAAAGCTTAAATGACAAAAAAATAAAAACAAGCTGTGGTTCTTAAAACATCACCAAGGAAGATATACAAAATAGGAGCATTGTCTTAAAAAAGGCCAGTTCAAAGGGGTTAATCATCACCTAGTACTGTAGTTTATAAATATTGTATCTGCAGTAAATTTCAATAATATATTAATTGATCACATTCTTATAACATACATTTTTTTTATAGCGAAACCAGAGAACACCAAATATGACAAGTGTGTGGATGACATTAATATTAATAGATAAATGTATGTCTTCCTCATCTTTCAATCATCTAATAGGATAAAAGCACCAACCTGTGCAATAGCTCTTCTATTTATAATTCATAAAGTGGTTAATAGCCTTAAGGTTAGACTCTGTTTTAACATGTAAAACTGTAGAGGAAATATAGCAAAATATATTGAATAGCCCATCATGGTAATTAGACCAATAAACTAAGCACACCATGTCCTTCATCAGCATGTAATCTTCATTGTATGGTAGAGGAGACTTGTGGCCTAACTACCCTTTGGGATCCTTCACAGTGGCTAGGTGTAATTACAAAGCCTCAATTGTGAAACTGAAGCAACATTAGCCTGTGTTCACATTGTCTAGGTTTGGGAAACATATACCTATGGTTCGAAACCCCCAATAATTCAAAAATATGTTCAATTGGCTGGTATAAACCTTAATAATTTTTTTCTGTTTTGTTATGTAGGATATAAAGATATTTTATGCAGAGGCCCACCATAAAACAAATATACTGGGCACAATATCTTCCATAAACATCTTAGTAAGTTACAATATTTTTTCGCAAAAATATTATGACTTTTGGCATCTACATGCCAGTGCTGACTCGAGATGTCAATATTGGCGTAGCGTGCTGGGACGGGGTGTGGTCTGGCCCACTTCTCAAATTCATCATAAGTTATGCCACTTTAGTGGCATAACTTTTCCAGAAATGTATGTCAGTCCTCAGTTGGCATACATTTCTAGCGACAGTGCACCCTAAATATCATACCCTTTTGGTTCATTAGGCACCACAGGTTTAATGAATCAGGTCAGTGTACTCCAGCAAGCATTTTGTTAAGACATGCATGCACTACAACAAAGAATCACCACCATAGTTTTTTAGCACTCCATTGTATGCCGACGAGTCACCCCATGGGCCAGGGGTCACTCGGTATCGGGCCCTGCGATTCACAGGAGGATGTCACGGTGGCCCAGGGTACCCATGTAAAAGGGAAAGGTCTTTAACACTAGAAGTCCCAGAGATGGGTCATTTGACATTTCTACCTTTGAAACCCAGAGAAGGGTCAAATGACCTAAAGGATTTTATCTATAGCTTATCTTATCTCTAGTCACTGTCTTTTGTTCTGTAATTAAGGCCATTACTGTTGCACCACAGGAGGTTGTTTGCTGTTTTCCATCGAGTTTACCCATGTAGTTTCAAGTATCAAGTTAAGGTACCGTCACACTAGACAATATCGCTAGCGATCCGTGACGTTGCAGCGTCCTCGCTAGCGATATCGTCCAGTGTGACAGGCAGCAGCGATCAGGCCACTGCTGTGCTGTCACTGGTCGGGGAAGAAAGTCCAGAACTTTATTTGGTCGCTGGACTCCCCGCAGACATCGCTGAATCGGCGTGTGTGACACCGATTCAGCGATGTCTTCACTGGTAACCATGGTAAACTTCGGGTAACTGAGCGCAGGGCCGCGCTTAGTAACCCGATGTTTACCCTGGTTACCATCGTTAAAGTAAAAAAAACAAACACTACATACTTACCTACAGCCGTCTGTCCTCCAGCGCTGTGCTCTGCACTCCTCCTGTACTGGCTGTGAGCGTCGGTCAGCCGGAAAGCAGAGCGGTGACGTTACCGGCATCGTTGGTCGCTGGAGAGCGGTCTGTGTGACAGCTCTCCAGCGACCAAACAGCGATGCTGCAGCGATCCGGATCGTTGTCTGGATCGCTGCAGCGTCGTTTAGTGTGACGGTACCTTTAGTTCTGTTCAGTTTATTGTATTTGATAATATAAAGACTATACATATTGTATTTAGTTTAGTTTTATTTGAGCAAAAAAGCGCTGAAACAATGAATCGTTTTTTATATATTTTAAATAGAGAATTAGAAATTTTAGAGCAAGGTACAGCTCTGAGTAATGACCAGAAGCATTTGTGTCTAAGGCTATGTGCACACTTTGCGGATTCCACTGCGGATTTTTCCGCAGCGGAATTCCAAAATCCGCAGTGAAAACCTGTTGCGGTTTTTACTGCGGATTTATCGCGTTTTTTACTGCGGTTTCTTCTGCGGATTTTCATCTGCAGTTTCCTATTGGAGCAGGTGAAAATCCGCAGAAAAGAAGTGACATGCAGCGGAATGTAATCCGCAGCGTTTCCGCGTGGATTTTTCCGCAGCATGTGCACAGCGTTATTTGTTTCCCATAAGTTTACATTTTACTGTAAACTCAGGGGAAACTGCTGCGGATCCGCAGCGGTCAAAGGTACTGTTACATGTTACGATCTCGTCGACGATATAGTTAGAAATGTCACGTGATCACATCGTTCGTGCAATCAGTTTCACATCATCCAAGAGGCGTCACATGCAACTATCTTGTTAACGATGTAAACTTTGGCTCCGCGTTAGCCTCATTGCAAATGTTTGCAGAACGATTTTTCACAATGGCAGGAATAGGAGAATTTAGACCGACATCGTTCATCTCAGCGTTACACTGAACGATGCTGCACATCTTCTGACACATAATTGGACGAGGATCGTCAGATTTGAGATCCTGACCTCAAATCTGCGATCAGCGATCCAACGATGTGTTCGTCCGATATCTTCACGTTACACGCAATGATGTGAAAACGACATTGCATGAACGATGTGATCATGTGACGTTTTCAAACGATATCATCAACGAGATCGTAACGTGTAACTGTACCTTTGAGCCTCAATCACACTAGCGAAAAAAAATCGCAGCATGTTCATTCTTGTGCAAATTTGGCACGAAAAAAATTCGCACAAGATGACTGAAATTTTAGTGTGAAAAATATACAAAAGAACAACTGTTATTTGTTTTGATGCTTTTTATTTTTTTTTTAAAAAACCAATAAGATTTTTTTTTCACTAAAGGGTTATTTCACACCAACATCAAACAAATAGTCACATTTTCAAGATGAGCAGTGTATAAGCGGCATGGCCAAACAAATGCGATAAAACAGTGAACAAGAAAACAATATAATCAAATTATACAACAGGGAGGGATGTTGGTGGAGGAGTGGGAAGGGGGGGGGGAGGGTAAAGGATGCTTTTTATTTTTGTTATAAAAATGTTAAAAAAATACAAGGAATAAAACAATTCCACACATATTTTCAATAGGCTGCAGTGGGGGGCTGTGTGTGTGTGAGTGGCATGTCCTTGTGTGACTAGCATTTCAGCACTTACTCAGCAGTCTGTGTGAACATGTCGGAACATACCTGGCACTGCCTGGGTATGTCCCTGGTACATTTGCCACACGTGTATTTGTAGCAGTCAACACATCTCTCAGTTGCACAATTATTCGTGCATCGATGGTTGACCTGACACTTCACCCTTTTGCCAGGGCTGGGTGTGGAAGGAAGTTGCCAAAGGAGTTTCTCCTTGCGTGCCTTCTTTTCAGTCATATGACGGCCACCTAACTCTTTTGCAAGCTCAACCAGGAAGTCCACCCGTCTCTCCCGCACCCCAGTGCATGCCTGATAAAGAACATGAGCATTGAGTGCTGCCATGTCAATCATGTTGTAGAACATGGCGACTGGCCATCTCCGTGTTCCTGCACGCACGCTGTACTCCCACACCATTTGGTCCATTACATCCACACCGCACTTTGTGTGGTTGTATTGTGTGACCGTGTTTGGCTTCCTTTTGTTGGTATCCTCAGTCTCAACCACGCTGTGCATGCTGCTGAGAATGTAGACGGCCTTCTTTCGTTTGGGTGCATACACTGTCAGTGTGGCACCAGTGGTTGAAAACACCTGAGTGGTGAATTCAGTGCGGTCCATCTGTCTGGCGGATTGAGGAATTTCCCGGCCATTCTTGTTGACTGTGCCGAGGATAGTGGTTTCCCAGCTAAGCAGTCATTGTGCATGTGACAATGATGTAAAGAAATTGTCCGTGGTTACAGTTCTGCCCTTGTCCATGAATGGTTCCATCAGCCTCATCACTACAGTTTCGGACAGTCTCTCCCCGCTGGGATGACTGGGGTCCTTGCCAAGTTATGGGAGGACATTACAGATGTACTTTGATTTCAAGTCGCAAGCCACCCAAAACTTGATGCCAAACTTGTCTGGTTTTGTTGCAATGTATTGCAGAAAACAGCAGAGAGTCTTTGACGGGAAAAGCGGTTAATCAATAGTGATGTGTCGACCAGGGTTGTAGGATGCGATGCAGTTGGTGACAAACGATCTCCACACTGTTATGTTTGCTAATGACAGGTGTTATGAAGGCAATCCAGAAACACAGTGTGCTTAGCGATCAGAGCGCACACAGTGATCTGACAAATACCCAAAAATACAAGAACGAGCTCTGAGACGTGGAAACTCTGTAGACTGCACACCTGATCCTATCCTAAACACAACTAAAAGCGGCTGTGGATTGCGCCTAACAACTACCTAGGCAACTCGGCACAGCCTAAGAAACTAGCTAGCCTGAAGATAGAAAAATAGGCCTGACTTGCCCCAGAGAAATTCCCCAAAGGAAAAGGCAGCCCCCCACATATAATGACTGTGAGTAAGATGAAAAGACAAAACGTAGGGATGAAATAGATTCAGCAAAGTGGGGCCCGATATTCTAGGACAGAGCGAGGACAGTAAAGCGAACTTTGCAGTCTACAAAAAACCCTAAAGCAAAACCACGCAAAGGGGGCAAAAAAAACCCACCGTGCCGAACTAACGGCACGGCGGTACACCCTTTGCGTTTCAGAGCTTCCAGCAAAACAAAAGACAAGCTGGACAGAAAAAAAGCAACAAAAAAGCAAAAAGCACTTAGCTATACAGAGCAGCAGGTCACAGGAACAATCAGGAGAAGCTCAGATCCAACACTGAAACATTGACAAGGAGCAAGGATAGCAGCATCAGGCGGAGTTAAGTAATGAAGCAGTTAACGAGCTCACCAGAACACCTGAGGGAGGAAGCTCAGAAGCTGCAGTACCACTTGTGACCACAGGAGTGAATTCAGCCACAGAATTCACAACAGTATCCCCCCTTGAGGAGGGGTCACCGAACCCTCACCAAAGCCCCCAGGCCGACCAGGATGAGCCGCATGAAAGGCACGAACAAGATCGGAAGCATGAACATCAGAGGCAAAAACCCAGGAATTATCTTCCTGAGCATAACCCTTCCATTTAACCAGATACTGGAGTTTCCGTCTAGAAACACGAGAATCCAAAATCTTCTCCACAATATACTCCAATTCCCCCTCCACCAAAACCGGGGCTAGAGGCTCAACAGATGGAACCATAGGTGCCACGTATCTCCGCAACAATGACCTATGGAATACATTATGTATGGAAAAGGAGTCTGGGAGGGTCAAACGAAAAGACACAGGATTGAGAACCTCAGAAATCCTATACGGACCAATAAAACGAGGTTTAAATTTAGGAGAGGAAACCTTCACAGGAATATGACGAGAAGATAACCAAACCAGATCCCCAACACGAAGTCGGGGACCCACACGGCGTCTGCGATTAGCGAAAAGTTGAGCTTTCTCCTGGGACAAGATCAAATTGTCCACTACCTGAGTCCAGATCTGCTGCAACCTATCCACCACAGAATCCACACCAGGACAGTCCGAAGACTCAACCTGTCCTGAAGAGAAACGAGGATGGAACCCAGAATTGCAAAAAAATGGAGAAACCAAGGTAGCCGAGCTGGCCCGATTATTAAGGGCGAACTCAGCCAACGGCAAAAAAGACACCCAATCATCCTGGTCTGCAGAAACAAAACATCTCAGATATGTTTCCAAGGTCTGATTGGTTCGTTCGGTCTGGCCATTAGTCTGAGGATGGAAAGCCGAGGAAAAGGATAGGTCAATGCCCATCCTACCACAAAAGGCTCGCCAAAACCTTGAAACAAACTGGGAACCTCTGTCAGAAACAATATTCTCAGGAATGCCATGCAACCGAACCACATGCTGAAAGAACAAAGGTACCAAATCAGAGGAGGAAGGCAATTTAGCCAAGGGCACCAGATGGACCATTTTAGAAAAGCGATCACAGACCACCCAAATGACTGACATCTTTTGAGAAATGGGAAGGTCAGAAATGAAATCCATCGAAATATGTGTCCAAGGCCTCTTTGGGACCGGCAAGGGCAAAAGCAACCCACTGGCACGAGAACAGCAGGGCTTAGCCCTAGCACAAATCCCACAGGACTGCACAAAAGTACGTACATCCCGTGACAGAGATGGCCACCAGAAGGATCTAGCCACTAACTCTCTGGTACCAAAGATTCCAGGATGACCAGCCAACACCGAACAATGAAGTTCAGAGATAAGTTTATTAGTCCACCTATCAGGGACGAACAGTTTCTCTGCTGGACAACGATCAGGTTTATTCGCCTGAAATTTTTGCAGCACCCGCCGCAAATCAGGGGAGATGGCAGACACAATGACTCCTTCCTTGAGGATACCCGCTGGCTCAGATAAACCCGGAGAGTCGGGCACAAAACTCCTAGACAGAGCATCCGCCTTCACATTTTTAGAGCCCGGAAGGTACGAAATCACAAAGTCGAAGCAGGCAAAAAATAACGACCAACGGGCCTGTCTAGGATTCAAGCGCTTGGCAGACTCGAGATAAGTCAAGTTTTTATGATCAGTCAATACCACCACGCGATGCTTAGCTCCTTCAAGCCAATGACGCCACTCCTCGAATGCCCACTTCATGGCCAGCAACTCTCGATTGCCCACATCATAATTACGCTCAGCGGGCGAAAACTTCCTGGAAAAGAAAGCACATGGTTTCATCACTGAGCAATCAGAACCTCTCTGTGACAAAACCGCCCCTGCTCCAATCTCAGAAGCATCAACCTCGACCTGGAACGGAAGAGAAACATCTGGCTGACACAACACAGGGGCAGAACAAAAACGACGCTTCAACTCCTGAAAAGCTTCCACAGCAGCAGAAGACCAATTAACCAAATCAGCACCCTTCTTGGTCAAATCGGTCAATGGTTTGGCAATGCTAGAAAAATTACAGATGAAGCGACGATAAAAATTAGCAAAGCCCAGGAACTTTTGCAGACTTTTCAGAGATGTCGGCTGAATCCAATCCTGGATGGCTTGGACCTTAACTGGATCCATCTCGATAGTAGAAGGGGTAAAGATGAACCCCAAAAATGAAACTTTCTGCACACCGAAGAGACACTTTGATCCCTTCACAAACAAAGAGTTAGCACGCAGGACCTGAAAAACCATTCTGACCTGCTTCACATGAGACTCCCAATCATCTGAGAAGATCAAAATGTCATCCAAGTAAACAATCAGGAATTTATCCAGATACTCACGGAAGATGTCATGCATAAAAGACTGAAACACAGATGGAGCATTGGCAAGTCCGAACGGCATCACTAGATACTCAAAATGACCCTCGGGCGTATTGAATGCAGTTTTCCATTCATCTCCTTGCCTGATTCTCACCAGATTATACGCACCACGAAGATCTATCTTAGTGAACCAACTAGCCCCCTTAATCCGAGCAAACAAGTCAGATAACAATGGCAAGGGATACTGAAATTTAACAGTGATCTTATTAAGAAGGCGGTAATCAATACACGGTCTCAGCGAACCATCCTTCTTGGCTACAAAGAAGAACCCTGCTCCCAGTGGTGATGACGATGGGCGAATATGTCCCTTCTCCAGGGATTCCTTCACATAACTGCGCATAGCGGCGTGTTCGGGCACGGATAAATTAAATAATCGACCTTTAGGGAATTTACTACCAGGAATCAAATTGATAGCACAATCACAATCCCTATGCGGAGGTAGAGCATCGGACTTGGGCTCTTCAAATACATCCTGATAATCAGACAAGAACTCTAGGACCTCAGAAGGGGTGGATGACGAAATCGACAAAAATGGAACATCACCATGTACCCCCTGACAACCCCAGCTGGATACCGACATGGAATTCCAATCCAATACTGGATTATGGGTTTGTAGCCATGGCAACCCCAACACGACCACATCATGCAGATTATGCAACACCAGAAAGCGAATAACTTCCTGATGTGCAGGAGCCATGCACATGGTCAGCTGGGCCCAGTATTGAGGTTTTTTCTTGGCCAAAGGTGTAGCATCAATTCCTCTCAATGGAATAGGACACCGCAAAGGCTCCAAGAAAAACCCACAATGTTTAGCATAATCCAAATCCATCAGATTCAGGGCAGCGCCCGAATCCACAAACGCCATGACAGAAAACGACGACAAAGAGCATATCAAGGTAATAGACAGAAGGAATTTGGACTGTACAGTACCAATGACGGCAGACCTAGCGGACCGCTTAGTGCGCTTAGGACAATCAGAAATAGCATGAGTGGAATCACCACAGTAGAAACACAGACCATTCAGACGTCTGTATTCCTGCCGTTCAACTCTAGTCATAGTCCTATCGCACTGCATAGGCTCAGGTTTAACCTCAGGCAGTACCGCCAAATGGTGCACAGATTTACGCTCGCGCAAGCGTCGACCGATCTGAATGGCCAAAGACAAAGACTCATTCAAACCAGCAGGCATAGGAAATCCCACCATGACATCCTTAAGAGCCTCAGAGAGACCCTTTCTGAACAAAGCTGCCAGCGCAGATTCATTCCACTGAGTGAGTACTGACCATTTCCTAAATTTCTGACAATATACTTCTATATCATCCTGACCCTGGCACAAAGCCAGCAAATTTTTCTCAGCCTGATCCACTGAATTAGGCTCATCGTACAGCAATCCGAGCGCCAGGAAAAACGCATCGACACTACTCAATGCAGGGTCTCCTGGCGCAAGAGAAAATGCCCAGTCTTGAGGGTCGCCGCGCAAAAAAGAAATAATAATCAAAACCTGTTGAATAGGATTACCAGAAGAATGAGGTTTCAAGGCCAGAAATAGCTTACAATTATTTTTGAAACTTAGAAACTTAGTTCTATCTCCAAAAAACAAATCAGGAATAGGAATTCTTGGTTCTAACATAGATTTCTGATCAATAGTATCTTGAATTGTTTGTACATTTATAACGAGATTATCCATTGAAGAGCACAGACCCTGAATATCCATGTCCACACCTGTGTCCAGAATCACCCAAATGTCTAGGGGAAAAAAAAAAAGTGAACACAGAGCAGAAAAAAAAAAAAAAATGATGTCAGAACTTTTTCTTTCCCTCTATTGAGAATCATTAGTTCGGCTCCTTGTACTGTTATGTTTGCTAATGACAGGTGTTATGAAGGCAATCCAGAAACACAGTGTGCTTAGCGATCAGAGCGCACACAGTGATCTGACAAATACCCAAAAATACAAGAACGAGCTCTGAGACGTGGAAACTCTGTAGACTGCACACCTGATCCTATCCTAAACACAACTAAAAGCGGCTGTGGATTGCGCCTAACAACTACCTAGGCAACTCGGCACAGCCTAAGAAACTAGCTAGCCTGAAGATAGAAAAATAGGCCTGACTTGCCCCAGAGAAATTCCCCAAAGGAAAAGGCAGCCCCCCACATATAATGACTGTGAGTAAGATGAAAAGACAAAACGTAGGGATGAAATAGATTCAGCAAAGTGGGGCCCGATATTCTAGGACAGAGCGAGGACAGTAAAGCGAACTTTGCAGTCTACAAAAAACCCTAAAGCAAAACCACGCAAAGGGGGCAAAAAAAACCCACCGTGCCGAACTAACGGCACGGCGGTACACCCTTTGCGTCTCAGAGCTTCCAGCAAAACAAAAGACAAGCTGGACAGAAAAAAAGCAACAAAAAAGCAAAAAGCACTTAGCTATACAGAGCAGCAGGTCACAGGAACAATCAGGAGAAGCTCAGATCCAACACTGAAACATTGACAAGGAGCAAGGATAGCAGCATCAGGCGGAGTTAAGTAATGAAGCAGTTAACGAGCTCACCAGAACACCTGAGGGAGGAAGCTCAGAAGCTGCAGTACCACTTGTGACCACAGGAGTGAATTCAGCCACAGAATTCACAACACCACACATCGGAGATTGCAGCAAACTTATCGGTCTCCACTCGCTCACTGCGCGTGAACATGTCATCAAAGCATAGGTGTTGCATGATGTCTTGAAAGAGGTTTCGGGTCATAGTGGCAATGATCCTTGGGTTTCCCAGGTTTGCTGACCAGCTGTCACGTAGTGATGGAACCTTGGTCACCCCCCGCAAGATAATGACTGAAATAAATGCCATTTGTTCCGGGAGACCCATAAACCAATCCACCTGCTCCGTGTGACGTGCATGTTGAGTAGTCTATTCTTCAATGCTACGAAGCATGTCAAGACTGATAAAACAGAGGAAGCTCTAAAGGCGACTCTGGACACTTCGTCTGGCCTTAGCACTTGGCTCTCCATCTGTAGGGTACGGTTCTATTGGGGTCAAATGGAGATGTTTCCCCACTTGTACTTCATGCCACACTGTGCCATCTTTTGTGGTCTATGTCGGCTCACTCGCCAACCGAGCTCTCTTTTTTGGTAGAGGCGGAGTCTCCTCATCTGCAAGATAAATAATTTCAAATAAGCATTTTGTTTTGGTTCAAAATAAAAAAGATAGTCAGGAAATAAAATAGGTAACTCACACTGCCTTTTTTTTGCATCCTGTTCTGTCCGTTTTTGAAACAAGCAGAACAGGATCCCTTTTGGCCCCCATGCACCGAGGGTGATGTCCATGTGCTATCCGTGAATCTACAGATAGCGCTGTCTGCTGTCACCACATACTCACCTCCCTCCAGCGCCTCTTCTCCTCTCACTTCCGGTTCACTCTTGGGCTCAGTGAAGTGAATATTCATAAGCCTAATGAGCGGCACTGGAAGTGAGAGGAACTGTCAGCGCTGGACTGAGGTGAATATGAAATTCTTTATTTGTAGGCTTTTCACTTTCCTCCGTGGTCCGTGCACACGGAAGTCACCAACCCTTATCTGCACCAACCCCTGCAAAACATAGGATCCAAATGAACAGGCAAAAAAGGGAGTGTGAAGCCAGCCTAACCTGAAAACAGCTCAGAGTCCGAATCCGGTTGAAGGACTATGTCTTCTCCATCTGAGTCAGAAGGGTTTGTGTTGCTCAGAATCAGTTCCAATGCCTCGTCAATGGTGTGCCTTCTCTCCATTTTCTTTCCTGTGAACAAAATAGGTTTCTCCCCCACAGCACATAAAGCTGCATGCAAATTTGCTAATGCGATGCAGCTGGGGGGGTGGGCAGACACTCAGGAGCAGCTCACATTCTCACAAGCAACCCCCACACTCAGGAATAGATTGCATTCTTCTGTATACACACTCTTATCTTAAGGTACTGTCACACTAGACGATATCGCTAGCGATCCGTGACGTTGCAGCGTCCTCGCTAGCGATATCGTCCAGTGTGACAGGCAGCAGCGATCAGGCCCCTGCTGGGAGATCGCTGGTCGGGGAAGAATGTCCAGAACTTTATTTCGTCGCTGGACTCCCCGTAGACATCGCTGAATCGGCGTGTGTGACACCGATTCAGCGATGTCTTTGCTGGTAACCAGGGTAAACATCGGGTAACTAAGCGCAGGGCCGCGCTTAGTAACACGATGTTTACCCTGGTTACCATCCTAAAAGTAAAAAAACAAACAGTACATACTTACCTACAGCCGTCTGTCCTCCAGCGCTGTGCTCTGCTCTCCTCCTGCTCTGGCTGTGAGCGTCGGTCAGCCGGAAAGCAGAGCGGTGACGTCACCGCTCTGCTTTCTGGCTGCCCGGCGCTCACAGCCAGACCAGAGAAGCAGAGCGCCGAGGACAGACAGCGGTAGGTAAGTATGTAGTGTTTGTTTTTTTACTTTTTAGGATGGTAACCAGGGTAAACATCGGGTTACTAAGCGCGGCCCTGCGCTTAGTTACCCGATGTTTACCCTGGTTACCGGGGACCTCGGGATCGTTGGTCGCTGGAGAGCTGTCTGTGTGACAGCTCTCCAGCGACCAAACAATGACGCTGCAGCGATCCGGATCGTTGTCGGTATCGCTGCAGCGTCGCTATGTGTGACGGTACCTTTAGATAATCCCCCTGCAGATTCCTCAGGCAAGAGCACATTTACAAATAAAAGGATGCTAATTAAGGTGTCAATATGGACTGAGGGTCATTTGACCCTCTCTCAGAACTTCAGGGGGGATCTTGAAATTCCTGGGACTTCTAGTGTTAAAGGGATAGAGTTTATATTCATGATGCCACCTGCGGTATTCGGTCAGAGGGGACCGACGCAGCTTTAAGGGGTCCGCTGGGGTGATGTTATGGCAGCTAGATGGTATACCTTCCCACAGGTGAAGTATATCCCCAGGGCTTCCCAGTGTGTAGATGGTGGTATGGTGAGAGGCGCAGAGAAGGGCGAGGACACAAGGTTCCAGTCTCTTTACCTTTTACTGAAGACTTCAGCATCCACAGTCCAGGGCACCAGATCATAGGGAAGGCAGAGAAGTCTGGGCAGTCAAGAGACAAGCGAGTTCCCCTGGGTAAGTCAGGTGGTAGCCTAACACTCTGCGCTTCTGTCGCTAAGTCCCTGCTGCCACTAAGTGTCTCAACAAGGTCTTTAATCGTTCTGCTGGAAAATTTAACCGTGAGCACTACTAGAGAAGGGGTGCTAAGGACTGGTTCCCAAACCATATAGATTAATAGTAAGAGACCTAGCACTCAACTTTAGGTAAGATGCAGCCGGAAAAATTTATTGAGCAAATAGGAAGATTCCTGGAGCTGTAGTGCTCTCCGACGTGGCATCCACCGCTTGTCTCCTGTTTTGCTCCCCAATGTGACATCCACCGCTTGTCATCCATAGCTCCAGGAATCTTCCTGTTTGCTCATAGCAGGTTTGCCTACAACAACCACGCTGAACTAATTTTGATATATGATCGTGCAGCGATTATAATTCCCGTTACAGGCTTTTATTTAACAACCTTCTGTAACTGATGAAGGTCACAATTGACCAAAACGTTTTCCTGGATTTACTACAATACATTTTTCCTGCTGCATCTTATCTAAAGTTGAGTGCTAGGTCTCTTACTTTTAATCATTCTCTGCTCGGGCCATGTGAACTGGGGTCTGTTCTCAGTGACTCCAGTCTCCTAGGTGCTGCTGTGCCACAGGTAATTATGGGCAAAGTCCGCGCAGGCAAGAGACAAGCGAGTTCCCCTGGGTAAGTCAGGTGGGAGCCTACAATTCTGCACTTCTGTCTCTAAGGCTACGTTCACATTTGCGGTGCGTTGGGCGCAACCGCGGCGACGCATGCGTCATGCGCCCCTATATTTAACATGGGGGTGCATGGACATGCGTTGTCTTGCATTTTGTGATGCATGCGTCTTTTTTGGCGCAAGCGTCAGGGCGCAGAGGAAGCAGCAGGTTGCTTTTTTTTTGCGTCCAAAGTCGTCCAAAAATGGACGCATGCGTCACAAAACAATGCGTTTTTGCATGTGTTTTGCATGCGTTGTGCATTGCGTCACCTTGTGCGTTGCGTCGCCGGTGCGTCGCCGACGCAACACACAACAACGCAAATGTGAACGTAGCCTAAGTCCCTGCTGCCACTAAGTGTCTCAACAAGGTTTTTAATCATTCTGCTGTCCTAGGACAGGTACCTGTATGGCAGGCAGCTCGGGCCGTGTGAACTGGGGTCTGTTCTCGGTGACTCCAGGCTCCTAGGTGCTGCTGTGCCACAGGTAATTATGGGCAAAGTCCTTGTAGCATAATACCCTCTGGTTATGCTCTTTGCTTTATAATCCACAAAAGCCTCGGGCTCCCGGTACCCGGATTCTTGCACTGATACTCTTCAGAGACCTGCTCATGGCCTCCTGGAGCTCTTTCTTTCCTCTGTGCTCCACTCCTGTCTGTCCTCGCACACAGACTTCTACTACAAACTGAGCTGTCTCCACCTCCAAACCAAGATCTTTATTCAGGGAAGCTGCCCTAAAAAAGTGCTTGGAGCTCCCCCTCCTGGCCTGGAAGTGGAAGGTGTTGTGTGTTTGTAAACCTACCAAAGAAAATCTCCCTTGTCTCCAGACATTGCACTATCCTCCCCGTGAGGAAGACAGCACTACTGTGATACCCAAACTCCTGGGTTGCCACACCTACTCTGAAGCATGACCGCCTCGTAACAGTGGGATGAATTATGATGCTACTAGAGATGAGCAAACCTGAACTTATACGTTTAGCATTTGTACAGTTAGTATCTAGTGCTAAATGCCGAACAAGGTATAAATCCATGAGAGAGAGACTTTTTGGATTAAAAGTCCCGGTCCCTTTTATTTTCAATGGGATTAGGGTTCTAGTTCTAATTCAAGTTTGAGTACAACTCTGGTACCCAAACCGAGCTTTTAAATAAAGTTTAGGTCGGGTACCAAAACTCGAGCTTCCACGGATCTGCTCATACCTAGATTCCACCACTCGCATATTTAAATCCATTACTATAAAAATGCCAAAGCACCAGCACAATAAATTACATTATAAAATTTCCAACATAAGTTTTCTTTTATTTAGGGAAGATACATATTGTAAGAATTACTTCATCAAACGAACATCATTCCATTTAATACAGATACATACTGTATACGACCTGCAAAAATGATTTTTTTTTTCTTTTCTTTAAAAAAAAACAACAGTCAACACTTTTGAATTAAACATCCCCAATCTATCGGTTCACTAGTAGTGTTTGAGCGTTATTAGCAACTCGCAACATTTCCGGAAAGTCAACTCTCTGATCAAACAAACTGAACTATCATTAAACTGCTAGATTGCGGATGTTTGATTGTCGACCAGTTAATGAAAAAGAAGAAGGCAAACATATCTCAGGTCATAAATGTATTTGCATTATATAGACTGATGCTCATTTAATTAACTAGTTCTTGAAATATGAACCTTTGCTAAATAAAAGAAGGCTTATGATTTTAATGAAAAATGCATAATGTAAATTAATGTACTGATGCCAGGATACTGAATTTATCTTGAATTAATACAGTAGCATATTTTAAAGACACCATGACTCCTGGCAATTTGTCACTATATTGATTTATATCAGGATTGAGCCATTCATTTTACTAAGAAGCCACATAAGAAATTGGGACTGTTTTGGTGGGTGAACCAATAGAATGAACTTAATTCTCCTCAATTTTAATTCCCTCAGAAGGTATTTCCGGCTATCTCCCCAGTTTATTAGGCTCTCTGACTTGGCTCCTGTATTCTGTTTTGTATTTCCCACTAATTTCAGCTTGCATTGTGACCATTCACTTGTCTCTTGATTTGGTCTTTAAAGTGACTTCTTGGCTTTCACCCTGCTAGGCAACCCTTTCTGTCTCTGATTTACTCTTCTGGATGACATTCCTTCCATGGATGCAATCCACTAGGCCCCATTGTAAGATCAGATTCGAGTTCAGAAGTTAAAGGGTGATTGAGGGTTCCTCTGGAATCTGACAGAAAGAGTGGCTTGTGCCAAGTCTGTCCGAGGTAGCCTTTTTAAGCCTGAGGCCTTTGATAGATCTAAGGCTACGTTCACATTAGCGTTGCGCCGCCGTGCGTCGGCGACGCAACGCGTGACGCACGCTAAAACGCGCGCAAACGCGCGCAAAAACGCGCGCGTTTTGCGACGCGTGCGTCGTTTTCCGACGAAAATCGGACGCACAGAAAATGCTACATGTAGCGTTTTCTTGCGTCCGACGCTAGCGTCGGAAACGACGCACGTGGCGAAAAACGCCACCAAAACGACGCACGCGTCCCCTATGTTAAACATAGGGGCGCGTCGCCGCTGCGTCGCCGGCGCAACAGCGACGCACATTGGCGGAACGCCAATGTGAACGTAGCCTAACTAGTGCATCCACAAGCATATAGTGTTTGTGTTATACAAGCCTATCTTATCTACTCCTGCTTTGCTGATGCAGAGTAAATACTCACTAGCCCGGACATATTCCTGGAATTTAAAGGATCAGTAATATCATTTACCACTTATCCCTGATCTCTATAACATCTACTGGAAGTCCATTTATTCACCAAGTTCGATCTCAGTTGTGCTTATAACCATAATCCGTATTAGAGAAAGAGATGAGTGGAAGACAGCATTTAACACACCTGATGGTCACTAAAAGTATCTGATGAAGCCTTATGGGATCAGTAATGCAGCGGTTGTTTTTCTAAATTTTGTTAACATATTCAGAGACTTTAGTGGTCAATACAGTATGTCGTTGTCTATCTGGATGACACCTTAGTTTATTATTAAAACTATGAATAAAAGGAAGCCTTATGCCAAGTATATGTAAAAAAAATATATGAAAATCTGTGTATCTGTAGTTCTTTTTAGTTTATTGACGTTTCTTCTGCATGACGATTTTATACGTCCCACATCTTCTCGATCTTGCCCAGCGAACTGACTATTCTTTCTACCAGCTTGTGCCAGGGAACAACAGCTGACTCTGTGGCCTTTGTCCAGGGACCCTTGTGTAAGTTCAAATCCATGTACAGGAGTTGAAGGGTAAAGACCAAGGCAACCTCTAGGTTTTGGGAAACGGAGTAACTTTCGCTTTGCCAGTTTTTGGTTGCCTTTTTGGAGCTCAGAGGGCACTACTAACAGTGCCCGTGTGACAGTGTTGCAATGCTGTGTTGCACTGGAGCTGCATCTAAGAATCAGGTTTACGCAGGTCAAGTACATTCTGCATCCAAGCAGGTTGTAATTCTGCCTGCACCAAACCGCCACTTAGTTACATTTGATTTCTTACCCTTTGGCTGCACTGTCCAGTGCTATATGTGGCTCACTGGACATAATATCTCCAGGTCTGAAATAGAATATGGTGTTGTGCTTCTTTACTTAGAAGTGGATGATTTTTTTTTTGTCCTTCCATATTCCACATTAGCAAAGTGGATGATGTAGCTGCCATAGTGAGTAATGCCTGGAATTATAAAGTCTTGATGGTATATATTTAAATGTTTTATGAAAGAGAATTTTAAACAGGCATACCCAGAATATCATTGCTAGATATGAATTGCATTCTCTAAAATAATTAATACAAATACAATAACAAATAAATGGAGCCAAAAATATGTTAAATGCATTTATATTTTTGTGGGATTTTTGAAGTACTTGAACTTTCAGGTATTTATTTATGGCTGAGCTGTACATACAGAAAATACAGTGATTGGCAGTTTCTATGTGATTTTGGTACTTGTTGTCTTTTTATGACTTGACCTTCATTAAAAAGTCCTGCTGAGAGCTGAACACTTCAGTTGAAAGGAATATTTTCACTGTGAAAAGGTCCTCAGGAATCAGGCACGGTATTTGTGGAAGTCATATGTTAAATTTACAATATTACAAAGCTTTGTGTCAAGAGAGGCCTTACACTTTTCACATGGGTGAGCAAAAGGTCACATCTCATCTTCTCAGCCTGTAGCTTAGAATCCAACCAGATTTTTCAGTTTTGAGTCTTTGTTCTGCTTGGAAATTCATCTCTTTCCAATCAATGCTGCTAAAGTCTTATTTACTAATTGACGTAAAAAAATTTGATAATGTGATTTCGAAAGTTAATAAATACTCAGTATGACATTTATGTCTATATTAAAGCTAAAATTGTATTGTATTTGCGATAAAATTGTTATTATTATGTATTTATTATTGTCACGTCATTTATTTGATGGTGCTTTATATGTGAAAAGGGGTACACATAACAAAAAAGAAGTAAAATAAACTTGAACAAAATGGTACAGGAGGAGAGAGGCCGTGTTCTCACAATCTACAAGGGATGGATGAGGAAACAGTGAGGATACAGTAGGTGAGGGTAGAGCTGGTTGTGCAGTGGTTTGGTGGAACAAGGGTTACTGCAGGTTGTAGGCTTGTTGTAAGAGGTAGTTAGGTAAATGTACTTTCTTTACTACTAATTATTACAGATGAGTGAATTGATTCTAAATTAATCCACTTTGCAATGAATTTCCAAAAAATTTGTAATCTAAAAATTACAATTTTTAGGGGATTTGGTTTGTGTAAAAGTATCAAAATGACTAGAAGCCCATAGCTATTTTTGCTGGAATTTGAGGGCTAAAAAAGGGGTTAAAAAATAATATTTTTTTATCTTTACCCAGAAATGAAAAGAAGACAAAATTGTGCTGATCGGAGGACCATGCAATTGTGCGACAGGTATGGGCAGGGACAAAGAGAGGAGAGTAAAAAAAAAAGTTTAATTTTTTTACCCCCTTCCATGCAGATTTGAATCACACAAAATGTATTCAAGGCAAACTAACATGACCTAGTGGGACTTAATAAAATGACAGAACCAGAAGAAAAAATACCCAGAAGCCAATCGGAAGAAATAGCAGTGGCAGAACAGGTATTGGAGAGGGCAAAGAAGAGGTGAATTTAAAAGTTTATTTTAGCAACTAGCTCACATTGAACTGAGCGTGAAAAAGCAGCTGCTTGTGACCAGCGATTACCTTAACCCCTTCATGACCGGAGGTATTTTTGGTTTTGCGTTTTTGTTTTTCGCTCCCCTTCTTCCCAGAGCCACGACTTTTTTATTTTTCCATCAGTATGGTCATATGAGGGCTTGTTTTTTGCAGGACAAGTTGTCCTTTTGAACAAGACCACTGGTTTTAACATATCTTGTCTTGAAAAACAGAAAAATATTTCAAAGTGCGATGACATTGCAAAATGTGCAATCCCACAGTTATTTTTTGTTTTGATTTTTTACTAGGTTCACAAAATGCTAGAACTGACCTTCCATTATGATTCTCCAGGTCATTACAAGTTCATAATTAAGTAAATAAGGCAGCACACTGCAGCGCTAAAACCTGCAAACTTGAAACACAAAATTTGAACTGCATTACTGCACTAGAAATATGAAAAATGAGAGCGTTTAGCTCATAAAAATTGCCAATTTTATGTGTACCTGGTAGCCCCTTTATGGCATCTCTCTTATACCAGGTCCTACACTTGCCTTACCTCGCTGAGAATAAACGTCTCCATCTGAATGGGTACATGTGAAACCTCTTCTTAGACTAAAATTTTCTCTCTCTGTGGAGGGGTATTGGACCTGCTGTAATTAAAACACCTGAGGCTAGGAGGCGGAGTGCACGATCAGCAGGCTAAGGAATACATTTCAAAAACCTGACCGGCACATCACATGTACCCATTCAGATGGAGACGTTTATTCTCAGCGAGGTAAGGCAAGTGTAGGACCTGGTATAAGAGAGATGCCGTAAAGGGGCTACCAGGTACACATAAAATTGGCCATATTTATGCGCTAAACGCTCTCATTTTTCATATTTCTAGTGCAGTAATGCAGTTCAAATTTCGTGTTTCAAGTTTGCAGGTTTTAGCGCTGCAGTGTGCTGCCTTATTTACTTAACTATATACGAGTTGGCGACTCTAGGTTCAGCACCTGTTCACACTTAGTCTATGTTTGGATGTGCCGGTCAGGTTTTTGAAATGTATTCTTTAGCCTGCTGATCGTGCACTCCGCCTCCTAGCCTCAGGTGTTTTAATTACAGCAGGTCCAATACCCCTCCACAGAGAGAGAGAATTTTAGTCTAAGAAGAGGTTTCACATGTACCCATTCAGATGGAGACGTTTATTCTCAGCGAGGTAAGGCAAGTGTAGGACCTGGTATAAGAGAGATGCCGTAAAGGGGCTACCAGGTACACATAAAATTGGCTATTTTTATGCGCTAAACGCTCTCATTTTTCATATTTCTAGTGCAGTAATGCAGTTCAAATTTCGTGTTTCAAGTTTGCAGGTTTTAGCGCTGCAGTGTGCTGCCTTATTTACTTAACTATATATGAATTGGCGACTCTAGGTTTAGCACCTGTTCACACTTAGTCTATGTTTGGATGTGCCGGTCAGGTTTTTGAAATGTATTACAAGTTCATAGACACCAAACATGTCTAGGTTATTTTTATCTAAGTGGTGAAAAAAAATTCCAAACTTTGTTAAAAAAAAGGTGCCATTTTCTGATACCCGTAGCGTCTCCATTTTTTATGATCTCAGGTCAAGTGAGGGCTTATTTTTTGTACGCCAAGCTGATGATTTTAATGATACCCTTTTGGTGCAGATACAATTTTTTGATTGCATTAAAATGCAATAACAGCCTATGTCGTGGCGAAAAAAACAAAACGTAATTCTGGCATTTTTACTTTTTTTCTCGCTGCACTGTTTAGGGATGAGGTTAATCCTTTTTTATTGATAGATCGGGCTATTCTGAACACGGTGATACCACATATGTGTATGTTTGATTTTTTTGTTGTTTTATTTTGAATGGGGCGAAAGAAGGCCGATTTGAACTTTTATATATCATTTTTTAATGTTAAAAACTCTTTTCAACTTTTGGCATGCTTCGTTAGTCTCCATGGGAGATTGGTTCTGCTACATACAAGTGATGATCAGATCACCTGCATGTAGCAGAATACCTCACTTGCTGTGAGCGCCGACCACCGTGTCTGTACGAGTTGTGGCTGTGACGAACAAACTAATTTTACTCTATTACTATGTCTGTACAAGTTGTGGAAGGGCCAAAAAAATATTTTTACTCGAACGCTGAGTCTGCACAAGTTGTTGCCTGGCAAAAAAATAATACTACTCCACTCTTGTGTCTCTACGAGTTTTGGCATTGCCCAAAAAACTAATTTTACGATACTGCTGTGCCCATGCCCAAAATACTAATTTTACTTTACCACTGTGCCTGTACAAGTTCAGGGGGGCCTAAAAAAAAATATATTTTTACTCTACCGCTGTGTCTGTATGAGTTGTGGTCGGGCCTAAAAAATTTTTTTACTCTACTGCTATGTCTGTACAAGTTGTGACCAGACATAGAAACTAATTTAAGTCTACCACTCTGTCTGTACGAGTTGTGGCTATGCCTAAAAAACTAATTTTACTCTACCGATGTGTCTGTACGAGTTGTGACGGTGCCTAAAAAACTTTTTTCTCTACCACTGTGTTTGGATGAGTTTTGACAGTGCCTCAACAACCAAGTTTACTCTTCCACTGTGTCTGTACAAGTTGTGGTCGCGCCTAAAAAAAATAATTTTACTCGACCCCTGTGTCTGTACTAAATGTGGAGGTGCCTAAAAAATAATTTGAATCTACCGCTGCATCTGTACAAGTTGTGGCTGTGCCTAAAAAATAATTTTACTCTACTGCTATGTCTGTGCAAATTGTGTCTAGGTCTAGAAAATAATTTTACTCTATCACTAGGTCTGCACGACCTGTATCCATGCCTAAAAAACATAATTTATTGCTGTGTCTGTATGAGTTGGGGCAGTGCCTAAAAAAAATGAATTTTACTGTACCGCTGTTTCTGCATAAGTTCAGTGCCTAAAAAACTAATTTTTTTCTATTGCTGTGTTTGGATGAGTTGTGACAGTTCCTAAACAACTAATTTTACACTTCCACAGTGTCTGTACAAGTTGTGGTCATGCCTAAAAAACTATTTTTACTGTGGCTGGGCCTTAAAACTAATTGTACTCTTACCACTGTGTCTGTATGAGTTGTGTCTCCATGAAAAAAAATTATTTTACTCTACCACTATGTCTGTACAAGTTGTGTAAGGGCCTAAAAATATATATTTTTACTCTACCACTGTGTCTGTACGAGATGTGACCAAGCCTAAAAAAATAATTTCACTCTACAGTATGTTTGTACATGTTATAGCAAATAGATCAATGGCTGCACTCAACTGTACTAAAGCAGGGAAATGTGTGATACATGAAATGTGAATAGCCTAATGGCTTGTGAAATCTGTGAAAAAACACATGAGATGCTTAGCATAAGATTTGGTGGATGGGCTCACATTTTTTGGCCAAATCTTGTGCTAAGCATCTCATGTGTTTTTTTCATAGATTTCACAAGCCATTATGCTATTCACATTTCATGTACTATTTTTTCTGACTTGAACGCCCCGCCCTTCACCATGCTGTGATTTTAATTACATCCAAACACAGTTGGTTCCGACCTTCCTATAAATGCAGGCTTTACCATGTTTTTAGCCAGAGGTAAGTGTTCACACTAGGCAGTAAGGTCAAGGACCCATCCGATCTGAGATTACCTTGACGTTTGGTGGATGGGCTCTTTATTTTTTGGCCAAATCTTGAGCTAAGCATCTCATGTGTTTTCTCATAGATTTCACGTGCCATTATGCTATTCACATTTCATGTATCGCACATTTCCTTGCTTTAGTACAATTGAGTGCAGCCATTGATCTATTTGCTATGTAAGTCTTTTTTGGTTATGCACCAGTTCAGACTAGATTGCTGTTCAGTCAGTTTACCTATACTTACTTTGTACAAGTTAAGTCTGGACCTAAAAAAATGTTTTACTTTATCGCTGTTTGTCTGGACAAGTTTTAGCTGTGCCAAAAAAGCTAATTTTACTCTCTGTACGAGTAGTGTGCCTAAAAACCAATTTCAAAATTGAGAAGAGCATCAAGGTGACGTGGACATGATGGTGCTGGTGTAGCTGCTGCTGGTGTATCTGCTGCATTGTCATCCTGTGCCTGATATGTGCCCAAATGAAACACCTTCTTATGGTTCTCATATACGACAGAACATTTTGCGTCATTTCATAGGTCCGAGTGCCATTACACGAATGGTGTCCATTAAGACATACTGACTAGTGTAGTTTTTAACATTCCTATTTTCCTTTAATAGTATTATTAAAAGTTAAATTTTATAGTCTCAGTTAGGGATTTTTTGCCTTTTGGCAATTTGTGATGTAATGCGTGGCATGAATAATGCACACGGTCAGTAGACGACCGCAGCAGGGCAGGGCGAAACACAGTTGCCAATTGCAGCCTCTTTCTGCAGTGTGCAGACAGTCAAAGAGGGAAGGAATTAGAAATGAGTGGAAGGTGATGTGTGGGATGGTGAAGTACTAGACCCCACATGGAGCGAAGGCCATCCTAGTAATGTGCGCAGTTCGGAGGAAGGGGAGGTGGCCACACTGTGCTAGCAACACAAAAAAAGAGCTAGCAGAGTTCAAAGGCACAGCAGCCTAGCCAGTACATCAGAATCTACTGCCCATGTCACCGCTGAAATGAGCACACCAAAGACAGCTCAAAAGAGCTCCCTTATGTGGCATTTCTTCAGGCGATGTGCTGATGAGGAGCGATGAGTGGTTTGCGCACTGTGCTATCAGAGCCTGAAACAAGGCATAAATCTTCTAAACATAAGCAACACTGGCATGACGAGGCATCTGAATTTCAAGCACAAGGTGCAGTAGAGTACACACCTTAAAAAGCATGACAAATCTAAGCCTCCTCCTGCTTCCTCGACTGATGCAGTCTCAGCTTCTTTGGCTCACGATCAACAGTGCCACCTGCCACTCCGCAAAGAGAGGATGTGACAGCACAACCACAACCAGCAGTGTCACCAAGCATCTCCACTCCATCTCATGGAGATGTTCAGCTGTCCATCCCCCAAATTCTCAAGAGAAAAAGATCACCACCTACCCACCCATGAGCCATGGTTCTGAATAACAGCATTTACAAAGTACTGGTCTTTAAAATGCTGCCATTCCAGCTGATGGAGATGGACACTTTTAAAAAAAATAATGGCAGTGGCTGTCCCACAGTACATTGTTCCCAGCTGCCACTACTCTAGACCAAATCAGGTGTGCACTGCACAACACCATCAATGGGAAGGTCCACATAACCTCCATAGCTGCTCTGCAGAACAATATGACTTCACTAATGTGTGTGCTTTGTTGTGCTGCTACAAATACTCCACCAATATGTTCAGCACTGATTACACAATCATCAGCATTTCCATGCCAATTATATACCAAAAAAGAACCACTTGAAAAAAATATATATAAATAAAACCAAAATAATCACAAACAATCATATTATATTCAAAATATAAATAAGTTTATTGAAGACACCAATCCAATTTAACACAAAAACATAATTAAAAAATATACAAGTCTAAAAAACAAGGGGAGCAGAGCACCACCCGTAATCCGATTCAATTACGAAAATAGCATACGGTACTATGTAAATCCAAATAACCATAAATAGGGAGACATGTATTTCATATTCACAATCTCATAAATAATAATTAATAAAGTGCTATAGATATATATCCAAATCCAAGTAGTATAAAGTGCATAAGTAATAGGGTACATGTAGCCCCAAAATATATCATCAAGTGCACAAGTATAAGTCACATACAATGATTCCTAATAGGGGAGTGTGGGATAGCGGTAGCACCACGTGGGAAATGAATCCTGGTTAGTATATGGATGTTTTCATCATGTTTTAGTAACTCCCCTATTAGGAATCATTGTATGTGACTTATACGTGTGCACTTTATGAAACTAGTTTCTTTGGGGAATCGAAGCCACACAGCGCAGGAGCTCTGGAATGCCATCAAGCAGGAGAGCGATGTGTGGTTAGTGCCAGCGAATCTCCAGCCAGGCATGGTAGTGTGTGACAATGGCCGAAATCTGGTGGCAGCTTTGGCCATTGGCAACCTCACTCACATCCCATGTCTTGCACATGTGCTCAATTTGGAGTTTTCTGAGGGACTATCCGGATCTTGATGCACTGCTGCACAAGGTCCGCCTAGAGTGTGCTCACTTGCGGCGTTCCAGCTTGGCAAGATCCCGCATTGCTGCTCTGCAGCGCCGATTCCGCCTTCCGGAACACCGCATCATATGTGACCTACCTACCAGGTGGAATTCCACGTTACATATTTTGGAGCGGTTGTGTGAGCAGCAGCAAGCAGTAATGGAGTACCAGCTGCATCAGGCGAAAAAAAGTCGCAGTCAGCGCCGATCAGACTTCACGACCACAGAGTGGGCCACTATGAAGGACGTCTGCCAGGTTTTGCGTCCTTTCGATTATTCCACGCGGATGGCAAGTGCAGATGATGCACTAGTCAGCATGACTGTCCCCCTTATCTGCCTGCTTCAACAAACTTTGCAAGCGTTAAGGGATGATGTTGTGGAAGAGGTGGAGGATGAGGAGTCACCTTTTCCATCAGCTTCTGGAGAGTCAGCGCCACGTGGTTCTTCACAAAGGGGTACGCAGGGGCCACTTTGTGAGGAGGATGAGGAGGAGTCAATGGAGGAGGAAGAGCTCCATCCAGAGGAGGGAGTGAGACAATTGTCCAGTGGTCAGTGTGTACAGCGAGGGTGGGGTGATGACGAGCGGGCAGAGATCATGTCTCAAGCAGGGGACAGCGTTTCTGGGCCAGTTGGCAGTCTGCAGCACATGGTGGATTTCATGCTGCAGTGCCTGAGAAACGACCGCCGTATCGACCACATTCTCAACATGCCTGATTATTGGGTGTTAAGTAAAAAGGGCAGCACACTGCAGCGCCAAAACATGCAAACTTGAAAACATGAAATTTGAACTGCATTACTGCACTAGAAATATGAAAAATGAGAGCTTTTAGCGCATAAAAATGGCCATATTTATGTGTTCCTCGTAGCCACTTTACGGCATCTCTCTTATACGAGGTCCTACGCTTGACCTACCTCACCGAGAATAAACGTCTCCATCTGAATGGGTACATGTGAAACCTCTTCTTGGACTCAAATTCTCTCTTTCTGTGGAGGGGTATTGGACCTACTATAATTAAAACACCTGTGGCTAGGAGGCGGGGAGTGCACGATCAGAAGGCTAAAGAATACATTTCAAAAACCTGACCTGCACATCCAAACATTGACTGAGTGTGAACAGGTGCTGAACCCAGAGTCGCCAACTCGTATATAGTTAAGTAAAAAGGGCAGCACACTGCAGCGCCAAAATATGCAAACTTGAAAACACGAAATTTGAACTGCATTACTGCACTAGAAATATGAAAAATGAAGGTCTAACATTCTTGCAATACTGTAAACTCACACATTTTCTTCGCCAGAGTCACCATTCGGTCGACTTTAATAGGTCCCTGTCCTCCTATGAAACACTATGTGCCAGAAAACTACCACCAACCCGTATCCTTTCAACAATATACCAATCTATACTAAAACTGGAAACATCACTGAAACGAGCCTACATAATGAAATGGGAAAAAGACATGGGTACTTCCTTTTCTGAATCACAAATCAATCATATATACAGACATTCGCATGGTCCCTCTAAATGCGTGCGCATCCAAGAAAACTCATTTAAAATTATTACTAGATGGTATGTGACACCCAATCGAATGCAGAAATGGAGCCGTGCCTCGTCTTTAAACTGCTGGAGATGCGGAACAGGTGAAGGCAGCTACAAACATATGTGGTGGTCTTGCCCAACACTATCCACTTTCTGGAGGGTGTTGGAATCTACCATATACGAAATAGTGGGTAAACGTATTGTCCTGAAACCAGAATTTGTCCTGCTAAACTTTCCAATCTGGCCAGATGATGGGAATGCTTCTAAATTGGCCCAATTTATCTTGACAGCGGGGAAATCTCTGTTACCAAAATTTTGGAATTCAAAATCAATACCTACCACACAACAAATATATTCCAAGATTGAACAGCTTTACCACACAGAAGAACTAGCCTCAAAAATAAACCATACCATTGATAAGTTTCACAATACTTGGAGATCTTGGACCTTATTTAGAACTAGTTCATCATTTCTATCTACATTATCATCATGAGCACACAATTGTCCCAAGGAACTGCCGTTCCCCACCCTTCCCCCCCCCCACCCTCCTGTCTGCCTTTCTATTTACTTCCTTCAATAACGCCTTCTCAAGCTTTTTCCTTCTCATATCTCTATCCTTTTATATTTTCTTTATTCATTGATTAAAGTTAATCTATCTAGTTTAATCAAGCTAGCTCAAAAATGTAGGACTCAATGCTAACACCTTTATGTCCTCATCTAAAGTTAGCAGTTTAGTCTACTATGTAATTCATATATCTCAAACTAGATAACATGTTATGTTTACTGTTATGCTTACTTTAACTGAAAGCTGTTATATTATTCTAAAAATTTTCAATAAAAAGACAATTGAAAGAAATATGAAAAATGAGCGCTTTTAGCGCATAAAAATGGCCATATTTATGTGTACCTCGTAGCCATTTTACGGCATCTCTCTTATACGAGGTCCTACGCTTGACCTACCTCACCGAGAATAAACGTCTCCATCTGAATGGGTACATGTGAAACCTCTTCTTGGACTCAAATTCTCTCTTTCTGTGGAGGGGTATTGGACCTACTATAATTAAAACACCTGTGGCTAGGAGGCGGGGAGTGCACGATCAGAAGGCTAAAGAATACATTTCAAAAACCTGACCTGCACATCCAAACATAGACTGAGTGTGAACAGGTGCTGAACCCAGAGTCGCCAACTCGTATATAGTTAAGTAAAAAGGGCAGCACACTGCAGCGCCAAAACATGCAAACTTGAAAACACGAAATTTGAACTGCATTACTGCACTAGAAATATGAAAAATGAGAGCTTTTAGCGCATAAAAATGGCCATATTTATGTGTACCTCGTAGCCACTTTACGGCATCTCTCTTATACGAGGTCCTACGCTTGACCTACCTCACCGAGAATAAACGTCTCCATCTGAATGGGTACATGTGAAACCTCTTCTTGGACTCAAATTCTCTCTTTCTGTGGAGGGGTATTGGACCTACTATAATTAAAACACCTGTGGCTAGGAGGCGGGGAGTGCACGATCAGAAGGCTAAAGAATACATTTCAAAAACCTGACCTGCACATCCAATTTTTAATTATAGTAGGTCCAATACCCCTCCACAGAAAGAGAGAATTTGAGTCCAAGAAGAGGTTTCACATGTACCCATTCAGATGGAGACGTTTATTCTCGGTGAGGTAGGTCAAGCGTAGGACCTCGTATAAGAGAGATGCCGTAAAGTGGCTATGAGGTACACATAAATATGGCCATTTTTATGCGCTAAAAGCTCTCATTTTTCATATTTCTAGTGCAGTAATGCAGTTCAAATTTCGTGTTTTCAAGTTTGCATGTTTTGGCGCTGCAGTGTGCTGCCCTTTTTACTTAACTATATACGAGTTGGTGACTCTGGGTTCAGCACCTGTTCACACTCAGTCTATGTTTGGATGTGCAGGTCAGGTTTTTGAAATGATTATTGGGTGTTCACCCTCCTCGATCCTCGCTACCGGGACAACGTCCAAAACCTCATCCCAACGTTGACCCGGGAGCGTAAAATGCGGCAGTACCACGACACACTGGTGAATTCCATCATCTTCTCCAGTCCAACTGAGAGGAGTGCTGCTAGTGCTTTACAAAGCAGCTCGGTGCGTCGAGGCAGTGGGGGGAGGCTCTGCACAAAGAGGGAGCAGAAGCAGTGCCTCTGCCCAAGGCAAGCCCAGTATGGCACACCTGTGGCAAACTTTTGTGTGCCCACCCCAAATGTCTTCACCATCACCGGCGGCTCCAGTCAGCAGGAGGCAACGGTTCCGTCAGATGGTGACAGACTACATGGCTTGCCCTCTTACTGTACTCCCAGACGGCTCTTCCCTGTTCAAGTTTTGGGTCTCTAAGCTGGATACATGGCCAGAGCTAAGCCAGTATGCATTGGAGGTGCTGGCTTGCTCTGCGGCTAGTGTCTTATCAGAACGTGTCTTTAGTGCCGCAGGTGGTGTACTAACAGACCGTCGCATGCGACTATCCTCCGATAACGTTGACCGGCTTACTTTCCTGAAAATGAACCAGGCCTGGATCTCGCAGGAATTTGCCACTCCTCTGCCTGATTAAGTAATTGGGTGTCATCCAGGTCTCCTGATGTGTTCATCTTTCTACCACCTGAACTGCTATTCCTGGGCTCCAACACCGCCAGTTGTGGCTCAGAAGTGCAGGCTGCACAGTCAAAACATACGACCCAGTGTTATTGGGTTTCAGTAACCTCAGCTGATCCCCAGCTGTGTAGCCGGCAATGTGTCCTGCGACCGCCACGCTGGCACAACAACCTAAATGTAAGGGAACCTGTTCCCCTCCCCCCCTCCGGCGTTTGTTACTGAAAGAGCCATCTTGTGCAGCAGTAATGTTGCACAAGGAAAAGGTAGCTCTTTTAGTTTAGCTCCTTTCACACGCAGAACTTAACACTTATAAAATGTGTTCACTGATACCGTTATACCGTCCCGGAGCTGGGACTTTCCTTTGTAATGTAACGCAGCACAGCCGTCATTCCTACCCCCTTGGTGCCATGCGCTGCCTCCTCAGCGTTGTTTTAAGCTGTCACGGAGCCTGCGCTGTTCTGTTATCCCTTGGCCATGCCCAATTTGCGCTGCCTGTCTTCTGACATAATTTGGTGTCAGGCTGGCTGCGCCTGTGCGCCCGCGCTGCCCGAGAACCCGCCTCGCAGTGTCTTCTGATTGAATCACACTGCGAGCCTGGGATCCATGGGCATGCGCAGTGCATATCTTCACCTCGGGCTCTCGCTCATCTCCCTCCGCCTTCTTTAGACTCTGCGCCGTTAGCTGATCCCTAATAGCATGCCACGGCCGTGACGCCGCACAGTCTGAAGAAGAGGGAAGGAGGGGAGTGAGAGGCGAAGATATGCACTGTGCATGCCCATGGATCCAAGGCCCGCAGTGGGATTACATTAGACAACACTGCGAGGTGAGATCTGGAGCAGCGTGGACGCACAGGCACTGACAGCCTGACACCAAATTATGTCAGAAGACAGGCAGCGCAAATTGGGCATGGCCAAGGGATAACAAACCAGCGCAGGCTCCTTGACAGCTTAAAACAACGCTGAGGAGGCAGCGCACGGCACCAAGGGGATAGGAATGACAGCTGTGCTGCGTCCCATTACGAAGGAAATTCCCACCTCCGGGACGGTTTTACGGTATAAAGGGACACATTTTTAGTGTTTACCTCTGTGTTTGCAAGGAGCATAATGAAAAGAGCAACCTTTTCCTTTTGCATCCTTAGTGCTGCACAAGATGGCTCTTTCAGCTACAAACGTCTTGGGGGGGGTTAAAGGTTCCCTTTCAACTTGATCCAATCAGGCTTCGGCCTACACTCTGTTCCTCTGCTCCTCCTGCTGTCCCTGGGCTCTAACACCCCCAGTTGGTGCCTGGAAGTGCTGTCTGCACAGTCAACAGTCGCTCCTCTGTTATTGGGGTTCAGTAACGTCAGCTGATCCCCAGCTGTGTGTGCGGCAATACCTCCAATCTGCTCCTCATGCTGTCCCTGGGCTCTAACACCACCAGTTGGTGCCTGGAAGTGCTGTCTGCACAGTCAACAGTCACTCCTCTGTTATTGGGGTTCAGTAACGTCAGCTGATCCCCAGCTGTGTGTGCGGCAATACCTCCTGTTATGATAAGGTAATTCAGTACCACAATGGACATAGAGGTCAGAGCACATACAGTGACCTGACAATAACCCAAAAACATAGAACGAGCTCTGAGACGTGGGAACTCTGCTGACCGCAATCCCTAATCCTCTCCAACCACACTAGAGGCAGCCGTGGATTGCGCCTAACGCTCCCTATGCAACTCGGCACAGCCTGAGAAACTAGCTAGCCTGAAGATAGAAAATAAGCCTACCTTGCCTCAGAGAAATACCCCAAAGGAAAAGGCAGCCCCCACATATAATGACTGTGAGTTAAGATGAAAAGACAAACGTAGAGATGAAATAGATTTAGCAAAGTAAGACCCGACTTTCTGAACAGAGCGAGGATAGGAAAGGTAACTTTGCGTGGTTTTTGTAGGGTTTTGTGTTGACCGCAAAGGGGGCAAAAAGACCCTCCGTACCGAACTAACGGCACGGAGGTACACCCTCTGCGTCCCAGAGCTTCCAGCAAGCAGGAAAAAACAAATAGACAAGCTGGACAGAAAAAACAGCAAACAAAATAGCAAAGCAGAACTTAGCTATGCAGAGCAGCAGGCCACAGGAACGATCCAGGAGGAAACAGGTCCAATACTAGAACATTGACTGGAGGCCAGGATCAAAGCACTAGGTGGAGTTAAATAGAGCAGCACCTAACGACTTCACCACATCACCTGAGGAAGGAAACTCAGAAGCAGCAGTACCACTTTCCTCCACCAACGGAAGCTCACAGAGAGAATCAGCCGAAGTACCACTTGTGACCACAGGAGGGAGCTCTGCCACAGAATTCACAACAACCTCCAATCTGCTCCTCCTGCTGTCCCTGGGCTCTAAAACTGCCAGTTGGTGCCTGGAAGTGCTGTGTGCACAGTCAACAGTCGCTCCTCTGTTATCGGGGTTCAGTAACGTCAGCAGTTCCCCAGCTGTGTATCCGGCAACGTGTCATGCGACTGCCACGCTGGCACAACAAAAATGTAAGGGAACCTGTCCCCCCCCCTAGGTGTTTGTTACTGAAAGAGCCACCTTGTGCAGCACTAATACTGCACAAGGAAAAGGTCGCTCTTGAAATTATGCTCCTTGGAAACGTTGAACTACACACTCATGTAATGTGTCCCCTCACACCGTCAAACCGTCCCGGAGGTGGGACTTTCCTTTGTAATGTGACGCAGCACAGCCGTCATTCCTACCCCCTTGGCCCCGTGCGCTGCCTCCTTAGCGTTGTTTGATTCTGTCATGGACCCTGCGCTGTTATGTTATCCCTTGGCCATGCACAGTTTGCGCTGCCCGTCCTCTGACATTTGTTGTCGTCCTGGCTGCGCCTGTGCGTCCACGCTGCCCGAAATCCCACCTCGCAGTGTCGTCTAATGTGATCCCACAGTGGGCCTGGTATCCATGGCCATGCACAGTGCATATACTAGCCTCTCACTCCCCTTCTTCACACTTCTTCAGACTAGGTGGCGTCAGCTGATCCCTAATAGCATGCCACGGCCGTGACGCCGCACAGTCTGAAGAAGCAGGAAGGAGGTGAGTGAGAGGCGATGATATGCACTGCGCATGCCCATGGATCCCAGGCCCGCAGTGGGATTACATTAGATGACACTGTGAGGTTGGATCTCGGGCAGCTTTGACGCACAGGCACTGCCAGCCTGACACCTAAATTATGTCAGAAGACGGGCACTGCTAACTGTGCATGGCCAAGGGATAACATTACAGAGCGGGCTCCGTGACAGAACCAAACAACGTTGAGGAGGTGGCGCACGGCACCAAGGGGGTTGGAATGACAGCTGTGCTGTGTCACATTACAAAGGAAAGTCCCACTTCCGGGACGGTTTAACGGTGTGAGGGGACACATTATATGAGTGTGTACTTCAGCGTTTGCAAGGAGCATAATTTTAGGAGCCACCATTTTCCATGTGCAGTATTACTGCTGTACAAGATGGCTCTTTCAGCAACAAATGCCTAGGAAGGGGGGTTTTAAGGGTTCCCTTTCAACTTGCTCCACTGCAGGCTTCGGCCTACACTCTGCTCCTCTTTGATTCCCTGGGTTTCAACACTGTCAGTTGCCACCTGGAAGTGTTGTCTACACAGAAAAAACACTAGCTGATGTGTCAGTGGGGTTCAGCACCGCCAGCTGTTCCCCTGCTGTGTAGCTGGCAACGTGTCCTGCAAACGCCATGCAGGCACCTGAACTGAAATTAAAGGGAACCTGCCCCCACCCCCCCAGGTGTTTCTATGTATAACAACCACCTTGTACAGCAGTACTGCTGCATTTGTACAAGGTGGCTGACTTTTTCTCCTTGCCCACGTTGAATTTAACACGTACAAAATGTGTCTAATTACAGTCCATTTCACTACCCCTGAGGTGTGACTTTCCTTTTTAATGACACGCAGCACCCCCCTTGGTAGCGCTGCCCGTCTTCTGACATCATTGGTTGGCTGCCTGTGCCTGTGCGTCCGCCCTGCCCGACACAATGCCCCTCGTTGTCTCATATATTTTGACTGCGAGGGTGTGATTGATCGGCACGAGCAGTGCATATCTTGGCCTGTCTTCACTCCCCTCCTTCCGCCTTCTTCAGACTGTGCGGCCTCATGGCCGTGGCAGGCGATAAGGGATCAGCTGAGGCCGCCCAGTCTGAAGCAGGTGTAAGGACATGTGTGAGCGGCGAACATATTTACTGCACAAGGCCACGAATCCCAGCCCCGAACTGTGACTTTATGAAAAGACACTGTGGGTCTGGGATTCTTGGCCATCGTTAACCGCACCAGCCAACATGAAATGAGGTCATAAGACGGGCAGCGCTAACTGGTTATGGCCAAGGGCTAACAAGAGCGCAGACTCCTGTACAGCAAATAACAACGCTCAGGAGGCTGCGCCCAGCACCAAGGCGTCATATTTGGATACCTGTGCTGCGTCTCCTTAAAAAGACAAGTCACGCCTCCAATACAGTTTTACTGTACAATGGGCAAAATTGTGTACGTCTTTCATTCTGCGTGTGCAATGAGCAAAATTCAAAGAGCAACCTTTCACTTGTGGAGCATTACTGCTGCACAAGGTGTGGCTCTTCTACATTGTAACACCTGAGGGTGGGTTAAAGGTTACCTTTGAAATTGGTTCAATTAGGCTTCGGCCTACACTCTGCTCCTCTCCTCCTCCTGCTGACCCAGGGCTCTAACACCGCCAGTTGGGGCCCGGATGTGCTAGCTGCACAAAGAAAGACACCAGCCAATGTGTTAGTGGGGTTCAGCACCGCCAGCTGTTCCCCTGCTGTGTAGCCGGCATCGTGTCCAGCACAAGCCACACTGGCACAACAGACCAAAAGCTGCCACCAGTGCAGGCTTAGGCCTACACTTTGCTCCTCTCCTCCTCCTGCTGACCCTGGGCTCTAACACCGCCAGTTGGGGCCCGGATGTGCTAGATGCACAGAGAAAAACACCAGCCAATGTGTTAGTGGGGTTCAGCACCGCCAGCTGTTCCCCTGCTGTGTAGCCGGCATCGTGTCCAGCACAAGCCACGCTGGCACAACCGACCAAAAGCTGCCACCAGTGCAGGCTTCCGCCTACATTTTGCTCCTCTCCTCCTCCTGCTGACCCTGGGCTCTAACACCGCCAGTTGGGGCCCGGATGTGCTAGCTGCACAGAGAAAAACACCAGCCAATGTGTTAGTGGGGTTCAGCACCGCCAGCTGTTCCCCTGCTGTGTAGCCGCCATCGTGTCCAGCACAAGCCACGCTGGCACAACAGACCAAAAGCTGTCACCAGTGCAGGCTTCAGCCTACACTCTGCTCCTCTCCTCCTCCTGCTGACCCTGGGCTCTAACACCGCCAGTTTTTGCCCGGACGTGCTAGCTGCACAGAGAAGAACACCAGCCAATGTGTTAGTGGGGTTCATGTTATGACCTGGTGGTTAGGAGCACCCGACCTGATAGTTAAACTCATACAGGACGAGCTCTGGGATGTGGGAGCTCTGCTGACCGCAAGCCCTAATCCTATCGCACACACTAAAAATAGCCGTGGAGCGCTCCTGACGCTCCCTAGGCGCCTCATCACAGCCTCAGAGCTAGCTAGCCCTAGAGATAGAAAATAAAGCCTACCTTGCCTCAGAGAAATTCCCCAAAGGAATAGGCAGCCCCCACATATAATGACTGTGAGAAAAGATGAAAGTCACAAACGGAGAAATGAAATAGGTTTCAGCAAAGGGAGGCCAGACTTACTAAATAGACAGAGGATAGGAAAGGAATCTTTGCGGTCAGCACAAAAACCTACAAAAGACCACGCAGAGTGTGCAAAAGGGTCCTCCGCACCGACTCACGGTGCGGGGGGTGCCACTCTGCATCCCAGAGCTTCCAGCTAGCAAGACAAAATGAAGATAACCAGCTGGACAAAGAAAATGAGCAAAAATAACAATAAGGAACTTAGCTTCTGCAGGAGAAGACAGGTCACCAGGCAGATCCAGGAGCGAACTGAACCAATGCTAAAACATTGACAGCTGGCATGGAGTAACGATCTGAGTGGAGTTAAATAGAGAAGCCAACCAAAGGATAAACCACGTCACCTGTGTAAGAAACCTCAGAAGCAGCAGCTTCACTCATAGCCACCAGAGGGAGCCCATAGACAGAACTCACCGAAGTACCATTCACGACCACAGGAGGGAGTTCGACAACAGAATTCACAACAGTACCCCCCCTTGAGGAGGGGTCACCGAACCCTCACCAGAGCCCCCAGGCCGATCAGGATGAGCCAAATGAAAGGCACGAACAAGATCGGCAGCATGAACATCAGAGGCAAAAACCCAGGAATTATCTTCTTGACCATAACCCTTCCTATTGACCAGGTACTGGAGTTTCCGTCTCGAAACACGAGAATCCAAAATCTTCTCCACCACATACTCCAACTCCCCCTCGACCAACACCGGGGCAGGAGGATCAACGGAGGGAACCATAGGCGCCATGTATCTCCGCAACAACGACCTATGGAACACATTATGAATGGCAAAAGAAGCTGGAAGGTCCAAACGAAATGACACAGGATTAAGAACCTCAGAAATCTTATATGGTCCAATGAAACGAGGCTTAAACTTAGGAGAGGAAGCCTTCATAGGAACGTGACGAGATGACAACCAAACCAAATCCCCAACACGAAGTCGGGGACCAACACAACGCCGGCGGTTAGCGAAACGTTGAGCCTTCTCCTGGGACAATGTCAAATTGTCCACCACATGAGTCCAAATCTGCTGCAACCTGTCCACCACCGCATCCACACCAGGACAGTCCGAAAGCTCAACCTGCCCTGAAGAGAAACGAGGATGGAAACCAGAATTGCAGAAAAAAGGAGAAACTAAAGTAACCGAGCTGGCCCGATTATTAAGGGCGAACTCAGCCAAAGGCAAGAAGGACACCCAATCATCCTGATCAGCAGAAACAAAGCATCTCAGATATGTCTCCAAAGTCTGATTAGTTCGTTCGGTTTGGCCATTAGTCTGAGGATGGAAAGCCGAAGAAAAAGACAAATCAATGCCCATCTTAGTGCAAAAGGACCGCCAAAACCTCGAAACAAACTGGGAACCTCTGTCCGAGACGATGTTCTCCGGAACGCCATGCAAACGAACCACATGCTGGAAAAACAATGGCACCAAATCAGAGGAGGAAGGCAGTTTAGATAAGGGTACCAAATGGACCATCTTAGAGAAGCGATCACAAACCACCCAAATGACCGACATCTTTTGAGAAACAGGGAGATCAGAAATAAAATCCATGGAAATATGCGTCCAGGGCCTCTTCAGAATCGGCAAGGGCAAAAGCAACCCACTGGCACGAGAACAGCAGGGCTTAGCCCGAGCACAAATCCCACAGGACTGCACAAAAGAACGCACATCCCGTGACAAAGAAGGCCACCAAAAAGATCTAGCCACCAAATCTCTGGTACCAAAGATTCCAGGATGACCAGCCAATACTGAACAAACAGTTTCTCCGTAGGACAACGGTCAGGTCTATCAGCCTGAAACTTATGCAGCACACGACGCAAATCAGGGGAAATGGCAGACAAAATTACCCCTTCTTTAAGAATACCCGCCAGCTCCGGAACACCCGGAGAGTCAGGCACAAAACTCCTTGACAGGGCATCAGCCTTCACATTCTTAGATCCCGGAAGGTATGAAACCACAAAATCAAAACGGGAGAAAAAGAGCGACCATCGAGCCTGTCTAGGATTCAACCGTTTGGCAGACTCGAGATAAGTTAAATTCTTGTGATCCTTCAAGACCGCCACGCGATGTTTAGCTCCTTCAAGCCAATGTCGCCACTCCTTGAATGCCCACTTCATGGCCAACAACTCCCGATTGCCCACATCATAATTGCGCTCAGCAGGCGAGAATTTTCTAGAAAAGAAGGCACAGGGTTTCATCACCGAGCCATCAGAACTTCTTTGCGACAAAACAGCCCCTGCTCCAATTTCAGAAGCATCAACCTCCACCTGAAAAGGGAGCGAAACATCTGGCTGGCACAACACAGGGGCAGAAGCAAAACGACGCTTCAACTCCTGAAAAGCCGCTACAGCCGCAGAGGACCAATTGACCACATCAGCACCTTTCTTGGTCAAATCAGTCAACGGCTTAGCAATACTGGAAAAGTTAGCCATGAAGCGACGATAAAAATTAGCAAAACCCAGGAACTTCTGCAAGCTCTTCACATATGTCGGCTGAGTCCAATCGTAAATGGCCTGAACTTTAACAGGGTCCATCTCGATAGTAGAAGGGGAAAAAATGAAACCCAAAAATGAAACCTTCTGAACTCCAAAGAGACACTTTGACCCCTTCACAAACAAGGAATTCACACGAAGGACCTGGAACACCATTCTGACCTGCTTCACATGAGACTCCCCATCATCCGAAAAGACCAAAATGTCATCCAAATATACAATCATAAATCTATCCAGGTACTCTCGGAAGATGTCATGCATAAAGGACTGAAACACAGATGGAGCATGAGAAAGCCCAAATGGCATAACCAGGTACTCAAAATGGCCCTTGGGCGTATTAAATGCTGTTTTCCATTCATCACCCTGTTTAATTCGCACAAGATTATACGCACCACGAAGATCTATCTTGGTGAACCAACTAGCCCCCTTAATCCGAGCAAATAAATCAGACAGCAGCGGCAAAGGATACTGAAATTTGACTGTGATCTTATTAAAAAGGCGGTAATCAATACAAGGTCTCAAAGAACCATCCTTCTTGGCCACAAAAAAGAACCCTGCTCCCAATGGTGACGACGACGGACAAATATGACCCTTCTCCAAGGATTCCTTTATATAACTCCGCATAGTGGCGTGCTCTGGCACAGATAAATTAAACAGACGGCCCTTAGGAAACTTACTACCAGGAATCAAATTAATAGCACAGTCGCAATCCCTATGAGGAGGTAGGGCACCAGATTTGGCTCTTCAAATACATCCCGGTAATCTGATAAAAACTCAGGGACTTCAGAAGGAGTGGAAGGCGAAATTGACAGCAATGGAACATCACCATGTACCCCCTGACAACCCCAGCTGGACACAGACATAGATTTCCAATCCAACACTGGATTATGAACCTGTAGCCATGGCAACCCCAAAACGACCACATCATGCAGATTATGCAACACCAAAAAGCGAATATCCTCCTGATGTGCAGGAGCCATGCACATGGTCAATTGAGTCCAGTACTGAGGCTTATTCTTGGCCAAAGGCGTAGCATCAATTCCTCTCAATGGAATAGGATACTGCAAGGGCTCCAAGAAAATACCACAGCGCCTGGCAAACTCCAAGTCCATCAAATTCAGGGCAGCGCCTGAATCCACAAATGCCATAACAGATTAGGACGACAGAGAGCAAATCAGAGTAACGGACAAAAGAAATTTAGACTGTACCGTACCAATGGTGGCAGACCTAGTGAACCGCTTAGTGCGCTTAGGACAATCGGAGATAGCATGAGTGGATTCACCACAGTAAAAACACAGCCCATTCCGACGTCTGTGTTCTTGCCGTTCAGCTCTAGTCAAAGTCCTATCACATTGCATAGGCTCAGGCCTATGCTCAGAGAATACCGCCAGATGGTGCACAGCTTTGCGCTCACGCATGCGCCGATCGATCTGAATGGCCAAGGACATAGACTCATTCAGACCAGCAGGCGTGGGAAATCCCACCATGACATCCTTAAGGGCTTCAGAAAGACCCTTTCTGAAAATTGCCGCCAGGGCACATTCATTCCACTGAGTAAGCACAGACCACTTTCTAAACTTCTGACAGTACACCTCCGCTTCATCCTGACCCTGACACAAAGCCAGCAAGATTTTCTCTACCTGATCCACTGAATTTGGTTCATCATAAAGCAATCCAAGTGCCAGAAAAAACGCATCTACATCTCGCAATGCAGGATCTCCTGGCGCAAGGGAAAATGCCAAGTCTTGAGGGTCACCACGCAACAAAGAAATTATGATTTTTACTTGTTGAACGGGGTCACCAGAGGAGCGGGGTTTCAAAGCTAGAAACAGTTTACAATTATTTTTGAAATTCAAGAATCTAGATCTATCCCCAGAAAATAAATCAGGAATAGGAATTTTAGGCTCTAACATAGGATTCTGAACCACAAAATCTTGAATGTTTTGTACCCTTGCAGTGAGATGATCCCCACAAGAGGATAGACCCTGAATGTCCATCTCTACACCTGTGTCCTGAACCACCCAAAGGTCTAGGGGAAAAGAAAGACAAAACACAGTGCAAAGAAAAAAAAATGGTCTCAGAAGTCCTCTTATCCCTCCACCGAGATGCACTAATACCTTTGTCCAGCTGTACTGTTATGACCTGGTGGTTAGGAGCACCCGACCTGATAGTTAAACTCATACAGGACGAGCTCTGGGATGTGGGAGCTCTGCTGACCGCAAGCCCTAATCCTATCGCACACACTAAAAATAGCCGTGGAGCGCTCCTGACGCTCCCTAGGCACCTCGTCACAGCCTCAGAGCTAGCTAGCCCTAGAGATAGAAAATAAAGCCTACCTTGCCTCAGAGAAATTCCCCAAAGGAATAGGCAGCCCCTCACATATGACTGTGAGAAAAGATGAAAGTCACAAACGCAGAAATGAAATAGGTTTCAGCAAAGGGAGGCCAGACTTACTAAATAGACAGAGGATAGGAAAGGAATCTTTGCGGTCAGCACAAAAACCTACAAAAGACCACGCAGAGTGTGCAAAAGGGTCCTCCGCACCGACTCACGGTGCGGGGGGTGCCACTCTGCATCCCAGAGCTTCCAGCTAGCAAGACAAAATCAAGATAACCAGCTGGACAAAGAAACAATGAGCAAAAATAACAATAAGGAACTTAGCTTCTGCAGGAGAAGACAGGTCACCAGGCAGATCCAGGAGCGAACTGAACCAATGCTAAAACATTGACAGCTGGCATGGAGTAACGATCTGAGTGGAGTTAAATAGAGAAGCCAACCAAAGGATAAACCACGTCACCTGTGTAAGGAACCTCAGAAGCAGCAGCTTCACTCATAGCCACCAGAGGGAGCCCATATACAGAACTCACCGAAGTACCATACACGACCACAGGAGGGAGTTCGACAACAGAAATCACAACAGGTTCAGCACCGCCAGCTGTTCCCCTGCTGTGTAGCCGGCATCGTGTCCAGCACAAGCCACGCTGGCACAACAGACCAAAAGCTGCCACCAGTGCAGGCTTCGGCCTACACTCTGCTCCTCTCCTCCTCCTGCTGACCCTGGGCTCTAAGACCGCCAGTTTTTGCCCGGACGTGCTAGCTGCACAGAGAAAAACACAAGCCAATGTGTTAGTGGGGTTCAGCAACGCCAGCTGTTCCCCTGCTGTGTAGCCGGCAACGTGACCTGCAAACGCCACGCAGGCACCTGAACTGAAATTAAAGGGACCCTGACCCCCACCCCCAGGTGTTTCTATGTATAACAGCCACCTTGTACAGCAGTACTGCTGCATTTGTACAAGGTGGCTGACTTTTTCTCCTTGCCCACGTTGAATTTAACACTTACAAAATGTGTCTAATTACAGTCCATTTCACTACCCCTGAGGTGTGATTCTCCTTTTTAAATGACACGCAGCACCCCCCTTGGTAGCGCTGCCCGTCTTCTGACATCATTGGTTGGCTGCTTGTGCCTGTGCGTCCGCCCTGCCCGACACAACGCCCCTCGTTGTCTCATATATTTTGACTGCAAGGGTGTGATTGATGGGTATGTGCAGTGCATATGTTCGCCTGTCTTCACTCATCTCCTTCCGCCTTCTTCAGACTGTGCGGCCTCATGGCTGCGGCATGCGATAAGGGATCAGCTGAGGCCGCCCAGTCTGAAGCAGGTGTAAGGACATTTGTGAGCAGCGAACATATTTACTGCACAAGGCCACGAATCCCAGCCCCGCAGTGTGAATTATTGAAAACACACTGGGGGTCTGGGATTCATGGCCATCGATAACCGCACCGGCCAACATGAAATGAGGTCATAAGACAGGCAGCGCTCACAGCGCATGGCCAAGGGATAACAAGAGCGCAGACTCCTGTACAGCAAATAACGCTCAGGAGGCTGCGCCCAGCACCAAGGCGTTATTTTTGGACACCTGTGCCGCGTCTCCTTAAAAAGACAAGTCACGCCTCCAATACAGTTCTATTGTACAATGGGCAAAATTGTGTACGTCTTTCATTCTGCGTGTGCAATGAGCAAAATTTAAAGAGCAACCTTTAACTTGTGGAGCTTTACTGCTGCACAAGGTTTGGCTCTTCTACATTGTAACACCTGAGGGTGGGTTAAAGGTTACCTTTGAAATTGGTTCAATTAGGCTTTGGCCTACACTCTGCTCCTCTCCTCCTCCTGCTGACCCAGGGCTCTAACACCGCCAGTTGGGGCCCGGAAGTGCTAGCTGCACAGAGAAAAACACCAGCCAATGGGTCAGTGGGGTTCAGCACCGCCAGCTGTTCCCCCGCTGTGTAGCCGGCATCGTGTCCTGCAAATGCAACGCAGACACAAAGCTGCCTCCAGTGCAGGCTTCGGCCTACACTATGCTCCCCCTGCTTACCCTCTAGGAAGACAATCTTGAATAGGCAACGCATCCGGGTTCCAGCACCGCCAGCTGGTTCCCGGCAGTGTTTTTGTCACGGGTACTCCCTCGTGCCCAGCCTGGTTCCAGCACCGTCAGCTGTTTCCGGGTAGTGTCAAGCTAACTGAGACGCCTATGCTTGCCCCGTCGTGATGCGGTCGGGTTAGCCAACTCCAGGGTACCTCCAGTTTAGGAGCTTCCTATGTGGGCTGCGTGAATTGGCAGTCAAGGCTGGTTCTGTACTGCCAGTAGGCCAAGCTCCCCCTGTAGGACTGTTGGGGTTCGGTAACTGCGGCTGCCTCGCGGCCTAGCTGTTCTCTCCTCTCCTGTGGACCTTCTGGTCCACATCCTGGTTCCAGCACCGTCAGCTGGTTCTCGGCAGTGTCTTTTGCTCTTGTACCTTCTGCTCCCCATCCTGGTTCCAGTACCGTCAGCTGGTTCCGGGCAGAGCCTTTGGCTTAGGTGCCTCCTTCTGGGTATCCAAGTTCCACCAACGTCAGGTGGTCCTTGGTAGTGCTTTCAGGCACGGGTACCTCCTGCTTAGTAACCGGGTTCCAGTAACGTCAGCTGGTCCTCGGTAGTTCCATTGGCTCTTGGACCTTCGGCTACCCATCCGGGTTCCAGTACCGTCAGCTGGTTCTCGGCAGTGTCTTTTGCTCTTGTACCTTCTGCTCCCCATCCTGGTTCCAGTAACGTCAGCTGGTTCCGGGCAGAGCCTTTGGCTTAGGTGCCTCCTTTTGGGTATCCGAGTTCCGCCAACGTCAGGCGGTCCTTGGTAGTGCTTTTTAGCACGGGTACCTCCTGCTTAGTAACCGGTTTCCAGTAACGTCAGCTGGTCCTCGGTAGTTCCATTGGCTCTTGAACCTTCAGGTAGCCATCCGAGTTCCAGTTCCCTCAGGTGGTTCTCGGCATTTTCTCAGCCTTCTTGTACCTTCTGCTACATTTCCAAGTTGAAGACCCTAAAGACGACGACCTGGAAGACCACCCCTAAGATGACGACGACACCAGAGACGACAACCACTGAGATGACGACGACCCTGGAGATGACGACCCTGAAGACCACCCCGATGACGACGGCGGAGATGACGACGGCGGCGGAGACGACGACCCTGGAGACGACGACGTGGAAGACCGAGAAGCATAAGAACAAGAGGCTGCAGAACAAAGAGCAGAAGAACATTAAGCATAACACTTAATATCAGAGCAAAAGATATTATCTAAATTATATGCAGAAGAAGACTAAGCAGTGTATGGGGGTGAGTCCGTTCCCCCTCGTGGTGCCCCTGGATAAAGCCTGATGCTGCAGGCCAAACTGAACTGAAATGATGAAGAAGTAGAATAGGAATAATAATAATAGTTGAATAAAATGAATATGTAGAATAGGAAGAATAATAATAGTTGAATAAAATGAATATGAAGAATGTAATAAAAAAACAATAGGTAGAAGATGAAGAAGAAGATGAATAAGGTGAAGAAGTTGATGTCAAAGATGCTGATGATGATGAAGATGAAAGTGTGGGAAAAGTTAAAAAAAGAAGGGGAAGGGCGTGGAATAGTGAAACATCAATATCTGACAAAAGAAAAAAAAATTTACATAGTCAATATCTTTGTCACTCCGAACGTCTTTAAAAAAAAAAAAAATCATGCTATTCTATTTGATTGGGCTAAACCTCTATGCCTTTAATGTCTCCGCCACCTCCCCAAATACATCCTGCATTATGCTTAGTTGTTTTGCTTCATGTAGAATGAGCCAACAAGGAAAGAAAGGGTTTATTTTAATTCCGATATTTTGGTCCCATTGACTTGCATTGGGATCGGGTATCGGTATCGGCGATATCCGATATTTTTTGAATATCGGCCGATTTAATCCGATACTTTCCGATATCGGAAGGTATCGCTCAACACTACAGATGAGTCCTTTATTCGGTTAATATTGAACCAGCAGCACTGAATACTCTTTCTGATAGCACACTAGCTGCTGTGCAAGCAAGCTCCTGCAATGCATATTCTGCCAATTCTGGCCAGGTGTCTAATTTGGATGCCCAGTAATCAAATGGGAATGACGGTTGAGGGAGAACGTCGATAAGGGATGAAAAAAAGTTAGTAACCATACTGGACAAATGTTGTCTCCTGTCACTTTGAATTGATGCTGCAGTACCTGTCCTGTCTACGGTCATAGCAAAATCACTCCACAACCTGGTCAGAAAACCCCTCTGTCCAACGCCACTTCTGATTTCTGCCCCTATAACACCTCTGGCCTGCTGCCCCCTGCAGCTCGTGTGATAACGCTCACCGTTGCTGTGTGCTGGGAATGCCTGAATCAAACGGTCAACAAGAGTTGATTGTTTGGTTGCTAATATTTGTTCCAGGTTCTCATGTGGCATAATATTTTGCAATTTGCCTTTATAGCAAGGATCAAGGAGGCAGGCCAACCAGTAATCGTCATTGGTCATCATTTTAATAATGTGTGGGTCCTTTTTGAGGATACGTAAGGCATAATCCGCCATGTGGGCCAAAGTTCCAGTTGTCAAATCTGCGGTCGTGCTGGGTTGAGGGGCAGTTTCAGGCAAATCTACGTCACTTGTGTCCCTAAAAAAACCTGAACCCGGCCTTGCAACGCCACCAGTTGCTATTGGCCCCGGAGAAGCTTCCTCATTAAAAAAATACTCATCCCCATCATCCTCCTCGTCCTCCTCCTTCTCCTGTTTGCCCGCTACCTCGTCCTGTACACTGCCCTGACCAGACAATGGCTGACTGTCATCAAGGCTTTCCTCTTCCTCTGCTGCAGACGCCTGCTCCTTTATGTGCGTCAAACTTTGCATCAGCAGATGCATTAGGGGGATGCTCATGCTTATTATGGCGTTGTCTGCACTAACCAGCAGTGTGCATTCCTCAAAACACTGAAGGACTTGACACATGTCTTGCACCTTCGACCACTGCACACCTGACAACTCCATGTCTGCCATCCTACTGCCTGCCCGTGTATGTGTATCCTCCCACAAAAAGATAACAGCACGCCTCTGTTCGCACAGTCTCTGAAGCATGTGCAGTGTTGAGTTCCACCTTGTTGCAATGTCGATGATTAGGCGATGCTGGGGAAGGTTCAAAGACCGCTGATAGGTCTGCATACGGCTGGAGTGTACGGGCGAATAGCGGATATGCGAGCAAAGTCCGCGCACTTTGAGGAGCAGGTCGGATAACCCCGGATAACTTTTCAGGAAGCACTGCACCACCAGGTTTAAGGTGTGAGCCAGGCAAGGAATGTGTTTCAGTTGGGAAAGGGAGATGGCAGCCATGAAATTCCTTCCATTATCACTCACTACCTTGCCTGCCTCAAGATATACAGTGCCCAGCCACGACTGCGTTTCTTTCTGCAAGAACTCGGACAGAACTTCCGCGGTGTATCTGTTGTCGCCCAAACACTTCATAGCCAATGCAGCCTGCTGACGCTTGCCGGTAGCTGCCCCATAATGGGACACCTGGTGTGCAACAGTGGCAGCTGCGAATGGAGTGGTTGTGCGACTGCATTCTGTGGACGAGCTCTCACTTCTGCAGGAGGACGAGGAGGAGGAGGAGGGGGTGCGAACGGCTACAGCCAACTGTTTCCTAGACCGTGGGCTAGGCAGAACTGTCCCAAAATTGCTGTCCCCTGTGGACCCTGCATCCACCACATTCACCCAGTGTGCCGTGATGGACACGTAACGTCCCTGGCCATGCTTACTGGTCCATGCATCTGTTGTCAGGTGCACCTTTGTACTCACAGATTGCCTGAGTGCATGGACGATGCGGTCTTTTACATGCTGGTGGAGGGCTGGGATGGCTTTTCTGGAAAAGAAGTGTCGACTGGGTAGCTCGTAGCGTGGTACAGCGTAGTCCATCAGGGCTTTGAAAGCTTCGCTTTCAACTAACCGGTAGGGCATCATCTCTAACGAGATTAGTCTAGCTATGTGGGCGTTCAAACCCTGTGTACGCGGATGCGAGGCTAAGTACTTCCTTTTTCTAACGAGAGTCTCATGTAGGGTGAGCTGGACTGGAGAGCTGGAGATCGTGGAACTAGCGGGGGTGCCGGTGGACATGGCAGACTGAGAGATGGTTGGAGACGGTATTCTTGCCGGTGCCCTACATGCAGTGTTTCCAACTACAAAACTGGTGATTCCCTGACCCTGACTGCTTTGGCCTGGCAACGAAACCTGCACAGATACTGCAGGTGGTGCGGAAAATGGTGGCCTTACAGTGACGGAAGGGATGTAGCGTTGCTGACTAGCTTCATTGGCCGAGGGTGCTACAACCTTAAGGGACGTTTGGTAGTTAGTCCAGGCTTGCAAATGCATGGTGGTTAAATGTCTATGCATGCAACTTTAGACTTTTCAGATTCTGACCTCTGCTTAAGGTAGTTGAACATTTTTGACAGATGACTTTGCGCTGATCAATTGGATGTTGTTTAAAAAAATGCCAGACTGCACTCTTTCTAGCATCGGATACCTTTTCAGGCATTGCAGACTGAGCTTTAACCGGATGGCCACGTTGTCCTCAAACAGGTTTTGGCTTTGCCATGCGTTTTGGGCCAGATACGGGCCCGGCCGATGGAACCTGTTGCGATGTTGATGCCTGCTGAGGCCCCTCCTCCTCCGCTTCAGAACTACTGCTGCCTGCACCCTGTTCCCCCAATGGCTGCCAATCGGGGTCAACAACTGGGTCATCTATGACCTCCTCTTCTATCTCGTGTGCAACTTCGTCTGTGTCACTGTGTAAGCCGGTGGTATAGCGTTCGTGACGGGGCACAATAGTCTCATCAGGGTCTGATTCTGGATCAGTACACTGCGAGGGAAATGTTGTGGTCTGAGTCAAAGGAACAGCATAGTAATCTGGCTGTGGCTGTGCATCTGTGCACTACATGTCCGATTCAAATTGTAATGGGCATGGCTTGTTAACTGTTTCACTTTCTAACCCAGGAACGGTATGTGTAAAGAGCTCCATGGAGTAACCCGTTGTGTCGCCTGACGCATCCTTCTCTGTTGTTGTTTTGGCTGAAGAGGACAAGGAAGCGACTTGTCCCTGACCGTGAACATCCACCAACGACGCGCTGCTTTTACATTTACCAGTTTCAGAAGAGGAGGCAAAAGAACTAGAGGCTGAGTCAGCAAGGTAAGCCAAAACTTGCTCTTGCTGCTCCGGCTTTAAAAGCGGTTTTCCTACTCCCAGAAAAGGGAGCGTTCGAGGCCTTGTGTAGTCAGACGACGAACCTGGCTCCACAGCTCGAGACTTAGGTGCTATATTGTTTTTGCCACGACCCCCTGATGCTCCATCACCACTACCATCATTACCAGCTGGCAATGAACGCCCACGGCCACGACCTCTTCCACCAGACTTCCTCATTGTTTTAAAAACGTAACCAAAGTAACGGTATTTGTTACTGTTAAACAACTTACAAGGTGAACACAAACTTCTGTAGGATTTAGATATCCCTTTATAGGTGGGTGAGACTGCAAGGAAAATCAGGCACAATGTTACACACTCGGTTTTCTGTGGCACAAAATGAGAGAGATGCCACACACGCAGGACTGTCACTCAAGCACAAATGCCGATATTAATCTCCCACTATTTATTTTTTTTTCAGGAAGAATTTAAAAACCAAAATAAAAAATAAAGACACTAGGCTTTCTGTGGCCCACAATTTGAGAGAGATGGCACACACAGGACTGGCACAGAAGCACAAAGGTCAATATTAATCTCCCACTATTTTTTTTTTTTCAGGGAGAATTTAAAAGCGAAAATAAAAAATAAAGACACTAGGCTTTCTATGGCCCACAATTTGAGAGAAATGGCACACAGGACTGGCACAGAAGCACAAAGGCCAATATTAATCTCCCACTATGTTGTTTTTTTTTCAGGGAGAATTTCAAAACCAAAATAAAAAAAAAACAGACACTAGGCTTTCTGTGCCCCAAAATTGGAGAGAGATGGCACACACAGGACTGGCACTCTAGCAGAAATGCCAATCTTAACCCTTTTACCCCCAAGGGTGGCTTGCACGTTATGGACCGGGCCAATTTTTACAATTCTGACCACTGTCCCTTTATGAGGTTATAACTCTGGAACGCTTCAACGGATCCTGGTGATTCTGACACTGTTTTCTCGTGACATATTGTACTTCACGATAGTGGTAAAATTTCTTTGATATTACCTGCGTGTATTTGTGAAAAAAACGGAAACATGGCGAAAATTTAGAAAATTTTGCAATTTTCCAACTTTGAATTTTTATGCAATTAAATCACAGAGATATGTCACACAAAATACTTAATAAGTAACATTTCCCACATGTCTAGTTTACATCAGCACAATTTTGGAACCAAATATTTTTTTGTTAGGGAGTTATAAGGGTTAAAAGTTGACCAGCAATTTCTCATTTTTACAACACCATTTTATTTTAGGGACCACATCTCATTTGAAGTCATTTTGAGGGGTCTATATGATAGAAAATACCCAAGTGTGACACCATTCTAAAAGCTGCACTCCTCAAGGTTCTCAAAACCACATTCAAGAAGTTTATTAACCCTTCTGGTGCTTCACAGGAATTTTTGGAATGTTTAAATAAAAATGAACAACTTTTTTTCACAAAAAATTTACTTCAGCTCCAATTTGTTTTATTTTGCCAAGAGTTACAGGAGAAAATGGACCGCAAACCTTGTTGTACAATTTGTCCTGAGTATGCCGATACCCCATAAGTGGAGGTAAACCACTGTTTGGGCGCATGACAGAGCTTGGAAGCGAAGGAGCGCCATTTGACTTTTTAATACAAAATTGACTGTAATTGAGATGGGATGCCATGTTGCATTTTGAGAGCCACTGATGTGCCTAAACTTTGAAACCCCCCACAAGTGACACCATTTTGGAAAGTAGACCCCCTAAGGAACTTATCTAGAGGTGTGGTGAGCACTTTGACCCACCAAGTGCTTCACAGAAGTTTATAATGCAGAATCGTAAAAATGAAAAAAAAATGTTCCCACAAATATTTTTTAGCCTCCAGTTTTGTATTTTCTCGAGGGTAACAGGAGAAATTGGACCCCAAAATTTGTTGTCCAATTTGTCCTGAGTGCGCTGATGCCCCATATGTGTGGGGGAACCACCGTTTGGGCGCATGGGAGGGCTCGGAAGGGAAGGAGCGCCATTTGGAATGCAGACTTAGATGGAATGGTCTGCAGGCGTCACATAGCGTTTGCAGAGCCCCTAATGTACCTAAACAGTAGAAACCCCCAACAAGTGACCCCATATTGGAAACTAGACCCCCCACGAACTTATCTAGATGTGTTGTGAGAACTTTGAACCCCCAAATGTTTCACTACAGTTTATAACGCAGAGCCGTGAAAATTAAAAAATCTTTTTTTTCCCACAAATATTATTTTTAGCCCCCAGTTTTGTATTTTCCCAAGGGTAACAGGAGAAATTGGACCCCAACAGTTGTTGTCCAATTTGTCCTGAGTACGCTGATACCCCATATGTTGAGGTAAACTCCTGTTTGGGCACACGGGAGAGCTCGGAAGGGAAGGAGCACTGTTTAACTTTTTCAACGCAGAATTGGCTGGAATTGAGATCGGACGCCATGTCGCGTTTGGAGAGCCCCTGATGTGTCTAAACAGTGGAAACCCCCCAATTATAACTGAAACCCTAATCCAAGCACACCCCTAACCCTAATTTCAACGGTAACCCTAACCACACCTCTAACCCAGACACACCCCTAACCCTAATCCCAACCCTATTCCCAACCGCAAATGTAATCCAAACCCTAACCCTAACTTGAGCCCCAACCCTAACTGTAGCCTTAACCCTAGCTGTAGCCTTAACCCTAACCGTAGCCCTAACCCTAGCCCTAACCCTAACCCTAACCCTAGCCCTAACCTTAATGGGAAAATGGAAATAAATACATTTTTAAATTTTTTTTTAATTTTTCCCTAACTAAGGGGGTAATGAAGGGGGGTTTGATTTACTTTTATAACAGGTTTTTTAGCGGATTTTTATGATTGGCAGCCGTCACTCACTGAAAGACGCTTTTTATTGCAAAAAATATTTTTTGCGTTACCACATTTTGAGAGCTATAATTTTTCCATATTTGAGTCCACAGAGCCATGTGAGGTCTTGTTTTTTGCGGGACAAGTTGACGTTTTTATTGGTAACACTTTCAAGCACGTGACATTTTTTGATCGCTTTTTATTCCGATTTTTGTGAGGCAGAATTAGCAAAAACCAGCTATTCATGAATTTCTTTTGGGGGAGGCGTTTATACCATTCCGCGTTTGGTAAAATTGATAAAGCAGTTTTATTCTTCGGGTCAGTACGATTACAGCGACACCTCACTTATATCATTTTTTTTATGTTTTGGCGCTTTTATACGATAAAAAATATTTTATAGAAAAAATAATTATTTTTGCATCGCTTTATTCTGAGGACTATAACTTTTTTATTTTTTTGCTGATGTTGCTGTATCATGGCTCGTTTTTTGCGGGACAAGATGACGCTTTCAGCGGTACCATGGTTATTTTTATCTGTCTTTTTGATTGCGTGTCATTCCACTTTTTGTTCGGCGGTATGATAATAAAGCGTTGTTTTTTGCCTCGTTTTTTTTTTTTTTCTTACGGTGTTTACTGAAGGGGTTAACTAGTGGACCAGTTATATAGGTCGGGTCGTTACGGACGCGGCAATACTAAATATGTGTACTTTTATTGTTTTGTTTTTTTTATTTAGATAAAGAAATGTATTTATGGGAATAATTTTTTTTTTTTTTTTTTTTACAAACTTGTAAACATTTTTTTTACTTTTTTATTTTGTCCCAGGGGGGGACAATACAGATCGGTGATCTGCCAGTTTGCACAGCACTCTGACAGATCACCGATCTGTCAAACAGCGCTGCAGCGTTACCAAGTGCCTGCTCTAAGCACCTCCCTCCCTGCAGGACCCGGATCCACGGCCATCTTGGATCCGGGATTTGCTGCAGGGAGGAAGGTAGGAGACCTCCGGAGCAACGCGATCACATCGCGTTGCTGCGGGGGTCTCAGGGAAGCACGCAGGGAGCCCCCTCCCTGCGCGCTGCTTCCCTGCACCGCCGGCACATCGCGATCATGTTTGATCGCGGTGTGCCGGGGGTTAATGTGCTGGGGGCGGTCCGCGACCGCTCCTGGCACATAGTGCCGGATGTCAGCTGCGATAAGCAGCTGACACCCGGCCGCGATCGGCCGCGCTCCCCCCGTGAGCGCGGCCGATCGCCTATGACGTACTATTCCGTCCTTGGGAAGTAAAGCCCACCCCACATGGATGGAATAGTACGTCTAATGGCAGAAAGGGGTTAATCTCCCACTACTTTTTTTGGTTAGGGAGAATTGCCAAGAAATCAGGGCCAGTATTACACACTAGGCTTTCTGTGCCCCAAAATTGGATAGAGATGGCACACACAGGACTGGCACTCTAGCAGAAATGCCAATCTTAATCTCCCACTATTTTTATTAGGGAGAATTAAAAAAAACAAAAAAAACAAAAAACAAACAAACAGGGACTGTCCTACAATTACTATCTCCCTGCAGTAATCTCAGCCAGGTATGGCAGGCAGGAATAACAAGGAGTGGACTGCTGCACAAATTACATCAAAAGTGTGGACAAACAAACAAGATAGCTGTGCAGAAAGGAAGGAACAACAGGATTTGTGCTTTGAAAAAAGCAGTTGGTTTGCACAGCGGCGTACACACAGCTATGCAGCTATCAGAGAGCCTTCTAGGGAAGCCCAATGAGCTACAGCGCTGAGGAAAAAAAATGTAGCTTCCACTGTCCCTGCAAACAAAAGGTGGTGTTGGACAGTGGAAATCGCTACAGCACAAGCGGTTTGGGGGTTAATGGACCCTGCCTAACGCTATCCCTGCTTCTGACGAAGCGGCAGCAACCTCTCCCTATGCTCAGATCAGCAGCAGTAAGATGGCGGTCGGCGGGAACGCCCCTTTATAGCCCCTGTGACGCCGCAGACAGCAAGCCAATCACTGCAATGCCCTTCTCTAAGATGGTGGGGACCAGGACCTATGTCATCACGCTGCCCACACTCTGCGTCCACCTTCATTGGCTGAGAAATGGCGCTTTTCGTGTCATTGAAATGCGACTTTGGCGCGAAAGTCACGTACCGCATGGCCGACCCCACACAGGGATCGGGTCGGGTTTCATGAAACCCGACTGTGGCAAAAGTCGGCGACTTTTGAAAATGAACGATCCGTTTCGCTCAACCTTAATAATAATCTTTATTTTTATATAGCGCTAACATATTCCGCAGCACTTTACAGTGTGCACACATTATCATCGCTATCCTTATTGTGGCTCACAATCTAAATTCCCTATCAGTAAGTCTTTTGAAATATGGGAGGAAACCGAAGTACCCGTAGGAAACCCAAGCAAACACAGAACATACAAACTCTTTGCAGATGTTGTTCTTGGTGGGGTTTGAACCCAGGACTCCAGCGCTGCAAGGCTGTAGTGCTAACCACTGCACCACCATGCTGAATCTCAGCTACAAGTACAACGTACAATCATTACTTTTGTCACTGAAGCGGGATTGCAATATGAGTCAATACATGGCATGCTAGTAGAGAAACTACTGGTCAGCAAAGCAGCTTGGCACTGCCAGAACCTCGGAAGGCATGGTTAGCATGGCTGAAGTGTGGCAAAACATTTTGAGCACGCCTAAACATTTACAACATGGCTGCAACAACATGGTGGAAGAGTACGTGTCCACATGTCTCAAGAGATTAACTGATGGGTTTTCCCCATTTAACTTCTGGGTCTTCAAATTGGACACATGGCCTGTGCTTGCCCTTTATGCCTTGGGGGGTGCTGGCCTGCTCTGTGGCAAGTGTAGTGTTGGAACTTGTGTTTAGCACAGTAGGGAGTATGATCACAGACAGGTGCATCTGCCTGTTCACAGCCAACATAGGAAACTAACATTAATTTAAATGAACCAAGTGTGAATGCCACAGGACTTGTCCATACCTTTGTTTCACTATACTATACTAGTAGCACTCTGCCAGTGTTCAACTCTATTTGCCATTCATTTCATTTGAGTGTCTCCTCCCCAAATTAAAAAAAAAAAAAAAATTGCGTTGGCTACCTCCTTCTCCACCTCCTCCACATACTCAAACTTATCTTCCATTTGGACCTCTTCCTTCTGGATTGAGACTATTTTTTATTTCTGCTCTGCTTAGCGTAAGGACAGGATGTAGCAGTAGTGAGGGACAGTATTAGGATTTGTGTGTGTGTAGTTTTCCGAAAAGATTCTGTAAGTGTAGCCTGCACCCATGTCGTTGATAGTGCTGTGTGTACTGTAAGTTTTTCTAATCTGTAGCCGTGTCTGTGGGAGTCACGTGCGTCAAAACAATTTTTTCTACTGTTATGCACCCATGTCTGTCATAATACTATGCATAAAAATATTTTTCTACACTTATTCACCTACGCATGTGATAGTACTGTGTTAGGGTTGGCGGATTGCACTAAATTAACCCCTTCACGCCGTGGCCCTTTTTCGTTTTTGCATTTTCGCTGTTTGCTCCCCTCCTTACCAGAGCCATAAGTTTTTTATTTTTCAGTCAATATGGTTATGTGAGGGGTTATTTTTTTTGCAGGACGAGTTGTACTTTTGAAAGACACCATTGGTTTTACCATGCCTTGTATTAGAAAACGGGAAAAAAATTCCAAGAGTGGTGAAATTGCAAAAAAGTGCAATCCGACACATGTTTTTTGATTGGCTTTTTTGCTTGCTTCACTAAATGCTCAAACTGACCTGATATTATGATTCTCCAGGTCATTATGAGTTCATAGACACCTAACATGTCTAGGTTATTTTTTATCTCAGTGGTGAAAAAAAATTCAAATCTTTGCTAAAAATAAATGCACCATTTTCCGATACCCGTAGCGTCTCCATTTTTCGTGATCTGAGGTCAGGTGGGCGCTTATTTTTTGCGTGCCAAGCTGACGTTTTTAATGATACCACTGTTGTGCACATATATTCTTTTGATCGCCCATTATTGCATTTTAATGCAATGTCGCGGCAACTAAAAAAATTTAATTCTGGCGTTTCTAATTCTTTTCTCGCTATGCCGTTTAGCGATCAGGTTAATGCTTTTTTTTATTGATCGATTGGGCGATTCTGAACGCAGCGATACCAAATATGTGTAGGTTTGATTTTTTTATTGTTTTATATTGGATGAGGCGAAAGGGGGGTGATTTAAACTTTTATATATTTTTTATTTTTTCATATTTTTTTTAAAACATTTTTTTTTTACATTTGCCATGCATCAATAGCCTCCATGGGAGGCTAGAAGCTGGCATAGCCTGATCAGCTCTGCTACATAGCAGCAATCAGATCGCTGCTATGTAGCTGAAATGCAGGCTTGCTATGAGCACCGACAACAAGGGGGCGCTCACAGCAGGCTGGCATCAGTAACCCTAGAGGTCTCAAGGACCTCTATGGTTACCATTCTGACGCATCGCCGACCCCCGATCATGTGACGGAGGTCGGCGATGCGCTCATATCCGGCCGCGCAGCCAGAAGCGCCAGTTAAATGCCGCTGTCAGTATTTATCACAGCAGCATTCAACAGGTTAATAGCAGCGGGTGAATCACGATTTCACCCGCTGCTATTGCGCACACATGTCAGCTGTACAAAATAGCTGACATGTCACGACTTTGATGTGGGCTCACCGCCGGAGCCCACATCAAAGCAGGGGAACCGACATGCGCCGTACTAGTACGGGGCATGTCGGGACGGGGTTAAAATAAACTATAAAGTGCAATCGCAACCTGGGGTCCACCGTGCAGAGATGTAAAACTGCTGCTAGTGTAAATAATGACAGATAGAGAAACTAGCGGACATTCCTTCTTAAACACACAGTGTTAATGGAACACAGAAAACCAAACCCAGATACTACTCAGAGATGCACATGGAGAGGAGTACCAACTGAGAGGAAGAGGGACAGTAAGTACCAGCTTAGCTAACCACGATGGGTTACAGGGAAGTTAAGTACCAGCTCAGCTAACCACAGAGGGGTACAAGGAAGGCGAGTACCCACTCAGCTAACCACAGAGGGGTACAAGGAAGGCGAGTACCAGCTCAGCTAACCACAGAGGGGTACAAGGGAGGCGAGTACCCACTCAGCTAACCACTGAGGGGTACAGGGAAGGTAAGTACCAGCTCAGCTAACCACCTAGAGGAACAAGGAAAATAGGAAATGTGCAATACCCAGATAAACCCGCAGGGAAAGAACACATGAGTTGAACTTGCTCTGTAGTGCAATAGTAGTAAAAAAGAAAAGGGAAAACCAGCTCACCGAACGTCCAGGTCAAGAGAACTTCGTCCTGATGAGACGATATGCTGCAGAAAAAAAAAATCAAATTCTTTGTTCCAGCTCCTTGGATTAAAATCTTTTCAAATTTTATTCATATGATTAAAATGTGACAATAGACATGCTCCAATGACACACCAAAGCTTTGATATAGATCACGTGCGTGATCAAAAAGTGTCGCTTGCTGTCCCTTTGTACATTATTCGTGTGGTCTTGGAGCATGTCTAGTGTCACATTTTAATCATAATGAATACAATTTCATGAGATTTTAATCCAAGGAGCTGGAACAAAGACTTTGTTTATTCTGTGGTGCAATACCCTGTTAACCCCACAGGGAAGTATAGTAAACACACGGAACAAAAACAGATAGCAAAAACTCACAGTCATCGAGAACACACAGCAAACCTCCTCTCCAGAGGTGCCAGAATTCTAATGGCACAGGGCCAGCCCTGAACACATTCTAGCGCAGGTCACTAATGTCCCACTGGTTGATGATATGGTGCTAAACACAGAGACAGAGCGGTAGCTTATCTATCCACACATACGCCAAACACAAGTGACGCTAGCAGGCCCATGTGCTTCGCTGAAAGCCCTTTATGCGCCAGGCTCCACCCCAAACACTCATGCTCAATTGGACAGGGCGTCAATCCGAAGCTGCCACATCACCAGAGAAGCAAGCATCCGTGCACCCATGACAAGGCGCTACATCACAGACATGCTCAGTAAGGTGATTTCTGGACTTAGACTCCAGAGAGTGGGGCTGCCTCTGTATACCACGGATTACCATAGACTTTAGCTGGAGATCAAGAAGCAACCGCATGTATAAGAACAGCCTGAGCAAGATGCTCGGACTGAAGTCTCTGCTAAGCAACAGACTCGGTGGCTGGGTCTGAATGGGAGACCAGAGCACCAAAACAGTGCCTGTGATACATCCCACATGGCAGGGAAGTCCTGTCCTCTAACATACTGTGAGTAACAAAAAAATTCTACTCTTATGAACTCATGAAAAAATGAGAACACAAAAACCGAACTAATGCCCAAATAGTAAATTCAAATAATTCTATTTGTACAAAAATATATACACCAAATGGTAGGGGGAAATAAACCAAAAAGAGGGCACAAAACCAAGGAGACAGAGCAATCAACAGTCCTGCTATAGTACAGTGATAGTGTGATACAAATGAATAAATATATGTAACCTAACACAGAACTGAAAAAATGTATATACGCACACTAAAATAATAAATATACAAGGGATAGGATAATAACAAATATATATATATGGCGGTACACCTTTAAAACATGTCCTAAGGTGCTTAATAGGCTAAAGTGCACATAGTGCAGGTGCCATGGGAAGTGTGTGTATATAGTAATACACCAGCATAAAATGCAACAAGTGTTGGAACGTGCGGCCACAATATCAATAGAAAGTGCAAATGTGAGGCCAAAAAATACGCTGGAAATAAGAGTATGTGCACAGATACCTGCTAAATGAATTAAGGCATTATGACCAGTGTCACCAATAATAAATCGTGAATTTAGACAACAGTGTCTATACATAAATAAATTGCTTGGAGCAGGTATTACCTGTAGTGCTGGCGTCTCCTGGCTGTGCCACTCCCCGACACGCGTTTCGGCGTCAGCCTTCATCAGGGATCTTATGAACTCATGTCTCTGCTAATACTGTGCTTTATAAACAATTTTCGCCTCTTATGAATCCATGGCTGTGATAGTACTGTGCATAAAAACAATTTTTTTCTACTTTTATTCACCCATGTCTGTGAAAGTTGTGCATAAAAGCTAAATTATTTACTCTTATGCTCCCATGTCTGTGATAGTACTGTGGATAAAAACAAAATTTTCTATCTGCTGCCATGTTTGCAGGAGTACTTTGCCTAAAAGCCACTTAAATCAATGAGGAGTGCATCAAATAAGAGACGTGGACGTGGCTGTCAAGTTCTTGCTTTTTGCCACCTTGTACCTGATCGGTAGTGAGAAATATATTTATTTATTCATTCTACTCACTTATATAGCGCCATTATTCCACAGCACTTTACTGACATTATCAGTACTGGCCTCATTGGGGCTAACAATCTAGATTCCCGATCAGTATGTTTTTGGACTGTGGGAGGAAACTGGAGTACACAGTGGAAACCCACACAAACAACGGAAGAACATACAAACTCCAAGCAGATGTTGTCCTTGGTGATATGAGAATCTGGAACCCCAGCATTGCAAGGTTGCAGTGCTAATCATTGAGCCACCGTGCAGGCAAAATTAACTAATTTAATGACAACTTGCAGTTTCACTGTACCATTTATGCGTGCGCAGTAGTGGTGGAATACTTTGTTGTACGCTACTGGCTATTTTGTCTTCCAGTACCAAAGTTGACTAAGTTGAGGAGTGGTTAATTTGCTTGATTGCTGCCGTCCTTGGATGTAGTACCAGTTTATCAGGCTGCCTCTCCAGAATGGAAACCTGTTTATCCATTACCCATGTCACCATGGAACGGCGTCTGTACAGCATGGAGGATGGTGGGGGGTCAGAAGGGACATCAGGTCCCGAAGCATCATGCATGCAGAAAACAAACCTTGCACAGAGAGGGAGAGACAAATGGCCTCCAAAAGATACCACAGCCACCCTGTCTCATGATCCACCACAGCCAAGGCAGCATACAGGGTTGCTCGGAAGATGGTGGAGGGTGTGGGGGCCTATGCAACGCCTCTTAGGCTTAGACCTGCCTCCGCCATGAGGTCCTTTCTTTGAGAGATTCTATGTTTTTTTCAGTCATTTTCCTATCCAAACTTTTGTTTGCAAGGCACTTATCTCTCTCTCTAGCCCCCATTTTTCTTACTTTTGCAGTCCCTAACCCTTACTATGACCATTATACAGCCATTTTATGGCACCGAAGTTCAGGTCATCATTGAGTTTTTTTGGGTTTTGGGTCTGGAGTCAAGCTTGGGGTTAAGTTCGTATAGCCAACCAAAGTTTTAGCTCCAGTTCACCTGAACCAGACCAGAGCCAAACATCCATGGGTCTGAACAACCCTACTGTTAATGCAAAATGACATTAACTGTATGTCACCATTGGCATCTGTTTGTATGAATGGGGCTCAGGAGTTGAGTTCCCGCCACACGTAATAGATGCCAGCTGTTACCTATCCCACATCTTCAGTTAACTGAAGCAGCTAGAGCTGATCGTTGCTGTCAATCTCTATTTGCTGCATTTAAATCAGGTCATTGCATGTTGACAATCACACTAGCTCCTATTGCTACCCCATAACAGCTGATATTCCCATGCTACAGAGTTCATTTGAGTTCATGCCGCCAGGGGGAGAAGCTTCGGTGACGGCACCGCTAGTCATCGAAGCTCCGTTCCCTGCTTTTCATTCATTCCCCAGTCATTTACAGCCGGGAGTGGCTGCATTACCAGTGCTCCCGGTTGTAAATGTAAATGCCCCCAGATATGGATTACTGCATGGAACTTGACTGTACGGCGGACAGGTATGGGATATTGTTGCTTTTTTATTTTACATTTTTTTACAGATGAACGAGGGCTTTGCTTGGATTGAGTGAACAATAAAGAAATTAAAACCTGTGTGTTTCATTATTTAATTAAAAGACTTTATTCTTAATGTGTGTGTATTTTTAACCCTTTTCCACTATTGGATTAATAATGGATAGGTGTCTTATTGACACCTCTCCATTATTAACCAGGCTTAATGTCACCTTACAATAGCAAGGTGACATTAAACACTTATTTCCCCATATGCCAATGCTACAGGGCAATGGGAAGAGAGAGGCTAAATGCCGGAATAAGCGCATCTTACAGATGCGCCTTTTCTGAGGTGGCTGGGGACAGATATTTTTAGCAGGGGGGGCCATAACCATGGTCCCTCTCTAGGCTATTAATATCTGCCTTCAGTCACTGGCTTTCCCTCTCTGGCGGAGAATATTGCACGGGAGCCCACTCCAGTTTTTTTGTGAATTAACCCTTTAATTTAACACCTACAGCTCCCAAATGTTACACACACGCTGCTAACATTATTTGGGAGGGATATATAAAAATATATAAAAATATAACGGATATGCAATGGTTTACTGTATGTAAACCATGTCACATATCATGCCGGGTTGTGCATTGATTTTACAGAACCCGACAATTGAATTATCGTCTATTCTGCTATCTAACTCTCTATGAAATATAAATATATATATGTCAATGACATAGACATATACAGTGGGGCAAAAAAGTATTTAGTCAGTCAGCAATAGTGCAAGTTCCACCACTTAAAAAGATGAGAGGCGTCTGTAATTTACATCATAGGTAGACCTCAACTATGGGAGACAAACTGAGAAAAAAAAATCCAGAAAATCACATTGTCTGTTTTTTTAACATTTTATTTGCATATTATGGTGGAAAATAAGTATTTGGCAATGACAGAGGTCAAACGTTTTCTGTAAGTCTTCACAAGGTTGCCACACACTGTTGTTGGTATGTTGGCCCATTCCTCCATGCAGATCTCCTCTAGAGCAGTGATGTTTTTGGCTTTTCGCTTGGCAACACGGACTTTCAACTCCCTCCAAAGGTTTTCTATAGGGTTGAGATCTGGAGACTGGCTAGGCCACTCCAGGACCTTGAAATGCTTCTTACGAAGCCACTCCTTCGTTGCCCTGGCGGTGTGCTTTGGATCATCGTCATGTTGAAAGACCCAGCCACGTTTCATCTTCAATGCCCTTGCTGATGGAAGGAGGTTTGCACTCAAAATCTCACGATACATGGCCCCATTCATTCTTTCATGTACCCGGATCAGTCGTCCTGGCCCCTTTGCAGAGAAACAGCCCCAAAGCATGATGTTTCCACCACCATGCTTTACAGTAGGTATGGTGTTTGATGGATGCAACTCAGTATTCTTTTTCCTCCAAACACGACAAGTTGTGTTTCTACCAAACAGTTCCAGTTTGGTTTCATCAGACCATAGGACATTCTCCCAAAACTCCTCTGGATCATCCAAATGCTCTCTAGCAAACTTCAGACAGGCCCGGACATGTACTGGCTTAAGCATTGGGACACGTCTGGCACTGCAGGATCTGAGTCCATGGTGGCGTAGTGTGTTACTTATGGTAGGCCTTGTTACATTGGTCCCAGCTCTCTGCAGTTCATTCACTAGGTCCCCCCGCGTGGTTCTGGGATTTTTGCTCACCGTTCTTGTGATCATTCTGACCCCACGGGGTGGGATTTTGCGTGGAGCCCCAGATCGAGGGAGATTATCAGTGGTCTTGTATGTCTTCCATTTTCTAATTATTGCTCCCACTGTTGATTTCTTCACTCCAAGCTGGTTGGCTATTGCAGATTCAGTCTTCCCAGCCTGGTGCAGGGCTACAATTTTGTTTCTGGTGTCCTTTGACAGCTCTTTGGGCTTCACCATAGTGGAGTTTGGAGTCAGACTGTTTGAGGGTGTGCACAGGTGTCTTTTTATACTGATAACAAGTTTAAACAGGTGCCATTACTACAGGTAATGAGTGGAGGAAAGAGGAGACTCTTAAAGAAGAAGTTACAGGTCTGTGAGAGCCAGAAATCTTGATTGTTTGTTTCTGACCAAATACTTATTTTCCACCATAATATGCAAATAAATTGTTAAAAAAACAGACAATGTGATTTTCTGGATTTTTATTTCTCAGTTTGTCTCCCATAGTTGAGGTCTTCCTATGATGTAAATTACAGACGCCTCTCATCTTTTTAAGTGGTGGAACTTGCACTATTGCTGACTGACTAAATACTTTTTTGCCCCACTGTATATACAGTATATATATGCCTATACTATGTGTAGAAATTTATTTTATCTATTTTATTCTAACCTGTCAGTGTGATTTTACTGTACACCGCACTGAATTGCCAGCTTTTCTAAAGAACACCGTTGCGTATTTCTCGCAAGTCACACTGATGGTCCGTGTGGTTTGCAAGTTCTTCTCGCACCCATAGACTTTCATTGGCGATTCTCGGCCGATATGCGGTGCAAATCGCAGCATGATGCAATTTCTCTTGCACGTATAATATGGCCAAGAAAACAACAGACGATAGGAGCTGCACCATAGATTAGCATTGATCCGAGTGCTATGCGATTCTTTATCGCATATTACTAGTCCGTATTATGCTCTAGTGTGAGTCCAGCCTTACCAACAGCTTTGATAGAATAAACTGACAGCACATGAACAACAAGCAGCATTGTCCTAATAAGTCCTAAGTTTGCATTGTCTTATAAAATGACAAAAGCACATTTTAGTAAATCCACCTCTTGTTTTTACTATTTTAATTAAATGTTTAGCGTAAATCAATCTTGTTTTTTTTCAGAAATGGCCAATTTCATGCTGAAAATTTCCTGATATGTTGATCTGTTGTGCTGTATGAATGTGATGGCCTATAGAAAATGCATACTCACTATGTAAATAGTGATTTTGGTGCTTTTATTAAGCTCCCTGTTTTATCTACTCACATTTTTGCATAAAGCTGAGAATAAGATTGTCTTTTAGTACAGAGAAACCGGATAGTTGCTTTCTTTTTTATTGTATGTTCTGTTTTCTATTATACTTTTTACCTTCTTTTATTTGCCTCTTAGTTTCTTTCGAATTTTTACTATCTATAATGTTAATCTGGTTGGTATGATAGTTTGGAAATCACTATTAAGTATAGAAATGAATGGTAAAATTAGTATAAAAAGAGAACTATAATTAAAATCTTATTCACACTATGTTGTGTTTCATTTCACTGTCAAGTTAAAACATTTGCAAAAATGGTGATTTGCATGAGGAATATGTATTAATGAATAGCTAACATGAACATAAAGCTCTTTATTAATTTTCCTGAATTTTCTTGCTTAGTGTGGAACATATACTGATCTTTTATGCATACTATGCTGGTTCAGATGACCCTTTTGGAGCTGAGAGAGTGTAATCAAGTCATTATAAAAGGCCATTTTTGATGACTGCAGCTACTATGAAAACACTCATATCATTCCTTATAATGGTTCTACCATAATGAACTTTTGATGATGCTGCTATATCAACATATATCAACATTATGCCATAAAATGTGGAGGTTATTCATTATTGTTTTTAAATGGGTAAAGTCTCAGTCCATTGCCAATGAATTTGGATAATTCTTCATATTTATTGCAAGTATTACCAATGATAACATTTATAAATATATTTCTTAAAGATAGAACAGTGTTATATTAATTTGCTCTTTTCTATTAGAGTCCACTAACAATTTAATGCAGTTACAAGCCTGAACTAGTGGTATTTTTAGCTGCACACTAATCTCATATATTCCAAAACATATTAAAACATGTAAAATTATAATAATTGAACAGGAATCCGTTACTCCATTGTCATGCACAGAGTAGGAAGACTAAGTGCAACATGAGGGAAAGAGGGGAAGGAAGCCCAAATGCTAGGAAAAGGGGGAATGGAGATCGCTAGGCAGATCTAATAGCACCCTACCTCTCTTACCATCCCTATATTTATAAATCAATAGGGGATTATAGGGAGAAAAATGGGAAGCGCAGACTTTTTTCCACAAAAACATACACTCCCTCCTATTTGCGAATTTCTGAGGAAATGTATGATGCAGAGGTAGCCCCTAATGTAGGGGTTTATCCACCTTCCCCTGAACCGGTTCACCACCAGACCTCTCCCCAGGCAAAGAGGCTCCAGAGAAGGTGGTCTTAACCACCTATCCTAAAGGCATCTATCAACAGGTATAGTCAATGACATAATAGCCTCCAGGGACTCAAGGGTTTGATACTCTGCTAAAGCATCCTTCAACCTTTCAGTAAGGCCCTGAAGAAATTGGCTTCTGAGAGCTGGGTCATTCCACTATGTGTCAGTTGTCCATCCGCGGAATTTGGATCTGTACATCTCCAGTGACTGATTTCCCTGCTGAAGGCGACACAACCTGGACTCAGCCAAGGAGACTCAGTCCGTGTCATCATAGATAAGGGCTACAGCCAAAAATATCCGTCCACAGACTGGAGACAAACTGAATCCTGTGGCAAAGAGAAAAAGGGGATCTCCTTGAAGCAAAAATATCACAATACCAACTCGTTGCTCCTCATTTCTGGAGGAGTGAGGACGAAGTTTAAAATACAGTTTGCAAGCTTCGTTGAACACAAAAAACTTGTCTCTACCTCCGGAAAACCTTTCCGGGAGCGCAACCTTGGGTTCCAGCTACTGGCCTACCTGCAGAGACCCCAACATAAGCAATCTGCTGACGCTGTTGCTGCTGCTGAAGCAGTGGTCATTCAACTCCAAAGACAGACAGCATAGCTGCTCTGTCAGCCCTGCAGCAGGAAACATAAGCAAAGGAGAAAAGCAACAAAAAACACGACCAAGGGAAAAAAACACACAAATAAAACCACATGTCAGTTTTTTTTTTCCTAAATATGCATGGCTGGTCATAATGTCACGCACAGTGTGGGAAGACTAAGTGCAACATCAGGGAAAGAGGGGAAAGAAGCCCAAACTCTAGGGACAAGGGGATTGGCGACCCCTAGGCAGATCTAATAGCACCCTGCTCCCCTACCATCAATATATTGGTTCCACACCAATCGCTGAGTAGGAACCTAAGCCCTGTATATCCCTAGAGCTAGGCCCTGAAAAAGGAAGGGGGGATGTCCCCACTGTACACTAAAGACAAGAAGGAAGACAAACAAGGGGGAAGCAACTTAGCTTGAACAGACTCCAGAGAGATAACTCCAAATGTCCTCCAACAGCATCAGAGAGGAATAAAGCTGACTGCAATAGCTCCAAGCCCTCACAAGGGAAAATGTGAATATCACCGGCAGCTCCCTGTAGCAGTCTGAGAGTCTAAAAACACCCAGGTGTTCAGGTGTGTCAATTAGAGCCGGAGGGAGGTTGCCACTGGGTCCAAAAGTCAGAAGGATTAAGAAAGCGTCTGCTATGCCAAACGAAGAGACCTTTCTGCAGCCATATGCAGATCGACTGTCTGTAGCATCTGACACACCCGTGACATCCATACTTTATAAGACTTAAAAACTTTATTGTCAAAAATAGAAATATTTTTTTAATGTACTGTTAATTTTTAGTTACTTTCTGTTAGATCTGAATGCATTATTTTGCAATAGTGACATATCCAGTAAGAAGTGCAAGCTATTGTTGGTACACATTTAATATCCTTTTACTGGACAGCCTTGGAAATATATTGCAGTTGTAAGACTCATGCTGGTGTGGTAGATGGAGGCAGGTATATCTCGCCCAGGTGTTTGTCCTATGTGAATTAGGCCACTCAGTATCTTCAGGGTGCTAATGGGTTAATGATTGCAGGAATAAAAGATGACCAGCTGGGTGGTTCCAGTGTCTGCCTGGGGCACACAGATTGCCTGCCTGTGTGAGACAAACGTGAGTGAAGAGCTCTGCTCAAGATCTGTATGATGTTAGCTGGGTGGGAGAAGCCCCCCCAGTTGTTGAGATAGCAACGTATTTGTTTAGTTAGTGCCGGACAGGCTAGGGTTTATTTTTATGTTTTGTTTTTTTGTGTTGCTTTCACGTTAATAAATCTGACCTGAGGTCAGCCTGCTCAGAAACCTGCTGTACGCCTCAGATTCAATGCACAAACCACGTGTCCTTTGACCCCAGCAAAGGCGATCCCAGAGTGTTTTGTCACACAGTCTTCACAATTGTGAGGGGCACAGTCACAAAAGAGGTTAGCCAGAAATGTCAAAAGACTTAGCTGGCACTATAAACAGAGCGTCACTGCGCTCATTGATCACTGAATCTGCTGATGTTTCTAGCCGCAACAAATACTGTGCCTAGGAAACGGTACCAAGTGTACAAAAATGTGCAGATGCTAAACAAGGGACAGGGCCATTTGCCACTTCATCTCATAAACCCCATAGTAGCTGTGTGTTGCCTCTGTTGGAAATTTTCCATATCTTGTAGGCAACAGCAAAATCAATTTCAGAGGAATCGGAAACATCTGACCACTATTGAGACTCTGGAAGTCCTTGAGAGAGACTCACTGACTTATTTATTCATGCATTATTGTAAAAATGTCAAGTTGGGTAGTAGGTGTAATAATATTATTAACATTAGCAAATACCTCCAATTAGAAATGTAGCATATTTCTTCTAATTAGCTATGTCGCTTAACCCATATGCATAGGTAAGAGAAAACCTGTCAGCACGATTTTACAATGTAAAGTAAGGAAATATAATGGCACTGAAATACAGAGTAAATCGATACCTTTGCTTAAGAAATCCACATTATTATTCTTCTTTAATCACTATTTGAAGTTTTCGGCTCATTATATTTCAGTGTACAGGGGCTGAACTGTGCTCTGGGTCTTCTCATTGTCTGTGATTCCCCAACCTCTCTGCCTGCCCCTGGTGTGTAAATAACAAGTCACTACTGATACTTCAAACAGTGGAGGCAGGTCATTCAAAGACTGGAAACAGGTAGAAGGGTCGGGGTATCACAGAGAGGGGGTAGAAGGGTCAGTGTACTAAGCACCGCAATTTAATTAGTAGAAAATTTCAAATTGAGTTAAAGAACAAAAAAGTTGATTTCTTCACCAAAGGGATCAATCTGTATTTCAGCGCCATTTCACCCATGTTTTTACTTTACATTGCAAAATCATGCTGACAGGCTCTCTTTAACCCCAAAGATAGTGTCCCGGCCTTTCATGTGGGCTCGCACGCTGAGCCCACATCTTTCCCTGCATATAGTGACTGATTTAATCAGTCTTCACGTACCTTAACAGCCATTGATAGAGCGGAGCCATGAAAATGAAAAAATACATTTTTCCTGCATAAATATTTGTTTTGCCCCAAATATTTCATTTTCACAAGGGTAACAGGAAAAAATGGATCATGCAATGTGATGACCAATTCCTCCTGGGTACAACAATACCAAATATGTGGTGGAAAACTACTGTTTGGGCACACAGCAAGGCTTAGAAGTTGTGCCGAATGAATTCTGGAGCTCAATTTGGGCTGGAATAGCTTGCGGATGCCATGTCACATTTGAGGAGCCTGTGACATACCAAATCAACAGAAATACCCAGAAGTGACCCCATTTTGCAAACTTCACCTCTCAAAGAATTTATCTAGGAGTGTTATGAGCATTTTTAACTTTCAGGCGAGTCTCATAATTGAGTAAATCTAATTATTGGACATCAGAAAATTCAATAAAAGCATATTTTATTATTATTACAACAAAGATAAAAACTGTCCACAACAGACTGAATAGAAAGCATATAGATGGGACCCAATCCTATAGTATTCACCCTGCCTCATATCACAAGAAGATATTATTAAGGGTGAGATCCACACACAAGTAAATACCTCATAATAGATCCAAGTAGATAAATAAATAACCTAATCATGTGTAGATGTCAGCATAAGAATCAATACACATACAAGTGCTTCTCACTAAATTAGAATATAATCAAAAAGTTAATTTATTTCAGTTCTTCAGTACAAAAAGTAAAACTCATATATTATATGGAGTCGTTACAAACAGAATTATCTATTTCAAGTGTTTATTTCTGTTAATGATGATGATTATGGCTTACAGCCAATGAAAACCCAAAAGTCATTATCTCAGTAAATTAAAATACTTTATAGCACCAGGTTGAAAAATGATCTTAAAATCCAAAATGTTGGCCTACTGAAATGTACACTACCATTCAAAAGTCCAGACATTGACAAGGTTCGAAAAAAAGATTTTTATTTGAAATAATAATTTTCTCCTTCAAACTTTGTTTTCATCAAAGAATGCTCCCTTTGAAGCAATTAGGGCATTGCAGACCTTTGGCATTCTAGCAGTTAATTTGCTGAGGTAATCTGTAGAAATTTCACTGCATGCTTCCAGACGCCCCTCCCAAAAGTTGGTTTGGCTTGATGGGCACCATACGGTCAAGCTGCCCCCACAACAGCTCAATGGGGTTAAGATCCGGTGACTGCACTGGCCACTCCATTACAGATAGAATACCAGCTGTCTGCTTCTTCCCTAAATAGTTCTTGCATAATTTGGAGGTTTGCTTTGGGTTTTTGTCCTGTTGTAGGATGAAATTGGCTCCAATCAAGCGCTGTTCACAGGGTATGGCATGGCATTGCAAAATGGAGTGATAGCCTTCCTTATTCAAAATCCCTTTTACCTTGTACAAATCTCCCACTTTAGCAGCACCAAAGGAACTCCAAGTCATCAAATTACCTCCACCATGCTTGACAGATGTCGTCAGGCACTCTTCCAGCATCTTTTCAGTTGTTCTGCATCTCACAAATGTTCTTCTGTGTGATCCAAAAACCTCAAACTTGGATTCGTCTGTCCATAACACTTTTTTCCAATCTTCCTCTGCCCAATGTTTGTGTTCTTTTGCCCAAATTAATCTTTTCCTTTTCTTAGCCAGTCTCAGATATGGCTTTTCCTTTGCCACTGTGTCCTGAAGGCCAGCATCCCTGAGTCACCTCTTCACTGTAGGCGTTGACACTGACATTTTGCGTGTACTATTTAATGAAGCTTCCAGTTGAGGACCTGTGAGGCGTCGATTTATCAAACTACAGACTCTAATGTACTTGTCTTGTTGCTCAGTTGTGCGGCAGTGCCTCCCACTTCTTTTTCTATTCTGGTTAGAGCTTGTTTGTGCTCTCCTCTGAAGGGAGTAGTACACACCATTGTGGGAAATGTTCAGCTTCTTGGCAATTTCTCGCATGGAATTGCCTTTCTTTCTAAGAACAAAAATAGACTGTCAAGTTTCACATAAAAGTTTTTTTTTCTGGCCACTTTGAGAGTTTAATGAAGCCAACAAATGTAATGCTCCAGATTCTCAACTAGCTCAAAGGAAGGTCAGGTTTATAGGTTCTCTATTCAGCCAAACTGTTTTCAGCTGTGCTATCATACTTGCACAAGGGTTTTCAAGGATATTCTAACCATTCATTAGCTTTCTTACACAGTCAGCAAACACAAAGTACCATAAGAACACTTGAGTCACCTGCCAGGGCCATAGAGTTCTTGGTACTGGGTCCAGTACATAAAGGGGATGTCACAGTGGCTGCGACCCAGTCCGTGGCCTTGGGTGCCCAAACAAAGGGAAAGGTCTTTTAAGGGTTTAATAAAGTTTGTGTTCGTGATGCCACCTGTGGTTTTTGGTCAGTGGGGAGTGCTTAAAGGGGTCTTCTGGGGTGATGTTATGGCAACTAGATGGTATAACTTCCCACAGGTGAAATAGGTCCGCAGTGCTCCCGGCGTGTAGATGAGGATGGTGAGTGGTGCAGTAAAGAATGGAGGACACAGGTTTACAGTCTCTTTACCTGGTTTACTGAAGGCTTCAGGCAAGCGCAGTCCAGGGCACCAGATCACAGGTACAGGCAGGGTCTGGCCGGCTTGGAAGTGAGTTCAGAGTCCAGCTATACCAGGTGGAGTTAAAAGCCTTCCTCTTAGCGCGGTGGTATTATAGTCCCTTACTGCCTATGGCTTCTTAGCAAGGTTTTCTCAGTTATCTCTGTCCTTTATTGAAGTGGGACACAAACATGTATGACAGGTGACTCAAGCCTTTTTACAGGGTCTCTATCATGACCCAAGTTCTATGTGTCACTGAGTCTCCTGGGCATTAGGGCAGACAGGTTATGTGTATGTGGCACCCCTAGGGGTATTTGCCACAAAAACAGTTACTGACACTAAATACAAATACTAAAATAGCAAGACTGCACTACCACCTCCGGCCAGAAAGGGGAGCTCCACAGACTCCCCTTGATCCATTCTGGTCTGAGAGAAGAACTGGCAGTTGGGCTAAGGAGCTGAAAGTGAGAGGTCATACAGTTGAATTTCTAACAGCCCTATGACGGTTTCCAGGCCTAAATCACTGGCCTGAGGAGAAAAGGGACAGAGAAAAAGGACATTGTGAGAACCGGGTAGCATTAATCCCTACCCAGAACAGGCGCAAAGACGGATACCAGATCCGTGGCTGTATTCATTATATATAATACAGCAACCGGAAAAACGTGAGGTGATATCAGCTTCACTAGGGCCGGAAGCAGCAACAGACACAGAGTTCAGCGGTACTCCTGGAGGGGGTAAGCCGATAAAAGGACTCGGGTTGCCCATCGAACCAGGGCCCAGAGGGGACAGATTGGGCCGGCAGCCAGTTCACATACAGCAGCAGGGCCACACAGAAACTGCGTACAATAAGAGGCGAAGACCCCGGCAGGGTCAAAGTAACTCAGAGTTCCCATACAGACTCCGGTGACAGGACTGGTTGTAAATCCCTTTATGTTGAAGTAAACTGGTTAAACGTTTCAGTGCCTCAGACTTTCATTTTGACAATAGCCATCTATCCAGGATCGGGATCGTCACCGCTGAGAGAACCTGCTGCTGATCAAGTAAGTGCCTGTTCCCTCATGATACCCCTTACACTGTGCATTGCCTGAGGCCACAGCACCGGGTCAAGCCACCCGTGACATCTCCCTCAAGAGACAGACCCCATTGGTCCGGTGCTGGGTACCCCGGTCTCCTGGGCGTCACAATTGGCGTCACAAACAGGATTCAGCCAGCCCATATACCGGGTATTGTGTGCCGTGATTGGAGCCCAAAACTGTGAAAACTTGGATGAAAAATCTTGAAAATTGACTTTATTAAAGAAAATTCCATTTCCCATTAAAAACTATTGAAAGTGACTTTTCCCCATTGGTTATAATGGAGTAAAGATGGCCGCCATCACCTCATAACCGTTAGGCACGAGACTGTTAATTGAGCTACGCCATTACCTGAGCCCCAGTCTGACTGAAAAACTTCAGAATCCGCCATTACAGAGCGCGCGGCGGGCGGGAACAGCAGGGGGCGTGTCATTGTGGGCGGCACCAAGCTGAGCGCTCTGACGTCAGAGCAAGGGGAAAACCAATCCTGCTGCACAGCGGAACGAATCTACACTATCCCGACGGAAGCGGAGGACCGGAAGGGTCCGGATTAACTAAGGGGGCACAGTATGTCGCAGCATGGAGACGCCGCAGTACCCGGCGACGCTAATGCAGCTGAAAGACAGAGTGTCAATAGAGAGTCCGGTAGCGCAGCGGTGCAAGGAGTGGTGCCCATCATGCCGGTGCTGATGCCATATACCCCGGGTGGCCCGTGGCTTCCAATGTATGAAGGTGAGCCTAATACCCTTGACGATTTCAGAGAAAAGATGCTGGCCCATTTTGACATGTTCCCCGTGGGTGAAGTTTAGCGTGTTAGTCTCCTGATGATGCAGTTAAGTGGCCATGCTAAGCGAGAAGTCACAGCATGGGCAGCTGATCTAAAAGGCACTGTTGAACGCATATTTGCTGGATTAAAAGCTACATTTGAAACCACTGCCGGCAGCAAAGCTAAAGTACGATTCTTTAATTGCAAACAAAAAGCTAATGAGGGCGTGAGAGACTTTGCCTTAAACCTGCAGGAAGCCCTTAAATCACTTACACTGGCTGAACCAATTTTTAACACCGGAGCAGATAAACTGCTAAGAGATCAATTTATTGAGGGACTCTACACCCCTTCTCACCGGGGGCATGTGAGTATGCTTGTTTTTAAGAACCCTGAATTGACATTTGCCCAATTAAAGGAGAGCACTATACGTCTCCAGCTGGCAGAGGCACCTCGGGATCAGGATCCTGCGCAACCCATGGCAGAGGCACCTCAACAACAGGGAGTGCAAGTGACATCAGCTATGTTTGGGGCCATTGCTAAGCCCCTGGGGCCCAGTACTAATGAGGCTCTTCAACAAAAGCTTGACTCTTTAACTGATGTTGTTGCTTCAATGGCTAAAACCATGCAGGAGATGAGAGGACCCAAGATGGACTTGGCAAACCGTAAAGAGGATGTTCCATGGATGAGACCCCGGAAATACCCGACATAGAGAGGACGACCCCGCGACTGCTACCAACCGGATGGACAGCCCATTTGCTGCCATTGCCAGCAGCCAGGCCACTTTGCACGAGATTGTGATTTAAACGGGAATCTCCTGGGAATGCGGGCCGCTTCACAGGAATGAACTTTCAAGGCCCAACACCCTGGCACGACAGGTACATCGGAGGACGACCCATTATCCCTATCATGCTGGACGGAATTCCCCTCAATGCTTTGCTGGACACAGGTTCCCAGATTTCATCTATACCATATATCCTTTATAAGAGGTACTGGGCTGATGCAGATATTGATAAAGGGCCCTCTGATGTTGTACTAGATATATGGGCCAGTAATGGTAAGCTGGTACCGAAACTAGGATTCAGGGAGATGACCATAAAGATTGGTAAAGTAGAATTGAAGAAACAGGGTATAATTGTTGTTGATGTTGACCGGCGGAACTGTGAACCAACTGTATTGATAGGAATGAATGTGTTAGAGAACTGCTTTGCCGAAGTTATTTCTGTCTTACAGCAAATTGCTGAAACTGCCCAATCCTACCAGCAGAGAGTTCTCCGGAGGGAAATAAAAGTATTGATGTTAAGGCAACAGGTAGAAGTTGCAGGTGGAGAAATCGGCAGTGTGAGGGTAAGTGATCCAACGTCTATTGTAATCCCACCAAAAACAGAAATGCTGGTATGGTGTAGAGCAGCCATTGGTACTAAGGGACGAAATTATCAAGCCTTAATAGAATCAGTGTACACCGACAGCAGGCCCACTACACTCACAGCATGAGGGGTAGTCGAGGTACACCGGGGACGAGTGCCGGTACGACTTTGAACTGTGGAGAGGAAGAGGTCACTTTGCCAAGGTATGCTACAGTGGCAAAGCTATATACTGTTGACAGCAATGAAATCACAACCATTGAGCCCTTAGAACCAACCTGTCAGGTGGAAGTCAACGGCTCAGATGGAGAATTGGAGGATTGGTGCCAACAGCTACACGTGGGCATAAATTCAACACCTACCCATCAAAAACAAGGGGTGTATAGGCTAGTGACGGAATATGAACAAGTCTTCAGTAAACACCCATTGGACTTCGGACGGATAGAAGGGGTAGAACACACAATCCCCACCGGTGACCATCCCCCAATAAAAGAAAGATATAGACCCATACCGCCCGCTCACTATCAATGTGCAAAAGATATGCTGAGGGAGATGAAACAGGCCGGGGTAATAAGAGACAGCTGTAGCCCCTGGGCGGCCCCTCTAGTGATTGTCAAAAAAAAGGACGGAACCATGAGAATGTGCGTAGACTACCGGCGGATTAATAACATCACCCATAAAGACGCCTACCCCTTGCCTAGTATAGAAGAGTCCTTGACTGCTTTGAAATCTGCTAATTATTTTTCCACCTTAGACTTAACAAGCGGGTATTGGCAAATCCCTGTGGCTGAGAGAGATAAGGAAAAGACGGCATTCACCACACCAATGGGTCTATGTGAATTTAATCGCATGCCATTCGGACTCTGCAACGCATCCGGTACCTTCCAGCGGCTGATGGAATGCTGCCTCGGACACAAGAACTTCGAGACCGTCCTCCTGTACCTAGATGATGTGATCGTCTACTCAAAGACTTACAAACAACACTTAAAAGACCTGGCAGAAGTGTTCGAAGCCTTATCCAGGTATGGCATGAAAATCAAGCCTTCCAAATGTCACCTTCTCAAGCCAAAGGTACAGTACCTGGGACACATCGTGAGTTCGGAGGGAGTAGCACCGGATCCCGAGAAAATAAGCGCCATAAGGGATTGGCCAAGACCTACCAACGCAAAAGAAGTGAGGCAATTCCTGGGATTGGTGGGTTACTATCGCAGATTTATAAAAGGATTTACCAAGTTGGCAGCACCCTTGCAAGACGCCTTGGTAGGGCAGACGAAGAAACCTTCAAACCGAAACCCTCCTTTTCAGTGGAACGATGAAAGGGAAGACTCCTTTGAACAACTAAAGAAGGCACTAACCTGAGAAGAGGTTCTGGCATACCCAGATTACCATCAACCTTTCATCCTCTACACCGATGCCAGTAATGTGGGACTAGGAGCGGTGCTGTCACAAAAGCAAGAAGGTCGGGAGAAAGTCATCGCCTTTGCAAGTAGAAAGCTCCGGCCAACTGAAAGAAATTCAGAAAATTGCAGCTCCTTCAAATTGGAACTACTGGCAGTAGTTTGGGCTGTGACTGAACGTTTCAAACACTATCTGGCCGCTGCAGAATTTATTGTCTATACTGACAACAATCCGTTGACCCATCTGGACACAGCCAAATTAGGTGCGTTAGAACAGCGATGGATAGCCCGGTTATCTAATTACAACTTCATAATCAAGTATCGAGCAGGTCGCAAGAATGGAAATGCCGATGCCCTATCCCGGATGCCACACTTGAGAGATGTAGAAGAAGAAACGGGGGAGCTTGAAGAAATTGAACTACCAGCCTTCCATCATCCCAAGGCAAAACATCATCAGTCAAGTACCTATCAGAAACAACAAGAGGTGAATTTTAATCCGTTAGCACACCATAGATGGGCTGACACCAAAGACAGCAATCCGGCTGTGAAGTTGGTGAAGGAACTGCTGACTGAGCAAAGTGCATATCCCAATAAGGATGCCCCAGAAGAGACACATCAACTCTGGAAAGAGAGAGGCAAAATGTTCCTGTATCAAGGGAAGCTCTGTAGAAGGTACACCAATCCGAAAACACATGAATTGGTTTGGCAGATTATCGTGCCTAAACAAGATGTGAAGATGGTCCTTGAAGCTTACCATAATGGTGCTGGTCACTTCGGTTGGAAAAAGTTAGAAGTACTTCTAAGAGAAAGATTTTATTGGGTCGGGATGAGAAAATCAATCGAACAGTGGTGCAGAAACTGTGGCCCGTGCAACCTCAGAAGAAACGATCAAAAGAACCAAAGAGCACCACTGCAGCCCATTATCACCAAACAACCACTTGAACTTGTAGCCATAGACCACGTGAAGTTGACACCAAGCCGGTCCGGCTATGTCTATGCCTTGACCATCGTGGACCATTATTCACGCTTCTTGGTAGTAGGACCCGTAAAAGATCTGACAGCAAAAACAGCAGCCAAAGCGTTCCAAACGTACTTTTGTAGACCCCATGGATATCCAGAACAGGTTCTCACCGACCAAGGTACAGCCTTTGAATCAGAGATCTTCAGAGAATTCTGTAATATGTATGGTTGCAAAAAGATCCGGACGACGGCCTATCATCCACAAACAAACGGCTTATGCGAGAAGATGAACCATATTGTAATAGACCTACTAAAGACTTGCCTGGATGCTGTGCATCTCCATTGTGTGAACAGCGCCACATGCAAGTTTTTATGTGCAGCTATGTGCCAAGCAGCCACCCCCTCCATTAGTTTGGTAGCTGGTGAGTGGCTGCGTCATCGGTTATGCTGCACCTGTGTTTCTATTTTACCACATGGGTCCACTGCATCCTGTTAGTGCATTTGTTTGGAGGCCTAGGCAGGTAAGAACCTCTGCCGTGTTTTGCTGCTGTTTTTTCTAATTTTTGGAGGATCTCTGAATCCTCTTTTTGTGCTTTTGCTGTTTAGAGATAGGACTCATAAGCGGGAGGACCCTTGACGTGGGTTATGAGCTTGCGTATTTTGGCCAGAATATAAACCAATACCTCACATAATATTTTTTTTTTTATGTGTTTTTTGCACTTTTTTTCGGGGTGCAGTTGGGCCCATTTTCTGCTTGTAAACTGTGGTGTCTGTGCACATGGGGTGCATTTGGATAGCGCTGGGCAGGCCCGCCTGATCTAATAGAAGGGTGTCACTACTAGGCCTGCCTGGATGCTGTGCATCTCCATTGTGTGAACAGCGCCATATGCAAGTTTTTATGTGCAGCTATGTGCCAAGCAGCCACCCCCTCCATTAGTTTGGTAGCTGGTGAGTGGCTGCGTCATCGGTTATGCTGCACCTGTGTTTCTATTTTACCACATGGGTCCACTGCATCCTGTTAGTGCATTTGTTTGGAGGCCTAGGCAGGTAAGAACCTCTGCCGTGTTTTGCTGCTGTTTTTTCTAATTTTTGGAGGATCTCTGAATCCTCTTTTTGTGCTTTTGCTGTTTAGAGATAGGACTCATAAGCGGGAGGACCCTTGACGTGGGTTATGAGCTTGCGTATTTTGGCCAGAATATAAACCAATACCTCACATAATATTTTTTTTTATGTGTTTTTTGCACTTTTTTTCGGGGTGCAGTTGGGCCCATTTTCTGCTTGTAAACTGTGGTGTCTGTGCACATGGGGTGCATTTGGATAGCGCTGGGCAGGCCCGCCTGATCTAATAGAAGGGTGTCACTACTAGGCCTGCCTGGATGCTGTGCATCTCCATTGTATGAACAGCGCCACATGCAAGTTTTTATGTGCAGCTATGTGCCAAGCAGCCACCCCCTCCATTAGTTTGGTAGCTGGTGAGTGGCTGCGTCATCGGTTATGCTGCACCTGTGTTTCTATTTTACCACATGGGTCCACTGCATCCTGTTAGTGCATTTGTTTGGAGGCCTAGGCAGGTAAGAACCTCTGCCGTGTTTTGCTGCTGTTTTTTCTAATTTTTGGAGGATCTCTGAATCCTCTTTTTGTGCTTTTGCTGTTTAGAGATAGGACTCATAAGCGGGAGGACCCTTGATGTGGGTTATGAGCTTGCGTATTTTGGCCAGAATATAAACCAATACCTCACATAATATTTTTTTTTTATGTGTTTTTTGCACTTTTTTTCGGGGTGCAGTTGGGCCCATTTTCTGCTTGTAAACTGTGGTGTCTGTGCACATGGGGTGCATTTGGATAGCGCTGGGCAGGCCCGCCTGATCTAATAGAAGGGTGTCACTACTAGTCCTGCCTGGATGCTGTGCATCTCCATTGTGTGAACAGCGCCACATGCAAGTTTTTATGTGCAGCTTGTGCCAAGCAGCCACCCCCTCCATTAGTTTGGTAGCTGGTAAGTGGCTGTGTCATCGGTTATGCTGCACCTGTGTTTCTATTTTACCACATGGGTCCACTGCATCCTGTTAGTGCATTTGTTTGGAGGCCTAGGCAGGTAAGAACCTCTGCCGTGTTTTGCTGCTGTTTTTTCTAATTTTTGGAGGATCTCTGAATCCTCTTTTTGTGCTTTTGCTGTTTAGAGATACTACTAAAGACTTTACCTGAGACAGAAAGGAATCAATGGCCAGAGAAATTGCCTGACTTGGTGGATCTGTATAATCATGTCCCGGTGAGCTCCACCAACTGCACCCCAGCTTACCTTATGCGTGCAAGACCCGGCCAATTACCAATCGATCTAGAAATGGGAATTCTGAAACCAGACGCAGAAGTTCAAGACTCCAATTGGGATATCATACGGCAAAAGCAGTATCGCCAAGTGCAAGAGAGTGTGGAAAGAAGCCTTCAGCAAACTAGAGAAAGACAAGAGCGAACTTTCAACCAGAATGCTCTAGCGACCCCATTAAGACCGGGTGACCAAGTGCTCAAGAGAAATCGTCGAACCAATAAACTAGACAATCAGTGGGAAGCCGTACCCTACACAGTTTTACCAACAAGAATGGATAATCCTAAAATGTGTCTCATTAGCAAAAACGGAGGCTTAACATCTGTACTAGTGTCAAGAGACAATCTTAAATTATGTCCGGAAGCATTGAAAGAGCCAGAAGTTGTCCAGCCAGAACCAGAAGTTATTCAACCCTTGCAGGTCCAACCAGTAAAGGAAAAAGAAGAGGAAATGTATCACACCTGTATAGGAGACTTTCCCAAAACCCTACTAACATACCATGGTGCAGTAGTGGTTCCCATGGTGGCCTTTTACCCAACACCGAACCCAATACCAGAAGTCCCAAGACAGGAAGAGGCTGACCCCGTACTACGGGAGGTTCCAGGCCAGGAAGAACAGATTCCTGATCAGAGTAATCCCATTCACTGTGGACTTGCCAACTCCATAGTCATGGAATTATCTTTAGCAGAGCGGGCAGATACTACATCCGCAGTAGACAGTAGTACACCACATGAAGAGACACCGCTATTACGTAGATCACAGCGTAGTACCCAGGGTCAATTACCGGCCAGGTATGCGGATTACCAACTATAAAACTGTAGTCATTGTTATCATTCTGCAACGTTTAAGCCCAGTACCTACAGAGACTTGTCTGCATGAACTTATTGCATATTCTTGAACGTTTTATCAGCCCGGAGACACTAAATCAAAGCTCCGGAAAGACTGCTTTTTGAACTTTCTTTAGACTTTATATTGGTAACTCCGTTGGAAAAATGGAGCTAAATTCTTGGACACAAAGTGCAGTGCCTTTCCTAGTACCTTCAAGGATAGAACTGTATTAATGGACGCTATTTGAAGTGACTTTTTACAGAACTCTATTTTTGTTTCCTTGAGTGGTTTTTGTAACTTTTCATTTTTAAGACTCTGTACATATTAATTGTTATTTCAAAATGTTATCGTCCCACAGTCCCGGAGTACTGTTCTTAACTAAGGGGGAATGTGGCACCCCTAGGGGTATTTGCCACAAAAACAGTTACTGACACTAAATACAAATACTAAAATAGCAAGACTGCACTACCACCTCCGGCCAGAAAGGGGAGCTCCACAGACTCCCCTTGATCCATTCTGGTCTGAGAGAAGAACTGGCAGTTGGGCTAAGGAGCTGAAAGTGAGAGGTCATACAGCTGAATTTCTAACAGCCCTATGACGGTTTCCAGGCCTAAATCACCGGCCTGAGGAGAAAAGGGACAGAGAAAAACGACATTGTGAGAACCGGGTAGCATTAATCCCTACCCAGAACAGGCGCAAAGACGGATACCGGATCCGTGGCTGTATTCATTATATATAATACAGCAACCGGAAAAACGTGAGGTGATATCAGCTTCACTAGGGCCGGAAGCAGCAACAGACACAGAGTTCAGCGGTACTCCTGGAGGGGGTAAGCCGATAAAAGGACTCGGGTTGCCCATCGAACCAGGGCCCAGAGGGGACAGATTGGGCCGGCAGCCAGTTCACATACAGCAGCAGGGCCACACAGAAACTGCGTACAATAAGAGGCGAAGACCCCGGCAGGGTCAAAGTAACTCAGAGTTCCCATACAGACTCCGGTGACAGGACTGGTTGTAAATCCCTTTATGTTGAAGTAAACTGGTTAAACGTTTCAGTGCCTCAGACTTTCATTTGGACAATAGCCATCTATCCAGGATCGGGATCGTCACCGCTGAGAGAACCTGCTGCTGATCAAGTAAGTGCCTGTTCCCTCATGATACCCCTTACACTGTGCATTGCCTGAGGCCACAGCACCGGGTCAAGCCACCCGTGACATCTCCCTCAAGAGACAGACCCCATTGGTCCGGTGCTGGGTACCCCGGTCTCCTGGGCGTCACATGTAGTCAAGCTGTCCTACCGGTTTCTGCTGTGCCTCCTAGAGTATGACACAACTTCGGTCTTCTCACCCGCTGTACGGCCTCTCACCCTTCCTTCTGCCTCAGACTGCTCCAGTCTGCTGTCCAGCACCAACTGACTAATTCTTCCCAACTGCCTAGCAACTGCCTAGTAACTAACTCCTCCTCCTGACCAGAGAGCAGCTCCCATGAAGTCAGATGTAGAGCTCCCCCTTCTGGCCTGGAGTCAAAATGGTATTGTATGTTCTAATTACCTACTGGGAAAAGAACACAACAGTTACAAGTTATTAAAAGACATGCAAACATTTTTTGCAATTGTTGATATAAAGGTTAAACATATGTAAACTTGAGCTTCCCTTTATGGGAGGTAATTTCTTAATCGTTGCAGGAACATATGGCAGGGAGGTTTCTTTCTTGAACATTATATAAAACAAGTGCAAACTTTTTTCAGGTGCACAACATTACATTAATAACAATTTTACTTCTTGTTCTAGGGCGGGTCCTCAGGCCTGCATCCTCCTGGACTGTAGGACAACTGGATCTTCTCCTTTGGGGGCACTTGCATGGACTGCACAATTTTGGTTAGTGTAGCCACACTTTTGGTCAGTTCCTTAACCTGGAGGTGCAGTCCTGCGGAGGGGTCATCATCTAAAGTCTGTGTGTCAGCCTCAACAGGGACCTGATGGAAGGATGCTGCTTCTTTATGATAGTTGATTACTGGGTGCCTAGGGGGCACTGTGTGGCTGGAATTTGGTTCATGAAGCACCTGAATGGCCCTATCTTTGAATTGTGCAAAGTCCAGGTCTGGGATGTCAGTTTAGATGGATGGTCACGTCTTAATAAATTTACAGTTGTACCATATTCCTTCCATTTTTGGATGATGGCTTAAGCAGTGCTTCATTAGATTTTCAAAGTTTGGACAATTTGTTTATAATTTAACGTCTTAACCCGAGAGCTTTTTCGGTTTTGCATTTTCATTTTTCGCTCCCCTTCTTCCCAGAGCCATAACTCTTTTATTTTTCTGTCAATATGGCCATGTGAGAGATTGGTTTCATGATATTGTGTACTAGAAAATGGGAAAAAAATTCAAAGTGCAGTGAAATTGCAAAACAGTGCAATCCCACACATGTTTTCTGTTTGGCTTTTTTATTAGGTTCACTAAATTCTAAAACTGACCTGCCATTATGATTCTCCAGGCCATTACAAGTTCATAGACACCAAACATGTGTAGGTTCTTTTTATCTAAGTGGTGAATAAAAATTTCCAAACTTTGTTAAAATAAAATTGTATCATTTTCTGATGCCTGTAGCGTCTCCATTTTTGGTGATCTCGGGTTGAGTGAGGGCTTATTTTTGTTTCCCAAGCTGATGTTTTTAATACCATTTCAGTGCAGATATGATCTTGTGATTGCCGGTATTGCATTTTAATGCAACGTCACGGCAACCAAAAAAATGTAATTTTAGCGCTTTTCTTTTTTTCTTGTTTTGCCTTTTAGCTATCAGGTTAATCCTTGTTAATTTTTTTATTGATTGATTGGGCAATTCAGAATGTGTTGATACCAAATATGTGCATGCTTGATTTTATTTCTAATGTTTTATTTTGAATGGGGCGAAAGGTGGGTAATTTGAACTTTTATATTTTTTATTTTTTTTATTTTTTTTAAAACATTTTTCTTTTTTGCTTTTGGCATGCTTCAATAGTCTCCATAGGAGACTAGAAACTGCTATAGCTATAGCTGTATAAAGGCAATGTTCAGATCGTCTCTATATAGCAGATTTAGGCTGCCGTCACACTAGCAGTATTTGGCCAGTATTTTACATCAGTATTTGTAAGCCAAAACCAGGATTGGAACTATTAGAGGAAAAGTATAATAGAAACATATGAACAACTTTTGTATTTATCACCCACTCCTGGTTTTGACTTACAAATACTGATGTAAAATACTGAACAAATACTGCTAGTGTGACGGAAGCCTTACTGACTTGCTATGAGCGCTGACTACTGGGTGGCGCCCACAGCAAGCAGGCACTGACAACCATAGAGGTCCCCAGGAGATCTCCAGTTGTCATTCCAACACACCAGTGACCCGTGATCACATGACGGGGGTTACCGGTGTGCGCATTTCCGGCCCAGATTGCCAGAAGCACAATATAAATGTCACTGTCAGAGTTTGACAGCGGCATTTAACTGGTTAATAGCCACGGGTGGATCGCGATTAGACCCACGGCTATTGCGGGCACATGTCAGCTGTTCAAAACAGCTGACATGTCCCTGGAAAGATGTGGGCTCACTGCCGGAGCCCACATCAAAGGGAGGGAGGCCAACATTGTTGTAAATGTAAGGGGTTAAACTAGCTTTACTCCTCTCATCAACTTTATATCTGACCTGTCTTGTGTGTTCCTTGGTTTTCATGATGCTGTTTGATGTCTAATGTTCTCAAACAAACCTCTGACACTTCACATAACTGCTGCAGTTATACTGAGGATAAATTGCACACAAGTGTATTAAATTTCATTATTATGTGTATTCTGGAGGCAATTTGTCACTCAGGATTTTACTTTAGTGTATCAGACTACAGAGGGCTGAATACAAATGCACATCACAATTTTCAGATTTATATCTCTAAAATGGTTAGAAAGCCATGAATTATTTTCTTTACAAATATTTTCTTGCTTGTGTTGGTATATCACATAAAATCCCAATAAAAAAAATTTAGGTTTGTAGGTCTAATATGAAAAACTATAGAAGAGTTCACGGTGCTACGATTACTTTTGGAAGGCACTGTAAGTTCTTCCCTTGTTTTCTTGGATTCCACAAGGGTATCCTTCCACTAAGTGCTTACACCCATATGCAAGAAAAAAAGGTCCGATTTCCGTACCGAAAAAATGGATGAGTACAATGCGAGTGTCAGACCAGTGTCATGCGAGTACAATGTGATTTTCACACCTAGCATCTAATTTACATCCAAGTGCATTGCGATTGCTATCCAATTGCAATGTGATTTTAACATGGGCTTTTACATACAGCAGCTCTCTGTCATTTACACATCGTTTTGAAAGTTCAAAGGAAATATTCGTCAAAACACACACACATATATATATATATGTATATATATATACAGTATATATATATATACATATACATAGATATATACACAGTACAGACCAAACGTTTGGACACACCTTCTCATTTAAAGATTTTTCTGTATTTTCATGACTATGAAAATTGTAAATTCACACTAAAGGCATCAAAACTATGAATTAACACGTGTGGAATTATATACTTAACAAAAAAGTGGGAAACAACTGAAAATACGTCTTATATTCTAGGTTCTTCAAAGTAGCCACCTTTTGCTTCGATGACTGCTTTGCATACTCTTGGCATTCTCTTGATGAGCTTCAAGAGTTAGTCACCGTAAATGGTATTCCAACAATCTAGAAGGAGTTCCCAGAGATGCTTAGCACTTGTTGGCCCTTTTGCCCTCACTCTGCGGTCCAGCTCACCCCAAACCATCTTGATTGGGTTCAGGTCTGGTGACTGTGGAGGTCAGGTCATCTGGCGTAGCACCCCATCACTCTCCTTCTTGGTCAAATAGCCATTATACAGCCTGGAGGTGTGTTTGGGGTCATTGTCCTGTTGAAAAAAAAAATGATGGTACAACTAAACGCAAACCGGATGGAATAGCATGCCGCTGCAAGATGCTGTGGTAGCCATGCTGGTTCAGTATGCCTTCAATTTTGAATAAATCCCCAACAGTGTCACCAACAAAGCACCCCCACACCATCACACCTCCTCATCCATGCTTCACGGTGGGAACCAGGCACGTAGAGTCCATCCGTTCATCTTTTCTGCATCGCACAAAGACACGGTGGTTGGAACCAATGATCTCAAATTTGGACTCATCAGACCAAAGCACAGATTTCAACTGGTCTAATGTCCATTCCTTGTGTTCTTTAGCCCAAACAAGTCTCTTCTGCTTGTTGCCTGTCCTTAGCAGTGGTTTCCTAGCAGATATTTTACCATGAAGGCCTGCTGCACAAAGTCTCCTCTTAACAGTTGTTGTAGAGATGTGTCTGCTGCTAGAACTCTGCGTGGCATTGACCTGGTCTCTAATCTGATCTGCTGTTAACCTGCGATTTCTGAGGCTGCTGACTCGGATAAACTTATCCACAGAAGCAGAGGTGACTCTTGGTCTTCTTTTCCTGGGGCGGTCCTCATGAGAGCCAGTTTCTTTGTAGCGCTTGATGGTTTTTGCAACTGCACTTGGGGACACTTTCAAAGTTTTTCAAATTTTTCAGACTGACTGACCTTCATTTCTTAAAGTAATGATGGCCACTCGTTTTTCTTTACTTAGCTGCTTTTTCTTGCCATAATACAAATTCTAGCGGTCTATTCAGTAGGACTATCAGCTGTGAATCCACCCGACTTCTGCTCAACACAACTGATGGTCCCAACCCCATTTATAAGGCAAGAAATCCCACTTATTAAACCTGACAGGGCACACCTGTGAAGTGAAAACCATTTCCGGTGACTACCTCTTGAAGCTCATCAAGAGAATGCAAAGAGTGTGCAAAGCAGTCATCAAAGCAAAAGGTGGCTACTAGGGTTGAGCGAAACGGATCGGTCATTTTCAGAAGTCGATGACTTTTGGCAAAGTCGAGTTTCATGAAACCCGACCCGATCCCTGTGTGGCGTTGGCCATGAGGTCGGCGATCTTCTTATCGGGTATCGGAATTCCGATACCGAGTTCCGATATTTTTGCAATATCGGGAATCAGTATCAGGATCCATATTTATGTGTAAAATAAAGAATAAAAATAAAAAATATTGATATACTCACCCTCGGACGCGCCCTGGTTCTAACCGGCAGTCTACCCTCCTAAGAATGAGCGAGTGAAGGACCTGCGGTGATGTCGCGGCTTGTGATTGGTCGCGTGAGCGGTCACATGAGCGGTCACGCGACCAATCACAAGCCGCGACGTCATCGAAGGTCCTTCACTTGCTAATTCTTAGGAAGGAAGGCTGCTGGTTAGAACCAGGGCGCGTCCGAGGGTGAGTATATCCCTATTTTAAAGAATAAAAATAAAAAATATTGATATACTCACCCTCGGACGCGCCCTGGTTCTAACCGGCAGTCTCCCCTCCTAAGAATGAGCGAGTGAAGGACCTGCGGTGACGTCGCGGCTTGTGATTGGTCGCGTGAGCTGTCACATGAGCGGTCACACGACCAATCACAAGCCGCGACGTCATCAAAGGTCCTTCACTTGCTCATTCTTAGGAAGGAAGGCTGCTGGCTAGAACCAGGGCGCGTCCGAGGGTGAGTATATCCCTATTTTTTATTTTTATTCTTTATTTTACACATTAATATGGATCCCAGGGCCTGAAGGAGAGTTTCCTCTCCTTCAGACCCTGGGAACCATTAGTATCCCATTGCACTGCATTGGGTTTCGTGTTTCGGCCGACCCCAACCCCGACTTTTCTATAGGATCGGCCGATTTCACTCGACCCGACTTTTGAGAAAGTCGGGTTTCGTGAAACCCGACTCGACCCTATAAAAATAAAAGTCGCTCAACCCTAGTGGCTACTTTGAAGAACCTAGAATATAAGACATATTTTCAGTTGTTTCACACTTTTTTTGTTAAGTATATTATTCCACATGTGTTAATTCATACTTTTGATGCCTTCAGCGTGAATTTACAATTTTCATAGTCATGAAAATACAGAAAAATCTTTAAATGAGAAGGTGTGTCCAATCGTGTGTCCAAACTTTTGGTCTGTACTGTATATATATATATATATATATATATATATATATAGCTCTGACAAAAATTAAGAGACCACTGCAAAATGTTCAGTTTCTCTGTTTTTTCTCTTTATAAGTATATTTTTGAGTAAAATTTAAACTGTTCTTTTATTCTATAAACTTCTGACAACATGTCTCTAAATGTCCAAGCAATAAATTTTGTATTTTTTTTTCTAACAAAGAAAAGTGGTCAAAATTTAAAAACCCCAGTGCTTTCAGGCCTCAAATAATGCAAAGAAAACAAGTTCATAACCATTTAGAAACAACAATACTAATGTTTTAACTAAGGAGAGTACAGCAATCAATATTTTGTGGAATAACAATGATTTTTAATCACAGTTTTCATGCGTCTTGGCATGCTTTCCATCAGTCTTTCACACTGCTTCTGGCACAAAAATTTAAGCAGTTGTTCTTTGTTTGATGGATTGTGACTATCCAACATCATCTTGATTACATTCCAGAGGTTTTAAATGGGGTTCAGGTCTGGAGATTGGGCTACCCATGATGGGGTTTTGATGTGGTGGCCTCTTAATTATTGCCAGTGCTGTATATATATATATATATATATATATATATATATATATATATACAGGTCCTTCTCAAAAAATTAGCATATAGTGTTAAATTTCATTATTTACCATAATGTAATGATTACAATTAAACTTTCATATATTATAGATTCATTATCCACCAACTGAAATTTGTCAGGTCTTTTATTGTTTTAATACTGATGATTTTGGCATACAACTCCTGATAACCCAAAAAACCTGTCTCAATAAATTAGCATATTTCACCCATCCAATCAAATAAAAGTGTTTTTTAATAACAAACAAAAAAACCAACAAATAATAATGTTCAGTTATGCACTCAATACTTGGTCGGGAATCCTTTGGCAGAAATGACTGCTTCAATGCGGCGTGGCATGGAGGCAATCAGTCTGTGACACTGCTGAGATGTTATGGAGGCCCAGGATGCTTCAATAGCGGCCTTAAGCTCATCCAGAGTGTTGGGTCTTGCGTCTCTCAACTTTCTCTTCACAATATCCCACAGATTCTCTATGGGGTTCAGGTCAGGAGAGTTGGCAGGCCAATTGAGCACAGTAATACCATGGTCAGTAAACCATTTACCAGTGGTTTTGGCACTGTGAGCAGGTGCCAGGTCGTGCTGAAAAATGAAATCTTCATCTCCATAAAGCATTTCAGCCGATGGAAGCATGAAGTGCTCCAAAATCTCCTGATAGCTAGCTGCATTGACCCTGCCCTTGATGAAACACAGTGGACCAACACCAGCAGCTGACGTGGCACCCCACACCATCACTGACTGTGGGTACTTGACACTGGACTTCAGGCATTTTGGCATTTCCTTCTCCCCAGTCTTCCTCCAGACTCTGGCACCTTGATTTCCGAATGACATGCAAAATTTGCTTTCATCAGAAAAAAGTACTTGGGACCACTTAGCAACAGTCCAGTGCTGCTTCTCTGTAGCCCAGGTCAGGCGCCTCTGCCGCTGTTTATGGTTCAAAAGTGGCTTTACCTGGGGAATGCGGCACCTGTAGCCCATTTCCTGCACACGCCTGTGCACGGTGGCTCTGGATGTTTCCACACCAGACTCAGTCCACTGCTTCCTCAGGTTCCCCAAGGTCTGGAATCGGTCCTTCTCCACAATCTTCCTCAGGGTCCGGTCTCCTCTTCTCGTTGTACAGCGTTTTCTGCCACATTGTTTCCTTCCAACAGACTTACCATTGAGGTGCCTTGATACAGCACTCTGGGAACAGCCTATTTGTTGAGAAATTTCTTTCTGGGTCTTACCCTCTTGCTTGAGGGTGTCAATGATGGCCTTCTTGACATCTGTCAGGTCGCTAGTCTTACCCATGATGGGGGTTTTGAGTAATGAACCAGGCAGGGAGTTTATAAAAGCCTCAGGTATATTTTGCATGTGTTTAGAGTTAATTAGTTGATTCAGAAGATTAGGGTAATAGGTCGTTTAGAGAACCTTTTCTTGATATGCTAATTTATTGAGACAGGTTTTTTGGGTTATCAGGAGTTGTATGCCAAAATCATCAGTATTAAAACAATAAAAGACCTGACAAATTTCAGTTGGTGGATAATGAATCTATAATATATGAAAGTTTAATTGTAATCATTACATTATGGTAAATAATGAAATTTAACACTATATGCTAATTTTTTGAGAAGGACCTGTATATAGACAGGATAGAAGAGGTGGATTACATACAGAAAATTCATATAGAATAGGTAGATATAGTGATGTCAGTGACAAATACAATAAGTACAGTGCATGTGCAAATTATTGGACATGTGATTGATTGATTGATTAATTAATAAATGATTATTTTTTTTGGAAAACAATGGTGTGGGCTCCTGTGCAGTTTTCAAAACCAGCACAGTGAAAGCTAGTGACTGGGGGCACATGTTTACAGCCTGGGAATGGGGTAATACTCATGGAGCTTAATATCAGCTCGCAGCTGTATACCTGGCCTTTTCTGGCTATTAACCCCTCTGTGACCTTAGACGTACTATCCCGTCGAGGTGCCCTGGGCTTATCTGACCCTGGACGGGATAGTACGTCATAGCCGATCGGCCGCGCTCACGGGGGGTGCGCGGCCGATCGCGGCCGGGTGTCAGCTGCTTATCGCAGCTGACATCCGGCACTATGTGCCAGGAGCGGTCACGGACCGCCCCCGGCACATTAACCCCTGGCACACCGCGATCAAAGATGATCGCGATGTGCCGGCGGTGCAGGGAAGCACTGCGCAGGGAGGGGGCTCCCTGCGGGCTTCCCTGAGACCCCCGGAGCAACGCGATGTGATCGCGTTGCTGCGAGGGTCTCACCTCCCTCCCTGCTCCCTCCAGCCCCGGATCCAAGATGGCCGTGGATCCGGGTCCTGCAGGGAGGGAGGTGGCTTCACAGAGCCTGCTCAGAGCAGGCACTGTGAAGCCTGCAGCGCTGCATGTCAGATCAGTGATCTGACAGAGTGCTGTGCAAACTGTCAGATCACTGATCTGTGATGTCCCCCCCTGGGACAAAGTAAAAAAGTAAAAAAAAAATTTTCCAAATGTGTAAAAAAAATAAAAAAAAATATTCCAAAATAATGAAAAAAAAAAAATATATTATTCCCATAAATACATTTCTTCATCTAAATAAAAAAAAAAAAACAATAAAAGTACACATATTTAGTATCGCCGCGTCCGTAACGACCCGACCTATAAAACTGTCCCACTAGTTAACCCCTTCAGTAAACACCGTAAGAAAAAAAAAAAAAAACGAGGCAAAAAACAACGCTTTATTATCATACCGCCGAACAAAAAGTGGAATAACACGCGATCAAAAGGACAGATATAAATAACCATGGTACCGCTGAAAGCGTCATATTGTCCCGCAAAAAAAGAGCCGCCATACAGCATCATCAGCAAAAAATAAAAAAGTTATAGTCCTGAGAAAAAAGCGATGCAAAAATAATAATTTTTTCTGTAAAATAGTTTTTATCGTATAAAAGCGCCAAACCATAAAAAAATGATATAAATGAGGTATCGCTGTAATCGTACTGACCCGAAGAATAAAACTGATTTATCAATTTTACCAAGCGCGGAACGGTATAAACGCCTCCCCCAATAGAAATTCATGAATAGCTGGCTCTTGGTCATTCTTCCTCACAAAAATCGGAATAAAAAGCGATCAAAAAATGTCACGTGCCCAAAAATGTTTTTAATAAAAACGTCAACTCGTCCCGCAAAAAACAAGACCTCACATGACTCTGTGGACCAAAATATGGAAAAATTATAGCTCTCAAAATGTGGTATTGCAAAAAATATTTTTTGCAATAAAAAGGGTCTTTCAGTGTGTGACGGCTGCCAATCATAAAAATCCGCTAAAAAACTCGCTATAAAAGTAAATCAAACCCCCCTTCATCACCCCCTTAGTTAGGGAAAAATAAAAAAAAATGTATTTATTTCCATTTTCCCATTAGGGCTAGGGTTAGGGCTAGGGTTAGGGCTAGGGCTAGGGTTAGGGCTAGGGTTAGGGCTAGGGTTAGGGCTAGGGCTAGGGTTAGGGCTAGGGCTAGGGTTAGGGTTAGGGCTAGGGTTAGGGCTAGGGTTAGGGCTAGGGCTAGGGTGAGGGCTAGGGTTAGGGCTAGGGTTAGGGTTAGGGCTAGGGTTAGGGCTAGGGTTAGGGCTAGGGTTAGGGCTAGGGTTAGGGTTAGGGCTAGGGTTAGGGCTAGGATTAGGGCTAGGGTTAGGGTTAGGGTTGGGGCTACAGTTAGGGTTGGGGCTAAAGTTAGGGTTAGGGTTTAGATTACATTTACAGTTGGGAATAGGGTTGGGATTAGGGTTAGGGGTGTGTCAGGGTTAGAGGTGTGGTTAGGGTTACCGTTGGAATTAGGGTTAGGGGTGTGTTTAGATTAGGGTTTCAGTTATAATTGGGGGGTTTCCACTGTTTCGGCACATCAGGGGCTCTCCAAACACGACATGGCGTCCGATCTCAATTCCAGCCAATTCTGCGTTGAAAAAGTAAAACAGTGCTCCTTCCCTTCCGAGCTCTCCTGTGTGCCCAAACAGGGGTTTACCCCAACATATGGGGTATCAGCGTACTCAGGACAAATTGGACAACAACTTTTGTGGACCAATTTCTCCTGTTACCTTGGGAAAATACAAAACTGGGGGCTAAAAAATAATTTTTGTGGGAAAACAAAAAGATTTTTTATTTTCACGGCTCTGCGTTATAAACTGTAGTGAAATACTTGGGGGTTCAAAGTTCTCACAACACATCTAGATAAGTTCATTGAGGGGTCTAGTTTCCAATATGGGGTCACTTGTGGGGGGTTTCTACTGTTTAGGTACATTAGGGGCTCTGCAAACGCAATGTGACGCCTGCAGACCAATCCATCTAAGTCTGCATTCCAAATGATGCTCCTTCCCTTCCGAGCCCTCCCATGCGCCCAAACGGTGGTTCCCCCCCACATATCGGGTATCAGCGTACTCAGGACAAGTTGGACAACAACATTTAGGGTCCAATTTCTCCTGCTAACCTTGGAAAAATACAAAACTGGGGGCTAAAATATAATTTTTGTGGAAAAAAAAATATTTTTTATTTGCATGGCTCTGCGTTATAAACTGTAGTGAAATCCTTGGGGGTTCAAAGCTCTCAACACATCAAGATGAGTTCCTTAGGGGGTCTACTTTCCAAAATGGTGTCACTTGTGGGGGGTTTCTACTGTTTAGGTACATTAGGGGCTCTGCAAACGCAATGTGACGCCTGCAGACCATTCCATCTAAGTCTGCATTCCAAATGGCGCTCCTTCCCTTCCGAACCCTCCCATGCGCCCAAACGGTGGTTCCCCCCCACATATGGGGTATCAGCGTACTCAGGACAAATTGGACAACAACTTTTGGGGTCCAATTTCTCCTGTTACCCTAGGGAAAATACAAAACTGGGGGCTAAAAAATAATTTTTGTGGGAAAAAAATTTTGTTTTATTTTTATGGCTCTGCATTATAAACTTCTGTGAAGCCCTTGGTGGGTCAAAGTGCTCACCACACATCCAGATAAGTTCCTTAGGGGGTCTACTTTCCAAAATGGTGTCACTTGTGGGGGGTTTCAATGTTTAGGCACATCAGTGGCTCTCCAAACGCAACATGGCGTCCCATCTCAATTCCTGTCAATTTTGCATTGAAAAGTCAAACGGCGCTCCTTCCCTTCCGAGCTCTCCCATGCGCCCAAACAGTGGTTTACTGCCACATATGGGGTATCAGCGTACTCGGGACAAATTGGACAACAACTTTTGAGGTCCAATTTCTTCTCTTACCCTTGGAAAAATAAAAAATTGGGGGCAAAAATATAATTTTTGTGAAAAAATATGATTTTTTATTTTTACGGTTCTGCATTATAAACTTCTGTGAAGCACTTGGTGGGTCAAAGTGCTCACCACACCTCTAGATAAGTTCCTTAGGGGGTCTACTTTCCAAAATGGTGTCACTTGTGGGGGGTTTCAATGTTTAGGCACATCAGTGGCTCTCCAAACGCAACATGGCGTCCCATCTCAATTTCTGTCAATTTTGCATTGAAAAGTCTAACTGCGCTCCTTCCCTTCCGAGCTCTCCCATGCGCCCAAACAGTGGTTTACTGCCACATATGGGGTATCAGCGTACTCAGGACAAATTGGACAACAACTTTTAAGGTCCAATTTCTTCTCTTACCCTTGGAAAAATAAAAAATTGGGGGCAAAAATATAATTTTTGTGAAAAAATATGATTTTTTATTTTTACGGTTCTGCATTATAAACTTCTGTGAAGCACTTGGTGGGTCAAAGTGCTCACCACACATCCAGATAAGTTCCTTAGGGGGTCTACTTTCCAAAATGGTGTCACTTGTGGGGGGTTTCAATGTTTAGGCACATCAGTGGCTCTCCAAACGCAACATGGCGTCCCATCTCAATTCCTGTCAATTTTGCATTGAAAAGTCAAATAGCGCTCCTTCCCTTCCGAGCTCTCCCATGCGCCCAAACAGTGGTTTACTGCCACATATGGGGTATCAGCGTACTCAGGACAAATTGGACAACAACTTTTTGGGTCCAATTTCTCCTGTTACCCTTGGTAAAATAAAACAAATTGGAGCTGAAGTAAATTTTTTGTGTAAAAAAGTTAAATGTTCATTTTTATTTAAACATTCCAAAAATTCCTATTAAACACCTGAAGGGTTAATAAACTTCTTGAATGTGGTTTTGAGCACCTTGAGGGGTGCAGTTTTTAGAATGGTGTCACACTTGGGCATTTTCTATCATATAGACCCCTCAAAATGACTTCAAATGAGACGTGGTCCCTAAAAAAAAATGGTGTTGTAAAAATGAGAAATTGCTGGTCAACTTTTAACCCTTATAACTCCCTAACAAAAAAAAAAATTGGTTCCAAAATTATGCTGATGTAAAGGAGACATGTGGGAAATGTTACTTATTAAGTATTTTGTGTGACATATCTCTGTGATTTAATTGCATAAAAATTCAAAGTTTGAAAATTGCGAAATTTTCAAAATTTTCGCCAAATTTCTGTTTTTTTCACAAATAAACGCAGGTACTATCAAAGAAATTTTACCACTATCATGAAGTACAATATGTCACGAGAAAACAATGTCAGAATCACCAGGATCCGTTGAAGCATTTCGGAGTTATAACCTCATAAAGGGACAGTGGTCAGAATTGTAAAAATTGGCCTGGTCATTGACGTGCAAACCACCCTTGGGGGTAAAGGGGTTAAAATGGGGGACCGACCCAAAAAATGATGTGGTGTTCCCCCATAATTAATAACCAGCAAAGGCTATGCAGACAGCTCGGGCTGATATTAATAGCCTAGGAAGGGGCTATCAGCAATCAGCTGCCCCAGAAAAGGCACATCTCTAAGATGCCCCAATTCCAGCACTTAGTTACATAGTTACATAGTTATTGAGGTTGAAGGAAGACTTTAAGTCCATCTAGTTCAACCCATAGCCTAACCTAACATGCCCTAACATGTTGATCCAGAGGAAGGCAAAAAAAAACCCATGTGGCAAAGAGTAAGCTCCACATTGGGAAAAAAATTCCTTCCCGACTCCACATACGGCAATCAGACTAGTTCCCTGGATCAACGCCCTATCAAGGAATCTAGTATATATACCCTATAGCATTATACTTTTCCAGAAAGGTATCCAGTCCCCTCTTAAATTTAAGTAACCAATCACTCATTACAACATCATATGGCAGAGAGTTCCATAGTCTCACTGCTCTTACAGTACAGAATCCGCGTCTGTTATTATGCTTAAACCTTCTTTCCTCCAGACGTAGAGGATGCCCCCTTGTCCCTGTCTCAGGTCTATGATTAAAAAGATCATCAGAAAGGTCTTTGTACTGTCCCCTCATATATTTATACATTACAATAAGATCACCCCTTAGTCTTTGTTTTTCCAAACTAAATAGCCCCAAGTGTAATAACCTATCTTGGTATTGCAGACCCCCCAGTCCTCTAATTACCTTGGTTGCTCTTCTCTGAACCCACTCCAGTTCAGCTATGTCTTTCTTATACACCGGAGACCAGAACTGTGCACAGTATTCTAAGTGTGGTCGAACAATTGACTTGTATAGAGGTAAAATTATATTCTCCTCATGAGCATCTATGCCTCTTTTAATGCATCCCATTATTTTATTTGCCTTAGTAGCAGCCGCCTGACACTGGCCACTGAATATGAGTTTGTCATCCACCCATACACCCAGGTCTTTTTCATTGACGGTTTTGTCCAGAGTTTTAGAATTAAGCACATAGTTATACATCTTATTACTTCTACCCAAGTGCATGACCTTACATTTATCCCCATTAAAGCTCATTTGCCATTTATCAGCCCAAGCTTCTATTTTACATAAATCATCCTGTAATATAAACTTGTCCTCCCCTGTATTGATTACCCTGCAGAGTTTAGTGTCATCTGCAAATATTAAAATTCTACTCTGAATGCCCCCTACAACGTCATTAATAAATATGTTAAAAAGAAGAGGGCCCAATACTGACCCCTGTGGTACCCCACTGCTAACTGCGACCCAGTCCAAGTGTGTTCCATTAATAACCACCCTTTGTTTCCTATCCCTGAGCCAGCTTTCAACCCACTTACACATATTTTCCCCAATTCCCATTATTCTCATTTTATGTATCAACCTTTTCTGTGGCACCGTATCAAAAGCTTTTGAAAAGTCCATATACAATACATCTACTGGGTTCCCTTGGTCCAGTCCGGAACTTACCTCTTCATAGAAGCTGATCAAATTAGTCTGACATGAACGGTCCCTAGTAAACCCGTGCTGATACTGGGTCATGAGGTTATTCCTCTTTAGATACTCCAGTATAGCATCCCTTAGAATGCCCTCCAGGATTTTACCCACAGTAGAGGTTAAGCTTACTGGCCTATAATTACCGAGTTCGGTTTTTGTCCCCTTTTTGAATATTGGCACCACATTTGCTATACGCCCGTCCTGTTGGCACAGACCCTGTTATTATGGAGTCTTTAAAGATTAAAAATAATGGTCTATCAATGACTGTACTTAATTCCTGCAGTACTCGAGGGTGTATCCCGTCCGGGCCCGGAGATTTGTCAATTTTAGTGATTTTTACACGCCGCCATACTTCCTGCTGGGTTAAGCAGGTGACACTTAATGTGGAATTTTTGTTATCACTGATCATATTGTCTGCCATGGGATTTTCTTTTGTAAATACTGATGAAAAAAAGTCATTTAGCATATTGGCTTGCTCTTCCCACTTGCCCTGTAGCGGTGGCAAGTGGAGTAATAGTTGTGGGATTGATGTCACGTTTGTATTGAAAGGTGACATCAAGCCCAGCTTAGAAATGGAGAGGTATCAATAAGACACCTATTTATTACTAATTCTATAGTTGGTAAATGTGAAATAAAGACACAGCCAGAATAAAGTCTTTTAATGAAATAAAACACAGCACAGTTTGACCATTTCCTTGTTACTCCAAATTCTTGCGCTGCCCTCGATCTCCTGTAATAAAAGTAAAATAATAAACCACCAATATACCATTCCTGTCCGTAGTTGTGTCCCACGCCATAATCCATATCTGCGGGATATACAGTTTTCAACCAGGACTGTGCCAAGATGCGACCGCCCTGGCTGAAAACTATTGGTGAATGAGGGGAAGCAGAGAGTGGAGCTTCGGTGACTAGCAGTGCCCTCACTGAAGCTGCGCTCCCTCACAGCCTGGCCTGCGCTGAACTCTGGAGCATGAGAAAATGACCTGGCATTTTGCGAGTGTTGTGTGTTTTTTTTCTCGCATCCATTGACTTGCATTGGCGAGTCTCGTCCGAGATATGCAGCAAATCGCGGCTTGCTGTGATTTTTTTTCTCAGTCCGATTTCAGCTGAGAAAAAAAATCACAGATGAGATGTCACCCATTAAATAACATTGGTTCGAGTGCAATCCGATTTTTTATCGAATTGCACTCTTCCGTTTTTCTCGCAAATGGATATGAGCCTCAAAAAGCATGCTGGTAAAGTAAGTGTGTGTGTCTGAAATAATAGAAAATAAAATGTAGATATACATAACTGTAAAAACGTTGAATAGACAGCTGCAAAATGTTTTGCTAATCTCGATAATATGTAATGCCTCTTGTGTATACAGTTTTCCCTTTCCTTGCTTCTCAATGATCTTTGTTAAATGAACTGTAGCAGTGTGAAGAGCTCATTGTTTTAATTCAGGTTAATTCATACATTAAACAATTTAATGTTTCACTGTGTGGCCTCGTTGGAACACTATTAGATCATAAAAGACCATGGCATTTCTTTTTACAACACTCCACCATCTTTAACTGTCATAATAATTACTTATTCTCACATGTTATAATGCTAAATCATGACAAGTGTAACATTATTTTGGTAAGAATAATTAAATCTGCAGTTTATTTGAGTCTTTTCTTTGAGGGTGTGGGGTGATCTGATCCAGTAAGTACAGACCAGTCAATATTGTTTGTATTTGTATAACGTTGAGAGAATTTTCAAAGTCTGAATTGTCTAAATTACAAATTTGAAAGTTTTAACATGGCAAAGAGAATATATGTATCAAGATACAACAGGAAACACTAAACTCTAGTTATAGAATTCATTTAATATTCTATCCAATTTAGTTAAAACACAATTAGGATGTCATGTCTGCATAAGGTGTTGATAAACTAATTGAAAACATTTCCTGAATACTGAATCAATCCTGATGTTAGTGTCTGCGTTCACTCAATGAGGTCATGCTATAATATCACAAAAAACAATGGTACATGATTGCAAAGTGTTAACACAACGGAATACAGATTTCAATCCTATCACATAAATAACATTTTTCAAATATTATGTTAATATAGTGCAAACCATTTGATACTGTCTTTTATTCTCAAGAATATAACTAGAAAATAATGTTTTCATAAATTAAATAGTTTACTAGTATTATAACAATTTTTTTAAAAAAAGTGCTCACTCGAATCTAATGTACACATTGTTTAAGGCTATGTGCACACGTTGCGGATTGGTGTGCGGATTTTTCCGCACTGTTTTTGCAAAATCCGCAGGTAATCCACACTGCGGATTACCCGCGGATTTGCCCCAGATTTACAGCTGTTTTTGTGCGGATTCCACCTGCGGTTTTACACCAGTGGATTCCTATTGAGGAGCAGGTGTAAACTTCTGCGGAATCCGCACAAAGAATTGACATGCTGTGGAAAAAACAACCCTGCATTTCCGCGTGTTTTTTTCTGCAGCATGTGCACTGTGGATTTTGTTTTCCATACGTTTACATGGTACTGTACACCGCATGGAAAACAGCTGCAGATCCACAGCAAAATCCGCAATGTGTGCACATTGCCTAATTGTACAGTGTTGTCCTTCGATACCCAGCTCACACATTTCCAAAATTATTTCAAACCAGCCTCAACTAAGTGTTCAGGTGAATAATAATATATCCAGATAATGCAAGGTTATATTGATTGACACAACAATGGCAAGTGCCATACAATTATTAGACATGTGCTACATACTTTAATTAGAAATTGGTGTGCAATGCTAAGATAAAAATATTCAAGCAGTGCTTACATATTGTTATATCATGCCTAGATAAATAGTGCATATATTGCTCAGATAAACACCCGACAATGATGCTTGCAGTATGCAGCACTACATGCTTTTATTTTTGCAAAAGATCCTCCAGATATGAATTTTCACTTTAGATTTCTCTAAATTGTCTTACAAATCTGCTTTTCTTTTAATCATTTCTTATCCATCTTTCAAACCCTAGAAAAATCTGCAGAAGTCATGATTATTGATTTATCCTAATTAGATCAATACTCAAACTGAATAATTGCATATGACTTAAGGTACCTTCACACTCAGCGACGCTGCAGCGATACCGACAACGATGTCGATCGCTGCAGCGTCGCTGTTTGGTCGCTGGAGAGCTGTCACACAGACAGCTCTCCAGCGACCAACGATCCCGAAGTCCCCGGGTAACCAGGGTAAACATCGGGTTACTAAGTGCAGGGCCGCGCTTAGTAACCCGATGTTTACCCTGGTTACCAGCGTAAAAGTAAAAAAAACAAACAGTACATACTTACCTACCGCTGTCTGTCCCCGGTGCTCTGCTTCTCTGCACTCCTCCTGCACTGTCTGTGAGCACAGCGGCCGGAAAGCAGAGCGGTGACATCACCGCTCTGCTTTCCAGCTGACCGACGCTCACAGCCAGTGCAGGAGGAGTGCAGAGAAGCAGAGCGCCGGGGACAGACAGCGGTAGGTAAGTATGTACTGTTTGTTTTTTTTACTTTTACGCTGGTAACCAGGGTAAACATCAGGTTACTAAGCGCGGCCCTGCGCTTAGTATCCCGATGTTTACCCTGGTTACCAGTGAAAAACCATAAAGAAACAGGTACATGCATATACTTGTAGGATCAACCACAAGACAAAGAAATACTATTCAAAAAATTACCAAATTTTATTTGACACACCAAAGAAAAAACAGACAGAACACACTAATAAAAACATTTAAAACTTGTTCCACATTGAACAAACAATTAGATCCAAATATCATATAGTATATAGCAATATACATTAAACATAACAGAAATGCCCGGCTGTGTAGTATATTATAATTTGATACAGGGAAGACCCAAGGTTATACTTCCTATTATTTCCATGCACTAGGTATGTATACCCCTTCTGCGTGGACCTTGGTGGTCCTTAGGGCATATATGGCACCTCACAGTGTGGTAGTTTCACTCTAAAATCATTGAAGTGCTAAAGCCAATTGCCCTCATATATATAAAGAGATCCCTGCTACTGTGAGCCTCTGCAAAAAGGGTTTTGTGCAGAGCATATCAAGGAACACAGATTAACACATAAATGCTTCCTTCAACCCTGGAGGTGACAGGTAAAAGGTGTATTGCCTAAATGGCGAGTTGGTCATACTTCACCCTATGCCGTCTCCAAGTCCACTACCGTCATCAAGGTCCTATGTGCACTGCTACAGTCCGGGCATGATTACTGGACCCACGCGTTCCGACACACCCTGTGTCTTTCTCAAGGTGGTACTGTCTGAGGTTACTCAATTGTGTCTATTTATAGATACCTTAAATCATGATCATGTTTCAGCTGAGAGACGCAGCTGTGCGGCTTTGCGGATGCATCTGTACGCTGCTACCCCGGAAGTGGAGCTCACTGGTCACATGGGTTACTTCACTTGTGCCAGGAGCGGAGTACTAAGACACGCCTCACACGGACTTCTCATGTTGTGGTGTGCGCCTGCGCACCCATTCAAGTCCCGGGGGTGCCTACATATCTTAGGTTTTATGTTTTGGACTAGGAAACCTGCGGTAAGGTACTCCTATTGCCGTTAGTGCTTCTACACTTTTTGTACCACAATTAAACTAAACTTCAAAAGTGCTTGAGAGAACATCCCCCCGCATACAATGCGCACGCGCACTCCTGTGGAGCCCATCTGGGCGCAAATGGCGTATCCCAATTATCATAACTAATATACATCGGAGATTTCCTTGTAATGTGGATATGCCGGCGCCTCCAGTCTATTAGTAGCGCTCGGCGTCACAACCCCACAGTATGTATTGCGCAGGCGTGATTGATTAGAGCCCGAGTGGGCGCATATACCATAAGTGCCCCCGCCAAATGCGTACTCCAGAATTCCCCTTAGTTACATATGCGCGTGCGCTTTTGTTACATGGAGAACCCAGAGGTTATATTCCTCCCAGTATGCCGTAAGTATGCATCATCGCTTGAGGCCTGTGTGGGCGCAGTTGGCATAAGTCCTGACGTAGCATACGTCCGACATAGTATCCCCCTATGTCTCAAGTACGCACTTATCTTTGATCCGTTAGGGGCACCCCGAAGGTACTGTCCCCACCGTCCATAGTGCGCATGTTTGGTCACCTAGGCCTAATCCGGCCCAGGTGGCTAGAATACCATCAGTGGATGCATATATCACCATTGTCCCTTTGTCCTAAATGCGCCAGCGCCTTACTCCCATTGGAAGTGTTTACAGTTCAGTCCCCACACTTCACAATGCCTATGTGTACTTACTTAGAGCCCACATGGGCCCATGTGGCGCAAATATTGATGTTAGATATATACAGTAGGGGCGCTCAGGATATAGGTCCCACAGTGCACGAAGGCACACATCCTATCACCTTAGATCTATAAGGGCACAAATGTCATGGACGCTAACATTGTATATACATAACAGTATTTCCTCAATCATCATAAGTCCATGAACCTTAATTTACATAATATTTTGAAAAAAAGCTTGCATTCCCAGAGGGACAATTCATCCCCCCAGTAGAGGTTTAGACATAATAGTGGGCTATGGGCATACCGTTAACCCCTATAGAGTTTTAAGTCCATACAACATTCAGTTTTATATTCTCGGGTGCTCCAGGTTTCAATATGATATCAATTGCGAGTCCGTCTTCTTCTCCCATCCTTGGACCAGAATCCTATTCAGAGCTAGAGAAAGGGAGGGCAAAATGTCAGGGAAGAGAAAGAATAAAAAAAAAAAAAAAAAAAAAAAAAAAAAAAAGTAAAATAGGATAGAAGTGATAATAGTACATCACCCCCATAGATGTACTAGAGCGTATGTACCACTGTATGTAGAGCGTATGTACCACTGGTTACTTCACTGGTTACCAGTGAAGACATCGCTGGATCGGTGTCACACACGCCGATCCAGCAATGTCTGCAGGGAGTCCAGCGACGAAATAAAGTTCTGGACTTTCCTCAGCGACCAACGATCTCCCAGCAGGGGCCTGATCGTTGGTCGCTGTCACACAGAACGATTTCCTTAACGATATCGTTGCTACGTCACAAAAAGCAACGATATCGTTAACGATATCGTTATGTGTGAAGGTACCTTTATGAAAACAGTTCAGAAACATTTAACAAGCAAATGATATCCTTGATAGTACTTATGTTCTTGGTGAAATAGTTATTTATCTACTAAACTTCATGTATCTTTATATAGTTTAAATGAAGAAAATAGCAGCTGCAATATTCAACTGTGTGTTGTCAAGGTTCCTATGAGAAGATAACAGGTTTTATTTCACTTAGTATAATGTATAACTGTTGCTTGAAACTAACTTGCAAACCGTTCAGAATTGATCTTACTTCTACATAAATTTTAACCAAAACATCATCAGCTTTTCACAAAACAAATGAGGGAGAAATATTAGACTTGTCATTTAATTAAAATTATACAATATCACATATCTGTGAGTGGCATAAGTATGTGCACCTAGTATTTGGTTTGAATCCCTTGTGCAGCAATAACTGCATCTTAATATTTCCATTATGTTCATTAGCCCTGCACATCGGCTTCAAGGAATTCTAGATAATTCATCCATGTAAAACAGCTTCATCTCTGTTATTATGGTGTGTTTTCTCCCATGAATCGTTTGATTCAGGCTCTTCAATAACATTTTTATAGGATTAAGTTCAGGACTTTTACTCAACCATTCTAAAACTTTAACTTTATTCTTCTTTGACCTTTTTTTGAAGAACGACTTGCTTACTTTGAGTCATTGTCTTGGTGCATGACTTTCACGATGTGTCATTTTGAAGTAAGAGGGGGGCCTGTAACTGTACCTGAATCTGGGGCCCTCACTATCCCTGTCCCAGGGGTGCTCTTACAGGTAGAGAAGCCTGGGTCTCCAACATTTGTATGCTCCTGAAAGCACACTGAACTAATTCTTCCCTCACCCAGGGAGGTATAGGACTTACAAGAAACAGAAAGCACAAACCAGAAAGACTGGGAAAACAGACTGGGATGAAAGGAAACTGCAATCTTACAAAAATGCTCATGAAACAACAAAGAAGAAGACAAGGAAACAGTAGGTGCGATCAACCAAATGGGAGAGGATACGCACAGTACCAAAACCACGCAGATTATTCCTAGAGTAAACACCAACTGACTGTCACATATAAGCGCTACTCCTTCACCACCAAACTGGGTAGTTGTAAGCTATCTCCAGCAGGGAACAGAGGAAGCAGTGAGGTTTAAATAGAAGGCCCTGCAGAGTGATAGGATAGAGCAAATAGAAAATAGAAAACACTTGCTGTAAGAACTGAGTGGACAAAAGGCAAAAATAAATCAGCTCCAAGACATCTAAATGGCTCAACGGATAGAGACACCAGCAGACACCCACAAGATTGCCAGATTGAATCATGAGACATGACAATGACACATTTTGTCTTAAAATTCACCTCAAAGATAGATGTTCTGAAATTTTCCTTTCGAATTTTCTGATATAGTTCACAATTCATTGCTCCGTGAATGATGACAAGCTATGCTGGCCCGAATGCAGCAAAACAGGTCCAAACCATGGTCATATTGACGGCAAAATTAAACAAAGTTATGACTCTGGGAGGAAACAGAGCAAAAAATTAGGACAAAAAATTGGAAAATCCCAAGGTCGTAAAGGAGTTAAACCTTTCTAATATTTTTAGAATATATTTAACTATTTTTGCATAGTTCCTTGGTGAATTAGAATCTGCAATCTTTTGATTATTTGTGCAATACTTAGGAATTACAATATATTGTGAAATTATTGATCTCTACTTCAAGAGGTTGTCAGCTTTGGGTACAAGTCTGCAGTCACTGTATGCGTCTGCAATAGAAAAAAATCGGCTATAAGCCGCAGCCAGCTCACCAACCAGACCATAGATAATTGAGCACGGAGATTCGTCCAGACCAAGACGCCAAGCAATTGCAGTATACGAAAACGTGGAAACTCCAGCTCCAATAAAATGGCAAAATTCTTTATTAGTCCAACTTCATTAAAACGGACATCCTTACAGAGTAAACAGGGCGCAGGTGGTTACATGAATATAGGCAACGTGTTTCGATCACACAGGATCTTATTGATGCCCATATAAAACCCACATTCAGTCTTGCTTATATAGAAAAAATGGACCTATCACACACTCTATCAGAATCACATGATAGAAATAGATAAATAGAAAGGTCCTACAGATCGCAACTACATGCATTTTATCACAAGACAGAATGGAAAGGTACAATAAAAATACATATAAAGAATACATATATAAAATATCAAACGTAGTGATATGAAATGTCATTCCTTTTGTTCTAACCTTCAAAAAAAAAAAAAAAAAAACAGGCATACAGCCAATCTGGCAGAGTCACATGATAAATGAAAAGGTCCTACAGATCGTGACTGCATGCATTTTATCGCACAACAGAATGGAAAGATGCACTAAAAATACATATAGAAAATACATATGAAAGCTATCAGCAATAGTGGTATGAAATTTCATTCCTTTTTATCACTTTATTTAGGTTTGAACAAAAGGAATGAAATTTCATACCACTATTGCTGATATCTTTCATATGTATTTTCTATTTCTATTTCTATTTTTTTTTTACTATCATGGAAACAATGGATGTGGAATCTTTGTATACTAGCATTCGCCATGAGGATGGCTTGGCGGCCACAGAGTTCTTTCTTTCCACATCCAATTGTTCCCATGATTTTCGAGATTTCCTATTGGAAATGTTGAGGTTCACTTTGATGCACAATTTCTTTACGTTTAGGGGGTCCTTCTTCCTGCAGCTCCAGGGAACAGCCATGGGAGCGGCCTTTGCGCCCTCCTATGCTAATCTGTTCCTGGGGCTGTGGGAGAGGGACCTCCTACGGTCAGAGAGTCTGTCGTCTATGGAGCGCGTCCTTCTTTGGACGCGCTACATAGACGACATCCTCGTTATCTGGCAGGGCGATCAGGGTACGTTCTCTGACTTTGTAACCGCCCTTAATGTCAATGACAGGAACATTAAATTGACAGCTACATCTAATGGCTCGACTATTGATTTTCTTGATGTGAGGCTGACTAGGGATAGGGCCAATACCATTCAAACTACCGTATATAGAAAACCTACTGCCACCAACATGCTCCTCCATGCTTCCTCCTCCCATCCAGCACATATGGTCCGTTCGGTCCCAGTAGGACAATTTTTACGGATACGTCGTATCTGTTCTACCAATGCCGAATTTGAGGTACAGGCGGAGGTTCTTAAGTCTCGTTTTAGGGAACGCGGGTACAGTAACCGCTCCATAAAACGAGCATACCTCCGTGCTACACACAGCACTAGGGACACACTATTATATGGGGGTCAGGATAGGGGCAAAGGGTCTGATGTGACCAGATTCGTGACTAATTTCAATTCACGCGCGGGAGCTATCCGCACTGCCCTTGAACATACTTGGCCCATCCTGAGGACTGATTCAACACTGGCCAAAATTATACCTGACCGGCCTATGATTACATTTCGTAGGGCGAAAAATATGCGTGACCATTTGGTGCGCAGCCACTACATCGGTAAATCACCAGAGACATTTCTTAATGATCCATGCTATAAACCGAGTGGTGGCTGTCGTACCTGTGGTAAATGCATAGCCTGTAAAAATATCGTGAGGGAGGACACATTTATTGACTCGACTGGACAAAAAAGTTTCAAAATTAAGAAATGCATCACATGCACGTCCAGGAATGTCATATATTATGCGTCCTGCCCGTGCCCATTGATTTATATAGGGCTCACGACAAGGCAATTAAAAATCAGGGTGAGGGAGCATGTTCGGGGTATTGAGGCAGCTGCGTTGGAAACGGAGGACCATCTACTCAAAACGATACCCCGACATTTCAAGACACATCATAAGTGCGACAGCAGTGTACTGCGTGTCAAGGGTATCGATATGATTGAAACGAATATAAGGGGAGGTAATATCTCGCAACGGTTGGCACAGCTTGAGACTCGGTGGATATGGACGCTTAATAGCGTCCATCCTCATGGACTTAATGAGACCATTAGTTTTGCGTCGTTTCTGTGATTTTGATCACGGTACAGGGGGTGGTTGGGTATACTGTTATGATTAGGCAATTCAGTACCACAGTGAACATAGAGGTCAGAGCACACACAGTGATCTGACAATAATCCAAAAACATAGAACGAGCTCTGAGACGTGGGAACTCTGTTGACCGCAATCCCTGATCCTACCCAACAACACTAGAGGCAGCCGTGGATTGCGCCTAACGCTAGCTATGCAACTCGGCACAGCCTGAGAAACTAACTAGCCTGAAGATAGAAAATAAGCCTACCTTGCCTCAGAGAAATACCCCAACGGAAAAGGCAGCCCCCCACATATAATGACTGTGAGTTAAGATGAAAAGACAAACGTAGAGATGAAATAGATTTAGCAAAGTGAGGCCCGACTTTCTGAACAGAGCGAGGATAGGAAAGGTAACTTTGTGGTCAACACAAAACCCTAAAAACCACGCAAAGGGGGCAAAAAGACCCTCCGTACCGAACTAACGGCACGGAGGTACACCCTCTGCGTCCCAGAGCTTCCAGCAAACAAATAGATAAGCTGGACAGAAGAAAAGCAAACAAAATAGCAAAGGAAAACTTAGCTATGCAGAGCAGCAGGCCACAGGAATGATCCAGGAGGAAAACAAGTCCAATACTGGAACATTGACAGGAAGCCAGGATCAAAGCACTAGGTGGAGTTAAGTAGAGCAGCACCTAACGACCTCACCACATCACCTGAGGGAGGAAACTCAGAAGCCGCAGTACCACTTCCCTCCACCAACGGAAGCTCACAGAGAGAATCAGCCGAAGTACCACTTGTGACCACAGGAGGGAGCTCTGCCACAGAATTCACAACAGCATACGACCGGATGCATCCACGTTTGTTTTTATATCTATTTTTGTTTTAACTTTGTTTTATTTGTGTTTCTTAGATATATGTATTATTTGGATTGTCGGATGACATGCTGCCTGGATCCAAGTTCCATCGTGCCTATCATGTGAAGTTTTACGCAAGATAGTCGTCGGAGTAATATTTACATCTATCCCTCTGGATATTCTGCGGTCATGCTTTATTGTATTTTATGTCATTTCTGATTTTTGTTATTTCTGTTATTTTTTGTTTGTATTATTTTTTATTTTTTATTATTTTGTTTACGTTTGTTTTTTGGAGGGTTTTTCACATTTACGGTATTTGTATTTGTTTTTCTATGCATTTTCCTTAATGTATGGTGCTATGTGGCACTTTGTGAACTTTGTCTTTTATGTGAGGCTTTGCGGGTGCGCCTATGGTTATATGCGCTTTTGGTGTTATGGCCGAGTAAGGAGTGTCTTATATAGGGGGCCTCTTATGTTTATTATACACTCATTTATTTGGTATTTTTCCATTGTGCCTGTGAGTTATTCCTCGGCAGAGTAGTGTTGTCATTACTCGCTTCCTTTATTCCTTTTTACCTTTCCCCGTTTTTGGGCAGTTATCTCCTTACTTGCAGGCAGCGGTTTGTTCTTACCGCTATCTCCTATCAGCCACGGCTCTGCCTGTACGCATGTTCGCTGGACGCCGCTGCTCCTGGCGGCCCGCGGCGTCTATATGCTCGAGCGGTTGCCATGGTTATGGCGACGCCCCGGCATGACGTCGCCGCCGCTGTGGAGCAGCGGTTGTCACGGCGATACGTGCGTCACTTCCGGCGGAAGCCGCCGCTGATATCGGCGCGATCGCGTATTTAAAGCCGGGCGCACCGGCTCTCTGACACGCCCCCTGACGAAGGAGCCTCGGCTCCGAAACGCGCGTCGGGATTCAGACGTGCGGGCCACCTATCCGACACCCGGCTAGATACCATCTTGGACCAGGTAACCTCATAGATATTTTTACAGCATGTGCTGTGTGCTGCATGGGCGTTATTGGCACTATCCTGGGTTCCTCTTGGTTCTATGAGACTTATGCAGCTATGACTGCGTCCTGATGATGATTTTGGTTCATTTTCCCTGTACATCCGCATTATGTGCACTTGCACTCCTCATATATACATGGACATAGCAGCTTCTTCCTAATGAGGGATATATGCCGTTTGTATGGTGTTTCAGGGATTATGTGTCTATTCTGTACTATTAAGTTCATCGCAGCCATTCTGCTTTAGTGGTGTCCACTCCCCATACTTACATCTTTCCAGGTAGGGAGTCTATGTTGGGCCTGCACGTCGTAATTGTACGTGGTAGTATTTGTGTTGTGACCCACACTATCCCCACATCTGTGTTCCATTTTTGTCCGTTCATTTTAATGTTTGTATTTAATAAAGAGTTGTTTTTATTGTTTATAGCTTTTTTGCCGTATGGTCGTTTTTTCTTGTGGTTTCCACATTCCTCCTATATGATATGCAGCTGCTAGACAGCCTGAATACATGTGGGGATTCCCTACCGGTCAGGCAATCCCTGCATGTGTTCATCATTATTAGGAAGTTATAAGGGTTGAAATTTGAAGTCACTTTGAAGGGTCTATATGAATTAAAATACCCAAAAGTGACACCATTCTTTACCCTCAAGGTGCTCAAAACTACATTCAAGAAGTTTATTTACCCTTCAGGTGCTTTACAGGAATATTTGGAATGTGGAAAAAAAATGAACGTTTAACTTTTTTTTACCCCAAAATTAACTTCAGATTAAAATTTTTTTATTTTGAAAAGGGTAACAGGAAAAAATTAACGACAAAATTTGTTTGTGCAATTTCTCCTGAGTACACAGATACCCCATATGAGGGAGAAAACCATTGTTTGGGTGCACGGCAGAGCTTGGAAGGGAAGGAGCGCAATTTGACTTTTTGAATGCAAAATTTGCTGGAACAATTGGCAGACGCAATGTTGCGTTTGGAGTGCCTCTGATGTGCCTAAACAGTGAAAATCCCCCAAAAGTGACACCATTTTGGAAACTGGACCCCTCCTGGAACTGATCTAGATGTGTTGTGAGCACATTGGACTCTCTGGTGCTTCACAGAAGTTTATAATATTGAACCATAAAAATCTAATTTTCCCTATAAATATGTTTTTATCACAAAATATTGCATTTTCATAAGGGTAACAGGAGAAATAGCACCATACAATTTATTTGGCACTTTCTCCTGAGTATGCTTAGAAGGGAAGAGGTGCCATATTGGAGTTCTGAGTTTGCTGGAATGGTTTAAAGGTGCCATGTCACATTGGCAAAACCCCTGAGGTGCCAGAACGACATAAACCCCCTATGTGTGACCTCATTTTACAAACTACATTACCCAATGAATTCATCTAAAGGCGCAGTGATCATATTGTCACATAGTGCCTCACAGAGTTTTATGAGCGGTGAAGAAAGAATAAATTAAGTTTTTACCATTAAAATGTTGTTTTAGCCCCAAGTTTTTAATTTTTCTAAGAGCTAATAGGAATTTTTTTTACAAGAAACTGAGGTCCATTTTTTCCTGAGTGCGCAAAACACTCTGCATGTAATCGGGAAATATTGTTCAGGCACAGTGCAAAGCTCAGAAGGCAAGGCGTGCTAGATTTTACTGTTATGGTTTGCAGGTGCCATGATCCACTGTGAGAGCCCATGAGAAGTCAGAACAGCAGAACCCTCCTTATTTGATCCCATTTTACAAACTACACCTCTCAATGAATTCATATAGGGGTGCAGTGATCATATTGACACCATTGTCACAGAATTTTATACCATTGGGCAGTGAAAACAAAATAACTACATTTTTACCACCAAAATTTTGTATTTGCCCAAAATTTCATATTTTCACACAAGAAGTGGGTAAAAATGACACAAAAATTTGTCCCACTATTACTGAACTTACTGAACATGGCAATACCTCATATGTGGTTGTACAGTACTTCTTAGCCGTATGAAGAGACTCGGGAGGAATTTTCCTCCTGGAGCTTAGATTTTCCTAGAACAGTTTGCGGACTCCATATACAGAGCCCTTAGTTGCTTGAAGAGCAGAATCTCCCCTTAATTGACCCCATTTGGGAAACTATACCTCTTGGGAAATTTATTTACAGGTGTAGTGATGATTTTGACTCCAATGGTATTTTCCAGAAGCAAGCAGCAGTGAATGTTGCCAACTGAAAAATTGCAAACTTCTGTTGCAGTGACCAGTATGCTGTAATAACCAGTAGGTTCCAGTCACCAGTATGTTATGCTCAGCCCGTACTTCTGGAGGCATGCACCCGTAAGGTAGACGGGCTCTCATCACTTCAGAAATAGCAAATGTGGATGCATTATGTGGTTTAGGTACACTGTGGGGCTCAGAAGGGAGCGGGGCATTTGGATTTGGGAGCGGACAATTTGCTGAATTTCTTTTGCCGGGTGAGGAGCCATTTCACTTTTACAGAGCCTTTGTGCTACCACTAATGTGGAAGCCCCCTATATTTCCACTAACAGATGACAGATCTGAGTGGGAAATTGCTTTTTTTGTGGATTGAGTTGAAGCTTTTATTAAGAGCATTTTACATAACATTTGGGATCACAATGATTGGGTGCTCTACGCTGAGCACTTGCTTTGGGGTTTCCATCTGAGTGACGTGATTCAGATGAAACCCCTGAGGGAGCCATTCACTGTAATGAAATGAGAGTCAGTGATGAGCGGTCATATAGGAGTGCTTAGGAAGCAGCCCAGGGGTGGGCAGGATGTCAGGTCTCCACCACAGCTCCAGCCGAGAACCTCCAATGGAGGATGGGAGCAATGACACAATGATAAACAGTCTGACGAGAGCAGGAACGAGACACAGACGAGAGATGGGGTCAAACCACAACGCGTTTCCACAGATGAATAAACATCCACCTGATGAAACATCCACCTGATGTCGAACGCGTTGTGGTTTAACCCCATCTCTCATCTGTGTCTCTTTCCTGCACTCCTCAGACCATTTATCATTGTCTCATTATTCACTATAATGAGGCAGCAGAGTTAATATTGACTTCGTCTGGCCTCTGTTCAGCGGTGTCCATTTCAGAAGTGCACAAAACTGTTGCCAACAGCACTTTTATGCAATCCTAAAAAGATGAACACCGCCGGATCACAGGTCAGACGACGTCCACAGTGCCTCCATCTGCCTCATTATAGGAAATCTTGCGCCAGAGATTCCATCTGAATCACGTGTTTCAGAGATTCACACGAAAACTCCGGTATAAGCGCTCAGCGCAGAACCCAGGATAAATGTGCGTCAAGCCTTACTGCGATCTTTGGGAGGCAGAATGAAAAAATCAACAGCATGTGAAGAATTGGTTTTATTTATCTTTTACGCTGTTTCTCATGCGGTATAGACAATTAGGCAACTTTATTCTTTGGGTCAGTGCGATTGCAGCAATACCAGATTTATGTCGGGTTTTTATGTTTGGCTCCTGTCACACACTAAAAGACACTTTTTATTACAAAAAATAGTTTTTGCATCACCACATTTTGAGAGCTATCATTTTTCCATATTTTGGCCCACAGAGTCATGTGAGGTCTTATTATTTGCAGGACAAGTTACAATTATTATTGGTACCAGTTTCGGACACATGACTTTTTTTTTATCGCTTTCTATTCTTTCTATTCTAATTTTTGTGAGGCAAAACAAATAAACACCAGCAATTAGGGATTTATTTTTTTTTGCGGGGGATGGGGGGGGGGATGGGGTATGCCGTTCTGTGTGTAGTGAAAGTGATAAGGCAGTTTTATTTTTCTTGTCGGGACTATTATAGTGATAGCTCATTTATATCTTTTTTTTATGTTTTGGCGCTTTTATGAAATAAAAACTATTTTATAGAAAAAATAATTATCTTTTCATCACTTTATTTTGAGAGCTATGACTTTATTTTTCCTCTGATGGAGCTGTATGCTGGCTTGTTTTTTGTGGGACAAAATCTTGTTTTCAGTGGTGCCATGTTTATTTATATTGGTCTTTTTTATTGCATTTTATTCCACTTTTTGTTTGGCGGTATGATAAAGCAAGGTTTTTTGCTTTGTTTTTATTGATTTTTTATGGTGTTCACTAAAGGGGTTAACTAGTGGAAAAGTTTTATAGGTCGGGTTGTTGCAGATGTGTTGATACAAAATATGTGGGCATTTTTTTAATTCAAATATTTATTTAGAGATACAATATCTTTAGATTTTTTTATTATTATTTTTTAAAAAATTGTAAATATTTGTAAAGTTATCTAAAAAACTTTTTTTTTTTTTACTTTTTTCTAACTTTTCCACTGTGTCCTTATGTGGGACTACCATTTTGTCATGTTGATCGCTTCTACAGCATGGAGAAGAAGCAGCATCCCCATGCTGCAGAAGCTGTCAGCTCTGCACTGACAGACAAACTTGCTGATCATGCATTGGGCATGATCGGCAAGTTTGCTAGGCCTGGTGACCCGGATGTATTTATGACGACATGGGGTCACCATGGCAACGATCGGGACCATGCTGCGGGGACTCTGATCGAAAGGCAGATGGGCTTTCATCCCTCTGCTGGTTTCCGGAATGCTGCGATCAAGTTAGATTGCTGCATTTCGGGGGTTAAAGTGCCGGGTGTGGTTTGTGACAGTCGGTGGTGATCGCCCGCGCTCCTCCCCCCCATGTGCATGGACTATAGCTCAGACGCAATAATCCGTCTCTGGTCAAATAGGTCCAGGACACAGGCACGGATTATTGCATCTGATGTCAGAAAGAAGTTAATTTGATATTTTGATTGATCGATTTCTTACAGATTCAGAGATAGCAAATATATGTTTTTTATTCCTTTATTTTTAAAACTGGGAAAAAGGGAGTGAATTAGAATTTTCATATTTTATTTAGATTTTGAAATACATTTATTTTCTATTTAATTTTAAGCCCTTTAAGGACTCAATTGTGCGACCATTAGATCACCTGTTCTGTTTACCGCCATGCATGGTATTGCACTGTAATGAGTGGCTGAACTTCATAGGTGTACCAAGATGGTAACCACTGGGGTTTTCAGTAGGCACCTGGATGAGCACCCTGCAATTGTCCACTTGGAACAATGCATATTGCAAGTGCACACACTTTTAATGCCCTTTATGGTTATCATTATTTTCTTTAGAGCATTGCAAATAAAAGTCTAATACTAAGGGCGGGGTCACACTACCGTAGAGTACGGACAAGTACTATGCGAGAAAACATCCCATAGCACTTGGCCCAAGTGTTAATCTATGGGGCAGCTCACATCACCGTATTTTTCTCAGGCGTATTCAATGTGAGTTTGAAATCACAGCATGCTGTTATTGTACGCATATATCGCCTGAGACTCGCCAATGCAAGGCTATGGGTGCGAAAAAAATTCGGACACCACATGGACCATACGTCTAGCTTGCAACAAATACGCAGACATTTTCCTCATTTCAGCCCATTGAGCCATTAAATTCAATGGGGAAAAGCAGTAAGAAATGTAAAGCCATACGCATGTCATATAGATGTCATATGGACACATAGGTGTGAGAAAATCGCATCATCACATTGCAAATGCATTACACAAGGATGACCATATGTAGAACACTCGTGCGACTCTCGGCATGGAGACTCGGACCGATTTTTCATACGTTAAGTGTGACCCCAGCCTTATTGTAAAGCCTTTCTTATGTAACTAAATAATAATAATACCCCTAATACATGCTGTTTTACATGAGCCAAATACCTTTTTTATAGCCTCTTTGGATGAATGAAACATTGAGAACAGTTCTTATTGAAAAGTGCTCAATTTTTCCAGTTTAGGTTAGTTTTAGATAGGACAGGGCTGCCAGAGAAAGCCAAGTACAGGGCTCAGCTACCATAGAAAATGAACAGAGTAATATCATGAAAGCACTGCACTCATTGGGGTCCGAGCAGCCAAACCCCCAGGGATCAGCCGGTTATTACTTATCTTTTGCATAGGTGATCTCTTGTCAAGATGGGTGCAACCTTTTAGGTAAGTTTCATGCATTAGTTCAATATATTATGTGAAGGTCAATATGGTTGTTCCACTGTCTTCCATGAAGGACATTTTGACCATTCTCCTTTACTGTACACGTTTCTGCCACATCCTGAGTCTGATACAATCAATACTATAAACCAAAATAGATGTTAATTAAGAGTGAGGTAGTCAGACTGAAAGTAATTAATGAAAATGCCCTTTGTATTTTATAATGTCTCCAACACAAACTTGAAAATGAGTGTCTTGATAATAATTTACAGACAAGCAGTTGTTAATGGGAAAACATTTCAAATCTATGTGGACCTGAATGCTGATGATCTTATTAACTGCATATGACTTGTTATTTTCACAATCTGCAATTAAATTAACAGTTTCCTTGTGTTTCATGAGCAGTTTCACACTTTTACCCTATTAGTCTATGAATTTAAATTATCCCTTGAGGATTTTAAGGAGAGAGGAAAAGACATTTCACTGTAGTGACAGATGAAACTTATCAATTTTCTGTATTTTATTTCATGAACACCTTTTTATTCATAGACAAGAAATATTTCTTTTCACCTTGAAGACGCCTTAATTGAATTTTGCTGTTTAAGTCACACAGCACTTTACTACTGATCTGATGAATAATTAATACACTCAAAAATATAAATGCAGCCCCAGGATCTAAAAATCTAAAAATATGTAAGATATTTCTATGCTTCATTTAAGATTGTACAAAAGTATGTTTGTACCTTACTGGTAATAGTTACCATTTGTAGCCTTTAAGCCCTAGTGCTTCTTATCAGATACCGATTTAAAGCGAAATTGTTATATCCAAAAATGATGTGTATCTTCAGATATAGAAATAATCAGGTAAACAGTGTTTAATTCCTTTTTAACTGGCGTACTAGAGCAGTAGCTATAGAGAGAAGATAATGTTTTAATGTTTTATTTTCCAGCAGCTGTTTGCTTTCAGTTATTAGGGTTATACAGAAAGTTGTTATGGTCACCGCTCACTTCACAGTGAGCATAAGATAATTCATACCTATTCATTCAAATAAATGCTTGATACACTGCCGATTTTGCAATTTTACCCATCTACAAAGAATGGGGAGGTCTGTAATTTTTATCGAAGGTGCAATTCAACTAACAGAAACAGCATCTAAAAATAAAAACAGAAAATCACATTGTATGATTTTTAATCAATTAAATTGCATTTTAATTGCATGAAATAAGTATTTGATCACCTACCAACCAGCAATAATTCTGGGTCTAACAGACCTGTTGGTTTCTCTTTAAGGAGCCCTCCTACTCTGCACTCATTACCTGTATAAAAGACACCTGTTCACACACTCAAATCACACTTCAGACTCTCCACCATGGCAAAGACCAAAGAGCTAAGGACACCAGGGACAAAATTGCGGACCTGATCAAGGCTGGAATAAGCTACAGCACAATAACCAAGCAGCTTGGTGAGAAGGCAACAACAGTTGACACAATTATAAGAAAATCAATGAAACACAAGATGACTGTCAATCTTCCTCGGTCTGGGGCTCCATGCAAGATCTTGCCTGGTGGGGTATGGATGATTCTGAGAAAGGTAAGAAATCAGCCCAGAACTACATAGGAGGACCTGGTAAATGACCTGAAAAGACCTGGGACCACAGTCTCAAATATTACCGTTTCTAACACACTACACCGTTATGAGTTAAAATCTTGCAGGGTCCCCCTACTCACGCCAGCTCATGTCCAGCCCCTGTGGAGCTCACCAATGACCATTGGGATGATTCAAAAGTGGCATAGCAGAAGGTCATGTGGTCAGATAAGATCAAAATAAAACTTTTTGGTATCAACTCCACTTGTCGTGTTTGGATGAAGAAGAAGGATTAGTACAACCCCAAGAACACCGTCCCAACCGAGCAGCATGGTGGGGGAAACATAATACTTTGGGGTTGCTTTTCTGCAAAGGGTATAGAATGTCTGCACCATGTTGAAGGGAAGATGGTCATGTATAGCATAATATTGGCCAACAACCTCCTTCCCTCAGTAAGAGCATTGAAGATGGGTCTTCCAGCATGACAATGACCAGAAACACACAGCCAAGGCAACTAAGGAGTGGCTCCATAAGCATTTCAGGATCCTGGAGTGGTGTAGTTAGTCTTCATATTTGAACCCAATAGAAAATCTTTTGAGAGAGTTGAAACTCAATGTTGCCAAGCAACATCCCCAAAACCAGAAAGATCTGGAGAAGATCTGTATGGAGGAGTGGGCCAAAATACCTGCTGCAGTGTGTGCAACCTTGGTCAAGAACTACAGAAATGTCTGACCTCTGTAATTTCAAACATACAGTAGGTTTCAGTACCAAATATTAACTTTTGCTTTCTATTGTATCAAATACTTATTTGATAAATAATAATAAAATTTAAATTACTTACAGTATGTAAAAATCATGCAATATGATTTTCTGATTTTTTTTAAAGATTCTGTTAGATAGACAGTATAATGACTCACTGCATCTTTAAGAATAGCAGCTCTTAACTGGACTTCTATGGAAAGACTTGGATCAAGCCTCCACTTTACTGGCCCAAGGTGAACCCTGACAATACTCTTTAATCTCTATACAGAGATCTGGACTTACACTGGACACCTTGGGTTATATATAGTACACAGTGTGGCTATTATATGGTGGAGCATTCTTGTGAAGAATAGTTAAGATGCAAGTAGGTGAAAACCTGGAGGTCAATGTTAGGGGCAGAATAGTAAGGCAGTTATGGTAGTCAGAAATACAAACCAAGGTAAGGAAGTAATTCAAGATACAGGGTACACAATTCAGGACACCAGAGTTAGTAACAACCTATAACTAGCAGGGGGGTTTAATATGGTGTGGCTCTATCCAAAGCTCATAGCAGATAACTCAATGCAAGTAATAATACAAGTAATAACCAATCCTCTGCAGTAAGAAACGTTTCTTTGGCTGGGCAGAACCACAAGTCGCAGATTCACTAATGTTGAACAGGACACATGTCCCAATCTCAGTCTGCAGTGCAAGTATGGTGACACCTTGCAACATAAATAAAACTTGTGGCAGAGGGTTCAGACATACATGTAACAGATATATAAGAGATAGACTTACACCACTGACGGGCACCACTGAACAAAACAAAGCAAGTATGAACAGGTGCAAGCTGCTTTGAATGCCTAGTATACAAATTACACAATATCGCAGCGCTCGATGAGTTCTAAGATCTATGTAAGCATTGAAAATATGCAGTTTAGACTGTCTTATTGCTATATTAAATGTACTTAGAAAATTAAGATAATTAGTGCACAATTTGGCCAATTCATGAGAGCCAAACAGCCATGACAAGGTATACCTTTTTTCATGGGAATCTAAACCTAATATTTTTAAAACATGCATCTCCCGGGCTCTAATCCGATGAGTTTTAAGGGCATGTAGGATCCAGTACTAATTAACATAAGCCTTAGTCTGATGGGAGGTCTCAGACAAATATGGAAGCATATACCCCCTCCGAGACCTCACATGGAGTGAAGGCCATCAGTGTGATGTGCGCAGTTTAGAAGAATGGGAAGTGGCCACGCTGCCCCAGATGCACAGCAAAAGAGGGAGTAGGGAGTAAAAGCACAGCAGCCAGTACATCGACTGCTACTGCCCACCGTGCCAAGGAACTAAGCAAACGAAAGCCAGCTCAAAGGAGCTCCCTGGCCTGGCATTTTTTCAGGCAATGTTCTGACGACTAGAGAAGGGTGGCTTCCACGCTGCGCCATCAGAGCCTGAAGCAAGGCATAAATATTCTGAATCTGAGCACCACATGCATGACAAGGCATCTGAATTTACAATAAGAGCTGTAATGGAGCACACACCTGAAAAAAACAGGAAAGATCTGAGACTCCTCTTCTGCTGCATTATTGTCCTCTTCCTCCTGCTCCCAATCAACAGGGCCACCTGGCTCACTGTAAAGAGAAGATGTGAGAACACCATCACCAGCAGTGTCACCGAGCATCTCCATACCATCCCATGGAAGCATTCAGGTGTCCATCCCCCAAACACTAGAGAGAAAGAGAAAGTACCCCCTACCCATCCATGCGCCATGGTCCTGAACGACAGTATTTCAAAATTCCTGCCTTTGAAATTCTGCCATTATGGCTAGTGGAAATGGACAGTATTATAAAACTGATGCCAGTAGGTTTCCCACAGTACATGATTCCCAGCCGCCACTACTTTTCCAGGCAGGCCATCCCTGTCTTGCTCATACATGTTGTGGACAAAATAAGATATGCACTGCGCTACTCCATCAGTGGCAAGGTCCACATAACCACCAATATGTGGACCAGTAAGCATAGCCAGGGACATTACATCTCTCTAACTGTCCCCTGCATATCTTACCACCACTAAGCATTGCTTGACGTTTATTTGTCCATGTTGCCTCCTCCTTCTACGCCGATTCCTCGACTTCCTTCTCATCTGATCAGCAAAACACCTGAACCACCCACTTAAGAACATCCAGGGGAAACGACAGCAGTCTATTCTGAAACTCATCTGTGTGGGGGAAAAATCCCACTTTGCGCAGTAGCTGTTTTTGGGGATCAAACAACAAAGTGGTTGGTGCCACTGAACCTCAAGCCCAGCCTGGTTTTGTGCAATAATAGGTCAAATCTCATAACAGCCCTTGGCCTAGCCAGTTTGGCACACATCACTTGCCTGGCGCATATGTTGAATTTGTTGGTGCAGAGCTTCCTTACAATTTACCCCAATTTGTCAGAGCTGCTGCTGAAAATGTAGGCCGCCTGTATGCGCTTTCGGCATTCCCATCTTGATGTTGTTAGCCTGTCAGCACTGCAACATCACTTCTGCCTTCCAACTCACCACCTCATTTGTGACATTCCCACAAGGTGGAACTCTACCTTGCATATGCTGTAGAGACCATGTTAGCTGCAGCAGGCAATAGTGGAGTTTCAGTGTCAGCACGCATGAGTGAGTCACTCTGTGGCATAACATGACTTCTACCGAGTGGGCCTCCATGCAAGATGTGTGCCATGTTGCACTGCTTAGGGTACTTCACCAACATGGCCAGCTGTGATTACATCATTATGAGCATTGCTATACCACTTCTATGCCTGCTTGAAAAAAGCTTCAGGCGACGAAGGATGAGGTGGTGGCACAGGAAGAAGAGGAGAAGGAACATGGACCATTTACATCATTTTCAGGCTAGTTGTCCATACATGGTTGGAGGGTGGGTTCCTGTACTAACAGTGGCCAAGCAAACAACTGTCCAGCCAAAGGACAGTTTTGGAAGAAGAACCATGTTCACAGCAGGGTGGCACTCAAAGCAGCTCACAGGCATCATTGGAGAGTCACTGTGGAGGATACAGTGAATCCAGACAATACACCTCTCACCGAGAAGAGCTTGTTGTTGCCTCTGAGCAGTTTGGCACACAAGCCAGTACATGTTTCTGTGCCTGTGCAATGACCGCCGAGTTACCCGGATTGTTACCAAGACTGATTACTGAGTGGATTCCTTGCTAGATCCCCACTTCAAGGACAATGTGCCATTCTAACTTCTGTCATTGGAGCAGGATTGGAAAATGTGGGAATACAAGTGCACACTGGTAGATGCACTGCTGACAGCATTCCTTCCTGACAAAGGGTGATTAGTGGAAGAACAAGGCAGAGGAGGAGGAATTCAGCAACACAGCTGGAGCACTGCTACCATCACGAAAAGGAGAGTTAGCATGGCGGAAATGTGGAAAACCTTCCTCAGCACACTATAACATCCGACACCAGCGTTTCAACAACATGATGGAAGAGTAGGTGTCTCCACGTGATTGGTCTCCAAAGTTGACATATGGCCTGAGCTTGTCCTTTACATTTTGTAGGTGCTGGCCTGCCCTGTGGCAAATGTGCTGTCGAAACATGTGTTTAGCATCTCAGGTGGTGTGATCACAGACAGAAGCATCCACCTGTCCACAGTCAAACTTGGGCAAGTTCACATTCATTAAAATTATGCAGGCATGGATCTCACAGGATTTGTCTGTACCTTTGGCCGACTATAAAAGTAGACCAGCCGCACCCAGTCATTGTTATACTCCAACGCAGTTTGTTCATTCTATTTGCCTTTCCCAATGTTTTGTGGCATTCCCAAATTTAAAAATATATAGTACACAGTGTGGCTACTATATGGTGGAGCATTCTTGTGAAGAATAGTTAAGATGCAAGTAGGTGAAAACCTGGAGGTCAATGTTAGGGGCAGAAGAGTAAGGCAGTTATGGTAGTCAGAAACACAAACCAAGGTAAGGAAGTAATTCAAGATACAGGGTACACAATTCAGGACACCAGAGTTAGTAACAACCTATAACTAGCAGGGGGGTTTAATATGGTGTGGCTCTATCCAAAGCTCATAGCAGATAACTCAATGCAAGTAATAATACAAGTAATAACCAATCCTCTGCAGTAAGAAACGTTTCTTTGGCTGGGCAGAACCACAAGTCACAGATTCACTAATGTTGAACAGGACACATGTCCCAATCTCAGTCTGCAGTGCAAGTATGGTGACACCTTGCAACATAAATAAAACTTGTGGCAGAGGGTTCAGACATACATGTAACAGATATATAAGAGATAGACTTACACCACTGACGGGCACCACTGAACAAAACAAAGCAAGTATGAACAGGTGCATGCTGCTTTGAATGCCTAGTATACAAATTACACAATATCGCAGCGCTCGATGAGTTCTAAGATCTATGTAAGCATTGAAAATATGAAGTTTAGACTGTCTTATTGCTATATTAAATGTACTTAGAAAATTAAGATAATTAGTGCACAATTTGGCCAATTCATGAGATCCAAACAGCCATGACAATGTATACCTTTTTTAATGGGAATCTAAACCTAATATTTTTAAAACATGCATCTCCCGGGCTCTAATCCGATGAGTTTTAAGGGCATGTAGGATCCAGTACTAATTAACATAAGCCTTAGTCTGGTGGGAGGTCTCAGACAAATATTGAAGCATATACCACCTCCAAGACCTCACATGGAGTGAAGGCCATCAGTGTGATGTGCGCAGTTTAGAAGAATGGGAAGTGGCCACGCTGTCCCAGATGCACAGCAAAAGAGGGAGTAGGGAGTAAAAGCACAGCAGCCAGTACATCGACTGCTACTGCCCACCGTGCCAAGGAACTAAGCAAACGAAAGCCAGCTCAAAGGAGCTCCCTGGCCTGGCATTTTTTCAGGCAATGTTCTGACGACTAGAGACGGGTGGCTTCCACGCTGCGCCATCAGAGCCTGAAGCAAGGCATAAATATTCTGAATCTGAGCACCACATGCATGACAAGGCATCTAAATTTACAATAAGAGCTGTAGTGGAGCACACACCTGAAAAAAACAGGAAAGATCTGAGACTCCTCTTCTGCTGCATTATCGTCCTCTTCCTCCTGCTCCCAATCAACAGGGCCACCTGGCTCACTGTAACGAGAAGATGTGAGAACACCATCACCAGCAGTGTCACCGAGCATCTCCATCCCATCCCATGGAAGCATTCAGGTGTCCATCCCCCAAACACTAGAGAGAAAGAGAAAGTACCCCCCTACCCATCCATGCGCCATGGTCCTGAACGACAGTATTTCAAAATTCCTGCCTTTGAAATTCTGCCATTATGGCTAGTGGAAATGGACAGTATTATAAAACTGATGCCAGTAACTTTCCCACAGTACACGATTCCCAGCCGCCACTACTTTTCCAGGCAGGCCATCCCTGCCTTGCTCATACATGTTGTGGACAAAATAAGATATGCACTGCGCTACTCCATCAGTGGCAAGGTCCACATAACCACCAATATGTGGACCAGTAAGCATAGCCAGGGACATTACATCTCTCTAACTGTCCCCTGCATATCTTACCACCACTAAGCATTGCTTGACGTTTATTTGTCCATGTTGCCTCCTCCTTCTACGCCGATTCCTCGACTTCCTTCTCATCTGATCAGCAAAACACCTGAACCACCCACTTAAGAACATCCAGGGGAAACGACAGCAGTCTATTCTGAAACTCATCTGTGTGGGGGAAAAATCCCACTTTGCGCAGTAGCTGTTTTTGGGGATCAAACAACAAAGTGGTTGGTGCCACTGAACCTCAAGCCCAGCCTGGTTTTGTGCGATAATAGGTCAAATCTCATAACAGCCCTTGGCCTAGCCAGTTTGGCACACATCACTTGCCTGGCGCATATGTTGAATTTGTTGGTGCAGAGCTTCCTTACAATTTACCCCAATTTGTCAGATCTGCTGCTGAAAATGTAGGCCGCCTGTATGCGCTTTCGGCATTCCCATCTTGATGCTGTTAGCCTGTCGGCACTGCAACATCACTTCTGCCTTCCAACTCACCACCTCATATGTGACATTCCCACAAGGTGGAACTCTACCTTGCATATGCTGTAGAGACCATGTTAGCTGCAGCAGGCAATAGTGGAGTTTCAGCGTCAGCACGCATGAGTGAGTCACTCTGTGGCATAACATGACTTCTACCGAGTGGGCCTCCATGCAAGATGTGTGCCATGTTGCACTGCTTAGGGTACTTCACCAACATGGCCAGCTGTGATTACATCATTATGAGCATTGCTATACCACTTCTATGCCTGCTTGAAAAAAGCTTCAGGCAACGAAGGATGAGGTGGTGGCACAGGAAGAAGAGGAGAAGGAACAGGGACCATTTACATCATTTTCAGGCTAGTTGTCTATACATGGTTGGAGGGTGGGTTCCTGTACTAACAGTGGCCAAGCAAACAACTGTCCAGCCAAAGGACAGTTTTGGAAGAAGAACCATATTCACAGCAGGGTGGCACTCAAAGCACTCATCATCATGTTGTATGTGGAATTCTTGAAGAAGGAGTCGCACTGACCTTGAAACGCGTTGAATAAACCACCGTCTAATTTCATCATCCTTAATAAGAATGACTTTTTTTCAATATCTGTTCCAAACTAAATAATTCATGACATATATGGTACATTCTCTGCTAAAATGGAATTGCAAGAAAAATTTGATCACATGAAGAAACTCAACAACCAAAGTCTTCATCAGCTTTGAAATATGGTATTTCATTGGTATAGAATATGAGACAAATGTGACACAAGCTAATCTCTATCATCCACAATTTATGTAGTGAAAATACAGTTACATTACACTGCCATACTGTATGCAGAATAAAATGATTGGTTGCTCAATTATAAAGTGTGGATGGAAAATTGCCTAAAGAAAATATTAATGCACAAAAACTCAATTAAAAAATGAATATTAAAAATAGCTTTCAAGCAATGCAATATCACAAGCAGTTGAAAAGAAAAACATCATATATGAAATTTGTTGGGAGATTTGTTAAAAAAATTGTAATAAAGCTAACATGACATGTGCTCCAACTATTACATGATTTTGTGTATGTGAAACAGATCAGAATTGTACATAACATGCCTCACTATTTGAGTCAATTTTATTATGCCAAATGTGCCATTCTGATAAATGTGGTATAAATAACATGGTCGTCATAGCTTTTTCATAATCATGTACAGTATCTTAGAATTAATGATTTATTACAGATAAAAAAGTTAAAAATTCTAATTATCAATGTATTAAAATCCCAGCTTTATAGCAAATCAGTCCTGGATGTGCAGTCATTCTTAATGACTCATTTGTGAAATATTAAATCATTTGCAAAGTTGCTGTAAATTCTACATTTATGTGAAAACTTATTGCAAATTCATTGTTAGACTGCAAAAGGTGTGAAATCAAAGTGAACATGTCAGCAGGATTTTGCTAAGTAAACTACAGAAATTGTCATATTGCTGATACTATACTGATTAAAATGATATCTGGGATGAAGAAATCCATCTTGTGCTGCAAAATCACTAATGATGTCACTAAAATCCAATTTGATGCTCATGATAGCCAAATTTACAAGTCGTTCCTGCTTCATGGATGTCTTTAATCGGTTTTCAACTAACTTGAGTTTTGAGAAGGAACGTTCACCACTGCAGTTTGTTACCATCAAAATTAGATACATCCTTAGAGCTATCTCAATATTTGGGAAAGTGTCCTGCGCACCCTTTTCAATGATAAGCTTGTACATGAAAAGTTCAATGCTGATATCTTTTGGCTCCTCGTCTGTGAATAAATTGGCAAATGTTACAAACTGACACAGTTCATCGATAAACGTAATGTCCAAGTCATTTGAATAAGACCTGACGAGTTGCTCTGCTGTGGCCTTAAGCCCGCCTGAAGACAGTTCTTTCAGATGGCTAAAAAAGCTTAATTTGCTTGATATATCTTTATATGCTTGAAGACGTTGGTCAAGAGAAGCAATAAATGAATGATAGCCAAGAAATTCTGTTTCTTCTGTTCTGTATTTTTCAGAAGGGCTGAGTTGTACTTCTTCTGTATGACCATAATCCAATGGATTGAGACACGTTTCGACGCCTGTGTCGAGTTATCGTCTGAACATACTCAGATGAACCTGACAGCTCTTAGCCTTGTTCTCATAAATTTTGAAGGAGTCATGCTTTGATGCGACATAGTTTTTTAAGCTCGTCAGTGACGTCACAGCAGTGTTTAGATCGAGTTTTGCGTGTTGTAGATTTTTACTAGCAGCATCTGTTCTTTGCAGGATGTCACTCCACAAGGTGGTGTTAATAACAATTTCAAGCTGATTCATTTGTCTTAACAGTCCTTCTGCTTCACACTGCTGGGCTGTATATCTATATATATATAATTGTCTAAGGGTTTTTCCGTCTGTCTGTCTGTCTGTCTGTCCTGGAAATCCCGGCTCTCTGATTGGTCGAGGCCGCCAGGCCTCGACCAATCAGAGACCGGCACAGCATCGACGTAGAAATCCCGCGTCTCTGATTGGTCGAGGCCGCCAGGCCTCGACCAATCAGCAACGGGCACAGCGACGATGATGTCATAATAGTTGCCATGGCGACGATGATGTCATAAAGGTTGCCTCGACCAATCAGCGACGGGCACAGTCTGCCGCAAATTCTGGAATCATCATTGTCCATATACTACGGGGATATGCATATTCTAGAATACCCGATGCGTTAGAATCGGGCCTGGCGGCCTCGACCAATCAGCAACGGGCACAGCGACGATGATGTCATAAAGGACGTAGACATCTCACGTTTCTGATTCAACGACGGGCACAGTATCGACGTAGATGTCATAATGGTTGCCATGGCGACGATGATGTCATAAAGGTTGCCTCGACCAATCAGCAACGGGCACAGTGTGCCGCGAATTCTGGAATCATCATTGTCCATATACTACGGGGACATGCATATTCTAGAATACCCGATGCGTTAGAATCGGGCCACAATCTAGTATATATATAGTATTCTAGAATATGCATGTCAAAGACGGGGGGATTTCCAGGACAGACAGACAGACAGACAGACGGAAAAACCCTTAGACAATTATATATATAGATGAGGGACTGCTGCTGGGCTGTATATATATATATATATATATATATATATATATATATATGAGGGGCTGCTGCTGGGCTGTATATACATATATATATATATATATATATATATATATGAGGGGCTGCTGCTGGGCTGTATATATATATATATATATATATATATATATATATGAGGGGCTGCTGCTGGGCTGTATATATATATATATATATGAGGGGCTGCTGCCAGGCTGCATATATTAGAAGCTGCTGCTGGGCTGTATATATATGAGGGGCTGCTGCCGGGCTGTATACATCAGAGGCTGTATACAGTATATCAGAGGCTGTTTACCTGTATATATCAGAGGATGTTGCTGTGCTGGCTGTATATAGAATAGAGGCTGATGGGCTGTATAAAGTGTATACACAGCACTATAATGTAAACAGGTACACTATATATGCATACAGTATACACATACACACTGTAATGCAGGATATAGTGTGGACCTGTATATACAGTATGGTACTGTGTAGGACAGGAGCTTCAAGAAAGATAAACAGACAGACACACACACAGTGACAGACAGAGATCATACTCACCCACCGCAACACTGTGTGAAGACTGAACCACTTCACCTCTGGATCTTTAGTTCTGCCGTGCTCCGCGGTGGAGAATCCTTTTCTTGCGCCGACATCGTGGCTCCATCTCCTTCCTCGCAGGTCGCTGAACAAACTCTCATCTGATCTAATCCGAGGGAGCGATCATATAGCTGAATAGGTAGAAGGCTGCCGCGTGCCATAAGCTAAGCATTAGGTACAGGGAGGGCACTAAGGAAAACTGACTAGGCTAGCCAGGTCAGTGGATGCTGATGCAGTTCAGGTGCCAGGACTCTGCTGCTCTGCGCCAGCCACTGAGATGTAGGCCAGGTCCCTACACTTTCAATAGTTCCTCTTTTGTTAAATGATCCTTATCATTAGAAATGGTTCACAGCAAAGAGACGCGTATTTTACATGTTTTGAGATATTTATTCATATATTGGTGGGAGGCCCCCACTTGGTAGGTGGCCCAGGGCTCGTGCTCCCCTAAATCCAGGCCTGTTTCCTCCATAGATTCTTGTGAGCACCAATTGCCATCTCCTACCTGTAATGGGAAGATCTGTCTTCACCAGAGATGGGTAAACCCGTGCATATTTGGGTCTAGCGGATTCGGCCGAACATATTAAAAAAGTTTGGCTTGGGTACCAGAATGGTGCCTGAACTCGAATACGAACCAGGTCCCCATTCAGATGAATGGGGGCCCGAACATTCATTGTTACCCATTAGTGACAGTGCACTAAACACTGGCTTTCATCGGCGGTATCATCATTACGGTCGATTAGATCACTGCGGTTCCCACTCTGTCAGATGACAACATGTGAACCAGCAGCTCTGACTGGTGGCAAAAAGGTTAATACTGGTCACAGGCATCGGCTTATGAGGGTAATACTCTCACCATCCTACACGTGCTTTCACTGATAGCAGTGAGAACAGGCCCCACTGATAAGAGCATTCATCAGCTGGCGCCTGTGCTACAAATAAATTTATTTAAAAATAAGAAGTGGGTTCCTCTTTATTTTTGATAACGAGTGCAGGTAAAGCTGACATCGGCAGCTGCAACCCCCTAGCCATCAGCTTTGTATTGGCTGGTTATCAAATCTAGAGGGGTCTCACACCATATTTTTTATTATTTAAATAAATAATTAAAAAAAATAGCGTGGCGTCCCCCCCATTTTTTGCAACTAGCCAAGCTAAAGTAGACAGTTAGGGACTAGTGTTCTGAGACTAGGAAAGGGTCATGGATATTGGCCTTCCCAAACCTAAAAATACTAAAAATAGCAGCCCGCAGCACTTAGATGGTCAATTCTGGCACTTTGGCCAGCTCTTCTCACTTGCTCTGGTGGGAAGTGGAGTAATAGATTTGAGGTTGATTTCAGCTGTTTTATGGTCTCTGACATCAAACCAGGGGTTAGTAAGTAAGAGGCCTCTGTAAGACACCCCTATTACTAACCCCATAGTCGGATTGGAATAAAGACATAGCAAGGAAAAAGTTATTTGTTTCAAATAAATACTCCAAATGCTCTTTTACAAATTTTTTCACAAAAGAAAAAGAAAAAAGCAAAGTTACACTCACCTTTCTGCCGATCGATGCCCAGTGTCCCCTGTAAAAGACAAAAAATAATAAAACGCCATATTCCTCACCTGTTTGACGAGAAGATAATCCATATTTGTCCCATGATGATCTGGATGATTTGGACAGCAGTCAGAGATGTGATCACTTTCCACATCAAGCAGAGCACACCTTCGGCATCCTGCAGTGTGTAGCGCTGAAGAGAGAAGGGGCACCGGAGTTCAAAGCTGATGAACTCTCAGTCACCTCACTTATGGCACCACTCGCATTGTGGGATAATTCTGAGTGCTCGCATCATGCCAGTGCACAAACCACCCAGATGTAGCAGAGTGGAATTCTTTGAGGGACAGATATGGATTATCTTCTCAGACAGGTGAGGAACATGAAAACCAAAAACACATGGGCTACTTGCACAGTGAAAAAGTCTGTAGAAACCTGTTCACACCACCAAAGAACTTGAAGACACAAAAGCGCACAGAGAGGTCAAAGAATACTCTGTTGTAAAAAGTCACAGTAAATAAGCAAGTGCTAGTGCAAAAAAATGTATTAACTAAATACCCTGTATTTTTTCATTTTTTGACTAGCACTTGCTTATTTACTGTGACTTTTTACAACAGAATATTTTTTGACCTCTCTGTGCGCTTTTGTGTCTTCAGGTGAGGAATATGGTGTTTTTTATTTTATTTTTTTTAAATAAGTGGGTAAAAGAAGGTGGGGAGTTTTATTTCAAATAAAGGACTTTATTGTTGCTGTGTCTTTATTACATTTGACTATGGGGTTAGTAATGGGGGCGTCTTACAGACGCCTCTCCATTACTAACCTGTGGGCTCGATGTCATCTGTTGCTATAATTATAATGAATCATAACAATGCAAAATATCATAAAATACTAGTATTACTATTGACATTCAGGTATAATGAAAGCAAATACTATGACAAATTGCCATCATTTGCAAAAGATGCTAAAGAATTGAAAGTCTGTTTCAATTTCATCCCAAGAATGCAAACAATTAAATTACATGAGTTGCGTCTGGCATAATACAAGATTAGATATTAAGAAAACTCTATTTCTAATAAATGAGTTTTCAGCCCGTTTGGAGACAGCAAGGACAGTTTTGCTGGTCTTTCTTCTCCACACTTAATATTGTGCCTAAGTGAATTGAGGATTTTGAAGATAAGCTGATTGATCAGTCTTGGCGAATAAAGAAGCAGATTTTTCTGATAAAATATATTACAAAGTTTCTTATTTTCTTTTGTAATGTAGATTTATGAATTAAAAATTAAAATGATGGTTACATTACATCTAAGTGGGTGTTATTAGATACTTTTCTCTGGGTGGGGTGTCATGTACTTCTCACTGCATGAGATGCTATCTGATAACACCCATTTGAACTTAACATAAGTTAATTCATTACGTGCCAAATAATTTGATTACTAATATCTGCAACAGAGAGACAAAATAAAAAAATAAAACATTTTTTATTCTGCTATGCAGCCAATATTGCATAGTGTGTCCAGTTCAACTTGAAAACTTTGATGAAAGATGCTCTTTAAAGGGACACTGTCACCTGAATTTGGAGGGAACAATCTTCAGCCAGGGAGGCGGGGGTTTTGGGTGTTTGATTCAAGGCCTTGTGCAGGCGTGTACTATGGAGGACAGAGAATGAACTTCAATCCAATATTGCAGCCAGCATGCAGCCAGCGGGTAAGGAAAGGGTGAATCAAAAACCCAAAAACTCCGCCTCCATGGCTGAAGATTGTTCCCTCCAAATTCAGGTGACAGTGTCCCTTTAAATGCAGGAGAAGCCTTTGTATTGTGCGTAAGTGTGGAGAAGAAAAGCCTGCAAAGCTGTCCTTGCTGTTTCCAAATGGACAGATAATTAATTTAATAGAAATAAAGTTATCTTAATATCTAGTCTTGTATTGTCAGATACAACTCATGTAATATAATAATTTGCATTCTCGGGATGAAATTTAAACAGACTTTCAATTCTTTAGCATCTCTTACAAATGATGGCGATTTGTCATAGTATTTCTCTTTCTTTATACCTGAATGTCAATATTAATACTAGTATTTTATGATATTTTGCATTGTTATGATTCATTATAGCAGAAGTTTATTTATACCGAGTTCCATAATATTTAGTTAATGTGATTTCTGGCCAAACTCAGCAATAACTTTGCAGAGTGAAATTGTAAAAGTGGAAACGAGCACATATTTCAAGTAAAAGAGGGCAATAACGCATATAAACATGTCAGGAAAATCTAGACTCAGAATTTATGGTAATCCGGAGTTGTGCAGATGTGGTATTAATCAAGATGGATTTAAAATATTGTAATTGTACAACGGGTCCTAGATGAACACCAGAACATCAAATGCTATGTGCACTCCAATTCATTTATATGTATGAATCATTTTACGACAACTATTTTTCTATAAGCTAAATAATAGGGGAAAATAGTTAAATTTAGAATACCACATCAAGTATGCGCATATCAAATTTGCACGTTCTTGATTTGTGCATGTTGTTCAACAAAGAGAATTTCACATCTGTTAAAACAGACAAATGCTTTCTTTCCCTTGCATAGTAAAAAAGATTTTTTCTGGTTAATGTAGAGTTTACAAAAATAAGTGAATGTTGAGCAGTGCAATCCTATTAAAAAGATGGAAAACAAGTGATTGTATCGACCTATGCTGCTCTGGCATGAAGTACTTTTTAACTATTTCACTAAAAATAACAAACATATGTTGAAGATATCATGCAAGTCAAGCATCTATTGTCTGCCATTCAAGGAATAATTCCTAATCACAATGATTGTTCCCATTTCAAATTCCCCAGTTCTGCAACTAAAGGTCCCACATATGTCAGACTTCTACCAATGGAAATCCCAACTTAAAGAGGACCTATAAAAACATAAAAAGAGACAGCAGGTGAAATTGTAAGAATTTTCTGAAATCTATGTCATCAGTTGACTTACTTTCATTTAAGCATAAATTAGCTCAATATCTTTTATGAATCTCATTTCTTGAACACAGGGGACCACGATCGGGCCTGTGGGGGTGGGGACCTGCTGATGCCAGAGCACACCTCTGCAGGACGTGTATACGAGGACGCATATTCAGCTGATGTGTATTGCAGGGTAGAGGCCTGCGAGCAATCAGAGGTCGGCAGCTGATTTTAGCATGCATGTCATTGGCTACGAGTGGCAGTGATATCATGCACTGCCCGTCACTTGCACGCTTAAGTCAGCTGCCGACTTTAGAACATGATGTTGTGCGGCGATGGAGCCAAAGAAGTTGAGTATAATCATTTTTTATGCATTTAAGAACAGCAGTAGAACAGGGGACATGCAGCTCTGGCAAAAATTAAGAGTCCACTGCAAAATTTTCAGTTTCTCTCTTTTTTCTCTTTATAGGTATATTTTTGAGTAAAATGTAAATTGTTCATTTATTCTATAAACTTCTGATAACATGTCACCAACTTTCCAAGCAATACATTTTGTATTTTTTTTTTCAGAAAAGGAGAAATGGTCAAAATAAAAAAAAACAACAGTGCTTTCAGACCTCAAATAATGCAAAGAAAACAACTTCATAATCATTTAGAAACAACAATACTAATGTTTTAACTCAGTTTCAGAAATCAATATTTTGTGGAATAACCATGATTTTTAATCACAGCTTTCATGCGTCTTGGCATGCTTTCCACCAGTCTTTCACACTGCTTCTGGCGCAAAAAATGTAAGCAGTTCTTTTTTGTTTGATGGCTTGTGACTATCCATCATCCTCTTGGTTACATTCCAGAGGTTTTCAATGGGGATCAGGTCTGGAGATTGGGCTGCCCATGACAGGGTTTTTATGTGGTGGTCTCTTCATTTTTGCCAGAGCTGTATATACCAGGATGGGGGATATATCAGGATGAGCACAGGATAGAGGACATGCATATCGAAGGGCCAAAGATGAGAGACATATATACCAGAATAGACTGGAAGGGTTTATTAGTACAGGATGGGGGACATTACTACCTAATTTGGGAAGAGTGGCAACATGTATGTCCTTATAGGATTTTAAATGCTACAACGGCCCATATATGTGACCAAAATGCAGGGGGGGGAGAGTGGGTCAGGTCCAAATATTTCACACAGGCCCATCGGACTCTATTTAGGACATTGCTTGGACACATCAAGTGTGAGTGATTACAAATAGTTTCTAAATGGAAATTTGGAGCTTTATGCTCAGATCTGTTAGGATTTAGCCTGTTTTACCATTTTGTTGAGTCATTGGTCCATAAAATGCAAGAAAAGTTTGATTTACCTATTTTTCTCATACATTTAACAATGAAAAAATCACAAACATGTTGAATCAAATTGATACTGCATCCCAGTGGGCAGTGATTCAGCAAAATGAAAATTAACTGAATATTTATCTCACCAAACTACTTGTAAAGTGAAGAAATCACTTGCAGGTTAAAGGGTTAAATCCAGCCTTTCATTGCACACTGTACACAGCCACAGCCATAAGACATTGAGGTCAAGACTGTGAAAAAAATTACCTTTTTGCTATTTCCACCCTCTTCTGGCTGCTCCATATTACAAAGGAAATCAAAATTTGATAAATAGTAAGAACAAATTTAGAAAAATTTGAAGAAGCGCTGCTGATCCCCCAAAAAAGTAAGCTGTAGAAGATATATACTGAGCAGGAGTTAGTGTAGAATAATCAAAGAGCCAGTTTGCAGGTGGCATTTAGCAAGGAGGAGGATGAACTGTGAACTGTGAACTGTGAATGTGGGTGGAAGGAGATGTTGGCTGCAACATATATGATTCACCAATTCTGCAAAAGAATCAATATCACTTTAATGAATATATTGGTTCACATAGTGTGTCTAGACATTAGACTCAAATTCAAAGCTTTGATTTCAGCAAATTATCCACAGTATCTATCTACAAGTCCCAGAGGATGTTTCCAGTAGATTACAGAAGTTAAGACAACAAGAAACCTTCCTGATATAGAAATGATAATTTTTGCATCCTGATTATCTTAATGAGATTGTTTAATCTACCCTCTAATCAATATATACTGTATGTTTTTCGTCATGTTTGACCATCATCCATTCACACTATCAATTAATGTAATTCTTCCTTATGTTAATGTATAGCTGATGCTTATATTTCTCAGTATAATACTCTCTTGACTGTAAAAAAAATCTTTATATGTATGTTTTTATGCTATCTATATCCACTTGTATCTTATATATACATTATACAGCTTCTTATGAGATCAATAAGCAAATACAGCTGTAAGTATTCGGACAGAAATCCGAGAGTGGACCCTCTGGGTCGTGACTCTAGAGCCCCTGGGGTCGAGCGGACCAGATGGAATCACCCCCTATACAGGGAGTGTTAGGAGCAGGACCTCGGGGGAATGGAGACACAACAGCTAGAGCCAAAGGGACGACCCAAAATAAAGAAGGAAACCACAGGCTATAAGGATGGCAGGGAATAATAGGAAAACAAGACTTAACTGAAAGAATGTCTGGAACACGGAACGGCAGGACTCAGCAGGAACACGGACCGGCAGGATACAACAGGAACACGGACTGGCGGGATACAGCAGGAACACGGACAGGCAGGATACAGCAGGAACACGGGCTGGCAGGACACAGCAGGAACACGGACTGGCAGGATACAGCAGGAACATGGACTGGCAGAATACAGCAGGAACACGGACAGGCAGGATACAGCAGGAACACGGACTGGCAGAATACAACAGGAACACGGACTAGCAGGATACAGAGACAAAGCAAGGACTGGGCTGAGAAAAGACACTGGTACAGGGGAGCCTAGGGCATAGGGACACTGACGGCAGACAGTGCACCTACAAAGCAAAGGCGTCTTACCTAGGAAGACGCCGGGAAGAAACACTCGATGGGCGCTGCCATGTTGGGGCGGAGCCACCGGGTCACGACCTCCCAGAAGGCTCAGCGACGGGGGAGACGCGACCGCGCATGCGCGAAGAGACCAGACGCCGAGAGCCGGCAAAGGAGGAGGCAGAGCGGCGCGGGACAAGATCGTGAGCGCGCCGAGGGATGGGAGAAGCCGGGTAAGTATGTGCGGGCGTGACAGTACCCCCCTCCTTAGTCCCCCTCCTTTTAAGGCTAGAAAGGAATCTTTTCATGATAAGGGAAGCGTTGATGTTCTCTCAGGGCTCCCAGGACCTCTCCTCAGGGCCAAATCCCTCCCAATCAATCAAAAAATAAGTTTTACCCCTAACTACTTTTTTGGCAAGAATATCTTTAACATTAAAGATTCCATCAGAAGTACAGGGCTGAGGAGAGGAAGAGGTAGCGGAGTGAAAACAATTAAAGACTGCGGGTTTAAGAAGAGACACATGGAAGGCATTGGGGATGCGCAAAGAGGCAGGTAGCTTCAACTTATAAGAGACATCATTAATGCGACTCAAGATAGGAAAAGGACCAATGTAGCGAGGACCCAGTTTGTAAGAGGGAATTTTAAGCTTGATATAGCGAGAGGAGAGCCAAACTTTATCACCCGGAGAATATGGCGGAGCATCCAAACGCTTCTTGTCAGCAAACCTTTTCATATTAAGGCTAGCTTTCTCAAGAGCCACTTTGGTCTCATTCCAAATCGTAGAGCATTCCCGGGACAAGAAATCCGCTGCCGGTACCCCCGAGGAAAGAGAAACAGGAAGAGGAATGTTCGGATGTTGACCATAGACTATGAAAAAGGGAGATTTGGAGGAAGACTCGCTGGGAAGATTGTTGTAAGAGAATTCAGCCCAAGGGAGAAGAGAGACCCAGTCATCTTGGTGTGCATTGGTAAAGTGTCGCAGATATGTAGTCAGAACTTGATTAACTCGCTCCACTTGTCCGTTGGACTGAGGGTGATAGGCGGAAGAGAAGTCCAAGTTAACCTTTAATAGACTGCAGAGAGCTCTCCAAAAACGTGAGGTAAATTGTACTCCACGGTCTGAGACAATATGATGTGGAAAACCATGAAGACGGAAGACTTGGTGTAAAAAGATCTTTGCCAACTCAGGAGCGGAAGGCAGACCAGGCAAAGCGATGAAGTGAGCCATTTTAGAGAACCGATCTACAACAACCAAGATGACAGAGCAATTCAAGGAAGAAGGTAGATCAGTGATGAAGTCCATAGCGATATGACTCCATGGAACGGAAGGCACAGGCAGAGGATGCAGGAGACCGGAGGGAAGCTGCCTAGGGACTTTATTTTTAGCACAAGAAGGACAAGAAGCGATGAATTTGGTGACGTCTTGACGGAGAGATGGCCACCAGTAGTGCCGAGAGATAAGAGACAGTGTCTTCTTGACTCCTACATGTCCTGCAATTTTGGAGGAGTGACCCCAACGTAAAACTCTCTCCTTGTCTTGATTAGCCACAAGAGTCTTGCCAGGAGGAGTAGGAATCACTCTTAGAGGAGCAAGAGTGACGATCCTCGCAGGATCAATGATGTGAGCCGGAGAATCCTCCATGTCCTGAGGTTGAAAGGATCTCGAAAGAGCATCTGCTTTGACATTCTTATTTCCAGGTCGGAAATGAAGTTCAAACTCAAATCGTCCGAAGAATAAAGACCATCTGGCTTGTCGTGGATTTAGTCTTTGGGCAGACTGAATATAGGCCAGATTCTTGTGGTCAGTGTAAATGATGAATGGATGAAGAGACCCTTCAAGAAGATAATGCCATTCTTCCAAGGCTAGCTTGATAGCCAATAGCTCCTTATCCCCTATAGAGTAGTTACGCTCAGGAGCGGAAAAAGTTTTAGAAAAGAAACCACAGGTCACCAAACGTCCGGACGAAGATCTTTGCAAAAGTACTGCTCCAGCTCCAATAGAAGATGCGTCGACCTCAAGGACAAACGGTCTATTAGCATCAGGACGATGAAGCACAGGGGCCGTAGCGAAACTTTGTTTAAGGGACAAAAAAGACTCTTCAGCCTCAGGGGTCCAAAGGCTGGAATTGACTCCCTTGCGAACTAGGGCAGAGATAGGCTTGGTCATGGAAGAAAAATGAGGAATAAATTGTCTATAGTAGTTGGCAAAGCCAAGAAAACATTGGATTGCTTTTGTTCCAAGAGGACGAGGCCAATTCAGGACAGCAGAAACCTTCTCTGGATCCATCTCTAAGCCAGATCGTGAGACAATATACCCAAGGAAGGGAAGAGAGGACTGTTCAAAGACGCACTTTTCAATCTTAGCGAACAGATGATTCTCTCTTAGCCTTTGCAGGACTCAGCGGACATCTCGCCTGTGAGTGGAGAGATCCGGAGAGAAGATGAGGATGTCGTCAAGGTAAACCACGACTGAGGAGTAGAGAAGATCCCGAAATACATCGTTCACAAATTCCTGGAAAACCGCGGGGGCGTTGCAGAGACCAAACGGCATAACCAAGTATTCGTAGTGACCGTCACGCGTATTGAAGGCGGTCTTCCACTCATCTCCTGCACGAATACGAACCAGATTGTATGCGCCACGTAGATCTAATTTGGTAAAGATTTGCGCACCCCGAAGACGGTCGAAGAGTTCCGGAATGAGTGGCAGAGGATATTTGTTCTTCACCGTGATGTTGTTTAGGCCTCGATAATCAATGCAGGGACGGAGGGAACCGTCTTTCTTCTTCACGAAAAAAAACCCTGCTCCGGCCGGAGAAGAAGACTTGCGGATGAAACCTTTAGCAAGATTTTCTTGAATGTACTCAGACATAGCTTGAGTCTCAGCAGGAGAGAGAGGATAGATTCTGCCCCTGGGCGGGTTAGTTCCAGGCACGAGATCTATGGGACAATCATAGAGACGGTGAGGCAGAAGCTCCTCAGCCTCCTTCTTGTTGAAGACATCAGAAAAAGCGCTGTAGACAGAGGGTAAGGCGGGAAAGGAAGAAGAAGGAGAAGAATTAGAGGAATATCCCACAGGACGCACCGGCAGCAGACAACGTTCCCGACAAAGCTCACCCCAGCGCAAGATATTACCATTGCGCCAATCTAAAATGGGCTCGTGGCTCCGTAACCAAGGAAGACCTAAGAGCATAGGATGAGACAGACCCGCTAAAACATAAAATGCAATTCTCTCCTTGTGCAGAGCCCCAACCTGAAGTTCCACCTCAAGTGTCACTTGAGTAATGGTCTCCTGTAAAGGTTTACCATCCACAGATGCTAGAATCACAGGAGCCTCTAAGGTTCTGACTGGAACGGAGAATTTCAAAACCTCTTCCAACCTAATAAAATTCCCTGCAGCGCCCGAATCCACATACGCATCCAGAGAAACGCCCTTGCCCGCAATATGCAAAAGAACGGACAAAGTAAGGGGTTGAGAGGAATCACACACACCTAGGGAGGCCTCTCTTACCTGACCTAGGCGGAGGAGTTTTCCGGACGTTCAGGGCAAGAGCGCAATAAATGAGCAGCACTTCCGCAGTAAAAACATAACCCCTGAGTGCGCCTCTCTTTACGACGTTGTTCGGACATTTTAAGACGGTCCACTTGCATAGGTTCCGGTGCGGACGCCTGAGAGGAGGTTCTAGGCTGTGGACTGAGTGGCTTACGGGTGGCAGAAGAAGGACGAAGAGACCTCCGCTCGCGAGCGCGTTCTTGGAACCGAAGGTCAATACGGGTCGCTAAGGAAATTAATTCCTCCAAAACCGTAGGGGTGTCCCGACCAGCTAACTCATCCTTTATGCGCCCAGAGAGACCCCGCCAGAAAGCACCCACCAACGCCTCATTGTTCCAGCCCAAGTCAGAGGAGAGGGTGCGGAACTGAATAGCGTACTGGCCTACGGATAACGATCCCTGATGGAGAGAGAATAGGGCTTCAGTTGTAGAGGCCAGTCGTCCAGGTTCGTCAAAGACAAGACGGAAAGTCTCCAAAAATTCAGACAACCGGGAGACTAGGGGATCGTCTCGCTCCCAGAGTGGATTAACCCATGCCAAGGCGTCACCCTCTAGATGGGAAATCAAAAACGCAACTTTGGACCGATCCGTCGGGTAATGCTGGGGCAGAAGCTCAAAGTGAAGACGGCATTGGTTTAGAAATCCTCGGCAGGACTTAGGATCCCCATTGTACCGAGGCGGTTTAGCCAAGCGGGGTGGAGGGTGGGAAGCAGGAGCAGACGTAGAAGCGGCTGTCTGGATGGAAAGCAGCCGATCGTCAATAGAAGACATATAACTAAGTATATGGGCCTGGGTGTCACGCTGCTGAGCTAACTCTTGCTGTAAGCCAATGAGTAGAGCGGCGTTGCCAGGATCGGAGGACAGGAGCGTGGACAAACGAGAATCCATAGCCTTCATAAAGGACATCATACGGGACTGATTCTCCCGCAAAAAGAGTAGCTCTTTTTGCGTAGCAGAGGCCCCAGCGGGGTCCATGGCCTTTGCTTCCTGTAAGTATTCGGACAGAAATCTGAGAGTGGACCCTCTGGGTCGTGACTCTAGAGCCCCCGGGGTCGAGCGGACCAGATGGAATCACCCCCTATACAGGGAGTGTTAGGAGCAGGACCTCGGGGGAATGGAGACACAACAGCTAGAGCCAAAGGGACGACCCAAAATAAAGAAGGAAACCACAGGCTATAAGGATGGCCAAACCAGAATCTCAATTTGCAGATACTGGTTTTCAGGGTAGTGCCCCTCGTTGGTGCAAAGCGGAGATCTGATTTGGCTGTGTGAGAGTCGTCAGACCGTTATCCAAGAAGTATCGTTTCTCCTTGTGGAGATCGACATGCTAAGCAAGCCAAGATGAAAAGACTTAAAGCCACAATGCTCCTCTGGGTAATTTGCTAATTATGCAAATTATCTCTTCAGAGAGGAAGAGATCTTGATCTCTAGTGCCACCTATTGGAAGTGGCAATCCTACAATGTGAATGTAGTGTGACACAGGGACTAAGGAGAAATACAGAGCAAAAGGTGGGCTTTTAACCCCTTTTTCAATTATTTACAACTCAATAAAATGGCATCTAACTTGCTACCATCTTGCTGAATTGGCAGAAAGCAAATTGCAGAAAATTCAGAAGAATTAAAACTTTTTTTGTAAAATGCAGGGCAATTTTAGTTTGTGTTTGACTAATTTATATTCTTTGTATAGGCTAGGAAATTATTTGATACAAATTATTCTATACGATAAAAAAGTATTCTAATGTATACCTTTTAAAGTGGACAAAAGTATACCTTCTTTGAGCTTTCATGGCAAATATGCCAAAATGTACACTGTGAATGTAACTTATGGCTCTCTGATAATATTTAGGCAGTAGAGAGAAAAGGCAAGTATACTGTATGTGAAAGCCTTCATAAAGTGATTAATATTAATATTCAGAAACCCTGAAACACCATTAATAACTGGAAATAAAACACTTAGCTAACCTCTTCTTATTGATATAAAACATGCTGTGGTTTTCTCCCTCGGTTAATGCCATGCTATACATCTAATATGTTTAACCCCTTAGCGACCGCCGATACGCCTTTTAACGGCGGCCGCTAAGGGTACTTAAACCACAGCGCCGTTAATTAACGGCGCTGTGGAAAAAGTCCATAGCGCCCCCCAGAGGCCGATTTTCTCCGGGGTCTCGGCTGCCGAGGGTAGCCGAGACCCCAGAGAACATGATTCGGGGGGTTTTTAACCCACCCCGCATTTGCGATCGCCGGTAATTAACCGTTTACCGGCGATCGCAAAAAAAAAAAAAAAGCGATCTCTTTTTAAATTCTCTGTCCTCCGATGTGATCGCACATCGGAGGACAGAGAAAAGGGGTCCCAGGTGGCCCCCCAATACTCACCTAGCTCCCCCGATGCTCCTCGTGTCTCCCGGTGGGCGCCGCCATCTTCAAAATGGCGGCCGCATGCGCAGTGCGCCCGCCGGCCGGCACCGGGAGAATCTTTGGGGTCTCGGCTGCCGGGGGTAGCCGAGACCCCAAAGAGCACGATCGGGGTCGGTATTACCGACCCCTGTTTTGCGATCGCCGGTAATTAACTGTTTACCGGCGACCGCAAAAAAAAAAAAAAAAAAAAGTAAAGTGTAATTCTCTGTCCTCTGATGTGATCGCACATCAGAGGACAGAGAAATAGGGGGATTCGGGGACCCTAGCATACTCACCTAGGTCCCTGGATCCTCTTGCTGCTCCTCCTGGCCGCCGGCAGCAGAACATGGCGGACGCATGCCCAGTGCGCCCGCCATCTGTCTCCATCTGCCGGCCGGCAGGAGAACAGCAGTTGGGGCTAAAATTAGGGTTAGGGTTAGGGGTAGGGTTAGGGGTAGGGTTAGGGGTAGGGGTAGGGTTAGGGGTAGGGTTAGGGTTAGAGTTAGGGGTAGGGTTAGGTTAGGGATAGGGTTAGGGGTAGGGTTAGGTTAGGGTTAGGGTTAGGGGTAGGGTTAGGGTTAGGGGTAGGGTTAGGGGTAGGGTTAGGGTTAGGGGTAGGGTTAGGGGTAGGGGTAGGGTTAGGGGTAGGGTTAGGTTAGGGGTAGGGTTAGGGGTAGGGTTAGGTTAGGGTTAGGGGTAGGGTTAGGTTAGGGTTAGGTTAGGGGTAGGGTTAGGGGTAGGGTTAGGGGTAGGGTTAGGTTAGGGGTAGGGGTAGGGTTAGGTTAGGGGTAGGGCTAGGGTTGGGGCTAAATTTAGGGTTAGGGTTGGGGCTAAATTTAGGGTTGGGGCTAAACTTAGGGTTAGGCTTCTTTCACACTTACGTCGGTACGGGGCCGTCGCAATGCGTCGGCCCGACATACCGACGCACGTTGTGAAAATTGTGCACAACGTGGGCAGCAGCTGTAGTTTTTCAACACATCCGCTGCCCAATCTATGTCCTGGGGAGGAGGGGGCGGAGTTACGGCCACGCATGCGCGGTCAGAAATGGCGGATGCGACGTACAAATAAACGTTTCATTGAACTTTTTTTGTGCCGACGCTCCGCCAAAACACAACTGATCCAGTGCACGACGGACGCGACGTGTGGCCATCCGTCACGATCCGTCGGCAATACAAGTCTATGGGCAAAAAACGCATCCTGCGGGCACATTTGCAGGATCCGTTTCTAGTCCAAAACGACGGATTGCGACGGAATGCCAAATGACGCAAGTGTGAAAGTAGCCCTAGGGCTAGGGTTAGGGTTGGGGCTAAAGTTAGGGCTAGGGTTGGGGCTAAAGTTAGGGTTAGAGCTGGGATTAGGGTTAGGGTTTGGATTATTTGGATTAGGGTTCGTATTAGGGTTAGGGTTGGCATTAGGGTTACGCTTGGGATTAGGGTTAGGTTTGGGATTAGGGTTAAGGTTAGGGTTGTGATTAGGGGTGTATTGGGATTAGGGTTAGGTTTGAGGTTAGGGTTGAGATTAGGATTAGGGGTGTGTTGGATTTAGGGTTTTGATTAGGGTTATGGTTAGGGTTGACATTAGGGTTGTTTTGGGGTAAGGGTTGTGATTATGGTTAGGGTTAGTGATTAGGATTATGGATGAGGTTGGGATTAGGGTTAGGGGTGTGTTGGGGTTAGGGTTGGAGCTAGAATTGGGGGGTTTCCACTGTTTAGGTACATCAGGGGGTCTCCAAATACGACAGCCAATTTTGCGCTCAAAAAGTCAAATGGTGCTCCCTCCCTTCTGAGCTCTGCCGTGCGCCCAAACAGTGGGTTACCCCCCAATGTGGGGCATCAGCGTACTCGGGATAAATTGGACAACAACTTCTGGGGTCCAATTTCTCTTGTTACCCTTGTGAAAATAAAAACTTGGGGGCTACAAAATCTTTTTTGTGAAAAAAATATTTTTTATTTTCACGACTCTGCATTCTAAACTTCTGTGAAGCACTTGGGCATTCAAAGTTCTCACCACACATCTAGATAAGTTCCTTGGGGGGTCTAGTTTCCAAAATGGGGTCACTTGTGGGGGGTTACTACAGTTTAGGTACATCAGGGGCTCTGCAATCGCAACATAATGCCCACAGACCATTCTATCAAAGTCTGCATTCCAAAAAGGCGCTCCTTCCCTTCCGAGCTCTGCCGTGCGCCCAAACAGTGGTTTACCCCCACATATGGCACATCAGCGTACTCGGGATAAATTGGACAACAACTATTGCAGTCCAATTTCTCCTGTTACCCTTGTGAAAATAAAAACTTGGGGGCTACAATATCTTTTTTGTGGAAAAAAATAATATTTTTTATTTTCACGACTCTGCATTCTAAACTTCTGTGAAGCACTTGGGCATTCAAAGTTCTCACCACACATCTAGATAAGTTCCTTGGGGGGTCTAGTTTCCAAAATGGGGTCACTTGTGGAGGGTTTCTACTGGTTAGGTACATCAGGGGCTCTGCAAAGGCAACATAATACCCGCAGACCATTCTATCAAAGTCTGCATTCCAAAACGGCACTCCTTCCTTCCGAGCTCTGCCGTGCGCCCAAACAGTGGTTTACCCCCACATATGGGGTACCAGCATACTCAGGACAAATTGCACAACAACTTTTGGGGTCCAATTTCTCTTGTTACCCTTGTGAAAATAAAAATTTGGTGGCTAAAAAATCTTTTTTGTGGAAAAAAAAAATATTTTTTTATTTTCACGGCTCTGCATTATAAACTTCTGTGAAGCACTTGGGCATTCAAGGTTCTCACCACACATCTAGATAAGTTCCATGGGGGGTCTAGTTTCCAAAATGGGGTCACTTGTGGGGGATTTCTACTGTTTAGGCACATCAGGGGCTCTCCAAACGCGACATGGCGTCCGATCTCAATTCCAGCCAATTCTACATTGAAAAAGTAAAACGGCACTCTTTCTCTTCCAAGCTCTGCGGTGCGCCCAAACAGTGGTTTACCCCCACATATTGGGTATCGACGTACTCAAGAGAAATTGCACAACAACTTTAGTGGTCTAATTTCTCCTGTTACCCTTGTGAAAATAAAAATTTGTGGGCAAAAAAATCATTTTTGTAGAAAAAATGCAATTTTTTTTTTCACGGCTCTACGTCATAAACTTCTGTGAAGCACATGGGGGTTCAAAGTGCTCGCCACACATCTAGATAAGTTCCTTAAGGGGTCTAGTTTCCAAAATGGTGTCACTTGTGGGGGGTTTCCACTGTTTAGGCACATCAGGGGCTCTCCAAACGCGACATGGCGTCCAATCTCAATTCCAGCCAATTCTACATTGAAAAAGTCAAACGGCGCTCCTTCACTTCTAAGTTCTGCGGTGCGCCCTAACAGTGGTTTACCCCCACATATCGGGTATTGGCGTATTCAGGAGAAATTGCATAACAAAATTTATGGTTACATTTCTGTTTTTACACTTGTGAAAATAAAAAAAATGGTTCTGAATTAAGATGTTTGCAAAAAAAAGTTAAATGTTCATTTTTTCCTTCCACATTGTTTCAGTTCCTGTGAAGCACGTAAAGGGTTAATAAACTTCTTGAATGTGGTTTTGAGAACCTTGAGGGGTGTAGTTTTTAGAATGGTGTCACACTTCATTATTTTCTATCATATAGACCCCTCAAAATGACTTCAAATGTGATGTGGTCCCTAAAAAAAATGGTGTTGTAAAAATGAGAAATTGCTGGTCAACTTTTAACCCTTATAACTCCCTAACAAAAAAAAATTTTGTTTCCAAAATTGTGCTGATGTAAATTAGACATATGGGAAATGTTATTTATTAACTATTTTTCATGACATATCTCTCTGATTTAAGGGCATAAAAATACAAAGTTTGAAAATTGCAAAATTTTAAAAACTTTCGCCATATTTCCGTTTTTTTCATAAATAATCGCAAGTAATATCGAAGAAATGTTACCACTAACATGAAGTACAATATGTCACGAAAAAACAATCTCAGAATCAGCGGGATCCGTGGAAGCGTTCCAGAGTTATAACCTCATAAAATGACAGTGGTCAGAATTGCAAAAATTGGCCTGGTCATTAAGTACCAAATTGGCTCTGTCACTAAGGGGTTAATGAGAAAAAGACAAACAGAAAACCACATACAATTTATTGAAGTTTTTACTAGTAACCTTTGCTATGGCGAAGACACTTACCTGATTTCTTACTTTTTTTGTATATATACTGTATATACAGTACAGACCAAAAGTTTGGACACACCTTCTCATTTAAAGATTTTTCTGTATTTTCATGAATATGAAAATTGTACATTCACACTGAAGGCATCAAAACTATGAATGAACACATGTGGAATTACATACTTAACAAAAAAGTGTGAAACAACTGAAAATATGTCTTATATGCTAGGTTCTTCAAAGTAGCCACCTTTTGCTTTGATGACTGCTTTGCACACTCTTGGCAGGTAGTCTCCGGGAATGGTCTTCCAACAATCTTGAAGGAGTTCCCAGAGATGCTTAGCACTTGTTGGCCCTTTTGCCTTCACTCTGTGGTCCAGCTCACCCCAAACCATCTCAATTGGGTTCAGGTCTGGTGACTGTGGAAGCCAGGACATCTGGCGTAGCACCCCATAACTCTCCTTCTTGGTCAAAAAGCCCTTACACAACCTGGAAGTATGTTTGGGGTCAATGTCCTGTTGAAAAATAAATGATGGTCCAGCTGTGGTAGCCATACTGGTTCAGTATGCCTTCAATTTTGAATAAATCCCTAACAGTGTCACCAGCAAAGCACCCCCACACCATCACACCTCCTCCTCCATGCTTCACGGTGGGAACCAGGCATGTAGACTCCATCCTTTCACCTTTTCTGTGCCACATAAAGACACGGTGGTTGGAACCAAAGATCTCAAATTTGGACTCATCAGACCAAAACACAGATTCCCACTGGTCTAATGTCCATTCCTTGTGTTCTTTAGCCCACACAAGTCTATTCTGCTTGTTGCCTGTCCTTAGCAGTGGTTTCCTAGCAGCTTTCTTACCCTGAAGGCCTGCTGCACAAAGTCTCCTCTTAACAGTTGTTGTAGAGATGTGTCTGCTGCTAGAACTCTGTGTGGCATTGACCTGGTTTCTAATCTGAGCTGCTGTTAACCAGCTGCTGCTGGTGACTCAGATAAACTTATCCTCAGAAACAGAGGTGACTCTTGATCTTCCTTTCCTGGGGCGGTCCTCATGTTAGCCAGTTTCTTTGTAGCGCTTGATGGTTTTTGCCACTGCTCTTGGTGACACTTTCAAAGTTTTCCCAATTTTTCGGACCGACTGACCTTCATGTCTGTCACATGTGCTCAGTGTGAACCTGCTTTCATCTGTGAAGAAGAAAGGGCACCAGTGGCGAATTTGTCAATCCTGGTGTTCTGTGGAAAATGTCAATCGTCCTGCATGGTGTTGGGCTGTGAGCACAACCCCCATCAGTGGATGTCGGGCACTCAGATCATCCTCATCGAGTCGGTTTCTAACCGTTTGTGCAGATGCATGCACATTTGTGGCCAGCTTGAGGTCATTTTGCAGGGCTCTGACAGTGCTACTCCTTTCCTCCTTGCACAAAGGCTGTGGTAGCGGTCCTGCTGCTGGGTTGTTGCCCACCTACAGCCCCCTCCATGTCTCCTGGTGTACTGTCCTGTCTCCTGGTAGCGCCTCTAGCCTCTGGACACTACGTTGACAGACACAGCAAACCTTCTTGCTACAGCTCGCAATGATGTGCCATCCAGGATTAGCTGCACTACCTAAGCCACTTGAGTGGGTTGTAGAGTCCGTCTCATGCTACCACGAGTTTTTTAAGAGTTCCCTTTATTTTTTTGACCAGTATATATATATATATACATACAGTATATACAGTATATATATATATATATATATATATATATACTCCCTGACAGAAGATGTCGCTTATCCATGTTATGTTCATCCATTGGTTGTATAAATTATTTTTTTGAAAGCTGAAACCCTCCGTAATGTTGTTTAAGTTAAGCAAATAAATTGGCATCAATGCAGAAATATTGATCAGTTAATAGACACAGAATGGTCAGATTTTGGCAAGACAAAAGTTTTGTGGCCCACAGAAAGTAATGTGCTATTCAAACAAATAATTAACTTAAAATACAAATATATGTTGCCTAACATTGATGAATGAAGTTGTGGTTCTATTAGTGTCATATTTTATATTTTGTGTGACTTCCATGAGCTTGAAGGACTGCATCCATGCGGTTCAACAATGATTCATACAATTTATTAATGAAGTCATCAGGAATAGCAAAGAATGCAGTCTTACATGCCTCCCAGAGTTCATCTAGATTCTTTGGTTTTGTCTTCGAAGCTTCCTCTTTCATCCTACCCCAAACATGCTCAATGATGTTCATGTCTGGTAACTGGGCTGGCCAGTAATTGAGCACCTTGATCTTTTTTGCCTGGAGGAACTTTGTTGTAGAGATGAATGTATGAGATGGAGCACCATCCTGCTGCAGAATTTGACCCCTTTTATGATTTGGAATATAAGAGGTAGCTAATACTTCTTGATATTTTAGGCTATTGATATTGCCTTCCACCTTGCAAATGTTTTGCACACCCCCATACTGAATGTAGCCCCAGACCATGATCTTTCCACCACCAAATGTAACTGTTTTATGGGTGTATTTTGGATCAATACGGGCTCCAGTAGGTCTCCTACAGTATTTGCGATGGCTGTGGTGTAATTCTACTGAAGATTCATCAGAGAAATCCACCTTTTGCCACTTTTCCAGCATCCGTCTGTTTAGCAGGCTGTTGGACTTTGCAAATGCCACACAGTTTTTTTATATGCCTTTTGTTTAGTGCTGGCTTCTGGACACTGATTTGACCATGGAGGCCATTTCGAGACAGAATCCTACAAACTATTCTAGTTGACAAAGGGACTTGAGGTGACCAGACCTGTTGGAGATCTGCTGCAGTGGAAGAGGGCTTGCTTTGGATTTTCTAACCAACATACGTTCCTCTTGAGCAGTTGTCTTGTGGGGTCTGCCAGACCTGGGCTTGTCAAACACATCTCTAGTCTCTTCAAATCTTTTTTTAAATCTTTGTACTTGATGCTGAGACACATTAAAGGTGCCAGCCACCTCTGCAGTGGATCTGGTCTTCAGCCTCTTGATAATTCAGGCTTTGGTCGCAGGGTAGATCTTTGGCATGTTGTCAGAGCTCAAGTTGCCATTCAAGTGAAGGTCTGGGGTGATGGGTTTCTTTTTATACACACACTAATTGACCGATCATTTACTGAGCACAGGTGAGGATGTAAACTAGGATTGGGTGCATTATATGACCAGGCGACAAAACTTTTGTCTTGCCAACATCTGACCATTCTATGTCCATTAACTGATCAATATTTCTGCATTGATTCCAATTTATTTTCTTAACATAAGCCACATTTTGGAGGGTTTCAGCTTTCAAAAGAATAATTTATACAACCAGTGGATGAATTTAACGTCAGTTAATAAGCTCTTATTTACATAACATGGATAAGCGACATAACTTCTGTCAGGGAGTGTGTATTATATATATATATATATATATATATATATATATAGGAGTTATTCGGCCTTAATAGGGCAGGGTTTATTGGTGAACAACTTAGGCTATGTGCACACGTTGCAGATTTTCCCGCAGATCCGCAGCATTTTTGACACTGCAGATCTGCAGCAGCAGTTTTCCATGCATTTTACAGAAGCATGCTAACCTATGGAAAATCAAATCCGCTGTGCACATGCTGCGGAAAAAAATGTGTGGAAAAGCAGTGGTGTTTTTTCCGCAGCATGTCAATTCTTTATGCGGAACTGCAGCATTTCTGAACCCATTGACTGGCATTGAGTCAGGCAAAACCACAGATGTAAAATGCTGTAGATAGGGAGGAGGGAAGTGTGTGGGTGGAGTGTGGGCGGGGCTGTGTGTGTCTGTGTGTGTGGGTGGGGTCTGCATGTCTGTGTGTGTGGGGTCAGTGGTGCTGTCTGTGGGTCTGCAGGATTTCCATGGGTATGCAGGTGTCTGCCAGGGGTGTCTGTGGGTATGCGGGGGTCTGCTGTTGCTATCCAGGGGTCAGCCGGGGCTGTATGGGGGTCTGTGGTGCTGTGCATGTTTGTGTGTATGTGTGTGTGTGCAGGCATCGTTTGATGGGACTACAAGTTCCATCTGGCTATGCCTGCTACAGTGACAGTGATTGACACATTAGCCAATGATGGGAGAGTAGTAGTCCCATCATCTGGCTAATGTGTTGAATGTAAAAAAAACAAAAACACATACACACATATACAGTGCATACATATAGACTTACCGTACATAGAATATACAACATAAAGTACATACAACATACAGTACATTTAGTACTTACAACATACAACATACAGTACATACAACATACAGTACATACAGTATATACAGTACATACAACATACAGTACATACAGTACATACAACATACAGTGCATACAGTATATACAACATACAGTACATGCAGTAAGTACATACAGTACATACAACATACAGTACATACAGTACATACAGTACATACAACATACATGTACATACAACATGCAACATAAAGTACATACAGTACATACAACATATAGTACATACTCACCAATCACCTTGATACCAAAGCCATTGATCACCTGTAAAAAAATATTAAAATAATAAACCAACAATATACTCCCTGATCTGCAGTAATCCAATTAATACAAGTGTCCCATGACCGCTCTCCAGTGACTCCAGGATACAATGACGGAAGGTATCCTTCCGCACTGTATCCCTCCGCCACTTTGAGTATAGTTTATACTCTCACATTGTGGCACTGGTGCGTGGGAAAATTCCCACACAGTATTGCCATAAAGTGAGAACAATGAACTAAAGTAACCTCTTTAGTGATGCACTGCAGGAGCCATTGTCTCCTGTCAGTGTGTCACTGGAGGCCCTATAGAGCGGTTACATCACCCGTTGTCACTGTTCTATAGGGGAGATCATTGTTTAACACTCATTATTAATTGGACTACAGTGGACAGGGAGTATACAGTTGTTTTATTATTTTTAATTTTTTGCAGGCGATCGAGGGCGTCACAGGATTTAGGCGTGTTTCTAAGTATGGTGAAATTAAGAATATTAAAATACTTTTTTCTGGCTGTGTCTTTTTTTTTAACTCTTTCACTACTATGGGATTAATAATGCATATGTATCTTATTGACGCTTCTCCATTATTAACTGGGCTTAATGTGACCTTACAATACAAAGGTGACATTAACCCCTTATTACCCCATATCCCACCGCTACACGGGAGTGGGAAGAGAGGGGCTAAGTGCCAGAAATGGCTCATCTTACAGATGCACCATTTCTGGGGTGGCTGGGGGCTGGTATTTGTAGCTGGGGGCAAATATCCATGGCCCCTTTCTAGGCTATGAATATCAGCCTGCAGCTGTCTGCGTAGCCTTTCTGGCTATAAAATATAAGAAAACCCCACATCATTTTTTGGGGGGTCCCCCTATTTTAATAGCCAGTAAAGGCTACACAGACATCTGCGGGCTAATATTCATAGCCTGGGAAGGGGCCATGGTTATTACCCCCTGTCCAGGCTACAAATGTAAGGCCCCCAGCCGTCGGCTTTCCCCCTCTGGTGCAGAAAATTATGCGGGAGCCCATGCCATATATCTATCTATCTCATTCCTTCCATCTATCTATCTATCTATCTATCCCATATCTATCTATCTATCTATCTATCCTATTCCTTCTATCTATTTATCCCATATCTATCGATAGATAGATAGATAGATAGATAGATAGATAGATAAATAGATAGGTAGAAGGAATGAGGTAGATGATAGATAGATAGATAGATAGATAGATAGATAGATAGATAGATAGATGATAAAATAGATAGATAGATAGTTAAATAGAAGGAATGAGACAGATAGATAGCTAGATAGATACATAGATGATAGATAGAATAGATAAAAAGAGAGATAGATAGAAGGAATGAGATAGATAGATAGATAGATAGATAGATAGATAGATAGATAGATAGATAGATAGATAGATGGAATGAGACATATAGATAGATAGATGATAGATAGATAGATAGATAGATGAGTTTGCAATTTCATTATATGATTTAATGGAAAGCTGGAAAGAAATGTGCCATTCCGCAATGTTTTGGGGGTTTTCTATTTACCATGTATACTATGAGGAAAAAATGTGCCAGCTATGAGTCTATGAGTATGGTTAGTATGGTAATTCAGATACCAAACATGCAGTGTTTTGTTTTAAAATGGCGACAAAAGTTGTTAAAATTTATAAAAAGACATTGCTTGCATAGTTATTTTCTGAGGCACATAATGTTTAAATTTTTTATTTGATGGGGGAAATAATTTGACCTCTTTTTCACACTGAGACCAAGCTTTTTTTATACCATTTTGGGTGGGATAGATACAATGCTTTGATCTGCTTTTACTGTAATTTTTGCAGTGTTGCGGCTGCCAAAAAAACGTAATTCTGGTGTTTTGATTTTTTGTATTTACCAATCGTGTTAATTAATTGAATATTTTGATAGATTGGACTTTTGCTGATATAATTATGCTACATATGTTTCTATTTTATTTCTTTGTTTTTAATAGGGGATAAGTTGGAGTGATTTAAACATATATACACACAGGTGCTTCTCACAAAATTAGAATATTATCAAAAAGTTAATTTACTACAGTTCTTCAATACAAAGAGTGAAACGCATATCATATAGAGTCACTGCAAACAGTTATCTATTTCAAGTGTTTATTTCTGTTAATGTTGATGATTATGGCTTATAGCTAAAAAAACAACCCACAAGTCATTATCTCAGTAAATTAAAATAATTAACAAAAACACCTGCAAATGCTTCCTAAGTAGGGTTGAGCAAAATGGGTCGGCCAGATTCAGAAGTCGCCGACTTTTGGCAAAGTCGGGTTTCATGAAACCCGACCCGAACCCTGTGTGTGGTCGGCCATGAGGTCGGCGATCTTCTGATCTGGAATCGGAATTCCGATACCGAGTTCCGATATGTTTAAGATATCGGGAATCGGTATCGGAATTCATATTTAAGTGTAAAATAAAGAATCAAAATAAAAAAATATTGATATACTCACCCTCGGACGCGCCCTGGTTCTCACCGGCAGCCTTCCTTCCTAAGAATGAGCGCCTGAAGGGCCTTTGATGACGTTGAAGCTTGTGATTGGTCGCGTGAGCGGTCACATGGGCGGTCACGCGACCAATCACAAGCCGCAACGTCATCTAAGGTCCTTCAGGCGCTAATTCTTAGTAAGGAAGCATCCGAGGGCGCGTCCGAGGGTGAGTATATTCCTAATAGGTATTTACTCACCCTCGGACGCGCCCTGGTTCTAACCCGCAGCCTTCCTTCCTAAGAATCAGCACCTGAAGGACCTTAGATGACGTCGCGGCTTGTGATTGGTCACGTAACCCCATGTGACCGCTCACGCGACCAATCACAAGCCGCGACGTCATCGAAGGTCCTTCAGGCACTCATTCCTAGGAAGGAAGGCTGCCGGTGAGAACCAGGGCGCGTCCGAGGGTAAATATATCAATATTTTTTATTTTGATTCTTTATTTTACACTTAAATATGGATCCCAGGGCCTGAAGGAGAGTTTCCTCTCCTTCAGACCCTGGGAACCATTAGAAACCCAATGCACTGCATTGGGTTTCGTGTTTCGGCCGACCCCGACCCCGACTTTTCTATAGGATCGGCCGATTTCACTCGACCCGACTTTTGAAAAAGTCGGGTTTCGTGAAACCCGAACCGATCCTATAAAAAGAAAAATTGCTCAACCCTATTCCTAAGCATTTAAAAAAAGTACCTTAGTCTGTTTCAGTAGACTCCATAATCATGGGAAAGACTGCTGACTTGACATATGTTCAGAAAGCAGTCATTGACACACGCCACAAGGAGGGTAAGCCACAAAAGGTCATTGCTAAAGATGCTGGCTGTTCAGAGAGTGCTGTATCCAAGCATATTAATGGAAATTTGAGTGGAAGGAAAAACTGTGGTAGAAAAATGTGCACAAGCAACGGGATAACCGCAACCTTGAAAGGATTGTTAGGAAAAAGCCATTGACAAACGCTTAATGTTAGAAATGGTAAAATAAATTGCTGAAATTAAATTTGTATATAGTTAATTGTTTTTATGGGGATACTAGCATGTTTTGAAGTTTTTCTTGAAGTCATCTTTTAATTAGAAGCCAAGGAAGAAAATACATATACCTGTGTTGATGTGACTGATGCTTTATTAATAATGTTAGATAGAATTCAGTTTCCTAACTTTGTTATGTGTAGACTTCTTTTGAAGCTGGGAGGAACACATGTATTGCTTTCTGCCTATAGGCTATGAAGATTGACAGATTAAAAGGCAAGGGTTTTGGTAGATACATTTGCCCAGGAGAAATCCAGACTTCCTAGAGTTGATAATTTCTTTTATGAGTTGAGAATGAAAATTATTGATGGATTTTATGAGCTGTCTGGTTATAACAGACACAGAATGAGGAAAATGATATACAGTTAAAAACGAGACAATCATTATTTCCTTTTATGTCTCATGAGGGAAAGCAAAAATTCAAATCATTTTCAACATATTAGCTATGTTTTTCTAAAACACAATTTTATGAATAGGATGTGCAACTATACCTAGTACATGAATAGTGCAGAGCAATGGCATAATAATGATCAATAAACCTAATAATGTTTATTATTTATGTAGTATATAAGAGAAAAAAGCGAATTAACCCATTTGCAAAACAAATTTTAACCCTTTGTTGTCCAAAACCATCTCTAGAAGTCATTTTCAGTAATTTATGAGCAGCAAATATTTTAACAAAAAGTAACAGTGACATTTAATACTCAATGAGATCAATAGCTGTTATAATATTAACCCTTCCCAATGTATCTAATTTCTGTTTTTACATTTACAATTTTTCATCTTCTTACAAGAGCTGCAACTTTTTTATTTTTTTGTTCACATAGCCATATGAGATCTTTTTTTTTTTTTAATGAACGAGTTGTATTTTTGAATAAGATTATTAATTTCATTATATGATTTAATGGAAATCTGCAAAGAAATGTGCAATTCCGCAATGTTTTGGGGGTTTTCTATTTACCATGTATACTATGAAGTAAAAATGTGCCAACTATGAGTCTCCAGGTTAGTATGGTAATTCAGATACCAAACATGCAGTGTTTTGTTTTAAAATGGCGACAAAAGTTGTTAAAATTTATAAAAAAACATTGCTTGCATAGTTATTTTCTGAGGCACGTAATGTTTTAATTTTTTATTTGATGGGGGAAATAATTTGACCTCTTTTTCACACTGAGGTCAAGCTTTTTTATACCATTTTGGGTGGGATAGATACAATGCTTTGATCTGCTTTTACTGTAATTTTTGCAGTGTTGCGGCTGCCAAAAAAACGTAATTCTGGTGTTTTGATTTTTTGTATTTACCAATCGTGTTAATTAATTGAATATTTTGATAGATTGGACTTTTGCTGATATAATTATGCTACATATGTTTTTATTTTATTTCTTTGTTTTAATAGGGGATAAGTTGGAGTGATTTAAACTTAAATATACACACAGGTGCTTCTCACAAAATTAGAATATTATCAAAAAGTTAATCTACTACAGTTCTTCAATACAAAAAGTGAAACGCATATCATATAGAGTCACTGCAAACAGTTATCTATTTCAAGTGTTTATTTCTGTTATTGTTGATGATTATGGCTTATAGCTAAAGAAAACCCACAAGTCATTATCTCAGTAAATTAAAATAATTAACAAAAACACCTGCAAATGCTTCCTAAGCATTTAAAAAAGTACCTTAGTCTGTTTCAGTAGACTCCATAATCATGGGGAAGACTGCTGACTTGACATATGTTCAGAAAGCAGTCATTGACACACGCCACAAGGAGGGTAAGCCACAAAAGGTCATTGCTAAAGATGCTGGCTGTTCAGAGAGTGCTGTATCCAAGCATACTAATGAAAATTTGAGTGGAAGGAAAAACTGTGGTAGAAAAATGTGCACAAGCAACGGGATAACCGCAGCCTTGAAAGGATTGTTTGGAAAAAGCCATTCAAAAATTGGGGGAGATTCACAAGGAGTAGACTGCTGCTGGAGTCATTGATTCAACAGCTACCACACACAGATGTATCCGGGACATGGGCTACAAGTGTCACATTCCTTGTGTTAAGCCACTCATGACCAATAGACAACGCCAGAAGCGTCTTACCTGGGCCAGGGAGAAAAAGAACTGGACTGTTGCTCAGTGGTCCAAGGTGTTGTTCTCAGAAGAAAGTAAATTTTGCATTTCATTAGGAAATCAAGGTGCCAGAGTCTGGAGGAAGAGTGGAGAGGCCACAATCCAAGCTGCTTGAGGTCTAGTGTGAAGTTTCCACAATCAGTGATTGTTTTGGGAGCTATGTCATCTGCTGGGGTCAGTTGACTGTGTCTTATTAAGACCAAAGTCAGCGCAGACATCTACCAGGAAATTTTAGTGCACTTCATGCTTCCCTCTGCCGATAAGTTTTTTGGAGATGGAAATATCATTCTCCAACAGGACTTGGCACCTCTCCACTGCCAAAAGTACCAATACCTGTTTTAAAAACAACAGTATCACTGTGCTTGATCGGGCAGCAAACTCGCCTGACCTTAACCCCATAGAGAATCTATGGGGTATTGTCAAGAAGAAGAAAAGAGACACCAAAAACAACAATGCAGACAAGCTGAAGGCTGCTATCAAAGCAACTTGGGCTTCCATAAAACTTAAGCAGTCCCAAAGGCTGAACGCTGCCATGCCACACCTCATTGATGTTTTGAAAAGGAGCCCTGACTAAGTATTGGGTGCATTTACTGAACATACATTTCAGAAGACCAACATTTCAAATTTTAAAATAATTTTTCAAGCTAGTGTTATAAAGTATTCTAATTTACTGAGCTAATGACTTTTGGGTTTTCATTGGCTATAAGCCACAATCATCAACATTAACAGAAATAAACACTTGAAATAGATCACTCTGTTTTCAATGAACTCTATATAATATATGAGTTTCACTTTTTGTATTGAAGAACAGAAATAAATTAACTTTTTGATGATATTCTAATTTTGTGAGAAGCACCTGAATGTGGTAAAAACTCTGGAATGCTTCAACAGATCCCACAGATTTTAAGAATGCTTTTTTTGTGACATTTTATACTTCATAATAGTGGTAACATTTATTTGATATGACTTGCTTATATTTGTAAAAAAAATCTAAATTTTGCGAAACTGTAGCAATTTTCAAACTTTCATCTTTATGCCCTTAAAGAGAGTCATGTCACAAAAATAGTTAATAAATAACATTTACCATAGGTCTATTTTACATCAGCACAAATTTTGAAACATAATTTATTTTGTTAGGAAGTTAGAAGTATTAAAAGTTGACCAACAAGTTCTCATTTTTATATCAACACTAGCTGAAGAGCCCGGCGTTGCCTGGGCATAGTAAATATCTGTGGTTAGTTATAGCACCTCACTTCTCTTTTCCCATCAGGCCTCTCATTTTACACATCACTTCTTTCATTTTCCCATCACGCCTCTCATTTTCCCCCTCACATCTTTCATTTCCCCCCTCACATCTCTCATTTTCTCCCTCACACCTCTCATTTTCCCCCTCACTCCTCTTATTTTCCCCCTCACTCCTCTCAATCCCCCCAACACTTGTCATTTCGACCTCACATCTGTCATTTTCCAATCACTCCACTATTAGCCCTCACTCCTCTCATTTTGCACTCACACCTTTTCATTTTCACCTCACGCCTCTCATTTTCACCTCACACCTCTAATTTTCACCTCACACCTCTAATTTTCTCCTCAGTATATACATGTTTGTCATCTCTCTTATATATAGTATACACCTGTATGTCATCTCCTGTATATAGTATTTACCTGTATGCCATCTCCCCTGTAAATAGTATATACCTGCTGTATGTCATCTCCTTCTGTATATTGCATATACCTATGTGTCATCTCCTCCTGTATATAGTATATACCTGTATGTCATCTCCTCCTGTATATAGTATATACCTGTGTCATCTCCTCCTGTATGTAGTATATACCTGTATGTCATCTCCTCCTGTATATAGTATATACCTGTATGTCATCTCCTCCTGTATATTGTATATACCTATGTGTCATCTCCTCCTGTATATAAAATATACCTGTATGTCATCTCTTCTGTATATAGTATATACCTGTATGTCATCTACTCCTATATATAGTATGTACCTGTATGTCATCTCCTGTATATAGTATATGCCTGTATGTCATCTCCCCTGTATATAGTATATACCTGTATGTCATCTCCTCCTGTATATAGTATATACCTGTATGTCATCTCCTCCTGTATATAGTATGTACCTGCATGTCATCTCCTCCTGTATATAGTATATACCTGTAAGTCATCTCCTCCTGTATATAGTATTTACCAGTGTGTCATCTGCTCCTGTATATAGTATATACCTGTGTGTCATCTCCCCTGTACATAGTATGTACCTGTATGTCATCTCCCCTTTTATATAGCATATATCTGTGTGTCATCTCCTCCTGTATTAGACCTCATTCACAGGTTATTTGGTCAGTATTTTTACCTCAGTATTTGTAAGCTAAATTGGCAGCCTGATAAATCCCCAGCCAACAGGAAGCCCTCCCCCTAGCAGTATATATTAGCTCACGCATACACATAATAGACAGGTCATGTGACTGACAGCTGCCGTATTTCCTATATGGTACATTTGTTATTCTTGTAGTTTGTCTGCTTATTAATCAGATTTTTTTTGAAGGATAATACCAGACTTGTGCGTGTTTTAGGGCAAGTTTCATGTGTCAAGTTGTGTGGGTTGAGTTGCGTGTGGCAACATGCATGTAGCGACTTTTGTGAGATGAGTTTTGAGTGGCAACATGCGTGTAGCAACTTTTTGTGTGTCGAGTTGCATGTGAAAGGTTAGTGTAGCAAGTTGTGTACAGCAAGTTTTGCGCATGGCGAGTTTTGCACGTGGCGAGTTTTATGTGTGGTGCATTTTGAGTATGTGCAAGTTTTGTGTGAGGCAACTTTTGCATGTGTTGCAACTTTTGTGCATGTGGCAATTTTTCTGCGTGTGCAAGTTTTGCCTGTGGCGAGTTCTCCATGAGGTGAGTTTTGCACTTGTGGCGAGTTTTGCGTGAGCCTAGTTTTGCATGTGGTGAGTTTTGCATGTGCTGAATTTTGCGCATGGCGAGTTTTGAGTGGCGACTTTTGTGTTTTGACTTTTATGTGGGGAGGTGGGTGTATGTGTGGTGAAATGTGTGCTGAGGGTGGTATATGTGTTCAAGCACGTGGTAGTGTGTGGTGCATTTTGTGTGTGTGTTCATATCCCCGTGTGTGGTGAGTATCCCATGTCAGGGCCCCACCTTCTTAGTAACTGTACGGTATATACTCTTTGGCGCCATCACTTTCATTCTTTAAGTCCCCCTCGTGCACATCTGGCAGCAGTCAATTTGCCTCCAACACTTTTCCTTTCACTGTTTCCAATTATGTAGATAGGGGCAAAATTGTTTGATGAATTGTAAAGCGCGGGGTTAAAATTTCATCTCACAACATAGCCTATGACGCTGTCGGGGTCCAGACGTGTGACTGTGCAAAATTTTGTGGCTGTAGCTGCGACGGTGCAGATGCCAATCCCGGACATACACACACAGACACACACACACACACACACATAAACCTTCTTTCCTCCAGACGTAGAGGATGCCCCCTTGTCCCTGTCTCAGGCCTGTGATTAACAAGATCAACAGAAAGGTCTTTGTACTGTCCCCTCATATATTTATACATTAAAATAAGATCACCCCTTAGCCTTCGTTTTTCCAAACTAAATAGCCCCAAGTGTAATAACCTATCTTGGTATTGCAGACGCTCTTCTCTGCACCCGCTCTAGTTCAGCTATGTCTTTCTTATACACCAGAGACCAGAACTGTGCACAGTATTCTAAGTGTGGTCGAACTAGTGACTTGTAAAATATAAATGTAAAATTATGTTCTCCTCATGAGCATCTATGCCTCTTTAAATGCATCCCATTATTTTATTTGCCTTTGTAGCAGCTGCCTGACACTGGCCACTGAATATGAATTTGTCATCCACCCATACACCCAGGTCTTTTTCATTGACGGTTTTGCTCAGAGTATTAGAATTAAGCACATAGTTATTCATCTTATTACTTCTACCCAAGTGCATGACCTTACATTTATCCCCATTAAAGCTCATTTGCCATTTATCAGCCCAAGCTTCTAGTTTGCATAAATCATCCTGTAATATAAAATTGTCCTCCTCTGTATTGATTACCCTGCAGAGTTTAGTGTCATCTGAAAATATTTAAATTCTGCTCTGAATGCCCCCTACAAGGTCATTAATAAATATGTTAAAAAGAAGAGGGCCCAATACTGACCCCTGTAGTACCCCACTGCTAATCGCGACCCAGTCCGAGTGTGCTCCATTAATAACCACCCTTTGTTTCCTATCCCTGAGCCAGCTCTTAACCCACTTACACATATTTTCCCCCTATCCCCATTATTCTCATTTTATGTATCAACCTTTTGTGTGGCACCATATCAAAGGCTTTTGAAAAGTCCATATATACTACGTCCACTGTTTTCCCTTGGTCAAGTCCGAAACTTACCTCTTCATAGAAGCTGATCAGATTAGTCTGACATGAACGGTCCCTAGTAAACCTGTGCTGATACTAGGTCATGAGGTTATTCCTCTTCAGATACTCCAGTATAGCATCCCTTAGAATGCCCTCCAGGATTTTACCCACAGTAGAGGTTAAGCTTACTGGCCTATAATTGACGAGTTCAGTTTTTGTCCCCTTTTTGAATATTGGCACCACATTTGCTATACGCCAGTCCTGTGGTACAGACCCTGTTATTATAGAGTCTTTAAAGATTAAAAATAATGGTCTATCAATGACTGTACTTAATTCCTGCAGTACTCGGGGGGTATGCTTTCTTTTTGTCACTTATTGCGCCCCTTACAGCTCTATTTAGCCATATTGGTTTCCTCCTATTTCTAGTATGTTTATTCCCATATGGTATATACTGTGCACAGGTCCTTTCCAGGATGCTAATAAACGTCTCCCATTTTCTTTGTGTATTTTTATGTCTCAGGATATCATCCCAGTTAATTGCACTAAGATCATCTCTCATCCGTTGGAAATTTGCCCTCCTGAAGTTTAGTGTCCTTGTAACCCCCTAACTACACATCTTATTAAAGGATACATGAAAACTTATTATTTTGTGATCACTATTCCCCAAGTGACCCCCAACCCTTATATTTGCTATGCGGTCTGGCCTGTTGGTTAATATTAGGTCTAGCATTGCCCCCCTTCTTGTTGGGTCCTGAACCAGTTGTGAAAGGTAATTGTCTCTCATAGTTACATAGTAACATAGTAACATAGTAACATAGTTAGTAAGGCCGAAAAAAGACATTTATCCATCCGGTTCAGCCTATATTCCATCAGAATACATCCCCAGATCTACATCCTTCTACAGAACCTAATAATTGTATGATACAATATTGTTCTGCTCCAGGAAGACATCCAGGCCTCTCTTGAACCCTCGACTGAGTTCGCCATCACCACCTCCTCAGGCAAGCAATTCCAGATTCTCACTGCCCTAACAGTAAAGAATCCTCTTCTATGTTGGTGGAAAAACCTTCTCTCCTCCAGACGCAAAGAATGCCCCCTTGTGCCCGTCACCTTCCTTGGTATAAACAGATCCTCAGCGAGATATTTGTATTGTCCCCTTATATACTTATACAGTTGTCAAAAACTGATTACCTTTTCTGGAACTGCAGGTTTCTGTTCCCCAATCTATTTCAGGGTAGTTGAAGTCCCCCATAATAACGACTTCTCCTTAACAAACCCCTATCAGTAATTTATTATTTTTTCCCCCTCCCCTTATTTCCACCCACAGGGACTCTACATTTTCATTAGATTCACTCATATTATCACGCAGGATGGGTTTTAACCCCTTCATGACCCAGCCTATTTTGACCTTAAAGACCTTGCCGTTTTTTGCAATTCTGACCAGTGTCCGTTTATGAGGTAATAACTCAGGAACGCTTCAACAGATCCTAGCGGTTCTGAGATTGTTTTTTCGTGACATATTGGGCTTCATGTTAGTGGTAAATTTAGGTCAATAAATTCTGCGTTTATTTGTGATAAAAACGGAAATTTGGCAAAAATTTTGAAAATTTCGCAATTTTCACATTTTGAATTTTTATTCTGTTAAACCAGAGAGTTATGTGACACAAAATAGTTAATAAATAACATTTCCCACATGTTTACTTTACATCAGCACAATTTTGGAAACAAAATTTTTTTTTGCAAGGAAGTTATAAGGGTTAAAATTTGACCAGCGATTTCTCATTTTTACAACAAAATTTACAAAACCATTTTTTTTAGGGACCACCTCACATTTGAAGTCAGTTTGAGGGGTCTATATGGCTGAAAATACCCAAAAGTGACACCATTCTAAAAACTGCACCCCTCAAGGTACTCAAAACCACATTCAAGAAGTTTATTAACCCTTCAGGTACTTCACAGCAGCAGAAACAACATGGAAAGAAAAAATGAACATTTAACTTTTTAGTCACAAAAATTAACTTTTAGCAACAATTTTTTATTTTCCAAATGGTAAAAGGAGAAACTGAACCACGAAAGTTGTTGTCCAATTTGTCCTGAGTACGCTGATACGTCATATGTGGGAGTAAACCACTGTTTGGGCGCACGGCAGGGCTTGGAAGGGAAGGAGCGCCAATTGACTTTTTGAATCAAAAATTGGGTCCACTCTTTAGCGGACACCATGTCACGTTTGGAGAGCCCCCGTGTGCCTAAAAATTGGAGCTCCCCCACAAGTGACCCCATTTTGGAAACTAGACGCACCAAGGAACTTATCTAGATGCATAATGAGCACTTTGAAACCCCAGGTGCTTCACAAATTGATCCGTAAAAATGAAAAAGTACTTTTTTTCACAAAAAAATTCTTTTAGCCTCAATTTTTTCATTTTCACATGGGCAACAGGATAAAATGGATCCTAAAATTTGTTGGGCAATTTCTCCTGAGTACACCAATACCTCACATGTGGGGGTAAACCACTGTTTGGGCACATGGTAAGGCTCGGGAGGGAAGGAGCGCCATTTGACTTTTTGAATGAAAAATTATCTCCATCGTTAGCGGACACCATGTCGCGTTTGGAGAGCTCCTGTGTGCCTAAACATTGGCGCTCCCCCACAAGTGACCCCATTTTGGAAACTAGACCCCCCAAGGAACTTATTTAGATGCCTAGTGAGCACTTTAAACCCTCAGGTGCTGCACAAATTGATCTGTAAAAATGAAAAAGTACTTTTTTTTCACAAAAAAATTCTTTTCGCCTCAATTTTTTCATTTTCACATGGGCAATAGGATAAAATGGATCATAAAATTTGTTGGGCAATTTCTCCTGAGTACGCCGATACCTCATATGTGGGGGTAAACCACTGTTTGGGCACTCGGCAGGGCTCGGAAGGGAAGGCGCGCCATTTGACTTTTTGAATGGAAAATTAGCTCCAATTGTTAGCGGACACCATGTCGCGTTTGGAGAGCCCCTGTGTGCCTAAACATTGGAGCTCCCCCACAAGTGACCCCATTTTGGAAACTAGACCCCCCAAGGGACTTATCTAGATGCATATTGAGCATTTTAAACCCCCAGGTGCTTCACAGAAGTTTATAACGCAGAGCCATGAAAATAAAAAATAATTTTTCTTTCCTCAAAAATGATTTTTTAGCCTGGAATTTCCTATTTTGCCAAGGGTAATAGGAGAAATTGGACCATAAATGTTGTTGTCCAGTTTGTCCTGAGTACGCTGAAACCCCATATGTGGGGGTAAACCACTGTTTGGGTGCACAGCAGGGCTCGGAAGGAAAGGCACGCCATTTGGCTTTTTAAATGGAAAATTAGCTCCAATCATTAGCGGACACCATGTCACGTTTGGAGAGCCCCTGTGTGCCTAAACATTGGAGATCCCCCAGAAATGACCCCATTTTGGAAACTAGTCCACCAAAAGAACTAATTTAGATGTGTGGTGAAGAATTTGAACCCCCAAGTGCTTCACAGAAGTTTATAACGCAGAGCCATGAAAATAAAAAAAAAAATTATTTTCTCAAAAATGATCTTTTAGCCTGCAATTTTTTATTTTCCCAAGGGTAACAGGAGAAATTTGACCCCAAAAGTTGTTGTCCAATTTCTCCTGAGTACGCTGATACCCCATATGTGGGGGTAAACCACTGTTTGGGCACATGTCGGTGCTCGGAAGTGAAGTAGTGACGTTTTGAAATGCAGACTTTGATGGAATGCTCTGTGGGCGTCACGTTGCGTTTGCAGAGCCCCTGATGTGGCTTAACAGTAGAAACCCCCCACAAGTGACCCCATTTTGGAAACTAGACCCCGAAAGGAACTTATCTAGATGTGTGGTGAGCACTTTGAACCCCCAAGTGCTTCACAGAAGTTTATAATGCAGAGCCATGAAAATAATAAATACGTTTTCTTTCCTCAAAAATAATTATTTAGCCCAGAATTTTTTAATTTTCCCAAGGGTAACAGGAGAAATTTGACCCCAATTTTTGTTGTCCAGTTTCTCCTGAGTATGGTGATACCCCATGTGTGGGGGTAAACTACTGTTTGGGCACATGCCGGGGCTCGGAATTGAAGTAGTGACGTTTTGAAATGCAGACTTTGATGGAATGCTCTGCGGGCGTCACGTTGCGTTTGCAGAGCCCCTGATGTGGGTAAACAGTAGAAACCCCCCACAAGTGACCCCATTTTGGAAACTAGACCCCGAAAGGAACTTATCTAGATGTGAGGTGAGCACTTTGAACCCCCAAGTGCTTCATAGAAGTTTATAATGCAGAGCCGTGAAAATAATAAATACGTTTTCTTTCCTCAAAAATAATTATTTAGCCCAGAATTTTTTATTTTCCCAAGGGTTACAGGAGAAATTGGACCCCAAAAGTTGTTGTCCAGTTTCTCCTGAGTACGCTGATACCCCATGTGTGGAGGTAAACCACTGTTTGGGCACACGTCGGGGCTCAGAAGGGAAGTAGTGACTTTTGAAATGCAGACTTTGATGGAATGGTCTGCGGGCGTCACGTTGCGTTTGCAGAGCCCCTGGTGTGCCTAAACAGTAGAAACCCCCCACAAGTGACCCCATTTTAGAAACTAGACCCCCCAAGGAACTTATCTAGATATGTGGTGAGCACTTTGAACCCCCAAGTGCTTCACAGACGTTTACAACGCAGAGCCATGAAAATAAAAAATCATTTTTCTTTCCTCAAAAATGATGTTTTAGCAAGCATTTTTTTATTTTCACAAGGGTAACAGTAGAAATTGGACCCCAGTAATTGTTGCGCAGTTTGTCCTGAGTATGCTGGTACCCCATATGTGGGGGTAAACCACTGTTTGGGCACATGTCGGGGCTTGGAAGTGAGGGAGCACCATTTGACTTTTTGAATACGAGATTGGCTGGAATCAATGGTGGCGCCATGTTGTGTTTGGAGACCCCTGATGTGCCTAAACAGTGGTAACCCCTCAATTCTACCTCCAACACTAACCCCAACACACCCCTAACTCTAATCCCAACTGTAGCCATAACCCTAATCACACCCCTAACCACAACCCTAATTCCAACCCTAACCCTAAGGCTATGTGCCCACGTTGCGGATTCGTGTGAGATTTTTCAGCATCATATTTGAAAAATCCGCGGGTAAAAGGCACTGCGTTTTACCTGCGGATTTTCCGCGGATTTCCAGTATTTTTTGTGCGGATTTCACCTGCGGATTCCTATTGAGGAACAGGTGTAAAACGCTGCGGAATCCGCACAAAGAATTGACATGCTGCGGAAAATACAACGCAGCGTTTCCGCGCGGTATTTTCCGCACCATGGGCACAGCGGATTTGGTTTTCCATATGTTTACATGGTACTGTAAACCTGATGGAACACTGCTGCGAATCCGCAGCCAAATCCGCACCGTGTGCACATAGCCTAATTCTAAAGGTATGTGCACACGCTGCGGAAAACGCTGCGGATCCGCAGCAGTTTCCCATGAGTTTACAGTTCAATGTAAACCTATGGGAAACAAAAATCGCTGTACACATGCTGCAGAAAAACTGCACGGAAACGCAGCGGTTTACATTCGGCAGCATGTCACTTCTTTGTGCGGATTCCGCAGCGGTTTTACAACTGCTCAAATAGAAAATTGCAGTTGTAAAACCGCAGTGAAATGCGCAGAAAAAACGCGGTAAATCCGCCATAAATCCGCAGCGGTTTAGCACTGTGGATTTATCAAATCCGCAGCGGAAAAATCTGCAGAGGACCAGAATACGTGTGCACATCCCTAGCCCTAACCCTACCCCTAACCCTAGCCCTAACCCTAGCCCTAACCCTACCCCTAACCCTAACCCTACCCCTAACCCTAGCCCTAACCCTACCCCTAACCCTACCCCTACCCCTAACCCTAACCCTAACCCTACCCCTAACCCTACCCCTACCCCTAACCCTACCCCTAACCCTACCCCTAACCCTATTCTAACATTAGTGGAAAAAAAAAAATCATTATTTTTTATTGTCCCTACCTATGGGGGTGACAAAGGGGGGGGGGTCATTTATTATTTTTTTTATTTTGATCACTGAGATATAATCTATCTCAGTGATCAAAATGCACTGCGCATGCACCCGCCATTTTGGAAGATGGTGGCGCCCGGGGAGAAGATTGACGGACCCCGGCAGGATCGGTAAGTATGATGGGGTGGGGGGGGAGCACGGGGGGGGGGATCGGAGCATGGGGGGGTGGATCGGAGCGCGGGAGGGGTGGAACGGAGCACGGGGGGGTGGAACGGTGCACGGAGGGGTGGAACGGAGCACGGGGGGTGGAACGGAGCACGGGGGGGGTGGATCGGAGTGCAGGGGGGTGATTGGAGCATGGAGAGGGTGATTGGAGCACGGGGGGAGCGGACAAAAGCACGGGGGGAGCCGGAGCACAGGACGGAGGGGAGCCGGAGCAGTGTACCGGCCAGATCGGAGGGCTGGGGGGGCGATCGGTGGGGTGGGGTGGGGGCACATTAGTATTTCCAGCCATGGCCGATGATATTGCAGCATTGGCCATGGCTGGATTGTAATATTTCACCAGTTATAATAGGTGAAATATTACAAATCGCTCTGATTGGCAGTTTCACTTTCAACAGCCAATCAGAGCGATCGTAGCCACGGGGGGGTGAAGCCACCCCCCCTGGGCTAAACTACCACTCCCCCTGTCCTTGCAGATCGGGTGAAATGGGAGTTAACCCTTTCACCCGATCTGCAGGGACGCGATCGTTCCATGACGCATATGCTGCGTCATGGGTCGGATTGGCACCGACTTTCATGACGCAGCGTATGCGTCAAAGGTCGGGAAGGGGTTAAGGATGATTTTACATATAGACACATCCCTCCCCCTCGCCTATCCATTCGGTCATTTCTGAACAGACTATAACCCTGCAAGTTAACAGCCCAGTCATGGCTCTCATCCAGCCACGTTTCAGATTTCCCCACCATGTCATAATTATGCTCCAACAACATTAGTTCTAATTCGTCCATTTTGTTGGCGAGGCTTCTGGCATTAGTATACATACATTTTATGTATCTCTCTGCACCTCTATTCTTTCTTAAATTATTAATTGTTCTAACCCCACCCCCCATGCCACCGCCACGCTCAACTTCCTTATTTGTGCCCAGGTCTCTATCTGCACTATCTTCTCCTCCTATAAAATGAATACTCTCCCCCAATCCTTAGTTTAAACACTCCTCCAACCTTCTAGCCATTTTCTCCCCCAACACAGCTGCACCCTCCCCATTGAGGTGCAGCCCGTTCCTAGCGTAGAGCCTGTAGCCAACTGAGAAGTCGGCCCAGTTCTGCAGGAACCCAAATCCCTCCTTCCTACACCAATTCTTAAGCCACTTATTAACCTCCCTAATCTCCTGTTGCCTCTCTTGCGTGGCACGTGGTACAGGCAGTATTTAGGAAAATACCACGTTGGAGGTCCTTGCTTTCAGCTTGCAGCCTAATTCCCTGAAATCATCTTTAAGGACCTTGCTTCATGGGTGGGGTACACTGCTGAGTAGCACCATATTCTTTTAGGCCCAAAAGGATTTCCTGGGCTAGATGCAGTTAGAAAATAGTACTTAGGTAAACAGGCGGTGTAGCTTCCTTCATGGGTGGGGTACGCTGCTGAGTAGCACCAAATTCTACTAGGCCCAAAAGGATTTCCTGGGCCAGATGCCGTTGAAAATAGTACTTAGGTAAACAGGCTGTGGGTGGCTGAGCTACTCTGCTGACTAGCAGACACTGAAGCTTTGGAGCAGACCTCTGAACCCCAGGCCATAGTATGAGTAAACAACTCTGCAGACGACCCCACCCACCTGGAATTGACGATGGCAACATCATGTAAAACTCAGCAAGGGGACTAAATAAAAGAGTCTCCATTTCTTCCAAAAATTCGGCCACAGGCACCACTTAAGTGGTATCAATTATGCCAGAGTTTAAAACGGTTGGTGAGGTGATTTTCAAAAATCATCAAGCTTTTAGTCTCCCCAAGATGACACAGGGGTAGAAAAGTCCTTGCGGATCCAGGATTTGTTCATCTTGATGAATGTTAATCTGTCTACATTGTCACTGGACAGCAGTGTGCGCTTATCTGTCAGCACATCACCAGCAGCGCTGAACACACGTTCAGAGAGAATGCTGGCTGCGGGGCACGACAAGATCTCCAAGGTGTGAGTGGCGAGCTCAGGCCATTTTTCAAGATTGGAAGCCCAAAATGAGCAAGGGTCCAGTTCCACAGTCATGGCATCGATGTTAACTTGGAGATACTCTCTATGCGTTGGCTGCGCATCAGACTTCTTGTCTCCTGTGGCCTTGCAAAGGATGGTCTAAAAAAATCTTGAAACGATTGGAAAAAATTGCTGTTACCACCAGATACGATGTTACTGTTACGGTTTGAGTGATGACTCAATAGTCCCACGGTTGGCAAGTTAGAACTCAGAGATTCACTATGTGCACCACTGGTGTTTTGTGGAAAAGCAGATGTTAGATTCTGTAACAGTCTCTGCTGATACTCCTGCATGCGTGAATCCCTTTCTATGGCAGGAATTATTTCACAAAATTTGCTTTTGTACCGGGGATCTAAGAGTGTGGCAACCCAGTAGTCGACATTACTTCGGATTCGGACAATCCGAGGGTCATGTTGCAGGTAGTGCAGCAAAAAGGCACTCATGTGTCTTGCGCATCCAGGAGGACCAAGTCCTTGTTGTCTTGGTGGTGGCTGTTGTGAATTCTGTTGTCGGGCTCCCTCCTGTGATCATGAATGGTACTTCGGCTGGTTCTGTCCATGGACTTCCTCTGGTGGGTGTTTCTGAGTTTCCTTCCACAGGTGACGAGGTTTATTCATTAGCTGGCTGATCTATTTAACTCCACTTAGATCTTTGCTCCATGCCACCTGTCAATGTTCCAGTATTGATCTTGTTCACTCCTGGATCGTTCTTGTGACCTGTCTTCCCAGCAGAAGCTAAGTTCCAGCTTGTATTTCTTTTGTTTGCTATTTTTCTGTCCAGCTTGCTATTTTGATTTTTGTCTTGCTTGCTGGAAGCTCTGGGACGCAGAGGGAGCGCCTCCGCACCATGAGTCGGTGCGGAGGGTCTTTTGCGCCCTCTGCGTGGTCTTTTTGTAGTTTTTTGTACTGACCGCAAAGTTACCTTTCCTATCCTCAGTCTGTTCAGTAAGTCGGGCCTCACTTTGCTAAATCTATTTCATCTCTGTGTTTGTATTTTCATCTTTACTCACAGTCATTATATGTGGGGGGCTGCCTTTTCCTTTGGGGAATTTCTCTGAGGCAAGGTAGGCTTTATTTTTCTATCTTCAGGGCTAGCTAGTTCCTTAGGCTGTGCCGAGTTGCATAGGGAGCGTTAGGTGCAATCCACGGCTATTTCTAGTGTGTTTGATAGGATTAGGGATTGCGGTCAGCAGAGTTCCCATGTCCCAGAGCTCGTCCTTTATTATCAGTAACTATCAGGTCATTCCGTGTGCTCTTAACCACCAGGTCCATTATTGTCCTGACCACCAGGTCATAACAGTACAGGTGGCCCAAAGTACTAATGCATCTCAATAGAGGGATAAGAGAAGTTCTGAGACCATTTTTTTTTCTTTGCAGTGTGTTTTGTCTCTCTTTTCCCCTTTACCTCTGGGTGGTTCAGGACACTGGTGTAAACATGGACATTCAAGGTCTGTCCTCTTGGATGGATAATCTCACTACAAGGGTACAAAACATTCAAGATTGTGTGGTTCAGAATCTGATGTCAGAGCCTAGGATTCCAATTCCTGATTTGTTTTTTGGTGATAGATCTAGGTTCTTGAATTTCAAGAATAATTGTAAATTGTTTCTTGCCTTGAAACCTCGCTCCTCAGGTGACCCTGTTCAACAAGTAAAGATCATTATCTCTTTGTTACGTGGTGACCCTCAAGACTGGGCATTTTCCCTTGCGCCAGGAGATCCGGCATTGCGTGATGTTGATGCGTTTTTCCTGGCGCTTGGATTGCTTTATGATGAACCTAATTCAGTGGATCAGGCAGAGAAAATCTTGCTGGCTCTGTGTCAGGGTCAGGATGAAGCGGAGATATATTGTCAGAAGTTTAGAAAGTGGTCTGTGCTCACTCAGTGGAATGAATGTGCCCTGGCAGCAATCTTCAGAAAGGGTCTCTATGAAGCCCTTAAGGATGTCATGGTGGGATTTCCCATGCCTGCTGGTCTGAATGAGTCTATGTCCTTGGCCATTCAGATCGATCGACGCTTGCGTGAGCGTAAAGCTGTGCACCATTTGGCGTTACTATGTGAGCATGGGCCTGAGCCTATGCAATGTGATAGGACTTTGAACAGAGCTGAACGGCAAGAACACAGACGTCGGAATGGGCTATGTTTTTACTGTGGTGATTCCACTCGTGCTATCTCCGATTGTCCTAAGCGCACTAAGCGGTTCGCTAGGTCTGCCTCCATTGGTACGGTACAGGCGAAATTTCTTTTGTCCGTTACTTTGATCTGCTCTTTGTCATCCTATTCTGTCATGGCATTTGTGGATTCAGGCGCTGCCCTGAATTTGATGGACTTGGAGTATGCTAGGCGCTGTGGGTTTTTCTGTCTGGGCTCAGTGCTTTCATCTGCCCTTATTCACACTGAGGTCAACATTGACACAAGGTAAGGTTTTAATATTAGATAGTTTAGGACTGTCCCGATCAGAGTTACCATGACGTGGTGGGATGGCTTTTGTGCTATTTTTTGATCAAAAAACAGTATTACTATAAACTCTGTGTTATTTAAATGCATTTTTGCTTTTTTTACTTAGTTATATCAGGGTTTTCATTTACTTTTTTCTCTTGTAGGTTTTACTCCATTGGTACGGTACAGTCTAAATTTCTATTGTCTGTTACTCTGATTTGCTCTTTGTCATCATATTCTGTTATGGCATTTGTGGATTCAGGCGCTGCCCTGAATTTGATGGACTTGGAGTATGCTAGGCGCTGTGGTTTTTTCTTGGAGCCCTTGCAGTATCCTATTCCTTTGAGAGGAATTGATGCTACGCCTTTGGCCAAGAATAAGCCTCAGTACTGGACCCAATTGACCATGTGCATGGCTACTGCACATCAGGAGGATATCCGCTTTCTGGTGTTGCATAATCTGCATGATGTGGTCGTTTTGGGGTTGCCATGGCTACAGGTTCATAATCCACTATTGACCAAATATGGATCAAGCCAAAAAAAGAAAAACGGATATCAGGGAATATATATAATAATTCAATTTTATTATGTGCAACAAGCGGTAACCAACATTAATTAAATATTAAAATATGTATGTATATATCCATAAAATACGCTTTTTATATATGTATACGTGCACATGTCAAAAAGATAAATGACAAATAATTCATACTGGGCAGGTCAAATACATAATAGCTGGACACCCCACAAAGAATAAGTAAGTAAAAATATTTAGGGTAAAATGGATAAAAATATATATATATATAGAAAAAATATATATGAAAAATGACATCCAAAAACCAGGAAAGTATATATATATACACAAGTAAGCACAGAAAAAACTAGTGATTGATAATTAAGGTGAAAAAAAAAAATGTTTTATATATGTGAAAAAGAAATATAAAATATGTGTTTCACTGGTTAAAAATAAACTCACAGTTCATATGGTGTACTGTGATACCAATAAAAGTGCTATGTGCCGAAAGAAAAGGTGCTGTAGGCATGTAATTTGTGCACTATAAAGACCAAATAAAGTGCTATGTGCTATGTGCTAAGGAACTTTAAGGGTCCGAAACGCGCGTCGGGGTGCACACGGTCTTGATACTGGCGGTCCTGGATATACACACCTCAGCGATTTATATGTGAGTTATTTTGGGATATATACTTATTAAGCTGTTTCCCTATTACTGAAAGAGATCTCGCTGGGTACCTATTTAAACCAGATATAATATACAATAGCACATAGCACTTTATTTGGTCTTTATAGTGCACAAATTACATGCCTACAGCACCTTTTCTTTCGGCACATAGCACTTTTATTGGTATCACAGTACACTATATGAACTGTGAGGTTATTTTTAACCAGTGATACACATATTTTATATTTCTTTTTCACATATATAAAATTTTTATTTTTTTTTTCACCTTAATTATCAATCACTAGTTTTTTCTGTGCTTACTTGTGTATATATATACAGGTCCTTCTCAAAAAATTAGCATATAGTGTTAAATTTCAATATTTACCATAATGTAATGATTACAATTAAACTTTCATATATTATAGATTCATTATCCACCAACTGAAATTTGTCAGGTCTTTTATTGTTTTAATACTGATGATTTTGGCATACAACTCCTGATAACCCAAAAAACCTGTCTCAATAAATTAGCATATCAAGAAAAGGTTCTCTAAACGACCTATTACCCTAATCTTCTGAATCAACTAATTAACTCTAAACACATGCAAAAGATACCTGAGGCTTTTATAAACTCCCTGCCTGGTTCATTACTCAAAACCCCCATCATGGGTAAGACTAGCGACCTGACAGATGTCAAGAAGGCCATCATTGACACCCTCAAGCAAGAGGGTAAGACCCAGAAAGAAATTTCTCAACAAATAGGCTGTTCCCAGAGTGCTGTATCAAGGCACCTCAATGGTAAGTCTGTTGGAAGGAAACAATGTGGCAGAAAACGCTGTACAACGAGAAGAGGAGACCGGACCCTGAGGAAGATTGTGGAGAAGGACCGATTCCAGACCTTGGGAAAACTGAGGAAGCAGTGGACTGAGTCTGGTGTGGAAACATCCAGAGCCACCGTGCACAGGCGTGTGCAGGAAATGGGCTACAGGTGCCGCATTCCCCAGGTAAAGCCACTTTTGAGCTACAGAGAAGCAGCACTGGACTGTTGCTAAGTGGTCCCAAGTACTTTTTTCTGATGAAAGCAAATTTTGCATGTCATTCGGAAATCAAGGTGCCAGAGTCTGGAGGAAGACTGGGGAGAAGGAAATGCCAAAATGCCTGAAGTCCAGTGTCAAGTACCCACAGTCAGTGATGGTGTGGGGTGCCATGTCAGCTGCTGGTGTTGGTCCACTGTGTTTCATCAAGGGCAGGGTCAATGCAGCTAGCTATCAGGAGATTTTGGAGCACTTCATGCTTCCATCGGCTGAAATGCTTTATGGAGATGAAGATTTCATTTTTCAGCACGACCTGGCACCTGCTCACAGTGCCAAAACCACTGGTAAATGGTTTACTGACCATGGTATTACTGTGCTCAATTGGCCTGCCAACTCTCCTGACCTGAACCCCATAGAGAATCTGTGGGATATTGTGAAGAGAAAGTTGAGAGACACAAGACCCAACACTCTGGATGAGCTTAAGGCCGCTATTGAAGCATCCTGGGCCTCCATAACATCTCAGCAGTGTCACAGGCTGATTGCCTCCATGCCACGCCGCATTGAAGCAGTCATTTCTGCCAAAGGATTCCCGACTAAGTATTGAGTGCATAACTGAACATTATTATTTGTTGGTTTTTTTGTTTGTTATTAAAAAACACTTTTATTTGATTGGATGGGTGAAATATGCTAATTTATTGAGACAGGTTTTTTGGGTTATCAGGAGTTGTATGCCAAAATCATCAGTATTAAAACAATAAAAGACCTGACAAATTTCAGTTGGTGGATAATGAATCTGTTATATATGAAAGTTTAATTGTAATCATTACATTATGGTAAATAATGAAAGTTAACACTATATGCTAATTTTTTGAGAAGGACCTGTATACTTTCCTGGTTTTTGGATGTCATTTTTCATATATATTTTTTCTATATATATATATATATATATATATATATATATTTATCCATTTTACCCTAAATATTTTTACTTACTTATTCTTTGTGGGGTGTCCAGCTATTATGTATTTGACCTGCCCAGTATGAATTATTTGTCATTTATCTTTTTGACATGTGCACGTATACATATATAAAAAGCGTATTTTATGGATATATACATACATATTTTAATATTTGATTAATGTTGGTTACCGCTTGTTGCACATAATAAAATTGAATTATCTAATATATAATTGCCTAGAATACTACTTCCTGCAATTTGTGCCAACTTCCTGTCCGGAGCTAATGTCCGGAGCTAATGTCCGGAGCTAATGTCCGGAGATAAGTGACGTCAACAGTGTCCAGTGTCTGATTGGTTGCCACCTGCTGCGAGCGACCAATCAGAAACGTGCCGTACTGTGACACACTCTGCCCGCCATTTTGGTGTGATTTTTGAATTTTTACCTCACAGCAAGTTTCTACTGCGTGGAGGCGGGCCCAGTGACGTTGCTCTTCAAGCTCCTGCCGAATTTCGTCAAAAAAATGATAATACCATTTACCAAAACTATATATATTTAGTTGTGAAGTGGTTCAGTGACATTTTCACACCAATTTTGAACTTTTGTTTGGTGTTTTCTCCATATACTGCCTATTATTCACTGACTGTTATACTGAGAGACTGCCGTTTATTAACCTCTTCTTTGCCACATTGGGTATATTGCTCTATTATTTGCCACATAAGGACATTGTCCATTATTGCCCAGCAATTTCTCTGCAATGTAAACTGCCTATTTATTAATATCTGCATTCCTGCAAAGAACTATTGCCTATTATTAACTGGGTATTTTCCTACTACCTGACATTGTTCTTAAGCAAAGAACCGTTGTTGTGGCATTTGCCACAACACGCAAAGTTGTCGTCTGATGTCTTTCATCCCTCC